>NC_138188.1:6100685-7300685 GCF_964194105.1 Spermophilus citellus | reverse complement strand
TTGATAGATGTATTTGGAACTCTAAATCAAACAGGGTTTGTGCTAGCTTCTTGAAACTTGACACAATAAAGTAGTTTCACGTTCTATCTCTATGTTTTGTTTCCTCTTGATGTAGCCCTAACAGTGACTGGCGAGAAACACTTTCATGGAAAGTGGTTGCCAGGCTTCCCAAATATACGAATCTCCAGAAATCTCAGGAAAAATTTATTCACCCAAACAGGATGATACTTTCAGGTAATGATCAGTACACTAAGGCGACTTGGTTCCCCAAATTTCGTTTTTCTATGTTAAAGCGTTCGTTTCCAGTAACAGTTTGAATTTTTAGGTTTCACTCTGTTTTCTCCTATATTGATAGAAGTATTTGGAACTCTAAATCCAACACGGTTTGTGCTAGCTTCTTGAAACTTGACACAATAAAGTAGTTTCACGTTCTATCTCTATGTTTTGTTTCCTCTTGATGTAGACCTAAGCAGTGACTGGCGAGAAACACTTTAATGGAAAGGGGATGCCAGGCTTCCCAAAATTACGAATCTCCAGAAATCTCAGCAAATATTTTTTCACCCAAACTGGATGATACTTTCAGGTAATGATCAGTACACTAAGGCGACTTGGTTCCCCAAATGTCGTTCTTCTATGTTGAAGCGTTCGTTTCCAGTAACAGTTTGAATTTTTAGGTTTCACTCTGTTTTCTCCTATATTGATAGATGTATTTGGATCTCTAAATCAAACAGGGTTTGTGCTAGCTTCTTGAAACTTGACACAATAAAGTAGTTTCACGTTCTATCTCTATGTTTTGTTTCCTCTTGATGTAGCCCTAAGCAGTGACTGGCGAGAAACACTTTCATGGAAAGGGGTTGCCAGGCTTCCCAAAATTACGAATCTCCAGAAATCTCAGCAAATATTTTTTCACCCAAACTGGATGATACTTTCAGGTAATGATCAGTACACTAAGGCGACTTGGTTCCCCAAATTTCGTTCTTCTATGTTGAAGCGTTCGTTTCCAGTAACAGTTTGAATTTTTAGGTTTCACTCTGTTTTCTCCTATATTGATAGATGTATTTGGAACTCTGAATCCAACAAGGTTTGTGCTAGGTTCTTGAAACTTGACACAATAAAGTAGTTTCACGTTCTATCTCTATGTTTTGTTTCCTCTTGATGTAGCCCTAAGCAGTGACTGGCGAGAAACACTTTAATGGAAAGGGGTTGCCAGGCTTCCCAAATATATGAATCTCCAGAAATCTCAGGAAATATTTTTTCACCCAAACAGGATGATACTTTCAGGTAATGATCAGTACACTAAGGCGACTTGGTTCCCCAAATTTCGTTTTTCTATGTTAAAGCGTTCGTTTCCAGTAACAGTTTGAATTTTTAGGTTTCACTCTGTTTTCTCCTATATTGATAGATGTATTTGGAAGTCTAAATCCAACACGGTTTGTGCTAGCTTCTTGAAACTTGACACAATAAAGTAGTTTCACGTTCTATCTCTATGTTTTGTTTCCTCTTGATGTAGCCCTAAGCAGTGACTGGCGAGAAACACTTTCATGGAAAGGGGTTGCCAGGCTTCCCAAATATACGAATCTCCAGAAATCTCAGCAAATATTTTTTCACCCAAACTGGATGATACTTTCAGGTAATGATCAGTACACTAAGGCAACTTGGTTCCCCAAATGTCGTTCTTCTATGTTGAAGCGTTCCTTTCCAGTAACAGTTTGAATTTTTAGGTTTCACTCTGTTTTCTCCTATATTGATAGATGTATTTGGAAGTCTAAATCCAACACGGTTTGTGCTAGCTTCTTGAAACTTGACACAATAAAGTAGTTTCACGTTCTATCTCTAAGTTTTGTTTCCTCTTGATGTAGCCCTAACAGTGACTGGCGAGAAACACTTTCATGGAAAGGGGTTGCCAGGCTTCCCAAATATACGAATCTCCAGAAATCTCAGGAAATAGTTTTTCACCCAAACAGGATGATACTTTCAGGTAATGATCAGTACACTAAGGCGACTTGGTTCCCAAAATTTCGATTTTCTATGTTAAAGCGTTCGTTTCCAGTAACAGTTTGGATTTTTAGGTTTCACTCTGTTTTCTCCTATATTGATAGATGTATTTGGAACTCTAAATCCAACACGGTTGGTGCTAGCTTCTTGAAACTTGACACAATAAAGTAGTTTCACGTTCTATCTCTATGTTTTGTTTCCTCTTGATGTAGCCCTAAGCAGTGACTGGTGAGAAACACTTTCATGGAAAGGGGTGGCTTCCCAAATATACGAATCTCCAGAAATCTCAGCAAATATTTTTTCACCCAAACTGGATGATACTTTCAGGTAATTATCAGTACACTAAGGCGACTTGGTTCCCCAAATTTCGTTTTTCTATGTTAAAGCGTTCGTTTCCAGTAACAGTTTGAATTTTTAGGTTTCACTCTGTTTTCTCCTATATTGATAGATGTATTTGGAACTCTAAATCCAACACGGTTTGTGCTAGCTTCTTGAAACTTGACACAATAAAGTAGTTTCACGTTCTATCTCTATGTTTTGTTTCCTCTTGAGGTAGCCCTAAGCAGTGACTGGCGAGAAACACTTTCATGGAAAGGGGATGCCAGGCTTCCCAAAATTACGAATCTCCAGAAATCTCAGCAAATATTTTTTCACCCAAACTGGATGATACTTTCAGGTAATGATCAGTACACTAAGGCGACTTGGTTCCCCAAATGTTGTTCTTCTATGTTGAAGCGTTCGTTTCCAGTAACAGTTTGAATTTTTAGGTTTCACTCTGTTTTCTCCTATATTGATAGATGTATTTGGAACTCTAAATCCAACACGGTTTGTGCTAGCTTCTTGAAACTTGACACAATAAAGTAGTTTCACGTTCTATCTCTATGTTTTGTTTCCTCTTGATGTAGCCCTAACAGTGACTGGCGAGAAACACTTTCATGGAAAGGGGTTGCCAGGCTTCCCAAATATACGAATCTCCAGAAATCTCAGCAAATATTTTTTGACCCAAACTGGATGATACTTTCAGGTAATGATCAGTACACTAAGGCGACTTGATTCCCCAAATGTCGTTCTTCTATGTTGAAGCGTTCGTTTCCAGTAACAGTTTGAATTTTTAGGTTTCACTCTGTTTTCTCCTATATTGATAGATGTATTTGGAACTCTAAATCCAACACGGTTTGTGCTAGCTTCTTGAAACTTGACACAATAAAGTAGTTTCACGTTCTATCTCTATGTTTTGTTTCCTCTTGATGTAGCCCTAAGCAGTGACTGGCGAGAAACACTTTCATGGAAAGGGGTTGCCAGGCTTCCCAAAATTACGAATCTCCAGAAATCTCAGCAAATATTTTTTCACCCAAACTGGATGATACTTTCAGGTAATGATCAGTACACTAAGGCGACTTGGTTCGCCAAATGTCGTTCTTCTATGTTGAAGCGTTCGTTTCCAGTAACAGTTTGAATTTTTAGGTTTCACTCTGTTTTCTCCTATATTGATAGATGTATTTGGAACTCTAAATCAAACAGGGTTTGTGCTAGCTTCTTGAAACTTGACACAATAAAGTAGTTTCACGTTCTATCTCTATGTTTTGTTTCCTCTTGATGTAGCCCTAACAGTGACTGGCGAGAAACACTTTCATGGAAAGTGGTTGCCAGGCTTCCCAAATATACGAATCTCCAGAAATCTCAGGAAAAATTTATTCACCCAAACAGGATGATACTTTCAGGTAATGATCAGTACACTAAGGCGACTTGGTTCCCCAAATTTCGTTTTTCTATGTTAAAGCGTTCGTTTCCAGTAACAGTTTGAATTTTTAGGTTTCACTCTGTTTTCTCCTATATTGATAGAAGTATTTGGAACTCTAAATCCAACACGGTTTGTGCTAGCTTCTTGAAACTTGACACAATAAAGTAGTTTCACGTTCTATCTCTATGTTTTGTTTCCTCTTGATGTAGACCTAAGCAGTGACTGGCGAGAAACACTTTCATGGAAAGGGGTTGCCAGGCTTCCCAAAATTACGAATCTCCAGAAATCTCAGCAAATATTTTTTCACCCAAACTGGATGATACTTTCAGGTAATGATCAGTACACTAAGGCGACTTGGTTCCCCAAATGTCGTTCTTCTATGTTGAAGCGTTCGTTTCCAGTAACAGTTTGAATTTTTAGGTTTCACTCTGTTTTCTCCTATATTGATAGATGTATTTGGATCTCTAAATCAAACAGGGTTTGTGCTAGCTTCTTGAAACTTGACACAATAAAGTAGTTTCACGTTCTATCTCTATGTTTTGTTTCCTCTTGATGTAGCCCTAAGCAGTGACTGGCGAGAAACACTTTCATGGAAAGGGGTTGCCAGGCTTCCCAAAATTACGAATCTCCAGAAATCTCAGCAAATATTTTTTCACCCAAACTGGATGATACTTTCAGGTAATGATCAGTACACTAAGGCGACTTGGTTCCCCAAATTTCGTTCTTCTATGTTGAGGCGTTCGTTTCCAGTAACAGTTTGAATTTTTAGGTTTCACTCTGTTTTCTCCTATATTGATAGATTTATTTGGAACTCTGAATCCAACACGGTTTGTGCTAGCTTCTTGAAACTTGACACAATAAAGTAGTTTCACGTTCTATCTCTATGTTTTGTTTCCTCTTGATGTAGCCCTAAGCAGTGACTGGTGAGAAACACTTTCATGGAAAGGGGTGGCTTCCCAAATATACGAATCTCCAGAAATCTCAGCAAATATTTTTTCACCCAAACTGGATGATACTTTCAGGTAATGATCAGTACACTAAGGCGACTTGGTTCCCCAAATTTCGTTTTTCTATGTTAAAGCGTTCGTTTCCAGTAACAGTTTGAATTTTTAGGTTTCACTCTGTTTTCTCCTATATTGATAGATGTATTTGGAACTCTAAATCCAACACGGTTTGTGCTAGCTTCTTGAAACTTGACACAATAAAGTAGTTTCACGTTCTATCTCTATGTTTTGTTTCCTCTTGATGTAGCGCTAACAGTGACTGGCGAGAAACACTTTCATGGAAAGGGTTTGCCAGGCTTCCCAAATATACGAATCTCCAGAAATCTCAGCAAATATTTTTTGACCCAAACTGGATGATACTTTCAGGTAATGATCAGTACACTAAGGCGACTTGGTTCCCCAAATGTCGTTCTTCTATGTTGAAGCGTTCGTTTCCAGTAACAGTTTGAATTTTTAGGTTTCACTCTGTTTTCTCCTATATTGATAGATGTATTTGGAACACTAAATCCAACACGGTTTGTGCTAGCTTCTTGAAACTTGACACAATAAAGTAGTTTCACGTTCTATCTCTATGTTTTGTTTCCTCTTGATGTAGCCCTAAGCAGTGACTGGCGAGAAACACTTTCATGGAAAGGGGTTGCCAGGCTTCCCAAAATTACGAATCTCCAGAAATCTCAGCAAATATTTTTTCACCCAAACAGGATGATACTTTCAGGTAATGATCAGTACACTAAGGCGACTTGGTTTCCCAAATGTCGTTCTTCTATGTTGAAGCGTTCGTTTCCAGTAACAGTTTGAATTTTTAGGTTTCACTCTGTTTTCTCCTATATTGATAGATGTATTTGGAACTCTAAATCCAACACGGTTTGTGCTAGCTTCTTGAAACTTGACACAATAAAGTAGTTTCACGTTCTATCTCTATGTTTTGTTTCCTCTTGATGTAGCCCTAACAGTGACTGGCGAGAATCACTTTAATGGAAAGGGGTTGCCAGGCTTCCCAAATATACGAATCTCCAGAAATCTCAGCAAATATTTTTTCACCCAAACTGGATGATACTTTCAGGTAATGATCAGTACACTAAGGCGACTTGGTTCCCCAAATGTTGTTCTTCTATGTTAAAGCGTTCGTTTCCAGTAACAGTTTGAATTTTTAGGTTTCACTCTGTTTTCTCCTATATTGATAGATGTATTTGGAACTCTAAATCCAACACGGTTTGTGCTAGCTTCTTGAAACTTGACACAATAAAGTAGTTTCACATTCTATCTCTATGTTTTGTTTCCTCTTGATGTAGCCCTAACAGTGACTGGCGAGAAACACTTTCATGGAAAGGGGTTGCCAGGCTTCCCAAATATACGAATCTCCAGAAATCTCAGCAAATATTTTTTGACCCAAACTGGATGATACTTTCAGGTAATGATCAGTACACTAAGGCGACTTGATTCCCCAAATGTCGTTCTTCTATGTTGAAGCGTTCGTTTCCAGTAACAGTTTGAATTTTTAGGTTTCACTCTGTTTTCTCCTATATTGATAGATGTATTTGGAACTCTAAATCCAACACGGTTTGTGCTAGCTTCTTGAAACTTGACACAATAAAGTAGTTTCACGTTCTATCTCTATGTTTTGTTTCCTCTTGATGTAGCCCTAAGCAGTGACTGGCGAGAAACACTTTAATGGAAAGGGGTTGCCAGGCTTCCCAAATATACGAATCCCCAGAAATCTCAGCAAATATTTTTTCACCCAAACAGGATGATACTTTCAGGTAATGATCAGTACACTAAGGCGACTTGGTTCCCCAAATTTCGTTTTTCTATGTTAAAGCGTTCGTTTCCAGTAACAGTTTGAATTTTTAGGTTTCACTCTGTTTTCTCCTATATTGATAGATGTATTTGGAACTCTAAATCCAACACGGTTTGTGCTAGCTTCTTGAAACTTGACACAATAAAGTAGTTTCACGTTCTATCTCTATGTTTTGTTTCCTCTTGATGTAGCCCTAAGCAGTGACTGGCGAGAAACACTTTCATGGAAAGGGGTTGCCAGGCTTCCCAAATATACGAATCTCCAGAAATCTCAGCAAATATTTTTTCACCCAAACTGGATGATACTTTCAGGTAATGATCAGTACACTAAGGCAACTTGGTTCCCCAAATGTCGTTCTTCTATGTTGAAGCGTTCCTTTCCAGTAACAGTTTGAATTTTTAGGTTTCACTCTGTTTTCTCCTATATTGATAGATGTATTTGGAAGTCTAAATCCAACACGGTTTGTGCTAGCTTCTTGAAACTTGACACAATAAAGTAGTTTCACGTTCTATCTCTACGTTTTGTTTCCTCTTGATGTAGCCCTAACAGTGACTGGCGAGAAACACTTTCATGGAAAGGGGTTGCCAGGCTTCCCAAATATACGAATCTCCAGAAATCTCAGGAAATAGTTTTTCACCCAAACAGGATGATACTTTCAGGTAATGATCAGTACACTAAGGCGACTTGGTTCCCAAAATTTCGATTTTCTATGTTAAAGCGTTCGTTTCCAGTAACAGTTTGGATTTTTAGGTTTCACTCTGTTTTCTCCTATATTGATAGATGTATTTGGAACTCTAAATCCAACACGGTTGGTGCTAGCTTCTTGAAACTTGACACAATAAAGTAGTTTCACGTTCTATCTCTATGTTTTGTTTCCTCTTGATGTAGCCCTAAGCAGTGACTGGTGAGAAACACTTTCATGGAAAGGGGTGGCTTCCCAAATATACGAATCTCCAGAAATCTCAGCAAATATTTTTTCACCCAAACTGGATGATACTTTCAGGTAATGATCAGTACACTAAGGCGACTTGGTTCCCCAAATTTCGTTTTTCTATGTTAAAGCGTTCGTTTCCAGTAACAGTTTGAATTTTTAGGTTTCACTCTGTTTTCTC
Organism: Spermophilus citellus; assembly: GCF_964194105.1. Lineage (NCBI taxonomy): Eukaryota > Metazoa > Chordata > Mammalia > Rodentia > Sciuridae > Spermophilus > Spermophilus citellus. The sequence goes on along the minus strand of NC_138188.1, from coordinate 7,293,035 downwards.
CTATATTGATAGATGTATTTGGAACTCTAAATCCAACACGGTTTGTGCTAGCTTCTTGAAACTTGACACAATAAAGTAGTTTCACGTTCTATCTCTATGTTTTGTTTCCTCTTGAGGTAGCCCTAAGCAGTGACTGGCGAGAAACACTTTCATGGAAAGGGGATGCCAGGCTTCCCAAAATTACGAATCTCCAGAAATCTCAGCAAATATTTTTTCACCCAAACTGGATGATACTTTCAGGTAATGATCAGTACACTAAGGCGACTTGGTTCCCCAAATGTTGTTCTTCTATGTTGAAGCGTTCGTTTCCAGTAACAGTTTGAATTTTTAGGTTTCACTCTGTTTTCTCCTATATTGATAGATGTATTTGGAACTCTAAATCCAACACGGTTTGTGCTAGCTTCTTGAAACTTGACACAATAAAGTAGTTTCACATTCTATCTCTATGTTTTGTTTCCTCTTGATGTAGCCCTAACAGTGACTGGCGAGAAACACTTTCATGGAAAGGGGTTGCCAGGCTTCCCAAATATACGAATCTCCAGAAATCTCAGCAAATATTTTTTGACCCAAACTGGATGATACTTTCAGGTAATGATCAGTACACTAAGGCGACTTGATTCCCCAAATGTCGTTCTTCTATGTTGAAGCGTTCGTTTCCAGTAACAGTTTGAATTTTTAGGTTTCACTCTGTTTTCTCCTATATTGATAGATGTATTTGGAACTCTAAATCCAACACGGTTTGTGCTAGCTTCTTGAAACTTGACACAATAAAGTAGTTTCACGTTCTATCTCTATGTTTTGTTTCCTCTTGATGTAGCCCTAAGCAGTGACTGGCGAGAAACACTTTCATGGAAAGGGGTTGCCAGGCTTCCCAAAATTACGAATCTCCAGAAATCTCAGCAAATATTTTTTCACCCAAACTGGATGATACTTTCAGGTAATGATCAGTACACTAAGGCGACTTGGTTCCCCAAATGTCGTTCTTCTATGTTGAAGCGTTCGTTTCCAGTAACAGTTTGAAATTTTAGGTTTCACTCTGTTTTCTCCTATATTGATAGATGTATTTGGAACTCTAAATCAAACAGGGTTTGTGCTAGCTTCTTGAAACTTGACACAATAAAGTAGTTTCACGTTCTATCTCTATGTTTTGTTTCCTCTTGATGTAGCCCTAACAGTGACTGGCGAGAAACACTTTCATGGAAAGTGGTTGCCAGGCTTCCCAAATATACGAATCTCCAGAAATCTCAGGAAAAATTTATTCACCCAAACAGGATGATATTTTCAGGTAATGATCAGTACACTAAGGCGACTTGGTTCCCCAAATTTCGTTTTTCTATGTTAAAGCGTTCGTTTCCAGTAACAGTTTGAATTTTTAGGTTTCACTCTGTTTTCTCCTATATTGATAGAAGTATTTGGAACTCTAAATCCAACACGGTTTGTGCTAGCTTCTTGAAACTTGACACAATAAAGTAGTTTCACGTTCTATCTCTATGTTTTGTTTCCTCTTGATGTAGACCTAAGCAGTGACTGGCGAGAAACACTTTCATGGAAAGGGGTTGCCAGGCTTCCCAAAATTACGAATCTCCAGAAATCTCAGCAAATATTTTTTCACCCAAACTGGATGATACTTTCAGGTAATGATCAGTACACTAAGGCGACTTGGTTCCCCAAATGTCGTTCTTCTATGTTGAAGCGTTCGTTTCCAGTAACAGTTTGAATTTTTAGGTTTCACTCTGTTTTCTCCTATATTGATAGATGTATTTGGATCTCTAAATCAAACAGGGTTTGTGCTAGCTTCTTGAAACTTGACACAATAAAGTAGTTTCACGTTCTATCTCTATGTTTTGTTTCCTCTTGATGTAGCCCTAAGCAGTGACTGGCGAGAAACACTTTCATGGAAAGGGGTTGCCAGGCTTCCCAAAATTACGAATCTCCAGAAATCTCAGCAAATATTTTTTCACCCAAACTGGATGATACTTTCAGGTAATGATCACTACACTAAGGCGACTTGGTTCCCCAAATGTCGTTCTTCTATGTTGAGGCGTTCGTTTCCAGTAACAGTTTGAATTTTTAGGTTTCACTCTGTTTTCTCCTATATTGATAGATGTATTTGGAACTCTAAATCCAACACGGTTTGTGCTAGCTTCTTGAAACTTGACACAATAAAGTAGTTTCACATTCTATCTCTATGTTTTGTTTCCTCTTGATGTAGCCCTAACAGTGACTGGCGAGAAACACTTTCATGGAAAGGGGTTGCCAGGCTTCCCAAATATACGAATCTCCAGAAATCTCAGCAAATATTTTTTGACCCAAACTGGATGATACTTTCAGGTAATGATCAGTACACTAAGGCGACTTGATTCCCCAAATGTCGTTCTTCTATGTTGAAGCGTTCGTTTCCAGTAACAGTTTGAATTTTTAGGTTTCACTCTGTTTTCTCCTATATTGATAGATGTATTTGGAACTCTAAATCCAACACGGTTTGTGCTAGCTTCTTGAAACTTGACACAATAAAGTAGTTTCACGTTCTATCCCTATGTTTTGTTTCCTCTTGATGTAGCCCTAAGCAGTGACTGGCGAGAAACACTTTAATGGAAAGGGGTTGCCAGGCTTCCCAAATATACGAATCCCCAGAAATCTCAGCAAATATTTTTTCACCCAAACAGGATGATACTTTCAGGTAATGATCAGTACACTAAGGCGACTTGGTTCCCCAAATTTCGTTTTTCTATGTTAAAGCGTTCGTTTCCAGTAACAGTTTGAATTTTTAGGTTTCACTCTGTTTTCTCCTATATTGATAGATGTATTTGGAACTCTAAATCCAACACGGTTTGTGCTAGCTTCTTGAAACTTGACACAATAAAGTAGTTTCACGTTCTATCTCTATGTTTTGTTTCCTCTTGATGTAGCCCTAACAGTGACTGGTGAGAAACACTTTCATGGAAAGTGGTTGCCAGGCTTCCCAAATATACGAATCTCCAGAAATCTCAGGAAAAATTTATTCACCCAAACAGGATGATACTTTCAGGTAATGATCAGTACACTAAGGCGACTTGGTTCCCCAAGTTTCGTTTTTCTATGTTAAAGCGTTCGTTTCCAGTAACAGTTTGAATTTTTAGGTTTCACTCTGTTTTCTCCTATATTGATAGATGTATTTGGAACTCTAAATCCAACACGGTTTGTGCTAGCTTCTTGAAACTTGACACAATAAAGTAGTTTCACGTTCTATCTCTATGTTTTGTTTCCTCTTGATGTAGACCTAAGCAGTGACTGGCGAGAAACACTTTCATGGAAAGGGGTTGCCAGGCTTCCCAAATATACGAATCTCCAGAAATCTCAGCAAATATTTTTTCACCCAAACTGGATGATACTTTCAGGTAATGATCAGTACACTAAGGCGACTTGGTTCCCCAAATGTTGTTCTTCTATGTTAAAGCGTTCGTTTCCAGTAACAGTTTGAATTTTTAGGTTTCACTCTGTTTTCTCCTATATTGATAGATGTATTTGGAACTCTAAATCCAACACGGTTTGTGCTAGCTTCTTGAAACTTGACATAATAAAGTAGTTTCACATTCTATCTCTATGTTTTGTTTCCTCTTGATGTAGCCCTAACAGTGACTGGCGAGAAACACTTTCATGGAAAGGGGTTGCCAGGCTTCCCAAATATACGAATCTCCAGAAATCTCAGCAAATATTTTTTGACCCAAACTGGATGATACTTTCAGGTAATGATCAGTACACTAAGGCGACTTGATTCCCCAAATGTCGTTCTTCTATGTTGAAGCGTTCGTTTCCAGTAACAGTTTGAATTTTTAGGTTTCACTCTGTTTTCTCCTATATTGATAGATGTATTTGGAACTCTAAATCCAACACGGTTTGTGCTAGCTTCTTGAAACTTGACACAATAAAGTAGTTTCACGTTCTATCTCTATGTTTTGTTTCCTCTTGATGTAGCCCTAAGCAGTGACTGGCGAGAAACACTTTAATGGAAAGGGGTTGCCAGGCTTCCCAAATATACGAATCCCCAGAAATCTCAGCAAATATTTTTTCACCCAAACTGGATGATACTTTCAGGTAATGATCAGTACACTAAGGCGACTTGGTTCCCCAAATGTCGTTCTTCTATGTTGAAGCGTTCGTTTCCAGTAACAGTTTGAATTTTTAGGTTTCACTCTGTTTTCTCCTATATTGATAGATGTATTTGGAACTCTAAATCAAACAGGGTTTGTGCTAGCTTCTTGAAACTTGACACAATAAAGTAGTTTCACGTTCTATCTCTATGTTTTGTTTCCTCTTGATGTAGCCCTAACAGTGACTGGCGATAAACACTTTCATGGAAAGTGGTTGCCAGGCTTCCCAAATATACGAATCTCCAGAAATCTCAGGAAAAATTTATTCACCCAAACAGGATGATACTTTCAGGTAATGATCAGTACACTAAGGCGACTTGGTTCCCCAAATTTCGTTTTTCTATGTTAAAGCGTTCGTTTCCAGTAACAGTTTGAATTTTTAGGTTTCACTCTGTTTTCTCCTATATTGATAGAAGTATTTGGAACTCTAAATCCAACACGGTTTGTGCTAGCTTCTTGAAACTTGACACAATAAAGTAGTTTCACGTTCTATCTCTATGTTTTGTTTCCTCTTGATGTAGACCTAAGCAGTGACTGGCGAGAAACACTTTCATGGAAAGGGGTTGCCAGGCTTCCCAAAATTACGAATCTCCAGAAATCTCAGCAAATATTTTTTCACCCAAACTGGATGATACTTTCAGGTAATGATCAGTACACTAAGGCGACTTGGTTCCCCAAATTTCGTTTTTCTATGTTAAAGCGTTCGTTTCCAGTAACAGTTTGAATTTTTAGGTTTCACTCTGTTTTCTCCTATATTGATAGATGTATTTGGAACTCTAAATCCAACACGGTTTGTGCTAGCTTCTTGAAACTTGACACAATAAAGTAGTTTCACGTTCTATCTCTATGTTTTGTTTCCTCTTGAGGTAGCCCTAAGCAGTGACTGGCGAGAAACACTTTCATGGAAAGGGGATGCCAGGCTTCCCAAAATTACGAATCTCCAGAAATCTCAGCAAATATTTTTTCACCCAAACTGGATGATACTTTCAGGTAATGATCAGTACACTAAGGCGACTTGGTTCCCCAAATGTTGTTCTTCTATGTTGAAGCGTTCGTTTCCAGTAACAGTTTGAATTTTTAGGTTTCACTCTGTTTTCTCCTATATTGATAGATGTATTTGGAACTCTAAATCCAACACGGTCTGTGCTAGCTTCTTGAAACTTGACACAATAAAGTAGTTTCACATTCTATCTCTATGTTTTGTTTCCTCTTGATGTAGCCCTAACAGTGACTGGCGAGAAACACTTTCATGGAAAGGGGTTGCCAGGCTTCCCAAATATACGAATCTCCAGAAATCTCAGCAAATATTTTTTGACCCAAACTGGATGATACTTTCAGGTAATGATCAGTACACTAAGGCGACTTGATTCCCCAAATGTCGTTCTTCTATGTTGAAGCGTTCGTTTCCAGTAACAGTTTGAATTTTTAGGTTTCACTCTGTTTTCTCCTATATTGATAGATGTATTTGGAACTCTAAATCCAACACGGTTTGTGCTAGCTTCTTGAAACTTGACACAATAAAGTAGTTTCACGTTCTATCTCTATGTTTTGTTTCCTCTTGATGTAGCCCTAAGCAGTGACTGGCGAGAAACACTTTCATGGAAAGGGGTTGCCAGGCTTCCCAAAATTACGAATCTCCAGAAATCTCAGCAAATATTTTTTCACCCAAACTGGATGATACTTTCAGGTAATGATCAGTACACTAAGGCGACTTGGTTCCCCAAATGTCGTTCTTCTATGTTTAAGCGTTCGTTTCCAGTAACAGTTTGAATTTTTAGGTTTCACTCTGTTTTCTCCTATATTGATAGATGTATTTGGAACTCTAAATCAAACAGGGTTTGTGCTAGCTTCTTGAAACTTGACACAATAAAGTAGTTTCACGTTCTATCTCTATGTTTTGTTTCGTCTTGATGTAGCCCTAACAGTGACTGGCGAGAAACACTTTCATGGAAAGTGGTTGCCAGGCTTCCCAAATATACGAATCTCCAGAAATCTCAGGAAAAATTTATTCACCCAAACAGGATGATATTTTCAGGTAATGATCAGTACACTAAGGCGACTTGGTTCCCCAAATTTCGTTTTTCTATGTTAAAGCGTTCGTTTCCAGTAACAGTTTGAATTTTTAGGTTTCACTCTGTTTTCTCCTATATTGATAGAAGTATTTGGAACTCTAAATCCAACACGGTTTGTGCTAGCTTCTTGAAACTTGACACAATAAAGTAGTTTCATGTTCTATCTCTATGTTTTGTTTCCTCTTGATGTAGCCCTAAGCAGTGACTGGCGAGAAACACTTTCATGGAAAGGGGTTGCCAGGCTTCCCAAAATTACGAATCTCCAGAAATCTCAGCAAATATTTTTTCACCCAAACTGGATGATACTTTCAGGTAATGATCACTACACTAAGGCGACTTGGTTCCCCAAATGTCGTTCTTCTATGTTGAGGCGTTCGTTTCCAGTAACAGTTTGAATTTTTAGGTTTCACTCTGTTTTCTCCTATATTGATAGATGTATTTGGAACTCTAAATCCAACACGGTTTGTGCTAGCTTCTTGAAACTTGACACAATAAAGTAGTTTCACATTCTATCTCTATGTTTTGTTTCCTCTTGATGTAGCCCTAACAGTGACTGGCGAGAAACACTTTCATGGAAAGGGGTTGCCAGGCTTCCCAAATATACGAATCTCCAGAAATCTCAGCAAATATTTTTTGACCCAAACTGGATGATACTTTCAGGTAATGATCAGTACACTAAGGCGACTTGATTCCCCAAATGTCGTTCTTCTATGTTGAAGCGTTCGTTTCCAGTAACAGTTTGAATTTTTAGGTTTCACTCTGTTTTCTCCTATATTGATAGATGTATTTGGAACTCTAAATCCAACACGGTTTGTGCTAGCTTCTTGAAACTTGACACAATAAAGTAGTTTCACGTTCTATCTCTATGTTTTGTTTCCTCTTGATGTAGCCCTAAGCAGTGACTGGCGAGAAACACTTTAATGGAAAGGGGTTGCCAGGCTTCCCAAATATACGAATCCCCAGAAATCTCAGCAAATATTTTTTCACCCAAACAGGATGATACTTTCAGGTAATGATCAGTACACTAAGGCGACTTGGTTCCCCAAATTTCGTTTTTCTATGTTAAAGCGTTCGTTTCCAGTAACAGTTTGAATTTTTAGGTTTCACTCTGTTTTCTCCTATATTGATAGATGTATTTGGAACTCTAAATCCAACACGGTTTGTGCTAGCTTCTTGAAACTTGACACAATAAAGTAGTTTCACGTTCTATCTCTATGTTTTGTTTCCTCTTGATGTAGCCCTAACAGTGACTGGTGAGAAACACTTTCATGGAAAGTGGTTGCCAGGCTTCCCAAATATACGAATCTCCAGAAATCTCAGGAAAAATTTATTCACCCAAACAGGATGATACTTTCAGGTAATGATCAGTACACTAAGGCGACTTGGTTCCCCAAGTTTCGTTTTTCTATGTTAAAGCGTTCGTTTCCAGTAACAGTTTGAATTTTTAGGTTTCACTCTGTTTTCTCCTATATTGATAGAAGTATTTGGAACTCTAAATCCAACACGGTTTGTGCTAGCTTCTTGAAACTTGACACAATAAAGTAGTTTCACGTTCTATCTCTATGTTTTGTTTCCTCTTGATGTAGACCTAAGCAGTGACTGGCGAGAAACACTTTCATGGAAAGGGGTTGCCAGGCTTCCCAAATATACGAATCTCCAGAAATCTCAGCAAATATTTTTTCACCCAAACTGGATGATACTTTCAGGTAATGATCAGTACACTAAGGCGACTTGGTTCCCCAAATGTTGTTCTTCTATGTTAAAGCGTTCGTTTCCAGTAACAGTTTGAATTTTTAGGTTTCACTCTGTTTTCTCCTATATTGATAGATGTATTTGGAACTCTAAATCCAACGCGGTTTGTGCTAGCTTCTTGAAACTTGACACAATAAAGTAGTTTCACATTCTATCTCTATGTTTTGTTTCCTCTTGATGTAGCCCTAACAGTGACTGGCGAGAAACACTTTCATGGAAAGGGGTTGCCAGGCTTCCCAAATATACGAATCTCCAGAAATCTCAGCAAATATTTTTTGACCCAAACTGGATGATACTTTCAGGTAATGATCAGTACACTAAGGCGACTTGATTCCCCAAATGTCGTTCTTCTATGTTGAAGCGTTCGTTTCCAGTAACAGTTTGAATTTTTAGGTTTCACTCTGTTTTCTCCTATATTGATAGATGTATTTGGAACTCTAAATCCAACACGGTTTGTGCTAGCTTCTTGAAACTTGACACAATAAAGTAGTTTCACGTTCTATCTCTATGTTTTGTTTCCTCTTGATGTAGCCCTAAGCAGTGACTGGCGAGAAACACTTTAATTGAAAGGGGTTGCCAGGCTTCCCAAATATACGAATCCCCAGAAATCTCAGCAAATATTTTTTCACCCAAACAGGATGATACTTTCAGGTAATGATCAGTACACTAAGGCGACTTGGTTCCCCAAATTTCGTTTTTCTATGTTAAAGCGTTCGTTTCCAGTAACAGTTTGAATTTTTAGGTTTCACTCTGTTTTCTCCTATATTGATAGATGTATTTGGAACTCTAAATCCAACACGGTTTGTGCTAGCTTCTTGAAACTTGACACAATAAAGTAGTTTCACGTTCTATCTCTATGTTTTGTTTCCTCTTGATGTAGCCCTAACAGTGACTGGTGAGAAACACTTTCATGGAAAGTGGTTGCCAGGCTTCCCAAATATACGAATCTCCAGAAATCTCAGGAAAAATTTATTCACCCAAACAGGATGATACTTTCAGGTAATGATCAGTACACTAAGGCGACTTGGTTCCCCAAGTTTCGTTTTTCTATGTTAAAGCGTTCATTTCCAGTAACAGTTTGAATTTTTAGGTTTCACTCTGTTTTCTCCTATATTGATAGAAGTATTTGGAACTCTAAATCCAACACGGTTTGTGCTAGCTTCTTGAAACTTGACACAATAAAGTAGTTTCACGTTCTATCTCTATGTTTTGTTTCCTCTTGATGTAGACCTAAGCAGTGACTGGCGAGAAACACTTTCATGGAAAGGGGTTGCCAGGCTTCCCAAAATTACGAATCTCCAGAAATCTCAGCAAATATTTTTTGACCCAAACTGGATGATACTTTCAGGTAATGATCAGTACACTAAGGCGACTTGATTCCCCAAATGTCGTTCTTCTATGTTGAAGCGTTCGTTTCCAGTAACAGTTTGAATTTTTAGGTTTCACTCTGTTTTCTCCTATATTGATAGATGTATTTGGAACTCTAAATCCAACACGGTTTGTGCTAGCTTCTTGAAACTTGACACAATAAAGTAGTTTCACGTTCTATCTCTATGTTTTGTTTCCTCTTGATGTAGCCCTAAGCAGTGACTGGCGAGAAACACTTTCATGGAAAGGGGTTGCCAGGCTTCCCAAAATTACGAATCTCCAGAAATATCAGCAAATATTTTTTCACCCAAACTGGATGATACTTTCAGGTAATGATCAATACACTAAGGCGACTTGGTTCCCCAAATGTCGTTCTTCTATGTTGAAGCGTTCGTTTCCAGTAACAGTTTGAATTTTTAGGTTTCACTCTGTTTTCTCCTATATTGATAGATGTATTTGGAACTCTAAATCAAACAGGGTTTGTGCTAGCTTCTTGAAACTTGACACAATAAAGTAGTTTCACGTTCTATCTCTATGTTTTGTTTCCTCTTGATGTAGCCCTAACAGTGACTGGCGAGAAACACTTTCATGGAAAGTGGTTGCCAGGCTTCCCAAATATACGAATCTCCAGAAATCTCAGGAAAAATTTATTCACCCAAACAGGATGATACTTTCAGGTAATGATCAGTACACTAAGGCGACTTGGTTCCCCAAATTTCGTTTTTCTATGTTAAAGCGTTCGTTTCCAGTAACAGTTTGAATTTTTAGGTTTCACTCTGTTTTCTCCTATATTGATAGAAGTATTTGGAACTCTAAATCCAACACGGTTTGTGCTAGCTTCTTGAAACTTGACACAATAAAGTAGTTTCACGTTCTATCTCTATGTTTTGTTTCCTCTTGATGTAGACCTAAGCAGTGACTGGCGAGAAACACTTTCATGGAAAGGGGTTGCCAGGCTTCCCAAAATTACGAATCTCCAGAAATCTCAGCAAATATTTTTTCACCCAAACTGGATGATACTTTCAGGTAATGATCAGTACACTAAGGCGACTTGGTTCCCCAAATGTCGTTCTTCTATGTTGAAGCGTTCGTTTCCAGTAACAGTTTGAATTTTTAGGTTTCACTCTGTTTTCTCCTATATTGATAGATGTATTTGGATCTCTAAATCAAACAGGGTTTGTGCTAGCTTCTTGAAACTTGACACAATAAAGTAGTTTCACGTTCTATCTCTATGTTTTGTTTCCTCTTGATGTAGCCCTAAGCAGTGACTGGCGAGAAACACTTTCATGGAAAGGGGTTGCCAGGCTTCCCAAAATTACGAATCTCCAGAAATCTCAGCAAATATTTTTTCACCCAAACTGGATGATACTTTCAGGTAATGATCAGTACACTAAGGCGACTTGGTTCCCCAAATGTCGTTCTTCTATGTTGAGGCGTTCGTTTCCAGTAACAGTTTGAATTTTTAGGTTTCACTCTGTTTTCTCCTATATTGATAGATGTATTTGGAACTCTGAATCCAACACGGTTTGTGCTAGCTTCTTGAAACTTGACACAATATAGTAGTTTCACGTTCTATCTCTATGTTTTGTTTCCTCTTGATGTAGCCCTAAGCAGTGACTGGTGAGAAACACTTTCATGGAAAGGGGTGGCTTCCCAAATATACGAATCTCCAGAAATCTCAGCAAATATTTTTTCACCCAAACTGGATGATACTTTCAGGTAATGATCAGTACACTAAGGCGACTTGGTTCCCCAAATTTCGTTTTTCTATGTTAAAGCATTCGTTTCCAGTAACAGTTTGAATTTTTAGGTTTCACTCTGTTTTCTCCTATATTGATAGATGTATTTGGAACTCTAAATCCAACACGGTTTGTGCTAGCTTCTTGAAACTTGACACAATAAAGTAGTTTCATGTTCTATCTCTATGTTTTGTTTCCTCTTGATGTAGCCCTAAGCAGTGACTGGCGAGAAACACTTTCATGGAAAGGGGTTGCCAGGCTTCCCAAAATTACGAATCTCCAGAAATCTCAGCAAATATTTTTTCACCCAAACTGGATGATACTTTCAGGTAATGATCAGTACACTAAGGCGACTTGGTTCCCCAAATGTCGTTCTTCTATGTTGAAGCGTTCGTTTCCAGTAACAGTTTGAATTTTTAGGTTTCACTCTGTTTTCTCCTATATTGATAGATGTATTTGGATCTCTAAATCAAACAGGGTTTGTGCTAGCTTCTTGAAACTTGACACAATAAAGTAGTTTCACGTTCTATCTCTATGTTTTGTTTCCTCTTGATGTAGCCCTAAGCAGTGACTGGCGAGAAACACTTTCATGGAAAGGGGTTGCCAGGCTTCCCAAAATTACGAATCTCCAGAAATCTCAGCAAATATTTTTTCACCCAAACTGGATGATACTTTCAGGTAATGATCAGTACACTAAGGCGACTTGGTTCCCCAAATGTCGTTCTTCTATGTTGAGGCGTTCGTTTCCAGTAACAGTTTGAATTTTTAGGTTTCACTCTGTTTTCTCCTATATTGATAGATGTATTTGGAACTCTGAATCCAACACGGTTTGTGCTAGCTTCTTGAAACTTGACACAATAAAGTAGTTTCACGTTCTATCTCTATGTTTTGTTTCCTCTTGATGTAGCCCTAAGCAGTGACTGGTGAGAAACACTTTCATGGAAAGGGGTGGCTTCCCAAATATACGAATCTCCAGAAATCTCAGCAAATATTTTTTCACCCAAACTGGATGATACTTTCAGGTAATGATCAGTACACTAAGGCGACTTGGTTCCCCAAATTTCGTTTTTCTATGTTAAAGCATTCGTTTCCAGTAACAGTTTGAATTTTTAGGTTTCACTCTGTTTTCTCCTATATTGATAGATGTATTTGGAACTCTAAATCCAACACGGTTTGTGCTAGCTTCTTGAAACTTGACACAATAAAGTAGTTTCATGTTCTATCTCTATGTTTTGTTTCCTCTTGATGTAGCCCTAAGCAGTGACTGGCGAGAAACACTTTCATGGAAAGGGGTTGCCAGGCTTCCCAAAATTACGAATCTCCAGAAATCTCAGCAAATATTTTTTCACCCAAACTGGATGATACTTTCAGGTAATGATCAGTACACTAAGGCGACTTGGTTCCCCAAATGTCGTTCTTCTATGTTGAAGCGTTCGTTTCCAGTAACAGTTTGAATTTTTAGGTTTCACTCTGTTTTCTCCTATATTGATAGATGTATTTGGAACTCTAAATCCAACACGGTTTGTGCTAGCTTCTTGAAACTTGACACAATAAAGTAGTTTCACGTTCTATCTCTATGTTTTGTTTCCTCTTGATGTAGCGCTAACAGTGACTGGCGAGAAACACTTTCATGGAAAGGGTTTGCCAGGCTTCCCAAATATACGAATCTCCAGAAATCTCAGCAAATATTTTTTGACCCAAACTGGATGATACTTTCAGGTAATGATCAGTACACTAAGGCGACTTGGTTCCCCAAATGTCGTTCTTCTATGTTGAAGCGTTCGTTTCCAGTAACAGTTTGAATTTTTAGGTTTCACTCTGTTTTCTCCTATATTGATAGATGTATTTGGAACTCTAAATCCAACACGGTTTGTGCTAGCTTCTTGAAACTTGACACAATAAAGTAGTTTCACGTTCTATCTCTATGTTTTGTTTCCTCTTGATGTAGCCCTAAGCAGTGACTGGCGAGAAACACTTTCATGGAAAGGGGTTGCCAGGCTTCCCAAAATTACGAATCTCCAGAAATCTCAGCAAATATTTTTTCACCCAAACTGGATGATACTTTCAGGTAATGATCAGTACACTAAGGCGACTTGGTTTCCCAAATGTCGTTCTTGTATGTTGAAGCGTTCGTTTCCAGTAACAGTTTGAATTTTTAGGTTTCACTCTGTTTTCTCCTATATTGATAGATGTATTTGGAACTCTAAATCCAACACGGTTTGTGCTAGCTTCTTGAAACTTGACACAATAAAGTAGTTTCACGTTCTATCTCTATGTTTTGTTTCCTCTTGATGTAGCCCTTACAGTGACTGGCGAGAAACACTTTAATGGAAAGGGGTTGCCAGGCTTCCCAAATATACGAATCTCCAGAAATCTCAGCAAATATTTTTTCACCCAAACTGGATGATACTTTCAGGTAATGATCAGTACACTAAGGCGACTTGGTTCCCCAAATGTTGTTCTTCTATGTTAAAGCGTTCGTTTCCAGTAACAGTTTGAATTTTTAGGTTTCACTCTGTTTTCTCCTATATTGATAGATGTATTTGGAACTCTAAATCCAACACGGTTTGTGCTAGCTTCTTGAAACTTGACACAATAAAGTAGTTTCACATTCTATCTCTATGTTTTGTTTCCTCTTGATGTAGCCCTAACAGTGACTGGCGAGAAACACTTTCATGGAAAGGGGTTGCCAGGCTTCCCAAATATACGAATCTCCAGAAATCTCAGCAAATATTTTTTGACCCAAACTGGATGATACTTTCAGGTAATGATCAGTACACTAAGGCGACTTGATTCCCCAAATGTCGTTCTTCTATTTTGAAGCGTTCGTTTCCAGTAACAGTTTGAATTTTTAGGTTTCACTCTGTTTTCTCCTATATTGATATATGTATTTGGAACTCTAAATCCAACACGGTTTGTGCTAGCTTCTTGAAACTTGACACAATAAAGTAGTTTCACGTTCTATCTCTATGTTTTGTTTCCTCTTGATGTAGCCCTAAGCAGTGACTGGCGAGAAACACTTTAATGGAAAGGGGTTGCCAGGCTTCCCAAATATACGAATCCCCAGAAATCTCAGCAAATATTTTTTCACCCAAACAGGATGATACTTTCAGGTAATGATCAGTACACTAAGGCGACTTGGTTCCCCAAATTTCGTTTTTCTAAGTGAAAGCGTTCGTTTCCAGTAACAGTTTGAATTTTTAGGTTTCACTCTGTTTTCTCCTATATTGATAGATGTATTTGGAACTCTAAATCCAACACGGTTTGTGCTAGCTTCTTGAAACTTGACACAATAAAGTAGTTTCACGTTCTATCTCTATGTTTTGTTTCCTCTTGATGTAGCCCTAACAGTGACTGGTGAGAAACACTTTCATGGAAAGTGGTTGCCAGGCTTCCCAAATATACGAATCTCCAGAAATCTCAGGAAAAATTTATTCACCCAAACAGGATGATACTTTCAGGTAATGATCAGTACACTAAGGCGACTTGGTTCCCCAAGTTTCGTTTTTCTATGTTAAAGCGTTCGTTTCCAGTAACAGTTTGAATTTTTAGGTTTCACTCTGTTTTCTCCTATATTGATAGAAGTATTTGGAACTCTAAATCCAACACGGTTTGTGCTAGCTTCTTGAAACTTGACACAATAAAGTAGTTTCACGTTCTATCTCTATGTTTTGTTTCCTCTTGATGTAGACCTAAGCAGTGACTGGCGAGAAACACTTTCATGGAAAGGGGTTGCCAGGCTTCCCAAAATTACGAATCTCCAGAAATCTCAGCAAATATTTTTTCACCCAAACTGGATGATACTTTCAGGTAATGATCAGTACACTAAGGCGACTTGGTTCCCCAAATGTCGTTCTTCTATGTTGAAGCGTTCGTTTCCAGTAACAGTTTGAATTTTTAGGTTTCACTCTGTTTTCTCCTATATTGATAGATGTATTTGGAACTCTAAATCCAACACGGTTTGTGCTAGCTTCTTGAAACTTGACACAATAAAGTAGTTTCACGTTCTATCTCTATGTTTTGTTTCCTCTTGATGTAGCCCTAAGCAGTGACTGGCGAGAAACACTTTCATGGAAAGGGGTTGCCAGGCTTCCCAAAATTACGAATCTCCAGAAATCTCAGCAAATATTTTTTCACCCAAACTGGATGATACTTTCAGGTAATGATCAGTACACTAAGGCGACTTGGTTCCCCAAATGTCGTTCTTCTATGTTGAGGCGTTCGTTTCCAGTAACAGTTTGAATTTTTAGGTTTCACTCTGTTTTCTCCTATATTGATAGATGTATTTGGAACTCTGAATCCAACACGGTTTGTGCTAGCTTCTTGAAACTTGACACAATAAAGTAGTTTCACGTTCTATCTCTATGTTTTGTTTCCTCTTGATGTAGCCCTAAGCAGTGACTGGTGAGAAACACTTTCATGGAAAGGGGTGGCTTCCCAAATATACGAATCTCCAGAAATCTCAGCAAATATTTTTTCACCCAAACTGGATGATACTTTCAGGTAATGATCAGTACACTAAGGCGACTTGGTTCCCCAAATTTCGTTTTTCTATGTTAAAGCGTTCGTTTCCAGTAACAGTTTGAATTTTTAGGTTTCACTCTGTTTTCTCCTATATTGATAGATGTATTTGGAACTCTAAATCCAACACGGTTTGTGCTAGCTTCTTGAAACTTGACACAATAAAGTAGTTTCACGTTCTATCTCTATGTTTTGTTTCCTCTTGATGTAGCCCTAAGCAGTGACTGGCGAGAAACACTTTCATGGAAAGGGGTTGCCAGGCTTCCCAAAATTACGAATCTCCAGAAATCTCAGCAAATATTTTTTCACCCAAACTGGATGATACTTTCAGGTAATGATCAGTACACTAAGGCGACTTGGTTCCCCAAATTTCGTTTTTCTAAGTGAAAGCGTTCGTTTCCAGTAACAGTTTGAATTTTTAGGTTTCACTCTGTTTTCTCCTATATTGATAGATGTATTTGGAACTCTAAATCCAACACGGTTTGTGCTAGCTTCTTGAAACTTGACACAATAAAGTAGTTTCACGTTCTATCTCTATGTTTTGTTTCCTCTTGATGTAGCCCTAACAGTGACTGGTGAGAAACACTTTCATGGAAAGTGGTTGCCAGGCTTCCCAAATATACGAATCTCCAGAAATCTCAGGAAAAATTTATTCACCCAAACAGGATGATACTTTCAGGTAATGATCAGTACACTAAGGCGACTTGGTTCCCCAAGTTTCGTTTTTCTATGTTAAAGCGTTCGTTTCCAGTAACAGTTTGAATTTTTAGGTTTCACTCTGTTTTCTCCTATATTGATAGAAGTATTTGGAACTCTAAATCCAACACGGTTTGTGCTAGCTTCTTGAAACTTGACACAATAAAGTAGTTTCACGTTCTATCTCTATGTTTTGTTTCCTCTTGATGTAGACCTAAGCAGTGACTGGCGAGAAACACTTTCATGGAAAGGGGTTGCCAGGCTTCCCAAAATTACGAATCTCCAGAAATCTCAGCAAATATTTTTTCACCCAAACTGGATGATACTTTCAGGTAATGATCAGTACACTAAGGCGACTTGGTTCCCCAAATGTCGTTCTTCTATGTTGAAGCGTTCGTTTCCAGTAACAGTTTGAATTTTTAGGTTTCACTCTGTTTTCTCCTATATTGATAGATGTATTTGGAACTCTAAATCCAACACGGTTTGTGCTAGCTTCTTGAAACTTGACACAATAAAGTAGTTTCACGTTCTATCTCTATGTTTTGTTTCCTCTTGATGTAGCCCTAAGCAGTGACTGGCGAGAAACACTTTCATGGAAAGGGGTTGCCAGGCTTCCCAAAATTACGAATCTCCAGAAATCTCAGCAAATATTTTTTCACCCAAACTGGATGATACTTTCAGGTAATGATCAGTACACTAAGGCGACTTGGTTCCCCAAATGTCGTTCTTCTATGTTGAGGCGTTCGTTTCCAGTAACAGTTTGAATTTTTAGGTTTCACTCTGTTTTCTCCTATATTGATAGATGTATTTGGAACTCTGAATCCAACACGGTTTGTGCTAGCTTCTTGAAACTTGACACAATAAAGTAGTTTCACGTTCTATCTCTATGTTTTGTTTCCTCTTGATGTAGCCCTAAGCAGTGACTGGTGAGAAACACTTTCATGGAAAGGGGTGGCTTCCCAAATATACGAATCTCCAGAAATCTCAGCAAATATTTTTTCACCCAAACTGGATGATACTTTCAGGTAATGATCAGTACACTAAGGCGACTTGGTTCCCCAAATTTCGTTTTTCTATGTTAAAGCGTTCGTTTCCAGTAACAGTTTGAATTTTTAGGTTTCACTCTGTTTTCTCCTATATTGATAGATGTATTTGGAACTCTAAATCCAACACGGTTTGTGCTAGCTTCTTGAAACTTGACACAATAAAGTAGTTTCACGTTCTATCTCTATGTTTTGTTTCCTCTTGATGTAGCCCTAAGCAGTGACTGGCGAGAAACACTTTCATGGAAAGGGGTTGCCAGGCTTCCCAAAATTACGAATCTCCAGAAATCTCAGCAAATATTTTTTCACCCAAACTGGATGATACTTTCAGGTAATGATCAGTACACTAAGGCGACTTGGTTCCCCAAATGTCGTTCTTCTATGTTGAAGCGTTCGTTTCCAGTAACAGTTTGAATTTTTAGGTTTCACTCTGTTTTCTCCTATATTGATAGATGTATTTGGAACTCTAAATCCAACACGGTTTGTGCTAGCTTCTTGAAACTTGACACAATAAAGTCGTTTCACGTTCTATCTCTATGTTTTGTTTCCTCTTGATGTAGCCCTAAGCAGTGACTGGCGAGAAACACTTTCATGGAAAGGGGTTGCCAGGCTTCCCAAAATTACGAATCTCCAGAAATCTCAGCAAATATTTTTTCACCCAAACTGGATGATACTTTCAGGTAATGATCAGTACACTAAGGCGACTTGGTTCCCCAAATTTCGTTCTTCTATGTTGAAGCGTTCATTTCCAGTAACAGTTTGAATTTTTAGGTTTCACTCTGTTTTCTCCTATATTGATAGATGTATTTGGAACTCTAAATCCAACACGGTTTGTGCTAGCTTCTTGAAACTTGACACAATAAAGTCGTTTCACGTTCTATCTCTATGTTTTGTTTCCTCTTGATGTAGCCCTAAGCAGTGACTGGCGAGAAACACTTTCATGGAAAGGGGTTGCCAGGCTTCCCAAAATTACGAATCTCCAGAAATCTCAGCAAGTATTTTTTCACCCAAACTGGATGATACTTTCAGGTAATGATCACTACACTAAGGCGACTTGGTTCCCCAAATTTCGTTCTTCTATGTTGAAGCGTTCGTTTCCAGTAACAGTTTGAATTTTTAGGTTTCACTCTGTTTTCTCCTATATTGATAGATGTATTTGGAACTCTAAATCCAACACGGTTTGTGCTAGCTTCTTGAAACTTGACACAATAAAGTAGTTTCATGTTCTATCTCTATGTTTTGTTTCCTCTTGATGTAGCCCTAAGCAGTGACTGGCGAGAAACACTTTCTTGGAAAGGGGTGGCTTCCCAAAATTACGAATATCCAGAAATCTCAGCAAATATTTTTTCACCCAAACTGGATGATACTTTCAGGTAATGATCAGTGCACTAAGGCGACTTGGTTCCCCAAATATCGTTCTTCTTTGTTGAAGCGTTCGTTTCCAGTAACAGTTTGAATTTTAGGTTTCACTCTGTTTTCTCCTATATTGATAGATGTATTTGGAACTCTGAATCCAACAAGGTTTGTGCTAGGTTCTTGAAACTTGACACAATAAAGTAGTTTCACGTTCTATCTATATGTTTTGTTTCCTCTTGATGTAGCCCTAACAGTGACTGGCGAGAAACACTTTCATGGATAGGGGTTGCCAGGCTTCCCAAAATTACGAATCTCCAGAAATCTCAGTAAATATTTTTTCACCCAAACAGGATGATACTTTCAGGTAATGATCAGTACACTAAGGCGACTTGGTTTCCCAAATTTCGTTTTTCTATGTTAAAGCGTTCGTTTCCAGTAACAGTTTGAATTTTTAGGTTTCACTCTGTTTTCTCCTATATTGATAGATGTATTTGGAAGTCTAAATCCAACACGGTTTGTGCTAGCTTCTTGAAACTTGACACAATAAAGTAGTTTCACGTTCTATCTCTATGTTTTGTTTCCTCTTGATGTAGCCCTAAGCAGTGACTGGCGAGAAACACTTTCATGGAAAGGGGTTGCCAGTCTTCCCAAAATAACGAATCTCCAGAAATCTCAGCAAATATTTTTTCACCCAAACTGGATGATACTTTCAGGTAATGATCACTACACTAACGTGACTTGGTTCCCCAAATGTCGTTCTTCTATGTTGAAGCGTTCATTTCCAGTTACAGTTTGAATTTTTAGGTTTCACTCTGCTTTCTCCTATATTGATAGATGTATTTGGAACTCTAAATCCAACACGGTTTGTGCTAGCTTCTTGAAACTTGACACAATAAAGTAGTTTCACGTTCTATCTCTATGTTTTGTTTCCTCTTGATGTAGCCCTAACAGTGACTGGCGAGAAACGCTTTCATGGAAAGGGGTTGCCAGGCTTCCCAAAATTACGAATCTCCAGAAATCTCAGCAAATATTTTTTCACCCAAACTGGATGATACTTTCAGGTAATGATCAGTACACTAAGGCGACTTGGTTCCCCAAATTTCGTTCTTCTATGTTGAAGCGTTCGTTTCAAGTAACAGTTTGAATTTTAGGTTTCACTCTGTTTTCTCCTATATTGATAGATATATTTGGAACTCTGAATCCAACAAGGTTTGTGCTAGGTTCTTGAAACTTGACACAATAAAGTAGTTTCACGTTCTATCTATATGTTTTGTTTCCTCTTGATGTAGCCCTAACAGTGACTGGCGAGAAACACTTTAATGGAAAGGGGTTGCCAGGCTTCCCAAATATATGAATCTCCAGAAATCTCAGGAAATATTTTTTCACCCAAACAGGATGATACATTCAGGTAATGATCAGTACACTAAGGCGACTTGGTTCCCCAAATTTCGTTTTTCTATGTTAAAGCGTTCGTTTCCA
This sequence comes from Spermophilus citellus, assembly GCF_964194105.1. NCBI lineage: Eukaryota > Metazoa > Chordata > Mammalia > Rodentia > Sciuridae > Spermophilus > Spermophilus citellus. The sequence goes on along the minus strand of NC_138188.1, from coordinate 7,272,879 downwards.
GTAACAGTTTGAATTTTTAGGTTTCACTCTGTTTTCTCCTATATTGATAGATGTATTTGGAACTCTAAATCCAACACGGTTTGTGCTAGCTTCTTGAAACTTGACACAATAAAGTAGTTTCACGTTCTATCTCTATGTTTTGTTTCCTCTTGATGTAGCCCTAAGCAGTGACTGGCGAGAAACACTTTCATTGAAAGGGGTTGCCAGGCTTCCCAAATATACGAATCTCCAGAAATCTCAGCAAATATTTTTTCACCCAAACTGGATGATACTTTCAGGTAATGATCAGTACACTAAGGCAACTTGGTTCCCCAAATGTCGTTCTTCTATGTTGAAGCGTTCCTTTCCAGTAACAGTTTGAATTTTTAGGTTTCACTCTGTTTTCTCCTATATTGATAGATGTATTTGGAAGTCTAAATCCAACACGGTTTGTGCTAGCTTCTTGAAACTTGACACAATAAAGTAGTTTCACGTTCTATCTCTACGTTTTGTTTCCTCTTGATGTAGCCCTAACAGTGACTGGCGAGAAACACTTTCATGGAAAGGGGTTGCCAGGCTTCCCAAATATACGAATCTCCAGAAATCTCAGAAAATAGTTTTTCACCCAAACAGGATGATACTTTCAGGTAATGATCAGTACACTAAGGCGACTTGGTTCCCAAAATTTCGTTTTTCTATGTTAAAGCGTTCGTTTCCAGTAACAGTTTGGATTTTTAGGTTTCACTCTGTTTTCTCCTATATTGATAGATGTATTTGGAACTCTAAATCCAACACGGTTTGTGCTAGCTTCTTGAAACTTGACACAATAAAGTAGTTTCACGTTCTATCCCTATGTTTTGTTTCCTCTTGATGTAGCCCTAAGCAGTGACTGACGAGAAACACTTTCATGGAAACGGGTTTCCAGGCTTCCGAAAATTACGAATCTCCAGAAATCTCATCAAATATTTTTTCACCCAAACTGGATGATACTTTCAGGTAATGATCAGTACACTAAGGCGACTTGGTTCCCAAATGTCGTTCTTCTATGTTGAAGCGTTCGTTTCCAGTAACAGTTTGAATTTTTAGGTTTCACTCTGTTTTCTCCTATATTGATAGATGTATTTGGAACTCTAAATCCAACACGGATTGTGCTAGCTTCTTGAAACTTGACACAATAAAGTAGTTTCACGTTCTATCTATATGTTTTGTTTCCTCTTGATGTAGCCCTAAGCAGTGACTGGTGAGAAACACTTTCATGGAAAGGGGTGGCTTCCCAAAATTACGAATCTCCAGAAATCTCAGCAAATATTTTTTCACCCAAACTGGATGAAACTTTCAGGTAATGATCAGTACACTAAGGCGACTTGGTTCCCCAAATTTCGTTTTTCTATGTTTAAGCGTTCGTTTCCAGTAATAGTTTGAATTTTTAGGTTTCACTCTGTTTTCTCCTATATTGATAGATGTATTTGGAACTCTAAATCCAACACGGTTTGTGCTAGCTTCTTGAAACTTGACACAATAAAGTAGTTTCACGTTCTATCTCTATGTTTTGTTTCCTCTTTATGTAGCCCTAAGCAGTGACTGGCGAGAAACACTTTCATGGAAAGGGGTTGCCAGGCTTCCCAAAATTACGAATCTCCAGAAATCTCAGCAAATATTTTTTCACCCAAACTGGATGATACTTTCAGGTAATGATCAGTACACTAAGGCGACTTGGTTCCCCAAATTTCGTTCTTCTATGTTGAAGCGTTCGTTTCCAGTAACAGTTTGAATTTTTAGGTTTCACTCTGTTTTCTCCTATATTGATAGATGTATTTGGAACTCTAAATCCAACACGGTTTGTGCTAGCTTCTTGAAACTTGACACAATAAAGTAGTTTCACGTTCTATCTCTATGTTTTGTTTCCTCTTGATGTAGCCCTAAGCAGTGACTGGCGAGAAACACTTTCATGGAAAGGGGTTGCCAGGCTTCCCAAAATTACGAATCTCCAGAAATCTCAGCAAATATTTTTTCACCCAAACTGGATGATACTTTCAGGTAATGATCAGTACACTAAGGCGACTTGGTTCCCCAAATGTCGTTCTTCTATGTGGAAGCGTTCGTTTCCAGTAACAGTTTGAATTTTTAGGTTTCACTCTGTTTTCTCCTATATTGATAGATGTATTTGGAACTCTGAATCCAACAAGGTTTGTGCTAGGTTCTTGAAACTTGACACAATAAAGTAGTTTCACGTTCTATCTCTATGTTTTGTTTCCTCTTGATGTAGCCCTAAGCAGTGACTGGCGAGAAACACTTTAATGGAAAGGGGTTGCCAGGCTTCCCAAATATATGAATCTCCAGAAATCTCAGGAAATATTTTTTCACCCAAACAGGATGATACTTTCAGGTAATGATCAGTACACTAAGGCGACTTGGTTCCCCAAATTTCGTTTTTCTATGTTAAAGCGTTCGTTTCCAGTAACAGTTTGAATTTTTAGGTTTCACTCTGTTTTCTCCTATATTGATAGATGTATTTGGAAGTCTAAATCCAACACGGTTTGTGCTAGCTTCTTGAAACTTGACACAATAAAGTAGTTTCACGTTCTATCTCTATGTTTTGTTTCCTCTTGATGTAGCCCTAAGCAGTGACTGGCGAGAAACACTTTCATGGAAAGGGGTTGCCAGGCTTCCCAAATATACGAATCTCCAGAAATCTCAGCAAATATTTTTTCACCCAAACTGGATGATACTTTCAGGTAATGATCAGTACACTAAGGCAACTTGGTTCCCCAAATGTCGTTCTTCTATGTTGAAGCGTTCCTTTCCAGTAACAGTTTGAATTTTTAGGTTTCACTCTGTTTTCTCCTATATTGATAGATGTATTTGGAAGTCTAAATCCAACACGGTTTGTGCTAGCTTCTTGAAACTTGACACAATAAAGTAGTTTCACGTTCTATCTCTACGTTTTGTTTCCTCTTGATGTAGCCCTAAGCAGTGACTGGCGAGAAACACTTTCATGGAAAGGGGTTGCCAGGCTTCCCAAATATACGAATCTCCAGAAATCTCAGGAAATAGTTTTTCACCCAAACAGGATGATACTTTCAGGTAATGATCAGTACACTAAGGCGACTTGGTTCCCCAAGTTTCGTTTTTCTATGTTAAAGCGTTCATTTCCAGTAACAGTTTGAATTTTTAGGTTTCACTCTGTTTTCTCCTATATTGATAGAAGTATTTGGAACTCTAAATCCAACACGGTTTGTGCTAGCTTCTTGAAACTTGACACAATAAAGTAGTTTCACGTTCTATCTCTATGTTTTGTTTCCTCTTGATGTAGACCTAAGCAGTGACTGGCGAGAAACACTTTCATGGAAAGGGGTTGCCAGGCTTCCCAAAATTACGAATCTCCAGAAATCTCAGCAAATATTTTTTGACCCAAACTGGATGATACTTTCAGGTAATGATCAGTACACTAAGGCGACTTGATTCCCCAAATGTCGTTCTTCTATGTTGAAGCGTTCGTTTCCAGTAACAGTTTGAATTTTTAGGTTTCACTCTGTTTTCTCCTATATTGATAGATGTATTTGGAACTCTAAATCCAACACGGTTTGTGCTAGCTTCTTGAAACTTGACACAATAAAGTAGTTTCACGTTCTATCTCTATGTTTTGTTTCCTCTTGATGTAGCCCTAAGCAGTGACTGGCGAGAAACACTTTCATGGAAAGGGGTTGCCAGGCTTCCCAAAATTACGAATCTCCAGAAATCTCAGCAAATATTTTTTCACCCAAACTGGATGATACTTTCAGGTAATGATCAATACACTAAGGCGACTTGGTTCCCCAAATGTCGTTCTTCTATGTTGAAGCGTTCGTTTCCAGTAACAGTTTGAATTTTTAGGTTTCACTCTGTTTTCTCCTATATTGATAGATGTATTTGGAACTCTAAATCAAACAGGGTTTGTGCTAGCTTCTTGAAACTTGACACAATAAAGTAGTTTCACGTTCTATCCCTATGTTTTGTTTCCTCTTGATGTAGCCCTAAGCAGTGACTGACGAGAAACACTTTCATGGAAACGGGTTTCCAGGCTTCCGAAAATTACGAATCTCCAGAAATCTCATCAAATATTTTTTCACCCAAACTGGATGATACTTTCAGGTAATGATCAGTACACTAAGGCGACTTGGTTCCCAAATGTCGTTCTTCTATGTTGAAGCGTTCGTTTCCAGTAACAGTTTGAATTTTTAGGTTTCACTCTGTTTTCTCCTATATTGATAGATGTATTTGGAACTCTAAATCCAACACGGATTGTGCTAGCTTCTTGAAACTTGACACAATAAAGTAGTTTCACGTTCTATCTATATGTTTTGTTTCCTCTTGATGTAGCCCTAAGCAGTGACTGGTGAGAAACACTTTCATGGAAAGGGGTGGCTTCCCAAAATTACGAATCTCCAGAAATCTCAGCAAATATTTTTTCACCCAAACTGGATGAAACTTTCAGGTAATGATCAGTACACTAAGGCGACTTGGTTCCCCAAATTTCGTTTTTCTATGTTTAAGCGTTCGTTTCCAGTAATAGTTTGAATTTTTAGGTTTCACTCTGTTTTCTCCTATATTGATAGATGTATTTGGAACTCTAAATCCAACACGGTTTGTGCTAGCTTCTTGAAACTTGACACAATAAAGTAGTTTCACGTTCTATCTCTATGTTTTGTTTCCTCTTTATGTAGCCCTAAGCAGTGACTGGCGAGAAACACTTTCATGGAAAGGGGTTGCCAGGCTTCCCAAAATTACGAATCTCCAGAAATCTCAGCAAATATTTTTTCACCCAAACTGGATGATACTTTCAGGTAATGATCAGTACACTAAGGCGACTTGGTTCCCCAAATTTCGTTCTTCTATGTTGAAGCGTTCGTTTCCAGTAACAGTTTGAATTTTTAGGTTTCACTCTGTTTTCTCCTATATTGATAGATGTATTTGGAACTCTAAATCCAACACGGTTTGTGCTAGCTTCTTGAAACTTGACACAATAAAGTAGTTTCACGTTCTATCTCTATGTTTTGTTTCCTCTTGATGTAGCCCTAAGCAGTGACTGGCGAGAAACACTTTCATGGAAAGGGGTTGCCAGGCTTCCCAAAATTACGAATCTCCAGAAATCTCAGCAAATATTTTTTCACCCAAACTGGATGATACTTTCAGGTAATGATCAGTACACTAAGGCGACTTGGTTCCCCAAATGTCGTTCTTCTATGTGGAAGCGTTCGTTTCCAGTAACAGTTTGAATTTTTAGGTTTCACTCTGTTTTCTCCTATATTGATAGATGTATTTGGAACTCTGAATCCAACAAGGTTTGTGCTAGGTTCTTGAAACTTGACACAATAAAGTAGTTTCACGTTCTATCTCTATGTTTTGTTTCCTCTTGATGTAGCCCTAAGCAGTGACTGGCGAGAAACACTTTAATGGAAAGGGGTTGCCAGGCTTCCCAAATATATGAATCTCCAGAAATCTCAGGAAATATTTTTTCACCCAAACAGGATGATACTTTCAGGTAATGATCAGTACACTAAGGCGACTTGGTTCCCCAAATTTCGTTTTTCTATGTTAAAGCGTTCGTTTCCAGTAACAGTTTGAATTTTTAGGTTTCACTCTGTTTTCTCCTATATTGATAGATGTATTTGGAAGTCTAAATCCAACACGGTTTGTGCTAGCTTCTTGAAACTTGACACAATAAAGTAGTTTCACGTTCTATCTCTATGTTTTGTTTCCTCTTGATGTAGCCCTAAGCAGTGACTGGCGAGAAACACTTTCATGGAAAGGGGTTGCCAGGCTTCCCAAATATACGAATCTCCAGAAATCTCAGCAAATATTTTTTCACCCAAACTGGATGATACTTTCAGGTAATGATCAGTACACTAAGGCAACTTGGTTCCCCAAATGTCGTTCTTCTATGTTGAAGCGTTCCTTTCCAGTAACAGTTTGAATTTTTAGGTTTCACTCTGTTTTCTCCTATATTGATAGATGTATTTGGAAGTCTAAATCCAACACGGTTTGTGCTAGCTTCTTGAAACTTGACACAATAAAGTAGTTTCACGTTCTATCTCTACGTTTTGTTTCCTCTTGATGTAGCCCTAAGCAGTGACTGGCGAGAAACACTTTCATGGAAAGGGGTTGCCAGGCTTCCCAAATATACGAATCTCCAGAAATCTCAGGAAATAGTTTTTCACCCAAACAGGATGATACTTTCAGGTAATGATCAGTACACTAAGGCGACTTGGTTCCCCAAGTTTCGTTTTTCTATGTTAAAGCGTTCATTTCCAGTAACAGTTTGAATTTTTAGGTTTCACTCTGTTTTCTCCTATATTGATAGAAGTATTTGGAACTCTAAATCCAACACGGTTTGTGCTAGCTTCTTGAAACTTGACACAATAAAGTAGTTTCACGTTCTATCTCTATGTTTTGTTTCCTCTTGATGTAGACCTAAGCAGTGACTGGCGAGAAACACTTTCATGGAAAGGGGTTGCCAGGCTTCCCAAAATTACGAATCTCCAGAAATCTCAGCAAATATTTTTTGACCCAAACTGGATGATACTTTCAGGTAATGATCAGTACACTAAGGCGACTTGATTCCCCAAATGTCGTTCTTCTATGTTGAAGCGTTCGTTTCCAGTAACAGTTTGAATTTTTAGGTTTCACTCTGTTTTCTCCTATATTGATAGATGTATTTGGAACTCTAAATCCAACACGGTTTGTGCTAGCTTCTTGAAACTTGACACAATAAAGTAGTTTCACGTTCTATCTCTATGTTTTGTTTCCTCTTGATGTAGCCCTAAGCAGTGACTGGCGAGAAACACTTTCATGGAAAGGGGTTGCCAGGCTTCCCAAAATTACGAATCTCCAGAAATCTCAGCAAATATTTTTTCACCCAAACTGGATGATACTTTCAGGTAATGATCAATACACTAAGGCGACTTGGTTCCCCAAATGTCGTTCTTCTATGTTGAAGCGTTCGTTTCCAGTAACAGTTTGAATTTTTAGGTTTCACTCTGTTTTCTCCTATATTGATAGATGTATTTGGAACTCTAAATCAAACAGGGTTTGTGCTAGCTTCTTGAAACTTGACACAATAAAGTAGTTTCACGTTCTATCTCTATGTTTTGTTTCCTCTTGATGTAGCCCTAACAGTGACTGGCGAGAAACACTTTCATGGAAAGTGGTTGCCAGGCTTCCCAAATATACGAATCTCCAGAAATCTCAGGAAAAATTTATTCACCCAAACAGGATGATACTTTCAGGTAATGATCAGTACACTAAGGCGACTTGGTTCCCCAAATTTCGTTTTTCTATGTTAAAGCGTTCGTTTCCAGTAACAGTTTGAATTTTTAGGTTTCACTCTGTTTTCTCCTATATTGATAGATGTATTTGGATCTCTAAATCAAACAGGGTTTGTGCTAGCTTCTTGAAACTTGACACAATAAAGTAGTTTCACGTTCTATCTCTATGTTTTGTTTCCTCTTGATGTAGCCCTAAGCAGTGACTGGCGAGAAACACTTTCATGGAAAGGGGTTGCCAGGCTTCCCAAAATTACGAATCTCCAGAAATCTCAGCAAATATTTTTTCACCCAAACTGGATGATACTTTCAGGTAATGATCAGTACACTAAGGCGACTTGGTTCCCCAAATGTCGTTCTTCTATGTTGAGGCGTTCGTTTCCAGTAACAGTTTGAATTTTTAGGTTTCACTCTGTTTTCTCCTATATTGATAGATGTATTTGGAACTCTGAATCCAACACGGTTTGTGCTAGCTTCTTGAAACTTGACACAATAAAGTAGTTTCACGTTCTATCTCTATGTTTTGTTTCCTCTTGATGTAGCCCTAAGCAGTGACTGGTGAGAAACACTTTCATGGAAAGGGGTGGCTTCCCAAATATACGAATCTCCAGAAATCTCAGCAAATATTTTTTCACCCAAACTGGATGATACTTTCAGGTAATGATCAGTACACTAAGGCGACTTGGTTCCCCAAATTTCGTTTTTCTATGTTAAAGCATTCGTTTCCAGTAACAGTTTGAATTTTTAGGTTTCACTCTGTTTTCTCCTATATTGATAGATGTATTTGGAACTCTAAATCCAACACGGTTTGTGCTAGCTTCTTGAAACTTGACACAATAAAGTAGTTTCATGTTCTATCTCTATGTTTTGTTTCCTCTTGATGTAGCCCTAAGCAGTGACTGGCGAGAAACACTTTCATGGAAAGGGGTTGCCAGGCTTCCCAAAATTACGAATCTCCAGAAATCTCAGCAAATATTTTTTCACCCAAACTGGATGATACTTTCAGGTAATGATCAGTACACTAAGGCGACTTGGTTCCCCAAATGTCGTTCTTCTATGTTGAAGCGTTCGTTTCCAGTAACAGTTTGAATTTTTAGGTTTCACTCTGTTTTCTCCTATATTGATAGATGTATTTGGAACTCTAAATCCAACACGGTTTGTGCTAGCTTCTTGAAACTTGACACAATAAAGTAGTTTCACGTTCTATCTCTATGTTTTGTTTCCTCTTGATGTAGCGCTAACAGTGACTGGCGAGAAACACTTTCATGGAAAGGGTTTGCCAGGCTTCCCAAATATACGAATCTCCAGAAATCTCAGCAAATATTTTTTGACCCAAACTGGATGATACTTTCAGGTAATGATCAGTACACTAAGGCGACTTGGTTCCCCAAATGTCGTTCTTCTATGTTGAAGCGTTCGTTTCCAGTAACAGTTTGAATTTTTAGGTTTCACTCTGTTTTCTCCTATATTGATAGATGTATTTGGAACTCTAAATCCAACACGGTTTGTGCTAGCTTCTTGAAACTTGACACAATAAAGTAGTTTCACGTTCTATCTCTATGTTTTGTTTCCTCTTGATGTAGCCCTAAGCAGTGACTGGCGAGAAACACTTTCATGGAAAGGGGTTGCCAGGCTTCCCAAAATTACGAATCTCCAGAAATCTCAGCAAATATTTTTTCACCCAAACTGGATGATACTTTCAGGTAATGATCAGTACACTAAGGCGACTTGGTTTCCCAAATGTCGTTCTTGTATGTTGAAGCGTTCGTTTCCAGTAACAGTTTGAATTTTTAGGTTTCACTCTGTTTTCTCCTATATTGATAGATGTATTTGGAACTCTAAATCCAACACGGTTTGTGCTAGCTTCTTGAAACTTGACACAATAAAGTAGTTTCACGTTCTATCTCTATGTTTTGTTTCCTCTTGATGTAGCCCTTACAGTGACTGGCGAGAAACACTTTAATGGAAAGGGGTTGCCAGGCTTCCCAAATATACGAATCTCCAGAAATCTCAGCAAATATTTTTTCACCCAAACTGGATGATACTTTCAGGTAATGATCAGTACACTAAGGCGACTTGGTTCCCCAAATGTTGTTCTTCTATGTTAAAGCGTTCGTTTCCAGTAACAGTTTGAATTTTTAGGTTTCACTCTGTTTTCTCCTATATTGATAGATGTATTTGGAACTCTAAATCCAACACGGTTTGTGCTAGCTTCTTGAAACTTGACACAATAAAGTAGTTTCACATTCTATCTCTATGTTTTGTTTCCTCTTGATGTAGCCCTAACAGTGACTGGCGAGAAACACTTTCATGGAAAGGGGTTGCCAGGCTTCCCAAATATACGAATCTCCAGAAATCTCAGCAAATATTTTTTGACCCAAACTGGATGATACTTTCAGGTAATGATCAGTACACTAAGGCGACTTGATTCCCCAAATGTCGTTCTTCTATGTTGAAGCGTTCGTTTCCAGTAACAGTTTGAATTTTTAGGTTTCACTCTGTTTTCTCCTATATTGATAGATGTATTTGGAACTCTAAATCCAACACGGTTTGTGCTAGCTTCTTGAAACTTGACACAATAAAGTAGTTTCACGTTCTATCTCTATGTTTTGTTTCCTCTTGATGTAGCCCTAAGCAGTGACTGGCGAGAAACACTTTAATGGAAAGGGGTTGCCAGGCTTCCCAAATATACGAATCCCCAGAAATCTCAGCAAATATTTTTTCACCCAAACAGGATGATACTTTCAGGTAATGATCAGTACACTAAGGCGACTTGGTTCCCCAAATTTCGTTTTTCTAAGTTAAAGCGTTCGTTTCCAGTAACAGTTTGAATTTTTAGGTTTCACTCTGTTTTCTCCTATATTGATAGATGTATTTGGAACTCTAAATCCAACACGGTTTGTGCTAGCTTCTTGAAACTTGACACAATAAAGTAGTTTCACGTTCTATCTCTATGTTTTGTTTCCTCTTGATGTAGCCCTAACAGTGACTGGTGAGAAACACTTTCATGGAAAGTGGTTGCCAGGCTTCCCAAATATACGAATCTCCAGAAATCTCAGGAAAAATTTATTCACCCAAACAGGATGATACTTTCAGGTAATGATCAGTACACTAAGGCGACTTGGTTCCCCAAGTTTCGTTTTTCTATGTTAAAGCGTTCGTTTCCAGTAACAGTTTGAATTTTTAGGTTTCACTCTGTTTTCTCCTATATTGATAGAAGTATTTGGAACTCTAAATCCAACACGGTTTGTGCTAGCTTCTTGAAACTTGACACAATAAAGTAGTTTCACGTTCTATCTCTATGTTTTGTTTCCTCTTGATGTAGACCTAAGCAGTGACTGGCGAGAAACACTTTCATGGAAAGGGGTTGCCAGGCTTCCCAAAATTACGAATCTCCAGAAATCTCAGCAAATATTTTTTCACCCAAACTGGATGATACTTTCAGGTAATGATCAGTACACTAAGGCGACTTGGTTCCCCAAATGTCGTTCTTCTATGTTGAAGCGTTCGTTTCCAGTAACAGTTTGAATTTTTAGGTTTCACTCTGTTTTCTCCTATATTGATAGATGTATTTGGAACTCTAAATCCAACACGGTTTGTGCTAGCTTCTTGAAACTTGACACAATAAAGTCGTTTCACGTTTATCTCTATGTTTTGTTTCCTCTTGATGTAGCCCTAAGCAGTGACTGGCGAGAAACACTTTCATGGAAAGGGGTTGCCAGGCTTCCCAAAATTACGAATCTCCAGAAATCTCAGCAAATATTTTTTCACCCAAACTGGATGATACTTTCAGGTAATGATCAGTACACTAAGGCGACTTGGTTCCCCAAATGTCGTTCTTCTATGTTGAGGCGTTCGTTTCCAGTAACAGTTTGAATTTTTAGGTTTCACTCTGTTTTCTCCTATATTGATAGATGTATTTGGAACTCTGAATCCAACACGGTTTGTGCTAGCTTCTTGAAACTTGACACAATAAAGTAGTTTCACGTTCTATCTCTATGTTTTGTTTCCTCTTGATGTAGCCCTAAGCAGTGACTGGTGAGAAACACTTTCATGGAAAGGGGTGGCTTCCCAAATATACGAATCTCCAGAAATCTCAGCAAATATTTTTTCACCCAAACTGGATGATACTTTCAGGTAATGATCAGTACACTAAGGCGACTTGGTTCCCCAAATTTCGTTTTTCTATGTTAAAGCGTTCGTTTCCAGTAACAGTTTGAATTTTTAGGTTTCACTCTGTTTTCTCCTATATTGATAGATGTATTTGGAACTCTAAATCCAACACGGTTTGTGCTAGCTTCTTGAAACTTGACACAATAAAGTAGTTTCACGTTCTATCTCTATGTTTTGTTTCCTCTTGATGTAGCCCTAAGCAGTGACTGGCGAGAAACACTTTCATGGAAAGGGGTTGCCAGGCTTCCCAAAATTACGAATCTCCAGAAATCTCAGCAAATATTTTTTCACCCAAACTGGATGATACTTTCAGGTAATGATCAGTACACTAAGGCGACTTGGTTCCCCAAATGTCGTTCTTCTATGTTGAAGCGTTCGTTTCCAGTAACAGTTTGAATTTTTAGGTTTCACTCTGTTTTCTCCTATATTGATAGATGTATTTGGAACTCTAAATCCAACACGGTTTGTGCTAGCTTCTTGAAACTTGACACAATAAAGTCGTTTCACGTTCTATCTCTATGTTTTGTTTCCTCTTGATGTAGCCCTAAGCAGTGACTGGCGAGAAACACTTTCATGGAAAGGGGTTGCCAGGCTTCCCAAAATTACGAATCTCCAGAAATCTCAGCAAATATTTTTTCACCCAAACTGGATGATACTTTCAGGTAATGATCAGTACACTAAGGCGACTTGGTTCCCCAAATTTCGTTCTTCTATGTTGAAGCGTTCATTTCCAGTAACAGTTTGAATTTTTAGGTTTCACTCTGTTTTCTCCTATATTGATAGATGTATTTGGAACTCTAAATCCAACACGGTTTGTGCTAGCTTCTTGAAACTTGACACAATAAAGTCGTTTCACGTTCTATCTCTATGTTTTGTTTCCTCTTGATGTAGCCCTAAGCAGTGACTGGCGAGAAACACTTTCATGGAAAGGGGTTGCCAGGCTTCCCAAAATTACGAATCTCCAGAAATCTCAGCAAGTATTTTTTCACCCAAACTGGATGATACTTTCAGGTAATGATCACTACACTAAGGCGACTTGGTTCCCCAAATTTCGTTCTTCTATGTTGAAGCGTTCGTTTCCAGTAACAGTTTGAATTTTTAGGTTTCACTCTGTTTTCTCCTATATTGATAGATGTATTTGGAACTCTAAATCCAACACGGTTTGTGCTAGCTTCTTGAAACTTGACACAATAAAGTAGTTTCATGTTCTATCTCTATGTTTTGTTTCCTCTTGATGTAGCCCTAAGCAGTGACTGGCGAGAAACACTTTCTTGGAAAGGGGTGGCTTCCCAAAATTACGAATATCCAGAAATCTCAGCAAATATTTTTTCACCCAAACTGGATGATACTTTCAGGTAATGATCAGTGCACTAAGGCGACTTGGTTCCCCAAATATCGTTCTTCTATGTTGAAGCGTTCGTTTCCAGTAACAGTTTGAATTTTAGGTTTCACTCTGTTTTCTCCTATATTGATAGATGTATTTGGAACTCTGAATCCAACACGGTTTGTGCTAGCTTCTTGAAACTTGACACAATAAAGTAGTTTCACGTTCTATCTCTATGTTTTGTTTCCTCTTGATGTAGCCCTAAGCAGTGACTGGTGAGAAACACTTTCATGGAAAGGGGTGGCTTCCCAAATATACGAATCTCCAGAAATCTCAGCAAATATTTTTTCACCCAAACTGGATGATACTTTCAGGTAATGATCAGTACACTAAGGCGACTTGGTTCCCCAAATTTCGTTTTTCTATGTTAAAGCGTTCGTTTCCAGTAACAGTTTGAATTTTTAGGTTTCACTCTGTTTTCTCCTATATTGATAGATGTATTTGGAACTCTAAATCCAACACGGTTTGTGCTAGCTTCTTGAAACTTGACACAATAAAGTAGTTTCACGTTCTATCTCTATGTTTTGTTTCCTCTTGATGTAGCCCTAAGCAGTGACTGGCGAGAAACACTTTCATGGAAAGGGGTTGCCAGGCTTCCCAAAATTACGAATCTCCAGAAATCTCAGCAAATATTTTTTCACCCAAACTGGATGATACTTTCAGGTAATGATCAGTACACTAAGGCGACTTGGTTCCCCAAATGTCGTTCTTCTATGTTGAAGCGTTCGTTTCCAGTAACAGTTTGAATTTTTAGGTTTCACTCTGTTTTCTCCTATATTGATAGATGTATTTGGAACTCTAAATCCAACACGGTTTGTGCTAGCTTCTTGAAACTTGACACAATAAAGTCGTTTCACGTTCTATCTCTATGTTTTGTTTCCTCTTGATGTAGCCCTAAGCAGTGACTGGCGAGAAACACTTTCATGGAAAGGGGTTGCCAGGCTTCCCAAAATTACGAATCTCCAGAAATCTCAGCAAATATTTTTTCACCCAAACTGGATGATACTTTCAGGTAATGATCAGTACACTAAGGCGACTTGGTTCCCCAAATTTCGTTCTTCTATGTTGAAGCGTTCATTTCCAGTAACAGTTTGAATTTTTAGGTTTCACTCTGTTTTCTCCTATATTGATAGATGTATTTGGAACTCTAAATCCAACACGGTTTGTGCTAGCTTCTTGAAACTTGACACAATAAAGTCGTTTCACGTTCTATCTCTATGTTTTGTTTCCTCTTGATGTAGCCCTAAGCAGTGACTGGCGAGAAACACTTTCATGGAAAGGGGTTGCCAGGCTTCCCAAAATTACGAATCTCCAGAAATCTCAGCAAGTATTTTTTCACCCAAACTGGATGATACTTTCAGGTAATGATCACTACACTAAGGCGACTTGGTTCCCCAAATTTCGTTCTTCTATGTTGAAGCGTTCGTTTCCAGTAACAGTTTGAATTTTTAGGTTTCACTCTGTTTTCTCCTATATTGATAGATGTATTTGGAACTCTAAATCCAACACGGTTTGTGCTAGCTTCTTGAAACTTGACACAATAAAGTAGTTTCATGTTCTATCTCTATGTTTTGTTTCCTCTTGATGTAGCCCTAAGCAGTGACTGGCGAGAAACACTTTCTTGGAAAGGGGTGGCTTCCCAAAATTACGAATATCCAGAAATCTCAGCAAATATTTTTTCACCCAAACTGGATGATACTTTCAGGTAATGATCAGTGCACTAAGGCGACTTGGTTCCCCAAATATCGTTCTTCTATGTTGAAGCGTTCGTTTCCAGTAACAGTTTGAATTTTAGGTTTCACTCTGTTTTCTCCTATATTGATAGATGTATTTGGAACTCTGAATCCAACAAGGTTTGTGCTAGGTTCTTGAAACTTGACACAATAAAGTAGTTTCACGTTCTATCTATATGTTTTGTTTCCTCTTGATGTAGCCCTAACAGTGACTGGCGAGAAACACTTTCATGGATAGGGGTTGCCAGGCTTCCCAAAATTACGAATCTCCAGAAATCTCAGTAAATATTTTTTCACCCAAACAGGATGATACTTTCAGGTAATGATCAGTACACTAAGGCGACTTGATTCCCCAAATGTCGTTCTTCTATGTTGAAGCGTTCGTTTCCAGTAACAGTTTGAATTTTTAGGTTTCACTCTGTTTTCTCCTATATTGATAGATGTATTTGGAACTCTAAATCCAACACGGTTTGTGCTAGCTTCTTGAAACTTGACACAATAAAGTAGTTTCACGTTCTATCTCTATGTTTTGTTTCCTCTTGATGTAGCCCTAAGCAGTGACTGGCGAGAAACACTTTAATGGAAAGGGGTTGCCAGGCTTCCCAAATATACGAATCCCCAGAAATCTCAGCAAATATTTTTTCACCCAAACAGGATGATACTTTCAGGTAATGATCAGTACACTAAGGCGACTTGGTTCCCCAAATTTCGTTTTTCTAAGTTAAAGCGTTCGTTTCCAGTAACAGTTTGAATTTTTAGGTTTCACTCTGTTTTCTCCTATATTGATAGATGTATTTGGAACTCTAAATCCAACACGGTTTGTGCTAGCTTCTTGAAACTTGACACAATAAAGTAGTTTCACGTTCTATCTCTATGTTTTGTTTCCTCTTGATGTAGCCCTAACAGTGACTGGTGAGAAACACTTTCATGGAAAGTGGTTGCCAGGCTTCCCAAATATACGAATCTCCAGAAATCTCAGGAAAAATTTATTCACCCAAACAGGATGATACTTTCAGGTAATGATCAGTACACTAAGGCGACTTGGTTCCCCAAGTTTCGTTTTTCTATGTTAAAGCGTTCGTTTCCAGTAACAGTTTGAATTTTTAGGTTTCACTCTGTTTTCTCCTATATTGATAGAAGTATTTGGAACTCTAAATCCAACACGGTTTGTGCTAGCTTCTTGAAACTTGACACAATAAAGTAGTTTCACGTTCTATCTCTATGTTTTGTTTCCTCTTGATGTAGACCTAAGCAGTGACTGGCGAGAAACACTTTCATGGAAAGGGGTTGCCAGGCTTCCCAAAATTACGAATCTCCAGAAATCTCAGCAAATATTTTTTCACCCAAACTGGATGATACTTTCAGGTAATGATCAGTACACTAAGGCGACTTGGTTCCCCAAATGTCGTTCTTCTATGTTGAGGCGTTCGTTTCCAGTAACAGTTTGAATTTTTAGGTTTCACTCTGTTTTCTCCTATATTGATAGATGTATTTGGAACTCTGAATCCAACACGGTTTGTGCTAGCTTCTTGAAACTTGACACAATAAAGTAGTTTCACGTTCTATCTCTATGTTTTGTTTCCTCTTGATGTAGCCCTAAGCAGTGACTGGTGAGAAACACTTTCATGGAAAGGGGTGGCTTCCCAAATATACGAATCTCCAGAAATCTCAGCAAATATTTTTTCACCCAAACTGGATGATACTTTCAGGTAATGATCAGTACACTAAGGCGACTTGGTTCCCCAAATTTCGTTTTTCTATGTTAAAGCGTTCGTTTCCAGTAACAGTTTGAATTTTTAGGTTTCACTCTGTTTTCTCCTATATTGATAGATGTATTTGGAACTCTAAATCCAACACGGTTTGTGCTAGCTTCTTGAAACTTGACACAATAAAGTAGTTTCACGTTCTATCTCTATGTTTTGTTTCCTCTTGATGTAGCCCTAAGCAGTGACTGGCGAGAAACACTTTCATGGAAAGGGGTTGCCAGGCTTCCCAAAATTACGAATCTCCAGAAATCTCAGCAAATATTTTTCACCCAAACTGGATGATACTTTCAGGTAATGATCAGTACACTAAGGCGACTTGGTTCCCCAAATGTCGTTCTTCTATGTTGAAGCGTTCGTTTCCAGTAACAGTTTGAATTTTTAGGTTTCACTCTGTTTTCTCCTATATTGATAGATGTATTTGGAACTCTAAATCCAACACGGTTTGTGCTAGCTTCTTGAAACTTGACACAATAAAGTCGTTTCACGTTCTATCTCTATGTTTTGTTTCCTCTTGATGTAGCCCTAAGCAGTGACTGGCGAGAAACACTTTCATGGAAAGGGGTTGCCAGGCTTCCCAAAATTACGAATCTCCAGAAATCTCAGCAAATATTTTTTCACCCAAACTGGATGATACTTTCAGGTAATGATCAGTACACTAAGGCGACTTGGTTCCCCAAATTTCGTTCTTCTATGTTGAAGCGTTCATTTCCAGTAACAGTTTGAATTTTTAGGTTTCACTCTGTTTTCTCCTATATTGATAGATGTATTTGGAACTCTAAATCCAACACGGTTTGTGCTAGCTTCTTGAAACTTGACACAATAAAGTCGTTTCACGTTCTATCTCTATGTTTTGTTTCCTCTTGATGTAGCCCTAAGCAGTGACTGGCGAGAAACACTTTCATGGAAAGGGGTTGCCAGGCTTCCCAAAATTACGAATCTCCAGAAATCTCAGCAAGTATTTTTTCACCCAAACTGGATGATACTTTCAGGTAATGATCACTACACTAAGGCGACTTGGTTCCCCAAATTTCGTTCTTCTATGTTGAAGCGTTCGTTTCCAGTAACAGTTTGAATTTTTAGGTTTCACTCTGTTTTCTCCTATATTGATAGATGTATTTGGAACTCTAAATCCAACACGGTTTGTGCTAGCTTCTTGAAACTTGACACAATAAAGTAGTTTCATTTTCTATCTCTATGTTTTGTTTCCTCTTGATGTAGCCCTAAGCAGTGACTGGCGAGAAACACTTTCTTGGAAAGGGGTGGCTTCCCAAAATTACGAATATCCAGAAATCTCAGCAAATATTTTTTCACCCAAACTGGATGATACTTTCAGGTAATGATCAGTGCACTAAGGCGACTTGGTTCCCCAAATATCGTTCTTCTATGTTGAAGCGTTCGTTTCCAGTAACAGTTTGAATTTTAGGTTTCACTCTGTTTTCTCCTATATTGATAGATGTATTTGGAACTCTGAATCCAACAAGGTTTGTGCTAGGTTCTTGAAACTTGACACAATAAAGTAGTTTCACGTTCTATCTATATGTTTTGTTTCCTCTTGATGTAGCCCTAACAGTGACTGGCGAGAAACACTTTCATGGATAGGGGTTGCCAGGCTTCCCAAAATTACGAATCTCCAGAAATCTCAGTAAATATTTTTTCACCCAAACAGGATGATACTTTCAGGTAATGATCAGTACACTAAGGCGACTTGGTTCCCCAAATTTCGTTTTTCTATGTTAAAGCGTTCGTTTCCAGTAACAGTTTGAATTTTTAGGTTTCACTCTGTTTTCTCCTATATTGATAGATGTATTTGGAAGTCTAAATCCAACACGGTTTGTGCTAGCTTCTTGAAACTTGACACAATAAAGTAGTTTCACGTTCTATCTCTATGTTTTGTTTCCTCTTGATGTAGCCCTAAGCAGTGACTGGCGAGAAACACTTTCATGGAAAGGGGTTGCCAGTCTTCCCAAAATAACGAATCTCCAGAAATCTCAGCAAATATTTTTTCACCCAAACTGGATGATACTTTCAGGTAATGATCACTACACTAACGTGACTTGGTTCCCCAAATGTCGTTCTTCTATGTTGAAGCGTTCATTTCCAGTTACAGTTTGAATTTTTAGGTTTCACTCTGCTTTCTCCTATATTGATAGATGTATTTGGAACTCTAAATCCAACACGGTTTGTGCTAGCTTCTTGAAACTTGACACAATAAAGTAGTTTCACGTTCTATCTCTATGTTTTGTTTCCTCTTGATGTAGCCCTAACAGTGACTGGCGAGAAACGCTTTCATGGAAAGGGGTTGCCAGGCTTCCCAAAATTACGAATCTCCAGAAATCTCAGCAAATATTTTTTCACCCAAACTGGATGATACTTTCAGGTAATGATCAGTACACTAAGGCGACTTGGTTCCCCAAATTTCGTTCTTCTATGTTGAAGCGTTCGTTTCAAGTAACAGTTTGAATTTTAGGTTTCACTCTGTTTTCTCCTATATTGATAGATATATTTGGAACTCTGAATCCAACAAGGTTTGTGCTAGGTTCTTGAAACTTGACACAATAAAGTAGTTTCACGTTCTATCTATATGTTTTGTTTCCTCTTGATGTAGCCCTAACAGTGACTGGCGAGAAACACTTTAATGGAAAGGGGTTGCCAGGCTTCCCAAATATATGAATCTCCAGAAATCTCAGGAAATATTTTTTCACCCAAACAGGATGATACATTCAGGTAATGATCAGTACACTAAGGCGACTTGGTTCCCCAAATTTCGTTTTTCTATGTTAAAGCGTTCGTTTCCAGTAACAGTTTGAATTTTTAGGTTTCACTCTGTTTTCTCCTATATTGATAGATGTATTTGGAACTCTAAATCCAACACGGTTTGTGCTAGCTTCTTGAAACTTGACACAATAAAGTAGTTTCACGTTCTATCTCTATGTTTTGTTTCCTCTTGATGTAGCCCTAAGCAGTGACTGGCGAGAAACACTTTCATTGAAAGGGGTTGCCAGGCTTCCCAAATATACGAATCTCCAGAAATCTCAGCAAATATTTTTTCACCCAAACTGGATGATACTTTCAGGTAATGATCAGTACACTAAGGCAACTTGGTTCCCCAAATGTCGTTCTTCTATGTTGAAGCGTTCCTTTCCAGTAACAGTTTGAATTTTTAGGTTTCACTCTGTTTTCTCCTATATTGATAGATGTATTTGGAAGTCTAAATCCAACACGGTTTGTGCTAGCTTCTTGAAACTTGACACAATAAAGTAGTTTCACGTTCTATCTCTACGTTTTGTTTCCTCTTGATGTAGCCCTAACAGTGACTGGCGAGAAACACTTTCATGGAAAGGGGTTGCCAGGCTTCCCAAATATACGAATCTCCAGAAATCTCAGAAAATAGTTTTTCACCCAAACAGGATGATACTTTCAGGTAATGATCAGTACACTAAGGCGACTTGGTTCCCAAAATTTCGTTTTTCTATGTTAAAGCGTTCGTTTCCAGTAACAGTTTGGATTTTTAGGTTTCACTCTGTTTTCTCCTATATTGATAGATGTATTTGGAACTCTAAATCCAACACGGTTTGTGCTAGCTTCTTGAAACTTGACACAATAAAGTAGTTTCACGTTCTATCCCTATGTTTTGTTTCCTCTTGATGTAGCCCTAAGCAGTGACTGACGAGAAACACTTTCATGGAAACGGGTTTCCAGGCTTCCGAAAATTACGAATCTCCAGAAATCTCATCAAATATTTTTTCACCCAAACTGGATGATACTTTCAGGTAATGATCAGTACACTAAGGCGACTTGGTTCCCAAATGTCGTTCTTCTATGTTGAAGCGTTCGTTTCCAGTAACAGTTTGAATTTTTAGGTTTCACTCTGTTTTCTCCTATATTGATAGATGTATTTGGAACTCTAAATCCAACACGGATTGTGCTAGCTTCTTGAAACTTGACACAATAAAGTAGTTTCACGTTCTATCTATATGTTTTGTTTCCTCTTGATGTAGCCCTAAGCAGTGACTGGTGAGAAACACTTTCATGGAAAGGGGTGGCTTCCCAAAATTACGAATCTCCAGAAATCTCAGCAAATATTTTTTCACCCAAACTGGATGAAACTTTCAGGTAATGATCAGTACACTAAGGCGACTTGGTTCCCCAAATTTCGTTTTTCTATGTTTAAGCGTTCGTTTCCAGTAATAGTTTGAATTTTTAGGTTTCACTCTGTTTTCTCCTATATTGATAGATGTATTTGGAACTCTAAATCCAACACGGTTTGTGCTAGCTTCTTGAAACTTGACACAATAAAGTAGTTTCACGTTCTATCTCTATGTTTTGTTTCCTCTTTATGTAGCCCTAAGCAGTGACTGGCGAGAAACACTTTCATGGAAAGGGGTTGCCAGGCTTCCCAAAATTACGAATCTCCAGAAATCTCAGCAAATATTTTTTCACCCAAACTGGATGATACTTTCAGGTAATGATCAGTACACTAAGGCGACTTGGTTCCCCAAATTTCGTTCTTCTATGTTGAAGCGTTCGTTTCCAGTAACAGTTTGAATTTTTAGGTTTCACTCTGTTTTCTCCTATATTGATAGATGTATTTGGAACTCTAAATCCAACACGGTTTGTGCTAGCTTCTTGAAACTTGACACAATAAAGTAGTTTCACGTTCTATCTCTATGTTTTGTTTCCTCTTGATGTAGCCCTAAGCAGTGACTGGCGAGAAACACTTTCATGGAAAGGGGTTGCCAGGCTTCCCAAAATTACGAATCTCCAGAAATCTCAGCAAATATTTTTTCACCCAAACTGGATGATACTTTCAGGTAATGATCAGTACACTAAGGCGACTTGGTTCCCCAAATGTCGTTCTTCTATGTGGAAGCGTTCGTTTCCAGTAACAGTTTGAATTTTTAGGTTTCACTCTGTTTTCTCCTATATTGATAGATGTATTTGGAACTCTGAATCCAACAAGGTTTGTGCTAGGTTCTTGAAACTTGACACAATAAAGTAGTTTCACGTTCTATCTCTATGTTTTGTTTCCTCTTGATGTAGCCCTAAGCAGTGACTGGCGAGAAACACTTTAATGGAAAGGGGTTGCCAGGCTTCCCAAATATATGAATCTCCAGAAATCTCAGGAAATATTTTTTCACCCAAACAGGATGATACTTTCAGGTAATGATCAGTACACTAAGGCGACTTGGTTCCCCAAATTTCGTTTTTCTATGTTAAAGCGTTCGTTTCCAGTAACAGTTTGAATTTTTAGGTTTCACTCTGTTTTCTCCTATATTGATAGATGTATTTGGAAGTCTAAATCCAACACGGTTTGTGCTAGCTTCTTGAAACTTGACACAATAAAGTAGTTTCACGTTCTATCTCTATGTTTTGTTTCCTCTTGATGTAGCCCTAAGCAGTGACTGGCGAGAAACACTTTCATGGAAAGGGGTTGCCAGGCTTCCCAAATATACGAATCTCCAGAAATCTCAGCAAATATTTTTTCACCCAAACTGGATGATACTTTCAGGTAATGATCAGTACACTAAGGCAACTTGGTTCCCCAAATGTCGTTCTTCTATGTTGAAGCGTTCCTTTCCAGTAACAGTTTGAATTTTTAGGTTTCACTCTGTTTTCTCCTATATTGATAGATGTATTTGGAAGTCTAAATCCAACACGGTTTGTGCTAGCTTCTTGAAACTTGACACAATAAAGTAGTTTCACGTTCTATCTCTACGTTTTGTTTCCTCTTGATGTAGCCCTAAGCAGTGACTGGCGAGAAACACTTTCATGGAAAGGGGTTGCCAGGCTTCCCAAATATACGAATCTCCAGAAATCTCAGGAAATAGTTTTTCACCCAAACAGGATGATACTTTCAGGTAATGATCAGTACACTAAGGCGACTTGGTTCCCCAAATTTCGATTTTCTATGTTAAAGCGTTCGTTTCCAGTAACAGTTTGGATTTTTAGGTTTCACTCTGTTTTCTCCTATATTGATAGATGTATTTGGAACTCTAAATCCAACACGGTTGGTGCTAGCTTCTTGAAACTTGACACAATAAAGTAGTTTCACGTTCTATCTCTATGTTTTGTTTCCTCTTGATGTAGCCCTAAGCAGTGACTGGCGAGAAACACTTTCATGGAAAGGCGTTGCCAGGCTTACCAAAATTACGAATCTCCAGAAATCTCAGCAAATATTTTTTCAACCAAACTGGATGATACTTTCAGGTAATGATCAGTACACTAAGGCAACTTGGTTCCCCAAATGTCGTTCTTCTATGTTGAAGCGTTCCTTTCCAGTAACAGTTTGAATTTTTAGGTTTCACTCTGTTTTCTCCTATATTGATAGATGTATTTGGAAGTCTAAATCCAACACGGTTTGTGCTAGCTTCTTGAAACTTGACACAATAAAGTAGTTTCACGTTCTATCTCTACGTTTTGTTTCCTCTTGATGTAGCCCTAACAGTGACTGGCGAGAAACACTTTCATGGAAAGGGGTTGCCAGGCTTCCCAAATATATGAATCTCCAGAAATCTCAGAAAATAGTTTTTCACCCAAACAGGATGATACTTTCAGGTAATGATCAGTACACTAAGGCGACTTGGTCCCCAAAATTTCGTTTTTCTATGTTAAAGCGTTCGTTTCCAGTAACAGTTTGGATTTTTAGGTTTCACTCTGTTTTCTCCTATATTGATAGATGTATTTGGAACTCTAAATCCAACACGGTTTGTGCTAGCTTCTTGAAACTTGACACAATAAAGTAGTTTCACGTTCTATCCCTATGTTTTGTTTCCTCTTGATGTAGCCCTAAGCAGTGACTGGCGAGAAACACTTTCATGGAAACGGGTTTCCAGGCTTCCGAAAATTACGAATCTCCAGAAATCTCAGCAAATATTTTTTCACCCAAACTGGATGATACTTTCAGGTAATGATCAGTACACTAAGGCGACTTGGTTCCCAAATGTCGTTCTTCTATGTTGAAGCGTTCGTTTCCAGTAACAGTTTGAATTTTTAGGTTTCACTCTGTTTTCTCCTATATTGATAGATGTATTTGGAACTCTAAATCCAACACGGATTGTGCTAGCTTCTTGAAACTTGACACAATAAAGTAGTTTCACGTTCTATCTATATGTTTTGTTTCCTCTTGATGTAGCCCTAAGCAGTGACTGGTGAGAAACACTTTCATGGAAAGGGGTGGCTTCCCAAAATTACGAATCTCCAGAAATCTCAGCAAATATTTTTTCACCCAAACTGGATGATACTTTCAGGTAATGATCAGTACACTAAGGCGACTTGGTTCCCCAAATTTCGTTTTTCTATGTTTAAGCGTTCGTTTCCAGTAATAGTTTGAATTTTTAGGTTTCACTCTGTTTTCTCCTATATTGATAGATGTATTTGGAACTCTAAATCCAACACGGTTTGTGCTAGCTTCTTGAAACTTGACACAATAAAGTAGTTTCACGTTCTATCTCTATGTTTTGTTTCCTCTTGATGTAGCCCTAAGCAGTGACTGGCGAGAAACACTTTCATGGAAAGGGGTTGCCAGGCTTCCCAAAATTACGAATCTCCAGAAATCTTAGCAAATATTTTTTCACCCAAACTGGATGATACTTTCAGGTAATGATCAGTACACTAAGGCGACTTGGTTCCCCAAATTTCGTTCTTCTATGTTGAAGCGTTCGTTTCCAGTAACAGTTTGAATTTTTAGGTTTCACTCTGTTTTCTCCTATATTGATAGATGTATTTGGAACTCTAAATCCAACACGGTTTGTGCTAGCTTCTTGAAACTTGACACAATAAAGTAGTTTCACGTTCTATCTCTATGTTTTGTTTCCTCTTGATGTAGCCCTAAGCAGTGACTGGCGAGAAACACTTTCATGGAAAGGGGTTGCCAGGCTTCCCAAAATTACGAATCTCCAGAAATCTCAGCAAATATTTTTTCACCCAAACTGGATGATACTTTCAGGTAATGATCAGTACACTAAGGCGACTTGGTTCCCCAAATGTCGTTCTTCTATGTTGAAGCGTTCGTTTCCAGTAACAGTTTGAATTTTTAGGTTTCACTCTGTTTTCTCCTATATTGATAGATGTATTTGGAAGTCTAAATCCTACACGGTTTGTGCTAGCTTCTTGAAACTTGACACAATAAAGTAGTTTCACGTTCTATCTCTATGTTTTGTTTCCTCTTGATGTAGCCCTAAGCAGTGACTGGCGAGAAACACTTTCATGGAAAGGGGTTGCCAGGCTTCCCAAATATATGAATCTCCAGAGATCTCAGGAAATATTTTTTCACCCAAACAGGATGATACTTTCAGGTAATGATCAGTACACTAAGGCGACTTGGTTCCCCAAATTTCGTTCTTCTATGTTAAAGCGTTCGTTTCCAGTAACAGTTTGCTTTTTTAGGTTTCACTCTGTTTTCTCCTATATTGATGTATTTGGAAGTCTAAATCCAACACGGTTTGTGCTAGCTTCTTGAAACTTGACACAATAAAGTAGTTTCACGTTCTATCTCTACGTTTTGTTTCCTCTTGATGTAGCCCTAACAGTGACTGGCGAGAAACACTTTCATGGAAAGGGGTTGCCAGGCTTCCCAAATATACGAATCTCCAGAAATCTCAGGAAATAGTTTTTCACCCAAACAGGATGATACTTTCAGGTAATGATCAGTCCACTAAGGCGACTTGGTTCCCAAAATTTCGATTTTCTATGTTAAAGCGTTCGTTTCCAGTAACCGTTTGGATTTTTAGGTTTCACTCTGTTTTCTCCTATATTGATAGATGTATTTGGAACTCTAAATCCAACACGGTTGGTGCTAGCTTCTTGAAACTTGACACAATAAAGAAGTTTCACGTTCTATCTCTATGTTTTGTTTCCTCTTGATGTAGCCCTAAGCAGTGACTGGCGAGAAACACTTTCATGGAAAGGCGTTGCCAGGCTTACCAAAATTACGAATCTCCAGAAATCTCAGCAAATATTTTTTCAACCAAACTGGATGATACTTTCAGGTAATGATCAGTACACTAAGGCAACTTGGTTCCCCAAATGTCGTTCTTCTATGTTGAAGCGTTCCTTTCCAGTAACAGTTTGAATTTTTAGGTTTCACTCTGTTTTCTCCTATATTGATAGATGTATTTGGAAGTCTAAATCCAACACGGTTTGTGCTAGCTTCTTGAAACTTGACACAATAAAGTAGTTTCACGTTCTATCTCTACGTTTTGTTTCCTCTTGATGTAGCCCTAACAGTGACTGGCGAGAAACACTTTCATGGAAAGGGGTTGCCAGGCTTCCCAAATATATGAATCTCCAGAAATCTCAGAAAATAGTTTTTCACCCAAACAGGATGATACTTTCAGGTAATGATCAGTACACTAAGGCGACTTGGTCCCCAAAATTTCGTTTTTCTATGTTAAAGCGTTCGTTTCCAGTAACAGTTTGGATTTTTAGGTTTCACTCTGTTTTCTCCTATATTGATAGATGTATTTGGAACTCTAAATCCAACACGGTTTGTGCTAGCTTCTTGAAACTTGACACAATAAAGTAGTTTCACGTTCTATCCCTATGTTTTGTTTCCTCTTGATGTAGCCCTAAGCAGTGACTGGCGAGAAACACTTTCATGGAAACGGGTTTCCAGGCTTCCGAAAATTACGAATCTCCAGAAATCTCAGCAAATATTTTTTCACCCAAACTGGATGATACTTTCAGGTAATGATCAGTACACTAAGGCGACTTGGTTCCCAAATGTCGTTCTTCTATGTTGAAGCGTTCGTTTCCAGTTACAGTTTGAATTTTTAGGTTTCACTCTGTTTTCTCCTATATTGATAGATGTATTTGGAACTCTAAATCCAACACGGATTGTGCTAGCTTCTTGAAACTTGACACAATAAAGTAGTTTCACGTTCTATCTATATGTTTTGTTTCCTCTTGATGTAGCCCTAAGCAGTGACTGGTGAGAAACACTTTCATGGAAAGGGGTGGCTTCCCAAAATTACGAATCTCCAGAAATCTCAGCAAATATTTTTTCACCCAAACTGGATGATACTTTCAGGTAATGATCAGTACACTAAGGCGACTTGGTTCCCCAAATTTCGTTTTTCTATGTTTAAGCGTTCGTTTCCAGTAATAGTTTGAATTTTTAGGTTTCACTCTGTTTTCTCCTATATTGATAGATGTATTTGGAACTCTAAATCCAACACGGTTTGTGCTAGCTTCTTGAAACTTGACACAATAAAGTAGTTTCACGTTCTATCTCTATGTTTTGTTTCCTCTTGATGTAGCCCTAAGCAGTGACTGGCGAGAAACACTTTCATGGAAAGGGGTTGCCAGGCTTCCCAAAATTACGAATCTCCAGAAATCTTAGCAAATATTTTTTCACCCAAACTGGATGATACTTTCAGGTAATGATCAGTACACTAAGGCGACTTGGTTCCCCAAATTTCGTTCTTCTATGTTGAAGCGTTCGTTTCCAGTAACAGTTTGAATTTTTAGGTTTCACTCTGTTTTCTCCTATATTGATAGATGTATTTGGAACTCTAAATCCAACACGGTTTGTGCTAGCTTCTTGAAACTTGACACAATAAAGTAGTTTCACGTTCTATCTCTATGTTTTGTTTCCTCTTGATGTAGCCCTAAGCAGTGACTGGCGAGAAACACTTTCATGGAAAGGGGTTGCCAGGCTTCCCAAAATTACGAATCTCCAGAAATCTCAGCAAATATTTTTTCACCCAAACTGGATGATACTTTCAGGTAATGATCAGTACACTAAGGCGACTTGGTTCCCCAAATGTCGTTCTTCTATGTTGAAGCGTTCGTTTCCAGTAACAGTTTGAATTTTTAGGTTTCACTCTGTTTTCTCCTATATTGATAGATGTATTTGGAAGTCTAAATCCTACACGGTTTGTGCTAGCTTCTTGAAACTTGACACAATAAAGTAGTTTCACGTTCTATCTCTATGTTTTGTTTCCTCTTGATGTAGCCCTAAGCAGTGACTGGCGAGAAACACTTTCATGGAAAGGGGTTGCCAGGCTTCCCAAATATATGAATCTCCAGAGATCTCAGGAAATATTTTTTCACCCAAACAGGATGATACTTTCAGGTAATGATCAGTACACTAAGGCGACTTGGTTCCCCAAATTTCGTTCTTCTATGTTAAAGCGTTCGTTTCCAGTAACAGTTTGCTTTTTTAGGTTTCACTCTGTTTTCTCCTATATTGATGTATTTGGAAGTCTAAATCCAACACGGTTTGTGCTAGCTTCTTGAAACTTGACACAATAAAGTAGTTTCACGTTCTATCTCTACGTTTTGTTTCCTCTTGATGTAGCCCTAACAGTGACTGGCGAGAAACACTTTCATGGAAAGGGGTTGCCAGGCTTCCCAAATATACGAATCTCCAGAAATCTCAGGAAATAGTTTTTCACCCAAACAGGATGATACTTTCAGGTAATGATCAGTCCACTAAGGCGACTTGGTTCCCAAAATTTCGATTTTCTATGTTAAAGCGTTCGTTTCCAGTAACCGTTTGGATTTTTAGGTTTCACTCTGTTTTCTCCTATATTGATAGATGTATTTGGAACTCTAAATCCAACACGGTTGGTGCTAGCTTCTTGAAACTTGACACAATAAAGAAGTTTCACGTTCTATCTCTATGTTTTGTTTCCTCTTGATGTAGCCCTAAGCAGTGACTGGCGAGAAACACTTTCATGGAAAGGCGTTGCCAGGCTTACCAAAATTACGAATCTCCAGAAATCTCAGCAAATATTTTTTCAACCAAACTGGATGATACTTTCAGGTAATGATCACTACACTAACACGACTTGGTTCCCCCAATTTCGTTCTTCTATGTTGAAGCGTTCGTTTCCAGTAACAGTTTGAATTTTTAGGTTTCACTCTGTTTTCTCCTATATTGATAGATGTATTTGGAACTCTGAATCCAACAAGGTTTGTGCTAGGTTCTTGAAACTTGACACAATAAAGTAGTTTCACGTTCTATCTATATGTTTTGTTTCCTCTTGATGTAGCCCTAACAGTGACTGGCGAGAAACACTTTCATGGATAGGGGTTGCCAGGCTTCCCAAAATTACGAATCTCCAGAAATCTCAGTAAATATTTTTTCACCCAAACAGGATGATACTTTCAGGTAATGATCAGTACACTAAGGCGACTTGGTTCCCCAAATTTCGTTTTTCTATGTTAAAGCGTTCGTTTCCAGTAACAGTTTGAATTTTTAGGTTTCACTCTGTTTTCTCCTATATTGATAGATGTATTTGGAAGTCTAAATCCAACACGGTTTGTGCTAGCTTCTTGAAACTTGACACAATAAAGTAGTTTCACGTTCTATCTCTATGTTTTGTTTCCTCTTGATGTAGCCCTAAGCAGTGACTGGCGAGAAACACTTTCATGGAAAGGGGTTGCCAGTCTTCCCAAAATAACGAATCTCCAGAAATCTCAGCAAATATTTTTTCACCCAAACTGGATGATACTTTCAGGTAATGATCACTACACTAACGCGACTTGGTTCCCCAAATGTCGTTCTTCTATGTTGAAGCGTTCGTTTCCAGTTACAGTTTGAATTTTTAGGTTTCAATCTGCTTTCTCCTATATTGATAGATGTATTTGGAACTCTAAATCCAACACGGTTTGTGCTAGCTTCTTGAAACTTGACACAATAAAGTAGTTTCACGTTCTATCTCTATGTTTTGTTTCCTCTTGATGTAGCCCTAACAGTGACTGGCGAGAAACACTTTCATGGAAAGGGGTTGCCAGGCTTCCCAAAATTACGAATCTCCAGAAATCTCAGCAAATATTTTTTCACCCAAACTGGATGATACTTTCAGGTAATGATCAGTACACTAAGGCGACTTGGTTCCCCAAATGTCGTTCTTCTATGTTGAAGCGTTCGTTTCCAGTAACAGTTTGAATTTTTAGGTTTCACTCTGTTTTCTCCTATATTGATAGATGTATTTGGAACTCTAAATCAAACAGGGTTTGTGCTAGCTTCTTGAAACTTGACACAATAAAGTGGTTTCACGTTCTATCTCTATGTTTTGTTTCCTCTTGATGTAGCCCTAACAGTGACTGGCGAGAAACACTTTAATGGAAAGGGGTTGCCAGGCTTCCCAAATATATGAATCTCCAGAAATCTCAGGAAATATTTTTTCACCCAAACAGGATGATACTTTCAGGTAATGATCAGTACACTAAGGCGACTTGGTTCCCCAAATTTCGTTTTTCTATGTTAAAGCGTTCGTTTCCAGTAACAGTTTGAATTTTTAGGTTTCACTCTGTTTTCTCCTATATTGATAGATGTATTTGGAAGTCTAAATCCAACACGGTTTGTGCTAGCTTCTTGAAACTTGACACAATAAAGTAGTTTCACGTTCTATCTCTATGTTTTGTTTCCTCTTGATGTAGAACTAAGCAGTGACTGGCGAGAATCACTTTCATGGAAAGGGGTTGCCAGGCTTACCAAAATTACGAATCTCCAGAAATCTCAGCAAATATTTTTTCACCCAAACTGGATGATACTTTCAGGTAATGATCACTACACGAACGCGACTTGGTTCCCCAAATTTCGTTCTTCTATGTTGAAGCGTTCGTTTCCAGTAACAGTTTGAATTTTTAGGTTTCACTCTGTTTTCTCCTATATTGATAGATGTATTTGGAACTCTAAATCCAACACGGTTTGTGCTAGCTTCTTGAAACTTGACACAATAAAGTCGTTTCACGTTCTATCTCTATGTTTTGTTTCCTCTTGATGTAGCCCTAAGCAGTGACTGGCGAGAAACACTTTCATGGAAAGGGGTTGCCAGGCTTCCCAAAATTACGAATCTCCAGAAATCTCAGCAAATATTTTTTCACCCAAACTGGATGATACTTTCAGGTAATGATCAGTACACTAAGGCGACTTGGTTCCCCAAATTTCGTTCTTCTATGTTGAAGCGTTCATTTCCAGTAACAGTTTGAATTTTTAGGTTTCACTCTGTTTTCTCCTATATTGATAGATGTATTTGGGAGTCTAAATCCAACATGGTTTGTGCTAGCTTCTTGAAACTTGACACAATAAAGTAGTTTCACGTTCTATCTCTATGTTTTGTTTCCTCTTGATGTAGCCCTAAGCAGTGACTGGCGAGAAACACTTTCATGGAAAGGGGTTGCCAGATTTCCCAAAATTACGAATCTCCAGAAATCTCAGCAAATATTTTTTCACCCAAACTGGATGATACTTTCAGGTAATGATCACTACACTAAGGCGACTTGGTTCCCCAAATGTCGTTCTTCTATGTTAAAGCGTTCGTTTCCAGTAACAGTTTGGATTTTTAGGTTTCACTCTGCTTTCTCCTATATTGATAGATGTATTTGGAACTCTAAATCCAACATGGTTTGTGCTAGCTTCTTGAAACTTGACACAATAAAGTAGTTTCACGTTCTATCTCTATGTTTTGTTTCCTCTTTATGTAGCCCTAACAGTGACTGGCGAGAAACACTTTCATGGAAAGGGGTTGCCAGGCTTCCCAAATATACGAATCTCCAGAAATCTCAGCAAATATTTTTTCACCCAAACTGGATGATACTTTCAGGTAATGATCAGTACACTAAGGCGACTTGGTTCCCCAAATTTAGTTTTTCTATGTTAAAGCGTTCGTTTCCAGTAACAGTTTGAATTTTTAGGTTTCACTCTGTTTTCTCCTATATTGATAGATGTATTTGGAACTCTAAATCCAACACGGTTTGTGCTAGCTTCTTGAAACTTGACACAATAAAGTAGTTTCACGTTCTATCTCTATGTTTTGTTTCCTCTTGATGTAGCCCTAAGCAGTGACTGGCGAGAAACACTTTCATGGAAAGGGGTTGCCAGGCTTCCCAAAATTACGAATCTCCAGAAATCTCAGCAAATATTTTTTCACCCAAACTGGATGATACTTTCAGGTAATGATCAGTACACTAAGTCGACTTGGTTCCCCAAATTTCGTTCTTCTATGTTGAAGCGTTCGTTTTCAGTAACAGTTTGAAATTTTAGGTTTCACTCTGTTTTCTCCTATATTGATAGATGTATTTGGAACTCTAAATCCAACACGGTTTGTGCTAGCTTCTTGAAACTTGACACAATAAAGCAGTTTCACGTTCTATCTCTATGTTTTGTTTCCTCTTGATGTAGCCCTAAGCAGTGACTGGCGAGAAACACTTTTATGGAAAGGGGTTGCCAGGCTTCCCAAAATTACGAATCTCCAGAAATCTCAGCAAATATTTTTTCAACCAAACTGGATGATACTTTCAGGTAATGATCACTACACTAACGCGACTTGGTTCCCCAAATTTCGTTCTTCTATGTTGAAGCGTTCGTTTCCAGTAACAGTTTGAATTTTAGGTTTCACTCTGTTTTCTCCTATATTGATAGATGTATTTGGAACTCTGAATCCAACAAGGTTTGTGCTAGGTTCTTGAAACTTGACACAATAAAGTAGTTTCACGTTCTATCTCTATGTTTTATTTCCTCTTGATGTAGCCCTAACAGTGACTGGCGAGAAACACTTTCATGGAAAGGGGTTGCCAGGCTTCCCAAATATAGGAATCTCCAGAAATCTCAGCAAATATTTTTTCACCCAAACTGGATGATACTTTCAGGTAATGATCACTACACTAACGCGACTTGGATCCCCAAATGTCGTTCTTCTATGTTGAAGCGTTCGTTTCCAGTAACAGTTTGAATTTTTAGGTTTCACTCTGCTTTCTCCTATATTGATAGATGTATTTGGAACTCTAAATCCAACACGGTTTGTGCTAGCTTCTTGAAACTTGACACAATAAAGTCGTTTCACGTTCTATCTCTATGTTTTGTTTCCTCTTGATGTAGCCCTAAGCAGTGACTGGCGAGAAACACTTTCATGGAAAGGGGTTGTCAGGCTTCCCAAAATTATGAATCTCCAGAAATCTCAGCAAATATTTTTTCACCCAAACTGGATGATACTTTCAGGTAATGATCAGTACACTAAGGCGACTTGGTTCCCCAAATTTCGTTCTTCTATGTTGAAGCGTTCGTTTCCAGTAACAGTTTGAATTTTTAGGTTTCACTCTGTTTTCTCCTATATTGATAGATGTATTTGGAACTCTAAATCCAACACTGTTTGTGCTAGCTTCTTGAAACTTGACACAATAAAGTAGTTTCACGTTCTATCTCTATGTTTTGTTTCCTCTTGATGTAGCCCTAAGCAGTGACTGGCGAGAAACACTTTCATGGAAAGGGGTTGTCAGGCTTCCCAAAATTATGAATCTCCAGAAATCTCAGCAAATATTTTTTCACCCAAACTGGATGATACTTTCAGGTAATGATCAGTACACTAAGGCGACTTGGTTCCCCAAATTTCGTTCTTCTATGTTGAAGCGTTCGTTTCCAGTAACAGTTTGAATTTTTAGGTTTCACTCTGTTTTCTCCTATATTGATAGATGTATTTGGAACTCTAAATCCAACACTGTTTGTGCTAGCTTCTTGAAACTTGACACAATAAAGTAGTTTCACGTTCTATCTCTATGTTTTGTTTCCTCTTGATGTAGCCCTAAGCAGTGACTGGCGAGAAACACTTTCATGGAAAGGGGTTGCCAGGCTTCCCAAATATACGAATCTCCAGAAATCTCAGCAAATATTTTTTCACCCAAACTGGATGATACTTTCAGGTAATGATCAGTACACTAAGGCGACTTGGTTCCCCAAATTTCGTTCTTCTATGTTGAAGCGTTCGTTTCCAGTAACAGTTTGAATTTTTAGGTTTCACTCTGTTTTCTCCTATATTGATAGATGTATTTGGAACTCTAAATCCAACACGGATTGTGCTAGCTTCTTGAAACTTGACACAATAAAGTAGTTTCACGTTCTATCTCTATGTTTTGTTTCCTCTTGATGTAGCCCTAAGCAGTGACTGGTGAGAAACACTTTCATGGAAAGGGGTGGCTTCCCAAAATTACGAATCTCCAGAAATCTCAGCAAATATTTTTTCACCCAAACTGGATGATACTTTCAGGTAATGATCAGTACACTAAGGCGACTTGGTTCCCCAAATGTCGTTCTTCTATGTTGAAGCGTTCGTTTCCAGTAACAGTTTGAATTTTTAGGTTTCACTCTGTTTTCTCCTATATTGATAGATGTATTTGGAACTCTAAATCAAACAGGGTTTGTACTAGCTTCTTGAAACTTGACACAATAAAGTAGTTTCACGTTCTATCTCTACGTTTTGTTTCCTCTTGATGTAGCCCTAACAGTGACTGGCGAGAAACACTTTCATGGAAAGGGGTTGCCAGGCTTCCCAAATATACGAATCTCCAGAAATCTCAGGAAATAGTTTTTCACCCAAACAGGATGATACTTTCAGGTAATGATCAGTACACTAAGGCGACTTGGTTCCCAAAATTTCGATTTTCTATGTTAAAGCGTTCGTTTCCAGTAACAGTTTGGATTTTTAGGTTTCACTCTGTTTTCTCCTATATTGATAGATGTATTTGGAACTCTAAATCCAACACGGTTGGTGCTAGCTTCTTGAAACTTGACACAATAAAGAAGTTTCACGTTCTATCTCTATGTTTTGTTTCCTCTTGATGTAGCCCTAAGCAGTGACTGGCGAGAATCACTTTCATGGAAAGGGGTTGCCAGGCTTACCAAAATTACGAATCTCCAGAAATCTCAGCAAATATTTTTTCACCCAAACTGGATGATACTTTCAGGTAATGATCACTACACTAACGCGACTTGGTTCCCCAAATTTCATTCTTCTATGTTGAAGCGTTCGTTTCCAGTAACAGTTTGAATTTTTAGGTTTCACTCTGTTTTCTCCTATATTGATAGATGTATTTGGAACTCTAAATCCAACACGGTTTGTGCTAGCTTCTTGAAACTTGACACAATAAAGTCGTTTCACGTTCTATATCTATGTTTTGTTTCCTCTTGATGTAGCCCTAAGCAGTGACTGGCGAGAAACACTTTCATGGAAAGGGGTTGCCAGGCTTCCCAAAATTACGAATCTCCAGAAATCTCAGCAAGTATTTTTTCACCCAAACTGGATGATACTTTCAGGTAATGATCAGTACACTAAGGCGACTTGGTTCCCCAAATTTCGTTCTTCTATGTTGAAGCGTTCGTTTCCAGTAACAGTTTGAATTTTTAGGTTTCACTCTGTTTTCTCCTATATTGATAGATGTATTTGGAACTCTAAATCCAACACGGTTTTTGGTAGCTTCTTGAAACTTGACACAATAAAGTAGTTTCACGTTCTATCTCTATGTTTTGTTTCCTCTTGATGTAGCCCAAAGCAGTGACTGGCGAGAAACACTTTCTTGGAAAGGGGTGGCTTCCCAAAATTACGAATCTCCAGAAATCTCAGCAAATATTTTTTCACCCAAACTGGATGATACTTTCAGGTAATGATCAGTGCAATAAGGTGACTTGGTTCCCCAAATATCGTTCTTCTATGTTGAAGCGTTCGTTTCCAGTAACAGTTTGAATTTTAGGTTTCACTCTGTTTTCTCCTATATTGATAGATGTATTTGGAACTCTGAATCCAACAAGGTTTGTGCTAGGTTCTTGAAACTTGACACAATAAAGTAGTTTCACGTTCTATCTATATGTTTTGTTTCCTCTTGATGTAGCCCTAACAGTGACTGGCGAGAAACACTTTCATGGATAGGGGTTGCCAGGCTTCCCAAAATTACGAATCTCCAGAAATCTCAGTAAATATTTTTTCACCCAAACAGGATGATACTTTCAGGTAATGATCAGTACACTAAGGCGACTTGGTTCCCCAAATTTCGTTTTTCTATGTTAAAGCATTCGTTTCCAGTAACAGTTTGAATTTTTAGGTTTCACTCTGTTTTCTCCTATATTGATAGATGTATTTGGAAGTCTAAATCCAACACGGTTTGTGCTAGCTTCTTGAAACTTGACACAATAAAGTAGTTTCACGTTCTATCTCTATGTTTTGTTTCCTCTTGATGTAGCCCTAAGCAGTGACTGGCGAGAAACACTTTCATGGAAAGGGGTTGCCAGTCTTCCCAAAATAACGAATCTCCAGAAATCTCAGCAAATATTTTTTCACCCAAACTGGATGATACTTTCAGGTAATGATCACTACACTAACGCGACTTGGTTCCCCAAATGTCGTTCTTCTATGTTGAAGCGTTCGTTTCCAGTTACAGTTTGAATTTTTAGGTTTCAATCTGCTTTCTCCTATATTGATAGATGTATTTGGAACTCTAAATCCAACACGGTTTGTGCTAGCTTCTTGAAACTTGACACAATAAAGTAGTTTCACGTTCTATCTCTATGTTTTGTTTCCTCTTGATGTAGCCCTAACAGTGACTGGCGAGAAACACTTTCATGGAAAGGGGTTGCCAGGCTTCCCAAAATTACGAATCTCCAGAAATCTCAGCAAATATTTTTTCACCCAAACTGGATGATACTTTCAGGTAATGATCAGTACACTAAGGCGACTTGGTTCCCCAAATGTCGTTCTTCTATGTTGAAGCGTTCGTTTCCAGTAACAGTTTGAATTTTTAGGTTTCACTCTGTTTTCTCCTATATTGATAGATGTATTTGGAACTCTAAATCAAACAGGGTCTGTGCTAGCTTCTTGAAACTTGACACAATAAAGTAGTTTCACGTTCTATCTCTATGTTTTGTTTCCTCTTGATGTAGCCCTAACAGTGACTGGCGAGAAACACTTTAATGGAAAGGGGTTGCCAGGCTTCCCAAATATATGAATCTCCAGAAATCTCAGGAAATATTTTTTCACCCAAACAGGATGATACTTTCAGGTAATGATCAGTACACTTAGGCGACTTGGTTCCCCAAATTTCGTTTTTCTATGTTAAAGCGTTCGTTTCCAGTAACAGTTTGAATTTTTAGGTTTCACTCTGTTTTCTCCTATATTGATAGATGTATTTGGAAGTCTAAATCCAACACGGTTTGTGCTAGCTTCTTGAAACTTGACACAATAAAGTAGTTTCACGTTCTATCTCTATGTTTTGTTTCCTCTTGATGTAGCCCTAAGCAGTGACTGGCGAGAATCACTTTCATGGAAAGGGGTTGCCAGGCTTACCAAAATTACGAATCTCCAGAAATCTCAGCAAATATTTTTTCACCCAAACTGGATGATACTTTCAGGTAATGATCACTACACTAACGCGACTTGGTTCCCCAAATTTCATTCTTCTATGTTGAAGCGTTCGTTTCCAGTAACAGTTTGAATTTTTAGGTTTCACTCTGTTTTCTCCTATATTGATAGATGTATTTGGAACTCTAAATCCAACACGGTTTGTGCTAGCTTCTTGAAACTTGACACAATAAAGTAGTTTCACGTTCTATCTCTATGTTTTGTTTCCTCTTTATGTAGCCCTAACTGTGACTGGCGAGAAACACTTTCATGGAAAGGGGTTGCCAGGCTTCCCAAATATACGAATCTCCAGAAATCTCAGCAAATATTTTTTCACCCAAACTGGATGATACTTTCAGGTAATGATCAGTACACTAAGGCGACTTAGTTCCCCAAATTTAGTTTTTCTATGTTAAAGCGTTCGTTTCCAGTAACAGTTTGAATTTTTAGGTTTCACTCTGTTTTCTCCTATATTGATAGATGTATTTGGAACTCTAAATCCAACACGGTTTGTGCTAGCTTCTTGAAACTTGACACAATAAAGTAGTTTCACGTTCTATCTCTATGTTTTGTTTCCTCTTGATGTAGCCCTAAGCAGTGACTGGCGAGAAACACTTTCATGGAAAGGGGTTGCCAGGCTTCCCAAAATTACGAATCTCCAGAAATCTCAGCAAATATTTTTTCACCCAAACTGGATGATACTTTCAGGTAATGATCAGTACACTAAGTCGACTTGGTTCCCCAAATTTCGTTCTTCTATGTTGAAGCGTTCGTTTTCAGTAACAGTTTGAAATTTTAGGTTTCACTCTGTTTTCTCCTATATTGATAGATGTATTTGGAACTCTAAATCCAACACGGTTTGTGCTAGCTTCTTGAAACTTGACACAATAAAGCAGTTTCACGTTCTATCTCTATGTTTTGTTTCCTCTTGATGTAGCCCTAAGCAGTGACTGGCGAGAAACACTTTTATGGAAAGGGGTTGCCAGGCTTCCCAAAATTACGAATCTCCAGAAATCTCAGCAAATATTTTTTCAACCAAACTGGATGATACTTTCAGGTAATGATCACTACACTAACGCGACTTGGTTCCCCAAATTTCGTTCTTCTATGTTGAAGCGTTCGTTTCCAGTAACAGTTTGAATTTTAGGTTTCACTCTGTTTTCTCCTATATTGATAGATGTATTTGGAACTCTGAATCCAACAAGGTTTGTGCTAGGTTCTTGAAACTTGACACAATAAAGTAGTTTCACGTTCTATCTCTATGTTTTATTTCCTCTTGATGTAGCCCTAACAGTGACTGGCGAGAAACACTTTCATGGAAAGGGGTTGCCAGGCTTCCCAAATATAGGAATCTCCAGAAATCTCAGCAAATATTTTTTCACCCAAACTGGATGATACTTTCAGGTAATGATCACTACACTAACGCGACTTGGATCCCCAAATGTCGTTCTTCTATGTTGAAGCGTTCGTTTCCAGTAACAGTTTGAATTTTTAGGTTTCACTCTGCTTTCTCCTATATTGATAGATGTATTTGGAACTCTAAATCCAACACGGTTTGTGCTAGCTTCTTGAAACTTGACACAATAAAGTCGTTTCACGTTCTATCTCTATGTTTTGTTTCCTCTTGATGTAGCCCTAAGCAGTGACTGGCGAGAAACACTTTCATGGAAAGGGGTTGTCAGGCTTCCCAAAATTATGAATCTCCAGAAATCTCAGCAAATATTTTTTCACCCAAACTGGATGATACTTTCAGGTAATGATCAGTACACTAAGGCGACTTGGTTCCCCAAATTTCGTTCTTCTATGTTGAAGCGTTCGTTTCCAGTAACAGTTTGAATTTTTAGGTTTCACTCTGTTTTCTCCTATATTGATAGATGTATTTGGAACTCTAAATCCAACACTGTTTGTGCTAGCTTCTTGAAACTTGACACAATAAAGTAGTTTCACGTTCTATCTCTATGTTTTGTTTCCTCTTGATGTAGCCCTAAGCAGTGACTGGCGAGAAACACTTTCATGGAAAGGGGTTGCCAGGCTTCCCAAAATTACGAATCTCCAGAAATCTCAGCAAATATTTTTTCACCCAAACTGGATGATACTTTCAGGTAATGATCAGTACACTAAGGCGACTTGGTTCCCCAAATTTCGTTCTTCTATGTTGAAGCGTTCGTTTCCAGTAACAGTTTGAATTTTTAGGTTTCACTCTGTTTTCTCCTATATTGATAGATGTATTTGGAACTCTAAATCCAACACGGATTGTGCTAGCTTCTTGAAACTTGACACAATAAAGTAGTTTCACGTTCTATCTCTATGTTTTGTTTCCTCTTGATGTAGCCCTAAGCAGTGACTGGTGAGAAACACTTTCATGGAAAGGGGTGGCTTCCCAAAATTACGAATCTCCAGAAATCTCAGCAAATATTTTTTCACCCAAACTGGATGATACTTTCAGGTAATGATCAGTACACTAATGCGACTTGGTTCCCCAAATTTCGTTTTTCTATGTTTAAGCGTTCGTTTCCAGTAACAGTTTGAATTTTTAGGTTTCACTCTGTTTTCTCCTATATTGATAGATGTATTTGGAACTCTAAATCCAACAAGGTTTGTGCTAGCTTCTTGAAACTTGACACAATAAAGTAGTTTCACGTTCTATCTCTATGTTTTGTTTCCTCTTGATGTAGCCCTAAGCAGTGACTGGCGAGAAACACTTTCATGGAAAGGGGTTGCCAGGCTTCCCAAAATTACGAATCTCCAGAAATCTCAGCAAATATTTTTTCACCCAAACTGGATGATACTTTCAGGTAATGATCAGTACACTAAGGCGACTTGGTTCCCCAAATGTCGTTCTTCTATGTTGAAGCGTTCGTTTCCAGTAACAGTTTGAATTTTTAGGTTTCACTCTGTTTTCTCCTATATTGATAGATGTATTTGGAACTCTAAATCCAACACGGTTTGTGCTAGCTTCTTGAAACTTGACACAATAAAGTAGTTTCACGTTCTATCTCTATGTTTTGTTTCCTCTTGATGTAGCCCTAACAGTGACTGGCGAGAAACACTTTCATGGAAAGTGGTTGCCAGGCTTCCCAAATATACGAATCTCCAGAAATCTCAGGAAAAATTTATTCACCCAAACAGGATGATACTTTCAGGTAATGATCAGTACACTAAGGCGACTTGGTTCCCCAAATTTCGTTTTTCTATGTTAAAGCGTTCGTTTCCAGTAACAGTTTGAATTTTTAGGTTTCACTCTGTTTTCTCCTATATTGATAGAAGTATTTGGAACTCTAAATCCAACACGGTTTGTGCTAGCTTCTTGAAACTTGACACAATAAAGTAGTTTCACGTTCTATCTCTATGTTTTGTTTCCTCTTGATGTAGACCTAAGCAGTGACTGGCGAGAAACACTTTCATGGAAAGGGGTTGCCAGGCTTCCCAAAATTACGAATCTCCAGAAATCTCAGCAAATATTTTTTCACCCAAACAGGATGATACTTTCAGGTAATGATCAGTACACTAAGGCGACTTGGTTCCCCAAATTTCGTTTTTCTATGTTAAAGCGTTCGTTTCCAGTAACAGTTTGAATTTTTAGGTTTCACTCTGTTTTCTCCTATATTGATAGAAGTATTTGGAACTCTAAATCCAACACGGTTTGTGCTAGCTTCTTGAAACTTGACACAATAAAGTAGTTTCATGTTCTATCTCTATGTTTTGTTTCCTCTTGATGTAGCCCTAAGCAGTGACTGGCGAGAAACACTTTCATGGAAAGGGGTTGCCAGGCTTCCCAAAATTACGAATCTCCAGAAATCTCAGCAAATATTTTTTCACCCAAACTGGATGATACTTTCAGGTAATGATCAGTACACTAAGGTGACTTGGTTCCCCAAATGTCGTTCTTCTATGTTGAGGCGTTCGTTTCCATTAACAGTTTGAATTTTTAGGTTTCACTCTGTTTTCTCCTATATTGATAGATGTATTTGGAACTCTGAATCCAACACGGTTTGTGCTAGCTTCTTGAAACTTGACACAATAAAGTAGTTTCACGTTCTATCTCTATGTTTTGTTTCCTCTTGATGTAGCCCTAAGCAGTGACTGGTGAGAAACACTTTCATGGAAAGGGGTGGCTTCCCAAATATACGAATCTCCAGAAATCTCAGCAAATATTTTTTCACCCAAACTGGATGATACTTTCAGGTAATTATCAGTACACTAAGGTGACTTGGTTCCCCAAATTTCGTTTTTCTATGTTAAAGCGTTCGTTTCCAGTAACAGTTTGAATTTTTAGGTTTCACTCTGTTTTCTCCTATATTGATAGATGTATTTGGAACTCTAAATCCAACACGGTTTGTGCTAGCTTCTTGAAACTTGACACAATAAAGTAGTTTCACGTTCTATCTCTATGTTTTGTTTCCTCTTGAGGTAGCCCTAAGCAGTGACTGGCGAGAAACACTTTCATGGAAAGGGGATGCCAGGCTTCCCAAAATTACGAATCTCCAGAAATCTCAGCAAATATTTTTTCACCCAAACTGGATGATACTTTCAGGTAATGATCAGTACACTAAGGCGACTTGGTTCCCCAAATGTTGTTCTTCTATGTTGAAGCGTTCGTTTCCAGTAACAGTTTGAATTTTTAGGTTTCACTCTGTTTTCTCCTATATTGATAGATGTATTTGGAACTCTAAATCCAACACGGTTTGTGCTAGCTTCTTGAAACTTGACACAATAAAGTAGTTTCACGTTCTATCTCTATGTTTTGTTTCCTCTTGATGTAGCCCTAAGCAGTGACTGGCGAGAAACACTTTCATGGAAAGGGGTTGCCAGGCTTCCCAAAATTACGAATCTCCAGAAATCTCAGCAAATATTTTTTCACCCAAACTGGATGATACTTTCAGGTAATGATCAGTACACTAAGGCGACTTGGTTCCCCAAATGTCGTTCTTCTATGTTGAAGCGTTCGTTTCCAGTAACAGTTTGAATTTTTAGGTTTCACTCTGTTTTCTCCTATATTGATAGATGTATTTGGAACTCTAAATCAAACAGGGTTTGTGCTAGCTTCTTGAATCTTGACACAATAAAGTAGTTTCACGTTCTATCTCTATGTTTTGTTTCCTCTTGATGTAGCCCTAACAGTGACTGGCGAGAAACACTTTCATGGAAAGTGGTTGCCAGGCTTCCCAAATATACGAATCTCCAGAAATCTCAGGAAAAATTTATTCACCCAAACAGGATGATACTTTCAGGTAATGATCAGTACACTAAGGCGACTTGGTTCCCCAAATTTCGTTTTTCTATGTTAAAGCGTTCGTTTCCAGTAACAGTTTGAATTTTTAGGTTTCACTCTGTTTTCTCCTATATTGATAGAAGTATTTGGAACTCTAAATCCAACACGGTTTGTGCTAGCTTCTTGAAACTTGACACAATAAAGTAGTTTCACGTTCTATCTCTATGTTTTGTTTCCTCTTGATGTAGACCTAAGCAGTGACTGGCGAGAAACACTTTCATGGAAAGGGGTTGCCAGGCTTCCCAAAATTACGAATCTCCAGAAATCTCAGCAAATATTTTTTCACCCAAACTGGATGATACTTTCAGGTAATGATCAGTACACTAAGGCGACTTGGTTCCCCAAATGTCGTTCTTCTATGTTGAAGCGTTCGTTTCCAGTAACAGTTTGAATTTTTAGGTTTCACTCTGTTTTCTCCTATATTGATAGATGTATTTGGATCTCTAAATCAAACAGGGTTTGTGCTAGCTTCTTGAAACTTGACACAATAAAGTAGTTTCACGTTCTATCTCTATGTTTTGTTTCCTCTTGATGTAGCCCTAAGCAGTGACTGGCGAGAAACACTTTCATGGAAAGGGGTTGCCAGGCTTCCCAAAATTACGAATCTCCAGAAATCTCAGCAAATATTTTTTCACCCAAACTGGATGATACTTTCAGGTAATGATCAGTACACTAAGGCGACTTGGTTCCCCAAATCGTTCTTCTATGTTGAGGCGTTCGTTTCCAGTAACAGTTTGAATTTTTAGGTTTCACTCTGTTTTCTCCTATATTGATAGATGTATTTGGAACTCTGAATCCAACACGGTTTGTGCTAGCTTCTTGAAACTTGACACAATAAAGTAGTTTCACGTTCTATCTCTATGTTTTGTTTCCTCTTGATGTAGACCTAAGCAGTGACTGGCGAGAAACACTTTCATGGAAAGGGGTTGCCAGGCTTCCCAAAATTACGAATCTCCAGAAATCTCAGCAAATATTTTTTCACCCAAACAGGATGATACTTTCAGGTAATGATCAGTACACTAAGGCGACTTGGTTCCCCAAATTTCGTTTTTCTATGTTAAAGCGTTCGTTTCCAGTAACAGTTTGAATTTTTAGTTTTCACTCTGTTTTCTCCTATATTGATAGAAGTATTTGGAACTCTAAATCCAACACGGTTTGTGCTAGCTTCTTGAAACTTGACACAATAAAGTAGTTTCATGTTCTATCTCTATGTTTTGTTTCCTCTTGATGTAGCCCTAAGCAGTGACTGGCGAGAAACACTTTCATGGAAAGGGGTTGCCAGGCTTCCCAAAATTACGAATCTCCAGAAATCTCAGCAAATATTTTTTCACCCAAACTGGATGATACTTTCAGGTAATGATCAGTACACTAAGGTGACTTGGTTCCCCAAATGTCGTTCTTCTATGTTGAGGCGTTCGTTTCCATTAACAGTTTGAATTTTTAGGTTTCACTCTGTTTTCTCCTATATTGATAGATGTATTTGGAACTCTGAATCCAACACGGTTTGTGCTAGCTTCTTGAAACTTGACACAA
Source organism: Spermophilus citellus (assembly GCF_964194105.1). Taxonomy (NCBI): domain Eukaryota; kingdom Metazoa; phylum Chordata; class Mammalia; order Rodentia; family Sciuridae; genus Spermophilus; species Spermophilus citellus. Next base: position 7,229,627 of record NC_138188.1, on the reverse strand, counting down.
TAAAGTAGTTTCACGTTCTATCTCTATGTTTTGTTTCCTCTTGATGTAGCCCTAAGCAGTGACTGGTGAGAAACACTTTCATGGAAAGGGGTGGCTTCCCAAATATACGAATCTCCAGAAATCTCAGCAAATATTTTTTCACCCAAACTGGATGATACTTTCAGGTAATTATCAGTACACTAAGGTGACTTGGTTCCCCAAATTTCGTTTTTCTATGTTAAAGCGTTCGTTTCCAGTAACAGTTTGAATTTTTAGGTTTCACTCTGTTTTCTCCTATATTGATAGATGTATTTGGAACTCTAAATCCAACACGGTTTGTGCTAGCTTCTTGAAACTTGACACAATAAAGTAGTTTCACGTTCTATCTCTATGTTTTGTTTCCTCTTGAGGTAGCCCTAAGCAGTGACTGGCGAGAAACACTTTCATGGACAGGGGATGCCAGGCTTCCCAAAATTACGAATCTCCAGAAATCTCAGCAAATATTTTTTCACCCAAACTGGATGATACTTTCAGGTAATGATCAGTACACTAAGGCGACTTGGTTCCCCAAATGTTGTTCTTCTATGTTGAAGCGTTCGTTTCCAGTAACAGTTTGAATTTTTAGGTTTCACTCTGTTTTCTCCTATATTGATAGATGTATTTGGAACTCTAAATCCAACACGGTTTGTGCTAGCTTCTTGAAACTTGACACAATAAAGTCGTTTCACGTTCTATATCTATGTTTTGTTTCCTCTTGATGTAGCCCTAACAGTGACTGGCGAGAAACACTTTCATGGAAAGGGGTTGCCAGGCTTCCCAAATATACGAATCTCCAGAAATCTCAGCAAATATTTTTTGACCCAAACTGGATGATACTTTCAGGTAATGATCAGTACACGAAGGCGACTTGATTCCCCAAATGTCGTTCTTCTATGTTGAAGCGTTCGTTTCCAGTAACAGTTTGAATTTTTAGGTTTCACTCTGTTTTCTCCTATATTGATAGATGTATTTGGAACTCTAAATCCAACACGGTTTGTGCTAGCTTCTTGAAACTTGACACAATAAAGTAGTTTCACGTTCTATCTCTATGTTTTGTTTCCTCTTGATGTAGCCCTAAGCAGTGACTGGCGAGAAACACTTTCATGGAAAGGGGTTGCCAGGCTTCCCAAAATTACGAATCTCCAGAAATCTCAGCAAATATTTTTTCACCCAAACTGGATGATACTTTCAGGTAATGATCAGTACACTAAGGCGACTTGGTTCCCCAAATGTCGTTCTTCTATGTTGAAGCGTTCGTTTCCAGTAACAGTTTGAATTTTTAGGTTTCACTCTGTTTTCTCCTATATTGATAGATGTATTTGGAACTCTAAATCAAACAGGGTTTGTGCTAGCTTCTTGAAACTTGACACAATAAAGTAGTTTCACGTTCTATCTCTATGTTTTGTTTCCTCTTGATGTAGCCCTAACAGTGACTGGCGAGAAACACTTTCATGGAAAGTGGTTGCCAGGCTTCCCAAATATACGAATCTCCAGAAATCTCAGGAAAAATTTATTCACCCAAACAGGATGATACTTTCAGGTAATGATCAGTACACTAAGGCGACTTGGTTCCCCAAATTTCGTTTTTCTATGTTAAAGCGTTCGTTTCCAGTAACAGTTTGAATTTTTAGGTTTCACTCTGTTTTCTCCTATATTGATAGAAGTATTTGGAACTCTAAATCCAACACGGTTTGTGCTAGCTTCTTGAAACTTGACACAATAAAGTAGTTTCACGTTCTATCTCTATGTTTTGTTTCCTCTTGATGTAGACCTAAGCAGTGACTGGCGAGAAACACTTTCATGGAAAGGGGTTGCCAGGCTTCCCAAAATTACGAATCTCCAGAAATCTCAGCAAATATTTTTTCACCCAAACTGGATGATACTTTCAGGTAATGATCAGTACACTAAGGCGACTTGGTTCCCCAAATGTCGTTCTTCTATGTTGAAGCGTTCGTTTCCAGTAACAGTTTGAATTTTTAGGTTTCACTCTGTTTTCTCCTATATTGATAGATGTATTTGGATCTCTAAATCAAACAGGGTTTGTGCTAGCTTCTTGAAACTTGACACAATAAAGTAGTTTCACGTTCTATCTCTATGTTTTGTTTCCTCTTGATGTAGCCCTAAGCAGTGACTGGCGAGAAACACTTTCATGGAAAGGGGTTGCCAGGCTTCCCAAAATTACGAATCTCCAGAAATCTCAGCAAATATTTTTTCACCCAAACTGGATGATACTTTCAGGTAATGATCAGTACACTAAGGCGACTTGGTTCCCCAAATCGTTCTTCTATGTTGAGGCGTTCGTTTCCAGTAACAGTTTGAATTTTTAGGTTTCACTCTGTTTTCTCCTATATTGATAGATGTATTTGGAACTCTGAATCCAACACGGTTTGTGCTAGCTTCTTGAAACTTGACACAATAAAGTAGTTTCACGTTCTATCTCTATGTTTTGTTTCCTCTTGATGTAGCCCTAAGCAGTGACTGGTGAGAAACACTTTCATGGAAAGGGGTGGCTTCCCAAATATACGAATCTCCAGAAATCTCAGCAAATATTTTTTCACCCAAACTGGATGATACTTTCAGGTAATGATCAGTACACTAAGGTGACTTGGTTCCCCAAATTTCGTTTTTCTATGTTAAAGCGTTCGTTTCCAGTAACAGTTTGAATTTTTAGGTTTCACTCTGTTTTCTCCTATATTGATAGATGTATTTGGAACTCTAAATCCAACACGGTTTGTGCTAGCTTCTTGAAACTTGACACAATAAAGTAGTTTCACGTTCTATCTCTATGTTTTGTTTCCTCTTGATGTAGCCCTAAGCAGTGACTGGCGAGAAACACTTTCATGGAAAGGGGTTGCCAGGCTTCCCAAAATTACGAATCTCCAGAAATCTCAGCAAATATTTTTTCACCCAAACTGGATGATACTTTCAGGTAATGATCAGTACACTAAGGCGACTTGGTTCCCCAAATGTCGTTCTTCTATGTTGAAGCGTTCGTTTCCAGTAACAGTTTGAATTTTTAGGTTTCACTCTGTTTTCTCCTATATTGATAGATGTATTTGGAACTCTAAATCCAACACGGTTTGTGCTAGCTTCTTGAAACTTGACACAATAAAGTAGTTTCACGTTCTATCTCTATGTTTTGTTTCCTCTTGATGTAGCGCTAACAGTGACTGGCGAGAAACACTTTCATGGAAAGGGTTTGCCAGGCTTCCCAAATATACGAATCTCCAGAAATCTCAGCAAATATTTTTTGACCCAAACTGGATGATACTTTCAGGTAATGATCAGTACACTAAGGCGACTTGGTTCCCCAAATGTCGTTCTTCTATGTTGAAGCGTTCGTTTCCAGTAACAGTTTGAATTTTTAGGTTTCACTCTGTTTTCTCCTATATTGATAGATGTATTTGGAACTCTAAATCCAACACGGTTTGTGCTAGCTTCTTGAAACTTGACACAATAAAGTAGTTTCACGTTCTATCTCTATGTTTTGTTTCCTCTTGATGTAGCCCTAACAGTGACTGGCGAGAAACACTTTAATGGAAAGGGGTTGCCAGGCTTCCCAAATATACGAATCTCCAGAAATCTCAGCAAATATTTTTTCACCCAAACTGGATGATACTTTCAGGTAATGATCAGTACACTAAGGCGACTTGGTTCCCCAAATGTCGTTTTTCTATGTTGAAGCGTTCGTTTCCAGTAACAGTTTGAATTTTTAGGTTTCACTCTGTTTTCTCCTATATTGATAGTTGTATTTGGAACTCTAAATCCAACACGGTTTGTGCTAGCTTCTTGAAACTTGACACAATAAAGTAGTTTCACATTCTATCTCTATGTTTTGTTTCCTCTTGATGTAGCCCTAACAGTGACTGGCGAGAAACACTTTCATGGAAAGGGGTTGCCAGGCTTCCCAAATATACGAATCTCCAGAAATCTCAGCAAATATTTTTTGACCCAAACTGGATGATACTTTCAGGTAATGATCAGTACACTAAGGCGACTTGATTCCCCAAATGTCGTTCTTCTATGTTGAAGCGTTCGTTTCCAGTAACAGTTTGAATTTTTAGGTTTCACTCTGTTTTCTCCTATATTGATAGATGTATTTGGAACTCTAAATCCAACACGGTTTGTGCTAGCTTCTTGAAACTTGACACAATAAAGTAGTTTCACGTTCTCTCTCTATGTTTTGTTTCCTCTTGATGTAGCGCTAACAGTGACTGGCGAGAAACACTTTCATGGAAAGGGTTTGCCAGGCTTCCCAAATATACGAATCCCCAGAAATCTCAGCAAATATTTTTTCACCCAAACAGGATGATACTTTCAGGTAATGATCAGTACACTAAGGCGACTTGGTTCCCCAAATTTCGTTTTTCTAAGTTAAAGCGTTCGTTTCCAGTAACAGTTTGAATTTTTAGGTTTCACTCTGTTTTCTCCTATATTGATAGATGTATTTGGAACTCTAAATCCAACACGGTTTGTGCTAGCTTCTTGAAACTTGACACAATAAAGTAGTTTCACGTTCTATCTCTATGTTTTGTTTCCTCTTGATGTAGCCCTAAGCAGTGACTGGCGAGAAACACTTTCATGGAAAGGGGTTGGCAGGCTTCCCAAAATTACGAATCTCCAGAAATCTCAGCAAATATTTTTTCACCCAAACTGGATGATACTTTCAGGTAATGATCAGTACACTAAGGCGACTTGGTTTCCCAAATGTCGTTCTTCTATGTTGAAGCGTTCGTTTCCAGTAACAGTTTGAATTTTTAGGTTTCACTCTGTTTTCTCCTATATTGATAGATGTATTTGGAACTCTAAATCCAACACGGTTTGTGCTAGCTTCTTGAAACTTGACACAATAAAGTAGTTTCACGTTCTATCTCTATGTTTTGTTTCCTCTTGATGTAGCCCTAACAGTGACTGGCGAGAAACACTTTAATGGAAACGGGTTGCCAGGCTTCCCAAATATACGAATCTCCAGAAATCTCAGCAAATATTTTTTCACCCAAACTGGATGATACTTTCAGGTAATGATCAGTACACTAAGGCGACTTGGTTCCCCAAATGTTGTTCTTCTATGTTAAAGCGTTCGTTTCCAGTAACAGTTTGAATTTTTAGGTTTCACTCTGTTTTCTCCTATATTGATAGATGTATTTGGAACTCTAAATCCAACACGGTTTGTGCTAGCTTCTTGAAACTTGACACAATAAAGTAGTTTCACATTCTATCTCTATGTTTTGTTTCCTCTTGATGTAGCCCTAACAGTGACTGGCGAGAAACACTTTCATGGAAAGGTGTTGCCAGGCTTCCCAAATATACGAATCTCCAGAAATCTCAGCAAATATTTTTTGACCCAAACTGGATGATACTTTCAGGTAATGATCAGTACACTAAGGCGACTTGATTCCCCAAATGTCGTTCTTCTATGTTGAAGCGTTCGTTTCCAGTAACAGTTTGAATTTTTAGGTTTCACTCTGTTTTCTCCTATATTGATAGATGTATTTGGAACTCTAAATCCAACACGGTTTGTGCTAGCTTCTTGAAACTTGACACAATAAAGTAGTTTCACGTTCTATCTCTATGTTTTGTTTCCTCTTGATGTAGCCCTAAGCAGTGACTGGCGAGAAACACTTTAATGGAAAGGGGTTGCCAGGCTTCCCAAATATACGAATCCCCAGAAATCTCAGCAAATATTTTTTCACCCAAACAGGATGATACTTTCAGGTAATGATCAGTACACTAAGGCGACTTGGTTCCCCAAATTTCGTTTTTCTAAGTTAAAGCGTTCGTTTCTAGTAACAGTTTGAATTTTTAGGTTTCACTCTGTTTTCTCCTATATTGATAGATGTATTTGGAACTCTAAATCCAACACGGTTTGTGCTAGCTTCTTGAAACTTGACACAATAAAGTAGTTTCACGTTCTATCTCTATGTTTTGTTTCCTCTTGATGTAGCCCTAACAGTGACTGGTGAGAAACACTTTCATGGAAAGTGGTTGCCAGGCTTCCCAAATATACGAATCTCCAGAAATCTCAGGAAAAATTTATTCACCCAAACAGGATGATACTTTCAGGTAATGATCAGTACCCTAAGGCGACTTGGTTCCCCAAGTTTCGTTTTTGTATGTTAAAGCGTTCGTTTCCAGTAACAGTTTGAATTTTTAGGTTTCACTCTGTTTTCTCCTATATTGATAGAAGTATTTGGAACTCTAAATCCAACACGGTTTGTGCTAGCTTCTTGAAACTTGACACAATAAAGTAGTTTCACGTTCTATCTCTATGTTTTGTTTCCTCTTGATGTAGACCTAAGCAGTGACTGGCGAGAAACACTTTCATGGAAAGGGGTTGCCAGGCTTCCCAAAATTACGAATCTCCAGAAATCTCAGCAAATATTTTTTCACCCAAACTGGATGATACTTTCAGGTAATGATCAGTACACTAAGGCGACTTGGTTCCCCAAATGTCGTTCTTCTATGTTGAAGCGTTCGTTTCCAGTAACAGTTTGAATTTTTAGGTTTCACTCTGTTTTCTCCTATATTGATAGATGTATTTGGAACTCTAAATCAAACAGGGTTTGTGCTAGCTTCTTGAAACTTGACACAATAAAGTAGTTTCACGTTCTATCTCTATGTTTTGTTTCCTCTTGATGTAGCCCTAAGCAGTGACTGGCGAGAAACACTTTCATGGAAAGGGGTTGCCAGGCTTCCCAAAATTACGAATCTCCAGAAATCTCAGCAAATATTTTTTCACCCAAACTGGATGATACTTTCAGGTAATGATCAGTACACTAAGGCGACTTGGTTCCCCAAATGTCGTTCTTCTATGTTGAGGCGTTCGTTTCCAGTAACAGTTTGAATTTTTAGGTTTCACTCTGTTTTCTCCTATATTGATAGATGTATTTGGAACTCTGAATCCAACACGGTTTGTGCTAGCTTCTTGAAACTTGACACAATAAAGTAGTTTCACGTTCTATCTCTATGTTTTGTTTCCTCTTGATGTAGCCCTAAGCAGTGACTGGTGAGAAACACTTTCATGGAATGGGGTGGCTTCCCAAATATACGAATCTCCAGAAATCTCAGCAAATATTTTTTCACCCAAACTGGATGATACTTTCAGGTAATGATCAGTACACTAAGGCGACTTGGTTCCCCAAATTTCGTTTTTCTATGTTAAAGCGTTCGTTTCCAGTAACAGTTTGAATTTTTAGGTTTCACTCTGTTTTCTCCTATATTGATAGATGTATTTGGAACTCTAAATCCAACACGGTTTGTGCTAGCTTCTTGAAACTTGACACAATAAAGTAGTTTCACGTTCTATCTCTATGTTTTGTTTCCTCTTGATGTAGCCCTAAGCAGTGACTGGCGAGAAACACTTTCATGGAAAGGGGTTGCCAGGCTTCCCAAAATTACGAATCTCCAGAAATCTCAGCAAATATTTTTTCACCCAAACTGGATGATACTTTCAGGTAATGATCAGTACACTAAGGCGACTTGGTTCCCCAAATCGTTTATCTATGTTGAGGCGTTCGTTTCCAGTAACAGTTTGAATTTTTAGGTTTCACTCTGTTTTCTCCTATATTGATAGATGTATTTGGAACTCTGAATCCAACACGGTTTGTGCTAGCTTCTTGAAACTTGACACAATAAAGTAGTTTCACGTTCTATCTCTATGTTTTGTTTCCTCTTGATGTAGCCCTAAGCAGTGACTGGTGAGAAACACTTTCATGGAAAGGGGTGGCTTCCCAAATATACGAATCTCCAGAAATCTCAGCAAATATTTTTTCACCCAAACTGGATGATACTTTCAGGTAATTATCAGTACACTAAGGTGACTTGGTTCCCCAAATTTCGTTTTTCTATGTTAAAGCGTTCGTTTCCAGTAACAGTTTGAATTTTTAGGTTTCACTCTGTTTTCTCCTATATTGATAGATGTATTTGGAACTCTAAATCCAACACGGTTTGTGCTAGCTTCTTGAAACTTGACACAATAAAGTAGTTTCACGTTCTATCTCTATGTTTTGTTTCCTCTTGAGGTAGCCCTAAGCAGTGACTGGCGAGAAACACTTTCATGGAAAGGGGATGCCAGGCTTCCCAAAATTACGAATCTCCAGAAATCTCAGCAAATATTTTTTCACCCAAACTGGATGATACTTTCAGGTAATGATCAGTACACTAAGGCGACTTGGTTCCCCAAATGTTGTTCTTCTATGTTGAAGCGTTCGTTTCCAGTAACAGTTTGAATTTTTAGGTTTCACTCTGTTTTCTCCTATATTGATAGATGTATTTGGAACTCTAAATCCAACACGGTTTGTGCTAGCTTCTTGAAACTTGACACAATAAAGTCGTTTCACGTTCTATATCTATGTTTTGTTTCCTCTTGATGTAGCCCTAACAGTGACTGGCGAGAAACACTTTCATGGAAAGGGGTTGCCAGGCTTCCCAAATATACGAATCTCCAGAAATCTCAGCAAATATTTTTTGACCCAAACTGGATGATACTTTCAGGTAATGATCAGTACACGAAGGCGACTTGATTCCCCAAATGTCGTTCTTCTATGTTGAAGCGTTCGTTTCCAGTAACAGTTTGAATTTTTAGGTTTCACTCTGTTTTCTCCTATATTGATAGATGTATTTGGAACTCTAAATCCAACACGGTTTGTGCTAGCTTCTTGAAACTTGACACAATAAAGTAGTTTCACGTTCTATCTCTATGTTTTGTTTCCTCTTGATGTAGCCCTAAGCAGTGACTGGCGAGAAACACTTTCATGGAAAGGGGTTGCCAGGCTTCCCAAAATTACGAATCTCCAGAAATCTCAGCAAATATTTTTTCACCCAAACTGGATGATACTTTCAGGTAATGATCAGTACACTAAGGCGACTTGGTTCCCCAAATGTCGTTCTTCTATGTTGAAGCGTTCGTTTCCAGTAACAGTTTGAATTTTTAGGTTTCACTCTGTTTTCTCCTATATTGATAGATGTATTTGGAACTCTAAATCAAACAGGGTTTGTGCTAGCTTCTTGAAACTTGACACAATAAAGTAGTTTCACGTTCTATCTCTATGTTTTGTTTCCTCTTGATGTAGCCCTAACAGTGACTGGCGAGAAACACTTTCATGGAAAGTGGTTGCCAGGCTTCCCAAATATACGAATCTCCAGAAATCTCAGGAAAAATTTATTCACCCAAACAGGATGATACTTTCAGGTAATGATCAGTACACTAAGGCGACTTGGTTCCCCAAATTTCGTTTTTTATGTTAAAGCGTTCGTTTCCAGTAACAGTTTGAATTTTTAGGTTTCACTCTGTTTTCTCCTATATTGATAGAAGTATTTGGAACTCTAAATCCAACACGGTTTGTGCTAGCTTCTTGAAACTTGACACAATAAAGTAGTTTCACGTTCTATCTCTATGTTTTGTTTCCTCTTGATGTAGACCTAAGCAGTGACTGGCGAGAAACACTTTCATGGAAAGGGGTTGCCAGGCTTCCCAAAATTACGAATCTCCAGAAATCTCAGCAAATATTTTTTCACCCAAACTGGATGATACTTTCAGGTAATGATCAGTACACTAAGGCGACTTGGTTCCCCAAATGTCGTTCTTCTATGTTGAAGCGTTCGTTTCCAGTAACAGTTTGAATTTTTAGGTTTCACTCTGTTTTCTCCTATATTGATAGATGTATTTGGATCTCTAAATCAAACAGGGTTTGTGCTAGCTTCTTGAAACTTGACACAATAAAGTAGTTTCACGTTCTATCTCTATGTTTTGTTTCCTCTTGATGTAGCCCTAAGCAGTGACTGGCGAGAAACACTTTCATGGAAAGGGGTTGCCAGGCTTCCCAAAATTACGAATCTCCAGAAATCTCAGCAAATATTTTTTCACCCAAACTGGATGATACTTTCAGGTAATGATCAGTACACTAAGGCGACTTGGTTCCCCAAATCGTTCTTCTATGTTGAGGCGTTCGTTTCCAGTAACAGTTTGAATTTTTAGGTTTCACTCTGTTTTCTCCTATATTGATAGATGTATTTGGAACTCTGAATCCAACACGGTTTGTGCTAGCTTCTTGAAACTTGACACAATAAAGTAGTTTCACGTTCTATCTCTATGTTTTGTTTCCTCTTGATGTAGCCCTAAGCAGTGACTGGTGAGAAACACTTTCATGGAAAGGGGTGGCTTCCCAAATATACGAATCTCCAGAAATCTCAGCAAATATTTTTTCACCCAAACTGGATGATACTTTCAGGTAATGATCAGTACACTAAGGTGACTTGGTTCCCCAAATTTCGTTTTTCTATGTTAAAGCGTTCGTTTCCAGTAACAGTTTGAATTTTTAGGTTTCACTCTGTTTTCTCCTATATTGATAGATGTATTTGGAACTCTAAATCCAACACGGTTTGTGCTAGCTTCTTGAAACTTGACACAATAAAGTAGTTTCACGTTCTATCTCTATGTTTTGTTTCCTCTTGATGTAGCCCTAAGCAGTGACTGGCGAGAAACACTTTCATGGAAAGGGGTTGCCAGGCTTCCCAAAATTACGAATCTCCAGAAATCTCAGCAAATATTTTTTCACCCAAACTGGATGATACTTTCAGGTAATGATCAGTACACTAAGGCGACTTGGTTCCCCAAATGTCGTTCTTCTATGTTGAAGCGTTCGTTTCCAGTAACAGTTTGAATTTTTAGGTTTCACTCTGTTTTCTCCTATATTGATAGATGTATTTGGAACTCTAAATCCAACACGGTTTGTGCTAGCTTCTTGAAACTTGACACAATAAAGTAGTTTCACGTTCTATCTCTATGTTTTGTTTCCTCTTGATGTAGCGCTAACAGTGACTGGCGAGAAACACTTTCATGGAAAGGGTTTGCCAGGCTTCCCAAATATACGAATCTCCAGAAATCTCAGCAAATATTTTTTGACCCAAACTGGATGATACTTTCAGGTAATGATCAGTACACTAAGGCGACTTGGTTCCCCAAATGTCGTTCTTCTATGTTGAAGCGTTCGTTTCCAGTAACAGTTTGAATTTTTAGGTTTCACTCTGTTTTCTCCTATATTGATAGATGTATTTGGAACTCTAAATCCAACACGGTTTGTGCTAGCTTCTTGAAACTTGACACAATAAAGTAGTTTCACGTTCTATCTCTATGTTTTGTTTCCTCTTGATGTAGCCCTAAGCAGTGACTGGCGAGAAACACTTTCATGGAAAGGGGTTGCCAGGCTTCCCAAAATTACGAATCTCCAGAAATCTCAGCAAATATTTTTTCACCCAAACTGGATGATACTTTCAGGTAATGATCAGTACACTAAGGCGACTTGGTTTCCCAAATGTCGTTCTTCTATGTTGAAGCGTTCGTTTCCAGTAACAGTTTGAATTTTTAGGTTTCACTCTGTTTTCTCCTATATTGATAGATGTATTTGGAACTCTAAATCCAACACGGTTTGTGCTAGCTTCTTGAAACTTGACACAATAAAGTAGTTTCACGTTCTATCTCTATGTTTTGTTTCCTCTTGATGTAGCCCTAACAGTGACTGGCGAGAAACACTTTAATGGAAAGGGGTTGCCAGGCTTCCCAAATATACGAATCTCCAGAAATCTCAGCAAATATTTTTTCACCCAAACTGGATGATACTTTCAGGTAATGATCAGTACACTAAGGCGACTTGGTTCCCCAAATGTCGTTTTTCTATGTTGAAGCGTTCGTTTCCAGTAACAGTTTGAATTTTTAGGTTTCACTCTGTTTTCTCCTATATTGATAGTTGTATTTGGAACTCTAAATCCAACACGGTTTGTGCTAGCTTCTTGAAACTTGACACAATAAAGTAGTTTCACATTCTATCTCTATGTTTTGTTTCCTCTTGATGTAGCCCTAACAGTGACTGGCGAGAAACACTTTCATGGAAAGGGGTTGCCAGGCTTCCCAAATATACGAATCTCCAGAAATCTCAGCAAATATTTTTTGACCCAAACTGGATGATACTTTCAGGTAATGATCAGTACACTAAGGCGACTTGATTCCCCAAATGTCGTTCTTCTATGTTGAAGCGTTCGTTTCCAGTAACAGTTTGAATTTTTAGGTTTCACTCTGTTTTCTCCTATATTGATAGATGTATTTGGAACTCTAAATCCAACACGGTTTGTGCTAGCTTCTTGAAACTTGACACAATAAAGTAGTTTCACGTTCTCTCTCTATGTTTTGTTTCCTCTTGATGTAGCGCTAACAGTGACTGGCGAGAAACACTTTCATGGAAAGGGTTTGCCAGGCTTCCCAAATATACGAATCCCCAGAAATCTCAGCAAATATTTTTTCACCCAAACAGGATGATACTTTCAGGTAATGATCAGTACACTAAGGCGACTTGGTTCCCCAAATTTCGTTTTTCTAAGTTAAAGCGTTCGTTTCCAGTAACAGTTTGAATTTTTAGGTTTCACTCTGTTTTCTCCTATATTGATAGATGTATTTGGAACTCTAAATCCAACACGGTTTGTGCTAGCTTCTTGAAACTTGACACAATAAAGTAGTTTCACGTTCTATCTCTATGTTTTGTTTCCTCTTGATGTAGCCCTAAGCAGTGACTGGCGAGAAACACTTTCATGGAAAGGGGTTGGCAGGCTTCCCAAAATTACGAATCTCCAGAAATCTCAGCAAATATTTTTTCACCCAAACTGGATGATACTTTCAGGTAATGATCAGTACACTAAGGCGACTTGGTTTCCCAAATGTCGTTCTTCTATGTTGAAGCGTTCGTTTCCAGTAACAGTTTGAATTTTTAGGTTTCACTCTGTTTTCTCCTATATTGATAGATGTATTTGGAACTCTAAATCCAACACGGTTTGTGCTAGCTTCTTGAAACTTGACACAATAAAGTAGTTTCACGTTCTATCTCTATGTTTTGTTTCCTCTTGATGTAGCCCTAACAGTGACTGGCGAGAAACACTTTAATGGAAAGGGGTTGCCAGGCTTCCCAAATATACGAATCTCCAGAAATCTCAGCAAATATTTTTTCACCCAAACTGGATGATACTTTCAGGTAATGATCAGTACACTAAGGCGACTTGGTTCCCCAAATGTTGTTCTTCTATGTTAAAGCGTTCGTTTCCAGTAACAGTTTGAATTTTTAGGTTTCACTCTGTTTTCTCCTATATTGATAGATGTATTTGGAACTCTAAATCCAACACGGTTTGTGCTAGCTTCTTGAAACTTGACACAATAAAGTAGTTTCACATTCTATCTCTATGTTTTGTTTCCTCTTGATGTAGCCCTAACAGTGACTGGCGAGAAACACTTTCATGGAAAGGTGTTGCCAGGCTTCCCAAATGTACGAATCTCCAGAAATCTCAGCAAATATTTTTTGACCCAAACTGGATGATACTTTCAGGTAATGATCAGTACACTAAGGCGACTTGATTCCCCAAATGTCGTTCTTCTATGTTGAAGCGTTCGTTTCCAGTAACAGTTTGAATTTTTAGGTTTCACTCTGTTTTCTCCTATATTGATAGATGTATTTGGAACTCTAAATCCAACACGGTTTGTGCTAGCTTCTTGAAACTTGACACAATAAAGTAGTTTCACGTTCTATCTCTATGTTTTGTTTCCTCTTGATGTAGCCCTAAGCAGTGACTGGCGAGAAACACTTTAATGGAAAGGGGTTGCCAGGCTTCCCAAATATACGAATCCCCAGAAATCTCAGCAAATATTTTTTCACCCAAACAGGATGATACTTTCAGGTAATGATCAGTACACTAAGGCGACTTGGTTCCCCAAATTTCGTTTTTCTAAGTTAAAGCGTTCGTTTCTAGTAACAGTTTGAATTTTTAGGTTTCACTCTGTTTTCTCCTATATTGATAGATGTATTTGGAACTCTAAATCCAACACGGTTTGTGCTAGCTTCTTGAAACTTGACACAATAAAGTAGTTTCACGTTCTATCTCTATGTTTTGTTTCCTCTTGATGTAGCCCTAACAGTGACTGGTGAGAAACACTTTCATGGAAAGTGGTTGCCAGGCTTCCCAAATATACGAATCTCCAGAAATCTCAGGAAAAATTTATTCACCCAAACAGGATGATACTTTCAGGTAATGATCAGTACCCTAAGGCGACTTGGTTCCCCAAGTTTCGTTTTTGTATGTTAAAGCGTTCGTTTCCAGTAACAGTTTGAATTTTTAGGTTTCACTCTGTTTTCTCCTATGTTGATAGAAGTATTTGGAACTCTAAATCCAACACGGTTTGTGCTAGCTTCTTGAAACTTGACACAATAAAGTAGTTTCACGTTCTATCTCTATGTTTTGTTTCCTCTTGATGTAGACCTAAGCAGTGACTGGCGAGAAACACTTTCATGGAAAGGGGTTGCCAGGCTTCCCAAAATTACGAATCTCCAGAAATCTCAGCAAATATTTTTTCACCCAAACTGGATGATACTTTCAGGTAATGATCAGTACACTAAGGCGACTTGGTTCCCCAAATGTCGTTCTTCTATGTTGAAGCGTTCGTTTCCAGTAACAGTTTGAATTTTTAGGTTTCACTCTGTTTTCTCCTATATTGATAGATGTATTTGGAACTCTAAATCAAACAGGGTTTGTGCTAGCTTCTTGAAACTTGACACAATAAAGTAGTTTCACGTTCTATCTCTATGTTTTGTTTCCTCTTGATGTAGCCCTAAGCAGTGACTGGCGAGAAACACTTTCATGGAAAGGGGTTGCCAGGCTTCCCAAAATTACGAATCTCCAGAAATCTCAGCAAATATTTTTTCACCCAAACTGGATGATACTTTCAGGTAATGATCAGTACACTAAGGCGACTTGGTTCCCCAAATGTCGTTCTTCTATGTTGAGGCGTTCGTTTCCAGTAACAGTTTGAATTTTTAGGTTTCACTCTGTTTTCTCCTATATTGATAGATGTATTTGGAACTCTGAATCCAACACGGTTTGTGCTAGCTTCTTGAAACTTGACACAATAAAGTAGTTTCACGTTCTATCTCTATGTTTTGTTTCCTCTTGATGTAGCCCTAAGCAGTGACTGGTGAGAAACACTTTCATGGAATGGGGTGGCTTCCCAAATATACGAATCTCCAGAAATCTCAGCAAATATTTTTTCACCCAAACTGGATGATACTTTCAGGTAATGATCAGTACACTAAGGCGACTTGGTTCCCCAAATTTCGTTTTTCTATGTTAAAGCGTTCGTTTCCAGTAACAGTTTGAATTTTTAGGTTTCACTCTGTTTTCTCCTATATTGATAGATGTATTTGGAACTCTAAATCCAACACGGTTTGTGCTAGCTTCTTGAAACTTGACACAATAAAGTAGTTTCACGTTCTATCTCTATGTTTTGTTTCCTCTTGATGTAGCCCTAAGCAGTGACTGGCGAGAAACACTTTCATGGAAAGGGGTTGCCAGGCTTCCCAAAATTACGAATCTCCAGAAATCTCAGCAAATATTTTTTCACCCAAACTGGATGATACTTTCAGGTAATGATCAGTACACTAAGGCGACTTGGTTCCCCAAATCGTTTATCTATGTTGAGGCGTTCGTTTCCAGTAACAGTTTGAATTTTTAGGTTTCACTCTGTTTTCTCCTATATTGATAGATGTATTTGGAACTCTGAATCCAACACGGTTTGTGCTAGCTTCTTGAAACTTGACACAATAAAGTAGTTTCACGTTCTATCTCTATGTTTTGTTTCCTCTTGATGTAGCCCTAAGCAGTGACTGGTGAGAAACACTTTCATGGAAAGGGGTGGCTTCCCAAATATACGAATCTCCAGAAATCTCAGCAAATATTTTTTCACCCAAACTGGATGATACTTTCAGGTAATGATCAGTACACTAAGGTGACTTGGTTCCCCAAATTTCGTTTTTCTATGTTAAAGCGTTCGTTTCCAGTAACAGTTTGAATTTTTAGGTTTCACTCTGTTTTCTCCTATATTGATAGATGTATTTGGAACTCTAAATCCAACACGGTTTGTGCTAGCTTCTTGAAACTTAACACAATAAAGTAGTTTCACGTTCTATCTCTATGTTTTGTTTCCTCTTGATGTAGCCCTAAGCAGTGACTGGCGAGAAACACTTTCATGGAAAGGGGTTGCCAGGCTTCCCAAAATTACGAATCTCCAGAAATCTCAGCAAATATTTTTTCACCCAAACTGGATGATACTTTCAGGTAATGATCAGTACACTAAGGCGACTTGGTTCCTCAAATGTCGTTCTTCTATGTTGAAGCGTTCGTTTCCAGTAACAGTTTGAATTTTTAGGTTTCACTCTGTTTTCTCCTATATTGATAGATGTATTTGGAACTCTAAATCCAACACGGTTTGTGCTAGCTTCTTGAAACTTGACACAATAAAGTAGTTTCACGTTCTATCTCTATGTTTTGTTTCCTCTTGATGTAGCGCTAACAGTGACTGGCGAGAAACACTTTCATGGAAAGGGTTTGCCAGGCTTCCCAAATATACGAATCTCCAGAAATCTCAGCAAATATTTTTTGACCCAAACTGGATGATACTTTCAGGTTATGATCAGTACACTAAGGCGACTTGGTTCCCCAAATGTCGTTCTTCTATGTTGAAGCGTTCGTTTCCAGTAACAGTTTGAATTTTTAGGTTTCACTCTGTTTTCTCCTATATTGATAGATGTATTTGGAACTCTAAATCCAACACGGTTTGTGCTAGCTTCTTGAAACTTGACACAATAAAGTAGTTTCACGTTCTATCTCTATGTTTTGTTTCCTCTTGATGTAGCCCTAAGCAGTGACTGGCGAGAAACACTTTCATGGAAAGGGGTTGCCAGGCTTCCCAAAATTACGAATCTCCAGAAATCTCAGCAAATATTTTTTCACCCAAACAGGATGATACTTTCAGGTAATGATCAGTACACTAAGGCGACTTGGTTTCCCAAATGTCGTTCTTCTATGTTGAAGCGTTCGTTTCCAGTAACAGTTTGAATTTTTAGGTTTCACTCTGTTTTCTCCTATATTGATAGATGTATTTGGAACTCTAAATCCAACACGGTTTGTGCTAGCTTCTTGAAACTTGACACAATAAAGTAGTTTCACGTTCTATCTCTATGTTTTGTTTCCTCTTGATGTAGCCCTAACAGTGACTGGCGAGAAACACTTTAATGGAAAGGGGTTGCCAGGCTTCCCAAATATACGAATCCCCAGAAATCTCAGCAAATATTTTTTCACCCAAACAGGATGATACTTTCAGGTAATGATCAGTACACTAAGGCGACTTGGTTCCCCAAATTTCGTTTTTCTAAGTTAAAGCGTTCGTTTCCAGTAACAGTTTGAATTTTTAGGTTTCACTCTGTTTTCTCCTATATTGATAGATGTATTTGGAACTCTAAATCCAACACGGTTTGTGCTAGCTTCTTGAAACTTGACACAATAAAGTAGTTTCACGTTCTATCTCTATGTTTTGTTTCCTCTTGATGTAGCGCTAACAGTGACTGGCGAGAAACACTTTCATGGAAAGGGTTTGCCAGGCTTCCCAAATATACGAATCTCCAGAAATCTCAGCAAATTTTTTTTGACCCAAACTGGATGATACTTTCAGGTAATGATCAGTACACTAAGGCGACTTGGTTCCCCAAATGTCGTTCTTCTATGTTGAAGCGTTCGTTTCCAGTAACAGTTTGAATTTTTAGGTTTCACTCTGTTTTCTCCTATATTGATAGATGTATTTGGAACTCTAAATCCAACACGGTTTGTGCTAGCTTCTTGAAACTTGACACAATAAAGTAGTTTCACGTTCTATCTCTATGTTTTGTTTCCTCTTGATGTAGCCCTAAGCAGTGACTGGCGAGAAACACTTTCATGGAAAGGGGTTGGCAGGCTTCCCAAAATTACGAATCTCCAGAAATCTCAGCAAATATTTTTTCACCCAAACTGGATGATACTTTCAGGTAATGATCAGTACACTAAGGCGACTTGGTTTCCCAAATGTCGTTCTTCTATGTTGAAGCGTTCGTTTCCAGTAACAGTTTGAATTTTTAGGTTTCACTCTGTTTTCTCCTATATTGATAGATGTATTTGGAACTCTAAATCCAACACGGTTTGTGCTAGCTTCTTGAAACTTGACACAATAAAGTAGTTTCACGTTCTATCTCTATGTTTTGTTTCCTCTTGATGTAGCCCTAACAGTGACTGGCGAGAAACACTTTAATGGAAAGGGGTTGCCAGGCTTCCCAAATATACGAATCTCCAGAAATCTCAGCAAATATTTTTTCACCCAAACTGGATGATACTTTCAGGTAATGATCAGTACACTAAGGCGACTTGGTTCCCCAAATGTTGTTCTTCTATGTTAAAGCGTTCGTTTCCAGTAACAGTTTGAATTTTTAGGTTTCACTCTGTTTTCTCCTATATTGATAGATGTATTTGGAACTCTAAATCCAACACGGTTTGTGCTAGCTTCTTGAAACTTGACACAATAAAGTAGTTTCACATTCTATCTCTATGTTTTGTTTCCTCTTGATGTAGCCCTAACAGTGACTGGCGAGAAACACTTTCATGGAAAGGGGTTGCCAGGCTTCCCAAATATACGAATCTCCAGAAATCTCAGCAAATATTTTTTGACCCAAACTGGATGATACTTTCAGGTAATGATCAGTACACTAAGGCGACTTGATTCCCCAAATGTCGTTCTTCTATGTTGAAGCGTTCGTTTCCAGTAACAGTTTGAATTTTTAGGTTTCACTCTGTTTTCTCCTATATTGATAGATGTATTTGGAACTCTAAATCCAACACGGTTTGTGCTAGCTTCTTGAAACTTGACACAATAAAGTAGTTTCACGTTCTATCTCTATGTTTTGTTTCCTCTTGATGTAGCCCTAAGCAGTGACTGGCGAGAAACACTTGAATGGAAAGGGGTTGCCAGGCTTCCCAAATATACGAATCCCCAGAAATCTCAGCAAATATTTTTTCACCCAAACAGGATGATACTTTCAGGTAATGATCAGTACACTAAGGTGACTTGGTTCCCCAAATTTCGTTTTTCTAAGTTAAAGCGTTCGTTTCTAGTAACAGTTTGAATTTTTAGGTTTCACTCTGTTTTCTCCTATATTGATAGATGTATTTGGAACTCTAAATCCAACACGGTTTGTGCTAGCTTCTTGAAACTTGACACAATAAAGTAGTTTCCCGTTCTATCTCTATGTTTTGTTTCCTCTTGATGTAGCCCTAACAGTGACTGGTGAGAAACACTTTCATGGAAAGTGGTTGCCAGGCTTCCCAAATATACGAATCTCCAGAAATCTCAGGAAAAATTTATTCACCCAAACAGGATGATACTTTCAGGTAATGATCAGTACCCTAAGGCGACTTGGTTCCCCAAGTTTCGTTTTTGTATGTTAAAGCGTTCGTTTCCAGTAACAGTTTGAATTTTTAGGTTTCACTCTGTTTTCTCCTATATTGATAGAAGTATTTGGAACTCTAAATCCAACACGGTTTGTGCTAGCTTCTTGAAACTTGACACAATAAAGTAGTTTCACGTTCTATCTCTATGTTTTGTTTCCTCTTGATGTAGACCTAAGCAGTGACTGGCGAGAAACACTTTCATGGAAAGGGGTTGCCAGGCTTCCCAAAATTACGAATCTCCAGAAATCTCAGCAAATATTTTTTCACCCAAACTGGATGATACTTTCAGGTAATGATCAGTACACTAAGGCGACTTGGTTCCCCAAATGTCGTTCTTCTATGTTGAAGCGTTCGTTTCCAGTAACAGTTTGAATTTTTAGGTTTCACTCTGTTTTCTCCTATATTGATAGATGTATTTGGAACTCTAAATCAAACAGGGTTTGTGCTAGCTTCTTGAAACTTGACACAATAAAGTAGTTTCACGTTCTATCTCTATGTTTTGTTTCCTCTTGATGTAGCCCTAAGCAGTGACTGGCGAGAAACACTTTCATGGAAAGGGGTTGCCAGGCTTCCCAAAATTACGAATCTCCAGAAATCTCAGCAAATATTTTTTCACCCAAACTGGATGATACTTTCAGGTAATGATCAGTACACTAAGGCGACTTGGTTCCCCAAATGTCGTTCTTCTATGTTGAGGCGTTCGTTTCCAGTAACAGTTTGAATTTTTAGGTTTCACTCTGTTTTCTCCTATATTGATAGATGTATTTGGAACTCTGAATCCAACACGGTTTGTGCTAGCTTCTTGAAACTTGACACAATAAAGTAGTTTCACGTTCTATCTCTATGTTTTGTTTCCTCTTGATGTAGCCCTAAGCAGTGACTGGTGAGAAACACTTTCATGGAATGGGGTGGCTTCCCAAATATACGAATCTCCAGAAATCTCAGCAAATATTTTTTCACCCAAACTGGATGATACTTTCAGGTAATGATCAGTACACTAAGGCGACTTGGTTCCCCAAATTTCGTTTTTCTATGTTAAAGCGTTCGTTTCCAGTAACAGTTTGAATTTTTAGGTTTCACTCTGTTTTCTCCTATATTGATAGATGTATTTGGAACTCTAAATCCAACACGGTTTGTGCTAGCTTCTTGAAACTTGACACAATAAAGTAGTTTCACGTTCTATCTCTATGTTTTGTTTCCTCTTGATGTAGCCCTAAGCAGTGACTGGCGAGAAACACTTTCATGGAAAGGGGTTGCCAGGCTTCCCAAAATTACGAATCTCCAGAAATCTCAGCAAATATTTTTTCACCCAAACTGGATGATACTTTCAGGTAATGATCAGTACACTAAGGCGACTTGGTTCCCCAAATCGTTCTTCTATGTTGAGGCGTTCGTTTCCAGTAACAGTTTGAATTTTTAGGTTTCACTCTGTTTTCTCCTATATTGATAGATGTATTTGGAACTCTGAATCCAACACGGTTTGTGCTAGCTTCTTGAAACTTGACACAATAAAGTAGTTTCACGTTCTATCTCTATGTTTTGTTTCCTCTTGATGTAGCCCTAAGCAGTGACTGGTGAGAAACACTTTCATGGAAAGGGGTGGCTTCCCAAATATACGAATCTCCAGAAATCTCAGGAAATATTTTTTGACCCAAACTGGATGATACTTTCAGGTAATGATCAGTACACTAAGGTGACTTGGTTCCCCAAATTTCGTTTTTCTATGTTAAAGCGTTCGTTTCCAGTAACAGTTTGAATTTTTAGGTTTCACTCTGTTTTCTCCTATATTGATAGATGTATTTGGAACTCTAAATCCAACACGGTTTGTGCTAGCTTCTTGAAACTTGACACAATAAAGTAGTTTCACGTTCTATCTCTATGTTTTGTTTCCTCTTGATGTAGCCCTAAGCAGTGACTGGCGAGAAACACTTTCATGGAAAGGGGTTGCCAGTCTTCCCAAAATAACGAATCTCCAGAAATCTCAGCAAATATTTTTTCACCCAAACTGGATGATACTTTCAGGTAATGATCACTACACTAACGTGACTTGGTTCCCCAAATGTCGTTCTTCTATGTTGAAGCGTTCGTTTCCAGTTACAGTTTGAATTTTTAGGTTTCACTCTGCTTTCTCCTATATTGATAGATGTATTTGGAACTCTAAATCCAACATGGTTTGTGCTAGCTTCTTGAAACTTGACACAATAAAGTAGTTTCACGTTCTATCTCTATGTTTTGTTTCCTCTTGATGTAGCCCTAACAGTGACTGGCGAGAAACACTTTCATGGAAAGGGGTTGCCAGGCTTCCCAAAATTACGAATCTCCAGAAATCTCAGCAAATATTTTTTCACCCAAACTGGATGATACTTTCAGGTAATGATCAGTACACTAAGGCGACTTGGTTCCCCAAATTTCGTTCTTCTATGTTGAAGCGTTCGTTTCAAGTAACAGTTTGAATTTTAGGTTTCACTCTGTTTTCTCCTATATTGATAGATATATTTGGAACTCTGAATCCAACAAGGTTTGTGCTAGGTTCTTGAAACTTGACACAATAAAGTAGTTTCACGTTCTATCTATATGTTTTGTTTCCTCTTGATGTAGCCCTAACAGTGACTGGCGAGAAACACTTTAATGGAAAGGGGTTGCCAGGCTTCCCAAATATATGAATCTCCAGAAATCTCAGGAAATATTTTTTCACCCAAACAGGATGATACATTCAGGTAATGATCAGTACACTAAGGCGACTTGGTTCCCCAAATTTCGTTTTTCTATGTTAAAGCGTTCGTTTCCAGTAACAGTTTGAATTTTTAGGTTTCACTCTGTTTTCTCCTATATTGATAGATGTATTTGGAACTCTAAATCCAACACGGTTTGTGCTAGCTTCTTGAAACTTGACACAATAAAGTAGTTTCACGTTCTATCTCTATGTTTTGTTTCCTCTTGATGTAGCCCTAAGCAGTGACTGGCGAGAAACACTTTCATGGAAAGGGGTTGCCAGGCTTCCCAAATATACGAATCTCCAGAAATCTCAGCAAATATTTTTTCACCCAAACTGGATGATACTTTCAGGTAATGATCAGTACACTAAGGCAACTTGGTTCCCCAAATGTCGTTCTTCTATGTTGAAGCGTTCCTTTCCAGTAACAGTTTGAATTTTTAGGTTTCACTCTGTTTTCTCCTATATTGATAGATGTATTTGGAAGTCTAAATCCAACACGGTTTGTGCTAGCTTCTTGAAACTTGACACAATAAAGTAGTTTCACGTTCTATCTCTACGTTTTGTTTCCTCTTGATGTAGCCCTAACAGTGACTGGCGAGAAACACTTTCATGGAAAGGGGTTGCCAGGCTTCCCAAATACACGAAACTCCAGAAATCTCAGCAAATATTTTTTCACCCAAACTGGATGATACTTTCAGGTAATGATCAGTACACTAAGGCGACTTGGTTCCCCAAATTTCGTTTTTCTATGTTTAAGCGTTCGTTTCCAGTAATGGTTTGAATTTTTAGGTTTCACTCTGTTTTCTCCTATATTGATAGATGTATTTGGAACTCTAAATCCAACACGGTTTGTGCTAGCTTCTTGAAACTTGACACAATAAAGTAGTTTCACGTTCTATCTCTATGTTTTGTTTCCTCTTGATGTAGCCCTAAGCAGTGACTGGCGAGAAACACTTTCATGGAAAGGGGTTGCCAGGCTTCCCAAAATTACGAATCTCCAGAAATCTCAGCAAATATTTTTTCACCCAAACTGGATGATACTTTCAGGTAATGATCAGTACACTAAGGCGACTTGGTTCCCCAAATGTCGTTCTTCTATGTTGAAGCGTTCGTTTCCAGTAACAGTTTGAATTTTTAGGTTTCACTCTGTTTTCTCCTATATTGATAGATGTATTTGGAACTCTAAATCCAACACGGTTTGTGCTAGCTTCTTGAAACTTGACACAATAAAGTAGTTTCACGTTCTATCTCTATGTTTTGTTTCCTCTTGATGTAGCCCTAAGCAGTGACTGGCGAGAAACACTTTCATGGAAAGGGGTTGCCAGGCTTCCCAAAATTACGAATCTCCAGAAATCTCAGCAAATATTTTTTCACCCAAACTGGATGATACTTTCAGGTAATGATCAGTACACTAAGGCGACTTGGTTCCCCAAATGTCGTTCTTCTATGTTGAAGCGTTCGTTTCCAGTAACAGTTTGAATTTTTAGGTTTCACTCTGTTTTCTCCTATATTGATAGATGTATTTGGAACTCTAAATCCAACACGGTTTGTGCTAGCTTCTTGAAACTTGACACAATAAAGTAGTTTCACGTTCTATCTCTATGTTTTGTTTCCTCTTGATGTAGCCCTAAGCAGTGACTGGCGAGAAACACTTTCATGGAAAGGGGTTGCCAGGCTTCCCAAAATTACGAATCTCCAGAAATCTCAGCAAATATTTTTTCACCCAAACTGGATGATACTTTCAGGTAATGATCAGTACACTAAGGCGACTTGGTTCCCCAAATTTCGTTCTTCTATGTTGAAGCGTTCGTTTCCAGTAACAGTTTGAATTTTTAGGTTTCACTCTGTTTTCTCCTATATTGATAGATGTATTTGGAACTCTGAATCCAACAAGGTTTGTGCTAGGTTCTTGAAACTTGACACAATAAAGTAGTTTCACGTTCTATCTCTATGTTTTGTTTCCTCTTGATGTAGCCCTAAGCAGTGACTGGCGAGAAACACTTTAATGGAAAGGGGTTGCCAGGCTTCCCAAATATATGAATCTCCAGAAATCTCAGGAAATATTTTTTCACCCAAACAGGATGATACTTTCAGGTAATGATCAGTACACTAAGGCGACTTGGTTCCCCAAATTTCGTTTTTCTATGTTAAAGCGTTCGTTTCCAGTAACAGTTTGAATTTTTAGGTTTCACTCTGTTTTCTCCTATATTGATAGATGTATTTGGAAGTCTAAATCCAACACGGTTTGTGCTAGCTTCTTGAAACTTGACACAATAAAGTAGTTTCACGTTCTATCTCTATGTTTTGTTTCCTCTTGATGTAGCCCTAAGCAGTGACTGGCGAGAAACACTTTCATGGAAAGGGGTTGCCAGGCTTTCCAAATATACGAATCTCCAGAAATCTCAGCAAATATTTTTTCACCCAAACTGGATGATACTTTCAGGTAATGATCAGTACACTAAGGCAACTTGGTTCCCCAAATGTCGTTCTTCTATGTTGAAGCGTTCCTTTCCAGTAACAGTTTGAATTTTTAGGTTTCACTCTGTTTTCTCCTATATTGATAGATGTATTTGGAAGTCTAAATCCAACACGGTTTGTGCTAGCTTCTTGAAACTTGACACAATAAAGTAGTTTCACGTTCTATCTCTACGTTTTGTTTCCACTTGATGTAGCCCTAACAGTGACTGGCGAGAAACACTTTCATGGAAAGGGGTTGCCAGGCTTCCCAAATATACGAATCTCCAGAAATCTCAGGAAATAGTTTTTCACCCAAACAGGATGATACTTTCAGGTAATGATCAGTACACTAAGGCGACTTGGTTCCCAAAATTTCGATTTTCTATGTTAAAGCGTTCGTTTCCAGTAACAGTTTGGATTTTTAGGTTTCACTCTGTTTTCTCCTATATTGATAGATGTATTTGGAACTCTAAATCCAACACGGTTGGTGCTAGCTTCTTGAAACTTGACACAATAAAGTAGTTTCACGTTCTATCTCTATGTTTTGTTTCCTCTTGATGTAGCCCTAAGCAGTGACTGGCGAGAAACACTTTCATGGAAAGGCGTTGCCAGGCTTACCAAAATTACGAATCTCCAGAAATCTCAGCAAATATTTTTTCAACCAAACTGGATGATACTTTCAGGTAATGATCACTACACTAACACGACTTGGTTCCCCCAATTTCGTTCTTCTATGTTGAAGCGTTCGTTTCCAGTAACAGTTTGAATTTTTAGGTTTCACTCTGTTTTCTCCTATATTGATAGATGTATTTGGAAGTCTAAATCCAACACGGTTTGTGCTAGCTTCTTGAAACTTGACACAATAAAGTAGTTTCACATTCTATCTCTATGTTTTGTTTCCTCTTGATGTAGCCCTAAGCAGTGACTGGCGAGAATCACTTTCATGGAAAGGGGTTGCCAGGCTTACCAAAATTACGAATCTCCAGAAATCTCAGCAAATATTTTTTCACCCAAACTGGATGATACTTTCAGGTAATGATCAGTACACTAACGCGACTTGGTTCCCCAAATTTCGTTCTTCTATGTTGAAGGGTTCGTTTTCAGTAACAGTTTGAATTTTTAGGTTTCACTCTGTTTTCTCCTATATTGATAGATGTATTTGGAACTCTAAATCCAACACGGTTTGTGCTAGCTTCTTGAAACTTGACACAATAAAGTCGTTTCACGTTCTATCTCTATGTTTTGTTTCCTCTTGATGTAGCCCTAAGCAGTGACTGGCGAGAAACACTTTCATGGAAAGGGGTTGCCAGGCTTCCCAAAATTACGAATCTCCAGAAATCTCAGCAAATATTTTTTCACCCAAACTGGATGATACTTTCAGGTAATGATCAGTACACTAAGGCGACTTGGTTCCCCAAATTTCGTTCTTCTATGTTGAAGCGTTCATTTCCAGTAACAGTTTGAATTTTTAGGTTTCACTCTGTTTTCTCCTATATTGATAGATGTATTTGGAACTCTAAATCCAACACGGTTTGTGCTAGCTTCTTGAAACTTGACACAATAAAGTCGTTTCACGTTCTATATCTATGTTTTGTTTCCTCTTGATGTAGCCCTAAGCAGTGACTGGCGAGAAACACTTTCATGGAAAGGGGTTGCCAGGTTTCCCAAAATTACGAATCTCCAGAAATCTCAGCAAGTATTTTTTCACCCAAACTGGATGATACTTTCAGGTAATGATCAGTACACTAAGGCGACTTGGTTCCCCAAATTTCGTTCTTCTATGTTGAAGCGTTCGTTTCCAGTAACAGTTTGAATTTTTAGGTTTCACTCTGTTTTCTCCTATATTGATAGATGTATTTGGAACTCTAAATCCAACACGGTTGGTGCTAGCTTCTTGAAACTTGACACAATAAAGTAGTTTCACGTTCTATCTCTATGTTTTGTTTCCTCTTGATGTAGCCCTAAGCAGTGACTGGCGAGAAACACTTTCTTGGAAAGTGGTGGCTTCCCAAAATTACGAATCTCCAGAAATCTCAGCAAATATTTTTTCACCCAAAATGGATGATACTTTCAGGTAATGATCAGTGCACTAAGGCGACTTGGTTCCCCAAATATCGTTCTTCTATGTTGAAGCGTTCGTTTCCAGTAACAGTTTGAATTTTAGGTTTCACTCTGTTTTCTCCTATATTGATAGATGTATTTGGAACTCTGAATCCAACAAGGTTTGTGCTAGGTTCTTGAAACTTGACACAATAAAGTAGTTTCACGTTCTATCTATATGTTTTGTTTCCTCTTGATGTAGCCCTAACAGTGACTGGCGAGAAACACTTTCATGGATAGGGGTTGCCAGGCTTCCCAAAATTACGAATCTCCAGAAATCTCAGTAAATATTTTTTCACCCAAACAGGATGATACTTTCAGGTAATGATCAGTACACTAAGGCGACTTGGTTCCCCAAATTTCGTTTTTCTATGTTA
Source organism: Spermophilus citellus (assembly GCF_964194105.1). Lineage (NCBI taxonomy): Eukaryota > Metazoa > Chordata > Mammalia > Rodentia > Sciuridae > Spermophilus > Spermophilus citellus. Next base: position 7,202,621 of record NC_138188.1, on the reverse strand, counting down.
AAGCGTTCGTTTCCAGTAACAGTTTGGATTTTTAGGTTTCACTCTGTTTTCTCCTATATTGATAGATGTATTTGGAAGTCTAAATCCAACACGGTTTGTGCTAGCTTCTTGAAACTTGACACAATAAAGTAGTTTCACGTTCTATCTCTATGTTTTGTTTCCTCTTGATGTAGCCCTAAGCAGTGACTGGCGAGAAACACTTTCATGGAAAGGGGTTGCCAGGCTTCCCAAATATACGAATCTCCAGAAATCTCAGCAAATATTTTTTCACCCAAACTGGATGATACTTTCAGGTAATGATCAGTACACTAAGGCAACTTGGTTCCCCAAATGTCGTTCTTCTATGTTGAAGCGTTCCTTTCCAGTAACAGTTTGAATTTTTAGGTTTCACTCTGTTTTCTCCTATATTGATAGATGTATTTGGAAGTCTAAATCCAACACGGTTTGTGCTAGCTTCTTGAAACTTGACACAATAAAGTAGTTTCACGTTCTATCTCTACGTTTTGTTTCCACTTGATGTAGCCCTAACAGTGACTGGCGAGAAACACTTTCATGGAAAGGGGTTGCCAGGCTTCCCAAATATACGAATCTCCAGAAATCTCAGGAAATAGTTTTTCACCCAAACAGGATGATACTTTCAGGTAATGATCAGTACACTATGGCGACTTGGTTCCCAAAATTTCGATTTTCTATGTTAAAGCGTTCGTTTCCAGTAACAGTTTGGATTTTTAGGTTTCACTCTGTTTTCTCCTATATTGATAGATGTATTTGGAACTCTAAATCCAACACGGTTGGTGCTAGCTTCTTGAAACTTGACACAATAAAGTAGTTTCACGTTCTATCTCTATGTTTTGTTTCCTCTTGATGTAGCCCTAAGCAGTGACTGGCGAGAAACACTTTCATGGAAAGGCGTTGCCAGGCTTACCAAAATTATGAATCTCCAGAAATCTCAGCAAATATTTTTTCAACCAAACTGGATGATACTTTCAGGTAATGATCACTACACTAACACGACTTGGTTCCCCCAATTTCGTTCTTCTATGTTGAAGCGTTCGTTTCCAGTAACAGTTTGAATTTTTAGGTTTCACTCTGTTTTCTCCTATATTGATAGATGTATTTGGAAGTCTAAATCCAACACGGTTTGTGCTAGCTTCTTGAAACTTGACACAATAAAGTAGTTTCACATTCTATCTCTATGTTTTGTTTCCTCTTGATGTAGCCCTAAGCAGTGACTGGCGAGAATCACTTTCATGGAAAGGGGTTGCCAGGCTTACAAAAATTACGAATCTCCAGAAATCTCAGCAAATATTTTTTCACCCAAACTGGATGATACTTTCAGGTAATGATCAGTACACTAACGCGACTTGGTTCCCCAAATTTCGTTCTTCTATGTTGAAGGGTTCGTTTTCAGTAACAGTTTGAATTTTTAGGTTTCACTCTGTTTTCTCCTATATTGATAGATGTATTTGGAACTCTAAATCCAACATGGTTTGTGCTAGCTTCTTGAAACTTGACACAATAAAGTCGTTTCACGTTCTATCTCTATGTTTTGTTTCCTCTTGATGTAGCCCTAAGCAGTGACTGGCGAGAAACACTTTCATGGAAAGGGGTTGCCAGGCTTCCCAAAATTACGAATCTCCAGAAATCTCAGCAAATATTTTTTCACCCAAACTGGATGATACTTTCAGGTAATGATCAGTACACTAAGGCGACTTGGTTCCCCAAATTTCGTTCTTCTATGTTGAAGCGTTCATTTCCAGTAACAGTTTGAATTTTTAGGTTTCACTCTGTTTTCTCCTATATTGATAGATGTATTTGGAACTCTAAATCCAACACGGTTTGTGCTAGCTTCTTGAAACTTGACACAATAAAGTCGTTTCACGTTCTATATCTATGTTTTGTTTCCTCTTGATGTAGCCCTAAGCAGTGACTGGCGAGAAACACTTTCATGGAAAGGGGTTGCCAGGTTTCCCAAAATTACGAATCTCCAGAAATCTCAGCAAGTATTTTTTCACCCAAACTGGATGATACTTTCAGGTAATGATCAGTACACTAAGGCGACTTGGTTCCCCAAATTTCGTTCTTCTATGTTGAAGCGTTCGTTTCCAGTAACAGTTTGAATTTTTAGGTTTCACTCTGTTTTCTCCTATATTGATAGATGTATTTGGAACTCTAAATCCAACACAGTTTTTGGTAGCTTCTTGAAACTTGACACAATAAAGTAGTTTCACGTTCTATCTCTATGTTTTGTTTCCTCTTGATGTAGCCCTAAGCAGTGACTGGCGAGAAACACTTTCTTGGAAAGGGGTGGCTTCCCAAAATTACGAATCTCCAGAAATCTCAGCAAATATTTTTTCACCCAAACTGGATGATACTTTCAGGTAATGATCAGTGCACTAAGGCGACTTGGTTCCCCAAATATCGTTCTTCTATGTTGAAGCGTTCGTTTCCAGTAACAGTTTGAATTTTAGGTTTCACTCTGTTTTCTCCTATATTGATAGATGTATTTGGAACTCTGAATCCAACAAGGTTTGTGCTAGGTTCTTGAAACTTGACACAATAAAGTAGTTTCACGTTCTATCTATATGTTTTGTTTCCTCTTGATGTAGCCCTAACAGTGACTGGCGAGAAACACTTTCATGGAAAGGGGTTGCCAGGCTTCCCAAAATTACGAATCTCCAGAAATCTCAGCAAATATTTTTTCACCCAAACTGGATGATACTTTCAGGTAATGATCAGTACACTAAGGCGACTTGGTTCCCCAAATGTCGTTCTTCTATGTTGAAGCGTTCCTTTCCAGTAACAGTTTGAATTTTTAGGTTTCACTCTGTTTTCTCCTATATTGATAGATGTATTTGGAACTCTAAATCAAACAGGGTTTGTGCTAGCTTCTTTAAACTTGACACAATAAAGTAGTTTCACGTTCTATCTCTATGTTTTGTTTCCTCTTGATGTAGCCCTAACAGTGACTGGCGAGAAACACTTTAATGGAAATGGGTTGCCAGGCTTCCCAAATATATGAATCTCCAGAAATCTCAGGAAATATTTTTTCACCCAAACAGGATGATACTTTCAGGTAATGATCAGTACACTAAGGCGACTTGGTTCCCCAAATTTCGTTTTTCTATGTTAAAGCGTTCGTTTCCAGTAACAGTTTGAATTTTTAGGTTTCACTCTGTTTTCTCCTATATTGATAGATGTATTTGGAAGTCTAAATCCAACACGGTTTGTGCTAGCTTCTTGAAACTTGACACAATAAAGTAGTTTCACGTTCTATCTCTATGTTTTGTTTCCTCTTGATGTAGCCCTAAGCAGTGACTGGCGAGAAACACTTTCATGGAAAGGGGTTGCCAGGCTTCCCAAATATACGAATCTCCAGAAATCTCAGCAAATATTTTTTCACCCAAACTGGATGATACTTTCAGGTAATGATCAGTACACTAAGGCAACTTGGTTCCCCAAATTTCGTTCTTCTATGTTGAAGCGTTCCTTTCCAGTAACAGTTTGAATTTTTAGGTTTCACTCTGTTTTCTCCTATATTGATAGATGTATTTGGAAGTCTAAATCCAAAACGGTTTGTGCTAGCTTCTTGAAACTTGACACAATAAAGTAGTTTCACGTTCTATCTCTACGTTTTGTTTCCTCTTGATGTAGCCCTAACAGTGACTGGCGAGAAACACTTTCATGGAAAGGGGTTGCCAGGCTTCCCAAATATACGAATCTCCAGAAATCTCAGAAAATAGTTTTTCACCCAAACAGGATGATACTTTCAGGTAATGATCAGTAAACTAAGGCGACTTGGTTCCCAAAATTTCGTTTTTCTATGTTAAAGCGTTCGTTTCCAGTAACAGTTTGGATTTTTAGGTTTCACTCTGTTTTCTCCTATATTGATAGATGTATTTGGAACTCTAAGTCCAACACGGTTTTTGCTAGCTTCTTGAAACTTGACACAATAAAGTAGTTTCACGTTCTATCCCTATGTTTTGTTTCCTCTTGATGTAGCCCTAAGCAGTGACTGGCGAGAAACACTTTCATGGAAACGGGTTGCCAGGCTTCCGAAAATTACGAATCTCCAGAAATCTCAGCAAATATTTTTTCACCCAAACTGGATGATACTTTCAGGTAATGATCAGTACACTAAGGCGACTTGGTTCCCAAATGTCGTTCTTCTATGTTGAAGTGTTCGTTTCCAGTAACAGTTTGAATTTTTAGGTTTCACTCTGTTTTCTCCTATATTGATAGATGTATTTGGAACTCTAAATCCAACACGGATTGTGCTAGCTTCTTGAAACTTGACACAATAAAGTAGTTTCACGTTCTATCTCTATGTTTTGTTTCCTCTTGATGTAGCCCTAAGCAGTGACTGGTGAGAAACACTTTCATGGAAAGGGGTGGCTTCCCAAAATTACGAATCTCCAGAAATCTCAGCAAATATTTTTTCACCCAAACTGGATGATACTTTCAGGTAATGATCAGTACACTAAGGCGACTTGGTTCCCCAAATTTCGTTTTTCTATGTTTAAGCGTTCGTTTCCAGTAATAGTTTGAATTTTTAGGTTTCACTCTGTTTTCTCCTATATTGATAGATGTATTTGGAACTCTAAATCCAACACGGTTTGTGCTAGCTTCTTGAAACTTGACACAATAAAGTAGTTTCACGTTCTATCTCTATGTTTTGTTTCCTCTTGATGTAGCCCTAAGCAGTGACTGGCGAGAAACACTTTCATGGAAAGGGGTTGCCAGGCTTCCCAAAATTACGAATCTCCAGAAATCTCTGCAAATATTTTTTCACCCAAACAGGATGATACTTTCAGGTAATGATCAGTACACTAAGGCGACTTGGTTCCCCAAATTTCGTTTTTCTATGTTAAAGCGTTCATTTCCAGTAACAGTTTGAATTTTTAGGTTTCACTCTGTTTTCTCCTATATTGATAGATGTATTTGGGAGTCTAAATCCAACATGGTTTGTGCTAGCTTCTTGAAACTTGACACAATAAAGTAGTTTCACGTTCTATCTCTATGTTTTGTTTCCTCTTGATGTAGCCCTAAGCAGTGACTGGCGAGAAACACTTTCATGGAAAGGGGTTGCCAGATTTCCCAAAATTACGAATCTCCAGAAATCTCAGCAAATATTTTTTCACCCAAACTGGATGATACTTTCAGGTAATGATCACTACACTAAGGCGACTTGGTTCCCCAAATGTCGTTCTTCTATGTTGAAGCGTTCGTTTCCAGTAACAGTTTGAATTTTTAGGTTTCACTCTGTTTTCTCCTATATTGATAGATGTATTTGGAACTCTAAATCAAACAGGGTTTGTGCTAGCTTCTTGAAACTTGACACAATAAAGTAGTTTCACGTTCTATCTCTATGTTTTGTTTCCTCTTGATGTAGCCCTAACAGTGACTGGCGAGAAACACTTTAATGGAAAGGGGTTGCCAGGCTTCCCAAATATATGAATCTCCAGAAATCTCAGGAAATATTTTTTCACCCAAACAGGATGATACTTTCAGGTAATGATCAGTACACTAAGGCGACTTGGTTCCCCAAATTTCGTTTTTCTATGTTAAAGCGTTCGTTTCCAGTAACAGTTTGAATTTTTAGGTTTCACTCTGTTTTCTCCTATATTGATAGATGTATTTGGAAGTCTAAATCCAACACGGTTTGTGCTAGCTTCTTGAAACTTGACACAATAAAGTAGTTTCACGTTCTATCTCTATGTTTTGTTTCCTCTTGATGTAGCCCTAAGCAGTGACTGGCGAGAAACACTTTCATGGAAAGGGGTTGCCAGGCTTCCCAAATATACGAATCTCCAGAAATCTCAGCAAATATTTTTTCACCCAAACTGGATGATACTTTCAGGTAATGATCAGTACACTAAGGCAACTTGGTTCCCCAAATTTCGTTCTTCTATGTTGAAGCGTTCCTTTCCAGTAACAGTTTGAATTTTTAGGTTTCACTCTGTTTTCTCCTATATTGATAGATGTATTTGGAAGTCTAAATCCAAAACGGTTTGTGCTAGCTTCTTGAAACTTGACACAATAAAGTAGTTTCACGTTCTATCTCTACGTTTTGTTTCCTCTTGATGTAGCCCTAACAGTGACTGGCGAGAAACACTTTCATGGAAAGGGGTTGCCAGGCTTCCCAAATATACGAATCTCCAGAAATCTCAGAAAATAGTTTTTCACCCAAACAGGATGATACTTTCAGGTAATGATCAGTAAACTAAGGCGACTTGGTTCCCAAAATTTCGTTTTTCTATGTTAAAGCGTTCGTTTCCAGTAACAGTTTGGATTTTTAGGTTTCACTCTGTTTTCTCCTATATTGATAGATGTATTTGGAACTCTAAGTCCAACACGGTTTTTGCTAGCTTCTTGAAACTTGACACAATAAAGTAGTTTCACGTTCTATCCCTATGTTTTGTTTCCTCTTGATGTAGCCCTAAGCAGTGACTGGCGAGAAACACTTTCATGGAAACGGGTTGCCAGGCTTCCGAAAATTACGAATCTCCAGAAATCTCAGCAAATATTTTTTCACCCAAACTGGATGATACTTTCAGGTAATGATCAGTACACTAAGGCGACTTGGTTCCCAAATGTCGTTCTTCTATGTTGAAGTGTTCGTTTCCAGTAACAGTTTGAATTTTTAGGTTTCACTCTGTTTTCTCCTATATTGATAGATGTATTTGGAACTCTAAATCCAACACGGATTGTGCTAGCTTCTTGAAACTTGACACAATAAAGTAGTTTCACGTTCTATCTCTATGTTTTGTTTCCTCTTGATGTAGCCCTAAGCAGTGACTGGTGAGAAACACTTTCATGGAAAGGGGTGGCTTCCCAAAATTACGAATCTCCAGAAATCTCAGCAAATATTTTTTCACCCAAACTGGATGATACTTTCAGGTAATGATCAGTACACTAAGGCGACTTGGTTCCCCAAATTTCGTTTTTCTATGTTTAAGCGTTCGTTTCCAGTAATAGTTTGAATTTTTAGGTTTCACTCTGTTTTCTCCTATATTGATAGATGTATTTGGAACTCTAAATCCAACATGGTTTGTGCTAGCTTCTTGAAACTTGACACAATAAAGTAGTTTCACGTTCTATCTCTATGTTTTGTTTCCTCTTGATGTAGCCCTAAGCAGTGACTGGCGAGAAACACTTTCATGGAAAGGGGTTGCCAGGCTTCCCAAAATTACGAATCTCCAGAAATCTCAGCAAATATTTTTTCACCCAAACAGGATGATACTTTCAGGTAATGATCAGTACACTAAGGCGACTTGGTTCCCCAAATTTCGTTTTTCTATGTTAAAGCGTTCATTTCCAGTAACAGTTTGAATTTTTAGGTTTCACTCTGTTTTCTCCTATATTGATAGATGTATTTGGGAGTCTAAATCCAACATGGTTTGTGCTAGCTTCTTGAAACTTGACACAATAAAGTAGTTTCACGTTCTATCTCTATGTTTTGTTTCCTCTTGATGTAGCCCTAAGCAGTGACTGGCGAGAAACACTTTCATGGAAAGGGGTTGCCAGATTTCCCAAAATTACGAATCTCCAGAAATCTCAGCAAATATTTTTTCACCCAAACTGGATGATACTTTCAGGTAATGATCACTACACTAAGGCGACTTGGTTCCCCGATTGTCGTTCTTCTATGTTAAAGCGTTCGTTTCCAGTAACAGTTTGGATTTTTAGGTTTCACTCTGCTTTCTCCTATATTGATAGATGTATTTGGAACTCTAAATCCAACATGGTTTGTGCTAGCTTCTTGAAATTGACACAATAAAGTAGTTTCACGTTCTATCTCTATGTTTTGTTTCCTCTTTATGTAGCCCTAACAGTGACTGGCGAGAAACACTTTCATGGAAAGGGGTTGCCAGGCTTCCCAAATATACGAATCTCCAGAAATCTCAGCAAATATTTTTTCACCCAAACTGGATGATACTTTCAGGTAATGATCAGTACACTAAGGCGACTTGGTTCCCCAAATTTAGTTTTTCTATGTTAAAGCGTTCGTTTCCAGTAACAGTTTGAATTTTATGTTTCACTCTGTTTTCTCCTATATTGATAGATGTATTTGGAACTCTAAATCCAACACGGTTTGTGCTAGCTTCTTGAAACTTGACACAATAAAGTAGTTTCACGTTCTATCTCTATGTTTTGTTTCCTCTTGATGTAGCCCTAAGCAGTGACTGGCGAGAAACACTTTCATGGAAAGGGGTTGCCAGGCTTCCCAAAATTACGAATCTCCAGAAATCTCAGCAAATATTTTTTCACCCAAACTGGATGATACTTTCAGGTAATGATCAGTACACTAAGTCGACTTGGTTCCCCAAATGTCGTTCTTCTATGTTGAAGGGTTCGTTTTCAGTAACAGTTTGAAATTTTAGGTTTCACTCTGTTTTCTCCTATATTGATAGATGTATTTGGAACTCTAAATCCAACACGGTTTGTGCTAGCTTCTTGAAACTTGACACAATAAAGCAGTTTCACGTTCTATCTCTATGTTTTGTTTCCTCTTGATGTAGCCCTAAGCAGTGACTGGCGAGAAACACTTTTATGGAAAGGGGTTGCCAGGCTTCCCAAAATTACGAATCTCCAGAAATCTCAGCAAATATTTTTTCAACCAAACTGGAAGATACTTTCAGGTAATGATCACTACACTAACACGACTTGGTTCCAGAATTTCGTTCTTCTATGTTGAAGCGTTCGTTTCCAGTAACAGTTTGAATTTTAGGTTTCACTCTGTTTTCTCCTATATTGATAGATGTATTTGGAACTCTGAATCCAACAAGGTTTGTGCTAGGTTCTTGAAACTTGACAAAATAAAGTAGTTTCACGTTCTATCTCTATGTTTTATTTCCTCTTGATGTAGCCCTAACAGTGACTGGCGAGAAACACTTTCATGGAAAGGGGTTGCCAGGCTTCCCAAATATAGGAATCTCCAGAAATCTCAGCAAATATTTTTTCACCCAAACTGGATGATACTTTCAGGTAATGATCACTACACTAACGCGACTTGGATCCCCAAATGTCGTTCTTCTATGTTGAAGCGTTCGTTTCCAGTAACAGTTTGAATTTTTAGGTTTCACTCTGCTTTCTCCTATATTGATAGATGTATTTGGAACTCTAAATCCAACACGGTTTGTGCTAGCTTCTTGAAACTTGACACAATAAAGTCGTTTCACGTTCTATCTCTATGTTTTGTTTCCTCTTGATGTAGCCCTAAGCAGTGACTGGCGAGAAACACTTTCATGGAAAGGGGTTGTCAGGCTTCCCAAAATTACGAATCTCCAGAAATCTCAGCAAATATTTTTTCACCCAAACTGGATGATACTTTCAGGTAATGATCAGTACACTAAGGCGACTTGGTTCCCCAAATTTCGTTCTTCTATGTTGAAGCGTTCGTTTCCAGTAACAGTTTGAATTTTTAGGTTTCACTCTGTTTTCTCCTATATTGATAGATGTATTTGGAACTCTAAATCCAACACTGTTTGTGCTAGCTTCTTGAAACTTGACACAATAAAGTAGTTTCACGTTCTATCTCTATGTTTTGTTTCCTCTTGATGTAGCCCTAAGCAGTGACTGGCGAGAAACACTTTCATGGAAAGGGGTTGCCAGGCTTCCCAAAATTACGAATCTCCAGAAATCTCAGCAAATATTTTTTCACCCAAACTGGATGATACTTTCAGGTAATGATCAGTACACTAAGGCGACTTGGTTCCCCAAATTTCGTTTTTCTATGTTGAAGCGTTCGTTTCCAGTAACAGTTTGAATTTTTAGGTTTCACTCTGTTTTCTCCTATATTGATAGATGTATTTGGAACTCTAAATCCAACACGGATTGTGCTAGCTTCTTGAAACTTGACACAATAAAGTAGTTTCACGTTCTATCTCTATGTTTTGTTTCCTCTTGATGTAGCCCTAAGCAGTGACTGGTGAGAAACACTTTCATGGAAAGGGGTGGCTTCTCATAATTACGAATCTCCAGAAATCTCAGCAAATATTTTTTCACCCAAACTGGATCATACTTTCAAGTAATGATCAGTACACTAAGGCGACTTGGTTCCCCAAATTTCGTTTTTCTATGTTTAAGCGTTCGTTTCCAGTAACAGTTTGAATTTTTAGGTTTCACTCTGTTTTCTCCTATATTGATAGATGTATTTGGAACTCTAAATCCAACATGGTTTGTGCTAGCGTCTTGAAACTTGACACAATAAAGTTGTTTCACGTTCTATCTCTATGTTTTGTTTCCTCTTGATGTAGCCCTAAGCAGTGACTGGCGAGAAACACTTTCATGGAAAGGGGTTGCCAGGCTTCCCAAAATTACGAATCTCCAGAAATCTCAGCAAATATTTTTTCACCCAAACTGGATGATACTTTCAGGTAATGATCAGTACACTAAGGCGACTTGGTTCCCCAAATTTCGTTCTTCTATGTTGAAGCGTTCGTTTCCAGTAACAGTTTGAATTTTTAGGTTTCACTCTGTTTTCTCCTATATTGATAGATGTATTTGGAACTCTAAATACAACACGGATTGTGCTAGCTTCTTGAAACTTGACACAATAAAGTAGTTTCACGTTCTATCTCTATGTTTTGTTTCCTCTTGATGTAGCCCTAAGCAGTGAATGGTGAGAAACACTTTCATGGAAAGGGGTGGCTTCCCAAAATTACGAATCTCCAGAAATCTCAGCAAATATTTTTTCACCCAAACTGGATGATACTTTCAGGTAATGATCAGTACACTAAGGCGACTTGGTTCCCCAAATTTCGTTTTTCTATGTTTAAGCGTTCGTTTCCAGTAACAGTTTGAATTTTTAGGTTTCACTCTGTTTTCTCCTATATTGATAGATGTATTTGGAACTCTAAATCCAACACGGTTTGTGCTAGCTTCTTGAAACTTGACACAATAAAGTAGTTTCACGATCTATCTCTATGTTTTGTTTCCTCTTGATGTAGCCCTAAGCAGTGACTGGTGAGAAACACTCTCATGGAAAGGGGTGGCTTCCCATAATTACGAATCTCCAGAAATCTCAGCAAATATTTTTTCACCCAAACTGGATGATACTTTCAGGTAATGATCAGTACACTAAGGCGACTTGGTTCCCCAAATTTCGTTTTTCTATGTTTAAGCGTTCGTTTCCAGTAACAGTTTGAATTTTTAGGTTTCACTCTGTTTTCTCCTATATTGATAGATGTATTTGGAACTCTAAATCCAACACGGTTTGTGCTAGCTTCTTGAAACTTGACACAATAAAGTAGTTTCACGTTCTATCTCTATGTTTTGTTTCCTCTTGATGTAGCCCTAAGCAGTGACTGGCGAGAAACACTTTCATGGAAAGGGGTTGCCAGGCTTCCCAAAATTACGAATCTCCAGAAATCTCAGCAAATATTTTTTCACCCAAACTGGATGATACTTTCAGGCAATGATCAGTACACTAAGGCGACTTGGTTCCCCAAATGTCGTTCTTCTATGTTGAAGCGTTCGTTTCCAGCAACAGTTTGAATTTTAGGATTCACTCTGTTTTCTTCTATATTGATAGATGTATTTGGAACTCTGAATCCAACAAGGTTTGTGCTAGCTTCTTGAAACTTGACACAATAAAGTAGTTTCACGTTCTATCTCTATGTTTTGTTTCCTCTTGATGTAGCCCTAACAGTGACTGGCGAGAAACACTTTCATGGAAAGGGGTTGCCAGGCTTCCCAAATATACGAATCTCCAGAAATCTCAGCAAATATTTTTTCACCCAAACTGGATGATACTTTCAGGTAATGATCACTACACTAACGCGACTTGGATCCCCAAATGTCGTTCTTCTATGTTGAAGCGTTCGTTTCCAGTAACAGTTTGAATTTTTAGGTTTCACTCTGCTTTCTCCTATATTGATAGATGTATTTGGAACTCTAAATCCAACACGGTTTGTGCTAGCTTCTTGAAACTTGACACAATAAAGTCGTTTCACGTTCTATCTCTATGTTTTGTTTCCTCTTGATGTAGCCCTAAGCAGTGACTGGCGAGAAACACTTTCATGGAAAGGGGTTGTCAGGCTTCCCAAAATTACGAATCTCCAGAAATCTCAGCAAATATTTTTTCACCCAAACTGGATGATACTTTCAGGTAATGATCAGTACACTAAGGCGACTTGGTTCCCCAAATTTCGTTCTTCTATGTTGAAGCGTTCGTTTCCAGTAACAGTTTGAATTTTTAGGTTTCACTCTGTTTTCTCCTATATTGATAGATGTATTTGGAACTCTAAATCCAACACTGTTTGTGCTAGCTTCTTGAAACTTGACACAATAAAGTAGTTTCACGTTCTATCTCTATGTTTTGTTTCCTCTTGATGTAGCCCTAAGCAGTGACTGGCGAGAAACACTTTCATGGAAAGGGGTTGCCAGGCTTCCCAAAATTACGAATCTCCAGAAATCTCAGCAAATATTTTTTCACCCAAACTGGATGATACTTTCAGGTAATGATCAGTACACTAAGGCGACTTGGTTCCCCAAATTTCGTTTTTCTATGTTGAAGCGTTCGTTTCCAGTAACAGTTTGAATTTTTAGGTTTCACTCTGTTTTCTCCTATATTGATAGATGTATTTGGAACTCTAAATCCAACACGGATTGTGCTAGCTTCTTGAAACTTGACACAATAAAGTAGTTTCACGTTCTATCTCTATGTTTTGTTTCCTCTTGATGTAGCCCTAAGCAGTGACTGGTGAGAAACACTTTCATGGAAAGGGGTGGCTTCCCATAATTACGAATCTCCAGAAATCTCAGCAAATATTTTTTCACCCAAACTGGATCATACTTTCAAGTAATGATCAGTACACTAAGGCGACTTGGTTCCCCAAATTTCGTTTTTCTATGTTTAAGCGTTCGTTTCCAGTAACAGTTTGAATTTTTAGGTTTCACTCTGTTTTCTCCTATATTGATAGATGTATTTGGAACTCTAAATCCAACATGGTTTGTGCTAGCGTCTTGAAACTTGACACAATAAAGTTGTTTCACGTTCTATCTCTATGTTTTGTTTCCTCTTGATGTAGCCCTAAGCAGTGACTGGCGAGAAACACTTTCATGGAAAGGGGTTGCCAGGCTTCCCAAAATTACGAATCTCCAGAAATCTCAGCAAATATTTTTTCACCCAAACTGGATGATACTTTCAGGTAATGATCAGTACACTAAGGCGACTTGGTTCCCCAAATTTCGTTCTTCTATGTTGAAGCGTTCGTTTCCAGTAACAGTTTGAATTTTTAGGTTTCACTCTGTTTTCTCCTATATTGATAGATGTATTTGGAACTCTAAATACAACACGGATTGTGCTAGCTTCTTGAAACTTGACACAATAAAGTAGTTTCACGTTCTATCTCTATGTTTTGTTTCCTCTTGATGTAGCCCTAAGCAGTGAATGGTGAGAAACACTTTCATGGAAAGGGGTGGCTTCCCAAAATTACGAATCTCCAGAAATCTCAGCAAATATTTTTTCACCCAAACTGGATGATACTTTCAGGTAATGATCAGTACACTAAGGCGACTTGGTTCCCCAAATTTCGTTTTTCTATGTTTAAGCGTTCGTTTCCAGTAACAGTTTGAATTTTTAGGTTTCACTCTGTTTTCTCCTATATTGATAGATGTATTTGGAACTCTAAATCCAACACGGTTTGTGCTAGCTTCTTGAAACTTGACACAATAAAGTAGTTTCACGATCTATCTCTATGTTTTGTTTCCTCTTGATGTAGCCCTAAGCAGTGACTGGTGAGAAACACTCTCATGGAAAGGGGTGGCTTCCCATAATTACGAATCTCCAGAAATCTCAGCAAATATTTTTTCACCCAAACTGGATGATACTTTCAGGTAATGATCAGTACACTAAGGCGACTTGGTTCCCCAAATTTCGTTTTTCTATGTTTAAGCGTTCGTTTCCAGTAACAGTTTGAATTTTTAGGTTTCACTCTGTTTTCTCCTATATTGATAGATGTATTTGGAACTCTAAATCCAACACGGTTTGTGCTAGCTTCTTGAAACTTGACACAATAAAGTAGTTTCACGTTCTATCTCTATGTTTTGTTTCCTCTTGATGTAGCCCTAAGCAGTGACTGGCGAGAAACACTTTCATGGAAAGGGGTTGCCAGGCTTCCCAAAATTACGAATCTCCAGAAATCTCAGCAAATATTTTTTCACCCAAACTGGATGATACTTTCAGGTAATGATCAGTACACTAAGGCGACTTGGTTCCCCAAATGTCGTTCTTCTATGTTGAAGCGTTCGTTTCCAGCAACAGTTTGAATTTTAGGATTCACTCTGTTTTCTTCTATATTGATAGATGTATTTGGAACTCTGAATCCAACAAGGTTTGTGCTAGCTTCTTGAAACTTGACACAATAAAGTAGTTTCACGTTCTATCTCTATGTTTTGTTTCCTCTTGATGTAGCCCTAACAGTGACTGGCGAGAAACACTTTCATGGAAAGGGGTTGCCAGGCTTCCCAAATATACGAATCTCCAGAAATCTCAGCAAATATTTTTTCACCCAAACTGGATGATACTTTCAGGTAATGATCACTACACTAACGCGACTTGGATCCCCAAATGTCGTTCTTCTATGTTGAAGCGTTCGTTTCCAGTAACAGTTTGAATTTTTAGGTTTCACTCTGCTTTCTCCTATATTGATAGATGTATTTGGAACTCTAAATCCAACACGGTTTGTGCTAGCTTCTTGAAACTTGACACAATAAAGTCGTTTCACGTTCTATCTCTATATTTTGTTTCCTCTTGATGTAGCCCTAAGCAGTGACTGGCGAGAAACACTTTCATGGAAAGGGGTTGCCAGGCTTCCCAAAATTACGAATCTCCAGAAATCTCAGCAAATATTTTTTCACCCAAACTGGATGATACTTTCAGGTAATGATCAGTACACTAAGGCGACTTGGTTCCCCAAATGTCGTTCTTCTATGTTGAAGCGTTCGTTTCCAGTAACAGTTTGAATTTTTAGGTTTCACTCTGTTTTCTCCTATATTGATAGATGTATTTGGAACTCTAAATCCAACACGGTTTGTGCTAGCTTCTTGAAACTTGACACAATAAAGTAGTTTCACGTTCTATCTCTATGTTTTGTTTCCTCTTGATGTAGCCCTAAGCAGTGACTGGCGAGAAACACTTTCATGGAAAGGGGTTGCCAGGCTTCCCAAAATTACGAATCTCCAGAAATCTCAGCAAATATTTTTTCACCCAAACTGGATGATACTTTCAGGTAATGATCAGTACACTAAGGCGACTTGGTTCCCCAAATGTCGTTCTTCTATTTTGAAGCATTCGTTTCCAGTAACAGTTTGAATTTTTAGGTTTCACTCTGTTTTCTCCTATATTGATAGATGTATTTGGAACTCTAAATGCAACAAGGTTTGTGCTAGCTTCTTGAAACTTGACACAATAAAGTAGTTTCACGTTCTATCTGTATGTTTTGTTTCCTCTTGATGTAGCCCTAACAGTGACTGGCGAGAAACACTTTCATGGAAAGGGGTTGCCAGGCTTCCCAAATATACGAATCTCCAGAAATCTCAGCAAATATTTTTTGACCCAAACTGGATGATACTTTCAGGTAATGATCAGTACACTAAGGCGACTTGGTTCCCCAAATTTCGTTCTTCTATGTTGAAGCGTTCGTTTCCAGTAACAGTTTGAATTTTTACGTTTCACTCTGTTTTCTCCTATATTGATAGATGTATTTGGAACTCTAAATCCAACACGGTTTGTGCTAGCTTCTTGAAACTTGAAACAATAAAGTAGTTTCACGTTCTATCTCTATGTTTTGTTTCCTCTTGATGTAGCCCTAAGCAGTGACTGGCGAGAAACACTTTCATGGAAAGGGGTTGCCAGGCTTCCCAAAATTACGAATCTCCAGAAATCTCAGCAAATATTTTTTCACCCAAACTGGATGATACTTTCAGGTAATGATCAGTACACTAAGGCGACTTGGTTCCCCAAATGTCGTTCTTCTATGTTGAAGCATTCGTTTCCAGTACCAGTTTGAATTTTTAGGTTTCACTCTGTTTTCTCCTATATTGATAGATGTATTTGGAACTCTAAATCCAACACGGTTTGTGCTAGCTTCTTGAAACTTGACACAATAAAGTAGTTTCACGTTCTATCTCTATGTTTTGTTTCCTCTTGATGTAGCCCTAAGCAGTGACTGGCGAGAAACACTTTCAAGGAAAGGGGTTGCCAGGCTTCCCAAAATTACGAATCTCCAGAAATCTCAGCAAATATTTTTTCACCCAAACTGGATGATACTTTCAGGTAATGATCAGTACACTAAGGCGACTTGGTTTCCCAAATGTCGTTCTTCTATGTTGAAGCGTTCGTTTCCAGTAACAGTTTGAATTTTTAGGTTTCACTCTGTTTTCTCCTATATTGATAGATGTATTTGGAACTCTAAATGCAACACGGTTTGTGCTAGCTTCTTGAAACTTGACACAATAAAGTAGTTTCACGTTCTATCTCTGTTTTGTTTCCTCTTGATGTAGCCCTAACAGTGACTGGCGAGAAACACTTTCATGGAAAGGGGTTGCCAGGCTTCCCAAATATAGGAATCTCCAGAAATCTCAGCAAATATTTTTTCACCCAAACAGGATGATACTTTCAGGTAATGATCAGTACCCTAACGCGACTTGGTTCCCCAAATTTCGTTTTTCTACGTTCAAGCGTTCGTTTACAGTAACAGTTTGAATTTTTAGGTTTCACTCTGTTTTCTCCTATATTGATAGATGTATTTGGAACTCTAAATCCAACACGGTTTGTGCTAGCTTCTTGAAACTTGACACAATAAAGTAGTTTCATGTTCTATCTCTATGTTTTGTTTCCTCTTGATGTAGCCCTAAGCAGTGACTGGCGAGAAACACTTTCATGGAAAGGGGTTGCCAGGCTTCCCAAAATTACGAATCTCCAGAAATCTCAGCAAATATTTTTTCACCCAAACTGGATGATACTTTCAGGTAATGATCAGTACACTAAGGTGACTTGGTTCCCCAAATGTCGTTCTTCTATGTTGAGGCGTTCGTTTCCAGTAACAGTTTGAATTTTTAGGTTTCACTCTGTTTTCTCCTATATTGATAGATGTATTTGGAACTCTGAATCCAACACGGTTTGTGCTAGCTTCTTGAAACTTGACACAATAAAGTAGTTTCACGTTCTATCTCTATGTTTTGTTTCCTCTTGATGTAGCCCTAAGCAGTGACTGGTGAGAAACACTTTCATGGAAAGGGGTGGCTTCCCAAATATACGAATCTCCAGAAATCTCAGCAAATATTTTTTCACCCAAACTGGATGATACTTTCAGGTAATTATCAGTACACTAAGGCGACTTGGTTCCCCAAATTTCGTTTTTCTATGTTAAAGCGTTCGTTTCCAGTAACAGTTTGAATTTTTAGGTTTCACTCTGTTTTCTCCTATATTGATAGAAGTATTTGGAACTCTAAATCCAACACGGTTTGTGCTAGCTTCTTGAAACTTGACACAATAAAGTAGTTTCACGTTCTATCTCTATGTTTTGTTTCCTCTTGATGTAGACCTAAGCAGTGACTGGCGAGAAACACTTTCATGGAAAGGGGTTGCCAGGCTTCCCAAAATTACGAATCTCCAGAAATCTCAGCAAATATTTTTTCACCCAAACAGGATGATACTTTCAGGTAATGATCAGTACACTAAGGCGACTTGGTTCCCCAAATTTCGTTTTTCTATGTTAAAGCGTTCGTTTCCAGTAACAGTTTGAATTTTTAGGTTTCACTCTGTTTTCTCCTATATTGATAGAAGTATTTGGAACTCTAAATCCAACACGGTTTGTGCTAGCTTCTTGAAACTTGACACAATAAAGTAGTTTCATGTTCTATCTCTATGTTTTGTTTCCTCTTGATGTAGCCCTAAGCAGTGACTGGCGAGAAACACTTTCATGGAAAGGGGTTGCCAGGCTTCCCAAAATTACGAATCTCCAGAAATCTCAGCAAATATTTTTTCACCCAAACTGGATGATACTTTCAGGTAATGATCAGTACACTAAGGTGACTTGGTTCCCCAAATGTCGTTCTTCTATGTTGAGGCGTTCGTTTCCAGTAACAGTTTGAATTTTTAGGTTTCACTCTGTTTTCTCCTATATTGATAGATGTATTTGGAACTCTGAATCCAACACGGTTTGTGCTAGCTTCTTGAAACTTGACACAATAAAGTAGTTTCACGTTCTATCTCTATGTTTTGTTTCCTCTTGATGTAGCCCTAAGCAGTGACTGGTGAGAAACACTTTCATGGAAAGGGGTGGCTTCCCAAATATACGAATCTCCAGAAATCTCAGCAAATATTTTTTCACCCAAACTGGATGATACTTTCAGGTAATAATCAGTACACTAAGGCGACTTGGTTCCCCAAATTTCGTTTTTCTATGTTAAAGCGTTCGTTTCCAGTAACAGTTTGAATTTTTAGGTTTCACTCTGTTTTCTCCTATATTGATAGATGTATTTGGAACTCTAAATCCAACACGGTTTGTGCTAGCTTCTTGAAACTTGACACAATAAAGTAGTTTCACGTTCTTTCTCTATGTTTTGTTTCCTCTTGAGGTACCCCTAAGCAGTGACTGGCGAGAAACACTTTCATGGAAAGGGGTTGCCAGGCTTCCCAAAATTACGAATCTCCAGAAATCTCAGCAAATATTTTTTCACCCAAACTGGATGATACTTTCAGGTAATGATCAGTACACTAAGGCGACTTGGTTCCCCAAATATTGTTCTTCTATGTTGAAGCGTTCGTTTCCAGTAACAGTTTGAATTTTTAGGTTTCACTCTGTTTTCTCCTATATTGATAGATGTATTTGGAACTCTAAATCCAACACGGTTTGTGCTAGCTTCTTGAAACTTGACACAATAAAGTAGTTTCACATTCTATCTCTATGTTTTGTTTCCTCTTGATGTAGCCCTAACAGTGACTGGCGAGAAACACTTTCATGGAAAGGGGTTGCCAGGCTTCCCAAATATACGAATCTCCAGAAATCTCAGGAAAAATTTATTCACCCAAACAGGATGATACTTTCAGGTAATGATCAGTACACTAAGGCGACTTGGTTCCCCAAATTTCGTTTTTCTATGTTAAAGCGTTCGTTTCCAGTAACAGTTTGAATTTTTAGGTTTCACTCTGTTTTCTCCTATATTGATAGAAGTATTTGGAACTCTAAATCCAACACGGTTTGTGCTAGCTTCTTGAAACTTGACACAATAAAGTAGTTTCACGTTCTATCTCTATGTTTTGTTTCCTCTTGATGTAGACCTAAGCAGTGACTGGCGAGAAACACTTTCATGGAAAGGGGTTGCCAGGCTTCCCAAAATTACGAATCTCCAGAAATCTCAGCAAATATTTTTTCACCCAAACTGGATGATACTTTCAGGTAATGATCAGTACACTAAGGCGACTTGGTTCCCCAAATGTCGTTCTTCTATGTTGAAGCGTTCGTTTCCAGTAACAGTTTGAATTTTTAGGTTTCACTCTGTTTTCTCCTATATTGATAGATGTATTTGGAACTCTAAATCAAACAGGGTTTGTGCTAGCTTCTTGAAACTTGACACAATAAAGTAGTTTCACGTTCTATCTCTATGTTTTGTTTCCTCTTGATGTAGCCCTAACAGTGACTGGCGAGAAACACTTTCATGGAAAGGGGTTGCCAGGCTTCCCAAATATACGAATCTCCAGAAATCTCAGCAAATATTTTTTCACCCAAACTGGATGATACTTTCAGGTAATGATCACTACACTAACGCGACTTGGATCCCCAAATGTCGTTCTTCTATGTTGAAGCGTTCGTTTCCAGTAACAGTTTGAATTTTTAGGTTTCACTCTGCTTTCTCCTATATTGATAGATGTATTTGGAACTCTAAATCCAACACGGTTTGTGCTAGCTTCTTGAAACTTGACACAATAAAGTAGTTTCACGATCTATCTCTATGTTTTGTTTCCTCTTGATGTAGCCCTAAGCAGTGACTGGTGAGAAACACTCTCATGGAAAGGGGTGGCTTCCCATAATTACGAATCTCCAGAAATCTCAGCAAATATTTTTTCACCCAAACTGGATGATACTTTCAGGTAATGATCAGTACACTAAGGCGACTTGGTTCCCCAAATTTCGTTCTTCTATGTTGAAGCGTTCGTTTCCAGTAACAGTTTGAATTTTTAGGTTTCACTCTGTTTTCTCCTATATTGATAGATGTATTTGGAACTCTAAATCCAACACGGATTGTGCTAGCTTCTTGAAACTTGACACAATAAAGTAGTTTCACGTTCTATCTCTATGTTTTGTTTCCTCTTGATGTAGCCCTAAGCAGTGAATGGTGAGAAATACTTTCATGGAAAGGGGTGGCTTCCCAAAATTACGAATCTCCAGAAATCTCAGCAAATATTTTTTCACCCAAACTGGATGATACTTTCAGGTAATGATCAGTACACTAAGGCGACTTGGTTCCCCAAATTTCGTTTTTCTATGTTTAAGCGTTCGTTTCCAGTAACAGTTTGAATTTTTAGGTTTCACTCTGTTTTCTCCTATATTGATAGATGTATTTGGAACTCTAAATCCAACACGGTTTGTGCTAGCTTCTTGAAACTTGACACAATAAAGTAGTTTCACGATCTATCTCTATGTTTTGTTTCCTCTTGATGTAGCCCTAAGCAGTGACTGGTGAGAAACACTCTCATGGAAAGGGGTGGATTCCCATAATTACGAATCTCCAGAAATCTCAGCAAATATTTTTTCACCCAAACTGGATGATACTTTCAGGTAATGATCAGTACACTAAGGCGACTTGGTTCCCCAAATTTCGTTTTTCTATGTTTAAGCGTTCGTTTCCAGTAACAGTTTGAATTTTTAGGTTTCACTCTGTTTTCTCCTATATTGATAGATGTATTTGGAACTCTAAATCCAACACGGTTTGTGCTAGCTTCTTGAAACTTGACACAATAAAGTAGTTTCACGTTCTATCTCTATGTTTTGTTTCCTCTTGATGTAGCCCTAAGCAGTGACTGGCGAGAAACACTTTCATGGAAAGGGGTTGCCAGGCTTCCCAAAATTACGAATCTCCAGAAATCTCAGCAAATATTTTTTCACCCAAACTGGATGATACTTTCAGGTAATGATCAGTACACTAAGGCGACTTGGTTCCCCAAATTTCGTTCTTCTATGTTGAAGCGTTCGTTTCCAGCAACAGTTTGAATTTTAGGATTCACTCTGTTTTCTTCTATATTGATAGATGTATTTGGAACTCTGAATCCAACAAGGTTTGTGCTAGCTTCTTGAAACTTGACACAATAAAGTAGTTTCACGTTCTATCTCTATGTTTTGTTTCCTCTTGATGTAGCCCTAACAGTGACTGGCGAGAAACACTTTCATGGAAAGGGGTTGCCAGGCTTCCCAAATATACGAATCTCCAGAAATCTCAGCAAATATTTTTTCACCCAAACTGGATGATACTTTCAGGTAATGATCACTACACTAACGCGACTTGGATCCCCAAATGTCGTTCTTCTATGTTGAAGCGTTCGTTTCCAGTAACAGTTTGAATTTTTAGGTTTCACTCTGCTTTCTCCTCTATTGATAGATGTATTTGGAACTCTAAATCCAACACGGTTTGTGCTAGCTTCTTGAAACTTGACACAATAAAGTCGTTTCACGTTCTATCTCTATATTTTGTTTCCTCTTGATGTAGCCCTAAGCAGTGACTGGCGAGAAACACTTTCATGGAAAGGGGTTGCCAGGCTTCCCAAAATTACGAATCTCCAGAAATCTCAGCAAATATTTTTTCACCCAAACTGGATGATACTTTCAGGTAATGATCAGTACACTAAGGCGACTTGGTTCCCCAAATGTCGTTCTTCTATGTTGAAGCGTTCGTTTCCAGTAACAGTTTGAATTTTTAGGTTTCACTCTGTTTTCTCCTATATTGATAGATGTATTTGGAACTCTAAATCCAACACGGTTTGTGCTAGCTTCTTGAAACTTGACACAATAAAGTAGTTTCACGTTCTATCTCTATGTTTTGTTTCCTCTTGATGTAGCCCTAAGCAGTGACTGGCGAGAAACACTTTCATGGAAAGGGGTTGCCAGGCTTCCCAAAATTACGAATCTCCAGAAATCTCAGGAAATATTTTTTCACCCAAACTGGATGATACTTTCAGGTAATGATCAGTACACTAAGGCGACTTGGTTCCCCAAATGTCGTTCTTCTATGTTGAAGCATTCGTTTCCAGTAACAGTTTGAATTTTTAGGTTTCACTCTGTTTTCTCCTATATTGATAGATGTATTTGGAACTCTAAATGCAACAAGGTTTGTGCTAGCTTCTTGAAACTTGACACAATAAAGTAGTTTCACGTTCTATCTCTATGTTTTGTTTCCTCTTGATGTAGCCCTAACAGTGACTGGCGAGAAACACTTTCATGGAAAGGGGTTGCCAGGCTTCCCAAATATACGAATCTCCAGAAATCTCAGCAAATATTTTTTGACCCAAACTGGATGATACTTTCAGGTAATGATCAGTACACTAAGGCGACTTGGTTCCCCAAATTTCGTTCTTCTATGTTGAAGCGTTCGTTTCCAGTAACAATTTGAATTTTTACGTTTCACTCTGTTTTCTCCTATATTGATAGATGTATTTGGAACTCTAAATCCAACACGGTTTGTGCTAGCTTCTTGAAACTTGAAACAATAAAGTAGTTTCACGTTCTATCTCTATGTTTTGTTTCCTCTTGATGTAGCCCTAAGCAGTGACTGGCGAGAAACACTTTCATGGAAAGGGGTTGCCAGGCTTCCCAAAATTACGAATCTCCAGAAATCTCAGCAAATATTTTTTCACCCAAACTGGATGATACTTTCAGGTAATGATCAGTACACTAAGGCGACTTGGTTCCCCAAATGTCGTTCTTCTATGTTGAAGCGTTCGTTTCCAGTACCAGTTTGAATTTTTAGGTTTCACTCTGTTTTCTCCTATATTGATAGATGTATTTGGAACTCTAAATCCAACACGGTTTGTGCTAGCTTCTTGAAACTTGACACAATAAAGTAGTTTCACGTTCTATCTCTATGTTTTGTTTCCTCTTGATGTAGCCCTAAGCAGTGACTGGCGAGAAACACTTTCAAGGAAAGGGGTTGCCAGGCTTCCCAAAATTACGAATCTCCAGAAATCTCAGCAAATATTTTTTCACCCAAACTGGATGATACTTTCAGGTAATGATCAGTACACTAAGGCGACTTGGTTTCCCAAATGTCGTTCTTCTATGTTGAAGCGTTCGTTTCCAGTAACAGTTTGAATTTTTAGGTTTCACTCTGTTTTCTCCTATATTGATAGATGTATTTGGAACTCTAAATGCAACACGGTTTGTGCTAGCTTCTTGAAACTTGACACAATAAAGTAGTTTCACGTTCTATCTCTGTTTTGTTTCCTCTTGATGTAGCCCTAACAGTGACTGGCGAGAAACACTTTCATGGAAAGGGGTTGCCAGGCTTCCCAAATATAGGAATCTCCAGAAATCTCAGCAAATATTTTTTCACCCAAACAGGATGATACTTTCAGGTAATGATCAGTACCCTAACGCGACTTGGTTCCCCAAATTTCGTTTTTCTACGTTCAAGCGTTCGTTTACAGTAACAGTTTGAATTTTTAGGTTTCACTCTGTTTTCTCCTATATTGATAGATGTATTTGGAACTCTAAATCCAACACGGTTTGTGCTAGCTTCTTGAAACTTGACACAATAAAGTAGTTTCATGTTCTATCTCTATGTTTTGTTTCCTCTTGATGTAGCCCTAAGCAGTGACTGGCGAGAAACACTTTCATGGAAAGGGGTTGCCAGGCTTCCCAAAATTACGAATCTCCAGAAATCTCAGCAAATATTTTTTCACCCAAACTGGATGATACTTTCAGGTAATGATCAGTACACTAAGGTGACTTGGTTCCCCAAATGTCGTTCTTCTATGTTGAGGCGTTCGTTTCCAGTAACAGTTTGAATTTTTAGGTTTCACTCTGTTTTCTCCTATATTGATAGATGTATTTGGAACTCTGAATCCAACACGGTTTGTGCTAGCTTCTTGAAACTTGACACAATAAAGTAGTTTCACGTTCTATCTCTATGTTTTGTTTCCTCTTGATGTAGCCCTAAGCAGTGACTGGTGAGAAACACTTTCATGGAAAGGGGTGGCTTCCCAAATATACGAATCTCCAGAAATCTCAGCAAATATTTTTTCACCCAAACTGGATGATACTTTCAGGTAATTATCAGTACACTAAGGCGACTTGGTTCCCCAAATTTCGTTTTTCTATGTTAAAGCGTTCGTTTCCAGTAACAGTTTGAATTTTTAGGTTTCACTCTGTTTTCTCCTATATTGATAGAAGTATTTGGAACTCTAAATCCAACACGGTTTGTGCTAGCTTCTTGAAACTTGACACAATAAAGTAGTTTCACGTTCTATCTCTATGTTTTGTTTCCTCTTGATGTAGACCTAAGCAGTGACTGGCGAGAAACACTTTCATGGAAAGGGGTTGCCAGGCTTCCCAAAATTACGAATCTCCAGAAATCTCAGCAAATATTTTTTCACCCAAACAGGATGATACTTTCAGGTAATGATCAGTACACTAAGGCGACTTGGTTCCCCAAATTTCGTTTTTCTATGTTAAAGCGTTCGTTTCCAGTAACAGTTTGAATTTTTAGGTTTCACTCTGTTTTCTCCTATATTGATAGAAGTATTTGGAACTCTAAATCCAACACGGTTTGTGCTAGCTTCTTGAAACTTGACACAATAAAGTAGTTTCATGTTCTATCTCTATGTTTTGTTTCCTCTTGATGTAGCCCTAAGCAGTGACTGGCGAGAAACACTTTCATGGAAAGGGGTTGCCAGGCTTCCCAAAATTACGAATCTCCAGAAATCTCAGCAAATATTTTTTCACCCAAACTGGATGATACTTTCAGGTAATGATCAGTACACTAAGGTGACTTGGTTCCCCAAATGTCGTTCTTCTATGTTGAGGCGTTCGTTTCCAGTAACAGTTTGAATTTTTAGGTTTCACTCTGTTTTCTCCTATATTGATAGATGTATTTGGAACTCTGAATCCAACACGGTTTGTGCTAGCTTCTTGAAACTTGACACAATAAAGTAGTTTCACGTTCTATCTCTATGTTTTGTTTCCTCTTGATGTAGCCCTAAGCAGTGACTGGTGAGAAACACTTTCATGGAAAGGGGTGGCTTCCCAAATATACGAATCTCCAGAAATCTCAGCAAATATTTTTTCACCCAAACTGGATGATACTTTCAGGTAATTATCAGTACACTAAGGCGACTTGGTTCCCCAAATTTCGTTTTTCTATGTTAAAGCGTTCGTTTCCAGTAACAGTTTGAATTTTTAGGTTTCACTCTGTTTTCTCCTATATTGATAGATGTATTTGGAACTCTAAATCCAACACGGTTTGTGCTAGCTTCTTGAAACTTGACACAATAAAGTAGTTTCACGTTCTTTCTCTATGTTTTGTTTCCTCTTGAGGTACCCCTAAGCAGTGACTGGCGAGAAACACTTTCATGGAAAGGGGTTGCCAGGCTTCCCAAAATTACGAATCTCCAGAAATCTCAGCAAATATTTTTTCACCCAAACTGGATGATACTTTCAGGTAATGATCAGTACACTAAGGCGACTTGGTTCCCCAAATATTGTTCTTCTATGTTGAAGCGTTCGTTTCCAGTAACAGTTTGAATTTTTAGGTTTCACTCTGTTTTCTCCTATATTGATAGATGTATTTGGAACTCTAAATCCAACACGGTTTGTGCTAGCTTCTTGAAACTTGACACAATAAAGTAGTTTCACATTCTATCTCTATGTTTTGTTTCCTCTTGATGTAGCCCTAACAGTGACTGGCGAGAAACACTTTCATGGAAAGGGGTTGCCAGGCTTCCCAAATATACGAATCTCCAGAAATCTCAGCAAATATTTTTTGACCCAAACTGGATGATACTTTCAGGTAATGATCAGTACACTAAGGCGACTTGATTCCCCAAATGTCGTTCTTCTATGTTGAAGCGTTCGTTTCCAGTAACAGTTTGAATTTTTAGGTTTCACTCTGTTTTCTCCTATATTGATAGATGTATTTGGAACTCTAAATCCAACACGGTTTGTGCTAGCTTCTTGAAACTTGACACAATAAAGTAGTTTCACGTTCTATCTCTATGTTTTGTTTCCTCTTGATGTAGCCCTAAGCAGTGACTGGCGAGAAACACTTTCATGGAACGGGGTTGCCAGGCTTCCCAAAATTACGAATCTCCAGAAATCTCAGCAAATATTTTTTCACCCAAACTGGATGATACTTTCAGGTAATGATCAGTACACTAAGGCGACTTGGTTCCCCAAATGTCGTTCTTCTATGTTGAAGCGTTCGTTTCCAGTCACAGTTTGAATTTTTAGGTTTCACTCTGTTTTCTCCTATATTGATAGATGTATTTGGAACTCTGAATCCAACACGGTTTGTGCTAGCTTCTTGAAACTTGACACAATAAAGTAGTTTCACGTTCTATCTCTATGTTTTGTTTCCTCTTGATGTAGCCCTAAGCAGTGACTGGTGAGAAACACTTTCATGGAAAGGGGTGGCTTCCCAAATATACGAATCTCCAGAAATCTCAGCAAATATTTTTTCACCCAAACTGGATGATACTTTCAGGTAATTATCAGTACACTAAGGCGACTTGGTTCCCCAAATTTCGTTTTTCTATGTTAAAGCGTTCGTTTCCAGTAACAGTTTGAATTTTTAGGTTTCACTCTGTTTTCTCCTATATTGATAGATGTATTTGGAACTCTAAATCCAACACGGTTTGTGCTAGCTTCTTGAAACTTGACACAATAAAGTAGTTTCACGTTCTATCTCTATGTTTTGTTTCCTCTTGAGGTAGCCCTAAGCAGTGACTGGCGAGAAACACTTTCATGGAAAGGGGATGCCAGGCTTCCCAAAATTACGAATCTCCAGAAATCTCAGCAAATATTTTTTCACCCAAACTGGATGATACTTTCAGGTAATGATCAGTACACTAAGGCGACTTGGTTCCCCAAATGTTGTTCTTCTATGTTGAAGCGTTCGTTTCCAGTAACAGTTTGAATTTTTAGGTTTCACTCTGTTTTCTCCTATATTGATAGATGTATTTGGAACTCTAAATCCAACACGGTTTGTGCTAGCTTCTTGAAACTTGACACAATAAAGTAGTTTCACATTCTATCTCTATGTTTTGTTTCCTCTTGATGTAGCCCTAACAGTGACTGGCGAGAAACACTTTCATGGAAAGGGGTCGCCAGGCTTCCCAAATATACGAATCTCCAGAAATCTCAGCAAATATTTTTTGACCCAAACTGGATGATACTTTCAGGTAATGATCAGTACACTAAGGCGACTTGATTCCCCAAATGTCGTTCTTCTATGTTGAAGCGTTCGTTTCCAGTAACAGTTTGAATTTTTAGGTTTCACTCTGTTTTCTGCTATATTGATAGATGTATTTGGAACTCTAAATCCAACACGGTTTGTGCTAGCTTCTTGAAACTTGACACAATAAAGTAGTTTCACGTTCTATCTCTATGTTTTGTTTCCTCTTGATGTAGCCCTAAGCAGTGACTGGCGAGAAACACTTTCATGGAAAGGGGTTGCCAGGCTTCCCAAAATTACGAATCTCCAGAAATCTCAGCAAATATTTTTTCACCCAAACTGGATGATACTTTCAGGTAATGATCAGTACACTAAGGCGACTTGGTTCCCCAAATGTCGTTCTTCTATGTTGAAGCGTTCGTTTCCAGTAACAGTTTGAATTTTTAGGTTTCACTCTGTTTTCTCCTATATTGATAGATGTATTTGGAACTCTAAATCAAACAGGGTTTGTGCTAGCTTCTTCAAACTTGACACAATAAAGTAGTTTCACGTTCTATCTCTATTTTTTGTTTCCTCTTGATGTAGCCCTAACAGTGACTGGCGAGAAACACTTTCATGGAAAGTGGTTGCCAGGCTTCCCAAATATACGAATCTCCAGAAATCTCAGGAAAAATTTATTCACCCAAACAGGATGATACTTTCAGGTAATGATCAGTACACTAAGGCGACTTGGTTCCCCAAATTTCGTTTTTCTATGTTAAAGCGTTCGTTTCCAGTAACAGTTTGAATTTTTAGGTTTCACTCTGTTTTCTCCTATATTGATAGAAGTATTTGGAACTCTAAATCCAACACGGTTTGTGCTAGCTTCTTGAAACTTGACACAATAAAGTAGTTTCACGTTCTATCTCTATGTTTTGTTTCCTCTTGATGTAGACCTAAGCAGTGACTGGCGAGAAACACTTTCATGGAAAGGGGTTGCCAGGCTTCCCAAAATTACGAATCTCCAGAAATCTCAGCAAATATTTTTTCACCCAAACTGGATGATACTTTCAGGTAATGATCAGTACACTAAGGCGACTTGGTTCCCCAAATGTCGTTCTTCTATGTTGAAGCGTTCGTTTCCAGTAACAGTTTGAATTTTTAGGTTTCACTCTGTTTTCTCCTATATTGATAGATGTATTTGGAACTCTAAATCAAACAGGGTTTGTGCTAGCTTCTTGAAACTTGACACAATAAAGTAGTTTCACGTTCTATCTCTATGTTTTGTTTCCTCTTGATGTAGCCCTAACAGTGACTGGCGAGAAACACTTTCATGGAAAGGGGTTGCCAGGCTTCCCAAATATACGAATCTCCAGAAATCTCAGCAAATATTTTTTCACCCAAACTGGATGATACTTTCAGGTAATGATCACTACACTAACGCGACTTGGATCCCCAAATGTCGTTCTTCTATGTTGAAGCGTTCGTTTCCAGTAACAGTTTGAATTTTTAGGTTTCACTCTGCTTTCTCCTATATTGATAGATGTATTTGGAACTCTAAATCCAACACGGTTTGTGCTAGCTTCTTGAAACTTGACACAATAAAGTCGTTTCACGTTCTATCTCTATGTTTTGTTTCCTATTGATGTAGCCCTAAGCAGTGACTGGCGAGAAACACTTTCATGGAAAGGGGTTGCCAGGCTTCCCAAAATTACGAATCTCCAGAAATCTCAGCAAATATTTTTTCACCCAAACTGGATGATACTTTCAGGTAATGATCAGTACACTAAGGCGACTTGGTTCCCCAAATGTCGTTCTTCTATGTTGAAGCGTTCGTTTCCAGTAACAGTTTGAATTTTTAGGTTTCACTCTGTTTTCTCCTATATTGATAGATGTATTTGGAACTCTAAATCCAACACGGTTTGTGCTAGCTTCTTGAAACTTGACACAATAAAGTAGTTTCACGTTCTATCTCTATGTTTTGTTTCCTCTTGATGTAGCCCTAAGCAGTGACTGGCGAGAAACACTTTCATGGAAAGGGGTTGCCAGGCTTCCCAAAATTACGAATCTCCAGAAATCTCAGCAAATATTTTTTCACCCAAACTGGATGATACTTTCAGGTAATGATCAGTACACTAAGGCGACTTGGTTTCCCAAATGTCGTTCTTCTATGTTGAAGCGTTCGTTTCCAGTAACAGTTTGAATTTTTAGGTTTCACTCTGTTTTCTCCTATATTGATAGATGTATTTGGAACTCTAAATCAAACAGGGTTTGTGCTAGCTTCTTGAAACTTGACACAATAAAGTAGTTTCACGTTCTATCTCTATGTTTTGTTTCCTCTTGATGTAGCCCTAACAGTGACTGGCGAGAAACACTTTCATGGAAAGTGGTTGCCAGGCTTCCCAAAATTACGAATCTCCAGAAATCTCAGCAAATATTTTTTCACCCAAACAGGATGATACTTTCAGGTAATGATCAGTACACTAAGGCGACTTGGTTCCCCAAATTTCGTTTTTCTATGTTAAAGCGTTCGTTTCCAGTAACAGTTTGAATTTTTAGGTTTCACTCTGTTTTCTCCTATATTGATAGAAGTATTTGGAACTCTAAATCCAACACGGTTTGTGCTAGCTTCTTGAAACTTGACACAATAAAGTAGTTTCATGTTCTATCTCTATGTTTTGTTTCCTCTTGATGTAGCCCTAAGCAGTGACTGGCGAGAAACACTTTCATGGAAAGGGGTTGCCAGGCTTCCCAAAATTACGAATCTCCAGAAATCTCAGCAAATATTTTTTCACCCAAACTGGATGATACTTTCAGGTAATGATCAGTACACTAAGGTGACTTGGTTCCCCAAATGTCGTTCTTCTATGTTGAGGCGTTCGTTTCCAGTAACAGTTTGAATTTTTAGGTTTCACTCTGTTTTCTCCTATATTGATAGATGTATTTGGAACTCTGAATCCAACACGGTTTGTGCTAGCTTCTTGAAACTTGACACAATAAAGTAGTTTCACGTTCTATCTCTATGTTTTGTTTCCTCTTGATGTAGCCCTAAGCAGTGACTGGTGAGAAACACTTTCATGGAAAGGGGTGGCTTCCCAAATATACGAATCTCCAGAAATCTCAGCAAATATTTTTTCACCCAAACTGGATGATACTTTCAGGTAATGATCACTACACTAACGCGACTTGGATCCCCAAATGTCGTTCTTCTATGTTGAAGCGTTCGTTTCCAGTAACAGTTTGAATTTTTAGGTTTCACTCTGCTTTCTCCTATATTGATAGATGTATTTGGAACTCTAAATCCAACACGGTTTGTGCTAGCTTCTTGAAACTTGACACAATAAAGTCGTTTCACGTTCTATCTCTATGTTTTGTTTCCTATTGATGTAGCCCTAAGCAGTGACTGGCGAGAAACACTTTCATGGAAAGGGGTTGCCAGGCTTCCCAAAATTACGAATCTCCAGAAATCTCAGCAAATATTTTTTCACCCAAACTGGATGATACTTTCAGGTAATGATCAGTACACTAAGGCGACTTGGTTCCCCAAATGTCGTTCTTCTATGTTGAAGCGTTCGTTTCCAGTAACAGTTTGAATTTTTAGGTTTCACTCTGTTTTCTCCTATATTGATAGATGTATTTGGAACTCTAAATCCAACACGGTTTGTGCTAGCTTCTTGAAACTTGACACAATAAAGTAGTTTCACGTTCTATCTCTATGTTTTGTTTCCTCTTGATGTAGCCCTAAGCAGTGACTGGCGAGAAACACTTTCATGGAAAGGGGTTGCCAGGCTTCCCAAAATTACGAATCTCCAGAAATCTCAGCAAATATTTTTTCACCCAAACTGGATGATACTTTCAGGTAATGATCAGTACACTAAGGCGACTTGGTTTCCCAAATGTCGTTCTTCTATGTTGAAGCGTTCGTTTCCAGTAACAGTTTGAATTTTTAGGTTTCACTCTGTTTTCTCCTATATTGATAGATGTATTTGGAACTCTAAATCAAACAGGGTTTGTGCTAGCTTCTTGAAACTTGACACAATAAAGTAGTTTCACGTTCTATCTCTATGTTTTGTTTCCTCTTGATGTAGCCCTAACAGTGACTGGCGAGAAACACTTTCATGGAAAGTGGTTGCCAGGCTTCCCAAAATTACGAATCTCCAGAAATCTCAGCAAATATTTTTTCACCCAAACAGGATGATACTTTCAGGTAATGATCAGTACACTAAGGCGACTTGGTTCCCCAAATTTCGTTTTTCTATGTTAAAGCGTTCGTTTCCAGTAACAGTTTGAATTTTTAGGTTTCACTCTGTTTTCTCCTATATTGATAGAAGTATTTGGAACTCTAAATCCAACACGGTTTGTGCTAGCTTCTTGAAACTTGACACAATAAAGTAGTTTCATGTTCTATCTCTATGTTTTGTTTCCTCTTGATGTAGCCCTAAGCAGTGACTGGCGAGAAACACTTTCATGGAAAGGGGTTGCCAGGCTTCCCAAAATTACGAATCTCCAGAAATCTCAGCAAATATTTTTTCACCCAAACTGGATGATACTTTCAGGTAATGATCAGTACACTAAGGTGACTTGGTTCCCCAAATGTCGTTCTTCTATGTTGAGGCGTTCGTTTCCAGTAACAGTTTGAATTTTTAGGTTTCACTCTGTTTTCTCCTATATTGATAGATGTATTTGGAACTCTGAATCCAACACGGTTTGTGCTAGCTTCTTGAAACTTGACACAATAAAGTAGTTTCACGTTCTATCTCTATGTTTTGTTTCCTCTTGATGTAGCCCTAAGCAGTGACTGGTGAGAAACACTTTCATGGAAAGGGGTGGCTTCCCAAATATACGAATCTCCAGAAATCTCAGCAAATATTTTTTCACCCAAACTGGATGATACTTTCAGGTAATTATCAGTACACTAAGGCGACTTGGTTCCCCAAATTTCGTTTTTCTATGTTAAAGCGTTCGTTTCCAGTAACAGTTTGAATTTTTAGGTTTCACTCTGTTTTCTCCTATATTGATAGAAGTATTTGGAACTCTAAATCCAACACGGTTTGTGCTAGCTTCTTGAAACTTGACACAATAAAGTAGTTTCACGTTCTATCTCTATGTTTTGTTTCCTCTTGATGTAGACCTAAGCAGTGACTGGCGAGAAACACTTTCATGGAAAGGGGTTGCCAGGCTTCCCAAAATTACGAATCTCCAGAAATCTCAGCAAATATTTTTTCACCCAAACAGGATGATACTTTCAGGTAATGATCAGTACACTAAGGCGACTTGGTTCCCCAAATTTCGTTTTTCTATGTTAAAGCGTTCGTTTCCAGTAACAGTTTGAATTTTTAGGTTTCACTCTGTTTTCTCCTATATTGATAGAAGTATTTGGAACTCTAAATCCAACACGGTTTGTGCTAGCTTCTTGAAACTTGACACAATAAAGTAGTTTCACGTTCTATCTCTATGTTTTGTTTCCTCTTGATGTAGACCTAAGCAGTGACTGGCGAGAAACACTTTCATGGAAAGGGGTTGCCAGGCTTCCCAAAATTACGAATCTCCAGAAATCTCAGCAAATATTTTTTCACCCAAACAGGATGATACTTTCAGGTAATGATCAGTACACTAAGGCGACTTGGTTCCCCAAATTTCGTTTTTCTATGTTAAAGCGTTCGTTTCCAGTAACAGTTTGAATTTTTAGGTTTCACTCTGTTTTCTCCTATATTGATAGAAGTATTTGGAACTCTAAATCCAACACGGTTTGTGCTAGCCTCTTGAAACTTGACACAATAAAGTAGTTTCATGTTCTATCTCTATGTTTTGTTTCCTCTTGATGTAGCCCTAAGCAGTGACTGGCGAGAAACACTTTCATGGAAAGGGGTTGCCAGGCTTCCCAAAATTACGAATCTCCAGAAATCTCAGCAAATATTTTTTCACCCAAACTGGATGATACTTTCAGGTAATGATCAGTACACTAAGGTGACTTGGTTCCCCAAATGTCGTTCTTCTATGTTGAGGCGTTCGTTTCCAGTAACAGTTTGAATTTTTAGGTTTCACTCTGTTTTCTCCTATATTGATAGAAGTATTTGAAACTCTAAATCCAACACGGTTTGTGCTAGCTTCTTGAAACTTGACACAATAAAGTAGTTTCACGTTCTATCTCTATGTTTTGTTTCCTCTTGATGTAGCCCTAAGCAGTGACTGGTGAGAAACACTTTCATGGAAAGGGGTGGCTTCCCAAATATACGAATCTCCAGAAATCTCAGCAAATATTTTTTCACCCTAACTGGATGATACTTTCAGGTAATTATCAGTACACTAAGGCGACTTGGTTCCCCAAATTTCGTTTTTCTATGTTAAAGCGTTCGTTTCCAGTAACAGTTTGAATTTTTAGGTTTCACTCTGTTTTCTCCTATATTGATAGATGTATTTGGAACTCTAAATCCAACACGGTTTGTGCTAGCTTCTTGAAACTTGACACAATAAAGTAGTTTCACTTTCTATCTCTATGTTTTGTTTCCTCTTGAGGTAGCCCTAAGCAGTGACTGGCGAGAAACACTTTCATGGAAAGGGGATGCCAGGCTTCCCAAAATTACGAATCTCCAGAAATCTCAGCAAATATTTTTTCACCCAAACTGGATGATACTTTCAGGTAATGATCAGTACACTAAGGCGACTTGGTTCCCCAAATGTTGTTCTTCTATGTTGAAGCGTTCGTTTCCAGTAACAGTTTGAATTTTTAGGTTTCACTCTGTTTTCTCCTATATTGATAGATGTATTTGGAACTCTAAATCCAACACGGTTTGTGCTAGCTTCTTGAAACTTGACACAATAAAGTAGTTTCACGTTCTATTTCTATGTTTTGTTTCCTCTTGATGTAGCGCTAACAGTGACTGGCGAGAAACACTTTCATGGAAAGGGTTTGCCAGGCTTCCCAAATATACGAATCTCCAGAAATCTCAGCAAATATTTTTTGACCCAAACTGGATGATACTTTCAGGTAATGATCAGTACACTAAGGCGACTTGGTTCCCCAAATGTCGTTCTTCTATGTTGAAGCGTTCGTTTCCAGTAACAGTTTGAATTTTTAGGTTTCACTCTGTTTTCTCCTATATTGATAGATGTATTTGGAACTCTAAATCCAACACGGTTTGTGCTAGCTTCTTGAAACTTGACACAATAAAGTAGTTTCACGTTCTATCTCTATGTTTTGTTTCCTCTTGATGTAGCCCTAAGCAGTGACTGGCGAGAAACACTTTCATGGAAAGGGGTTGCCAGGCTTCCCAAAATTACGAATCTCCAGAAATCTCAGCAAATATTTTTTCACCCAAACTGGATGATACTTTCAGGTAATGATCAGTACACTAAGGCGACTTGGTTTCCCAAATGTCGTTCTTCTATGTTGAAGCGTTCGTTTCCAGTAACAGTTTGAATTTTTAGGTTTCACTCTGTTTTCTCCTATATTGATAGATGTATTTGGAACTCTAAATCCAACACGGTTTGTGCTAGCTTCTTGAAACTTGACACAATAAAGTAGTTTCACGTTCTATCTCTATGTTTTGTTTCCTCTTGATGTAGCCCTAACAGTGACTGGCGAGAAACACTTTAATGGAAAGGGGTTGCCAGGCTTCCCAAATATACGAATCTCCAGAAATCTCAGCAAATATTTTTTCACCCAAACTGGATGATACTTTCAGGTAATGATCAGTACACTAAGGCGACTTGGTTCCCCAAATGTTGTTCTTCTATGTTAAAGCGTTCGTTTCCAGTAACAGTTTGAATTTTTAGGTTTCACTCTGTTTTCTCCTATATTGATAGATGTATTTGGAACTCTAAATCCAACACGGTTTGTGCTAGCTTCTTGAAACTTGACACAATAAAGTAGTTTCACATTCTATCTCTATGTTTTGTTTCCTCTTGATGTAGCCCTAACAGTGACTGGCGAGAAACACTTTCATGGAAAGGGGTTGCCAGGCTTCCCAAAATTACGAATCTCCAGAAATCTCAGCAAATATTTTTTCACCCAAACTGGATGATACTTTCAGGTAATGATCAGTACACTAAGGCGACTTGGTTCCCCAAATGTCGTTCTTCTATGTTGAAGCGTTCGTTTCCAGTAACAGTTTGAATTTTTAGGTTTCACTCTGTTTTCTCCTATATTGATAGATGTATTTGGAACTCTAAATCAAACAGGGTTTGTGCTAGCTTCTTGAAACTTGACACAATAAAGTAGTTTCACGTTCTATCTCTATGTTTTGTTTCCTCTTGATGTAGCCCTAACAGTGACTGGCGAGAAACACTTTCATGGAAAGTGGTTGCCAGGCTTCCCAAATATACGAATCTCCAGAAATCTCAGGAAAAATTTATTCACCCAAACAGGATGATAATTTCAGGTAATGATCAGTACACTAAGGCGACTTGGTTCCCCAAGTTTCGTTTTTCTATGTTAAAGCGTTCGTTTCCAGTCACAGTTTGAATTTTTAGGTTTCACTCTGTTTTCTCCTATATTGATAGAAGTATTTGGAACTCTAAATCCAACACGGTTTGTGCTAGCTTCTTGAAACTTGACACAATAAAGTAGTTTCACGTTCTATCTCTATGTTTTGTTTCCTCTTGATGTAGACCTAAGCAGTGACTGGCGAGAAACACTTTCATGGAAAGGGGTTGCCAGGCTTCCCAAAATTACGAATCTCCAGAAATCTCAGCAAATATTTTTTCACCCAAACTGGATGATACTTTCAGGTAATGATCAGTACACTAAGGCGACTTGATTCCCCAAATGTCGTTCTTCTATGTTGAAGCGTTCGTTTCCAGTAACAGTTTGAATTTTTAGGTTTCACTCTGTTTTCTCCTATATTGATAGATGTATTTGGAACTCTAAATCCAACACGGTTTGTGCTAGCTTCTTGAAACTTGACACAATAAAGTAGTTTCACGTTCTATCTCTATGTTTTGTTTCCTCTTGATGTAGACCTAAGCAGTGACTGGCGAGAAACACTTTCATGGAAAGGGGTTGCCAGGCTTCCCAAAATTACGAATCTCCAGAAATCTCAGCAAATATTTTTTCACCCAAACAGGATGATACTTTCAGGTAATGATCAGTACACTAAGGCGACTTGGTTCCCCAAATTTCGTTTTTCTATGTTAAAGCGTTCGTTTCCAGTAACAGTTTGAATTTTTAGGTTTCACTCTGTTTTCTCCTATATTGATAGAAGTATTTGGAACTCTAAATCCAACACGGTTTGTGCTAGCCTCTTGAAACTTGACACAATAAAGTAGTTTCATGTTCTATCTCTATGTTTTGTTTCCTCTTGATGTAGCCCTAAGCAGTGACTGGCGAGAAACACTTTCATGGAAAGGGGTTGCCAGGCTTCCCAAAATTACGAATCTCCAGAAATCTCAGCAAATATTTTTTCACCCAAACTGGATGATACTTTCAGGTAATGATCAGTACACTAAGGCGACTTGGTTTCCCAAATGTCGTTCTTCTATGTTGAAGCGTTCGTTTCCAGTAACAG
Organism: Spermophilus citellus; assembly: GCF_964194105.1. NCBI lineage: Eukaryota > Metazoa > Chordata > Mammalia > Rodentia > Sciuridae > Spermophilus > Spermophilus citellus. The sequence goes on along the minus strand of NC_138188.1, from coordinate 7,165,746 downwards.
TTTGAATTTTTAGGTTTCACTCTGTTTTCTCCTATATTGATAGATGTATTTGGAACTCTAAATCCAACACGGTTTGTGCTAGCTTCTTGAAACTTGACACAATAAAGTAGTTTCACGTTCTATCTCTATGTTTTGTTTCCTCTTGATGTAGCCCTAACAGTGACTGGCGAGAAACACTTTAATGGAAAGGGGTTGCCAGGCTTCCCAAATATACGAATCTCCAGAAATCTCAGCAAATATTTTTTCACCCAAACTGGATGATACTTTCAGGTAATGATCAGTACACTAAGGCGACTTGGTTCCCCAAATGTTGTTCTTCTATGTTAAAGCGTTCGTTTCCAGTAACAGTTTGAATTTTTAGGTTTCACTCTGTTTTCTCCTATATTGATAGATGTATTTGGAACTCTAAATCCAACACGGTTTGTGCTAGCTTCTTGAAACTTGACACAATAAAGTAGTTTCACATTCTATCTCTATGTTTTGTTTCCTCTTGATGTAGCCCTAACAGTGACTGGCGAGAAACACTTTCATGGAAAGGGGTTGCCAGGCTTCCCAAAATTACGAATCTCCAGAAATCTCAGCAAATATTTTTTCACCCAAACTGGATGATACTTTCAGGTAATGATCAGTACACTAAGGCGACTTGGTTCCCCAAATGTCGTTCTTCTATGTTGAAGCGTTCGTTTCCAGTAACAGTTTGAATTTTTAGGTTTCACTCTGTTTTCTCCTATATTGATAGATGTATTTGGAACTCTAAATCAAACAGGGTTTGTGCTAGCTTCTTGAAACTTGACACAATAAAGTAGTTTCACGTTCTATCTCTATGTTTTGTTTCCTCTTGATGTAGCCCTAACAGTGACTGGCGAGAAACACTTTCATGGAAAGTGGTTGCCAGGCTTCCCAAATATACGAATCTCCAGAAATCTCAGGAAAAATTTATTCACCCAAACAGGATGATAATTTCAGGTAATGATCAGTACACTAAGGCGACTTGGTTCCCCAAGTTTCGTTTTTCTATGTTAAAGCGTTCGTTTCCAGTCACAGTTTGAATTTTTAGGTTTCACTCTGTTTTCTCCTATATTGATAGAAGTATTTGGAACTCTAAATCCAACACGGTTTGTGCTAGCTTCTTGAAACTTGACACAATAAAGTAGTTTCACGTTCTATCTCTATGTTTTGTTTCCTCTTGATGTAGACCTAAGCAGTGACTGGCGAGAAACACTTTCATGGAAAGGGGTTGCCAGGCTTCCCAAAATTACGAATCTCCAGAAATCTCAGCAAATATTTTTTCACCCAAACTGGATGATACTTTCAGGTAATGATCAGTACACTAAGGCGACTTGATTCCCCAAATGTCGTTCTTCTATGTTGAAGCGTTCGTTTCCAGTAACAGTTTGAATTTTTAGGTTTCACTCTGTTTTCTCCTATATTGATAGATGTATTTGGAACTCTAAATCAAACAGGGTTTGTGCTAGCTTCTTGAAACTTGACACAATAAAGTAGTTTCACGTTCTATCTCTATGTTTTGTTTCCTCTTGATGTAGCCCTAACAGTGACTGGCGAGAAACACTTTCATGGAAAGTGGTTGCCAGGCTTCCCAAATATACGAATCTCCAGAAATCTCAGGAAAAATTTATTCACCCAAACAGGATGATACTTTCAGGTAATGATCAGTACACTAAGGCGACTTGGTTCCCCAAATTTCGTTTTTCTATGTTAAAGCGTTCGTTTCCAGTAACAGTTTGAATTTTTAGGTTTCACTCTGTTTTCTCCTATATTGATAGAAGTATTTGAAACTCTAAATCCAACACGGTTTGTGCTAGCTTCTTGAAACTTGACACAATAAAGTAGTTTCACGTTCTATCTCTATGTTTTGTTTCCTCTTGATGTAGACCTAAGCAGTGACTGGCGAGAAACACTTTCATGGAAAGGGGTTGCCAGGCTTCCCAAAATTACGAATCTCCAGAAATCTCAGCAAATATTTTTTCACCCAAACAGGATGATACTTTCAGGTAATGATCAGTACACTAAGGCGACTTGGTTCCCCAAATTTCGTTTTTCTATGTTAAAGCGTTCGTTTCCAGTAACAGTTTGAATTTTTAGGTTTCACTCTGTTTTCTCCTATATTGATAGAAGTATTTGGAACTCTAAATCCAACACGGTTTGTGCTAGCCTCTTGAAACTTGACACAATAAAGTAGTTTCATGTTCTATCTCTATGTTTTGTTTCCTCTTGATGTAGCCCTAAGCAGTGACTGGCGAGAAACACTTTCATGGAAAGGGGTTGCCAGGCTTCCCAAAATTACGAATCTCCAGAAATCTCAGCAAATATTTTTTCACCCAAACTGGATGATACTTTCAGGTAATGATCAGTACACTAAGGCGACTTGGTTCCCCAAATGTCGTTCTTCTATGTTGAAGCGTTCGTTTCCAGTAACAGTTTGAATTTTTAGGTTTCACTCTGTTTTCTCCTATATTGATAGATGTATTTGGAACTCTAAATCCAACACGGTTTGTGCTAGCTTCTTGAAACTTGACACAATAAAGTAGTTTCACGTTCTATCTCTATGTTTTGTTTCCTCTTTATGTAGCGCTAACAGTGACTGGCGAGAAACACTTTCATGGAAAGGGTTTGCCAGGCTTCCCAAATATACGAATCTCCAGAAATCTCAGCAAATATTTTTTGACCCAAACTGGATGATACTTTCAGGTAATGATCAGTACACTAAGGCGACTTGGTTCCCCAAATGTCGTTCTTCTATGTTGAAGCGTTCGTTTCCAGTAACAGTTTGAATTTTTAGGTTTCACTCTGTTTTCTCCTATATTGATAGATGTATTTGGAACTCTAAATCCAACACGGTTTGTGCTAGCTTCTTGAAACTTGACACAATAAAGTAGTTTCACGTTCTATCTCTATGTTTTGTTTCCTCTTGATGTAGCCCTAAGCAGTGACTGGCGAGAAACACTTTCATGGAAAGGGGTTGCCAGGCTTCCCAAAATTACGAATCTCCAGAAATCTCAGCAAATATTTTTTCAACCAAACTGGATGATACTTTCAGGTAATGATCAGTACACTAAGGCGACTTGGTTTCCCAAATGTCGTTCTTCTATGTTGAAGCGTTCGTTTCCAGTAACAGTTTGAATTTTTAGGTTTCACTCTGTTTTCTCCTATATTGATAGATGTATTTGGAACTCTAAATCCAACACGGTTTGTGCTAGCTTCTTGAAACTTGACACAATAAAGTAGTTTCACGTTCTATCTCTATGTTTTGTTTCCTCTTGATGTAGCCCTAACAGTGACTGGCGAGAAACACTTTAATGGAAAGGGGTTGCCAGGCTTCCCAAATATACGAATCCCCAGAAATCTCAGCAAATATTTTTTCACCCAAACAGGATGATACTTTCAGGTAATGATCAGTACACTAAGGCGACTTGGTTCCCCAAATTTCGTTTTTCTATGTTAAAGCGTTCGTTTCCAGTAACAGTTTGAATTTTTAGGTTTCACTCTGTTTTCTCCTATATTGATAGATGTATTTGGAACTCTAAATCCAACACGGTTTGTGCTAGCTTCTTGAAACTTGACACAATAAAGTAGTTTCACGTTCTATCTCTATGTTTTGTTTCCTCTTGATGTAGCCCTAAGCAGTGACTGGCGAGAAACACTTTCATGGAAAGGGGTTGCCAGGCTTCCCAAAATTACGAATCTCCAGAAATCTCAGCAAATATTTTTTCACCCAAACTGGATGATACTTTCAGGTAATGATCAGTACACTAAGGCGACTTGGTTCCCCAAATTTCGTTCTTCTATGTTGAAGCGTTCGTTTCCAGTAACAGTTTGAATTTTTAGGTTTCACTCTGTTTTCTCCTATATTGATAGATGTATTTGGAACTCTAAATCCAACACGGTTTGTGCTAGCTTCTTGAAACTTGACACAATAAAGTAGTTTCACGTTCTATCTCTATGTTTTGTTTCCTCTTGATGTAGCCCTAACAGTGACTGGTGAGAAACACTTTCATGGAAAGTGGTTGCCAGGCTTCCCAAATATACGAATCTCCAGAAATCTCAGGAAAAATTTATTCACCCAAACAGGATGATACTTTCAGGTAATGATCAGTACACTAAGGCGACTTGGTTCCCCAAGTTTCGTTTTTCTATGTTAAAGCGTTCGTTTCCAGTAACAGTTTGAATTTTTAGGTTTCACTCTGTTTTCTCCTATATTGATAGAAGTATTTGGAACTCTAAATCCAACACGGTTTGTGCTAGCTTCTTGAAACTTGACACAATAAAGTAGTTTCACGTTCTATCTCTATGTTTTGTTTCCTCTTGATGTAGACCTAAGCAGTGACTGGCGAGAAACACTTTCATGGAAAGGGGTTGCCAGGCTTCCCAAAATTACGAATCTCCAGAAATCTCAGCAAATATTTTTTCACCCAAACTGGATGATACTTTCAGGTAATGATCAGTACACTAAGGCGACTTGGTTCCCCAAATGTCGTTCTTCTATGTTGAAGCGTTCGTTTCCAGTAACAGTTTGAATTTTTAGGTTTCACTCTGTTTTCTCCTATATTGATAGATGTATTTGGAACTCTAAATCAAACAGGGTTTGTGCTAGCTTCTTGAAACTTGACACAATAAAGTAGTTTCACGTTCTATCTCTATGTTTTGTTTCCTCTTGATGTAGCCCTAAGCAGTGACTGGCGAGAAACACTTTCATGGAAAGGGGTTGCCAGGCTTCCCAAAATTACGAATCTCCAGAAATCTCAGCAAATATTTTTTCACCCAAACTGGATGATACTTTCAGGTAATGATCAGTACACTAAGGCGACTTGGTTCCCCAAATGTCGTTCTTCTATGTTGAAGCGTTCGTTTCCAGTAACAGTTTGAATTTTTAGGTTTCACTCTGTTTTCTCCTATATTGATAGATGTATTTGGAACTCTAAATCCAACACGGTTTGTGCTAGCTTCTTGAAACTTGACACAATAAAGTAGTTTCACGTTCTATCTCTATGTTTTGTTTCCTCTTGATGTAGCGCTAACAGTGACTGGCGAGAAACACTTTCATGGAAAGGGTTTGCCAGGCTTCCCAAATATACGAATCTCCAGAAATCTCAGCAAATATTTTTTGACCCAAACTGGATGATACTTTCAGGTAATGATCAGTACACTAAGGCGACTTGGTTCCCCAAATGTCGTTCTTCTATGTTGAAGCGTTCGTTTCCAGTAACAGTTTGAATTTTTAGGTTTCACTCTGTTTTCTCCTATATTGATAGATGTATTTGGAACTCTAAATCCAACACGGTTTGTGCTAGCTTCTTGAAACTTGACACAATAAAGTAGTTTCACGTTCTATCTCTATGTTTTGTTTCCTCTTGATGTAGCCCTAAGCAGTGACTGGCGAGAAACACTTTCATGGAAAGGGGTTGCCAGGCTTCCCAAAATTACGAATCTCCAGAAATCTCAGCAAATATTTTTTCACCCAAACTGGATGATACTTTCAGGTAATGATCAGTACACTAAGGCGACTTGGTTTCCCAAATGTCGTTCTTCTATGTTGAAGCGTTCGTTTCCAGTAACAGTTTGAATTTTTAGGTTTCACTCTGTTTTCTCCTATATTGATAGATGTATTTGGAACTCTAAATCCAACACGGTTTGTGCTAGCTTCTTGAAACTTGACACAATAAAGTAGTTTCACGTTCTATCTCTATGTTTTGTTTCCTCTTGATGTAGCCCTAACAGTGACTGGCGAGAAACACTTTAATGGAAAGGGGTTGCCAGGCTTCCCAAATATACGAATCCCCAGAAATCTCAGCAAATATTTTTTCACCCAAACAGGATGATACTTTCAGGTAATGATCAGTACACTAAGGCGACTTGGTTCCCCAAATTTCGTTTTTCTATGTTAAAGCGTTCGTTTCCAGTAACAGTTTGAATTTTTAGGTTTCACTCTGTTTTCTCCTATATTGATAGATGTATTTGGAACTCTAAATCCAACACGGTTTGTGCTAGCTTCTTGAAACTTGACACAATAAAGTAGTTTCACGTTCTATCTCTATGTTTTGTTTCCTCTTGATGTAGCCCTAAGCAGTGACTGGCGAGAAACACTTTCATGGAAAGGGGTTGCCAGGCTTCCCAAAATTACGAATCTCCAGAAATCTCAGCAAATATTTTTTCACACAAACTGGATGATACTTTCAGGTAATGATCAGTACACTAAGGCGACTTGGTTCCCCAAATGTCGTTCTTCTATGTTGAAGCGTTCGTTTCCAGTAACAGTTTGAATTTTTAGGTTTCACTCTGTTTTCTCCTATATTGATAGATGTATTTGGAACTCTAAATCCAACACGGTTTGTGCTAGCTTCTTGAAACTTGACACAATAAAGTAGTTTCACGTTCTATCTCTATGTTTTGTTTCCTCTTGATGTAGCCCTAAGCAGTGACTGGCGAGAAACACTTTCATGGAAAGGGGTTGCCGGGCTTCCCAAAATTACGAATCTCCAGAAATCTCAGCAAATATTTTTTCACCCAAACAGGATGATACTTTCAGGTAATGATCAGTACACTAAGGTGACTTGGTTCCCCAAATTTCGTTTTTCTATGTTAAAGCGTTCGTTTCCAGTAACAGTTTGAATTTTTAGGTTTCACTCTGTTTTCTCCTATATTGATAGAAGTATTTGGAACTCTAAATCCAACACGGTTTGTGCTAGCTTCTTGAAACTTGACACAATAAAGTAGTTTCACGTTCTATCACTATGTTTTGTTTCCTCTTGATGTAGCCCTAAGCAGTGACTGGCGAGAAACACTTTCATGGAAAGGGGTTGCCAGGCTTCCCAAAATTACGAATCTCCAGAAATCTCAGCAAATATTTTTTCACCCAAACTGTATGGTACTTTCAGGTAATGATCAGTACACTAAGGCGACTTGGTTCCCCAAATGTCGTTCTTCTATGTTGAAGCGTTCGTTTCCAGTAACAGTTTGAATTTTTAGGTTTCACTCTGTTTTCTCCTATATTGATAGATGTATTTGGAACTCTAAATCCAACACGGTTTGTGCTAGCTTCTTGAAACTTGACACAATAAAGTAGTTTCACGTTCTATCTCTATGTTTTGTTTCCTCTTGATGTAGCCCTAACAGTGACTGGCGAGAAACACTTTCATGGAAAGGGGTTGCCAGGCTTCCCAAATATACGAATCTCCAGAAATCTCATCAAATATTTTTTCACCCAAACAGGATGATACTTTCAGGTAATGATCAGTACACTAAGGTGACTTGGTTCCCCAAATTTCGTTTTTCTATGTTAAAGCGTTCGTTTCCAGTAACAGTTTGAATTTTTAGGTTTCACTCTGTTTTCTCCTATATTGATAGAAGTATTTGGAACTCTAAATCCAACACGGTTTGTGCTAGCTTCTTGAAACTTGACACAATAAAGTAGTTTCACGTTCTATCTCTATGTTTTGTTTCCTCTTGATGTAGCCCTAAGCAGTGACTGGCGAGAAACACTTTCATGGATAGGGGTTGCCAGGCTTCCCAAAATTACGAATCTCCAGAAATCTCAGCAAATATTTTTTCACCCTAACTGGATGATACTTTCAGGTAATGATCAGTACACTAAGGCGACTTGGTTCCCCAAATGTCGTTCTTCTATGTGGAAGCGTTCGTTTCCCGTAACACTTTGAATTTTTAGGTTTCACTCTGTTTTCTCCTATATTGATAGATGTATTTGGATCTCTAAATCCAACACGGTTTGTGCTAGCTTCTTGAAACTTGACACAATAAAGTAGTTTCACGTTCTATCTCTATGTTTTGTTTCCTTTTGATGTAGCCCTAACAGTGACTGGCGAGAAACACTTTCATGGAAAGGGGTTGCCAGGCTTCCCAAATATACGAATCTCCAGAAATCTCAGGAAATATTTTTTGACCCAAACTGGATGATACTTTCAGGTAATGATCAGTACACTAAGGCGACTTGATTCCCCAAATGTCGTTCTTCTATGTTGAAGCGTTCGTTTCCAGTAACAGTTTGAATTTTTAGGTTTCACTCTGTTTTCTCCTATATTGATAGATGTATTTGGAACTCTAAATCCAACACGGTTTGTGCTAGCTTCTTGAAACTTGACACAATAAAATAGTTTCACGTTCTATCTCTATGTTTTGTTTCCTCTTGATGTAGCCCTAAGCAGTGACTGGCGAGAAACACTTTCATGGAAAGGGGTTGCCAGGCTTCCCAAAATTACGAATCTCCAGAAATCTCAGCAAATATTTTTTCACCCAAACTGGATGATACTTTCAGGTAATGATCAGTACACTAAGGCGACTTGGTTCCCCAAATGTCGTTCTTCTATGTTGAAGCGTTCGTTTCCAGTAACAGTTTGAATTTTTAGGTTTCACTCTGTTTTCTCCTATATTGATAGATGTATTTGGAACTCTAAATCCAACACGGTTTGTGCTAGCTTCTTGAAACTTGAAACAATAAAGTAGTTTCACGTTCTATCTCTATGTTTTGTTTCATCTTGATGTAGCCCTAACAGTGACGGGCGAGAAACACTTTCATGGAAAGGGGTTGCCAGGCTTCCCAAAATTACGAATCTCCAGAAATCTCAGCAAATATTTTTTCACCCAAACTGGATGATACTTTCAGGTAATGATCAGTACACTAAGGCGACTTGGTTCCCCAAATGTCGTTCTTCTATGTTGAAGCGTTCGTTTCCAGTAACAGTTTGAATTTTTAGGTTTCACTCTGTTTTCTCCTATATTGATAGATGTATTTGGAACTCTAAATCCAACTCGGTTTGTGCTAGCTTCTTGAAACTTGACACAATAAAGTAGTTTCACGTTCTATCTCTATGTTTTGTTTCCTCTTGATGTAGCCCTAAGCAGTGACTGGCGAGAAACACTTTCATGGAAAGGGGTTCCCGGGCTTCTCAAAATTACGAATCTCCAGAAATCTCAGCAAATTTTTTTTCACACAAACTGGATGATACTTTCAGGTAATGATCAGTACACTAAGGTGACATGGTTCCCCAAATTTCGTTCTTCTATGTTGAAGCGTTCGTTTCCAGTAACAGTTTGAATTTTTAGGTTTCACTCTGTTTTCTCCTATATTAATAGATGTATTTGGAACTCTAAATCCAACACGGTTTGTGCTAGCTTCTTGAAACTTGACACAATAAAGTAGTTTCACGTTCTATCTCTATGTTTTGTTTCCTCTTGATGTAGCCCTAAGCAGTGACTGGCGAGAAACACTTTCATGGAAAGGGGTTGCCAGGCTTCCCAAAATTACGAATCTCCAGAAATCTCAGCAAATATTTTTTCACCCAAACTGTATGGTACTTTCAGGTAATGATCAGTACACTAAGGCGACTTGGTTCCCCAAATGTCGTTCTTCTATGTTGAAGCGTTCGTTTCCAGTAACAGTTTGAATTTTTAGGTTTCACTCTGTTTTCTCCTATATTGATAGATGTATTTGGATCTCTAAATCCAACACGGTTTGTGCTAGCTTCTTGAAACTTGACACAATAAAGTAGTTTCACGTTCTATCTCTATGTTTTGTTTCCTCTTGATGTAGCCCTAACAGTGACTGGCGAGAAACACTTTCATGGAAAGGGGTTGCCAGGCTTCCCAAATATACGAATCTCCAGAAATCTCAGGAAATATTTTTTGACCCAAACTGGATGATACTTTCAGGTAATGATCAGTACACTAAGGCGACTTGATTCCCCAAATGTCGTTCTTCTATGTTGAAGCGTTCGTTTCCAGTAACAGTTTGAATTTTTAGGTTTCACTCTGTTTTCTCCTATATTGATAGATGTATTTGGAACTCTAAATCCAACACGGTTTGTGCTAGCTTCTTGAAACTTGACACAATAAAATAGTTTCACGTTCTATCTCTATGTTTTGTTTCCTCTTGATGTAGCCCTAAGGAGTGACTGGCGAGAAACACTTTCATGGAAAGGGGTTGCCAGGCTTCCCAAAATTACGAATCTCGAGAAATCTCAGCAAATATTTTTTCACCCAAACTGGATGATACTTTCAGGTAATGATCAGTACACTAAGGCGACTTGGTTCCCCAAATGTCGTTCTTCTATGTTGAAGCGTTCGTTTCCAGTAACAGTTTGAATTTTTAGGTTTCACTCTGTTTTCTCCTATATTGATAGATGTATTTGGAACTCTAAATCCAACACGGTTTGTGCTAGCTTCTTGAAACTTGACACAATAAAGTAGTTTCACGTTCTATCTCTATGTTTTGTTTCATCTTGATGTAGCCCTAACAGTGACGGGCGAGAAACACTTTCATGGAAAGGGGTTGCCAGGCTTCCCAAAATTACGAATCTCCAGAAATCTCAGCAAATATTTTTTCACCCAAACTGGATGATACTTTCAGGTAATGATCAGTACACTAAGGCGACTTGGTTCCCCAAATGTCGTTCTTCTATGTTGAAGCGTTCATTTCCAGTAACAGTTTGAATTTTTAGGTTTCACTCTGTTTTCTCCTATATTGATAGATGTATTTGGAACTCTAAATCCAACTCGGTTTGTGCTAGCTTCTTGAAACTTGACACAATAAAGTAGTTTCACGTTCTATCTCTATGTTTTGTTTCCTCTTGATGTAGCCCTAAGCAGTGACTGGCGAGAAACACTTTCATGGAAAGGGGTTCCCGGGCTTCTCAAAATTACGAATATCCAGAAATCTCAGCAAATTTTTTTTCACACAAACTGGATGATACTTTCAGGTAATGATCAGTACACTAAGGTGACATGGTTCCCCAAATTTCGTTCTTCTATGTTGAAGCGTTCGTTTCCAGTAACAGTTTGAATTTTTAGGTTTCACTCTGTTTTCTCCTATATTAATAGATGTATTTGGAACTCTAAATCCAACACGGTTTGTGCTAGCTTCTTGAAACTTGACACAATAAAGTAGTTTCACGTTCTATCTCTATGTTTTGTTTCCTCTTGATGTAGCCCTAAGCAGTGACTGGCGAGAAACACTTTCATGGAAAGGGGTTGCCAGGCTTCCCAAAATTACGAATCTCCAGAAATCTCAACAAATATTTTTTCACCCAAACTGGATGATACTTTCAGGTAATGATCAGTACACTAAGGCGACATGGTTCCTTAAATGTCGTTCTTCTATGTTGAAGCGTTCGTTTCCAGTAACAGTTTGAATTTTTAGGTTTCACTCTGTTTTCTCCTATATTGATAGATGTATTTGGAACTCTAAATCCAACACGGTTTGTGCTAGCTTCTTGAAACTTGACACAATAAAGTAGTTTCACGTTCTATCTCTATGTTTTGTTTCCTCTTGATGTAGCCCTAACAGTGACGGGCGAGAAACACTTTCATGGAAAGGGGTTGCCAGGCTTCCCAAAATTACGAATCTCCAGAAATCTCAGCAAATATTTTTTCACCCAAACTGGATGATACTTTCAGGTAATGATCAGTACACTAAGGCGACTTGGTTCCCCAAATGTCGTTCTTCTATGTTGAAGCGTTCGTTTCCAGTAATAGTTTGAATTTTTAGGTTTCACTCTGCTTTCTCCTATATTGATAGATGTATTTGGAACTCTAAATCCAACACGGTTTGTGCTAGCTTCTTGAAACTTGACACAATAAAGTAGTTTCACGTTCTATCTCTATGTTTTGTTTCCTCTTGATGTAGCCCTAAGCAGTGACTGGCGAGAAACACTTTCATGGAAAGGGGTTGCCAGGCTTCCCAAAATTACGAATCTCCAGAAATCTCAGCAAATATTTTTTCACCCAAACTGGATGATACTTTCAGGTAATGATCAGTACACTAAGGCGACTTGGTTCCCCAAATGTCGTTCTACTATGTTGAAGCGTTCGTTTCCAGTAACAGTTTGAATTTTTAGGTTTCACTCTGTTTTCTCCTATATTGATAGATGTATTTGGAACTCTGAATCCAACAAGGTTTGTGCTAGCTTCTTGAAACTTGACACAATAAAGTAGTTTCACGTTCTATCTCTATGTTTTGTTTCCTCTTGATGTAGCCCTAAGCAGTGACTGACGAGAAACACTTTCATGGAAAGGGGTTGCCAGGCTTCCCAAAATTACGAATCTCCAGAAATCTCAGCAAATATTTTTTCACCCAAACTGGATGATACTTTCAGGTAATGATCAGTACACTAAGGCGACTTGGTTCCCCAAATTTCGTTTTTCTATGTTGAAGCGTTCGTTTCCAGTAACAGTTTGAATTTTTAGGTTTCACTCTGTTTTCTCCTATATTGATAGATGTATTTGGAACTCTAAATCCAACACGGTTTGTGCTAGCTTCTTGAAACTTGACACAATAAAGTAGTTTCACGTTCTATCTCTATGTTTTGTTTCCTCTTGATGTAGCCCTAAGCAGTGACAGGCGAGAAACACTTTCATGGAAAGGGGTTGCCAGGCTTCCTAAAATTACGAATCTCCAGAAATCTCAACAAATATTTTTTCACCCAAACTGGATGATACTTTCAGGTAATGATCAGTACACTAAGGCGACTTGGTTCCTTAAATGTCGTTCTTCTATGTTGAAGCGTTCGTTTCCAGTAACAGTTTGAATTTTTAGGTTTCACTCTGTTTTCTCCTATATTGATAGATGTATTTGGAACTCTAAATCCAACACTGTTTGTGCTAGCTTCTTGAAACTTGACACAATAAAGTAGTTTCACGTTCTATCTCTATGTTTTGTTTCCTCTTGATGTAGCCCTAACAGTGACTGGCGAGAAACACTTTCATGGAAAGGGGTTGCCAGGCTTCCCAAATATACGAATCTCCAGAAATCTCAGGAAATATTTTTTCACCCAAACAGGATGATACTTTCAGGTAATGATCAGTACACTAAGGCGACTTGGTTCCCCAAATTTCGTTTTTCTATGTTGAAGCGTTCGTTTCCAGTAACAGTTTGAATTTTTAGGTTACACTCTGTTTTCTCCTGTATTGATAGATGTATTTGGAACTCTGAATCCAACACGGTTTGTGCTAGCTTCTTGAAACTTGACACAATAAAGTAGTTTCACGTTCTATCTCTATGTTTTGTTTCCTCTTGATGTAGCCCTAAGCAGTGACTGGCGAGAAACACTTTCATGGAAAGGGGTTGCCAGGCTTCCCAAAATTACGAATATCCAGAAATCTCAGCAAATATTTTTTCACCCAAACTGGATGATACTTTCAGGTAATGATCAGTACACTAAGGCGACTTGGTTCCCCAAATGTCGTTCTTCTATGTTGAAGCGTTCGTTTCCAGTAACAGTTTGAATTTTTAGGTTTCACTCTGTTTTCTCGTATATTTATAGATGTATTTGGAACTCTAAATCCAACACTGTTTGTGCTAGCTTCTTGAAACTTGACACAATAAAGTAGTTTCACGTTCTATCTCTATGTTTTGTTTCCTCTTGATGTAGCCCTAACAGTGACTGGCGAGAAACACTTTCATGGAAAGGGGTTGCCGGGCTTCCCAAATATACGAATCTCCAGAAATCACAGGAAATATTTTTTCACCCAAACAGGATGATACTTTCAGGTAATGATCAGTACACTAAGGCGACTTGGTTCCCCAAATTTCGTTTTTCTATGTTGAAGCGTTCGTTTCCAGTAACAGTTTGAATTTTTAGGTTTCACTCTGTTTTCTCCTGTATTGATAGATGTATTTGGAACTCTGAATCCAACACGGTTTGTGCTAGCTTCTTGAAACTTGACACAATAAAGTAGTTTCACGTTCTATCTCTATGTTTTGTTTCCTCTTGATGTAGCCCTAAGCAGTGACTGGCGAGAAACACTTTCATGGAAAGGGGTTGCCAGGCTTCCCAAAATTACGAATCTCCAGAAATCTCAGCAAATATTTTTTCACCCAAACTGGATGATACTTTCAGGTAATGATCAGTACACTAAGGCGACTTGGTTCCCCAAATGTCGTTCTTCTATGTTGAAGCGTTCGTTTCCAGTAACAGTTTGAATTTTTAGGTTTCACTCTGTTTTCTCCTATATTGATAGATGTATTTGGAACTCTGAATCCAACACGGTTTGTGCTAGCTTCTTGAAACTTGACACAATAAAGTAGTTTCACGTTCTATCTCTATGTTTTGTTTCCTCTTGATGTAGCCCTAAGCAGTGACTGGCGAGAAACACTTTCATGGAAAGGGGTTGCCAGGCTTCCCAAAATTACGAATCTCCAGAAATCTCAGCAAATATTTTTTCACCCAAACTGGATGATACTTTCAGGTAATGATCAGTACACTAAGGCGACTTGATTCCTTAAATGTCGTTCTTCTATGTTGAAGCGTTCGTTTCCAGTAACAGTTTGAATTTTTAGGTTTCACTCTGTTTTCTCGTATATTGATAGATGTATTTGGAACTCTAAATCCAACACTGTTTGTGCTAGCTTCTTGAAACTTGACACAATAAAGTAGTTTCACGTTCTATCTCTATGTTTTGTTTCCTCTTGATGTAGCCCTAACAGTGACTGGCGAGAAACACTTTCATGGAAAGGGGTTGCCAGGCTTCCCAAATATACGAATCTCCAGAAATCACAGGAAATATTTTTTCACCCAAACAGGATGATACTTTCAGGTAATGATCAGTACACTAAGGCGACTTGGTTCCCCAAATTTCGTTTTTCTATGTTGAAGCGTTCGTTTCCAGTAACAGTTTGAATTTTTAGGTTTCACTCTGTTTTCTCCTGTATTGATAGATGTATTTGGAACTCTGAATCCAACACGGTTTGTGCTAGCTTCTTGAAACTTGACACAATAAAGTAGTTTCACGTTCTATCTCTATGTTTTGTTTCCTCTTGATGTAGCCCTAACAGTGACGGGCGAGAAACACTTTCATGGAAAGGGGTTGCCAGGCTTCCCAAAATTACGAATCTCCAGAAATCTCAGCAAATATTTTTTCACCCAAACTGGATGATACTTTCAGGTAATGATCAGTACACTAAGGCGACTTGGTTCCCCAAATGTCGTTCTTCTATGTTGAAGCGTTCGTTTCCAGTAATAGTTTGAATTTTTAGGTTTCACTCTGTTTTCTCCTATATTGATAGATGTATTTGGAACTCTAAATCCAACACGGTTTGTGCTAGCTTCTTGAAACTTGACACAATAAAGTAGTTTCACGTTCTATCTCTATGTTTTGTTTCCTCTTGATGTAGCCCTAAGCAGTGACTGGCGAGAAACACTTTCATGGAAAGGGGTTGCCAGGCTTCCCAAAATTATGAATCTCCAGAAATCTCAGCAAATATTTTTTCACCCAAACTGGATGATACTTTCAGGTAATGATCAGTACACTAAGGCGACTTGGTTCCCCAAATGTCGTTCTTCTATGTTGAAGCGTTCGTTTCCAGTAATAGTTTGAATTTTTAGGTTTCACTCTGCTTTCTCCTATATTGATAGATGTATTTGGAACTCTAAATCCAACACGGTTTGTGCTAGCTTCTTGAAACTTGACACAATAAAGTAGTTTCACGTTCTATCTCTATGTTTTGTTTCCTCTTGATGTAGCCCTAAGCAGTGACTGGCGAGAAACACTTTCATGGAAAGGGGTTGCCAGGCTTCCCAAAATTACGAATCTCCAGAAATCTCAGCAAATATTTTTTCACCCAAACTGGATGATACTTTCAGGTAATGATCAGTACACTAAGGCGACTTGGTTCCCCAAATGTCGTTCTACTATGTTGAAGCGTTCGTTTCCAGTAACAGTTTGAATTTTTAGGTTTCACTCTGTTTTCTCCTATATTGATAGATGTATTTGGAACTCTGAATCCAACACGGTTTGTGCTAGCTTCTTGAAACTTGACACAATAAAGTAGTTTCACGTTCTATCTCTATGTTTTGTTTCCTCTTGATGTAGCCCTAAGCAGTGACTGACGAGAAACACTTTCATGGAAAGGGGTTGCCAGGCTTCCCAAAATTACGAATCTCCAGAAATCTCAGCAAATATTTTTTCACCCAAACTGGATGATACTTTCAGGTAATGATCAGTACACTAAGGCGACTTGGTTCCCCAAATTTCGTTTTTCTATGTTGAAGCGTTCGTTTCCAGTAACAGTTTGAATTTTTAGGTTTCACTCTGTTTTCTCCTATATTGATAGATGTATTTGGAACTCTAAATCCAACACGGTTTGTGCTAGCTTCTTGAAACTTGACACAATAAAGTAGTTTCACGTTCTATCTCTATGTTTTGTTTCCTCTTGATGTAGCCCTAAGCAGTGACAGGCGAGAAACACTTTCATGGAAAGGGGTTGCCAGGCTTCCTAAAATTACGAATCTCCAGAAATCTCAACAAATATTTTTTCACCCAAACTGGATGATACTTTCAGGTAATGATCAGTACACTAAGGCGACTTGGTTCCTTAAATGTCGTTCTTCTATGTTGAAGCGTTCGTTTCCAGTAACAGTTTGAATTTTTAGGTTTCACTCTGTTTTCTCCTATATTGATAGATGTATTTGGAACTCTAAATCCAACACTGTTTGTGCTAGCTTCTTGAAACTTGACACAATAAAGTAGTTTCACGTTCTATCTCTATGTTTTGTTTCCTCTTGATGTAGCCCTAACAGTGACTGGCGAGAAACACTTTCATGGAAAGGGGTTGCCAGGCTTCCCAAATATACGAATCTCCAGAAATCTCAGGAAATATTTTTTCACCCAAACAGGATGATACTTTCAGGTAATGATCAGTACACTAAGGCGACTTGGTTCCCCAAATTTCGTTTTTCTATGTTGAAGCGTTCGTTTCCAGTAACAGTTTGAATTTTTAGGTTACACTCTGTTTTCTCCTGTATTGATAGATGTATTTGGAACTCTGAATCCAACACGGTTTGTGCTAGCTTCTTGAAACTTGACACAATAAAGTAGTTTCACGTTCTATCTCTATGTTTTGTTTCCTCTTGATGTAGCCCTAAGCAGTGACTGGCGAGAAACACTTTCATGGAAAGGGGTTGCCAGGCTTCCCAAAATTACGAATATCCAGAAATCTCAGCAAATATTTTTTCACCCAAACTGGATGATACTTTCAGGTAATGATCAGTACACTAAGGCGACTTGGTTCCCCAAATGTCGTTCTTCTATGTTGAAGCGTTCGTTTCCAGTAACAGTTTGAATTTTTAGGTTTCACTCTGTTTTCTCCTATATTGATAGATGTATTTGGAACTCTAAATCCAACATGGTTTGTGCTAGCTTCTTGAAACTTGACACAATAAAGTAGTTTCACGTTCTATCTCTATGTTTTGTTTCCTCTTGATGTAGCCCTAAGCAGTGACTGGCGAGAAACACTTTCATGGAAAGGGGTTGCCGGGCTTCTCAAAATTACGAATCTCCAGAAATCTCAGCAAATATTTTTTCACCCAAACTGGATGATACTTTCAGGTAATGATCAGTACACTAAGGTGACATGGTTCCCCAAATTTCGTTCTTCTATGTTGAAGCGTTCGTTTCCAGTAACAGTTTGAATTTTTAGGTTTCACTCTGTTTTCTCCTATATTAATAGATGTATTTGGAACTCTAAATCCAACACGGTTTGTGCTAGCTTCTTGAAACTTGACACAATAAAGTAGTTTCACGTTCTATCTCTATGTTTTGTTTCCTCTTGATGTAGCCCTAAGCAGTGACTGGGGAGAAACACTTTCATGGAAAGGGGTTGCCAGGCTTCCCAAAATTACGAATCTCCAGAAATTTCAGCAAATATTTTTTCACCCAAACTGGATGATACTTTCAGGTAATGATCAGTACACTAAGGCGACTTGGTTCCCCAAATTTTGTTCTTCTATGTTGAAGCGTTCGTTTCCAGTAACAGTTTGAATTTTTAGGTTTCACTCTGTTTTCTCCTATACTGATAGATGTATTTGGAACTCTAAATCCAACACGGTTTTTGCTAGCTTCTTGAAACTTGACACAATAAAGTAGTTTCACGTTCTATCTCTATGTTTTGTTTCCTCTTGATGTAGCCCTAAGCAGTGACTGGCGAGAAACACTTTCAGGGAAAGGGGTTGCCAGGCTTCCCAAAATTACGAATCTCCAGAAATCTCAGCAAATATTTTTTCACCCAAACTGGATGATACTTTCAGGTAATGATCAGTACACTAAGGCGACTTGGTTCCCCAAATGTCATTCTTCTATGTTGAAGCGTTCGTTTCCAGTAACAGTTTGAATTTTTAGGTTTCACTCTGTTTTCTCCTGTATTGATAGATGTATTTGGAACTCTGAATCCAACACGGTTTGTGCTAGGTTCTTGAAACTTGACACAATAAAGTAGTTTCACGTTCTATCTCTATGTTTTGTTTCCTCTTGATGTAGCCCTAAGCAGTGACTGGCGAGAAACACTTTCATGGAAAGGGGTTGCCAGGCTTCCCAAAATTACGAATATCCAGAAATCTCAGCAAATATTTTTTCACCCAAACTGGATGATACTTTCAGGTAATGATCAGTACACTAAGGCGACTTGGTTCCCCAAATGTCGTTCTTCTATGTTGAAGCGTTCGTTTCCAGTAACAGTTTGAATTTTTAGGTTTCACTCTGTTTTCTCCTATATTGATAGATGTATTTGGAACTCTAAATCCAACACGGTTTGTGCTAGCTTCTTGAAACTTGACACAATAAAGTAGTTTCACGTTCTATCTCTATGTTTTGTTTCCTCTTGATGTAGCCCTAACAGTGACGGGCGAGAAACACTTTCATGGAAAGGGGTTGCCAGGCTTCCCAAAATTACGAATCTCCAGAAATCTCAGCAAATATTTTTTCACCCAAACTGGATGATACTTTCAGGTAATGATCAGTACACTAAGGCGACTTGGTTCCCCAAATGTCGTTCTTCTATGTTGAAGCGTTCGTTTCCAGTAATAGTTTGAATTTTTAGGTTTCACTCTGTTTTCTCCTATATTGATAGATGTATTTGGAACTCTAAATCCAACACGGTTTGTGCTAGCTTCTTGAAACTTGACACAATAAAGTAGTTTCACGTTCTATCTCTATGTTTTGTTTCCTCTTGATGTAGCCCTAAGCAGTGACTGGCGAGAAACACTTTCATGGAAAGGGGTTGCCAGGCTTCCCAAAATTATGAATCTCCAGAAATCTCAGCAAATATTTTTTCACCCAAACTGGATGATACTTTCAGGTAATGATCAGTACACTAAAGCGACTTGGTTCCCCAAATGTCATTCTTCTATGTTGAAGCGTTCGTTTCCAGTAACAGTTTGAATTTTTAGGTTTCACTCTGTTTTCTCCTATATTGATAGATGTATTTGGAACTCTGAATCCAACACGGTTTGTGCTAGCTTCTTGAAACTTTACACAATAAAGTAGTTTCACGTTCTATCTCTATGTTTTGTTTCCTCTTGATGTAGCCCTAAGCAGTGACTGACGAGAAACACTTTCATGGAAAGGGGTTGCCAGGCTTCCCAAAATTACGAATCTCCAGAAATCTCAGCAAATATATTTTCTCCCAAACTGGATGATACTTTCAGGTAATGATCAGTACACTAAGGCGACTTGGTTCCCCAAATTTCGTTTTTCTATGTTGAAGCGTTCGTTTCCAGTAACAGTTTGAATTTTTAGGTTTCACTCTGTTTTCTCCTATATTGATAGATGTATTTGGAACTCTAAATCCAACACTGTTTGTGCTAGCTTCTTGATACTTGACACAATAAAGTAGTTTCACGTTCTATCTCTATGTTTTGTTTCCTCTTGATGTAGCCCTAAGCAGTGACTGGCGAGAAATACTTTCATGGAAAGGGGTTGCCAGGATTCCCAAAATTACGAATCTCCAGAAATCTCAGCAATTATTTTTTCACCCACACTGGATGATACTTTCAGGTAATGATCAGTACACTAAAGCGACTTGGTTCCCCAAATGTCATTCTTCTATGTTGAAGCGTTCGTTTCCAGTAACAGTTTGAATTTTTAGGTTTCACTCTGTTTTCTCCTTTATTGATAGATGTATTTGGAACTCTAAATCCAACACGGTTTGTGCTAGCTTCTTGAAACTTTACACAATAAAGTAGTTTCACGTTCTATCTCTATGTTTTGTTTCCTCTTGATGTAGCCCTAAGCAGTGACTGACGAGAAACACTTTCATGGAAAGGGGTTGCCAGGCTTCCCAAAATCACGAATCTCCAGAAATCTCAGCAAATATTTTTTCACCCAAACTGGATGATACTTTCAGGTAATGATCAGTACACTAAGGCGACTTGGTTCCCCAAATTTCGTTTTTCTATGTTGAAGCGTTCGTTTCCAGTAACAGTTTGAATTTTTAGGTTTCACTCTGTTTTCTCCTATATTGATAGATGTATTTGGAACTCTAAATCCAACACGGTTTGTGCTAGCTTCTTGAAACTTGACACAATAAAGTAGTTTCACGTTCTATCTCTATGTTTTGTTTCCTCTTGATGTAGCCCTAAGCAGTGACAGGCGAGAAACACTTTCATGGAAAGGGGTTGCCAGGCTTCCTAAAATTACGAATCTCCAGAAATCTCAACAAATATTTTTTCACCCAAACTGGATGATACTTTCAGGTAATGATCAGTACACTAAGGCGACTTGATTCCTTAAATGTCGTTCTTCTATGTTGAAGCGTTCATTTCCAGTAACACTTTGAATTTTTAGGTTTCACTCTGTTTTCTCGTATATTTATAGATGTATTTGGAACTCTAAATCCAACACTGTTTGTGCTAGCTTCTTGAAACTTGACACAATAAAGTAGTTTCACGTTCTATCTCTATGTTTTGTTTCCTCTTGATGTAGCCCTAACAGTGACTGGCGAGAAACACTTTCATGGAAAGGGGTTGCCAGGCTTCCCAAATATACGAATCTCCAGAAATCACAGGAAATATTTTTTCACCCAAACAGGATGATACTTTCAGGTAATGATCAGTACACTAAGGCGACTTGGTTCCCCAAATTTCGTTTTTCTATGTTGAAGCGTTCGTTTCCAGTAACAGTTTGAATTTTTAGGTTTCACTCTGTTTTCTCCTGTATTGATAGATGTATTTGGAACTCTGAATCCAACACGGTTTGTGCTAGCTTCTTGAAACTTGACACAATAAAGTAGTTTCACGTTCTATCTCTATGTTTTGTTTCCTCTTGATGTAGCCCTAAGCAGTGACTGGCGAGAAACACTTTCATGGAAAGGGGTTGCCAGGCTTCCCAAAATTACGAATATCCAGAAATCTCAGCAAATATTTTTTCACCCAAACTGGATGATACTTTCAGGTAATGATCAGTACACTAAGGCGACTTGGTTCCCCAAATGTCGTTCTTCTATGTTGAAGCGTTCGTTTCCAGTAACAGTTTGAATTTTTAGGTTTCACTCTGTTTTCTCCTATATTGATAGATGTATTTGGAACTCTGAATCCAACACGGTTTGTGCTAGCTTCTTGAAACTTGACACAATAAAGTAGTTTCACGTTCTATCTCTATGTTTTGTTTCCTCTTGATGTAGCCCTAAGCAGTGACTGGCGAGAAACACTTTCATGGAAAGGGGTTGCCAGGCTTCCCAAAATTACGAATCTCCAGAAATCTCAGCAAATATTTTTTCACCCAAACTGGATGATACTTTCAGGTAATGATCAGTACACTAAGGCGACTTGATTCCTTAAATGTCGTTCTTCTATGTTGAAGCGTTCGTTTCCAGTAACAGTTTGAATTTTTAGGTTTCACTCTGTTTTCTCGTATATTGATAGATGTATTTGGAACTCTAAATCCAACACTGTTTGTGCTAGCTTCTTGAAACTTGACACAATAAAGTAGTTTCACGTTCTATCTCTATGTTTTGTTTCCTCTTGATGTAGCCCTAACAGTGACTGGCGAGAAACACTTTCATGGAAAGGGGTTGCCAGGCTTCCCAAATATACGAATCTCCAGAAATCACAGGAAATATTTTTTCACCCAAACAGGATGATACTTTCAGGTAATGATCAGTACACTAAGGCGACTTGGTTCCCCAAATTTCGTTTTTCTATGTTGAAGCGTTCGTTTCCAGTAACAGTTTGAATTTTTAGGTTTCACTCTGTTTTCTCCTGTATTGATAGATGTATTTGGAACTCTGAATCCAACACGGTTTGTGCTAGCTTCTTGAAACTTGACACAATAAAGTAGTTTCACGTTCTATCTCTATGTTTTGTTTCCTCTTGATGTAGCCCTAAGCAGTGACTGGCGAGAAACACTTTCATGGAAAGGGGTTGCCAGGCTTCCCAAAATTACGAATATCCAGAAATCTCAGCAAATATTTTTTCACCCAAACTGGATGATACTTTCAGGTAATGATCAGTACACTAAGGCGACTTGGTTCCCCAAATGTCGTTCTTCTATGTTGAAGCGTTCGTTTCCAGTAACAGTTTGAATTTTTAGGTTTCACTCTGTTTTCTCCTATATTGATAGATGTATTTGGAACTCTAAATCCAACACGGTTTGTGCTAGCTTCTTGAAACTTGACACAATAAAGTAGTTTCACGTTCTATCTCTATGTTTTGTTTCCTCTTGATGTAGCCCTAAGCAGTGACTGGCGAGAAACACTTTCATGGAAAGGGGTTGCCAGGCTTCCCAAAATTACGAATCTCCAGAAATCTCAGCAAATATTTTTTCACCCAAACTGGATGATACTTTCAGGTAATGATCAGTACACTAAGGCGACTTGGTTCCCCAAATGTCGTTCTACTAAGTTGAAGCGTTCGTTTCCAGTAACAGTTTGAATTTTTAGGTTTCACTCTGTTTTCTCCTATATTGATAGATGTATTTGGAACTCTAAATCCAACACGGTTTGTGCTAGCTTCTTGAAACTTGACACAATAATGTAGTTTCACGTTCTATCTCTATGTTTTGTTTCCTCTTGATGTAGCCCTAAGCAGTGACTGGCGAGAAACACTTTCATGGAAAGGGGTTGCCAGGCTTCCCAAAATTACGAATCTCCAGAAATCTCAGCAAATATTTTTTCACCCAAACTGGATGATACTTTCAGGTAATGATCAGTACACTAAGGCGACTTGGTTCCCCAAATGTCGTTCTACTATGTTGAAGCGTTCGTTTCCAGTAACAGTTTGAATTTTTAGGTTTCACTCTGTTTTCTCCTATATTGATAAATGTATTTGGAACTCTAAATCCAACACGGTTTGTGCTAGCTTCTTGATACTTGACACAATAAAGTAGTTTCACGTTCTATCTCTATGTTTTGTTTCCTCTTGATGTAGCCCTAAGCAGTGACTGGCGAGAAACACTTTCATGGAAAGGGGTTGCCAGGCTTCCCAAAATTACGAATCTCCAGAAATCTCAGCAATTATTTTTTCACCCAAACTGGATGATACTTTCAGGTAATGATCAGTACACTGAAGCGACTTGGTTCCCCAAATGTCATTCTTCTATGTTGAAGCGTTCGTTTCCAGTAACAGTTTGAATTTTTAGGTTTCACTCTGTTTTCTCCTTTATTGATAGATGTATTTGGAACTCTGAATCCAACACGGTTTGTGCTAGCTTCTTGAAACTTTACACAATAAAGTAGTTTCACGTTCTATCTCTATGTTTTGTTTCCTCTTGATATAGCCCTAAGCAGTGACTGACGAGAAACACTTTCATGGAAAGGGGATGCCAGGCTTCCCAAAATTACGAATCTCCAGAAATCTCAGCAAATATTTTTTCACCCAAACTGGATGATACTTTCAGGTAATGATCAGTACACTAAGGTGACTTGGTTCCCCAAATTTCGTTTTTCTATGTTGAAGCGTTCGTTTCCAGTAACAGTTTGAATTTTTAGGTTTCACTCTGTTTTCTCCTATATTGATAGATGTATTTGGAACTCTAAATCCAACACGGTTTGTGCTAGCTTCTTGAAACTTGACACAATAAAGTAGTTTCACGTTCTATCTCTATGTTTTGTTTCCTCTTGATGTAGCCCTAAGCAGTGACAGGCGAGAAACACTTTCATGGAAAGGGGTTGCCAGGCTTCCCAAAATTACGAATCTCCAGAAATCTCAACAAATATTTTTTCACCCAAACTGGATGATACTTTCAGGTAATGATCAGGACACTAAGGCGACTTGGTTCCTTAAATGTCGTTCTTCTATGTTGAAGCGTTCGTTTCCAGTAACAGTTTGAATTTTTAGGTTTCACTCTGTTTTCTCGTATATTGATAGATGTATTTGGAACTCTAAATCCAACACTGTTTGTGCTAGCTTCTTGAAACTTGACACAATAAAGTAGTTTCACGTTCTATCTCTATGTTTTGTTTCCTCTTGATGTAGCCCTAACAGTGACTGGCGAGAAACACTTTCATGGAAAGGGGTTGCCAGGCTTCCCAAATATACGAATCTCCAGAAATCTCAGGAAATATTTTTTTCACCCAAACAGGATGATACTTTCAGGTAATGATCAGTACACTAAGGCGACTTGGTTCCCCAAATTTCGTTTTTCTATGTTAAAGCGTTCGTTTCCAGTAACAGTTTGAATTTTTAGGTTTCACTCTGTTTTCTCCTGTATTGATAGATGTATTTGGAACTCTAAATCCAACACGGTTTGTGCTAGCTTCTTGAAACTTGACACAATAAAGTAGTTTCATGTTCTATCTCTATGTTTTGTTTCCTCTTGATGTAGCCCTAAGCAGTGACTGGCGAGAAACACTTTCATGGAAATGGGTTGCCAGGCTTCCCAAAATTACGAATCTCCAGAAATCACTGCAAATATTTTTTCACCCAAACTGGATGATACATTCAGGTAATGATCAGTACACTAAGGCGACTTGGTTCCCCAAATGTCGTTCTTCTATGTTGAAGCGTTCGTTTCCAGTAACAGTTTGAATTTTTAGGTTTCACTCTGTTTTCTCCTATATTGATAGATGTATTTGGAACTCTAAATCCAACACGGATTGTGCTAGCTTCTTGAAACTTGACACAATAAAGTAGTTTCACGTTCTATCTCTATGTTTTGTTTCCTCAATGTAGCCCTAAGCAGTGACTGGCGAGAAACACTTTCATGGAAAGGGGTTGCCAGGCTTCCCAAATATACGAATCTCCAGAAATCTCAGCAAATATTTTTTCACCCTAACTGGATGATACTTTCAGGTAATGATCAGTACACTAAGGCGACTTGGTTCCCCAGATGTCATTCTTCTATGTTGAAGCGTTCGTTTCCAGTAACAGTTTGAATTTTTAGGTTTCACTCTGTTTTCTCCTTTATTGATAGATGTATTTGGAACTCTGAATCCAACACGGTTTGTGCTAGCTTCTTGAAACTTGACACAATAAAGTAGTTTCACGTTCTATCTCTATGTTTTGTTTCCTCTTGATGTAGCCCTAAGCAGTGACTGAAGAGAAACACTTTCATGGAAAGGGGTTGCCAGGCTTCCCAAAATTACGAATCTCCAGAAATATCAGGAAATATTTTTTCACCCAAACAGGATGATACTTTCAGGTAATGATCAGTACACTAAGGCGACTTGGTTCCCCAAATTTCGTTTTTCTATGTTGAAGCGTTCGTTTCCAGTAACAGTTTGAATTTTTAGGTTTCACTCTGTTTTCTCCTATATTGATAGATGTATTTGGAACTCTGAATCCAACACGGTTTGTGCTAGCTTCTTGAAACTTGACACAATAAAGTAGTTTCACGTTCTATCTCTATGTTTTGTTTCCTCTTGATGTAGCCCTAAGCAGTGACTGGCGAGAAACACTTTCATGGAAAGGGGTGGCTTCCCAAAATTACGAATCTCCAGAAATCTCAGCAAATATTTTTTCACCCAAACTGGATGATACTTTCAGGTAATGATCAGTACACTAAGGCGACTTGGTTCCCCAAATGTCGTTTTTCTATGTTGAAGCGTTAGTTTCCAGTAACAGTTTGAATTTTTAGGTTTCACTCTGTTTTCTCCTATATTGATAGATGTATTTGGAACTCTAAATCCAACACGGTTTGTGCTAGCTTCTTGAAACTTGACACAATAAAGTAGTTTCACGTTCTATCTCTATGTTTTGTTTCCTCTTGATGTAGCCCTAACAGTGACTGGCGAGAAACACTTTCATGGAAAGGGGTTGCCAGGCTTCCCAAATATACGAATCTCCAGAAATCTCAGCAAATATTTTTTCACCCAAACTGGATGATACTTTCAGGTAATGATCAGTACACTAACGCGACTTGGTTCCCCAAATGTCGTTCTTCTATGTTGAAGTGTTCGTTTCCAGTAACAGTTTGAATTTTTAGGTTTCACTCTGTTTTCTCCTATATTGATAGATGTATTTGGAACTCTAAATCCAACACGGTTTGTGCTAGCTTCTTGAAACTTGACACAATAAAGTAGTTTCACGTTCTATCTCTATGTTTTGTTTCCTCTTGATGTAGCCCTAAGCAGTGACTGGCGAGAAACACTTTCATGGAAAGGGGTGGCTTCCCAAAATTACGAATCTCCAGAAATCTCCGCAAATATTTTTTCACCCAAACTGGATGATACTTTCAGGTAATGATCAGTACACTAAGGTGACTTGGTTCCTCAAATTTCATTCTTCTATGTTGAACCGTTCGTTTCTAGTAACAGTTTGAATTTTTAGGTTTCACTCTGTTTTCTCCTTTATTGATAGATGTATTTGGAACTCTAAATCCAACACGGTTTGTGCTAGCTTCTTGAAGCTTGACACAATAAAGTAGTTTCATGTTCTATCTCTATGTTTTGTTTCCTCTTGATGTAGCCCTAAGCAGTGACAGGCGAGAAACACTTTCATGGAAAGGGGTTGCCAGGCTTCCCAAAATTACGAATCTCCAGAAATCTCAGCAAATATTTTTTCACCCAAACTGGATGATACTTTCAGGTAATGATCAGTACACTAAGGCGACTTGGTTCCCCAAATTTCGTTCTTCTATGTTGAAGCATTCGTTTCCAGTAACAGTTTGAATTTTTAGGTTTCACTCTGTTTTCTCCTATATTGATAGATGTATTTGGAACTCTAAATCCAACACGGTTTGCGCTAGCTTCTTGAAACTTGACACAAGAAAGTAGTTTCACGTTCTATCTCTATGTTTTGTTTCCTCTTGATGTAGCCCTAAGCAGTGACTGGCGAGAAACACTTTCAGGGAAAGGAGTTGCCAGGCTTCCCAAAATTACGAATCTCCAGAAATCTCAACAAATATTTTTTCACCCAAACTGGATGATACTTTCAGGTAATGATCAGTACACTAAGGCGACTTGGTTCCCCAAATGTCGTTCTTCTATGTTGAAGCGTTCGTTTCCAGTAACAGTTTGAATTTTTAGGTTTCACTCTGTTTTCTCCTATATTGATAGATGTATTTGGAAGTCTAAATCCAACACGGTTTGTGCTAGCTTCTTGAAACTTGACACAATAAAGTAGTTTCACGTTCTATCTCTATGTTTTGATTCCTCTTGATGTAGCCCTAAGCAGTGACAGGCGAGAAACACTTTCATGGAAAGGGGTTGCCAGGCTTCCTAAAATTACGAATCTCCAGAAATCTCAACAAATATTTTTTCACCCAAACTGGATGATACTTTCAGGTAATGATCAGTACACTAAGGCGACTTGGTTCCTTAAATGTCGTTCTTCTATGTTGAAGCGTTCGTTTCCAGTAACAGTTTGAATTTTTAGGTTTCACTCTGTTTTCTCCTATATTGATAGATGTATTTGGAACTCTAAATCCAACACGGTTTGTGCTAGCTTCTTGAAACTTGACACAATAAAGTAGTTTCACGTTCTATCTCTATGTTTTGTTTCCTCTTGATGTAGCCCTAACAGTGACTGGCGAGAAACACTTTCATGGAAAGGGGTTGCCAGGCTTCCCAAATATACGAATCTCCAGAAATCTCAGGAAATATTTTTTCACCCAAACAGGATGATACTTTCAGGTAATGATCAGTACACTAAGGCGACTTGGTTCCCCAAATTTCGTTTTTCTATGTTAAAGCGTTCGTTTCCAGTAACAGTTTGAATTTTTAGGTTTCACTCTGTTTTCTCCTATATTGATAGATGTATTTGGAACTCTAAATCCAACACGGTTTGTGCTAGCTTCTTGAAAGTTGACACAATAAAGTAGTTTCATGTTCTATCTCTATGTTTTGTTTCCTCTTGATGTAGCCCTAAGCAGTGACTGGCGAGAAACACTTTCATGGAAAGGGGTTGCCAGGCTTCCCAAAATTACGAATCTCCAGAAATCTCAGCAAATATTTTTTCACCCTAACTGGATGATACTTTCAGGTAATGATCAGTACACTAAGGCGACTTGGTTCCCCAAATGTCGTTCTTCTATGTTGAAGCGTTCGTTTCCAGTAACAGTTTGAATTTTTAGGTTTCACTCTGTTTTCTCCTATATTGATAGATGTATTTGGAAGTCTAAATCCAACACGGTTTGTGCTAGCTTCTTGAAACTTGACACAATAAAGTAGTTTCACGTTCTATCTCTATGTTTTGTTTCCTCTTGATGTAGCCCTAAGCAGTGACTGGCGAGAAACACTTTCATGGAAAGGGGTTGCCAGGCTTCCCAAAATTACGAATCTCCAGAAATCTCAGCAAATATTTTTTCACCCAAACAGGATGATACTTTCAGGTAATGATCAGTACACTAAGGCGACTTGGTTCCCCAAATGTCGTTCTTCTATGTTGAAGCGTTCGTTTCCAGTAACAGTTTGAATTTTTAGGTTTCACTCTGTTTTCTCCTATATTGATAGATGTATTTGGAACTCTAAATCCAACACGGTTTGTGCTAGCTTCTTGAAACTTGACACAATAAAGTAGTTTCACGTTCTATCTCTATGTTTTGTTTCCTCTTGATGTAGCCCTAAGCAGTGACTGGCGAGAAACACTTTCATGGAAAGGGGTTGCCAGGCTTCCCAAAATTACGAATCTCCAGAAATCTCAGCAATTATTTTTTCACCCAAACTGGATGATACTTTCAGGTAATGATCAGTACACTAAGGCGACTTGGTTCCCCAAATGTCATTCTTCTATGTTGAAGCGTTCGTTTCCAGTAACAGTTTGAATTTTTAGGTTTCACTCTGTTTTCTCCTATATTGATAGATGTATTTGGAACTCTGAATCCAACACGGTTTGTGCTAGCTTCTTGAAACTTGACACAATAAAGTAGTTTCACGTTCTATCTCTATGTTTTGTTTCCTCTTGATGTAGCCCTAAGCAGTGACTGGCGAGAAACACTTTCATGGAAAGGGGTGGCTTCCCAAAATTACGAATCTCCAGAAATCTCAGCAAATATTTTTTCACCCAAACTGGATGATACTTTCAGGTAATGATCAGTACACTAAGGCGACTTGGTTCCCCAAATGTCGTTTTTCTATGTTGAAGCGTTAGTTTCCAGTAACAGTTTGAATTTTTAGGTTTCACTCTGTTTTCTCCTATATTGATAGATGTATTTGGAACTCTAAATCCAACACGGTTTGTGCTAGCTTCTTGAAACTTGACACAATAAAGTAGTTTCACGTTCTATCTCTATGTTTTGTTTCCTCTTGATGTAGCCCTAACAGTGACTGGCGAGAAACACTTTCATGGAAAGGGGTTGCCAGGCTTCCCAAATATACGAATCTCCAGAAATCTCAGCAAATATTTTTTCACCCAAACTGGATGATACTTTCAGGTAATGATCAGTACACTAACGCGACTTGGTTCCCCAAATGTCGTTCTTCTATGTTGAAGTGTTCGTTTCCAGTAACAGTTTGAATTTTTAGGTTTCACTCTGTTTTCTCCTATATTGATAGATGTATTTGGAACTCTAAATCCAACACGGTTTGTGCTAGCTTCTTGAAACTTGACACAATAAAGTAGTTTCACGTTCTATCTCTATGTTTTGTTTCCTCTTGATGTAGCCCTAAGCAGTGACTGGCGAGAAACACTTTCATGGAAAGGGGTGGCTTCCCAAAATTACGAATCTCCAGAAATCTCCGCAAATATTTTTTCACCCAAACTGGATGATACTTTCAGGTAATGATCAGTACACTAAGGCGACTTGGTTCCTCAAATTTCATTCTTCTATGTTGAACCGTTCGTTTCCAGTAACAGTTTGAATTTTTAGGTTTCACTCTGTTTTCTCCTTTATTGATAGATGTATTTGGAACTCTAAATCCAACACGGTTTGTGCTAGCTTCTTGAAGCTTGACACAATAAAGTAGTTTCATGTTCTATCTCTATGTTTTGTTTCCTCTTGATGTAGCCCTAAGCAGTGACAGGCGAGAAACACTTTCATGGAAAGGGGTTGCCAGGCTTCCCAAAATTACGAATCTCCAGAAATCTCAGCAAATATTTTTTCACCCAAACTGGATGATACTTTCAGGTAATGATCAGTACACTAAGGCGACTTGGTTCCCCAAATTTCGTTCTTCTATGTTGAAGCATTCGTTTCCAGTAACAGTTTGAATTTTTAGGTTTCACTCTGTTTTCTCCTATATTGATAGATGTATTTGGAACTCTAAATCCAACACGGTTTGCGCTAGCTTCTTGAAACTTGACACAATAAAGTAGTTTCACGTTCTATCTCTATGTTTTGTTTCCTCTTGATGTAGCCCTAAGCAGTGACTGGCGAGAAACACTTTCAGGGAAAGGAGTTGCCAGGCTTCCCAAAATTACGAATCTCCAGAAATCTCAACAAATATTTTTTCACCCAAACTGGATGATACTTTCAGGTAATGATCAGTACACTAAGGCGACTTGGTTCCCCAAATGTCGTTCTTCTATGTTGAAGCGTTCGTTTCCAGTAACAGTTTGAATTTTTAGGTTTCACTCTGTTTTCTCCTATATTGATAGATGTATTTGGAAGTCTAAATCCAACACGGTTTGTGCTAGCTTCTTGAAACTTGACACAATAAAGTAGTTTCACGTTCTATCTCTATGTTTTGTTTCCTCTTGATGTAGCCCTAAGCAGTGACAGGCGAGAAACACTTTCATGGAAAGGGGTTGCCAGGCTTCCTAAAATTACGAATCTCCAGAAATCTCAACAAATATTTTTTCACCCAAACTGGATGATACTTTCAGGTAATGATCAGTACACTAAGGCGACTTGGTTCCTTAAATGTCGTTCTTCTATGTTGAAGCGTTCGTTTCCAGTAACAGTTTGAATTTTTAGGTTTCACTCTGTTTTCTCCTATATTGATAGATGTATTTGGAACTCTAAATCCAACACGGTTTGTGCTAGCTTCTTGAAACTTGACACAATAAAGTAGTTTCACGTTCTATCTCTATGTTTTGTTTCCTCTTGATGTAGCCCTAACAGTGACTGGCGAGAAACACTTTCATGGAAATGGGTTGCCAGGCTTCCCAAATATACGAATCTCCAGAAATCTCAGGAAATATTTTTTCACCCAAACAGGATGATACTTTCAGGTAATGATCAGTACACTAAGGCGACTTGGTTCCCCAAATTTCGTTTTTCTATGTTAAAGCGTTCGTTTCCAGTAACAGTTTGAATTTTTAGGTTTCACTCTGTTTTCTCCTATATTGATAGATGTATTTGGAACTCTAAATCCAACACGGTTTGTGCTAGCTTCTTGAAAGTTGACACAATAAAGTAGTTTCATGTTCTATCTCTATGTTTTGTTTCCTCTTGATGTAGCCCTAAGCAGTGACTGGCGAGAAACACTTTCATGGAAAGGGGTTGCCAGGCTTCCCAAAATTACGAATCTCCAGAAATCTCAGCAAATATTTTTTCACCCTAACTGGATGATACTTTCAGGTAATGATCAGTACACTAAGGCGACTTGGTTCCCCAAATGTCGTTCTTCTATGTTGAAGCGTTCGTTTCCAGTAACAGTTTGAATTTTTAGGTTTCACTCTGTTTTCTCCTATATTGATAGATGTATTTGGAACTCTAAATCCAACACGGTTTGTGCTAGCTTCTTGAAACTTGACACAATAAAGTAGTTTCACGTTCTATCTCTATGTTTTGTTTCCTCTTGATGTAGCCCTAAGCAGTGACTGGCGAGAAACACTTTCATGGAAAGGGGTTGCCAGGCTTCCCAAAATTACGAATCTCCAGAAAACTCAGCAAATATTTTTTCACCCAAACAGGATGATACTTTCAGGTAATGATCAGTACACTAAGGCGACTTGGTTCCCCAAATGTCGTTCTTCTATGTTGAAGCGTTCGTTTCCAGTAACAGTTTGAATTTTTAGGTTTCACTCTGTTTTCTCCTATATTGATAGATGTATTTGGAACTCTAAATCCAACACGGTTTGTGCTAGCTTCTTGAAACTTGACACAATAAAGTAGTTTCACGTTCTATCTCTATGTTTTGTTTCCTCTTGATGTAGCCCTAAGCAGTGACTGGCGAGAAACACTTTCATGGAAAGGGGTTGCCAGGCTTCCCAAAATTACGAATCTCCAGAAATCTCAGCAATTATTTTTTCA
This sequence comes from Spermophilus citellus, assembly GCF_964194105.1. Lineage (NCBI taxonomy): Eukaryota > Metazoa > Chordata > Mammalia > Rodentia > Sciuridae > Spermophilus > Spermophilus citellus. The sequence goes on along the minus strand of NC_138188.1, from coordinate 7,133,439 downwards.
CCCAAACTGGATGATACTTTCAGGTAATGATCAGTACACTAAGGCGACTTGGTTCCCCAAATGTCATTCTTCTATGTTGAAGCGTTCGTTTCCAGTAACAGTTTGAATTTTTAGGTTTCACTCTGTTTTCTCCTTTATTGATAGATGTATTTGGAACTCTGAATCCAACACGGTTTGTGCTAGCTTCTTGAAACTTGACACAATAAAGTAGTTTCACGTTCTATCTCTATGTTTTGTTTCCTCTTGATGTAGTCCTAAGCAGTGACTGACGAGAAACACTTTCATGGAAAGGGGTTGCCAGGCTTCCCAAAATTACGAATCTCCAGAAATCTCAGGAAATATTTTTTCACCCAAACTGGATGATACTTTCAGGTAATGATCAGTACACTAAGGCGACTTGGTTCCCCAAATTTCGTTTTTCTATGTTGAAGCGTTCGTTTCCAGTAACAGTTTGAATTTTTAGGTTTCACTCTGTTTTCTCCTATATTCATAGATGTATTTGGAACTCTAAATCCAACACGGTTTGTGCTAGCTTCTTGAAACTTGACACAATAAAGTAGTTTCACGTTCTATCTCTATGTTTTGTTTCCTCTTGATGTAGCCCTAAGCAGTGACTGGCGAGAAACACTTTCATGGAAAGGGGTGGCTTCCCAAAATTACGAATCTCCAGAAATCTCAGCAAATATTTTTTCACCCAAACTGGATGATACTTTCAGGTAATGATAAGTACAATAAGGCGACTTGGTTCCCCAAATGTCGTTCTTCTATGTTGAAGCGTTCGTTTCCAGTAACAGTTTGAATTTTTAGGTTTCACTCTGTTTTCTCCTATATTGATAGATGTATTTGGAACTCTGAATCCAACACGGTTTGTGCTAGCTTCTTGAAACTTGACACAATAAAGTAGTTTCACGTTCTATCTCTATGTTTTGTTTCCTCTTGATGTAGCCCTAACAGTGATTGGCGAGAAACACTTTCATGGAAAGGGGTTGCCAGGCTTCCCAAATATACGAATCTCCAGAAATCTCAGGAAATATTTTTTCACCCAAACAGGATGATACTTTCAGGTAATGATCAGTACACTAAGGCGACTTGGTTCCCCAAATTTCGTTTTTCTATGTTAAAGCGTTCGTTTCCAGTAACAGTTTGAATTTTTAGGTTTCACTCTGTTTTCTCCTATATTGATAGATGTATTTGGAACTCTAAATCCAACACGGTTTGTGCTAGCTTCTTGAAACTTGACACAATAAAGTAGTTTCATGTTCTATCTCTATGTTTTGTTTCCTCTTGATGTAGCCCTAAGCAGTGACTGGCGAGAAACACTTTCATGGAAATGGGTTGCCAGGCTTCCCAAAATTACGAATCTCCAGAAATCACTGCAAATATTTTTTCACCCAAACTGGATGATACTTTCAGGTAATGATCAGTACACTAAGGCGACTTGGTTCCTCAAATTTCATTCTTCTATGTTGAACCGTTCGTTTCCAGTAACAGTTTGAATTTTTAGGTTTCACTCTGTTTTCTCCTTTATTGATAGATGTATTTGGAACTCTAAATCCAACACGGTTTGTGCTAGCTTCTTGAAGCTTGACACAATAAAGTAGTTTCATGTTCTATCTCTATGTTTTGTTTCCTCTTGATGTAGCCCTAAGCAGTGACAGGCGAGAAACACTTTCATGGAAAGGGGTTGCCAGGCTTCCCAAAATTACGAATCTCCAGAAATCTCAGCAAATATTTTTTCACCCAAACTGGATGATACTTTCAGGTAATGATCAGTACACTAAGGCGACTTGGTTCCCCAAATTTCGTTCTTCTATGTTGAAGCGTTCGTTTCCAGTAACGGTTTGAATTTTTAGGTTTCACTCTGTTTTCTCCTATATTGATAGATGTATTTGGAACTCTAAATCCAACACGGTTTGCGCTAGCTTCTTGAAACTTGACACAATAAAGTAGTTTCACGTTCTATCTCTATGTTTTGTTTCCTCTTGATGTAGCCCTAAGCAGTGACTGGCGAGAAACACTTTCATGGAAAGGGGTGGCTTCCCAAAATTACGAATCTCCAGAAATCTCCGCAAATATTTTTTCACCCAAACTGGATGATACTTTCAGGTAATGATCAGTACACTAAGGCGACTTGGTTCCTCAAATTTCATTCTTCTATGTTGAACCGTTCGTTTCCAGTAACAGTTTGAATTTTTAGGTTTCACTCTGTTTTCTCCTTTATTGATAGATGTATTTGGAACTCTAAATCCAACACGGTTTGTGCTAGCTTCTTGAAGCTTGACACAATAAAGTAGTTTCATGTTCTATCTCTATGTTTTGTTTCCTCTTGATGTAGCCCTAAGCAGTGACAGGCGAGAAACACTTTCATGGAAAGGGGTTGCCAGGCTTCCCAAAATTACGAATCTCCAGAAATCTCAGCAAATATTTTTTCACCCAAACTGGATGATACTTTCAGGTAATGATCAGTACACTAAGGCGACTTGGTTCCCCAAATTTCGTTCTTCTATGTTGAAGCGTTCGTTTCCAGTAACGGTTTGAATTTTTAGGTTTCACTCTGTTTTCTCCTATATTGATAGATGTATTTGGAACTCTAAATCCAACACGGTTTGCGCTAGCTTCTTGAAACTTGACACAATAAAGTAGTTTCACGTTCTATCTCTATGTTTTGTTTCCTCTTGATGTAGCCCTAAGCAGTGACTGGCGAGAAACACTTTCAGGGAAAGGAGTTGCCAGGCTTCCCAAAATTACGAATCTCCAGAAATCTCAACAAATATTTTTTCACCCAAACTGGATGATACTTTCAGGTAATGATCAGTACACTAAGGCGACTTGGTTCCCCAGATGTCATTCTTCTATGTTGAAGCGTTCGTTTCCAGTAACAGTTTGAATTTTTAGGTTTCACTCTGTTTTCTCCTTTATTGATAGATGTATTTGGAACTCTGAATCCAACACGGTTTGTGCTAGCTTCTTGAAACTTGACACAATAAAGTAGTTTCACGTTCTATCTCTATGTTTTGTTTCCTCTTGATGTAGCCCTAAGCAGTGACTGAAGAGAAACACTTTCATGGAAAGGGGTTGCCAGGCTTCCCAAAATTACGAATCTCCAGAAATATCAGGAAATATTTTTTCACCCAAACAGGATAATACTTTCAGGTAATGATCAGTACACTAAGGCGACTTGGTTCCCCAAATTTCGTTTTTCTATGTTGAAGCGTTCGTTTCCAGTAACAGTTTGAATTTTTAGGTTTCACTCTGTTTTCTCCTATATTGATAGATGTATTTGGAACTCTGAATCCAACACGGTTTGTGCTAGCTTCTTGAAACTTGACACAATAAAGTAGTTTCACGTTCTATCTCTATGTTTTGTTTCCTCTTGATGTAGCCCTAAGCAGTGACTGGCGAGAAACACTTTCATGGAAAGGGGTGGCTTCCCAAAATTACAAATCTCCAGAAATCTCAGCAAATATTTTTTCACCCAAACTGGATGATACTTTCAGGTAATGATCAGTACACTAAGGCGACTTGGTTCCCCAAATGTCGTTTTTCTATGTTGAAGCGTTAGTTTCCAGTAACAGTTTGAATTTTTAGGTTTCACTCTGTTTTCTCCTATATTGATAGATGTATTTGGAACTCTAAATCCAACACGGTTTGTGCTAGCTTCTTGAAACTTGATACAATAAAGTAGTTTCACGTTCTATCTCTATGTTTTGTTTCCTCTTGATGTAGCCCTAACAGTGACTGGCGAGAAACACTTTCATGGAAAGGGGTTGCCAGGCTTCCCAAATATACGAATCTCCAGAAATCTCAGCAAATATTTTTTCACCCAAACTGGATGATACTTTCAGGTAATGATCAGTACACTAACGCGACTTGGTTCCCCAAATGTCGTTCTTCTATGTTGAAGTGTTCGTTTCCAGTAACAGTTTGAATTTTTAGGTTTCACTCTGTTTTCTCCTATATTGATAGATGTATTTGGAACTCTAAATCCAACACGGTTTGTGCTAGCTTCTTGAAACTTGACACAATAAAGTAGTTTCACGTTCTATCTCTATGTTTTGTTTCCTCTTGATGTAGCCCTAAGCAGTGACTGGCGAGAAACACTTTCATGGAAAGGGGTGGCTTCCCAAAATTACGAATCTCCAGAAATCTCCGCAAATATTTTTTCACCCAAACTGGATGATACTTTCAGGTAATGATCAGTACACTAAGGCGACTTGGTTCCTCAAATTTCATTCTTCTATGTTGAACCGTTCGTTTCCAGTAACAGTTTGAATTTTTAGGTTTCACTCTGTTTTCTCCTTTATTGATAGATGTATTTGGAACTATAAATCCAACACGGTTTGTGCTAGCTTCTTGAAACTTGACACAATAAAGTAGTTTCACGTTCTATCTCTATGTTTTGTTTCCTCTTGATGTAGCCCTAAGCAGTGACAGGCGAGAAACACTTTCATGGAAAGGGGTTGCCAGGCTTCCCAAAATTACGAATCTCCAGAAATCTCAGCAAATATTTTTTCACCCAAACTGGATGATACTTTCAGGTAATGATCAGTACACTAAGGCGACTTGGTTCCCCAAATTTCGTTCTTCTATGTTGAAGCGTTCGTTTCCAGTAACGGTTTGAATTTTTAGGTTTCACTCTGTTTTCTCCTATATTGATAGATGTATTTGGAACTCTAAATCCAACACGGTTTGCGCTAGCTTCTTGAAACTTGACACAATAAAGTAGTTTCACGTTCTATCTCTATGTTTTGTTTCCTCTTGATGTAGCCCTAAGCAGTGACTGGCGAGAAACACTTTCAGGGAAAGGAGTTGCTAGGCTTCCCAAAATTACGAATCTCCAGAAATCTCAACAAATATTTTTTCACCCAAACTGGATGATACTTTCAGGTAATGATCAGTACACTAAGGCGACTTGGTTCCCCAAATGTCGTTCTTCTATGTTGAAGCGTTCGTTTCCAGTAACAGTTTGAATTTTTAGGTTTCACTCTGTTTTCTCCTTTATTGATAGATGTATTTGGAACTCTAAATCCAACACGGTTTGTGCTAGCTTCTTGAAGCTTGACACAATAAAGTAGTTTCATGTTCTATCTCTATGTTTTGTTTCCTCTTGATGTAGCCCTAAGCAGTGACAGGCGAGAAACACTTTCATGGAAAGGGGTTGCCAGGCTTCCCAAAATTACGAATCTCCAGAAATCTCAGCAAATATTTTTTCACCCAAACTGGATGATACTTTCAGGTAATGATCAGTACACTAAGGCGACTTGGTTCCCCAAATTTCGTTCTTCTATGTTGAAGCGTTCGTTTCCAGTAACGGTTTGAATTTTTAGGTTTCACTCTGTTTTCTCCTATATTGATAGATGTATTTGGAACTCTAAATCCAACACGGTTTGCGCTAGCTTCTTGAAACTTGACACAATAAAGTAGTTTCACGTTCTATCTCTATGTTTTGTTTCCTCTTGATGTAGCCCTAAGCAGTGACTGGCGAGAAACACTTTCAGGGAAAGGAGTTGCCAGGCTTCCCAAAATTACGAATCTCCAGAAATCTCAACAAATATTTTTTCACCCAAACTGGATGATACTTTCAGGTAATGATCAGTACACTAAGGCGACTTGGTTCCCCAGATGTCATTCTTCTATGTTGAAGCGTTCGTTTCCAGTAACAGTTTGAATTTTTAGGTTTCACTCTGTTTTCTCCTTTATTGATAGATGTATTTGGAACTCTGAATCCAACACGGTTTGTGCTAGCTTCTTGAAACTTGACACAATAAAGTAGTTTCACGTTCTATCTCTATGTTTTGTTTCCTCTTGATGTAGCCCTAAGCAGTGACTGAAGAGAAACACTTTCATGGAAAGGGGTTGCCAGGCTTCCCAAAATTACGAATCTCCAGAAATATCAGGAAATATTTTTTCACCCAAACAGGATGATACTTTCAGGTAATGATCAGTACACTAAGGCGACTTGGTTCCCCAAATTTCGTTTTTCTATGTTGAAGCGTTCGTTTCCAGTAACAGTTTGAATTTTTAGGTTTCACTCTGTTTTCTCCTATATTGATAGATGTATTTGGAACTCTGAATCCAACACGGTTTGTGCTAGCTTCTTGAAACTTGACACAATAAAGTAGTTTCACGTTCTATCTCTATGTTTTGTTTCCTCTTGATGTAGCCCTAAGCAGTGACTGGCGAGAAACACTTTCATGGAAAGGGGTGGCTTCCCAAAATTACGAATCTCCAGAAATCTCAGCAAATATTTTTTCACCCAAACTGGATGATACTTTCAGGTAATGATCAGTACACTAAGGCGACTTGGTTCCCCAAATGTCGTTTTTCTATGTTGAAGCGTTAGTTTCCAGTAACAGTTTGAATTTTTAGGTTTCACTCTGTTTTCTCCTATATTGATAGATGTATTTGGAACTCTAAATCCAACACGGTTTGTGCTAGCTTCTTGAAACTTGACACAATAAAGTAGTTTCACGTTCTATCTCTATGTTTTGTTTCCTCTTGATGTAGCCCTAACAGTGACTGGCGAGAAACACTTTCATGGAAAGGGGTTGCCAGGCTTCCCAAATATACGAATCTCCAGAAATCTCAGCAAATATTTTTTCACCCAAACTGGATGATACTTTCAGGTAATGATCAGTACACTAACGCGACTTGGTTCCCCAAATGTCGTTCTTCTATGTTGAAGTGTTCGTTTCCAGTAACAGTTTGAATTTTTAGGTTTCACTCTGTTTTCTCCTATATTGATAGATGTATTTGGAACTCTAAATCCAACACGGTTTGTGCTAGCTTCTTGAAACTTGACACAATAAAGTAGTTTCACGTTCTATCTCTATGTTTTGTTTCCTCTTGATGTAGCCCTAAGCAGTGACTGGCGAGAAACACTTTCATGGAAAGGGGTGGCTTCCCAAAATTACGAATCTCCAGAAATCTCCGCAAATATTTTTTCACCCAAACTGGATGATACTTTCAGGTAATGATCAGTACACTAAGGCGACTTGGTTCCTCAAATTTCATTCTTCTATGTTGAACCGTTCGTTTCCAGTAACAGTTTGAATTTTTAGGTTTCACTCTGTTTTCTCCTTTATTGATAGATGTATGTGGAACTCTAAATCCAACACGGTTTGTGCTAGCTTCTTGAAGCTTGACACAATAAAGTAGTTTCATGTTCTATCTCTATGTTTTGTTTCCTCTTGATGTAGCCCTAAGCAGTGACAGGCGAGAAACACTTTCATGGAAAGGGGTTGCCAGGCTTCCCAAAATTACGAATCTCCAGAAATCTCAGCAAATATTTTTTCACCCAAACTGGATGATACTTTCAGGTAATGATCAGTACACTAAGGCGACTTGGTTCCCCAAATTTCGTTCTTCTATGTTGAAGCGTTCGTTTCCAGTAACGGTTTGAATTTTTAGGTTTCACTCTGTTTTCTCCTATATTGATAGATGTATTTGGAAGTCTAAATCCAACACGGTTTGTGCTAGCTTCTTGAAACTTGACACAATAAAGTAGTTTCACGTTCTATCTCTATGTTTTGTTTCCTCTTGATGTAGCCCTAAGCAGTGACAGGCGAGAAACACTTTCATGGAAAGGGGTTGCCAGGCTTCCTAAAATTACGAATCTCCAGAAATCTCAACAAATATTTTTTCACCCAAACTGGATGATACTTTCAGGTAATGATCAGTACACTAAGGCGACTTGGTTCCTTAAATGTCGTTCTTCTATGTTGAAGCGTTCGTTTCCAGTAACAGTTTGAATTTTTAGGTTTCACTCTGTTTTCTCCTATATTGATAGATGTATTTGGAACTCTAAATCCAACACGGTTTGTGCTAGCTTCTTGAAACTTGACACAATAAAGTAGTTTCACGTTCTATCTCTATGTTTTGTTTCCTCTTGATGTAGCCCTAACAGTGACTGGCGAGAAACACTTTCATGGAAAGGGGTTGCCAGGCTTCCCAAATATACGAATCTCCAGAAATCTCAGGAAATATTTTTTCACCCAAACAGGATGATACTTTCAGGTAATGATCAGTACACTAAGGCGACTTGGTTCCCCAAATTTCGTTTTTCTATGTTAAAGCGTTCGTTTCCAGTAACAGTTTGAATTTTTAGGTTTCACTCTGTTTTCTCCTATATTGATAGATGTATTTGGAACTCTAAATCCAACACGGTTTGTGCTAGCTTCTTGAAAGTTGACACAATAAAGTAGTTTCATGTTCTATCTCTATGTTTTGTTTCCTCTTGATGTAGCCCTAAGCAGTGACTGGCGAGAAACACTTTCATGGAAAGGGGTTGCCAGGCTTCCCAAAATTACGAATCTCCAGAAATCTCAGCAAATATTTTTTCACCCTAACTGGATGATACTTTCAGGTAATGATCAGTACACTAAGGCGACTTGGTTCCCCAAATGTCGTTCTTCTATGTTGAAGCGTTCGTTTCCAGTAACAGTTTGAATTTTTAGGTTTCACTCTGTTTTCTCCTATATTGATAGATGTATTTGGAACTCTAAATCCAACACGGTTTGTGCTAGCTTCTTGAAACTTGACACAATAAAGTAGTTTCAGGTTCTATCTCTATGTTTTGTTTCCTCTTGATGTAGCCCTAAGCAGTGACTGGCGAGAAACACTTTCATGGAAAGGGGTTGCCAGGCTTCCCAAAATTACGAATCTCCAGAAATCTCAGCAAATATTTTTTCACCCAAACAGGATGATACTTTCAGGTAATGATCAGTACACTAAGGCGACTTGGTTCCCCAAATGTCGTTCTTCTATGTTGAAGCGTTCGTTTCCAGTAACAGTTTGAATTTTTAGGTTTCACTCTGTTTTCTCCTATATTGATAGATGTATTTGGAACTCTAAATCCAACACGGTTTGTGCTAGCTTCTTGAAACTTGACACAATAAAGTAGTTTCACGTTCTATCTCTATGTTTTGTTTCCTCTTGATGTAGCCCTAAGCAGTGACTGGCGAGAAACACTTTCATGGAAAGGGGTTGCCAGGCTTCCCAAAATTACGAATCTCCAGAAATCTCAGCAATTATTTTTTCACCCAAACTGGATGATACTTTCAGGTAATGATCAGTACACTAAGGCGACTTGGTTCCCCAAATGTCATTCTTCTATGTTGAAGCGTTCGTTTCCAGTAACAGTTTGAATTTTTAGGTTTCACTCTGTTTTCTCCTTTATTGATAGATGTATTTGGAACTCTGAATCCAACACGGTTTGTGCTAGCTTCTTGAAACTTGACACAATAAAGTAGTTTCACGTTCTATCTCTATGTTTTGTTTCCTCTTGATGTAGTCCTAAGCAGTGACTGACGAGAAACACTTTCATGGAAAGGGGTTGCCAGGCTTCCCAAAATTACGAATCTCCAGAAATCTCAGGAAATATTTTTTCACCCAAACAGGATGATACTTTCAGGTAATGATCAGTACACTAAGGCGACTTGGTTCCCCAAATTTCGTTTTTCTATGTTGAAGCGTTCGTTTCCAGTAACAGTTTGAATTTTTAGGTTTCACTCTGTTTTCTCCTATATTCATAGATGTATTTGGAACTCTAAATCCAACACGGTTTGTGCTAGCTTCTTGAAACTTGACACAATAAAGTAGTTTCACGTTCTATCTCTATGTTTTGTTTCCTCTTGATGTAGCCCTAAGCAGTGACTGGCGAGAAACACTTTCATGGAAAGGGGTGGCTTCCCAAAATTACGAATCTCCAGAAATCTCAGCAAATATTTTTTCACCCAAACTGGATGATACTTTCAGGTAATGATCAGTACACTAAGGCGACTTGGTTCCCCAAATGTCGTTCTTCTATGTTGAAGCGTTCGTTTCCAGTAACAGTTTGAATTTTTAGGTTTCACTCTGTTTTCTCCTATATTGATAGATGTATTTGGAACTCTAAATCCAACACGGTTTGTGCTAGCTTCTTGATACTTGACACAATAAAGTAGTTTCACGTTCTATCTCTATGTTTTGTTTCCTCTTGATGTAGCCCTAACAGTGACTGGCGAGAAACACTTTCATGGAAAGGGGTTGCCAGGCTTCCCAAAATTACGAATCTCCAGAAATCTCAGCAAATATTTTTTCACCCAAACTGGATGATACTTTCAGGTAATGATCAGTACACTAAGGCGACTTGGTTCCCCAAATTTCGTTCTTCTATGTTGAAGCGTTCGTTTCCAGTAACAGTTTGAATTTTTAGGTTTCACTCTGTTTTCTCCTTTATTGATAGATGTATTTGGAACTCTGAATCCAACACGGTTTGTGCTAGCTTCTTGAAACTTGACACAATAAAGTAGTTTCACGTTCTATCTCTATGTTTTGTTTCCTCTTGATGTAGCCCTAAGCAGTGACTGACGAGAAACACTTTCATGGAAAGGGGTTGCCAGGCTTCCCAAAATTACGAATCTCCAGAAATCTCAGGAAATATTTTTTCACCCAAACAGGATGATACTTTCAGGTAATGATCAGTACACTAAGGTGACTTGGTTCCCCAAATTTCGTTTTTCTATGTTGAAGCGTTCGTTTCCAGTAACAGTTTGAATTTTTAGGTTTCACTCTGTATTCTCCTTTATTGATAGATGTATTTGGAACTCTGAATCCAACACGGTTTGTGCTAGCTTCTTGAAACTTGACACAATAAAGTAGTTTCACGTTCTATCTCTATGTTTTGTTTCCTCTTGATGTAGCCCTAAGCAGTGACTGACGAGAAACACTTTCATGGAAAGGGGTTGCCAGGCTTCCCAAAATTACGAATCTCCAGAAATCTCAGGAAATATTTTTTCACCCAAACAAGATGATACTTTCAGGAAAAGATCAGTACACTAAGGCGACTTGGTTCCCCAAATTTCGTTTTTCTATGTTGAAGCGTTCGTTTCCAGTAACAGTTTGAATTTTTAGGTTTCCTCTGTTTTCTCCTATATTGATAGATGTATTTGGAACTCTAAATCCAACACGGTTTGTGCTAGCTTCTTGAAACTTGACACAATAAAGTAGTTTCACGTTCTATCTCTATGTTTTGTTTCCTCTTGATGTAGCCCTAAGCAGTGACTGGCGAGAAACACTTTCATGGAAAGGGGTTGCCAGGCTTCCCAAATATACGAATCTCCAGAAATCTCAGCAAATATTTTTTCACCCAAACTGGATGATACCTTCAGGTAATGATCAGTACTCTAAGGCGACTTGGTTCCCCAAATTTCGTTCTTCTATGTTGAAGCGTTCGTTTCCAGTAACAGTTTGAATTTTTAGGTTTCACTCTGTTTTCTCCTTTATTGATAGATGTATTTGGAACTCCAAATCCAACACGGTTTGTGCTAGCTTCTTGAAACTTGACACAATAAAGTAGTTTCACGTTCTATCTCTATGTTTTGTTTCCTCTTGATGTAGCCCTAACAGTGACTGGCGAGAAACACTTTCATGGAAAGGCGTTGCCAGGCTTCCCAAATATACGAATCTCCAGAAATCTCAGCAAATATTTTTTCACCCAAACTGGATGATACTTTCAGGTAATGATCAGTACACTAAGGCGACTTGGTTCCCCAAATTTCGTTCTTCTATGTTGAAGCGTTCGTTTCCAGTAACAGTTTGAATTTTTAGGTTTCACTCTGTTTTCTCCTATATTGATAGATGTATTTGGAACTCTAAATCCAACACGGTTTGTGCTAGCTTCTTGAAACTTGACACAATAAAGTAGTTTCACGTTCTATCTCTATGTTTTGTTTCCTCTTGATGTAGCCCTAAGCAGTGACTGGCGAGAAACACTTTCATGGAAAGGGGTGGCTTCCCAAAATTACGAATCTCCAGAAATCTCAGCAAATATTTTTTCACCCAAACTGGATGATACTTTCAGGTAATGATCAGTACACTAAGGCGACTTGGTTCCCCAAATGTCGTTCTTCTATGTTGAAGCGTTCGTTTCCAGTAACAGTTTGAATTTTTAGGTTTCACTCTGTTTTCTCCTATATTGATAGATGTATTTGGAACTCTAAATCCAACACGGTTTGTGCTAGCTTCTTGAAACTTGACACAATAAAGTAGTTTCACATTCTATCTCTATGTTTTGTTTCCTCTTGATGTAGCCCCAACAGTGACTGGCGAGAAACACTTTCATGGAAAGGGGTTGCCAGGCTTCCCAAAATTACGAATCTCCAGAAATCTCAGGAAATATTTTTTCACCCAAACAGGATGATACTTTCAGGTAATGATCAGTACACTAAGGCGACTTGGTTCCCCAAATTTCGTTCTTCTATGTTGAAGCGTTCGTTTCCAGTAACAGTTTGAATTTTTAGGTTTCACTCTGTTTTCTCCTTTATTGATAGATGTATTTAGAACTCTGAATCCAACACGGTTTGTGCTAGCTTCTTGAAACTTTACACAATAAAGTAGTTTCACGTTCTATCTCTATGTTTTGTTTCTTCTTGATGTAGCCCTAAGCAGTGACTGACGAGAAACACTTTCATGGAAAGGGGTTGCCAGGCTTCCCAAAATTACGAATCTCCAGAAATCTCAGGAAATATTTTTTCACCCAAACAGGATGATACTTTCAGGTAATGATCAGTACACTAAGGTGACTTGGTTCCCCAAATTTCGTTTTTCTATGTTGAAGCGTTCGTTTCCAGTAACAGTTTGAATTTTTAGGTTTCACTCTGTTTTCTCCTTTATTGATAGATGTATTTGGAACTCTGAATCCAACACGGTTTGTGCTAGCTTCTTGAAACTTGACACAATAAAGTAGTTTCACGTTCTATCTCTATGTTTTGTTTCCTCTTGATGTAGCCCTAAGCAGTGACTGGCGAGAAACACTTTCATGGAAAGGGGTTGCCAGGCTTCCCAAATATACGAATCTCCAGAAATCTCAGCAAATATTTTTTCACCCAAACTGGATGATACCTTCAGGTAATGATCAGTACTCTAAGGCGACTTGGTTCCCCAAATTTCGTTCTTCTATGTTGAAGCGTTCGTTTCCAGTAACAGTTTGAATTTTTAGGTTTCACTCTGTTTTCTCCTTTATTGATAGATGTATTTGGAACTCCAAATCCAACACGGTTTGTGCTAGCTTCTTGAAACTTGACACAATAAAGTAGTTTCACGTTCTATCTCTATGTTTTGTTTCCTCTTGATGTAGCCCTAACAGTGACTGGCGAGAAACACTTTCATGGAAAGGCGTTGCCAGGCTTCCCAAATATACGAATCTCCAGAAATCTCAGCAAATATTTTTTCACCCAAACTGGATGATACTTTCAGGTAATGATCAGTACACTAAGGCGACTTGGTTCCCCAAATTTCGTTCTTCTATGTTGAAGCGTTCGTTTCCAGTAACAGTTTGAATTTTTAGGTTTCACTCTGTTTTCTCCTATATTGATAGATGTATTTGGAACTCTAAATCCAACACGGTTTGTGCTAGCTTCTTGAAACTTGACACAATAAAGTAGTTTCACGTTCTATCTCTATGTTTTGTTTCCTCTTGATGTAGCCCTAAGCAGTGACTGGCGAGAAACACTTTCATGGAAAGGGGTGGCTTCCCAAAATTACGAATCTCCAGAAATCTCAGCAAATATTTTTTCACCCAAACTGGATGATACTTTCAGGTAATGATCAGTACACTAAGGCGACTTGGTTCCCCAAATTTCGTTCTTCTATGTTGAAGCGTTCGTTTCCAGTAACAGTTTGAATTTTTAGGTTTCACTCTGTTTTCTCCTATATTGATAGATGTATTTGGAACTCTAAATCCAACACGGTTTGTGCTAGCTTCTTGAAACTTGACACAATAAAGTAGTTTCACATTCTATCTCTATGTTTTGTTTCCTCTTGATGTAGCCCCAACAGTGACTGGCGAGAAACACTTTCATGGAAAGGGGTTGCCAGGCTTCCCAAAATTACGAATCTCCAGAAATCTCAGGAAATATTTTTTCACCCAAACAGGATGATACTTTCAGGTAATGATCAGTACACTAAGGCGACTTGGTTCCCCAAATTTCGTTCTTCTATGTTGAAGCGTTCGTTTCCAGTAACAGTTTGAATTTTTAGGTTTCACTCTGTTTTCTCCTTTATTGATAGATGTATTTAGAACTCTGAATCCAACACGGTTTGTGCTAGCTTCTTGAAACTTTACACAATAAAGTAGTTTCACGTTCTATCTCTATGTTTTGTTTCTTCTTGATGTAGCCCTAAGCAGTGACTGACGAGAAACACTTTCATGGAAAGGGGTTGCCAGGCTTCCCAAAATTACGAATCTCCAGAAATCTCAGGAAATATTTTTTCACCCAAACAGGATGATACTTTCAGGTAATGATCAGTACACTAAGGTGACTTGGTTCCCCAAATTTCGTTTTTCTATGTTGAAGCGTTCGTTTCCAGTAACAGTTTGAATTTTTAGGTTTCACTCTGTTTTCTCCTTTATTGATAGATGTATTTGGAACTCTGAATCCAACACGGTTTGTGCTAGCTTCTTGAAGCTTGACACAATAAAGTAGTTTCACGTTCTATCTCTATGTTTTGTTTCTTCTTGATGTAGCCCTAAGCAGTGACTGGCGAGAAACACTTTCATGGAAAGGGGTTGCCAAGCTTCCCAAAATTACGAATCTCCAGAAATCACAGCAAATATTTTTTCACCCAAACTGAATGATACTTTCAGGTAATGATCAGTACACTAAGGCGACTTGGTTCCCCAAATGTCGTTCTTCTATGTTGAAGCGTTCGTTTCCAGTAACAGTTTGAATTTTTAGGTTTCACTCTGTTTTCTCCTATATTGATAGATGTATTTGGAACTCTAAATCCAACACGGTTTGTGCTAGCTTCTTGAAACTTGACACAATAAAGTAGTTTCACGTTCTATCTCTATGTTTTGTTTCCTCTTGATGTAGCCCTAAGCAGTGACTGGCGAGAAACACTTTCATGGAAAGTGGTTGCCAGGCTTCCCAAAATTACGAATCTCCAGAAATCTCAGCAAATATTTTTTCACCCAAACTGGATGATACTTTCAGGTAATGATCAGTACACTAAGGCGACTTGGTTCCCCAAATTTCGTTCTTCTATGTTGAAGCGTTCGTTTCCAGTAACAGTTTGAATTTTTAGGTTTCACTCTGTTTTCTCCTATATTGATAGATGTATTTGGAACTCTAAATCCAACACGGTTTGTGCTAGCTTCTTGAAACTTGACACAATAAAGTAGTTTCACGTTCTATCTCTATGTTTTGTTTCCTCTTGATGTAGCCCTAACAGTGACTGGCGAGAAACACTTTCATGGAAAGGGGTGGCTTCCCAAAATTACGAATCTCCAGAAATCTCAGCAAATATTTTTTTCACCCAAACTGGATGATACTTTCAGGTAATGATCAGTACACTAAGGCGACTTGGTTCCCCAAATTTCGTTCTTCTATGTTGAAGCGTTCGTTTCCAGTAACAGTTTGAATTTTAGGTTTCACTCTGTTTTCTCCTATATTGATAGATGTATTTGGAACTCTAAATCCAACACGGTTTGTGCTAGCTTCTTGAAACTTGACACAATAAAGTAGTTTCACGTTCTATCTCTATGTTTTGTTTCCTCTTGATGTAGCCCTAAGCAGTGACTGACGAGAAACACTTTCATGGAAAGGGGTTGATAGGCTTCCCAAAATTACGAATCTCCAGAAATCTCAGGAAATATTTTTTCACCCAAACAGGATGATACTTTCAGGTAATGATCAGTACACTAAGGCGACTTGGTTCCCAAAATTTCATTTTTCTATGTTGAAGCGTTCGTTTCCAGTAACAGTTTGAATTTTTAGGTTTCACTCTGTTTTCTCCTATATTGATAGATGTATTTGGAACTCTAAATCCAA
Source organism: Spermophilus citellus (assembly GCF_964194105.1). NCBI lineage: Eukaryota > Metazoa > Chordata > Mammalia > Rodentia > Sciuridae > Spermophilus > Spermophilus citellus. The sequence goes on along the minus strand of NC_138188.1, from coordinate 7,117,627 downwards.
CACGGTTTGTGCTAGGTTCTTGAAACTTGACACAATAAAGTAGTTTCACGTTCTATCTCTATGTTTTGTTTCCTCTTGATGTAGCCCTAAGCAGTGACTGGCGAGAAACACTTTCATGGAAAGGGGTTGCCAGGCTTCCCAAAATTACGAATCTCCAGAAATCTCAGCAAATATTTTTTCACCCAAACTGGATGATACTTTCAGGTAATGATCAGTACACTAAGGCGACTTGGTTCCCCAAATTTCGTTCTTCTATGTTGAAGCGTTCGTTTCCAGTAACAGTTTGAATTTTTAGGTTTCACTCTGTTTTCTCCTATATTGATAGATGTATTTGGAACTCTAAATCCAACACGGTTTGTGCTAGCTTCTTGAAACTTGACACAATAAAGTAGTTTCACGTTCTATCTCTATGTTTTGTTTGCTCTTGATGTACCCCTAAGCAGTGACTGGCGAGAAACACTTTCATGGAAAGGGGTGGCTTCCCAAAATTACGAATCTCCAGAAATCTCAGCAAATATTTTTTCACCCAAACTGGATGATTCTTTCAGGTAATGATCAGTACACTAAGGCGACTTGGTTCCCCAAATGTCGTTCTTCTATGTTGAAGCGTTCGTTTCCAGTAACAGTTTGAATTTTTAGGTTTCACTCTGTTTTCTCCTATATTGATAGATGTATTTGGAACTCTAAATCCAACACGGTTTGTGCTAGCTTCTTGAAACTTGACACAATAAAGTAGTTTCACGTTCTATCTCTATGTTTTGTTTCCTCTTGATGTAGCCCTAACAGTGACTGGCGAGAAACACTTTCATGGAAAGGGGTGGCTTCCCAAAATTACGAATCTCCAGAAATACAGCAAATATTTTTTCACCCAAACTGGATGATACTTTCAGGTAATGATCAGTACACTAAGGCGACTTGGTTCCCCAAATTTCGTTCTTCTATGTTGAAGCGTTCGTTTCCAGTAACAGTTTGAATTTTAGGTTTCACTCTGTTTTCTCCTATATTGATAGATGTATTTGGAACTCTAAATCCAACACGGTTTGTGCTAGCTTCTTGAAACTTGACACAAGAAAATAGTTTCACGTTCTATCTCTATGTTTTGTTTCCTCTTGATGTAGCCCTAAGCAGTGACTGACGAGAAACACTTTCATGGAAAGGGGTTGACAGGCTTCCCAAAATTACGAATCTCCAGAAATCTCAGGAAATATTTTTTCACCCAAACAGGATGATACTTTCAGGTAATGATCAGTACACTAAGGCGACTTGGTTCCCCAAATTTCGTTTTTCTATGTTGAAGCGTTCGTTTCCAGTAACAGTTTGAATTTTTAGGTTTCACTCTGTTTTCTCCTATATTGATAGATGTATTTGGAACTCTAAATCCAACACGGTTTGTGCTAGCTTCTTGAAACTTGACACAATAAGGTAGTTTCACATTCTATCTCTATGTTTTGTTTCCTCTTGATGTAGCCCTAACAGTGACTGGCGAGAAACACTTTCATGGAAAGGGGTTGCCAGGCTTCCCAAATATACGAATCTCCAGAAATCTCAGCAAATATTTTTTCACCCAAACTGGATGATACTTTAAGGTAATGATCAGTACTCTAAGGCGACTTGGTTCCCCAAATGTCGTTCTTCTATGTTGAAGCGTTCGTTTCCAGTAACAGTTTGAATTTTTAGGTTTCACTCTGTTTTCTCCTATATTGATAGATGTATTTGGAACTCTAAATCCAACACGGTTTGTGCTACGTTCTTGAAACTTGACACAATAAAGTAGTTTCACGTTCTATCTCTATGTTTTGTTTCCTCTTGATGTAGACCTAACAGTGACTGGCGAGAAACACTTTCATGGAAAGGGGTTGCCAGGCTTCCCAAATATACGAATCTCCAGAAATCTCAGGAAATATTTTTTCACCCAAACAGGATGATACTTTCAGGTAATGATCAGTACACTAAGGCGACTTGGTTCCCCAAATTTCGTTTTTCTATGTTAAAGCGTTCGTTTTCAGTAACAGTTTGAATTTTTACGTTTCACTCTGTTTTCTCCTATATTGATAGATGTATTTGGGAGTCTAAATCCAACACGGTTTGCGCTAGCTTCTTGAAACTTGACACAATAAAGTAGTTTCAAGTTCTATCTCTATGTTTTGTTTCCTCTTGATGTAGCCCTAAGCAGTGACTGGCGAGAAACACTTTCATGGAAAGGGGTTGGAGGCTTCCCAAAATTACGAATCTCCAGAAATCTCAGCAATTATTTTTTCACCCAAACTGGATGATACTTTCAGGTAATCATCAGTACACTAAGGCGACTTGGTTCCCCATATGTCATTCTTCTATGTTGAAGCGTTCGTTTCCAGTAACAGTTTGAATTTTTAGGTTTCATTCTGTTTTCTCCTATATTGATAGATGTATTTGGAACTCTGAATCCAACACGGTTTGTGCTAGCTTCTTGAAACTTGACACAATAAAGTAGTTTCACGTTCTGTCTCTATGTTTTGTTTCCTCTTGATGTAGCCCTAAGCAGTGACAGGCGAGAAACACTTTCATGGAAAGGGGTTGCCAGGCTTCCTAAAATTACGAATCTCCAGAAATCTCAACAAATATATTTTCACCCAAACTGGATGATACTTTCAGGTAATGATCAGTACACTAAGGCATCTTGGTTCCCCAAATGTCGTTCTTCTATGTTGAAGCGTTCGTTTCCAGTAACAGTTTGAATTTTTAGGTTTCACTCTGTTTTCTCCTATATTGATAGATGTATTTGGAAGTCTAAATCCAACACGGTTTGTGCTAGCTTCTTGAAACTTGACACAATAAAGTAGTTTCACGTTCTATCTCTATGTTTTGTTTCCTCTTGATGTAGCCCTAACAGTGACTGGCGAGAAACACTTTCATGGAAAGGGGTTGCCAGGCTTCCCAAATATACGAATCTCCAGGAATCTCAGGAAATATTTTTTCACCCAAACTGGATGATACTTTCAGGTAATGATCAGTACACTAAGGCGACTTGGTTCCCCAAATTTCGTTTTTCTATGTTAAAGCGTTCGTTTCCAGTAACAGTTTGAATTTTTAGGTTTCTCTCTGTTTTCTCCTATATTGATAGATGTATTTGGAACTCTAAATCCAACACGGTTTGTGCTAGCTTCTTGAAACTTGACACAATAAAGTAGTTTCACGTTCTATCTCTATGTTTTGTTTCTTCTTGATGTAGCCCTAAGCAGTGACTGGCGAGAAACACTTTCATGGAAAGGGGTTGCCAAGCTTCCCAAAATTACGAATCTCCAGAAATCACAGCAAATATTTTTTCACCCAAACTGAATGATACTTTCAGGTAATGATCAGTACACTAAGGCGACTTGGTTCCCCAAATGTCGTTCTTCTATGTTGAAGCGTTCGTTTCCAGTAACAGTTTGAATTTTTAGGTTTCACTCTGTTTTCTCCTATATTGATAGATGTATTTGGAACTCTAAATCCAACACGGTTTGTGCTAGCTTCTTGAAACTTGACACAATAAAGTAGTTTCACGTTCTATCTCTATGTTTTGTTTCCTCTTGATGTAGCCCTAAGCAGTGACTGGCGAGAAACACTTTCATGGAAAGTGGTTGCCAGGCTTCCCAAAATTACGAATCTCCAGAAATCTCAGCAAATATTTTTTCACCCAAACTGGATGATACTTTCAGGTAATGATCAGTACACTAAGGCGACTTGGTTCCCCAAATTTCGTTCTTCTATGTTGAAGCGTTCGTTTCCAGTAACAGTTTGAATTTTAGGTTTCACTCTGTTTTCTCCTATATTGATAGATGTATTTGGAACTCTAAATCCAACACGGTTTGTGCTAGCTTCTTGAAACTTGACACAATAAAGTAGTTTCACGTTCTATCTCTATGTTTTGTTTGCTCTTGATGTACCCCTAAGCAGTGACTGGCGAGAAACACTTTCATGGAAAGGGGTGGCTTCCCAAAATTACGAATCTCCAGAAATCTCAGCAAATATTTTTTCACCCAAACTGGATGATACTTTCAGGTAATGATCAGTACACTAAGGCGACTTGGTTCCCCAAATGTCGTTCTTCTATGTTGAAGCGTTCGTTTCCAGTAACAGTTTGAATTTTTAGGTTTCACTCTGTTTTCTCCTATATTGATAGATGTATTTGGAACTCTAAATCCAACACGGTTTGTGCTAGCTTCTTGAAACTTGACACAATAAAGTAGTTTCACGTTCTATCTCTATGTTTTGTTTCCTCTTGATGTAGCCCTAACAGTGACTGGCGAGAAACACTTTCATGGAAAGGGGTGGCTTCCCAAATATACGAATCTCCAGAAATCTCAGGAAATAGTTTTTCACCCAAACTGGATGATACTTTCAGGTAATGATCAGTACACTAAGGCGACTTGGTTCCCCAAATTTCGTTCTTCTATGTTGAAGCGTTCGTTTCCAGTAACAGTTTGAATTTTAGGTTTCACTCTGTTTTCTCCTATATTGATAGATGTATTTGGAACTCTAAATCCAACACGGTTTGTGCTAGCTTCTTGAAACTTGACACAATAAAGTAGTTTCACGTTCTATCTCTATGTTTTGTTTCCTCTTGATGTAGCCCTAAGCAGTGACTGACGAGAAACACTTTCATGGAAAGAGGTTGACAGGCTTCCCAAAATTACGAATCTCCAGAAATCTCAGGAAATATTTTTTCACCCAAACAGGATGATACTTTCAGGTAATGATCAGTACACTAAGGCGACTTGGTTCCCAAAATTTCATTTTTCTATGTTGAAGCGTTCGTTTCCAGTAACAGTTTGAATTTTTAGGTTTCACTCTGTTTTCTCCTATATTGATAGATGTATTTGGAACTCTAAATCCAACACGGTTTGTGCTAGCTTCTTGAAACTTGACACAATAAAGTAGTTTCACGTTCTATCTCTATGTTTTGTTTCCTCTTGATGTAGCCCTAAGCAGTGACTGGCGAGAAACACTTTCATGGAAAGGGGTTGCCAGGCTTCCCAAAATTACGAATCTCCAGAAATCTCAGCAAATATTTTTTCACCCAAACTGGATGATACTTTCAGGTAATGATCAGTACACTAAGGCGACTTGGTTCCCCAAATTTCGTTCTTCTATGTTGAAGCGTTCGTTTCCAGTAACAGTTTGAATTTTTAGGTTTCACTCTGTTTTCTCCTATATTGATAGATGTATTTGGAACTCTAAATCCAACACGGTTTGTGCTAGCTTCTTGAAACTTGACACAATAAAGTAGTTTCACGTTCTATCTCTATGTTTTGTTTGCTCTTGATGTACCCCTAAGCAGTGACTGGCGAGAAACACTTTCATGGAAAGGGGTGGCTTCCCAAAATTACGAATCTCCAGAAATCTCAGCAAATATTTTTTCACCCAAACTGGATGATTCTTTCAGGTAATGATCAGTACACTAAGGCGACTTGGTTCCCCAAATGTCGTTCTTCTATGTTGAAGCGTTCGTTTCCAGTAACAGTTTGAATTTTTAGGTTTCACTCTGTTTTCTCCTATATTGATAGATGTATTTGGAACTCTAAATCCAACACGGTTTGTGCTAGCTTCTTGAAACTTGACACAATAAAGTAGTTTCACGTTCTATCTCTATGTTTTGTTTCCTCTTGATGTAGCCCTAAGCAGTGACTGACGAGAAACACTTTCATGGAAAGAGGTTGACAGGCTTCCCAAAATTACGAATCTCCAGAAATCTCAGGAAATATTTTTTCACCCAAACAGGATGATACTTTCAGGTAATGATCAGTACACTAAGGCGACTTGGTTCCCAAAATTTCATTTTTCTATGTTGAAGCGTTCGTTTCCAGTAACAGTTTGAATTTTTAGGTTTCACTCTGTTTTCTCCTATATTGATAGATGTATTTGGAACTCTAAATCCAACACGGTTTGTGCTAGCTTCTTGAAACTTGACACAATAAAGTAGTTTCACGTTCTATCTCTATGTTTTGTTTCCTCTTGATGTAGCCCTAAGCAGTGACTGGCGAGAAACACTTTCATGGAAAGGGGTGGCTTCCCAAAATTACGAATCTCCAGAAATCTCAGCAAATATTTTTTCACCCAAACTGGATGATTCTTTCAGGTAATGATCAGTACACTAAGGCGACTTGGTTCCCCAAATGTCGTTCTTCTATGTTGAAGCGTTCGTTTCCAGTAACAGTTTGAATTTTTAGGTTTCACTCTGTTTTCTCCTATATTGATAGATGTATTTGGAACTCTAAATCCAACACGGTTTGTGCTAGCTTCTTGAAACTTGACACAATAAGGTAGTTTCACGTTCTATCTCTATGTTTTGTTTCCTCTTGATGTAGCCCTAACAGTGACTGGCGAGAAACACTTTCATGGAAAGGGGTGTCTTCCCAAAATTACGAATCTCCAGAAATCTCAGCAAATATTTTTTCACCCAAACTGGATGATACTTTCAGGTAATGATCAGTACACTAAGGCGACTTGGTTCCCCAAATTTCGTTCTTCTATGTTGAAGCGTTCGTTTCCAGTAACAGTTTGAATTTTAGGTTTCACTCTGTTTTCTCCTATATTGATAGATGTATTTGGAACTCTAAATCCAACACGGTTTGTGCTAGCTTCTTGAAACTTGACACAATAAAGTAGTTTCACGTTCTATCTCTATGTTTTGTTTCCTCTTGATGTAGCCCTAAGCAGTGACTGACGAGAAACACTTTCATGGAAAGGGGTTGACAGGCTTCCCAAAATTACGAATCTCCAGAAATCTCAGGAAATATTTTTTCACCCAAACAGGATGATACTTTCAGGTAATGATCAGTACACTAAGGCTACTTGGTTCCCCAAATGTCGTTCTTCTATGTTGAAGCGTTCGTTTCCAGTAACAGTTTGAATTTTAGGTTTCACTCTGTTTTCTCCTATATTGATAGATGTATTTGGAACTCTAAATCCAACACGGTTTGTGCTAGCTTCTTGAAACTTGACACAATAAAGTAGTTTCACGTTCTATCTCTATGTTTTGTTTCCTCTTGATGTAGCCCTAAGCAGTGACTGGCGAGAAACACTTTCATGGAAAGGGGTTGCCAGGCTTCCCAAAATTACGAATCTCCAGAAATCTCAGCAAATATTTTTTCACCCAAACTGGATGATACTTTCAGGTAATGATCAGTACACTAAGGCGACTTGGTTCCCCAAATGTCGTTCTTCTATGTTGAAGCGTTCGTTTCCAGTAACAGTTTGAATTTTTAGGTTTCACTCTGTTTTCTCCTATATTGATAGATGTATTTGGAACTCTAAATCCAACACGGTTTGTGCTAGCTTCTTGAAACTTGACACAATAAAGTAGTTTCACGTTCTATCTCTATGTTTTGTTTCCTCTTGATGTAGCCCTAACAGTGACTGGCGAGAAACACTTTCATGGAAAGGGGTGGCTTCCCAAAATTACGAATCTCCAGAAATCTCAGCAAATATTTTTTCACCCAAACTGGATGATACTTTCAGGTAATGATCAGTACACTAAGGCGACTTGGTTCCCCAAATTTCGTTCTTCTATGTTGAAGCGTTCGTTTCCAGTAACAGTTTGAATTTTAGGTTTCACTCTGTTTTCTCCTATATTGATAGATGTATTTGGAACTCTAAATCCAACACGGTTTGTGCTAGCTTCTTGAAACTTGACACAAGAAAGTAGTTTCACGTTCTATCTCTATGTTTTGTTTCCTCTTGATGTAGCCCTAAGCAGTGACTGACGAGAAACACTTTCATGGAAAGGGGTTGACAGGCTTCCCAAAATTACGAATCTCCAGAAATCTCAGGAAATATTTTTTCACCCAAACATGATGATACTTTCAGGTAATGATCAGTACACTAAGGCGACTTGGTTCCCCAAATTTCATTTTTCTATGTTGAAGCGTTCGTTTCCAGTAACAGTTTGAATTTTTAGGTTTCACTCTGTTTTCTCCTATATTGATAGATGTATTTGGAAGTCTAAATCCAACACGGTTTGTGCTAGCTTCTTGAAACTTGACACAATAAAGTAGTTTCACGTTCTATCTCTATGTTTTGTTTCCTCTTGATGTAGCCCTAAGCAGTGACTGGCGAGAAACACTTTCATGGAAAGGGGTTGCCAGGCTTCCCAAAATTACGAATCTCCAGAAATCTCAGCAAATATTTTTTCACCCAAACTGGATGATACTTTCAGGTAATGATCAGTACACTAAGGCGACTTGGTTCCCCAAATTTCGTTCTTCTATGTTGAAGCGTTCGTTTCCAGTAACAGTTTGAATTTTTAGGTTTCACTCTGTTTTCTCCTATATTGATAGATGTATTTGGAACTCTAAATCCAACACGGTTTGTGCTAGCTTCTTGAAACTTGACACAATAAAGTAGTTTCACGTTCTATCTCTATGTTTTGTTTCCTCTTGATGTAGCCCTAACAGTGACTGGCGAGAAACACTTTCATGGAAAGGGGTGGCTTCCCAAAATTACGATACTCCAGAAATCTCAGCAAATATTTTTTCACCCAAACAGGATGATACTTTCAGGTAATGATCAGTACACTAAGGCGACTTGGTTCCCCAAATTTCGTTCTTCTATGTTGAAGCGTTCGTTTCCAGTAACAGTTTGAATTTTAGGTTTCACTCTGTTTTCTCCTATATTGATAGATGTATTTGGAACTCTAAATCCAACACGGTTTGTGCTAGCTTCTTGAAACTTGACACAATAAAGTAGTTTCACGTTCTATCTCTATGTTTTGTTTCCTCTTGATGTAGCCCTAAGCAGTGACTGACGAGAAACACTTTCATGGAAAGGGGTTGACAGGCTTCCCAAAATTACGAATCTCCAGAAATCTCAGGAAATATTTTTTCACCCAAACAGGATGATACTTTCAGGTAATGATCACTACACTAAGGCGACTTGGTTCCCCAAATTTCGTTTTTCTATGTTGAAGCGTTCGTTTCCAGTAACAGTTTGAATTTTAGGTTTCACTCTGTTTTCTCCTATATTGATAGATGTATTTGGAACTCTGAATCCAACACGGTTTGTGCTAGCTTCTTGAAACTTTACACAATAAAGTAGTTTCACGTTCTATCTCTATGTTTTGTTTCCTCTTGATGTAGCCCTAAGCAGTGACTGGCGAGAAACACTTTCATGGAAAGGGGTGGCTTCCCAAAATTACGAATCTCCAGAAATCTCAGCAAATATTTTTTCACCCAAACTGGATGATACTTTCAGGTAATGATCAGTACACTAAGGCGACTTGGTTCCCAAAATGTCGTTCTTCTATGTTGAAGCGTTCGTTTCCAGTAACAGTTTGAATTTTTAGGTTTCACTCTGTTTTCTCCAATATTGATAGATGTATTTGGAACTCTAAATCCAACACGGTTTGTGCTAGCTTCTTGAAACTTGACACAATAAAGTAGTTTCACGTTCTATCTCTATGTTTTGTTTCCTCTTGATGTAGCCCTAAGCAGTGACTGGCGAGAAACACATTCATGGAAAGGGATTGCCAGGCTTCCCAAAATTACGAATCTCCAGAAATCTCAGCAAATATTTTTTCACCCAAACTGGATGATACTTTCAGGTAATGATCAGTACACAAAGGTGAATTGGTTCTCCAAATGTCGTTCTTCTATGTTGAAGCGTTCGTTTCCAGTAACAGTTTGAATTTTTAGGTTTCACTCTGTTTTCTCCTTTATTGATAGATGTATTTGGAACTCCAAATCCAACACGGTTTGTGCTAGCTTCTTGAAACTTGACACAATAAAGTAGTTTCACGTTCTATCTCTATGTTTTGTTTCCTCTTGATGTAGCCCTAAGCAGTGACTGGCGAGAAACACTTTCATGGAAAGGAGTTGCCAGGCTTCCCAAAATTACGAATCTCCAGAAATCTCAACAAATATTTTTTCACCCAAACTGGATGATACATTCAGGTAATGATCAGTACACTAAGGCGACTTGGTTCCCCAAATGTCGTTCTTCTATGTTGAAGCGTTCGTTTCCAGTAACAGTTTGAATTTTTAGGTTTCACTCTGTTTTCTCCTATATTGATAGATGGATTTGGAACTCTAAATCCAACACGGTTTGTGCTAGCTTCTTGAAACTTGACACAATAAAGTAGTTTCACGTTCTATCTCTATGTTTTGTTTCCTCTTGATGTAGCCCTAACAGTGACTGGCGAGAAACACTTTCATGGAAAGGGGTTGCCAGGCTTCCCAAATATACGAATCTCCAGAAATCTCAGGAAATATTTTTTCACCCAAACTGGATGATACTTTCAGGTAATGATCAGTACACTAAGGCGACTTGGTTCCCAAAATTTCGTTTTTCTATGTTAAAGCGTTCGTTTCCAGTAACAGTTTGAATTTTTAGGTTTCACTCTGTTTTCTCCTATATTGATAGATGTATTTGGAACTCTAAATCCAACACGGTTTGTGCTAGCTTCTTGAAACTTGACACAATAAAGTAGTTTCACGTTCTATCTCTATGTTTTGTTTCCTCTTGATGTAGCCCTAAGCAGTGACTGGCGAGAAACACTTTCATGGAAAGGGGTTGCCAAGCTTCCCAAAATTACGAATCTCCAGAAATCACAGCAAATATTTTTTCACCCAAACTGAATGATACTTTCAGGTAATGATCAGTACACTAAGGCGACTTGGTTCCCCAAATGTCGTTCTTCTATGTTGAAGCGTTCGTTTCCAGTAACAGTTTGAATTTTTAGGTTTCACTCTGTTTTCTCCTATATTGATAGATGTATTTGGAACTCTAAATCCAACACGGTTTGTGCTAGCTTCTTGAAACTTGACACAATAAAGTAGTTTCACGTTCTATCTCTATGTTTTGTTTCCTCTTGATGTAGCCCTAAGCAGTGACTGACGAGAAACACTTTCATTGAAAGGGGTTGACAGGCTTCCCAAAATTACGAATCTCCAGAAATCTCAGGAAATATTTTTTCACCCAAACTGGATGATACTTTCAGGTAATGATCAGTACACTAAGGCGACTTGGTTCCCCAAATTTCATTTTTCTATGTTGAAGCGTTCGTTTCCAGTAACAGTTTGAATTTTTAGGTTTCACTCTGTTTTCTCCTATATTGATAGATGTATTTGGAACTCTAAATCCAACACGGTTTGTGCTAGCTTCTTGAAACTTGACACAATAAAGTAGTTTCACGTTCTATCTCTATGTTTTGTTTCCTCTTGATGTAGCCCTAAGCAGTGACTGGCGAGAAACACTTTCATGGAAAGGGGTTGCGAGGCTTCCCAAAATTACGAATCTCCAGAAATCTCAGCAAATATTTTTTCACCCAAACTGGATGATACTTTCAGGTAATGATCAGTACACTAAGGCGACTTGGTTCCCCAAATTTCGTTCTTCTATGTTGAAGCGTTCGTTTCCAGTAACAGTTTGAATTTTTAGGTTTCACTCTGTTTTCTCCTATATTGATAGATGTATTTGGAACTCTAAATCCAACACGGTTTGTGCTAGCTTCTTGAAACTTGACACAATAAAGTAGTTTCACGTTCTATATCTATGTTTTGTTTCCTCTTGATGTAGCAATAACAGTGACTGGCGAGAAACACTTTCATGGAAAGGGGTGGCTTCCCAAAATTACGAATCTCCAGAAATCTCAGCAAATATTTTTTCACCCAAACTGGATGATACTTTCAGGTAATGATCAGTACACTAAGGCGACTTGGTTCCCCAAATGTCGTTCTTCTATGTTGAAGCGTTCGTTTCCAGTAACAGTTTGAATTTTTAGGTTTCACTCTGTTTTCTCCAATATTGATAGATGTATTTGGAACTCTAAATCCAACACGGTTTGTGCTAGCTTCTTGAAACTTGACACAAGAAAGTAGTTTCACGTTCTATCTCTATGTTTTGTTTCCTCTTGATGTAGCCCTAAGCAGTGACTGACGAGAAACACTTTCATGGAAAGGGGTTGACAGGCTTCCCAAAATTACGAATCTCCAGAAATCTCAGGAAATATTTTTTCACCCAAACAGGATGATACTTTCAGGTAATGATCACTACACTAAGGCGACTTGGTTCCCCAAATTTCGTTTTTCTATGTTGAAGCGTTCGTTTCCAGTAACAGTTTGAATTTTAGGTTTCACTCTGTTTTCTCCTATATTGATAGATGTATTTGGAACTCTGAATCCAACACGGTTTGTGCTAGCTTCTTGAAACTTTACACAATAAAGTAGTTTCACGTTCTATCTCTATGTTTTGTTTCCTCTTGATGTAGCCCTAAGCAGAGACTGGCGAGAAACACTTTCATGGAAAGGGGTGGCTTCCCAAAATTACGAATCTCCAGAAATCTCAGCAAATATTTTTTCACCCAAACTGGATGATACTTTCAGGTAATGATCAGTACACTAAGGCGACTTGGTTCCCAAAATGTCGTTCTTCTATGTTGAAGCGTTCGTTTCCAGTAACAGTTTGAATTTTTAGGTTTCACTCTGTTTTCTCCAATATTGATAGATGTATTTGGAACTCTAAATCCAACACGGTTTGTGCTAGCTTCTTGAAACTTGACACAATAAAGTAGTTTCATGTTCTATCTCTATGTTTTGTTTCCTCTTGATGTAGCCCTAAGCAGTGACTGGCGAGAAACACATTCATGGAAAGGGATTGCCAGGCTTCCCAAAATTACGAATCTCCAGAAATCTCAGCAAATATTTTTTCACCCAAACTGGATGATACTTTCAGGTAATGATCAGTACACAAAGGTGAATTGGTTCTCCAAATGTCGTTCTTCTATGTTGAAGCGTTCGTTTCCAGTAACAGTTTGAATTTTTAGGTTTCACTCTGTTTTCTCCTTTATTGATAGATGTATTTGGAACTCCAAATCCAACACGGTTTGTGCTAGCTTCTTGAAACTTGACACAATAAAGTAGTTTCACGTTCTATCTCTATGTTTTGTTTCCTCTTGATGTAGCCCTAAGCAGTGACTGGCGAGAAACACTTTCATGGAAAGGAGTTGCCAGGCTTCCCAAAATTACGAATCTCCAGAAATCTCAACAAATATTTTTTCACCCAAACTGGATGATACATTCAGGTAATGATCAGTACACTAAGGCGACTTGGTTCCCCAAATGTCGTTCTTCTATGTTGAAGCGTTCGTTTCCAGTAACAGTTTGAATTTTTAGGTTTCACTCTGTTTTCTCCTATATTGATAGATGGATTTGGAACTCTAAATCCAACACGGTTTGTGCTAGCTTCTTGAAACTTGACACAATAAAGTAGTTTCACGTTCTATCTCTATGTTTTGTTTCCTCTTGATGTAGCCCTAACAGTGACTGGCGAGAAACACTTTCATGGAAAGGGGTTGCCAGGCTTCCCAAATATACGAATCTCCAGAAATCTCAGGAAATATTTTTTCACCCAAACTGGATGATACTTTCAGGTAATGATCAGTACACTAAGGCGACTTGGTTCCCAAAATTTCGTTTTTCTATGTTAAAGCGTTCGTTTCCAGTAACAGTTTGAATTTTTAGGTTTCACTCTGTTTTCTCCTATATTGATAGATGTATTTGGAACTCTAAATCCAACACGGTTTGTGCTAGCTTCTTGAAACTTGACACAATAAAGTAGTTTCACGTTCTATCTCTATGTTTTGTTTCCTCTTGATGTAGCCCTAAGCAGTGACTGGCGAGAAACACTTTCATGGAAAGGGGTTGCCAAGCTTCCCAAAATTACGAATCTCCAGAAATCACAGCAAATATTTTTTCACCCAAACTGAATGACACTTTCAGGTAATGATCAGTACACTAAGGCGACTTGGTTCCCCAAATGTCGTTCTTCTATGTTGAAGCGTTCGTTTCCAGTAACAGTTTGAATTTTTAGGTTTCACTCTGTTTTCTCCTATATTGATAGATGTATTTGGAACTCTAAATCCAACACGGTTTGTGCTAGCTTCTTGAAACTTGACACAATAAAGTAGTTTCACGTTCTATCTCTATGTTTTGTTTCCTCTTGATGTAGCCCTAAGCAGTGACTGACGAGAAACACTTTCATTGAAAGGGGTTGACAGGCTTCCCAAAATTACGAATCTCCAGAAATCTCAGGAAATATTTTTTCACCCAAACTGGATGATACTTTCAGGTAATGATCAGTACACTAAGGCGACTTGGTTCCCCAAATTTCATTTTTCTATGTTGAAGCGTTCGTTTCCAGTAACAGTTTGAATTTTTAGGTTTCACTCTGTTTTCTCCTATATTGATAGATGTATTTGGAACTCTAAATCCAACACGGTTTGTGCTAGCTTCTTGAAACTTGACACAATAAAGTAGTTTCACGTTCTATCTCTATGTTTTGTTTCCTCTTGATGTAGCCCTAAGCAGTGACTGGCGAGAAACACTTTCATGGAAAGGGGTTGCGAGGCTTCCCAAAATTACGAATCTCCAGAAATCTCAGCAAATATTTTTTCACCCAAACTGGATGATACTTTCAGGTAATGATCAGTACACTAAGGCGACTTGGTTTCCCAAATTTCGTTCTTCTATGTTGAAGCGTTCGTTTCCAGTAACAGTTTGAATTTTTAGGTTTCACTCTGTTTTCTCCTATATTGATAGATGTATTTGGAACTCTAAATCCAACACGGTTTGTGCTAGCTTCTTGAAACTTGACACAATAAAGTAGTTTCACGTTCTATATCTATGTTTTGTTTCCTCTTGATGTAGCAATAACAGTGACTGGCGAGAAACACTTTCATGGAAAGGGGTGGCTTCCCAAAATTACGAATCTCCAGAAATCTCAGCAAATATTTTTTCACCCAAACTGGATGATACTTTCAGGTAATGATCAGTACACTAAGGCGACTTGGTTCCCCAAATGTCGTTCTTCTATGTTGAAGCGTTCGTTTCCAGTAACAGTTTGAATTTTTAGGTTTCACTCTGTTTTCTCCAATATTGATAGATGTATTTGGAACTCTAAATCCAACACGGTTTGTGCTAGCTTCTTGAAACTTGACACAATAAAGTAGTTTCACGTTCTATCTCTATGTTTTGTTTCCTCTTGATGTAGCCCTAAGCAGTGACTGGCGAGAAACACATTCATGGAAAGGGATTGCCAGGCTTCCCAAAATTACGAATCTCCAGAAATCTCAGCAAATATTTTTTCACCCAAAGGATGATACTTTCAGGTAATGATCAGTACACAAAGGTGAATTGGTTCCCCAAATGTCGTTCTTCTATGTTGAAGCGTTCGTTTCCAGTAACAGTTTGAATTTTTAGGTTTCACTCTGTTTTCTCCTATATTGATAGATGTATTTGGAACTCTAAATCCAACACGGTTTGTGCTAGCTTCTTGAAACTTGACACAATAAAGTAGTTTCACGTTTTATCTCTATGTTTTGTTTCCTCTTGATGTAGCCCTAAGCAGTGACTGGCAAGAAACACTTTCATGGAAAGGGGTTGCCAGGCTTCCCAAAATTACGAATCTCCAGAAATCTCAGCAATTATTTTTTCACCCAAACTGGATGATACTTTCAGGTAATGATCAGTACACTAAGGCGACTTGGTTCCCCAAATGTCATTCTTCTATGTTGAAGCGTTCGTTTCCAGTAACAGTTTGAATTTTTAGGTTTCACTCTGTTTTCTCCTTTATTGATAGATGTATTTGGAACTCTGAATCCAACACGGTTTGTGCTAGCTTCTTGAAACTTGACACAATAAAGTAGTTTCACGTTCTATCTCTATGTTTTGTTTCCTCTTGATGTAGCCCTAAGCAGTGACTGACGAGAAACACTTTCATGGAAAGGGGTTGCCAGGCTTCCCAAAATTACGAATCTCCAGAAATCTCAGGAAATATTTTTTCACCCAAACAGGATGATACTTTCAGGTAATGATCAGTACACTAAGGCGACTTGGTTCCCCAAATTTCGTTTTTCTATGTTGAAGCGTTCGTTTCCAGTAACAGTTTGAATTTTTAGGTTTCACTCTGTTTTCTCCTATATTGATAGATGTATTTGGAACTCTGAATCCAACACGGTTTGTGCTAGCTTCTTGAAACTTGACACAATAAAGTAGTTTCACGTTCTATCTCTATGTTTTGTTTCCTCTTGATGTAGCCCTAAGCAGTGACTGGCGAGAAACACTTTCATGGAAAGGGGTGGCTTCCCAAAATTACGAATCTCCAGAAATCTCAGCAAATATTTTTTCACCCAAACTGGATGATACTTTCAGGTAATGATCAGTACACTAAGGCGACTTGGTTCCCAAAATGTCGTTCTTCTATGTTGAAGCGTTCGTTTCCAGTAACAGTTTGAATTTTTAGGTTTCACTCTGTTTTCTCCAATATTGATAGATGTATTTGGAACTCTAAATCCAACACGGTTTGTGCTAGCTTCTTGAAACTTGACACAATAAAGTAGTTTCACGTTCTATCTCTATGTTTTGTTTCCTCTTGATGTAGCCCTAAGCAGTGACTGGCGAGAAACACTTTCATGGAAAGGAGTTGCCAGGCTTCCCAAAATTACGAATCTCCAGAAATCTCAACAAATATTTTTTCACCCAAACTGGATGATACATTCAGGTAATGATCAGTACACTAAGGCGACTTGGTTCCCCAAATGTCGTTCTTCTATGTTGAAGCGTTCGTTTCCAGTAACAGTTTGAATTTTTAGGTTTCACTCTGTTTTCTCCTATATTGATAGATGTATTTGGAACTCTAAATCCAACACGGTTTGTGCTAGCTTCTTGAAACTTGACACAATAAAGTAGTTTCACGTTCTATCTCTATGTTTTGTTTCCTCTTGATGTAGCCCTAAGCAGTGACAGGCGAGAAACACTTTCATGGAAAGGGGTTGCCAGGCTTCCTAAAATTACGAATCTCCAGAAATCTCAACAAATATTTTTTCACCCAAACTGGATGATACTTTCAGGTAATGATCAGTACACTAAGGCAACTTGGTTCCCCAAATGTCGTTCTTCTATGTTGAAGCGTTCGTTTCCAGTAACAGTTTGAATTTTTAGGTTTCACTCTGTTTTCTCCTATATTGATAGATGTATTTGGAACTCTAAATCCAACACGGTTTGTGCTAGCTTCTTGAAACTTGACACAATAAAGTAGTTTCACGTTCTATCTCTATGTTTTGTTTCCTCTTGATGTAGCCCTAACAGTGACTGGCGAGAAACACTTTCATGGAAAGGGGTTGCCAGGCTTCACAAATATACGAATCTCCAGAAATCTCAGCAAATATTTTTTCACCCAAACTGGATGATACTTTCAGGTAATGATCAGTACACTAAGGCGACTTGGTTCCCCAAATGTCGTTCTTCTATGGTGAAGCGTTTGTTTCCAGTAACAGTTTGAATTTTTAGGTTTCACTCTGTTTTGTCCAATATTGATAGATGTATTTGGAACTCTAAATCCAACACGGTTTGTGCTAGCTTCTTGAAACTTGACACAATAAAGTAGTTTCACGTTCTATCTCTATGTCTTGTTTCCTCTTGATGTAGCCCTAAGCAGTGACTGGCGAGAAACACATTCATGGAAAGGGATTGCCAGGCTTCCCAAAATTACGAATCTCCAGAAATCTCAGCAAATATTTTTTCACCCAAAGGATGATACTTTCAGGTAATGATCAGTACACAAAGGTGAATTGGTTCCCCAAATGTCGTTCTTCTATGTTGAAGCGTTCATTTCCAGTAACAGTTTGAATTTTTAGGTTTCACTCTGTTTTCTCCTATATTGATAGATGTATTTGGAACTCTAAATCCAACACGGTTTGTGCTAGCTTCTTGAAACTTGACACAATAAAGTAGTTTCACGTTTTATCTCTATGTTTTGTTTCCTCTTGATGTAGCCCTAAGCAGTGACTGGCAAGAATCACTTTCATGGAAAGGGGTTGCCAGGCTTCCCAAAATTACGAATCTCCAGAAATCTCAGCAATTATTTTTTCACCCAAACTGGATGATACTTTCAGGTAATGATCAGTACACTAAGGCGACTTGGTTCCCCAAATGTCATTCTTCTATGTTGAAGCGTTCGTTTCCAGGAACAGTTTGAATTTTTAGGTTTCACTCTGTTTTCTCCTTTATTGATAGATGTATTTGGAACTCTGAATCCAACACGGTTTGTGCTAGCTTCTTGAAACTTGACACAATAAAGTAGTTTCACGTTCTATCTCTATGTTTTGTTTCCTCTTGATGTAGCCCTAAGCAGTGACTGGCGAGAAACACTTTCATGGAAAGGGGTTGCCAGGCTTCCCAAAATTACGAATCTCCAGAAATCTCAGCAAATATTTTTTCACCCAAACAGGATGATACTTTCAGGTAATGATCAGTACACTAAGGCGACTTGGTTCCCCAAATTTCGTTTTTCTATGTTGAAGCGTTTGTTTCCAGTAACAGTTTGAATTTTTAGGTTTCACTCTGTTTTCTCCTTTATTGATAGATGTATTTGGAACTCTAAATCCAACACGGTTTGTGCTAGCTTCTTGAAACTTGACACAATAAAGTAGTTTCACGTTCTATCTCTATGTTTTGTTTCCTCTTGATGTAGCCCTAACAGTGACTGGCGAGAAACACTTTCATGGAAAGGGGTGGCTTCCCAAAATTACGAATCTCCAGAAATCTCAGCAAATATTTTTTCACCCAAACTGGATGATACTTTCAGGTAATGATCAGTACACTAAGGCGACTTGGTTCCCAAAATGTCGTTCTTCTATGTTGAAGCGTTCGTTTCCAGTAACAGTTTGAATTTTTAGGTTTCACTCTGTTTTCTCCAATATTGATAGATGTATTTGGAACTCTAAATCCAACACGGTTTGTGCTAGCTTCTTGAAACTTGACACAATAAAGTAGTTTCACGTTCTATCTCTATGTTTTGTTTCCACTTGATGTAGCCCTAACAGTGACTGGCGAGAAACACTTTCATGGAAAGGGGTTGCCAGGCTTCCCAAATATACGAATCTCCAGAAATCTCAGGAAATATTTTTTCACCCAAACTGGATGATACTTTCAGGTAATGATCAGTACACTAAGGCGACTTGGTTCCCCAAATTTCGTTTTTCTATGTTAAAGCGTTCGTTTCCAGTAACAGTTTGAATTTTTAGGTTTCACTCTGTTTTCTCCTATATTGATAGATGTATTTGGAACTCTAAATCCAACACGGTTTGTGCTAGCTTCTTGAAACTTGACACAATAAAGTAGTTTCACGTTCTATCTCTATGTTTTGTTTCCTCTTGATGTAGCCCTAAGCAGTGACTGGCGAGAAACACTTTCATGGAAAGGGGTTGCCAAGCTTCCCAAAATTACGAATCTCCAGAAATCACAGCAAATATTTTTCCCCCAAACTGAATGATACTTTCAGGTAATGATCAGTACACTAAGGCGACTTGGTTCCCCAAATGTCGTTCTTCTATGTTGAAGCGTTCGTTTCCAGTAACAGTTTGAATTTTTAGGTTTCACTCTGTTTTCTCCTATATTGATAGATGTATTTGGAACTCTAAATCCAACAAGGTTTGTGCTAGCTTCTTGAAACTTGACACAATAAAGTAGTTTCACGTTCTATCTCTATGTTTTGTTTCCTCTTGATGTAGCCCTAAGCAGTGACTGGCGAGAAACACTTTCATGGAAAGGGGTTGCCAGGCTTCCCAAAATTACGAATCTCCAGAAATCTCAGCAAATATTTTTTCACCCAAACTGGATGATACTTTCAGGTAATGATCAGTACACTAAGGCGACTTGGTTGCCCAAATTTCGTTCTTCTATGTTGAAGCGTTCGTTTCCAGTAACAGTTTGAATTTTTAGGTTTCACTCTGTTTTCTCCTATATTGATAGATGTATTTGGAACTCTAAATCCAACACGGTTTGTGCTAGCTTCTTGAAACTTGAGACAATAAAGTAGTTTCACGTTCTATCTCTATGTTTTGTTTCCTCTTGATGTAGCCCTAAGCAGTGACTGACGAGAAACACTTTCATGGAAAGGGGTTGACAGGCTTCCCAAAATTACGAATCTCCAGAAATCTCAGGAAATATTTTTTCACCCAAACTGGATGATACTTTCAGGTAATGATCAGTACACTAAGGCGACTTGGTTCCCCAAATGTCGTTCTTCTATGTTGAAGCGTTCGTTTCCAGTAACAGTTTGAATTTTTAGGTTTCACTCTGTTTTCTCCTTTATTGATAGATGTATTTGGAACTCCAAATCCAACACGGTTTGTGCTAGCTTCTTGAAACTTGACACAATAAAGTAGTTTCACGTTCTATCTCTATGTTTTGTTTCCTCTTGATGTAGCCCTAAGCAGTGACTGGCGAGAAACACTTTCATGGAAAGGAGTTGCCAGGCTTCCCAAAATTACGAATCTCCAGAAATCTCAACAAATATTTTTTCACCCAAACTGGATGATACATTCAGGTAATGATCAGTACACTAAGGCGACTTGGTTCCCCAAATGTCGTTCTTCTATGTTGAAGCGTTCGTTTCCAGTAACAGTTTGAATTTTTAGGTTTCACTCTGTTTTCTCCTATATTGATAGATGTATTTGGAACTCTAAATCCAACACGGTTTGTGCTAGCTTCTTGAAACTTGACACAATAAAGTAGTTTCACGTTCTATCTCTATGTTTTGTTTCCTCTTGATGTAGCCCTAAGCAGTGACTGGCGAGAAACACTTTCATGGAAAGGGGTTGCCAGGCTTCCCAAAATTACGAATCTCCAGAAATCTCAGCAAATATTTTTTCACCCAAACTGGATGATACTTTCAGGTAATGATCAGTACACTAAGGCGACTTGGTTCCCCAAATTTCGTTCTTCTATGTTGAAGCGTTCGTTTCCAGTAACAGTTTGAATTTTTAGGTTTCACTCTGTTTTCTCCTATATTGATAGATGTATTTGGAACTCTAAATCCAACACGGTTTGTGCTAGCTTCTTGAAACTTGACACAATAAAGTAGGTTCACGTTCTATCTCTATGTTTTTTTTCCTCTTGATGTAGCCCTAACAGTGACTGGCGAGAAACACTTTCATGGAAAGGGGTGGCTTCCCAAAATTACGAATCTCCAGAAATCTCAACAAATATTTTTTCACCCAAACTGGATGATACATTCAGGTAATGATCAGTACACTAAGGCGACTTGGTTCCCCAAATGTCGTTCTTCTATGTTGAAGCGTTCGTTTCCAGTAACAGTTTGAATTTTTAGGTTTCACTCTGTTTTCTCCTATATTGATAGATGTATTTGGAACTCTAAATCCAACACGGTTTGTGCTAGCTTCTTGAAACTTGACACAATAAAGTAGTTTCACGTTCTATCTCTATGTTTTGTTTCCTCTTGATGTAGCCCTAAGCAGTGACTGGCGAGAAACACTTTCATGGAAAGGGGTTGCCAGGCTTCCCAAAATTACGAATCTCCAGAAATCTCAGCAAATATTTTTTCACCCAAACTGGATGATACTTTCAGGTAATGATCAGTACACTAAGGCGACTTGGTTCCCCAAATTTCGTTCTTCTATGTTGAAGCGTTCGTTTCCAGTAACAGTTTGAATTTTTAGGTTTCACTCTGTTTTCTCCTATATTGATAGATGTATTTGGAACTCTAAATCCAACACGGTTTGTGCTAGCTTCTTGAAACTTGACACAATAAAGTAGGTTCACGTTCTATCTCTATGTTTTTTTTCCTCTTGATGTAGCCCTAACAGTGACTGGCGAGAAACACTTTCATGGAAAGGGGTGGCTTCCCAAAATTACGAATCTCCAGAAATCTCAGCAAATATTTTTTCACCCAAACTGGATGATACTTTCAGGTAATGATCAGTACACTAAGGCGACTTGGTTCCCCAAATGTCGTTCTTCTATGTTGAAGCGTTCGTTTCCAGTAACAGTTTGAATTTTTAGGTTTCACTCTGTTTTCTCCAATATTGATAGATGTATTTGGAACGCTAAATCCAACACGGTTTGTGCTAGCTTCTTGAAACTTGACACAATAAAGTAGTTTCACGTTCTATCTCTATGTTTTGTTTCCTCTTGATGTAGCCCTAAGCAGTGACTGGCGAGAAACACATTCATGGAAAGGGATTGCCAGGCTTCCCAAAATTACGAATCTCCAGAAATCTCAGCAAATATTTTTTCACCCAAAGGATGATACTTTCATGTAATGATCAGTACACAAAGGTGAATTGGTTCCCCAAATGTCGTTCTTCTATGTTGAAGCGTTCGTTTCCAGTAACAGTTTGAATTTTTAGGTTTCACTCTGTTTTCTCCTTTATTGATAGATGTATTTGGAACTCCAAATCCAACACGGTTTGTGCTAGCTTCTTGAAACTTGACACAATAAAGTAGTTTCACGTTCTATCTCTATGTTTTGTTTCCTCTTGATGTAGCCCTAAGCAGTGACTGGCGAGAAACACTTTCATGGAAAGGAGTTGCCAGGCTTCCCAAAATTACGAATCTCCAGAAATCTCAACAAATATTTTTTCACCCAAACTGGATGATACATTCAGGTAATGATCAGTACACTAAGGCGACTTGGTTCCCCAAATGTCGTTCTTCTATGTTGAAGCGTTCGTTTCCAGTAACAGTTTGAATTTTTAGGTTTCACTCTGTTTTCTCCTATATTGATAGATGTATTTGGAACTCTAAATCCAACAAGGTTTGTGCTAGCTTCTTGAAACTTGACACAATAAAGTAGTTTCACGTTCTATCTCTATGTTTTGTTTCCTCTTGATGTAGCCCTAAGCAGTGACAGGCGAGAATCACTTTCATGGAAAGGGGTTGCCAGGCTTCCTAAAATTACGAATCTCCAGAAATCTCAACAAATATTTTTTCACCCAAACTGGATGATACTTTCAGGTAATGATCAGTACACTAAGGCAACTTGGTTCCCCAAATGTCGTTCTTCTATGTTGAAGCGTTCGTTTCCAGTAACAGTTTGAATTTTTAGGTTTCACTCTGTTTTCTCCTATATTGATAGATGTATTTGGAACTCTAAATCCAACACGGTTTGTGCTAGCTTCTTGAAACTTGACACAATAAAGTAGTTTCACGTTCTATCTCTATGTTTTCTTTCCTCTTGATGTAGCCCTAACAGTGACTGGCGAGAAACACTTTCATGAAAAGGGGTTGCCAGGCTTCCCAAATATACGAATCTCCAGAAATCTCAGGAAATATTTTTTCACCCAAACTGGATGATATTTTCAGGTAATGATCAGTACACTAAGGCGACTTGGTTCCCTAAATTTCGTTTTTCTATGTTAAAGCGTTCGTTTCCAGTAACAGTTTGAATTTTTAGGTTTCACTCTGTTTTCTCCTATATTGATAGATGTATTTGGAACTCTAAATCCAACACGGTTTGTGCTAGCTTCTTGAAACTTGACACAATAAAGTAGTTTCACGTTCTATCTCTATGTTTTGTTTCCTCTTGTTGTAGCCCTAAGCAGTGACTGGCGAGAAACACTTTCATGGAAAGGGGTTGCCAAGCTTCCCAAAATTACGAATCTCCAGAAATCACAGCAAATATTTTTTCACCCAAACTGAATGATACTTTCAGGTAATGATCAGTACACTAAGGCGACTTGGTTCCCCAAATGTCGTTCTTCTATGTTGAAGCGTTCGTTTCCAGTAACAGTTTGAATTTTTAGGTTTCACTCTGTTTTCTCCTATATTGATAGATGTATTTGGAACTCTAAATCCAACACGGTTTGTGCTAGCTTCTTGAAACTTGACACAATAAAGTAGTTTCACGTTCTGTCTCTATGTTTTGTTTCCTCTTGATGTAGCCCTAAGCAGTGACTGGCAAGAAACACTTTCATGGAAAGGGGTTGCCAGGCTTCCCAAAATTACGAATCTCCAGAAATCTCAGCAAATATTTTTTCACCCAAACTGGATGATACTTTCAGGTAATGATCAGTACACTAAGGCGACTTGGTTCCCCAAATTTCGTTCTTCTATGTTGAAGCGCTCGTTTCCAGTAACAGTTTGAATTTTTAGGTTTCACTCTGTTTTCTCCTATATTGATAGATGTATTTGGAACTCTAAATCCAACACGGTTTGTGCTAGCTTCTTGAAACTTGACACAATAAAGTAGTTTCACGTTCTATCTCTATGTTTTGTTTCCTCTTGATGTAGCCCTAAGCAGTGACTGACGAGAAACACTTTCATGGAAAGGGGTTGCCAGGCTTCCCAAAATTACGAATCTCCAGAAATCTCAGGAAATATTTTTTCACCCAAACAGGATGATACTTTCAGGTAATGATCAGTAAACTAAGGCGACTTGGTTCCCCAAATTTCGTTTTTCTATGTTGAAGCGTTCGTTTCCAGTAACAGTTTGAATTTTTAGGTTTCACTTTGTTTTCTCCTATATTGATAGATGTATTTGGAACTCTAAATCCAACACGGTTTGTGCTAGCTTCTTGAAACTTGACACAATAAAGTAGTTTCACGTTCTATCTCTATGTTTTGTTTCCTCTTGATGTAGCCCTAAGCAGTGACTGGCGAGAAACACTTTCATGGAAAGGGGTGGCTTCCCAAAATTACGAATCTCCAGAAATCTCAGCAAATATTTTTTCACCCAAACTGGATGATACTTTCAGGTAATGATCAGTACACTAAGGCGACTTGGTTCCCAAAATGTCGTTCTTCTATGTTGAAGCGTTCGTTTCCAGTAACAGTTTGAATTTTTAGGTTTCACTCTGTTTTCTCCTATATTGATAGATGTATTTGGAACTCTAAATCCAACACGGTTTGTGCTAGCTTCTTGAAACTTGACACAATAAAGTAGTTTCACGTTCTATCTCTATGTTTTGTTTCCTCTTGATGTAGCCCTAAGCAGTGACTGGCGAGAAACACTTTCATTGAAAGGGGTGCCAGGCTTCCCAAAATTACGAATCTCCAGAAATCTCAGCAAATATTTTTTCACCCAAACTGGATGATACTTTCAGGTAATGATCAGTACACTAAGGCGACTTGGTTCCCCAAATTTCGTTTTTCTATGTTAAAGCGTTCGTTTCCAGTAACAGTTTGAATTTTTAGGTTTCACTCTGTTTTCTCCTATATTGATAGATGTATTTGGGAGTCTAAATCCAACACGGTTTGTGCTATCTTCTTGAAACTTGACACAATAAAGTAGTTTCACGTTCTATCTCTATGTTTTGTTTCCTCTTGATGTAGCCCTAAGCAGTTACTGGCGAGAAACACTTTCATGGAAAGGGGTTGCCAAGCTTCCCAAAATTACGAATCTCCAGAAATCACAGCAAATATTTTTTCACCCAAACTGGATGATACTTTCAGGTAATGATCAGTACACTAAGGCGACTTGGTTCCCCAAATGTCGTTCTTCTATGTTGAAGCGTTCGTTTGAAGTAACAGTTTGAATTTTTAGGTTTCACTCTGTTTTCTCCTATATTGATAGATGTATTTGGAACTCTAAATCCAACACGGTTTGTGCTAGCTTCTTGAAACTTGACACAATAAAGTAGTTTCACGTTCTGTCTCTATGTTTTGTTTCCTCTTGATGTAGCCCTAAGCAGTGACTGGCAAGAAACACTTTCATGGAAAGGGGTTGCCAGGCTTCCCAAAATTACGAATCTCCAGAAATCTCAGCAAATATTTTTTCACCCAAACTGGATGATACTTTCAGGTAATGATCAGTACACTAAGGCGACTTGGTTCCCCAAATTTCGTTCTTCTATGTTGAAGCGCTCGTTTCCAGTAACAGTTTGAATTTTTAGGTTTCACTCTGTTTTCTCCTATATTGATAGATGTATTTGGAACTCTAAATCCAACACGGTTTGTGCTAGCTTCTTGAAACTTGACACAATAAAGTAGTTTCACGTTCTATCTCTATGTTTTGTTTCCTCTTGATGTAGCCCTAAGCAGTGAGTGGCGAGAAACACTTACATGGAAAGGGGTTGCCAGGCTTCCCAAAATTACGAATCTCCAGAAATCTCAGCAATTATTTTTTCACCCAAACTGGATGATACTTTCAGGTAATGATCAGTACACTAAGGCGACTTGGTTCCCCAAATGTCATTCTTCTATGTTGAAGCGTTCGTTTCCAGTAACAGTTTGAATTTTTAGGTTTCACTCTGTTTTCTCCTTTATTGATAGATGTATTTGGAACTCTGAATCCAACACGGTTTGTGCTAGCTTCTTGAGACTTGACACAATAAAGTAGTTTCACGTTCTATCTCTATGTTTTGTTTCCTCTTGATGTAGCCCTAAGCAGTGACTGACGAGAAACACTTTCATAGAAAGGGGTTGCCAGGCTTCCCAAAATTACGAATCTCCAGAAATCTCAGGAAATATTTTTTCACCAAAACAGGATGATACTTTCAGGTAATGATCAGTACACTAAGGCGACTTGGTTCCCCAAATTTCGTTTTTCTATGTTGAAGCGTTCGTTTCCAGTAACAGTTTGAATTTTTAGGTTTCACTTTGTTTTCTCCTATATTGATAGATGTATTTGGAACTCTAAATCCAACACGGTTTGTGCTAGCTTCTTGAAACTTGACACAATAAAGTAGTTTCACGTTCTATCTCTATGTTTTGTTTCCTCTTGATGTAGCCCTAAGCAGTGACTGGCGAGAAACACTTTCATGGAAAGGGGTGGCTTCCCAAAATTACGAATCTCCAGAAATCTCAGCAAATATTTTTTCACCCAAACTGGATGATACTTTCAGGTAATGATCAGTACACTAAGGCGACTTGGTTCCCAAAATGTCGTTCTTCTATGTTGAAGCGTTCGTTTCCAGTAACAGTTTGAATTTTTAGGTTTCACTCTGTTTTCTCCTATATTGATAGATGTATTTGGAACTCTAAATCCAACACGGTTTGTGCTAGCTTCTTGAAACTTGACACAATAAAGTAGTTTCACGTTCTATCTCTATGTTTTGTTTCCTCTTGATGTAGCCCTAAGCAGTGACTGGCGAGAAACACTTTCATTGAAAGGGGTTGCCAGGCTTCCCAAAATTACGAATCTCCAGAAATCTCAGCAAATATTTTTTCACCCAAACTGGATGATACTTTCAGGTAATGATCAGTACACTAAGGCGACTTGGTTCCCCAAATGTCGTTCTTCTATGTTGAAGCGTTCGTTTCCAGTAACAGTTTGAATTTTTAGGTTTCACTCTGTTTTCTCCTATATTGATAGATGTATTTGGAACTCTAAATCCAACACGGTTTGTGCTAGGTTCTTGAAACTTGACACAATAAAGTAGTTTCACGTTCTATCTCTATGTTTTGTTTCCTCTTGATGTAGACCTAACAGTGACTGGCGAGAAACACTTTCATGGAAAGGGGTTGCCAGGCTTCCCAAATATACGAATCTCCAGAAATCTCAGGAAATATTTTTTCACCCAAACAGGATGATACTTTCAGGTAATGATCAGTACACTAAGGCGACTTGGTTCCCCAAATTTCGTTTTTCTATGTTAAAGCGTTCGTTTCCAGTAACAGTTTGAATTTTTAGGTTTCACTCTGTTTTCTCCTATATTGATAGATGTATTTGGGAGTCTAAATCCAACACGGTTTGTGCTATCTTCTTGAAACTTGACACAATAAAGTAGTTTCACGTTCTATCTCTATGTTTTGTTTCCTCTTGATGTAGCCCTAAGCAGTGACTGGCGAGAAACACTTTCATGGAAAGGGGTTGCCAAGCTTCCCAAAATTACGAATCTCCAGAAATCACAGCAAATATTTTTTCACCCAAACTGGATGATACTTTCAGGTAATGATCAGTACACTAAGGCGACTTGGTTCCCCAAATGTCGTTCTTCTATGTTGAAGCGTTCGTTTCCAGTAACAGTTTGAATTTTTAGGTTTCACTCTGTTTTCTCCTATATTGATAGATGTATTTGGAACTCTAAATCCAACACGGTTTGTGCTAGCTTCTTGAAACTTGACACAATAAAGTAGTTTCACGTTCTATCTCTATGTTTTGTTTCCTCTTGATGTAGCCCTAAGCAGTGACTGGCAAGAAACACTTTCATGGAAAGGGGTTGCCAGGCTTCCCAAAATTACGAATCTCCAGAAATCTCAGCAAATATTTTTTCACCCAAACTGGATGATACTTTCAGGTAATGATCAGTACACTAAGGCGACTTGGTTCCCCAAATTTCGTTCTTCTATGTTGAAGCGCTCGTTTCCAGTAACAGTTTGAATTTTTAGGTTTCACTCTGTTTTCTCCTATATTGATAGATGTATTTGGAACTCTAAATCCAACACGGTTTGTGCTAGCTTCTTGAAACTTGACACAATAAAGTAGTTTCACGTTCTATCTCTATGTTTTGTTTCCTCTTGATGTAGCCCTAAGCAGTGACTGGCGAGAAACACTTACATTGAAAGGGGTTGCCAGGCTTCCCAAAATTACGAATCTCCAGAAATCTCAGCAATTATTTTTTCACCCAAACTGGATGATACTTTCAGGTAATGATCAGTACACTAAGGCGACTTGGTTCCCCAAATGTCATTCTTCTATGTTGAAGCGTTCGTTTCCAGTAACAGTTTGAATTTTTAGGTTTAACTCTGTTTTCTCCTTTATTGATAGATGTATTTGGAACTCTAAATCAACACGGTTTGTGCTAGCTTCTTGAAACTTGACACAATAAAGTAGTTTCACGTTCTATCTCTATGTTTTGTTTCCTCTTGATGTAGCCCTAAGCAGTGACTGGCGAGAAACACTTTCATTGAAAGGGGTTGCCAGGCTTCCCAAAATTACGAATCTCCAGAAATCTCAGCAAATATTTTTTCACCCAAACTGGATGATACTTTCAGGTAATGATCAGTACACTAAGGCGACTTGGTTCCCCAAATGTCGTTCTTCTATGTTGAAGCGTTCGTTTCCAGTAACAGTTTGAATTTTTAGGTTTCACTCTGTTTTCTCCTATATTGATAGATGTATTTGGAACTCTAAATCCAACACGGTTTGTGCTAGGTTCTTGAAACTTGACACAATAAAGTAGTTTCACGTTCTATCTCTATGTTTTGTTTCCTCTTGATGTAGACCTAACAGTGACTGGCGAGAAACACTTTCATGGAAAGGGGTTGCCAGGCTTCCCAAATATACGAATCTCCAGAAATCTCAGGAAATATTTTTTCACCCAAACAGGATGATACTTTCAGGTAATGATCAGTACACTAAGGCGACTTGGTTCCCCAAATTTCGTTTTTCTATGTTAAAGCGTTCGTTTCCAGTAACAGTTTGAATTTTTAGGTTTCACTCTGTTTTCTCCTATATTGATAGATGTATTTGGGAGTCTAAATCCAACACGGTTTGTGCTATCTTCTTGAAACTTGACACAATAAAGTAGTTTCACGTTCTATCTCTATGTTTTGTTTCCTCTTGATGTAGCCCTAAGCAGTTACTGGCGAGAAACACTTTCATGGAAAGGGGTTGCCAAGCTTCCCAAAATTACGAATCTCCAGAAATCACAGCAAATATTTTTTCACCCAAACTGGATGATACTTTCAGGTAATGATCAGTACACTAAGGCGACTTGGTTCCCCAAATGTCGTTCTTCTATGTTGAAGCGTTCGTTTCCAGTAACAGTTTGAATTTTTAGGTTTCACTCTGTTTTCTCCTATATTGATAGATGTATTTGGAACTCTAAATCCAACACGGTTTGTGCTAGCTTCTTGAAACTTGACACAATAAAGTAGTTTCACGTTCTGTCTCTATGTTTTGTTTCCTCTTGATGTAGCCCTAAGCAGTGACTGGCAAGAAACACTTTCATGGAAAGGGGTTGCCAGGCTTCCCAAAATTACGAATCTCCAGAAATCTCAGCAAATATTTTTTCACCCAAACTGGATGATACTTTCAGGTAATGATCAGTACACTAAGGCGACTTGGTTCCCCAAATTTCGTTCTTCTATGTTGAAGCGCTCGTTTCCAGTAACAGTTTGAATTTTTAGGTTTCACTCTGTTTTCTCCTATATTGATAGATGTATTTGGAACTCTAAATCCAACACGGTTTGTGCTAGCTTCTTGAAACTTGACACAATAAAGTAGTTTCACGTTCTATCTCTATGTTTTGTTTCCTCTTGATGTAGCCCTAAGCAGTGAGTGGCGAGAAACACTTACATGGAAAGGGGTTGCCAGGCTTCCCAAAATTACGAATCTCCAGAAATCTCAGCAATTATTTTTTCACCCAAACTGGATGATACTTTCAGGTAATGATCAGTACACTAAGGCGACTTGGTTCCCCAAATGTCATTCTTCTATGTTGAAGCGTTCGTTTCCAGTAACAGTTTGAATTTTTAGGTTTCACTCTGTTTTCTCCTTTATTGATAGATGTATTTGGAACTCTGAATCCAACACGGTTTGTGCTAGCTTCTTGAGACTTGACACAATAAAGTAGTTTCACGTTCTATCTCTATGTTTTGTTTCCTCTTGATGTAGCCCTAAGCAGTGACTGACGAGAAACACTTTCATAGAAAGGGGTTGCCAGGCTTCCCAAAATTACGAATCTCCAGAAATCTCAGGAAATATTTTTTCACCAAAACAGGATGATACTTTCAGGTAATGATCAGTACACTAAGGCGACTTGGTTCCCCAAATTTCGTTTTTCTATGTTGAAGCGTTCGTTTCCAGTAACAGTTTGAATTTTTAGGTTTCACTTTGTTTTCTCCTATATTGATAGATGTATTTGGAACTCTAAATCCAACACGGTTTGTGCTAGCTTCTTGAAACTTGACACAATAAAGTAGTTTCACGTTCTATCTCTATGTTTTGTTTCCTCTTGATGTAGCCCTAAGCAGTGACTGGCGAGAAACACTTTCATGGAAAGGGGTGGCTTCCCAAAATTACGAATCTCCAGAAATCTCAGCAAATATTTTTTCACCCAAACTGGATGATACTTTCAGGTAATGATCAGTACACTAAGGCGACTTGGTTCCCAAAATGTCGTTCTTCTATGTTGAAGCGTTCGTTTCCAGTAACAGTTTGAATTTTTAGGTTTCACTCTGTTTTCTCCTATATTGATAGATGTATTTGGAACTCTAAATCCAACACGGTTTGTGCTAGCTTCTTGAAACTTGACACAATAAAGTAGTTTCACGTTCTATCTCTATGTTTTGTTTCCTCTTGATGTAGCCCTAAGCAGTGACTGGCGAGAAACACTTTCATTGAAAGGGGTTGCCAGGCTTCCCAAAATTACGAATCTCCAGAAATCTCAGCAAATATTTTTTCACCCAAACTGGATGATACTTTCAGGTAATGATCAGTACACTAAGGCGACTTGGTTCCCCAAATGTCGTTCTTCTATGTTGAAGCGTTCGTTTCCAGTAACAGTTTGAATTTTTAGGTTTCACTCTGTTTTCTCCTATATTGATAGATGTATTTGGAACTCTAAATCCAACACGGTTTGTGCTAGGTTCTTGAAACTTGACACAATAAAGTAGTTTCACGTTCTATCTCTATGTTTTGTTTCCTCTTGATGTAGACCTAACAGTGACTGGCGAGAAACACTTTCATGGAAAGGGGTTGCCAGGCTTCCCAAATATACGAATCTCCAGAAATCTCAGGAAATATTTTTTCACCCAAACAGGATGATACTTTCAGGTAATGATCAGTACACTAAGGCGACTTGGTTCCCCAAATTTCGTTTTTCTATGTTAAAGCGTTCGTTTCCAGTAACAGTTTGAATTTTTAGGTTTCACTCTGTTTTCTCCTATATTGATAGATGTATTTGGGAGTCTAAATCCAACACGGTTTGTGCTATCTTCTTGAAACTTGACACAATAAAGTAGTTTCACGTTCTATCTCTATGTTTTGTTTCCTCTTGATGTAGCCCTAAGCAGTGACTGGCGAGAAACACTTTCATGGAAAGGGGTTGCCAAGCTTCCCAAAATTACGAATCTCCAGAAATCACAGCAAATATTTTTTCACCCAAACTGGATGATACTTTCAGGTAATGATCAGTACACTAAGGCGACTTGGTTCCCCAAATGTCGTTCTTCTATGTTGAAGCGTTCGTTTCCAGTAACAGTTTGAATTTTTAGGTTTCACTCTGTTTTCTCCTATATTGATAGATGTATTTGGAACTCTAAATCCAACACGGTTTGTGCTAGCTTCTTGAAACTTGACACAATAAAGTAGTTTCACGTTCTATCTCTATGTTTTGTTTCCTCTTGATGTAGCCCTAAGCAGTGACTGGCAAGAAACACTTTCATGGAAAGGGGTTGCCAGGCTTCCCAAAATTACGAATCTCCAGAAATCTCAGCAAATATTTTTTCACCCAAACTGGATGATACTTTCAGGTAATGATCAGTACACTAAGGCGACTTGGTTCCCCAAATTTCGTTCTTCTATGTTGAAGCGCTCTTTTCCAGTAACAGTTTGAATTTTTAGGTTTCACTCTGTTTTCTCCTATATTGATAGATGTATTTGGAACTCTAAATCCAACACGGTTTGTGCTAGCTTCTTGAAACTTGACACAATAAAGTAGTTTAACGTTCTATCTCTATGTTTTGTTTCCTCTTGATGTAGCCCTAAGCAGTGACTGGCGAGAAACACTTACATTGAAAGGGGTTGCCAGGCTTCCCAAAATTACGAATCTCCAGAAATCTCAGCAATTATTTTTTCACCCAAACTGGATGATACTTTCAGGTAATGATCAGTACACTAAGGCGACTTGGTTCCCCAAATGTCATTCTTCTATGTTGAAGCGTTCGTTTCCAGTAACAGTTTGAATTTTTAGGTTTAACTCTGTTTTCTCCTTTATTGATAGATGTATTTGGAACTCTAAATCAACACGGTTTGTGCTAGCTTCTTGAAACTTGACACAATAAAGTAGTTTCACGTTCTATCTCTATGTTTTGTTTCCTCTTGATGTAGCCCTAAGCAGTGACTGGCGAGAAACACTTTCATTGAAAGGGGTTGCCAGGCTTCCCAAAATTACGAATCTCCAGAAATCTCAGCAAATATTTTTTCACCCAAACTGGATGATACTTTCAGGTAATGATCAGTACACTAAGGCGACTTGGTTCCCCAAATGTCGTTCTTCTATGTTGAAGCGTTCGTTTCCAGTAACAGTTTGAATTTTTAGGTTTCACTCTGTTTTCTCCTATATTGATAGATGTATTTGGAACTCTAAATCCAACACGGTTTGTGCTAGGTTCTTGAAACTTGACACAATAAAGTAGTTTCACGTTCTATCTCTATGTTTTGTTTCCTCTTGATGTAGACCTAACAGTGACTGGCGAGAAACACTTTCATGGAAAGGGGTTGCCAGGCTTCCCAAATATACGAATCTCCAGAAATCTCAGGAAATATTTTTTCACCCAAACAGGATGATACTTTCAGGTAATGATCAGTACACTAAGGCGACTTGGTTCCCCAAATTTCGTTTTTCTATGTTAAAGCGTTCGTTTCCAGTAACAGTTTGAATTTTTAGGTTTCACTCTGTTTTCTCCTATATTGATAGATGTATTTGGGAGTCTAAATCCAACACGGTTTGTGCTATCTTCTTGAAACTTGACACAATAAAGTAGTTTCACGTTCTATCTCTATGTTTTGTTTCCTCTTGATGTAGCCCTAAGCAGTTACTGGCGAGAAACACTTTCATGGAAAGGGGTTGCCAAGCTTCCCAAAATTACGAATCTCCAGAAATCACAGCAAATATTTTTTCACCCAAACTGCATGATACTTTCAGGTAATGATCAGTACACTAACGCGACTTGGTTCCCCAAATGTCGTTCTTCTATGTTGAAGCGTTCGTTTCCAGTAACAGTTTGAATTTTTAGGTTTCACTCTGTTTTCTCCTATATTGATAGATGTATTTGGAACTCTAAATCCAACACGGTTTGTGCTAGCTTCTTGAAACTTGACACAATAAAGTAGTTTCACGTTCTGTCTCTATGTTTTGTTTCCTCTTGATGTAGCCCTAAGCAGTGACTGGCAAGAAACACTTTCATGGAAAGGGGTTGCCAGGCTTCCCAAAATTACGAATCTCCAGAAATCTCAGCAAATATTTTTTCACCCAAACTGGATGATACTTTCAGGTAATGATCAGTACACTAAGGCGACTTGGTTCCCCAAATTTCGTTCTTCTATGTTGAAGCGCTCGTTTCCAGTAACAGTTTGAATTTTTAGGTTTCACTCTGTTTTCTCCTATATTGATAGATGTATTTGGAACTCTAAATCCAACACGGTTTGTGCTAGCTTCTTGAAACTTGACACAATAAAGTAGTTTCACGTTCTATCTCTATGTTTTGTTTCCTCTTGATGTAGCCCTAAGCAGTGAGTGGCGAGAAACACTTACATGGAAAGGGGTTGCCAGGCTTCCCAAAATTACGAATCTCCAGAAATCTCAGCAATTATTTTTTCACCCAAACTGGATGATACTTTCAGGTAATGATCAGTACACTAAGGCGACTTGGTTCCCCAAATGTCATTCTTCTATGTTGAAGCGTTCGTTTCCAGTAACAGTTTGAATTTTTAGGTTTCACTCTGTTTTCTCCTTTATTGATAGATGTATTTGGAACTCTGAATCCAACACGGTTTGTGCTAGCTTCTTGAGACTTGACACAATAAAGTAGTTTCACGTTCTATCTCTATGTTTTGTTTCCTCTTGATGTAGCCCTAAGCAGTGACTGACGAGAAACACTTTCATAGAAAGGGGTTGCCAGGCTTCCCAAAATTACGAATCTCCAGAAATCTCAGGAAATATTTTTTCACCAAAACAGGATGATACTTTCAGGTAATGATCAGTACACTAAGGCGACTTGGTTCCCCAAATTTCGTTTTTCTATGTTGAAGCGTTCGTTTCCAGTAACAGTTTGAATTTTTAGGTTTCACTTTGTTTTCTCCTATATTGATAGATGTATTTGGAACTCTAAATCCAACACGGTTTGTGCTAGCTTCTTGAAACTTGACACAATAAAGTAGTTTCACGTTCTATCTCTATGTTTTGTTTCCTCTTGATGTAGCCCTAAGCAGTGACTGGCGAGAAACACTTTCATGGAAAGGGGTGGCTTCCCAAAATTACGAATCTCCAGAAATCTCAGCAAATATTTTTTCACCCAAACTGGATGATACTTTCAGGTAATGATCAGTACACTAAGGCGACTTGGTTCCCAAAATGTCGTTCTTCTATGTTGAAGCGTTCGTTTCCAGTAACAGTTTGAATTTTTAGGTTTCACTCTGTTTTCTCCTATATTGATAGATGTATTTGGAACTCTAAATCCAACACGGTTTGTGCTAGCTTCTTGAAACTTGACACAATAAAGTAGTTTCACGTTCTATCTCTATGTTTTGTTTCCTCTTGATGTAGCCCTAAGCAGTGACTGGCGAGAAACACTTTCATTGAAAGGGGTTGCCAGGCTTCCCAAAATTACGAATCTCCAGAAATCTCAGCAAATATTTTTTCACCCAAACTGGATGATACTTTCAGGTAATGATCAGTACACTAAGGCGACTTGGTTCCCCAAATGTCGTTCTTCTATGTTGAAGCGTTCATTTCCAGTAACAGTTTGAATTTTTAGGTTTCACTCTGTTTTCTCCTATATTGATAGATGTATTTGGAACTCTAAATCCAACACGGTTTGTGCTAGGTTCTTGAAACTTGACACAATAAAGTAGTTTCACGTTCTATCTCTATGTTTTGTTTCCTCTTGATGTAGACCTAACAGTGACTGGCGAGAAACACTTTCATGGAAAGGGGTTGCCAGGCTTCCCAAATATACGAATCTCCAGAAATCTCAGGAAATATTTTTTCACCCAAACAGGATGATACTTTCAGGTAATGATCAGTACACTAAGGCGACTTGGTTCCCCAAATTTCGTTTTTCTATGTTAAAGCGTTCGTTTCCAGTAACAGTTTGAATTTTTAGGTTTCACTCTGTTTTCTCCTATATTGATAGATGTATTTGGGAGTCTAAATCCAACACGGTTTGTGCTATCTTCTTGAAACTTGACACAATAAAGTAGTTTCACGTTCTATCTCTATGTTTTGTTTCCTCTTGATGTAGCCCTAAGCAGTGACTGGCGAGAAACACTTTCATGGAAAGGGGTTGCCAAGCTTCCCAAAATTACGAATCTCCAGAAATCACAGCAAATATTTTTTCACCCAAACTGGATGATACTTTCAGGTAATGATCAGTACACTAAGGCGACTTGGTTCCCCAAATGTCGTTCTTCTATGTTGAAGCGTTCGTTTCCAGTAACAGTTTGAATTTTTAGGTTTCACTCTGTTTTCTCCTATATTGATAGATGTATTTGGAACTCTAAATCCAACACGGTTTGTGCTAGCTTCTTGAAACTTGACACAATAAAGTAGTTTCACGTTCTATCTCTATGTTTTGTTTCCTCTTGATGTAGCCCTAAGCAGTGACTGGCAAGAAACACTTTCATGGAAAGGGGTTGCCAGGCTTCCCAAAATTACGAATCTCCAGAAATCTCAGCAAATATTTTTTCACCCAAACTGGATGATACTTTCAGGTAATGATCAGTACACTAAGGCGACTTGGTTCCCCAAATTTCGTTCTTCTATGTTGAAGCGCTCGTTTCCAGTAACAGTTTGAATTTTTAGGTTTCACTCTGTTTTCTCCTATATTGATAGATGTATTTGGAACTCTAAATCCAACACGGTTTGTGCTAGCTTCTTGAAACTTGACACAATAAAGTAGTTTCACGTTCTATCTCTATGTTTTGTTTCCTCTTGATGTAGCCCTAAGCAGTGACTGGCGAGAAACACTTACATTGAAAGGGGTTGCCAGGCTTCCCAAAATTACGAATCTCCAGAAATCTCAGCAATTATTTTTTCACCCAAACTGGATGATACTTTCAGGTAATGATCAGTACACTAAGGCGACTTGGTTCCCCAAATGTCATTCTTCTATGTTGAAGCGTTCGTTTCCAGTAACAGTTTGAATTTTTAGGTTTAACTCTGTTTTCTCCTTTATTGATAGATGTATTTGGAACTCTAAATCCAACACGGTTTGTGCTAGCTTCTTGAAACTTGACACAATAAAGTAGTTTCACGTTCTATCTCTATGTTTTGTTTCCTCTTGATGTAGCCCTAAGCAGTGACTGGCGAGAAACACTTTCATTGAAAGGGGTTGCCAGGCTTCCCAAAATTACGAATCTCCAGAAATCTCAGCAAATATTTTTTCACCCAAACTGGATGATACTTTCAGGTAATGATCAGTACACTAAGGCGACTTGGTTCCCCAAATGTCGTTCTTCTATGTTGAAGCGTTCGTTTCCAGTAACAGTTTGAATTTTTAGGTTTCACTCTGTTTTCTCCTATATTGATAGATGTATTTGGAACTCTAAATCCAACACGGTTTGTGCTAGGTTCTTGAAACTTGACACAATAAAGTAGTTTCACGTTCTATCTCTATGTTTTGTTTCCTCTTGATGTAGACCTAACAGTGACTGGCGAGAAACACTTTCATGGAAAGGGGTTGCCAGGCTTCCCAAATATACGAATCTCCAGAAATCTCAGGAAATATTTTTTCACCCAAACAGGATGATACTTTCAGGTAATGATCAGTACACTAAGGCGACTTGGTTCCCCAAATTTCGTTTTTCTATGTTAAAGCGTTCGTTTCCAGTAACAGTTTGAATTTTTAGGTTTCACTCTGTTTTCTCCTATATTGATAGATGTATTTGGGAGTCTAAATCCAACACGGTTTGTGCTATCTTCTTGAAACTTGACACAATAAAGTAGTTTCACGTTCTATCTCTATGTTTTGTTTCCTCTTGATGTAGCCCTAAGCAGTTACTGGCGAGAAACACTTTCATGGAAAGGGGTTGCCAAGCTTCCCAAAATTACGAATCTCCAGAAATCACAGCAAATATTTTTTCACCCAAACTGGATGATACTTTCAGGTAATGATCAGTACACTAAGGCGACTTGGTTCCCCAAATGTCGTTCTTCTATGTTGAAGCGTTCGTTTCCAGTAACAGTTTGAATTTTTAGGTTTCACTCTGTTTTCTCCTATATTGATAGATGTATTTGGAACTCTAAATCCAACACGGTTTGTGCTAGCTTCTTGAAACTTGACACAATAAAGTAGTTTCACGTTCTGTCTCTATGTTTTGTTTCCTCTTGATGTAGCCCTAAGCAGTGACTGGCAAGAAACACTTTCATGGAAAGGGGTTGCCAGGCTTCCCAAAATTACGAATCTCCAGAAATCTCAGCAAAAATTTTTTCACCCAAACTGGATGATACTTTCAGGTAATGATCAGTACACTAAGGCGACTTGGTTCCCCAAATTTCGTTCTTCTATGTTGAAGCGCTCGTTTCCAGTAACAGTTTGAATTTTTAGGTTTCACTCTGTTTTCTCCTATATTGATAGATGTATTTGGAACTCTAAATCCAACACGGTTTGTGCTAGCTTCTTGAAACTTGACACAATAAAGTAGTTTCACGTTCTATCTCTATGTTTTGTTTCCTCTTGATGTAGCCCTAAGCAGTGAGTGGCGAGAAACACTTACATGGAAAGGGGTTGCCAGGCTTCCCAAAATTACGAATCTCCAGAAATCTCAGCAATTATTTTTTCACCCAAACTGGATGATACTTTCAGGTAATGATCAGTACACTAAGGCGACTTGGTTCCCCAAATGTCATTCTTCTATGTTGAAGCGTTCGTTTCCAGTAACAGTTTGAATTTTTAGGTTTCACTCTGTTTTCTCCTTTATTGATAGATGTATTTGGAACTCTGAATCCAACACGGTTTGTGCTAGCTTCTTGAGACTTGACACAATAAAGTAGTTTCACGTTCTATCTCTATGTTTTGTTTCCTCTTGATGTAGCCCTAAGCAGTGACTGACGAGAAACACTTTCATAGAAAGGGGTTGCCAGGCTTCCCAAAATTACGAATCTCCAGAAATCTCAGGAAATATTTTTTCACCAAAACAGGATGATACTTTCAGGTAATGATCAGTACACTAAGGCGACTTGGTTCCCCAAATTTCGTTTTTCTATGTTGAAGCGTTCGTTTCCAGTAACAGTTTGAATTTTTAGGTTTCACTTTGTTTTCTCCTATATTGATAGATGTATTTGGAACTCTAAATCCAACACGGTTTGTGCTAGCTTCTTGAAACTTGACACAATAAAGTAGTTTCACGTTCTATCTCTATGTTTTGTTTCCTCTTGATGTAGCCCTAAGCAGTGACTGGCGAGAAACACTTTCATGGAAAGGGGTGGCTTCCCAAAATTACGAATCTCCAGAAATCTCAGCAAATATTTTTTCACCCAAACTGGATGATACTTTCAGGTAATGATCAGTACACTAAGGCGACTTGGTTCCCAAAATGTCGTTCTTCTATGTTGAAGCGTTCGTTTCCAGTAACAGTTTGAATTTTTAGGTTTCACTCTGTTTTCTCCTATATTGATAGATGTATTTGGAACTCTAAATCCAACACGGTTTGTGCTAGCTTCTTGAAACTTGACACAATAAAGTAGTTTCACGTTCTATCTCTATGTTTTGTTTCCTCTTGATGTAGCCCTAAGCAGTGACTGGCGAGAAACACTTTCATTGAAAGGGGTTGCCAGGCTTCCCAAAATTACGAATCTCCAGAAATCTCAGCAAATATTTTTTCACCCAAACTGGATGATACTTTCAGGTAATGATCAGTACACTAAGGCGACTTGGTTCCCCAAATGTCGTTCTTCTATGTTGAAGCGTTCGTTTCCAGTAACAGTTTGAATTTTTAGGTTTCACTCTGTTTTCTCCTATATTGATAGATGTATTTGGAACTCTAAATCCAACACGGTTTGTGCTAGGTTCTTGAAACTTGACACAATAAAGTAGTTTCACGTTCTATCTCTATGTTTTGTTTCCTCTTGATGTAGACCTAACAGTGACTGGCGAGAAACACTTTCATGGAAAGGGGTTGCCAGGCTTCCCAAATATACGAATCTCCAGAAATCTCAGGAAATATTTTTTCACCCAAACAGGATGATACTTTCAGGTAATGATCAGTACACTAAGACGACTTGGTTCCCCAAATTTCGTTTTTCTATGTTAAAGCGTTCGTTTCCAGTAACAGTTTGAATTTTTAGGTTTCACTCTGTTTTCTCCTATATTGATAGATGTATTTGGAACTCTAAATCCAACACGGTTTGTGCTAGCTTCTTGAAACTTGACACAATAAAGTAGTTTCACGTTCTATCTCTATGTTTTGTTTCCTCTTGATGTAGCCCTAAGCAGTGACTGGCGAGAAACACTTACATTGAAAGGGGTTGCCAGGCTTCCCAAAATTACGAATCTCCAGAAATCTCAGCAATTATTTTTTCACCCAAACTGGATGATACTTTCAGGTAATGATCAGTACACTAAGGCGACTTGGTTCCCCAAATTTCATTCTTCTATGTTGAAGCGTTCGTTTCCAGTAACAGTTTGAATTTTTAGGTTTAACTCTGTTTTCTCCTTTATTGATAGATGTATTTGGAACTCTAAATCCAACACGGTTTGTGCTAGCTTCTTGAAACTTGACACAATAAAGTAGTTTCACGTTCTATCTCTATGTTTTGTTTCCTCTTGATGTAGCCCTAAGCAGTGACTGGCGAGAAACACTTTCATTGAAAGGGGTTGCCAGGCTTCCCAAAATTACGAATCTCCAGAAATCTCAGCAAATATTTTTTCACCCAAACTGGATGATACTTTCAGGTAATGATCAGTACACTAAGGCGACTTGGTTCCCCAAATGTCGTTCTTCTATGTTGAAGCGTTCGTTTCCAGTAACAGTTTGAATTTTTAGGTTTCACTCTGTTTTCTCCTATATTGATAGATGTATTTGGAACTCTAAATCCAACACGGTTTGTGCTAGGTTCTTGAAACTTGACACAATAAAGTAGTTTCACGTTCTATCTCTATGTTTTGTTTCCTCTTGATGTAGACCTAACAGTGACTGGCGAGAAACACTTTCATGGAAAGGGGTTGCCAGGCTTCCCAAATATACGAATCTCCAGAAATCTCAGGAAATATTTTTTCACCCAAACAGGATGATACTTTCAGGTAATGATCAGTACACTAAGGCGACTTGGTTCCCCAAATTTCGTTTTTCTATGTTAAAGCGTTCGTTTCCAGTAACAGTTTGAATTTTTAGGTTTCACTCTGTTTTCTCCTATATTGATAGATGTATTTGGGAGTCTAAATCCAACACGGTTTGTGCTATCTTCTTGAAACTTGACACAATAAAGTAGTTTCACGTTCTATCTCTATGTTTTGTTTCCTCTTGATGTAGCCCTAAGCAGTTACTGGCGAGAAACACTTTCATGGAAAGGGGTTGCCAAGCTTCCCAAAATTACGAATCTCCAGAAATCACAGCAAATATTTTTTCACCCAAACTGGATGATACTTTCAGGTAATGATCAGTACACTAAGGCGACTTGGTTCCCCAAATGTCGTTCTTCTATGTTGAAGCGTTCGTTTCCAGTAACAGTTTGAATTTTTAGGTTTCACTCTGTTTTCTCCTATATTGATAGATGTATTTGGAACTCTAAATCCAACACGGTTTGTGCTAGCTTCTTGAAACTTGACACAATAAAGTAGTTTCACGTTCTGTCTC
This sequence comes from Spermophilus citellus, assembly GCF_964194105.1. Lineage (NCBI taxonomy): Eukaryota > Metazoa > Chordata > Mammalia > Rodentia > Sciuridae > Spermophilus > Spermophilus citellus. The sequence continues at coordinate 7,076,194 of NC_138188.1, read as the reverse complement.
TATGTTTTGTTTCCTCTTGATGTAGCCCTAAGCAGAGACTGGCAAGAAACACTTTCATGGAAAGGGGTTGCCAGGCTTCCCAAAATTACGAATCTCCAGAAATCTCAGCAAATATTTTTTCACCCAAACTGGATGATACTTTCAGGTAATGATCAGTACACTAAGGCGACTTGGTTCCCCAAATTTCGTTCTTCTATGTTGAAGCGCTCGTTTCCAGTAACAGTTTGAATTTTTAGGTTTCACTCTGTTTTCTCCTATATTGATAGATGTATTTGGAACTCTAAATCCAACACGGTTTGTGCTAGCTTCTTGAAACTTGACACAATAAAGTAGTTTCACGTTCTATCTCTATGTTTTGTTTCCTCTTGATGTAGCCCTAAGCAGTGAGTGGCGAGAAACACTTACATGGAAAGGGGTTGCCAGGCTTCCCAAAATTACGAATCTCCAGAAATCTCAGCAATTATTTTTTCACCCAAACTGGATGATACTTTCAGGTAATGATCAGTACACTAAGGTGACTTGGTTCCCCAAATGTCATTCTTCTATGTTGAAGCGTTCGTTTCCAGTAACAGTTTGAATTTTTAGGTTTCACTCTGTTTTCTCCTTTATTGATAGATGTATTTGGAACTCTGAATCCAACACGGTTTGTGCTAGCTTCTTGAGACTTGACACAATAAAGTAGTTTCACGTTCTATCTCTATGTTTTGTTTCCTCTTGATGTAGCCCTAAGCAGTGACTGACGAGAAACACTTTCATAGAAAGGGGTTGCCAGGATTCCCAAAATTACGAATCTCCAGAAATCTCAGGAAATATTTTTTCACCAAAACAGGATGATACTTTCAGGTAATGATCAGTACACTAAGGCGACTTGGTTCCCCAAATTTCGTTTTTCTATGTTGAAGCGTTCGTTTCCAGTAACAGTTTGAATTTTTAGGTTTCACTTTGTTTTCTCCTATATTGATAGATGTATTTGGAACTCTAAATCCAACACGGTTTGTGCTAGCTTCTTGAAACTTGACACAATAAAGTAGTTTCACGTTCTATCTCTATGTTTTGTTTCCTCTTGATGTAGCCCTAAGCAGTGACTGGCGAGAAACACTTTCATGGAAAGGGGTGGCTTCCCAAAATTACGAATCTCCAGAAATCTCAGCAAATATTTTTTCACCCAAACTGGATGATACTTTCAGGTAATGATCAGTACACTAAGGCGACTTGGTTCCCAAAATGTCGTTCTTCTATGTTGAAGCGTTCGTTTCCAGTAACAGTTTGAATTTTTAGGTTTCACTCTGTTTTCTCCTATATTGATAGATGTATTTGGAACTCTAAATCCAACACGGTTTGTGCTAGCTTCTTGAAACTTGACACAATAAAGTAGTTTCACGTTCTATCCCTATGTTTTGTTTCCTCTTGATGTAGCCCTAAGCAGTGACTGGCGAGAAACACTTTCATGGAAAGGGGTTGCCAGGCTTCCCAAAATTACGAATCTCCAGAAATCTCAGCAAATATTTTTTCACCCAAACTGGATGATACTTTCAGGTAATGATCAGTACACTAAGGCGACTTGGTTCCCCAAATTTCGTTTTTCTATGTTGAAGCGTTCGTTTCCAGTAACAGTTTGAATTTTTAGGTTTCACTCTGTTTTCTCCTTTATTGATAGATGTATTTGGAACTCTGAATCCAACACGGTTTGTGCTAGCTTCTTGAAACTTGACACAATAAAGTAGTTTCACGTTCTATCTCTATGTTTTGTTTCCTCTTGATGTAGCCCTAAGCAGTGACTGGCGAGAAACACTTTCATGGAAAGGGGTGGCTTCCCAAAATTACGAATCTCCAGAAATCTCAGCAAATATTTTTTCACCCAAACTGGATGATACTTTCAGGTAATGATCAGTACACTAAGGCGACTTGGTTCCCAAAATGTCGTTCTTCTATGTTGAAGCGTTCGTTTCCAGTAACAGTTTGAATTTTTAGGTTTCACTCTGTTTTCTCCAATATTGATAGATGTATTTGGAACTCTAAATCCAACACGGTTTGTGCTAGCTTCTTGAAACTTGACACAATAAAGTAGTTTCACGTTCTATCTCTATGTTTTGTTTCCTCTTGATGTAGCCCTAAGCAGTGACTGGCGAGAAACACATTCATGGAAAGGGATTGCCAGGCTTCCCAAAATTACGAATCTCCAGAAATCTCAGCAAATATTTTTTCACCCAAAGGATGATACTTTCATGTAATGATCAGTACACAAAGGTGAATTGGTTCCCCAAATGTCGTTCTTCTATGTTGAAGCGTTCGTTTCCAGTAACAGTTTGAATTTTTAGGTTTCACTCTGTTTTCTCCTTTATTGATAGATGTATTTGGAACTCCAAATCCAACACGGTTTGTGCTAGCTTCTTGAAACTTGACACAATAAAGTAGTTTCACGTTCTATCTCTATGTTTTGTTTCCTCTTGATGTAGCCCTAAGCAGTGACTGGCGAGAAACACTTTCATGGAAAGGAGTTGCCAGGCTTCCCAAAATTACGAATCTCCAGAAATCTCAACAAATATTTTTTCACCCAAACTGGATGATACATTCAGGTAATGATCAGTACACTAAGGCGACTTGGTTCCCCAAATGTCGTTCTTCTATGTTGAAGCGTTCGTTTCCAGTAACAGTTTGAATTTTTAGGTTTCACTCTGTTTTCTCCTATATTGATAGATGTATTTGGAACTCTAAATCCAACAAGGTTTGTGCTAGCTTCTTGAAACTTGACACAATAAAGTAGTTTCACGTTCTATCTCTATGTTTTGTTTCCTCTTGATGTAGCCCTAAGCAGTGACAGGCGAGAAACACTTTCATGGAAAGGGGTTGCCAGGCTTCCTAAAATTACGAATCTCCAGAAATCTCAACAAATATTTTTTCACCCAAACTGGATGATACTTTCAGGTAATGATCAGTACACTAAGGCAACTTGGTTCCCCAAATGTCGTTCTTCTATGTTGAAGCGTTCGTTTCCAGTAACAGTTTGAATTTTTAGGTTTCACTCTGTTTTCTCCTATATTGATAGATGTATTTGGAACTCTAAATCCAACACGGTTTGTGCTAGCTTCTTGAAACTTGACACAATAAAGTAGTTTCACGTTCTATCTCTATGATTTCTTTCCTCTTGATGTAGCCCTAACAGTGACTGGCGAGAAACACTTTCATGGAAAGGGGTTGCCAGGCTTCCCAAATATACGAATCTCCAGAAATCTCAGGAAATATTTTTTCACCCAAACTGGATGATATTTTCGGGTAATGATCAGTACACTAAGGCGACTTGGTTCCCTAAATTTCGTTTTTCTATGTTAAAGCGTTCGTTTCCAGTAACAGTTTGAATTTTTAGGTTTCACTCTGTTTTCTCCTATATTGATAGATGTATTTGGAACTCTAAATCCAACACGGTTTGTGCTAGCTTCTTGAAACTTGACACAATAAAGTAGTTTCACGTTCTATCTCTATGTTTTGTTTCCTCTTGTTGTAGCCCTAAGCAGTGACTGGCGAGAAACACTTTCATGGAAAGGGGTTGCCAAGCTTCCCAAAATTACGAATCTCCAGAAATCACAGCAAATATTTTTTCACCCAAACTGAATGATACTTTCAGGTAATGATCAGTACACTAAGGCGACTTGGTTCCCCAAATGTCGTTCTTCTATGTTGAAGCGTTCGTTTCCAGTAACAGTTTGAATTTTTAGGTTTCACTCTGTTTTCTCCTATATTGATAGATGTATTTGGAACTCTAAATCCAACACGGTTTGTGCTAGCTTCTTGAAACTTGACACAATAAAGTAGTTTCACGTTCTATCTCTATGTTTTGTTTCCTCTTGATGTAGCCCTATGCAGTGACTGGCGAGAAACACGTTCATGGAAAGGGGTTGCCAGGCTTCCCAAAATTACGAATCTCCAGAAATCTCAGCAAATATTTTTTCACCCAAACTGGATGATACTTTCAGGTAATGATCAGTACACTAAGGCGACTTGGTTCCCCAAATTTCGTTCTTCTATGTTGAAGCGTTCGTTTCCAGTAACAGTTTGAATTTTTAGGTTTCACTCTGTTTTCTCCTATATTGATAGATGTATTTGGAACTCTAAATTTAACACGGTTTGTGCTAGCTTCTTGAAACTTGACACAATAAAGTAGTTTCACGTTCTATCTCTATGTTTTGTTTCCTCTTGATGTACCCCTAAGCAGTGACTGGCGAGAAACACTTTCATGGAAAGGGGTGGCTTCCCAAAATTACGAATCTCCAGAAATCTCAGCAAATATTTTTTCACCCAAACTGGATGATACTTTCAGGTAATGATCAGTACACTAAGGCGACTTGGTTCCCCAAATGTCGTTCTTCTATGTTGAAGCGTTCGTTTCCAGTAACAGTTTGAATTTTTAGGTTTCACTCTGTTTTCTCCTATATTGATGTATTTGGATGTATTTGGAACTCTAATTAGGTTTCACTCTGTTTTCTCCTATATTGATAGATGTATTTGGAACTCTAAATCCAACACGGTTTGTGCTAGCTTCTTGAAACTTGACACAATAAAGTAGTTTCACGTTCTATCTCTATGTTTTGTTTCCTCTTGATGTAGCCCTAAGCAGTGACTGACGAGAAACACTTTCATGGAAAGGGGTTGACAGGCTTCCCAAAATTACGAATCTCCAGAAATCTCAGGAAATATTTTTTCACCCAAACTGGATGATACTTTCAGGTAATGATCAGTACACTAAGGCGACTTGGTTCCCCAAATTTCATTTTTCTATGTTGAAGCTTTCGTTTCCAGTAACAGTTTGAATTTTTAGGTTTCACTCTGTTTTCTCCTATATTGATAGATGTATTTGGAACTCTAAATCCAACACGGTTTGTGCTAGCTTCTTGAAACTTGACACAATAAAGTAGTTTCACGTTCTATCTCTATGTTTTGTTTCCTCTTGATGTAGCCCTAAGCAGTGACTGACGAGAAACACTTTCATGGAAAGGGGTTGACAGGCTTCCCAAAATTACGAATCTCCAGAAATCTCAGCAAATATTTTTTCACCCAAACTGGATGATACTTTCAGGTAATGATCAGTACACTAAGGCGACTTGGTTCCCCAAATTTCGTTCTTCTATGTTGAAGCGTTCGTTTCCAGTAACAGTTTGAATTTTTAGGTTTCACTCTGTTTTCTCCTATATTGATAGATGTATTTGGAACTCTAAATCCAACACGGTTTGTGCTAGCTTCTTGAAACTTGACACAATAAAGTAGTTTCACGTTCTATCTCTATGTTTTGTTTCCTCTTGATGTAGCCCTAACAGTGACTGGCGAGAAACACTTTCATGGAAAGGGGTGGCTTCCCAAAATTACGAATCTCCAGAAATCTCAGCAAATATTTTTTCACCCATACTGGATGATACTTTCAGGTAATGATCAGTACACTAAGGCGACTTGGTTGCCAAATTTCGTTCTTCTATGTTGAAGCGTTCGTTTCCAGTAACAGTTTGAATTTTAGGTTTCACTCTGTTTTCTCCTATATTGATAGATGTATTTGGAACTCTAAATCCAACACGGTTTGTGCTAGCTTCTTGAAACTTGACACAATAAAGTAGTTTCACGTTCTATCTCTATGTTTTGTTTCCTCTTGATGTAGCCCTAAGCAGTGACTGACGAGAAACACTTTCATGGAAAGGGGTTGACAGGCTTCCCAAAATTACGAATCTCCAGAAATCTCAGGAAATATTTTTTCACCCAAACAGGATGATACTTTCAGGTAATGATCAGTACACTAAGGCGACTTGGTTCCCCAACTTTCGTTCTTCTATGTTGAAGCGTTCGTTTCCAGTAACAGTTTGAATTTTTAGGTTTCACTCTGTTTTCTCCTATATTGATAGATGTATTTGGAACTCTAAATCCAACACGGTTTGTGCTAGCTTCTTGAAACTTGACACAATAAAGTAGTTTCACGTTCTATCTCTATGTTTTGTTTCCTCTTGATGTAGCCCTAACAGTGACTGGCGAGAAACACTTTCATGGAATGGGGTTGCCAGGCTTCCCAAATATACGAATCTCCAGAAATCTCAGCAAATATTTTTTCACCCAAACTGGATGATACTTTAAGGTAATGATCAGTACTCTAAGGCGACTTGGTTCCCCAACTTTCGTTCTTCTATGTTGAAGCGTTCGTTTCCAGTAACAGTTTGAATTTTTAGGTTTCACTCTGTTTTCTCCTATATTGATAGATGTATTTGGAACTCTAAATCCAACACGGTTTGTGCTAGCTTCTTGAAACTTGACACAATAAAGTAGTTTCACGTTCTATCTCTATGTTTTGTTTCCTCTTGATGTAGCCCTAACAGTGACTGGCGAGAAACACTTTCATGGAATGGGGTTGCCAGGCTTCCCAAATATACGAATCTCCAGAAATCTCAGCAAATATTTTTTCACCCAAACTGGATGATACTTTAAGGTAATGATCAGTACTCTAAGGCGACTTGGTTCCCCAAATGTCGTTCTTCTATGTTGAAGCGTTCGTTTCCAGTAACAGTTTGAATTTTTAGGTTTCACTCTGTTTTCTCCTATATTGATAGATGTATTTGGAACTCTAAATCCAACACGGTTTGTGCTAGGTTCTTGAAACTTGACACAATAAAGTAGTTTCACGTTCTATCTCTATGATTTGTTTCCTCTTGATGTAGACCTAACAGTGACTGGCGAGAAACACTTTCATGGAAAGGGGTTGCCAGGCTTCCCAAAATTACGAATCTCCAGAAATCTCAGGAAATATTTTTTCACCCAAACAGGATGATACTTTCAGGTAATGATCAGTACACTAAGGCGACTTGGTTCCCCAAATTTCGTTTTTCTATGTTAAAGCGTTCGTTTCCAGTAACAGTTTGAATTTTTAGGTTTCACTCTGTTTTCTCCTATATTGATAGATGTATTTGGGAGTCTAAATCCAACACGGTTTGTGCTAGCTTCTTGAAACTTGACACAATAAAGTAGTTTCACGTTCTATCTCTATGTTTTGTTTCCTCTTGATGTAGCCCTAAGCAGTGACTGGCGAGAAACACTTTCATGGAAAGGGGTTGCCAAGCTTCCCAAAATTACGAATCTCCAGAAATCACAGCAAATATTTTTTCACCCAAACTGGATGATACTTTCAGGTAATGATCAGTACACTAAGGCGACTTGGTTCCCCAAATTTCGTTCTTCTATGTTGAAGCGTTCGTTTCCAGTAACAGTTTGAATTTTAGGTTTCACTCTGTTTTCTCCTATATTGATAGATGTATTTGGAACTCTAAATCCAACACGGTTTGTGCTAGCTTCTTGAAACTTGACACAATAAAGTAGTTTCACGTTCTATCTCTATGTTTTGTTTCCTCTTGATGTAGCCCTAAGCAGTGACTGACGAGAAACACTTTCATGGAAAGGGGTTGATAGGCTTCCCAAAATTACGAATCTCCAGAAATCTCAGGAAATATTTTTTCACCCAAACAGGATGATACTTTCAGGTAATGATCAGTACACTAAGGCGACTTGGTTCCCCAAATTTCATTTTTCTATGTTGAAGCGTTCGTTTCCAGTAACAGTTTGAATTTTTAGGTTTCACTCTGTTTTCTCCTATATTGATAGATGTATTTGGAACTCTAAATCCAACACGGTTTGTGCTAGCTTCTTGAAACTTGACACAATAAAGTAATTTCACGTTCTATCTCTATGTTATGTTTCCTCTTGATGTAGCCCTAAGCAGTGACTGGCGAGAAACACTTTCATGGAAAGGGGTTGCCAGGCTTCCCAAAATTACGAATCTCCAGAAATCTCAGCAAATATTTTTTCACCCAAACTGGATGATACTTTCAGGTAATGATCAGTACACTAAGGCGACTTGGTTCCCCAAATTTCGTTCTTCTATGTTGAAGCGTTCGTTTCCAGTAACAGTTTGAATTTTTAGGTTTCACTCTGTTTTCTCCTATATTGATAGATGTATTTGGAACTCTAAATCCAACACGGTTTGTGCTAGCTTCTTGAAACTTGACACAATAAAGTAGTTTCACGTTCTATCTCTATGTTTTGTTTCCTCTTGTTGTACCCCTAAGCAGTGACTGGCGAGAAACATTTTCATGGAAAGGGGTGGCTTCCCAAAATTATGAATCTCCAGAAATCTCAGCAAATATTTTTTCACCCAAACTGGATGATACTTTCAGGTAATGATCAGTACACTAAGGCGAATTGGTTCCCCAAATGTCGTTCTTCTATGTTGAAGCGTTCGTTTCCAGTAACAGTTTGAATTTTTAGGTTTCACTCTGTTTTCTCCTATATTGATGTATTTGGATGTATTTGGAACTCTAATTAGGTTTCACTCTGTTTTCTCCTATATTGATAGATGTATTTGGAACTCTAAATCCAACACGGTTTGTGCTAGCTTCTTGAAACTTGACACAATAAAGTAGTTTCACGTTCTATCTCTATGTTTTGTTTCCTCTTGATGTAGCCCTAACAGTGACTGGCGAGAAACACTTTCATGGAATGGGGTTGCCAGGCTTCCCAAATATACGAATCTCCAGAAATCTCAGCAAATATTTTTTCACCCAAACTGGATGATACTTTAAGGTAATGATCAGTACTCTAAGGCGACTTGGTTCCCCAACTTTCGTTCTTCTATGTTGAAGCGTTCGTTTCCAGTAACAGTTTGAATTTTTAGGTTTCACTCTGTTTTCTCCTATATTGATAGATGTATTTGGAACTCTAAATCCAACACGGTTTGTGCTAGCTTCTTGAAACTTGACACAATAAAGTAGTTTCACGTTCTATCTCTATGTTTTGTTTCCTCTTGATGTAGCCCTAACAGTGACTGGCGAGAAACACTTTCATGGAATGGGGTTGCCAGGCTTCCCAAATATACGAATCTCCAGAAATCTCAGCAAATATTTTTTCACCCAAACTGGATGATACTTTAAGGTAATGATCAGTACTCTAAGGCGACTTGGTTCCCCAAATGTCGTTCTTCTATGTTGAAGCGTTCGTTTCCAGTAACAGTTTGAATTTTTAGGTTTCACTCTGTTTTCTCCTATATTGATAGATGTATTTGGAACTCTAAATCCAACACGGTTTGTGCTAGGTTCTTGAAACTTGACACAATAAAGTAGTTTCACGTTCTATCTCTATGATTTGTTTCCTCTTGATGTAGACCTAACAGTGACTGGCGAGAAACACTTTCATGGAAAGGGGTTGCCAGGCTTCCCAAAATTACGAATCTCCAGAAATCTCAGGAAATATTTTTTCACCCAAACAGGATGATACTTTCAGGTAATGATCAGTACACTAAGGCGACTTGGTTCCCCAAATTTCGTTTTTCTATGTTAAAGCGTTCGTTTCCAGTAACAGTTTGAATTTTTAGGTTTCACTCTGTTTTCTCCTATATTGATAGATGTATTTGGGAGTCTAAATCCAACACGGTTTGTGCTAGCTTCTTGAAACTTGACACAATAAAGTAGTTTCACGTTCTATCTCTATGTTTTGTTTCCTCTTGATGTAGCCCTAAGCAGTGACTGGCGAGAAACACTTTCATGGAAAGGGGTTGCCAAGCTTCCCAAAATTACGAATCTCCAGAAATCACAGCAAATATTTTTTCACCCAAACTGGATGATACTTTCAGGTAATGATCAGTACACTAAGGCGACTTGGTTCCCCAAATTTCGTTCTTCTATGTTGAAGCGTTCGTTTCCAGTAACAGTTTGAATTTTAGGTTTCACTCTGTTTTCTCCTATATTGATAGATGTATTTGGAACTCTAAATCCAACACGGTTTGTGCTAGCTTCTTGAAACTTGACACAATAAAGTAGTTTCACGTTCTATCTCTATGTTTTGTTTCCTCTTGATGTAGCCCTAAGCAGTGACTGACGAGAAACACTTTCATGGAAAGGGGTTGATAGGCTTCCCAAAATTACGAATCTCCAGAAATCTCAGGAAATATTTTTTCACCCAAACAGGATGATACTTTCAGGTAATGATCAGTACACTAAGGCGACTTGGTTCCCCAAATTTCATTTTTCTATGTTGAAGCGTTCGTTTCCAGTAACAGTTTGAATTTTTAGGTTTCACTCTGTTTTCTCCTATATTGATAGATGTATTTGGAACTCTAAATCCAACACGGTTTGTGCTAGCTTCTTGAAACTTGACACAATAAAGTAATTTCACGTTCTATCTCTATGTTTTGTTTCCTCTTGATGTAGCCCTAAGCAGTGACTGGCGAGAAACACTTTCATGGAAAGGGGTTGCCAGGCTTCCCAAAATTACGAATCTCCAGAAATCTCAGCAAATATTTTTTCACCCAAACTGGATGATACTTTCAGGTAATGATCAGTACACTAAGGCGACTTGGTTCCCCAAATTTCGTTCTTCTATGTTGAAGCGTTCGTTTCCAGTAACAGTTTGAATTTTTAGGTTTCACTCTGTTTTCTCCTATATTGATAGATGTATTTGGAACTCTAAATCCAACACGGTTTGTGCTAGCTTCTTGAAACTTGACACAATAAAGTAGTTTCACGTTCTATCTCTATGTTTTGTTTCCTCTTGTTGTACCCCTAAGCAGTGACTGGCGAGAAACACTTTCATGGAAAGGGGTGGCTTCCCAAAATTATGAATCTCCAGAAATCTCAGCAAATATTTTTTCACCCAAACTGGATGATACTTTCAGGTAATGATCAGTACACTAAGGCGAATTGGTTCCCCAAATGTCGTTCTTCTATGTTGAAGCGTTCGTTTCCAGTAACAGTTTGAATTTTTAGGTTTCACTCTGTTTTCTCCTATATTGATGTATTTGGATGTATTTGGAACTCTAATTAGGTTTCACTCTGTTTTCTCCTATATTGATAGATGTATTTGGAACTCTAAATCCAACACGGTTTGTGCTAGCTTCTTGAAACTTGACACAATAAAGTAGTTTCACGTTCTATCTCTATGTTTTGTTTCCTCTTGATGTAGCCCTAAGCAGTGACTGACGAGAAACACTTTCATGGAAAGGGGTTGACAGGCTTCCCAAAATTACGAATCTCCAGAAATCTCAGGAAATATTTTTTCACCCAAACAGGATGATACTTTCAGGTAATGATCAGTACACTAAGGCGACTTGGTTCCCCAAATTTCATTTTTCTATGTTGAAGCGTTCGTTTCCAGTAACAGTTTGAATTTTTAGGTTTCACTCTGTTTTCTCGTATATTGATAGATGTATTTGGAACTCTAAATCCAACACGGTTTGTGCTAGCTTCTTGAAACTTGACACAATAAAGTAGTTTCACGTGCTATCTCTATGTTTTGTTTCCTCTTGATGTAGCCCTAACAGTGACGGGCGAGAAACACTTTCATGGAAAGGGGTTGCCAGGCTTCCCAAAATTACGAATCTCCAAAAATCTCAGCAAATATTTTTTCACCCAAACTGGATGATACTTTCAGGTAATGATCAGTACACTAAGGCGACTTGGTTCCCCAAATTTCGTTCTTCTATGTTGAAGCGTTCGTTTCCAGTAACAGTTTGAATTTTTAGGTTTCACTCTGTTTTCTCCTATATTGATAGATGTATTTGGAACTCTAAATCCAACACGGTTTGTGCTAGCTTCTTGAAACTTGACACAATAAAGTAGTTTCACGTTCTATCTCTATGTTTTGTTTCCTCTTGATGTAGCCCTAACAGTGAGTGGCGAGAAACACTTTCATGGAAAGGGGTGGCTTCCCAAAATTACGAATCTCCAGAAATCTCAGCAAATATTTTTTCACCCAAACTGGATGATACTTTCAGGTAATGATCAGTACACTAAGGCGACTTGGTTCCCCAAATTTCGTTCTTCTATGTTGAAGCGTTCGTTTCCAGTAACAGTTTGAATTTTAGGTTTCCCTCTGTTTTCTCCTATATTGATAGATGTATTTGGAACTCTAAATCCAACACGGTTTGTGCTAGCTTCTTGAAACTTGACACAAGAAAGTAGTTTCACGTTCTATCTCTATGTTTTGTTTCCTCTTGATGTAGCCCTAAGCAGTGACTGACGAGAAACACTTTCATGGAAAGGGGTTGACAGGCTTCTCAAAATTACGAATCTCCAGAAATCTCAGGAAATATTTTTTCACCCAAACAGGATGATACTTTCAGGTAATGATCAGTACACTAAGGCGACTTGGTTCCCCAAATTTCGTTTTTCTATGTTGAAGCGTTCGTTTCCAGTAACAGTTTGAATTTTTAGGTTTCACTCTGTTTTCTCCTATATTGATAGATATATTTGGAACTCTAAATCCAACACGGTTTGTGCTAGCTTCTTGAAACTTGACACAATAAAGTAGTTTCACGTTCTGTCTCTATGTTTTGTTTCCTCTTGATGTAGCCCTAACAGTGACTGGCGAGAAACACTTTCATGGAATGGGGTTGCCAGGCTTCCCAAATATACGAATCTCCAGAAATCTCAGCAAATATTTTTTCACCCAAACTGGATGATACTTTAAGGTAATGATCAGTACTCTAAGGCGACTTGGTTCCCCAAATGTCGTTCTTCTATGTTGAAGCGTTCGTTTCCAGTAACAGTTTGAATTTTTAGGTTTCACTCTGTTTTCTCCTATATTGATAGATGTATTTGGAACTCTAAATCCAACACGGTTTGTGCTAGGTTCTTGAAACTTGACACAATAAAGTAGTTTCACGTTCTATCTCTATGTTTTGTTTCCTCTTGATGTAGACCTAACAGTGACTGGCGAGAAACACTTTCATGGAAAGGGGTTGCCAGGCTTCCCAAATATACGAATCTCCAGAAATCTCAGGAAATATTTTTTCACCCAAACAGGATGATACTTTCAGGTAATGATCAGTACACTAAGGCGACTTGGTTCCCCAAATTTCGTTTTTCTATGTTAAAGCGTTCGTTTCCAGTAACAGTTTGAATTTTTAGGTTTCACTCTGTTTTCTCCTATATTGATAGATGTATTTGGAACTCTAAATCCAACACGGTTCGTGCTAGCTTCTTGAAACTTGACACAATAAAGTAGTTTCACGTTCTATCTCTATGTTTTGTTTCCTCTTGATGTAGCCCTAAGCAGTGACTGGCGAGAAACACTTTCATGGAAAGGGGTGGCTTCCCAAAATTACGAATCTCCAGAAATCTCAGCAAATATTTTTTCACCCAAACTGGATGATACTTTCAGGTAATGATCAGTACACTAAGGCGACTTGGTTCCCCAAATGTCGTTCTTCTATGTTGAAGCGTTCGTTTCCAGTAACAGTTTGAATTTTTAGGTTTCACTCTGTTTTCTCCTATATTGATGTATTTGGATGTATTTGGAACTCTAATTAGGTTTCACTCTGTTTTCTCCTATATTGATAGATGTATTTGGAACTCTAAATCCAACACGGTTTGTGCTAGCTTCTTGAAACTTGACACAATAAAGTAGTTTCACGTTCTATCTCTATGTTTTGTTTCCTCTTGATGTAGCCCTAAGCAGTGACTGACGAGAAACACTTTCATGGAAAGGGGTTGACAGGCTTCCCAAAATTACGAATCTCCAGAAATCTCAGGAAATATTTTTTCACCCAAACTGGATGATACTTTCAGGTAATGATCAGTACACTAAGGCGACTTGGTTCCCCAAATTTCATTTTTCTATGTTGAAGCTTTCGTTTCCAGTAACAGTTTGAATTTTTAGGTTTCACTCTGTTTTCTCCTATATTGATAGATGTATTTGGAACTCTAAATCCAACACGGTTTGTGCTAGCTTCTTGAAACTTGACACAATAAAGTAGTTTCACGTTCTATCTCTATGTTTTGTTTCCTCTTGATGTAGCCCTAAGCAGTGACTGACGAGAAACACTTTCATGGAAAGGGGTTGACAGGCTTCCCAAAATTACGAATCTCCAGAAATCTCAGGAAATATTTTTTCACCCAAACTGGATGATACTTTCAGGTAATGATCAGTACACTAAGGCGACTTGGTTCCCCAAATTTCATTTTTCTATGTTGAAGCTTTCGTTTCCAGTAACAGTTTGAATTTTTAGGTTTCACTCTGTTTTCTCCTATATTGATAGATGTATTTGGAACTCTAAATCCAACACGGTTTGTGCTAGCTTCTTGAAACTTGACACAATAAAGTAGTTTCACGTTCTATCTCTATGTTTTGTTTCCTCTTGATGTAGCCCTAAGCAGTGACTGGCGAGAAACACTTTCATGGAAAGGGGTTGCCAGGCTTCCCAAAATTACGAATCTCCAGAAATCTCAGCAAATATTTTTTCACCCAAACTGGATGATACTTTCAGGTAATGATCAGTACACTAAGGCGACTTGGTTCCCCAAATTTCGTTCTTCTATGTTGAAGCGTTCGTTTCCAGTAACAGTTTGAATTTTTAGGTTTCACTCTGTTTTCTCCTATATTGATAGATGTATTTGGAACTCTAAATCCAACACGGTTTGTGCTAGCTTCTTGAAACTTGACACAATAAAGTAGTTTCACGTTCTATCTCTATGTTTTGTTTCCTCTTGATGTAGCCCTAACAGTGACTGGCGAGAAACACTTTCATGGAAAGGGGTGGCTTCCCAAAATTACGAATCTCCAGAAATCTCAGCAAATATTTTTTCACCCAAACTGGATGATACTTTCAGGTAATGATCAGTACACTAAGGCGACTTGGTTGCCAAATTTCGTTCTTCTATGTTGAAGCGTTCGTTTCCAGTAACAGTTTGAATTTTAGGTTTCACTCTGTTTTCTCCTATATTGATAGATGTATTTGGAACTCTAAATCCAACACGGTTTGTGCTAGCTTCTTGAAACTTGACACAATAAAGTAGTTTCACGTTCTATCTCCATGTTTTGTTTCCTCTTGATGTAGCCCTAAGCAGTGACTGACGAGAAACACTTTCATGGAAAGGGGTTGACAGGCTTCCCAAAATTACGAATCTCCAGAAATCTCAGGAAATATTTTTTCACCCAAACAGGATGATACTTTCAGGTAATGATCAGTACACTAAGGCGACTTGGTTCCCCAAATTTCATTTTTCTATGTTGAAGCGTTCGTTTCCAGTAACAGTTTGAATTTTTAGGTTTCACTCTGTTTTCTCCTATATTGATAGATGTATTTGGAACTCTAAATCCAACACGGTTTGTGCTAGCTTCTTGAAACTTGACACAATAAAGTAGTTTCACGTTCTATCTCTATGTTTTGTTTCCTCTTGATGTAGCCCTAACAGTGACGGGCGAGAAACACTTTCATGGAAAGGGGTTGCCAGGCTTCCCAAAATTACGAATCTCCAAAAATCTCAGCAAATATTTTTTCACCCAAACTGGATGATACTTTCAGGTAATGATCAGTACACTAAGGCGACTTGGTTCCCCAAATTTCGTTCTTCTATGTTGAAGCGTTCGTTTCCAGTAACAGTTTGAATTTTTAGGTTTCACTCTGTTTTCTCCTATATTGATAGATGTATTTGGAACTCTAAATCCAACACGGTTTGTGCTAGCTTCTTGAAACTTGACACAATAAAGTAGTTTCACGTTCTATCTCTATGTTTTGTTTCCTCTTGATGTAGCCCTAACAGTGAGTGGCGAGAAACACTTTCATGGAAAGGGGTGGCTTCCCAAAATTACGAATCTCCAGAAATCTCAGCAAATATTTTTTCACCCAAACTGGATGATACTTTCAGGTAATGATCAGTACACTAAGGCGACTTGGTTCCCCAAATTTCGTTCTTCTATGTTGAAGCGTTCGTTTCCAGTAACAGTTTGAATTTTAGGTTTCCCTGTGTTTTCTCCTATATTGATAGATGTATTTGGAACTCTAAATCCAACACGGTTTGTGCTAGCTTCTTGAAACTTGACACAAGAAAGTAGTTTCACGTTCTATCTCTATGTTTTGTTTCCTCTTGATGTAGCCCTAAGCAGTGACTGACGAGAAACACTTTCATGGAAAGGGGTTGACAGGCTTCCCAAAATTACGAATCTCCAGAAATCTCAGGAAATATTTTTTCACCCAAACAGGATGATACTTTCAGGTAATGATCAGTACACTAAGGCGACTTGGTTCCCCAAATTTCGTTTTTCTATGTTGAAGCGTTCGTTTCCAGTAACAGTTTGAATTTTTAGGTTTCACTCTGTTTTCTCCTATATTGATAGATATATTTGGAACTCTAAATCCAACACGGTTAGTGCTAGGTTCTTTAAACTTGACACAATAAAGTAGTTTCACGTTCTATCTCTATGTTTTGTTTCCTCTTGATGTAGACCTAACAGTGACTGGCGAGAAACACTTTCATGGAAAGGGGTTGCCAGGCTTCCCAAATATACGAATCTCCAGAAATCTCAGGAAATATTTTTTCACCCAAACAGGATGATACTTTCAGGTAATGATCAGTACACTAAGGCGACTTGGTTCCCCAAATTTCGTTTTTCTATGTTAAAGCGTTCGTTTCCAGTAACAGTTTGAATTTTTAGGTTTCACTCTGTTTTCTCCTATATTGATAGATGTATTTGGAACTCTAAATCCAACACGGTTCGTGCTAGCTTCTTGAAACTTGACACAATAAAGTAGTTTCACGTTCTATCTCTATGTTTTGTTTCCTCTTGATGTAGCCCTAAGCAGTGACTGGCGAGAAACACTTTCATGGAAAGGGGTGGCTTCCCAAAATTACGAATCTCCAGAAATCTCAGCAAATATTTTTTCACCCAAACTGGATGATACTTTCAGGTAATGATCAGTACACTAAGGCGACTTGGTTCCCCAAATGTCGTTCTTCTATGTTGAAGCGTTCGTTTCCAGTAACAGTTTGAATTTTTAGGTTTCACTCTGTTTTCTCCTATATTGATGTATTTGGATGTATTTGGAACTCTAATTAGGTTTCACTCTGTTTTCTCCTATATTGATAGATGTATTTGGAACTCTAAATCCAACACGGTTTGTGCTAGCTTCTTGAAACTTGACACAATAAAGTAGTTTCACGTTCTATCTCTATGTTTTGTTTCCTCTTGATGTAGCCCTAAGCAGTGACTGACGAGAAACACTTTCATGGAAAGGGGTTGACAGGCTTCCCAAAATTACGAATCTCCAGAAATCTCAGGAAATATTTTTTCACCCAAACTGGATGATACTTTCAGGTAATGATCAGTACACTAAGGCGACTTGGTTCCCCAAATTTCATTTTTCTATGTTGAAGCTTTCGTTTCCAGTAACAGTTTGAATTTTTAGGTTTCACTCTGTTTTCTCCTATATTGATAGATGTATTTGGAACTCTAAATCCAACACGGTTTGTGCTAGCTTCTTGAAACTTGACACAATAAAGTAGTTTCACGTTCTATCTCTATGTTTTGTTTCCTCTTGATGTAGCCCTAAGCAGTGACTGACGAGAAACACTTTCATGGAAAGGGGTTGACAGGCTTCCCAAAATTACGAATCTCCAGAAATCTCAGGAAATATTTTTTCACCCAAACTGGATGATACTTTCAGGTAATGATCAGTACACTAAGGCGACTTGGTTCCCCAAATTTCATTTTTCTATGTTGAAGCTTTCGTTTCCAGTAACAGTTTGAATTTTTAGGTTTCACTCTGTTTTCTCCTATATTGATAGATGTATTTGGAACTCTAAATCCAACACGGTTTGTGCTAGCTTCTTGAAACTTGACACAATAAAGTAGTTTCACGTTCTATCTCTATGTTTTGTTTCCTCTTGATGTAGCCCTAAGCAGTGACTGGCGAGAAACACTTTCATGGAAAGGGGTTGCCAGGCTTCCCAAAATTACGAATCTCCAGAAATCTCAGCAAATATTTTTTCACCCAAACTGGATGATACTTTCAGGTAATGATCAGTACACTAAGGCGACTTGGTTCCCCAAATTTCGTTCTTCTATGTTGAAGCGTTCGTTTCCAGTAACAGTTTGAATTTTTAGGTTTCACTCTGTTTTCTCCTATATTGATAGATGTATTTGGAACTCTAAATCCAACACGGTTTGTGCTAGCTTCTTGAAACTTGACACAATAAAGTAGTTTCACGTTCTATCTCTATGTTTTGTTTCCTCTTGATGTAGCCCTAACAGTGACTGGCGAGAAACACTTTCATGGAAAGGGGTGGCTTCCCAAAATAACGAATCTCCAGAAATCTCAGCAAATATTTTTTCACCCAAACTGGATGATACTTTCAGGTAATGATCAGTACACTAAGGCGACTTGGTTGCCAAATTTCGTTCTTCTATGTTGAAGCGTTCGTTTCCAGTAACAGTTTGAATTTTAGGTTTCACTCTGTTTTCTCCTATATTGATAGATGTATTTGGAACTCTAAATCCAACACGGTTTGTGCTAGCTTCTTGAAACTTGACACAATAAAGTAGTTTCACGTTCTATCTCTATGTTTTGTTTCCTCTTGATGTAGCCCTAAGCAGTGACTGACGAGAAACACTTTCATGGAAAGGGGTTGACAGGCTTCCCAAAATTACGAATCTCCAGAAATCTCAGGAAATATTTTTTCACCCAAACAGGATGATACTTTCAGGTAATGATCAGTACACTAAGGCGACTTGGTTCCCCAAATTTCATTTTTCTATGTTGAAGCGTTCGTTTCCAGTAACAGTTTGAATTTTTAGGTTTCACTCTGTTTTCTCCTATATTGATAGATGTATTTGGAACTCTAAATCCAACACGGTTTGTGCTAGCTTCTTGAAACTTGACACAATAAAGTAGTTTCACGTTCTATCTCTATGTTTTGTTTCCTCTTGATGTAGCCCTAACAGTGACGGGCGAGAAACACTTTCATGGAAAGGGGTTGCCAGGCTTCCCAAAATTACGAATCTCCAGAAATCTCAGCAAATATTTTTTCACCCAAACTGGATGATACTTTCAGGTAATGATCAGTACACTAAGGCGACTTGGTTCCCCAAATTTCGTTCTTCTATGTTGAAGCGTTCGTTTCCAGTAACAGTTTGAATTTTTAGGTTTCACTCTGTTTTCTCCTATATTGATAGATGTATTTGGAACTCTAAATCCAACACGGTTTGTGCTAGCTTCTTGAAACTTGACACAATAAAGTAGTTTCACGTTCTATCTCTATGTTTTGTTTCCTCTTGATGTAGCCCTAACAGTGAGTGGCGAGAAACACTTTCATGGAAAGGGGTGGCTTCCCAAAATTACGAATCTCCAGAAATCTCAGCAAATATTTTTTCACCCAAACTGGATGATACTTTCAGGTAATGATCAGTACACTAAGGCGACTTGGTTCCCCAAATTTCGTTCTTCTATGTTGAAGCGTTCGTTTCCAGTAACAGTTTGAATTTTAGGTTTCCCTCTGTTTTCTCCTATATTGATAGATGTATTTGGAACTCTAAATCCAACACGGTTTGTGCTAGCTTCTTGAAACTTGACACAAGAAAGTAGTTTCACGTTCTATCTCTATGTTTTGTTTCCTCTTGATGTAGCCCTAAGCAGTGACTGACGAGAAACACTTTCATGGAAAGGGGTTGACAGGCTTCCCAAAATTACGAATCTCCAGAAATCTCAGGAAATATTTTTTCACCCAAACAGGATGATACTTTCAGGTAATGATCAGTACACTAAGGCGACTTGGTTCCCCAAATTTCGTTTTTCTATGTTGAAGCGTTCGTTTCCAGTAACAGTTTGAATTTTTAGGTTTCACTCTGTTTTCTCCTATATTGATAGATGTATTTGGAACTCTAAATCCAACACGGTTTGTGCTAGCTTCTTGAAACTTGACACAATAAAGTAGTTTCACGTTCTGTCTCTATGTTTTGTTTCCTCTTGATGTAGCCCTAACAGTGACTGGCGAGAAACACTTTCATGGAAAGGGGTGGCTTCCCAAAATTACGAATCTCCAGAAATCTCAGCAAATATTTTTTCACCCAAACTGGATGATACTTTCAGGTAATGATCAGTACACTAAGGCGACTTGGTTCCCCAAATGTCGTTCTTCTATGTTGAAGCGTTCGTTTCCAGTAACAGTTTGAATTTTTAGGTTTCACTCTGTTTTCTCCTATATTGATAGATGTATTTGGAACTCTAAATCCAACACGGTTTGTGCTAGCTTCTTGAAACTTGACACAATAAAGTAGTTTCACGTTCTATCTCTATGTTTTGTTTCCTCTTGATGTAGCCCTAACAGTGACGGGCGAGAAACACTTTCATGGAAAGGGGTTGCCAGGCTTCCCAAAATTACGAATCTCCAGAAATCTCAGCAAATATTTTTTCACCCAAACTGGATGATACTTTCAGGTAATGATCAGTACACTAAGGCGACTTGGTTCCCCAAATTTCGTTCTTCTATGTTGAAGCGTTCGTTTCCAGTAACAGTTTGAATTTTTAGGTTTCACTCTGTTTTCTCCTATATTGATAGATGTATTTGGAACTCTAAATCCAACACGGTTTGTGCTAGCTTCTTGAAACTTGACACAATAAAGTAGTTTCACGTTCTATCTCTATGTTTTGTTTCCTCTTGATGTAGCCCTAACAGTGACTGGCGAGAAACACTTTCATGGAAAGGGGTGGCTTCCCAAAATTACGAATCTCCAGAAATCTCAGCAAATATTTTTTCACCCAAACTGGATGATACTTTCAGGTAATGATCAGTACACTAAGGCGACTTGGTTGCCAAATTTCGTTCTTCTATGTTGAAGCGTTCGTTTCCAGTAACAGTTTGAATTTTAGGTTTCACTCTGTTTTCTCCTATATTGATAGATGTATTTGGAACTCTAAATCCAACACGGTTTGTGCTAGCTTCTTGAAACTTGACACAATAAAGTAGTTTCACGTTCTATCTCTATGTTTTGTTTCCTCTTGATGTAGCCCTAAGCAGTGACTGACGAGAAACACTTTCATGGAAAGGGGTTGACAGGCTTCCCAAAATTACGAATCTCCAGAAATCTCAGGAAATATTTTTTCACCCAAACAGGATGATACTTTCAGGTAATGATCAGTACACTAAGGCGACTTGGTTCCCCAAATTTCATTTTTCTATGTTGAAGCGTTCGTTTCCAGTAACAGTTTGAATTTTTAGGTTTCACTCTGTTTTCTCCTATATTGATAGATGTATTTGGAACTCTAAATCCAACACGGTTTGTGCTAGCTTCTTGAAACTTGACACAATAAAGTAGTTTCACGTTCTATCTCTATGTTTTGTTTCCTCTTGATGTAGCCCTAACAGTGACGGGCGAGAAACACTTTCATGGAAAGGGGTTGCCAGGCTTCCCAAAATTACGAATCTCCAAAAATCTCAGCAAATATTTTTTCACCCAAACTGGATGATACTTTCAGGTAATGATCAGTACACTAAGGCGACTTGGTTCCCCAAATTTCGTTCTTCTATGTTGAAGCGTTCGTTTCCAGTAACAGTTTGAATTTTTAGGTTTCACTCTGTTTTCTCCTATATTGATAGATGTATTTGGAACTCTAAATCCAACACGGTTTGTGCTAGCTTCTTGAAACTTGACACAATAAAGTAGTTTCACGTTCTATCTCTATGTTTTGTTTCCTCTTGATGTAGCCCTAACAGTGAGTGGCGAGAAACACTTTCATGGAAAGGGGTGGCTTCCCAAAATTACGAATCTCCAGAAATCTCAGCAAATATTTTTTCACCCAAACTGGATGATACTTTCAGGTAATGATCAGTACACTAAGGCGACTTGGTTCCCCAAATTTCGTTCTTCTATGTTGAAGCGTTCGTTTCCAGTAACAGTTTGAATTTTAGGTTTCCCTCTGTTTTCTCCTATATTGATAGATGTATTTGGAACTCTAAATCCAACACGGTTTGTGCTAGCTTCTTGAAACTTGACACAAGAAAGTAGTTTCACGTTCTATCTCTATGTTTTGTTTCCTCTTGATGTAGCCCTAAGCAGTGACTGACGAGAAACACTTTCATGGAAAGGGGTTGACAGGCTTCCCAAAATTACGAATCTCCAGAAATCTCAGGAAATATTTTTTCACCCAAACAGGATGATACTTTCAGGTAATGATCAGTACACTAAGGCGACTTGGTTCCCCAAATTTCGTTTTTCTATGTTGAAGCGTTCGTTTCCAGTAACAGTTTGAATTTTTAGGTTTCACTCTGTTTTCTCCTATATTGATAGATGTATTTGGAACTCTAAATCCAACACGGTTTGTGCTAGCTTCTTGAAACTTGACACAATAAAGTAGTTTCACGTTCTATCTCTATGTTTTGTTTCCTCTTGATGTAGCCCTAACAGTGACTGGCGAGAAACACTTTCATGGAAAGGGGTGGCTTCCCAAAATTACGAATCTCCAGAAATCTCAGCAAATATTTTTTCACCCAAACTGGATGATACTTTCAGGTAATGATCAGTACACTAAGGCGACTTGGTTGCCAAATTTCGTTCTTCTATGTTGAAGCGTTCGTTTCCAGTAACAGTTTGAATTTTTAGGTTTCACTCTGTTTTCTCCTATATTGATAGATGTATTTGGAACTCTAAATCCAACACGGTTTGTGCTAGGTTCTTGAAACTTGACACAATAAAGTAGTTTCACGTTCTATCTCTATGTTTTGTTTCCTCTTGATGTAGACCTAACAGTGACTGGCGAGAATCACTTTCATGGAAAGGGGTTGCCAGGCTTCCCAAATATACGAATCTCCAGAAATCTCAGGAAATATTTTTTCACCCAAACAGGATGATACTTTCAGGTAATGATCAGTACACTAAGGCGACTTGGTTCCCCAAATTTCGTTTTTCTATGTTAAAGCGTTCGTTTCCAGTAACAGTTTGAATTTTTAGGTTTCACTCTGTTTTCTCCTATATTGATAGATGTATTTGGAACTCTAAATCCAACACGGTTCGTGCTAGCTTCTTGAAACTTGACACAATAAAGTAGTTTCACGTTCTATCTCTATGTTTTGTTTCCTCTTGATGTAGCCCTAAGCAGTGACTGGCGAGAAACACTTTCATGGAAAGGGGTGGCTTCCCAAAATTACGAATCTCCAGAAATCTCAGCAAATATTTTTTCACCCAAACTGGATGATACTTTCAGGTAATGATCAGTACACTAAGGCGACTTGGTTCCCCAAATGTCGTTCTTCTATGTTGAAGCGTTCGTTTCCAGTAACAGTTTGAATTTTTAGGTTTCACTCTGTTTTCTCCTATATTGATGTATTTGGATGTATTTGGAACTCTAATTAGGTTTCACTCTGTTTTCTCCTATATTGATAGATGTATTTGGAACTCTAAATCCAACACGGTTTGTGCTAGCTTCTTGAAACTTGACACAATAAAGTAGTTTCACGTTCTATCTCTATGTTTTGTTTCCTCTTGATGTAGCCCTAAGCAGTGACTGACGAGAAACACTTTCATGGAAAGGGGTTGACAGGCTTCCCAAAATTACGAATCTCCAGAAATCTCAGGAAATATTTTTTCACCCAAACTGGATGATACTTTCAGGTAATGATCAGTACACTAAGGCGACTTGGTTCCCCAAATTTCATTTTTCTATGTTGAAGCTTTCGTTTCCAGTAACAGTTTGAATTTTTAGGTTTCACTCTGTTTTCTCCTATATTGATAGATGTATTTGGAACTCTAAATCCAACACGGTTTGTGCTAGCTTCTTGAAACTTGACACAATAAAGTAGTTTCACGTTCTATCTCTATGTTTTGTTTCCTCTTGATGTAGCCCTAAGCAGTGACTGACGAGAAACACTTTCATGGAAAGGGGTTGACAGGCTTCCCAAAATTACGAATCTCCAGAAATCTCAGGAAATATTTTTTCACCCAAACTGGATGATACTTTCAGGTAATGATCAGTACACTAAGGCGACTTGGTTCCCCAAATTTCATTTTTCTATGTTGAAGCTTTCGTTTCCAGTAACAGTTTGAATTTTTAGGTTTCACTCTGTTTTCTCCTATATTGATAGATGTATTTGGAACTCTAAATCCAACACGGTTTGTGCTAGCTTCTTGAAACTTGACACAATAAAGTAGTTTCACGTTCTATCTCTATGTTTTGTTTCCTCTTGATGTAGCCCTAAGCAGTGACTGGCGAGAAACACTTTCATGGAAAGGGGTTGCCAGGCTTCCCAAAATTACGAATCTCCAGAAATCTCAGCAAATATTTTTTCACCCAAACTGGATGATACTTTCAGGTAATGATCAGTACACTAAGGCGACTTGGTTCCCCAAATGTCGTTTTTCTATGTTGAAGCGTTCGTTTCCAGTAACAGTTTGAATTTTTAGGTTTCACTCTGTTTTCTCCTATATTGATAGATGTATTTGGAACTCTAAATCCAACACGGTTTGTGCTAGCTTCTTGAAACTTGACACAATAAAGTAGTTTCACGTTCTATCTCTATGTTTTGTTTCCTCTTGATGTAGCCCTAACAGTGACGGGCGAGAAACACTTTCATGGAAAGGGGTTGCCAGGCTTCCCAAAATTACGAATCTCCAAAAATCTCAGCAAATATTTTTTCACCCAAACTGGATGATACTTTCAGGTAATGATCAGTACACTAAGGCGACTTGGTTCCCCAAATTTCGTTCTTCTATGTTGAAGCGTTCGTTTCCAGTAACAGTTTGAATTTTTAGGTTTCACTCTGTTTTCTCCTATATTGATAGATGTATTTGGAACTCTAAATCCAACACGGTTTGTGCTAGCTTCTTGAAACTTGACACAATAAAGTAGTTTCACGTTCTATCTCTATGTTTTGTTTCCTCTTGATGTAGCCCTAACAGTGAGTGGCGAGAAACACTTTCATGGAAAGGGGTAGCTTCCCAAAATTACGAATCTCCAGAAATCTCAGCAAATATTTTTTCACCCAAACTGGATGATACTTTCAGGTAATGATCAGTACACTAAGGCGACTTGGTTCCCCAAATTTCGTTCTTCTATGTTGAAGCGTTCGTTTCCAGTAACAGTTTGAATTTTAGGTTTCCCTCTGTTTTCTCCTATATTGATAGATGTATTTGGAACTCTAAATCCAACACGGTTTGTGCTAGCTTCTTGAAACTTGACACAAGAAAGTAGTTTCACGTTCTATCTCTATGTTTTGTTTCCTCTTGATGTAGCCCTAAGTAGTGACTGACGAGAAACACTTTCATGGAAAGGGGTTGACAGGCTTCCCAAAATTACGAATCTCCAGAAATCTCAGGAAATATTTTTTCACCCAAACAGGATGATACTTTCAGGTAATGATCAGTACACTAAGGCGACTTGGTTCCCCAAATTTCGTTTTTCTATGTTGAAGCGTTCGTTTCCAGTAACAGTTTGAATTTTTAGGTTTCACTCTGTTTTCTCCTATATTGATAGATGTATTTGGAACTCTAAATCCAACACGGTTTGTGCTAGCTTCTTGAAACTTGACACAATAAAGTAGTTTCACGTTCTATCTCTATGTTTTGTTTCCTCTTGATGTAGCCCTAACAGTGACTGGCGAGAAACACTTTCATGGAAAGGGGTGGCTTCCCAAAATTACGAATCTCCAGAAATCTCAGCAAATATTTTTTCACCCAAACTGGATGATACTTTCAGGTAATGATCAGTACACTAAGGCGACTTGGTTGCCAAATTTCGTTCTTCTATGTTGAAGCGTTCGTTTCCAGTAACAGTTTGAATTTTAGGTTTCACTCTGTTTTCTCCTATATTGATAGATGTATTTGGAACTCTAAATCCAACACGGTTTGTGCTAGCTTCTTGAAACTTGACACAATAAAGTAGTTTCACGTTCTATCTCTATGTTTTGTTTCCTCTTGATGTAGCCCTAAGCAGTGACTGACGAGAAACACTTTCATGGAAAGGGGTTGACAGGCTTCCCAAAATTACGAATCTCCAGAAATCTCAGGAAATATTTTTTCACCCAAACAGGATGATACTTTCAGGTAATGATCAGTACACTAAGGCGACTTGGTTCCCCAAATTTCATTTTTCTATGTTGAAGCGTTCGTTTCCAGTAACAGTTTGAATTTTTAGGTTTCACTCTGTTTTCTCCTATATTGATAGATGTATTTGGAACTCTAAATCCAACACGGTTTGTGCTAGCTTCTTGAAACTTGACACAATAAAGTAGTTTCACGTTCTATCTCTATGTTTTGTTTCCTCTTGATGTAGCCCTAACAGTGACGGGCGAGAAACACTTTCATGGAAAGGGGTTGCCAGGCTTCCCAAAATTACGAATCTCCAAAAATCTCAGCAAATATTTTTTCACCCAAACTGGATGATACTTTCAGGTAATGATCAGTACACTAAGGCGACTTGGTTCCCCAAATTTCGTTCTTCTATGTTGAAGCGTTCGTTTCCAGTAACAGTTTGAATTTTTAGGTTTCACTCTGTTTTCTCCTATATTGATAGATGTATTTGGAACTCTAAATCCAACACGGTTTGTGCTAGCTTCTTGAAACTTGACACAATAAAGTAGTTTCACGTTCTATCTCTATGTTTTGTTTCCTCTTGATGTAGCCCTAACAGTGAGTGGCGAGAAACACTTTCATGGAAAGGGGTAGCTTCCCAAAATTACGAATCTCCAGAAATCTCAGCAAATATTTTTTCACCCAAACTGGATGATACTTTCAGGTAATGATCAGTACACTAAGGCGACTTGGTTCCCCAAATTTCGTTCTTCTATGTTGAAGCGTTCGTTTCCAGTAACAGTTTGAATTTTAGGTTTCCCTCTGTTTTCTCCTATATTGATAGATGTATTTGGAACTCTAAATCCAACACGGTTTGTGCTAGCTTCTTGAAACTTGACACAAGAAAGTAGTTTCACGTTCTATCTCTATGTTTTGTTTCCTCTTGATGTAGCCCTAAGCAGTGACTGACGAGAAACACTTTCATGGAAAGGGGTTGACAGGCTTCCCAAAATTACGAATCTCCAGAAATCTCAGGAAATATTTTTTCACCCAAACAGGATGATACTTTCAGGTAATGATCAGTACACTAAGGCGACTTGGTTCCCCAAATTTCGTTTTTCTATGTTGAAGCGTTCGTTTCCAGTAACAGTTTGAATTTTTAGGTTTCACTCTGTTTTCTCCTATATTGATAGATGTATTTGGAACTCTAAATCCAACACGGTTTGTGCTAGCTTCTTGAAACTTGACACAATAAAGTAGTTTCACGTTCTGTCTCTATGTTTTGTTTCCTCTTGATGTAGCCCTAACAGTGACTGGCGAGAAACACTTTCATGGAATGGGGTTGCCAGGCTTCCCAAATATACGAATCTCCAGAAATCTCAGCAAATATTTTTTCACCCAAACTGGATGATACTTTAAGGTAATGATCAGTACTCTAAGGCGACTTGGTTCCCCAACTTTCGTTCTTCTATGTTGAAGCGTTCGTTTCCAGTAACAGTTTGAATTTTTAGGTTTCACTCTGTTTTCTCCTATATTGATAGATGTATTTGGAACTCTAAATCCAACACGGTTTGTGCTAGCTTCTTGAAACTTGACACAATAAAGTAGTTTCACGTTCTATCTCTATGTTTTGTTTCCTCTTGATGTAGACCTAACAGTGACTGGCGAGAAACATTTTCATGGAAAGGGGTTGCCAGGCTTCCCAAATATACGAATCTCCAGAAATCTCAGGAAATATTTTTTCACCCAAACAGGATGATACTTTCAGGTAATGATCAGTACACTAAGGCGACTTGGTTCCCCAAATTTCGTTTTTCTATGTTAAAGCGTTCGTTTCCAGTAACAGTTTGAATTTTTAGGTTTCACTCTGTTTTCTCCTATATTGATAGATGTATTTGGAACTCTAAATCCAACACGGTTTGTGCTAGCTTCTTGAAACTTGACACAATAAAGTAGTTTCACGTTCTATCTCTATGTTTTGTTTCCTCTTGATGTAGCCCTAACAGTGACTGGCGAGAAACACTTTCATGGAAAGGGGTTGCCAGGCTTCCCAAATATACGAATCTCCAGAAATCTCAGCAAATAATTTTTCACCCAAACTGGATGATACTTTCAGGTAATGTTCAGTACACTAAGGCGACTTGGTTCCCCAAATGTCGTTCTTCTATGTTGAAGCGTTCGTTTCCAGTAACAGTTTGAATTTTTAGGTTTCACTCTGTTTTCTCCTATATTGATAGATGTATTTGGAACTCTGAATCCAACAAGGTTTCTGCTAGGTTCTTGAAACTTGACACAATAAAGTAGTTTCACGTTCTATCTCTGTTTTGTTTCCACTTGATGTAGCCCTAAGCAGTGACTGGCGAGAAACACATTCATTGAAAGGGGTGGCTTCCCAAAATTACGAATCTCCAGAAATCTCAGCAAATATTTTTTCACCCAAACTAGATGATACTTTCAGGTAATGATCAGTACACTAAGGCGACTTGGTTCCCCAAATTTCGTTCTTCTATGTTGAAGCGTTCGTTTCCAGTAACAGTTTGAATTTTAGGTTTCACTCTGTTTTCTCCTATATTGATAGATGTATTTGGAACTCTGAATCCAACAAGGTTTCTGCTCGGTTCTTGAAACTTGACACAATAAAGTAGTTTCATGTTCTATCTCTGTGTTTTGTTTCCTCTTGACGTAGCCCTAACAGTGACTGGCGAGAAACACTTTCATGGAAAGGGGTTGCCAGGCTTCCCAAATATACGAATCTCCAGAAATCTCAGCAAATATTTTTTCACCCAAACTGGATGATACTTTCAGGTAATGATCAGTACACTAAGGTGACTTGGTTCCCCAAATTTCGTTCTTCTATGTTGAAGCGTTCGTTTCCAGTAACAGTTTGAATTTTAGGTTTCATTCTGTTTTCTCCTATATTGATAGATGTATTTGGAACTCTGAATCCAACAAGGTTTGTGCTATGTTCTTGAAACTTGACACAATAAAGTAGTTTCACGTTCTATCTATATGTTTTGTTTCCTCTTGATGTAGCCCTAACAGTGACTGGCGAGAAACACTTTCATGGAAAGGGGTTGCCAGGCTTCCCAAATATATGAATCTCCAGAAATCTCAGGAAATATTTTTTCACCCAAACAGGATGATACTTTCAGGTAATGATCAGTACACTAAGGCGACTTGGTTCCCCAAATTTCATTTTTCTATGTTAAAGCGTTCGTTTCCAGTAACAGTTTGAATTTTTAGGTTTCACTCTGTTTTCTCCTATATTGATAGATGTATTTGGAACTCTAAATCCAACACGGTTTGTGCTAGCCTCTTGAAACTTGACACAATAAAGTAGTTTCACGTTCTATCTCTATGTTTTGTTTCCTCTTGATGTAGCCCAAACAATGACTGGCAAGAAACACTTTCATGGAAACGGGTTGCCAGGCTTCCGAAAATTACGAATCTCCAGAAATCTCAGTAAATATTTTTTCACCCAAACTGGATGATACTTTCAGGTAATGATCAGTACACTAAGGCGACTTGGTTCCCCAAATTTCGTTCTTCTATGTTGAAGCGTTCGTTTCCAGTAACAGTTTGAATTTTTAGGTTTCACTCTGTTTTCTCCTATATTGATAGATGTATTTGGAACTCTAAATCCAACACGGTTTGTGCTAGCTTCTGGAAACTTGACATAATAAAGTAGTTTCACGTTCTATCTCTATGTTTTGTTTCCTCTTGATGTAGCCCTAAGCAGTGACTGGCGAGAAACACTTTCATGGAAAGGGGTTGCCAGGCTTCCCAAAATTACGAATCTCCAGAAATCTCAGCAAATATTTTTTCACCCAAACTGGATGATACTTTCAGGTAATGATCAGTACACTAAGGCGACTTGGTTCCCCAAATTTCGTTCTTCTATGTTGAAGCGTTCCTTTCCAGTAACAGTTTGAATTTTAGGTTTCACTCTGTTTTCTCCTATATTGATAGATGTATTTGGAACTCTGAATCCAACAAGGTTTGTGCTAGGTTCTTGAAACTTGACACAATAAAGTAGTTTCACATTCTATCTATATGTTTTGTTTCCTCTTGATGTAGCCCTAACAGTGACTGGCGAGAAACACTTTCATCGATAGGGGTTGCCAGGCTTCCCAAATATATGAATCTCCAGAAATCTCAGGAAATATTTTTTCACCCAAACAGGATGATACTTTCAGGTAATGATCAGTACACTAGGGCGAATTGGTTCCCCAAATTTCGTTTTTCTATGTTAAAGCGTTCATTTCCAGTAACAGTTTGAATTTTTAGGTTTCACTCTGTTTTCTCCTATATTGATAGATGTATTTGGGAGTCTAAATCCAACATGGTTTGTGCTAGCTTCTTGAAACTTGACACAATAAAGTAGTTTCACGTTCTATCTCTATGTTTTGTTTCCTCTTGATGTAGCCCTAAACAGTGACTGGCGAGAAACACTTTCATGGAAAGGGGTTGCCAGATTTCCCAAAATTACGAATCTCCAGAAATCTCAGCAAATATTTTTTCACCCAAACTGGATGATACTTTCAGGTAATGATCACTACACTAAGGCGACTTGGTTCCCCAAATGTCGTTCTTCTATGTTGAAGCGTTCATTTCCAGTAACAGTTTGGATTTTTAGGTTTCACTCTGCTTTCTCCTATATTGATAGATGTATTTGGAACTCTAAATCCAACACGGTTTGTGCTAGCTTCTTGAAACTAGACACAATAATGTAGTTTCACGTTCTATCTCTATGTTTGTTTCCTCTTTATGTAGCCCTAACAGTGACTGGCGAGAAACACTTTCATGGAAAGGGGTTGCCAGGCTTCCCAAATATACGAATCTCCAGAAATCTCAGCAAATATTTTTTCACCCAAACTGGATGATACTTTCAGGTAATGATCAGTACACTAACGCGACTTGGTTCCCCAAATTTCGTTCTTCTATGTTGAAGCGTTCGTTTCCAGTAACAGTTTGAATTTTTAGGTTTCACTCTGTTTTCTCCTATATTGATAGATGTATTTGGAAGTCTAATTCCAACACGGTTTTTGCTAGCTTCTTGAAACTTGACACAATAAAGTAGTTTCACGTTCTATCTCTATGTTTTGTTTCCTCTTGATGTAGCCCTAAGCAGTGACTGGCGAGAAACACTTTCATGGAAAGGGGTGGCTTCCCAAAATTACGAATCTCTAGAAATCTCAGCAAATATTTTTTCACCCAAACTGGATGATACTTTCAGGTAATGATCAGTACACTAAGGCGACTTGGTTCCCGAAATTTCGTTCTTCTATGTTGAAGCGTTCGTTTCCAGTAACAGTTTGAATTTTAAGTTTCACTCTGTTTTCTTCTATATTGATAGATGTATTTGGAACACTGAATCCAACAAGGTTTTTGCTAGGTTCTTGAAACTTGACACAATAAAGTAGTTTCACGTTCTATCTCTATGTTTTGTTTCCTCTTGATGTAGCCCTAACAGTGACTGGCGAGAAACACTTTCATGGAAAGGGGTTGCCAGGCTTCCCAAATATACGAATCTCCAGAAATCTTAGCAAATATTTTTTCACCCAAACTGGATGATACTTTCAGGTAATGATCAGTACACTAAGGCGACTTGGTTCCCCAAATGTCGTTCTTCTATGTTGAAGCGTTCGTTTCCAGTAACAGTTTGAATTTTTAGGTTTCACTCTGTTTTCTCCTATATTGATAGATGTATTTGGAACTCTAAATCCAACACAGTTTGTGCTAGCTTCTTGAAACTTGACACAATAAAGTAGTTTCACGTTCTATCTCTATGTTTTGTTTCCTCTTGATGTAGCCCTAAGCAGTGACTGGCGAGAAACACTTTCATGGAAAGAGGTTGCCAGGCTTTCCAAAATTACGAATCTCCAGAAATCTCAGCAAATATTTTTTCACCCAAACTGGATGAGACTTTCAGGTAATGATGAGTACACTAAGGCGACTTGGTTCCCCAAATGTCGTTCTTCTATGTTGAAGCGTTCGTTTCCAGTAACAGTTTGAATTTTTAGGTTTCACTCTGTTTTCTCCTATATTGATAGATGTATTTGGAACTCTAAATCCAACACGGTTTGTGCTAGCTTCTTGAAACTTGACACAATAAAGTAGTTTCACGTTTTATCTCTATGTTTTGTTAACTCTTGATGTAGCCCTAACAGTGACTGGCGAGAAACACTTTCATGGAAAGGGGTTGCCAGGCTTCCCAAATATATGAATCTCCAGAAATCTCAGCAAATATTTTTTCACCCAAACTGGATGATACTTTCAGGTAATGATCAGTACACTAAGGCGACTTGGTTCCCCAAATTTCGTTTTTCTATGTTAAAGCGTTCGTTTCCAGTAACAGTTTGAATTTTTAGGTTTCACTCTGTTTTCTCCTATATTGATAGATGTATTTGGAACTCTAAATCCAACACGGTTTGTGCTAGCTTCTTGAAACTTGACACAATAAAGTAGTTTCACGTTCTATCTCTATGTTTTGTTTCCTCTTGATGTAGCCCTAAGCAGTGACTGGCGAGAAACACTTTCATGGAAAGGGGTGGCTTCCCAAAATTACGAATCTCTAGAAATCTCAGCAAATATTTTTTCACCCAAACTGGATGATACTTTCAGGTAATGATCAGTACTCTAAGGCGACTTGGTTCCCCAAATTTCGTTCTTCTATGTTGAAGCGTTCGTTTCCAGTAACAGTTTGAATTTTAGGTTTCACTCTGTTTTCTTCTATATTGATAGATGTATTTGGAACACTGAATCCAACAAGGTTTGTGCTAGGTTCTTGAAACTTGACACAATAAAGTAGTTACACGTTCTATCTCTATGTTTTGTTTCCTCTTGATGTAGCCCTAAGCAGTGACTGGCGAGAAACACTTTCATGGATAGGGGTTGCCATGCTTACCAAAATTACGAATCTCCAGAAATCTCAGCAAATATTTTTTCAACCAAACTGGATGATACTTTCAGGTAATGATCACTACACTAACGCGACTTGGTTCCCCAAATTTCGTTCTTCTATGTTGAAGCGTTCGTTTCCAGTAACAGTTTGAATTTTTAGGTTTCACTCTATTTTCTCCTATATTGATAGATGTATTTGGAAGTCTAAATCCAACACGGTTTGTGCTAGCTTCTTGAAACTTGACACAATAAAGTAGTTTCACGTTCTATCTCTATGTTTTGTTTCCTCTTGATGTAGCCCTAAGCAGTGACTGGGGAGAAACACTTTCATGGAAAGGGGTGGCTTCCCAAAATTACGAATCTCTAGAAATCTCAGCAAATATTTTTTCACCCAAACTGGATGATACTTTCAGGTAATGATCAGTACACTAAGGCGACTTGGTTCCCCAAATTTCGTTCTTCTATGTTGAAGCGTTCGTTTCCAGTAACAGTTTGAATTTTAGGTTTCACTCTGTTTTCTTCTATATTGATAGATGTATTTGGAACACTGAATCCAACAAGGTTTGTGCTAGGTTCTTGAAACTTGACACAATAAAGTAGTTTCACGTTCTATCTCTATGTTTTGTTTCCTCTTGATGTAGCCCTAAGCAGTGACTGGCGAGAAACACTTTCATGGAAAGGGGTTGCCAGGCTTCCCAAAATTACGAATCTCCAGAAATCTCAGCAAATATTTTTTCACCCAAACTGGATGATACTTTCAGGTAATGATCAGTACACTAAGGCGACTTGGTTCCCCAAATTTCGTTCTTCTATGTTGACGTGTTCGTTTCCAGTAACAGTTTGAATTTTTAGGTTTCACTCTGTTTTCTCCTATATTGATAGATGTATTTGGAACTCTAAATCCAACACGGTTTGTGCTAGCTTCCTGAAACTTGACACAATAAAGTAGTTTCACGTTCTATCTCTATGTTTTGTTTCCTCTTGATGTAGCCCTAAGCAGTGACTGGCGAGAAACACTTTCATGGAAAGGGGTTGCCAGGCTTCCCAAAATTACGAAACTCCAGAAATCTCAGCAAATACTTTTTCACCCAAACAGGATGATACTTACAGGTAATGATCAGTACACTAAGGCGACTTGGTTCCCCAAATATCGTTCTTCTATGTTGAAGTGTTCGTTTCCAGTAACAGTTTGAATTTTTAGGTTTCACTCTGTTTTCTCCTATATTGATAGATGTATTTGGAACTCTAAATCCAACACGGTTTGTGTTAGCTTCTTGAAACTTGACACAATAAAGTAGTTTCACGTTCTATCTCTATGTTTTGTTTCCTCTTGATGTAGCCCTAAGCAGTGACTGGCGAGAAACACTTTCATGGAAAGGGGTTGCCAGGCTTCCCAAAATTACGAATCTCCAGAAATCTCAGCGAATATTTTTTCACCCAAACTGGATGATACTTTCAGGTAATGATCACTACACTAACGCGACTTGGTTTCCCAAATTTCGTTCTTCTATGTTGAAGCGTTCGTTTCCAGTAACAGTTTGAATTTTTAGGTTTCACTCTGTTTTCTCCTATATTGATAGATGTATTTGGAACTCTAAATCCAACACGGTTTGTGCTAGCTTCTTGAAACTTGACACAATTAAGTAGTTTCACGTTCTATCTCTATGTTTTGGTTCCTCTTGATGTAGCCCTAACAGTGACTGGCGAGAAACACTTTCATGGGAAGGGGTTGCCAGGCTCCCCAAATATACGAATCTCCAGAAATCTCAGCAAATATTTTTTCACCCAAACAGGATGATACTTTCAGGTAATGATCAGTACACTAAGGCGACTTGGTTCCCCAAATTTCGTTTTTCTATGTTGAAGCGTTCGTTTCCAGTAACAGTTTGAATTTTTAGGTTTCACTCTGTTTTTTCCTATATTGATAGATGTATTTGGAACTATAAATCCAACACGGTTTGTGCTAGCTTCTTGAAACTTGACACAATAAAGTAGTTTCACGTTCTATCTCTATGTTTTGTTTCCTCTTGATGTAGCCCTAAGCAGTGACTGGCGAGAAACACTTTCATGGAAAGGGGTTGCCAGGCTTCCCAAATATACGAATCTCCAGAAATCTCAGCAAATATTTTTTCACCCAAACTGGATGATACTTTCAGGTAATGATCAGTACACTAAGGCGACTTGGTTCCCCAAATGTCGTTCTTCTATGTTGAAGCGTTCGTTTCCAGTAACAGTTTGAATTTTTAGGTTTCACTCTGTTTTCTCCTATATTGATAGATGTATTTGGAACTCTAAATCCAACACGGTTTGTGCTAGCTTCTTGAAACTTGACACAATAAAGTAGTTTCACGTTCTATCTCTATGTTTTGTTTCCTCTTGATGTAGCCCTAACAGTGACTGGCGAGAAACACTTTCATGGAAAGGGGTTGCCAGGCTTCCCATATATACGAATCTCCAGAAATCTCAGCAAATATTTTTTGACCCAAACTGGATGATACTTTCAGGTAATGATCAGTACACTAAGGCGACTTGGTTCCCCAAATGTCGTTCTTCTATGTTGAAGCGTTCGTTTCCAGTAACAGTTTGAATTTTAGGTTTCACTCTGTTTTCTTCTATATTGATAGATGTATTTGGAACACTGAATCCAACAAGGTTTGTGCTAGGTTCTTGAAACTTGACACAATAAAGTAGTTTCACGTTCTATCTCTATGTTTTGTTTCCTCTTGATGTAGCCCTAAGCAGTGACTGGCGAGAAACACTTTCATGGAAAGGGGTTGCCAGGCTTCCCAAAATTACGAATCTCCAGAAATCTCAGCAAATATTTTTTCACCCAAACTGGATGATACTTTCAGGTAATGATCAGTACACTAAGGCGACTTGGTTCCCCAAATTTCGTTCTTCTATGTTGACGTGTTCGTTTCCAGTAACAGTTTGAATTTTTAGGTTTCACTCTGTTTTCTCCTATATTGATAGATGTATTTGGAACTCTAAATCCAACACGGTTTGTGCTAGCTTCCTGAAACTTGACACAATAAAGTAGTTTCACGTTCTATCTCTATGTTTTGTTTCCTCTTGATGTAGCCCTAAGCAGTGACTGGCGAGAAACACTTTCATGGAAAGGGGTTGCCAGGCTTCCCAAAATTACGAAACTCCAGAAATCTCAGCAAATACTTTTTCACCCAAACAGGATGATACTTACAGGTAATGATCAGTACACTAAGGCGACTTGGTTCCCCAAATGTCGTTCTTCTATGTTGAAGTGTTCGTTTCCAGTAACAGTTTGAATTTTTAGGTTTCACTCTGTTTTCTCCTATATTGATAGATGTATTTGGAACTCTAAATCCAACACGGTTTGTGCTAGCTTCTTGAAACTTGACACAATAAAGTAGTTTCACGTTCTATCTCTATGTTTTGTTTCCTCTTGATGTAGCCCTAAGCAGTGACTGGCGAGAAACACTTTCATGGAAAGGGGTTGCCAGGCTTCCCAAAATTACGAATCTCCAGAAATCTCAGCAAATATTTTTTCACCCAAACTGGATGATACTTTCAGGTAATGATCACTACACTAACGCGACTTGGTTTCCCAAATTTCGTTCTTCTATGTTGAAGCGTTCGTTTCCAGTAACAGTTTGAATTTTTAGGTTTCACTCTGTTTTCTCCTATATTGATAGATGTATTTGGAACTCTAAATCCAACACGGTTTGTGCTAGCTTCTTGAAACTTGACACAATAAAGTAGTTTCACGTTCTATCTCTATGTTTTGTTTCCTCTTGATGTAGCCCTAACAGTGACTGGCGAGAAACACTTTCATGGGAAGGGGTTGCCAGGCTCCCCAAATATACGAATCTCCAGAAATCTCAGCAAATATTTTTTCACCCAAACAGGATGATACTTTCAGGTAATGATCAGTACACTAAGGCGACTTGGTTCCCCAAATTTCGTTTTTCTATGTTGAAGCGTTCGTTTCCAGTAACAGTTTGAATTTTTAGGTTTCACTCTGTTTTTTCCTATATTGATAGATGTATTTGGAACTATAAATCCAACACGGTTTGTGCTAGCTTCTTGAAACTTGACACAATAAAGTAATTTCACGTTCTATCTCTATGTTTTGTTTCCTCTTGATGTAGCCCTAAGCAGTGACTGGCGAGAAACACTTTCATGGAAAGGGGTTGCCAGGCTTCCCAAATATACGAATCTCCAGAAATCTCAGCAAATATTTTTTCACCCAAACTGGATGATACTTTCAGGTAATGATCAGTACACTAAGGCAACTTGGTTCCCCAAATGTCGTTCTTCTATGTTGAAGCGTTCGTTTCCAGTAACAGTTTGAATTTTTAGGTTTCACTCTGTTTTCTCCTATATTGATAGATGTATTTGGAACTCTAAATCCAACACGGTTTGTGCTAGCTTCTTGAAACTTGACACAATAAAGTAATTTCACGTTCTATCTCTATGTTTTGTTTCCTCTTGATGTAGCCCTAAGCAGTGACTGGCGAGAAACACTTTCATGGAAAGGGGTTGCCAGGCTTCCCAAATATACGAATCTCCAGAAATCTCAGCAAATATTTTTTGACCCAAACTGGATGATACTTTCAGGTAATGATCAGTACACTAAGGCGACTTGGTTCCCCAAATGTCGTTCTTCTATGTTGAAGCGTTCGTTTCCAGTAACAGTTTGAATTTTTAGGTTTCACTCTGTTTTCTCCTATATTGATAGATGTATTTGGAACTCTAAATCCAACACGGTTTGTGCTAGCT
This sequence comes from Spermophilus citellus, assembly GCF_964194105.1. NCBI lineage: Eukaryota > Metazoa > Chordata > Mammalia > Rodentia > Sciuridae > Spermophilus > Spermophilus citellus. The sequence continues at coordinate 7,038,745 of NC_138188.1, read as the reverse complement.
TCTTGAAACTTGACACAATAAAGTAGTTTCACGTTCTGTCTCTATGTTTTGTTTCCTCTTGATGTAGCCCTAACAGTGACTGGCGAGAAACACTTTCATGGAATGGGGTTGCCAGGCTTCCCAAATATACGAATCTCCAGAAATCTCAGCAAATATTTTTTCACCCAAACTGGATGATACTTTAAGGTAATGATCAGTACTCTAAGGCGACTTGGTTCCCCAAATGTCGTTCTTCTATGTTGAAGCGTTCGTTTCCAGTAACAGTTTGAATTTTTAGGTTTCACTCTGTTTTCTCCTATATTGATAGATGTATTTGGAACTCTAAATCCAACACGGTTTGTGCTAGGTTCTTGAAACTTGACACAATAAAGTAGTTTCACGTTCTATCTCTATGTTTTGTTTCCTCTTGATGTAGACCTAACAGTGACTGGCGAGAAACACTTTCATGGAAAGGGGTTGCCAGGCTTCCCAAATATACGAATCTCCAGAAATCTCAGGAAATATTTTTTCACCCAAACAGGATGATACTTTCAGGTAATGATCAGTACACTAAGGCGACTTGGTTCCCCAAATTTCGTTTTTCTATGTTAAAGCGTTCGTTTCCAGTAACAGTTTGAATTTTTAGGTTTCACTCTGTTTTCTCCTATATTGATAGATGTATTTGGAACTCTAAATCCAACACGGTTCGTGCTAGCTTCTTGAAACTTGACACAATAAAGTAGTTTCACGTTCTATCTCTATGTTTTGTTTCCTCTTGATGTAGCCCTAAGCAGTGACTGGCGAGAAACACTTTCATGGAAAGGGGTGGCTTCCCAAAATTACGAATCTCCAGAAATCTCAGCAAATATTTTTTCACCCAAACTGGATGATACTTTCAGGTAATGATCAGTACACTAAGGCGACTTGGTTCCCCAAATGTCGTTCTTCTATGTTGAAGCGTTCGTTTCCAGTAACAGTTTGAATTTTTAGGTTTCACTCTGTTTTCTCCTATATTGATGTATTTGGATGTATTTGGAACTCTAATTAGGTTTCACTCTGTTTTCTCCTATATTGATAGATGTATTTGGAACTCTAAATCCAACACGGTTTGTGCTAGCTTCTTGAAACTTGACACAATAAAGTAGTTTCACGTTCTATCTCTATGTTTTGTTTCCTCTTGATGTAGCCCTAAGCAGTGACTGACGAGAAACACTTTCATGGAAAGGGGTTGACAGGCTTCCCAAAATTACGAATCTCCAGAAATCTCAGGAAATATTTTTTCACCCAAACTGGATGATACTTTCAGGTAATGATCAGTACACTAAGGCGACTTGGTTCCCCAAATTTCATTTTTCTATGTTGAAGCTTTCGTTTCCAGTAACAGTTTGAATTTTTAGGTTTCACTCTGTTTTCTCCTATATTGATAGATGTATTTGGAACTCTAAATCCAACACGGTTTGTGCTAGCTTCTTGAAACTTGACACAATAAAGTAGTTTCACGTTCTATCTCTATGTTTTGTTTCCTCTTGATGTAGCCCTAAGCAGTGACTGGCGAGAAACACTTTCATGGAAAGGGGTTGACAGGCTTCCCAAAATTACGAATCTCCAGAAATCTCAGGAAATATTTTTTCACCCAAACTGGATGATACTTTCAGGTAATGATCAGTACACTAAGGCGACTTGGTTCCCCAAATTTCATTTTTCTATGTTGAAGCTTTCGTTTCCAGTAACAGTTTGAATTTTTAGGTTTCACTCTGTTTTCTCCTATATTGATAGATGTATTTGGAACTCTAAATCCAACACGGTTTGTGCTAGCTTCTTGAAACTTGACACAATAAAGTAGTTTCACGTTCTATCTCTATGTTTTGTTTCCTCTTGATGTAGCCCTAAGCAGTGACTGGCGAGAAACACTTTCATGGAAAGGGGTTGCCAGGCTTCCCAAAATTACGAATCTCCAGAAATCTCAGCAAATATTTTTTCACCCAAACTGGATGATACTTTCAGGTAATGATCAGTACACTAAGGCGACTTGGTTCCCCAAATTTCGTTCTTCTATGTTGAAGCGTTCGTTTCCAGTAACAGTTTGAATTTTTAGGTTTCACTCTGTTTTCTCCTATATTGATAGATGTATTTGGAACTCTAAATCCAACACGGTTTGTGCTAGCTTCTTGAAACTTGACACAATAAAGTAGTTTCACGTTCTATCTCTATGTTTTGTTTCCTCTTGATGTAGCCCTAACAGTGACTGGCGAGAAACACTTTCATGGAAAGGGGTGGCTTCCCAAAATTACGAATCTCCAGAAATCTCAGCAAATATTTTTTCACCCAAACTGGATGATACTTTCAGGTAATGATCAGTACACTAAGGCGACTTGGTTGCCAAATTTCGTTCTTCTATGTTGAAGCGTTCGTTTCCAGTAACAGTTTGAATTTTAGGTTTCACTCTGTTTTCTCCTATATTGATAGATGTATTTGGAACTCTAAATCCAACACGGTTTGTGCTAGCTTCTTGAAACTTGACACAATAAAGTAGTTTCACGTTCTATCTCTATGTTTTGTTTCCTCTTGATGTAGCCCTAAGCAGTGACTGACGAGAAACACTTTCATGGAAAGGGGTTGCCAGGCTTCCCAAAATTACGAATCTCCAGAAATCTCAGGAAATATTTTTTCACCCAAACAGGATGATACTTTCAGGTAATGATCAGTACACTAAGGCGACTTGGTTCCCCAAATTTCATTTTTCTATGTTGAAGCGTTCGTTTCCAGTAACAGTTTGAATTTTTAGGTTTCACTCTGTTTTCTCCTATATTGATAGATGTATTTGGAACTCTAAATCCAACACGGTTTGTGCTAGCTTCTTGAAACTTGACACAATAAAGTAGTTTCACGTTCTATCTCTATGTTTTGTTTCCTCTTGATGTAGCCCTAACAGTGACGGGCGAGAAACACTTTCATGGAAAGGGGTTGCCAGGCTTCCCAAAATTACGAATCTCCAAAAATCTCAGCAAATATTTTTTCACCCAAACTGGATGATACTTTCAGGTAATGATCAGTACACTAAGGCGACTTGGTTCCCCAAATTTCGTTCTTCTATGTTGAAGCGTTCGTTTCCAGTAACAGTTTGAATTTTTAGGTTTCACTCTGTTTTCTCCTATATTGATAGATGTATTTGGAACTCTAAATCCAACACGGTTTGTGCTAGCTTCTTGAAACTTGACACAATAAAGTAGTTTCACGTTCTATCTCTATGTTTTGTTTCCTCTTGATGTAGCCCTAACAGTGAGTGGCGAGAAACACTTTCATGGAAAGGGGTGGCTTCCCAAAATTACGAATCTCCAGAAATCTCAGCAAATATTTTTTCACCCAAACTGGATGATACTTTCAGGTAATGATCAGTACACTAAGGCGACTTGGTTCCCCAAATTTCGTTCTTCTATGTTGAAGCGTTCGTTTCCAGTAACAGTTTGAATTTTAGGTTTCCCTCTGTTTTCTCCTATATTGATAGATGTATTTGGAACTCTAAATCCAACACGGTTTGTGCTAGCTTCTTGAAACTTGACACAAGAAAGTAGTTTCACGTTCTATCTCTATGTTTTGTTTCCTCTTGATGTAGCCCTAAGCAGTGACTGACGAGAAACACTTTCATGGAAAGGGGTTGACAGGCTTCCCAAAATTACGAATCTCCAGAAATCTCAGGAAATATTTTTTCACCCAAACAGGATGATACTTTCAGGTAATGATCAGTACACTAAGGCGACTTGGTTCCCCAAATTTCGTTTTTCTATGTTGAAGCGTTCGTTTCCAGTAACAGTTTGAATTTTTAGGTTTCACTCTGTTTTCTCCTATATTGATAGATGTATTTGGAACTCTAAATCCAACACGGTTTGTGCTAGCTTCTTGAAACTTGACACAATAAAGTAGTTTCACGTTCTGTCTCTATGTTTTGTTTCCTCTTGATGTAGCCCTAACAGTGACTGGCGAGAAACACTTTCATGGAATGGGGTTGCCAGGCTTCCCAAATATACGAATCTCCAGAAATCTCAGCAAATATTTTTTCACCCAAACTGGATGATACTTTAAGGTAATGATCAGTACTCTAAGGCGACTTGGTTCCCCAACTTTCGTTCTTCTATGTTGAAGCGTTCGTTTCCAGTAACAGTTTGAATTTTTAGGTTTCACTCTGTTTTCTCCTATATTGATAGATGTATTTGGAACTCTAAATCCAACACGGTTTGTGCTAGCTTCTTGAAACTTGACACAATAAAGTAGTTTCACGTTCTATCTCTATGTTTTGTTTCCTCTTGATGTAGCCCTAACAGTGACTGGCGAGAAACACTTTCATGGAAAGGGGTGGCTTCCCAAAATTACGAATCTCCAGAAATCTCAGCAAATATTTTTTCACCCAAACTGGATGATACTTTCAGGTAATGATCAGTACACTAAGGCGACTTGGTTGCCAAATTTCGTTCTTCTATGTTGAAGCGTTCGTTTCCAGTAACAGTTTGAATTTTAGGTTTCACTCTGTTTTCTCCTATATTGATAGATATATTTGGAACTCTAAATCCAACACGGTTTGTGCTAGCTTCTTGAAACTTGACACAATAAAGTAGTTTCACGTTCTATCTCTATGTTTTGTTTCCTCTTGATGTAGCCCTAAGCAGTGACTGACGAGAAACACTTTCATGGAAAGGGGTTGACAGGCTTCCCAAAATTACGAATCTCCAGAAATCTCAGGAAATATTTTTTCACCCAAACAGGATGATACTTTCAGGTAATGATCAGTACACTAAGGCGACTTGGTTCCCCAAATTTCATTTTTCTATGTTGAAGCGTTCGTTTCCAGTAACAGTTTGAATTTTTAGGTTTCACTCTGTTTTCTCCTATATTGATAGATGTATTTGGAACTCTAAATCCAACACGGTTTGTGCTAGCTTCTTGAAACTTGACACAATAAAGTAGTTTCACGTTCTATCTCTATGTTTTGTTTCCTCTTGATGTAGCCCTAACAGTGACGGGCGAGAAACACTTTCATGGAAAGGGGTTGCCAGGCTTCCCAAAATTACGAATCTCCAAAAATCTCAGCAAATATTTTTTCACCCAAACTGGATGATACTTTCAGGTAATGATCAGTACACTAAGGCGACTTGGTTCCCCAAATTTCGTTCTTCTATGTTGAAGCGTTCGTTTCCAGTAACAGTTTGAATTTTTAGGTTTCACTCTGTTTTCTCCTATATTGATAGATGTATTTGGAACTCTAAATCCAACACGGTTTGTGCTAGCTTCTTGAAACTTGACACAATAAAGTAGTTTCACGTTCTATCTCTATGTTTTGTTTCCTCTTGATGTAGCCCTAACAGTGAGTGGCGAGAAACACTTTCATGGAAAGGGGTGGCTTCCCAAAATTACGAATCTCCAGAAATCTCAGCAAATATTTTTTCACCCAAACTGGATGATACTTTCAGGTAATGATCAGTACACTAAGGCGACTTGGTTCCCCAAATTTCGTTCTTCTATGTTGAAGCGTTCGTTTCCAGTAACAGTTTGAATTTTAGGTTTCCCTCTGTTTTCTCCTATATTGATAGATGTATTTGGAACTCTAAATCCAACACGGTTTGTGCTAGCTTCTTGAAACTTGACACAATAAAGTAGTTTCACGTTCTGTCTCTATGTTTTGTTTCCTCTTGATGTAGCCCTAAGCAGTGACTGACGAGAAACACTTTCATGGAAAGGGGTTGACAGGCTTCCCAAAATTACGAATCTCCAGAAATCTCAGGAAATATTTTTTCACCCAAACAGGATGATACTTTCAGGTAATGATCAGTACACTAAGGCGACTTGGTTCCCCAAATTTCGTTTTTCTATGTTGAAGCGTTCGTTTCCAGTAACAGTTTGAATTTTTAGGTTTCACTCTGTTTTCTCCTATATTGATAGATGTATTTGGAACTCTAAATCCAACACGGTTTGTGCTAGCTTCTTGAAACTTGACACAATAAAGTAGTTTCACGTTCTGTCTCTATGTTTTGTTTCCTCTTGATGTAGCCCTAACAGTGACTGGCGAGAAACACTTTCATGGAATGGGGTTGCCAGGCTTCCCAAATATACGAATCTCCAGAAATCTCAGCAAATATTTTTTCACCCAAACTGGATGATACTTTAAGGTAATGATCAGTACTCTAAGGCGACTTGGTTCCCCAACTTTCGTTCTTCTATGTTGAAGCGTTCGTTTCCAGTAACAGTTTGAATTTTTAGGTTTCACTCTGTTTTCTCCTATATTGATAGATGTATTTGGAACTCTAAATCCAACACGGTTTGTGCTAGCTTCTTGAAACTTGACACAATAAAGTAGTTTCACGTTCTATCTCTATGTTTTGTTTCCTCTTGATGTAGCCCTAACAGTGACTGGCGAGAAACACTTTCATGGAATGGGGTTGCCAGGCTTCCCAAATATACGAATCTCCAGAAATCTCAGCAAATATTTTTTCACCCAAACTGGATGATACTTTAAGGTAATGATCAGTACTCTAAGGCGACTTGGTTCCCCAACTTTCGTTCTTCTATGTTGAAGCGTTCGTTTCCAGTAAAAGTTTGAATTTTTAGGTTTCACTCTGTTTTCTCCTATATTGATAGATGTATTTGGAACTCTAAATCCAACACGGTTTGTGCTAGCTTCTTGAAACTTGACACAATAAAGTAGTTTCACGTTCTATCTCTTTGTTTTGTTTCCTCTTGATGTAGCCCTAACAGTGACTGGCGAGAAACACTTTCATGGAATGGGGTTGCCAGGCTTCCCAAATATACGAATCTCCAGAAATCTCAGCAAATATTTTTTCACCCAAACTGGATGATACTTTAAGGTAATGATCAGTACTCTAAGGCGACTTGGTTCCCCAAATGTCGTTCTTCTATGTTGAAGCGTTCGTTTCCAGTAACAGTTTGAATTTTTAGGTTTCACTCTGTTTTCTCCTATATTGATAGATGTATTTGGAACTCTAAATCCAACACGGTTTGTGCTAGGTTCTTGAAACTTGACACAATAAAGTAGTTTCACGTTCTATCTCTATGATTTGTTTCCTCTTGATGTAGACCTAACAGTGACTGGCGAGAAACACTTTCATGGAAAGGGGTTGCCAGGCTTCCCAAAATTACGAATCTCCAGAAATCTCAGGAAATATTTTTTCACCCAAACAGGATGATACTTTCAGGTAATGATCAGTACACTAAGGCGACTTGGTTCCCCAAATTTCGTTTTTCTATGTTAAAGCGTTCGTTTCCAGTAACAGTTTGAATTTTTAGGTTTCACTCTGTTTTCTCCTATATTGATAGATGTATTTGGGAGTCTAAATCCAACACGGTTTGTGCTAGCTTCTTGAAACTTGACACAATAAAGTAGTTTCACGTTCTATCTCTATGTTTTGTTTCCTCTTGATGTAGCCCTAAGCAGTGACTGGCGAGAAACACTTTCATGGAAAGGGGTTGCCAAGCTTCCCAAAATTACGAATCTCCAGAAATCACAGCAAATATTTTTTCACCCAAACTGGATGATACTTTCAGGTAATGATCAGTACACTAAGGCGACTTGGTTCCCCAAATTTCGTTCTTCTATGTTGAAGCGTTCGTTTCCAGTAACAGTTTGAATTTTAGGTTTCACTCTGTTTTCTCCTATATTGATAGATGTATTTGGAACTCTAAATCCAACACGGTTTGTGCTAGCTTCTTGAAACTTGACACAATAAAGTAGTTTCACGTTCTATCTCTATGTTTTGTTTCCTCTTGATGTAGCCCTAAGCAGTGACTGACGAGAAACACTTTCATGGAAAGGGGTTGACAGGCTTCCCAAAATTACGAATCTCCAGAAATCTCAGGAAATATTTTTTCACCCAAACAGGATGATACTTTCAGGTAATGATCAGTACACTAAGGCGACTTGGTTCCCCAAATTTCATTTTTCTATGTTGAAGCGTTCGTTTCCAGTAACAGTTTGAATTTTTAGGTTTCACTCTGTTTTCTCCTATATTGATAGATGTATTTGGAACTCTAAATCCAACACGGTTTGTGCTAGCTTCTTGAAACTTGACACAATAAAGTAATTTCACGTTCTATCTCTATGTTTTGTTTCCTCTTGATGTAGCCCTAAGCAGTGACTGGCGAGAAACACTTTCATGGAAAGGGGTTGCCAGGCTTCCCAAAATTACGAATCTCCAGAAATCTCAGCAAATATTTTTTCACCCAAACTGGATGATACTTTCAGGTAATGATCAGTACACTAAGGCGACTTGGTTCCCCAAATTTCGTTCTTCTATGTTGAAGCGTTCGTTTCCAGTAACAGTTTGAATTTTTAGGTTTCACTCTGTTTTCTCCTATATTGATAGATGTATTTGGAACTCTGAATCCAGCACGGTTTGTGCTAGCTTCTTGAAACTTGACACAATAAAGTAGTTTCACGTTCTATCTCTATGTTTTGTTTCCTCTTGTTGTACCCCTAAGCAGTGACTGGCGAGAAACACTTTCATGGAAAGGGGTGGCTTCCCAAAATTACGAATCTCCAGAAATCTCAGCAAATATTTTTTCACCCAAACTGGATGATACTTTCAGGTAATGATCAGTACACTAAGGCGAATTGGTTCCCCAAATGTCGTTCTTCTATGTTGAAGCGTTCGTTTCCAGTAACAGTTTGAATTTTTAGGTTTCACTCTGTTTTCTCCTATATTGATGTATTTGGATGTATTTGGAACTCTAATTAGGTTTCACTCTGTTTTCTCCTATATTGATAGATGTATTTGGAACTCTAAATCCAACACGGTTTGTGCTAGCTTCTTGAAACTTGACACAATAAAGTAGTTTCACGTTCTATCTCTATGTTTTGTTTCCTCTTGATGTAGCCCTAAGCAGTGACTGACGAGAAACACTTTCATGGAAAGGGGTTGACAGGCTTCCCAAAATTACGAATCTCCAGAAATCTCAGGAAATATTTTTTCACCCAAACAGGATGATACTTTCAGGTAATGATCAGTACACTAAGGCGACTTGGTTCCCCAAATTTCATTTTTCTATGTTGAAGCGTTCGTTTCCAGTAACAGTTTGAATTTTTAGGTTTCACTCTGTTTTCTCCTATATTGATAGATGTATTTGGAACTCTAAATCCAACACGGTTTGTGCTAGCTTCTTGAAACTTGACACAATAAAGTAGTTTCACGTTCTATCTCTATGTTTTGTTTCCTCTTGATGTAGCCCTAACAGTGAGTGGCGAGAAACACTTTCATGGAAAGGGGTGGCTTCCCAAAATTACGAATCTCCAGAAATCTCAGCAAATATTTTTTCACCCAAACTGGATGATACTTTAAGGTAATGATCAGTACTCTAAGGCGACTTGGTTCCCCAAATGTCGTTCTTCTATGTTGAAGCGTTCGTTTCCAGTAACAGTTTGAATTTTTAGGTTTCACTCTGTTTTCTCCTATATTGATAGATGTATTTGGAACTCTAAATCCAACACGGTTTGTGCTAGGTTCTTGAAACTTGACACAATAAAGTAGTTTCACGTTCTATCTCTATGATTTGTTTCCTCTTGATGTAGACCTAACAGTGACTGGCGAGAAACACTTTCATGGAAAGGGGTTGCCAGGCTTCCCAAAATTACGAATCTCCAGAAATCTCAGGAAATATTTTTTCACCCAAACAGGATGATACTTTCAGGTAATGATCAGTACACTAAGGCGACTTGGTTCCCCAAATTTCGTTTTTCTATGTTAAAGCGTTCGTTTCCAGTAACAGTTTGAATTTTTAGGTTTCACTCTGTTTTCTCCTATATTGATAGATGTATTTGGGAGTCTAAATCCAACACGGTTTGTGCTAGCTTCTTGAAACTTGACACAATAAAGTAGTTTCACGTTCTATCTCTATGTTTTGTTTCCTCTTGATGTAGCCCTAAGCAGTGACTGGCGAGAAACACTTTCATGGAAAGGGGTTGCCAAGCTTCCCAAAATTACGAATCTCCAGAAATCACAGCAAATATTTTTTCACCCAAACTGGATGATACTTTCAGGTAATGATCAGTACACTAAGGCGACTTGGTTCCCCAAATTTCGTTCTTCTATGTTGAAGCGTTCGTTTCCAGTAACAGTTTGAATTTTAGGTTTCACTCTGTTTTCTCCTATATTGATAGATGTATTTGGAACTCTAAATCCAACACGGTTTGTGCTAGCTTCTTGAAACTTGACACAATAAAGTAGTTTCACGTTCTATCTCTATGTTTTGTTTCCTCTTGATGTAGCCCTAAGCAGTGACTGACGAGAAACACTTTCATGGAAAGGGGTTGACAGGCTTCCCAAAATTACGAATCTCCAGAAATCTCAGGAAATATTTTTTCACCCAAACAGGATGATACTTTCAGGTAATGATCAGTACACTAAGGCGACTTGGTTCCCCAAATTTCATTTTTCTATGTTGAAGCGTTCGTTTCCAGTAACAGTTTGAATTTTTAGGTTTCACTCTGTTTTCTCCTATATTGATAGATGTATTTGGAACTCTAAATCCAACACGGTTTGTGCTAGCTTCTTGAAACTTGACACAATAAAGTAATTTCACGTTCTATCTCTATGTTTTGTTTCCTCTTGATGTAGCCCTAAGCAGTGACTGGCGAGAAACACTTTCATGGAAAGGGGTTGCCAGGCTTCCCAAAATTACGAATCTCCAGAAATCTCAGCAAATATTTTTTCACCCAAACTGGATGATACTTTCAGGTAATGATCAGTACACTAAGGCGACTTGGTTCCCCAAATTTCGTTCTTCTATGTTGAAGCGTTCGTTTCCAGTAACAGTTTGAATTTTTAGGTTTCACTCTGTTTTCTCCTATATTGATAGATGTATTTGGAACTCTGAATCCAGCACGGTTTGTGCTAGCTTCTTGAAACTTGACACAATAAAGTAGTTTCACGTTCTATCTCTATGTTTTGTTTCCTCTTGTTGTACCCCTAAGCAGTGACTGGCGAGAAACACTTTCATGGAAAGGGGTGGCTTCCCAAAATTACGAATCTCCAGAAATCTCAGCAAATATTTTTTCACCCAAACTGGATGATACTTTCAGGTAATGATCAGTACACTAAGGCGAATTGGTTCCCCAAATGTCGTTCTTCTATGTTGAAGCGTTCGTTTCCAGTAACAGTTTGAATTTTTAGGTTTCACTCTGTTTTCTCCTATATTGATGTATTTGGATGTATTTGGAACTCTAATTAGGTTTCACTCTGTTTTCTCCTATATTGATAGATGTATTTGGAACTCTAAATCCAACACGGTTTGTGCTAGCTTCTTGAAACTTGACACAATAAAGTAGTTTCACGTTCTATCTCTATGTTTTGTTTCCTCTTGATGTAGCCCTAAGCAGTGACTGACGAGAAACACTTTCATGGAAAGGGGTTGACAGGCTTCCCAAAATTACGAATCTCCAGAAATCTCAGGAAATATTTTTTCACCCAAACAGGATGATACTTTCAGGTAATGATCAGTACACTAAGGCGACTTGGTTCCCCAAATTTCATTTTTCTATGTTGAAGCGTTCGTTTCCAGTAACAGTTTGAATTTTTAGGTTTCACTCTGTTTTCTCCTATATTGATAGATGTATTTGGAACTCTAAATCCAACACGGTTTGTGCTAGCTTCTTGAAACTTGACACAATAAAGTAGTTTCACGTTCTATCTCTATGTTTTGTTTCCTCTTGATGTAGCCCTAACAGTGAGTGGCGAGAAACACTTTCATGGAAAGGGGTGGCTTCCCAAAATTACGAATCTCCAGAAATCTCAGCAAATATTTTTTCACCCAAACTGGATGATACTTTAAGGTAATGATCAGTACTCTAAGGCGACTTGGTTCCCCAAATGTCGTTCTTCTATGTTGAAGCGTTCGTTTCCAGTAACAGTTTGAATTTTTAGGTTTCACTCTGTTTTCTCCTATATTGATAGATGTATTTGGAACTCTAAATCCAACACGGTTTGTGCTAGGTTCTTGAAACTTGACACAATAAAGTAGTTTCACGTTCTATCTCTATGTTTTGTTTCCTCTTGATGTAGACCTAACAGTGACTGGCGAGAAACATTTTCATGGAAAGGGGTTGCCAGGCTTCCCAAATATACGAATCTCCAGAAATCTCAGGAAATATTTTTTCACCCAAACAGGATGATACTTTCAGGTAATGATCAGTACACTAAGGCGACTTGGTTCCCCAAATTTCGTTTTTCTATGTTAAAGCGTTCGTTTCCAGTAACAGTTTGAATTTTTAGGTTTCACTCTGTTTTCTCCTATATTGATAGATGTATTTGGAACTCTAAATCCAACACGGTTTGTGCTAGCTTCTTGAAACTTGACACAATAAAGTAGTTTCACGTTCTATCTCTATGTTTTGTTTCCTCTTGATGTAGCCCTAACAGTGACTGGCGAGAAACACTTTCATGGAAAGGGGTTGCCAGGCTTCCCAAATATACGAATCTCCAGAAATCTCAGCAAATAATTTTTCACCCAAACTGGATGATACTTTCAGGTAATGTTCAGTACACTAAGGCGACTTGGTTCCCCAAATGTCGTTCTTCTATGTTGAAGCGTTCGTTTCCAGTAACAGTTTGAATTTTTAGGTTTCACTCTGTTTTCTCCTATATTGATAGATGTATTTGGAACTATAAATCCAACACGGTTTGTGCTAGCTTCTTGAAACTTGACACAATAAAGTAGTTTCACGTTCTATGTCTGTTTTGTTTCCACTTGATGTAGCCCTAAGCAGTGACTGGCGAGAAACACATTCATTGAAAGGGGTGGCTTCCCAAAATTACGAATCTCCAGAAATCTCAGCAAATATTTTTTCACCCAAACTGGATGATACTTTCAGGTAATGATCAGTACACTAAGGCGACTTGGTTCCCCAAATTTCGTTCTTCTATGTTGAAGCGTTCGTTTCCAGTAACAGTTTGAATTTTAGGTTTCACTCTGTTTTCTCCTATATTGATAGATGTATTTGGAACTCTGAATCCAACAAGGTTTCTGCTAGGTTCTTGAAACTTGACACAATAAAGTAGTTTCACGTTCTATCTCTGTTTTGTTTCCACTTGATGTAGCCCTAAGCAGTGACTGGCGAGAAACACATTCATTGAAAGGGGTGGCTTCCCAAAATTACGAATCTCCAGAAATCTCAGCAAATATTTTTTCACCCAAACTAGATGATACTTTCAGGTAATGATCAGTACACTAAGGCGACTTGGTTCCCCAAATTTCGTTCTTCTATGTTGAAGCGTTCGTTTCCAGTAACAGTTTGAATTTTAGGTTTCACTCTGTTTTCTCCTATATTGATAGATGTATTTGGAACTCTGAATCCAACAAGGTTTCTGCTCGGTTCTTGAAACTTGACACAATAAAGTAGTTTCATGTTCTATCTCTGTGTTTTGTTTCCTCTTGACGTAGCCCTAACAGTGACTGGCGAGAAACACTTTCATGGAAAGGGGTTGCCAGGCTTCCCAAATATACGAATCTCCAGAAATCTCAGCAAATATTTTTTCACCCAAACTGGATGATACTTTCAGGTAATGATCAGTACACTAAGGCGACTTGGTTCCCCAAATTTCGTTCTTCTATGTTGAAGCGTTCATTTCCAGTAACAGTTTGAATTTTAGGTTTCATTCTGTTTTCTCCTATATTGATAGATGTATTTGGAACTCTGAATCCAACAAGGTTTGTGCTATGTTCTTGAAACTTGACACAATAAAGTAGTTTCACGTTCTATCTATATGTTTTGTTTCCTCTTGATGTAGCCCTAACAGTGACTGGCGAGAAACACTTTCATGGAAAGGGGTTGCCAGGCTTCCCAAATATATGAATCTCCAGAAATCTCAGGAAATATTTTTTCACCCAAACAGGATGATACTTTCAGGTAATGATCAGTACACTAAGGCGACTTGGTTCCCCAAATTTCATTTTTCTATGTTAAAGCGTTCGTTTCCAGTAACAGTTTGAATTTTTAGGTTTCACTCTGTTTTCTCCTATATTGATAGATGTATTTGGAACTCTAAATCCAACACGGTTTGTGCTAGCCTCTTGAAACTTGACACAATAAAGTAGTTTCACGTTCTATCTCTATGTTTTGTTTCCTCTTGATGTAGCCCAAACAATGACTGGCAAGAAACACTTTCATGGAAAGGGGTTGCCAGGCTTCCCAAATATACGAATCTCCAGAAATCTCAGCAAATATTCTTTCACCCAAACTGGATGATACTTTCAGGTAATGATCAGTACATTAAGGCGACTTGGTTCCCCAAATGTCGTTCTTCTATGTTGAAGCGTTCGTTTCCAGTAACAGTTTGAATTTTTAGGTTTCACTCTGTTTTCTCCTATATTGATAGATGTATTTGGAACTCTAAATCCAACACGGTTTGTGCTAGCCTCTTGAAACTTGACACAATAAAGTAGTTTCACGTTCTATCTCTATGTTTTGTTTCCTCTTGATGTAGCCCAAACTGTGACTGGCAAGAAACACTTTCATGGAAAGGGGTTGCCAGGCTTCCAAAATATACGAATCTCCAGAAATCTCAGCAAATATTTTTTCACCCAAACTGGATGATACTTTCAGGTAATGATCAGTACACTAAGGCGACTTGGTTCCCCTAATGTCGTTCTTCTATGTTGAAGCGTTCGTTTCCAGTAACAGTTTGAATTTTTAGGTTTCACTCTGTTTTCTCCTATATTGATAGATGTATTTGGAACTCTAAATCCAACACGGTTTGTGCTAGCTTCTTGAAACTTGACACAATAAAGTAGTTTCACGTTCTATCTCTATGTTTTGTTTCCACTTGATGTAGCCCTAAGCAATGACTGGCGAGAAACACATTCATGGAAAGGGGTGGCTTCCCAAAATTACGAATCTCCAGAAATCTCAGCAAATATTTTTTTCACCCAAACTGGATGATACTTTCAGGTAATGATCAGTACACTAAGGCGACTTGGTCCCCAAATTTCGTTCTTCTATGTTGAAGCGTTCGTTTCCAGTAACAGTTTGAATTTTAGAATTCACTCTGTTTTCTCCTATATTGATAGATGTATTTGGAACTCTAAATCCAACACGGTTTGTGCTAGCTTCTTGAAACTTGACACAATAAAGTAGTTTCACGTTCTATCTCTATGTTTTGTTTCCTCTTGATGTAGCCCTAACAGTGACTGGCGAGAAACACTTTCATGGAAAGGGGTTGCCAGGCTTCCCAAATACACGAAACTCCAGAAATCTCAGCAAATATTTTTTCACCCAAACTGGATGATACTTTCAGGTAATGATCAGTACACTAAGGCGACTTGGTTCCCCAAATGTCGTTCTTCTATGTTGAAGCGTTCGTTTCCAGTAACAGTTTGAATTTTTAGGTTTCACTCTGTTTTCTCCTTTATAGATAGATGTATTTGGAACTCTGAATCCAAGACGGTTTGTGCTAGCTTCTTGAAACTTGACACAATAAAGTAGTTTCACGTTCTATCTCTATGTTTTGTTTCCTCTTGATGTAGCCCTAAGCAGTGACTGGCGAGAAACACTTTCATGGAAAGGGGTTGCCAGGCTTCCCAAAATTACGAATCTCTAGAAATCTCAGCAAATATTTTTTCACCCAAACTGGATGATACTTTCAGGTAATGATCAGTACACTAAGGCGACTTGGTTCCCCAAATTTCGTTTTTCTATGTTGAAGCGTTCGTTTCCAGTAACAGTTTGAATTTTTAGGTTTCACTCTGTTTTCTCCTATATTGATAGATGTATTTGGAACTCTAAATCCAACACGGTTTGTGCTAGCTTCTTGAAACTTGACACAATAAAGTAGTTTCACGTTCTATCTCTATGTTTTGTTTCCTCTTGATGTAGCCCTAACAGTGACTGGCGAGAAACACTTTCATGAAAAGGGGTTGCCAGGCTTCCCAAATATACGAATCTCCAGAAATCTCAGCAAATATTTTTTCACCCAAACTGGATGATACTTCCAGGTAATGATCAGTACACTAAGGCGACTTGGTTCCCCAAATTTCGTTTTTCTATGTTAAAGCGTTCGTTTCCAGTAACAGTTTGAATTTTTAGGTTTCACTCTGTTTTCTCCTATGTTGATAGATGTATTTGGAACTCTAAATCCAACACGGTTTGTGCTAGCTTCTTGAAACTTGACACAATAAAGTAGTTTCACGTTCTATCTCTATGTTTTGTTTCCTCTTGATGTAGCCCTAAGCAGTGACTGGCGAGAAACACTTTCATGGAAAGGGGTTGCCAGGCTTACCAAAATTACGAATCTCCAGAAATCTCAGCAAATATTTTTTCAACCAAACTGGATGATACTTTCAGGTAATGATCACTACACTAACGCGACTTGGTTCCCCAAATTTCGTTCTTCTATGTTGAAGCGTTCGTTTCCAGTAACAGTTTGAATTTTTAGGTTTCACTCTGTTTTCTCCTATATTGATAGATGTATTTGGAACTCTAAATCCAACACGGTTTGTGCTAGCTTCTTGAAACTTTACACAATAATGTAGTTTCACGTTCTATCCCTATGTTTTGTTTCCTCTTGATGTAGCCCTAAGCAGTGACTGGCGAGAAACACTTTCATGGAAACGGGTTGCCAGGCTTCCGAAAATTACGAATCTCCAGAAATCTCAGTAAATATTTTTTCACCCAAACTGGATGATACTTTCAGGTAATGATCAGTACACTAAGGCGACTTGGTTCCCCAAATTTCGTTCTTCTATGTTGAAGCGTTCGTTTCCAGTAACAGTTTGAATTTTTAGGTTTCACTCTGTTTTCTCCTATATTGATAGATGTATTTGGAACTCTAAATCCAACACGGTTTGTGCTAGCTTCTGGAAACTTGACATAATAAAGTAGTTTCACGTTCTATCTCTATGTTTTGTTTCCTCTTGATGTAGCCCTAAGCAGTGACTGGCGAGAAACACTTTCATGGAAAGGGGTTGCCAGGCTTCCCAAAATTACGAATCTCCAGAAATCTCAGCAAATATTTTTTCACCCAAACTGGATGATACTTTCAGGTAATGATCAGTACACTAAGGCGACTTGGTTCCCCAAATTTCGTTCTTCTATGTTGAAGCGTTCCTTTCCAGTAACAGTTTGAATTTTAGGTTTCACTCTGTTTTCTCCTATATTGATAGATGTATTTGGAACTCTGAATCCAACAAGGTTTGTGCTAGGTTCTTGAAACTTGACACAATAAAGTAGTTTCACATTCTATCTATATGTTTTGTTTCCTCTTGATGTAGCCCTAACAGTGACTGGCGAGAAACACTTTCATCGATAGGGGTTGCCAGGCTTCCCAAATATATGAATCTCCAGAAATCTCAGGAAATATTTTTTCACCCAAACAGGATGATACTTTCAGGTAATGATCAGTACACTAGGGCAAATTGGTTCCCCAAATTTCGTTTTTCTATGTTAAAGCGTTCATTTCCAGTAACAGTTTGAATTTTTAGGTTTCACTCTGTTTTCTCCTATATTGATAGATGTATTTGGGAGTCTAAATCCAACATGGTTTGTGCTAGCTTCTTGAAACTTGACACAATAAAGTAGTTTCACGTTCTATCTCTATGTTTTGTTTCCTCTTGATGTAGCCCTAAACAGTGACTGGCGAGAAACACTTTCATGGAAAGGGGTTGCCAGATTTCCCAAAATTACGAATCTCCAGAAATCTCAGCAAATATTTTTTCACCCAAACTGGATGATACTTTCAGGTAATGATCACTACACTAAGGCGACTTGGTTCCCCAAATGTCGTTCTTCTATGTTGAAGCGTTCATTTCCAGTAACAGTTTGGATTTTTAGGTTTCACTCTGCTTTCTCCTATATTGATAGATGTATTTGGAACTCTAAATCCAACACGGTTTGTGCTAGCTTCTTGAAACTAGACACAATAATGTAGTTTCACGTTCTATCTCTATGTTTGTTTCCTCTTTATGTAGCCCTAACAGTGACTGGCGAGAAACACTTTCATGGAAAGGGGTTGCCAGGCTTCCCAAATATACGAATCTCCAGAAATCTCAGCAAATATTTTTTCACCCAAACTGGATGATACTTTCAGGTAATGATCAGTACACTAACGCGACTTGGTTCCCCAAATTTCGTTCTTCTATGTTGAAGCGTTCGTTTCCAGTAACAGTTTGAATTTTTAGGTTTCACTCTGTTTTCTCCTATATTGATAGATGTATTTGGAAGTCTAATTCCAACACGGTTTTTGCTAGCTTCTTGAAACTTGACACAATAAAGTAGTTTCACGTTCTATCTCTATGTTTTGTTTCCTCTTGATGTAGCCCTAAGCAGTGACTGGCGAGAAACACTTTCATGGAAAGGGGTGGCTTCCCAAAATTACGAATCTCTAGAAATCTCAGCAAATATTTTTTCACCCAAACTGGATGATACTTTCAGGTAATGATCAGTACACTAAGGCGACTTGGTTCCCCAAATTTCGTTCTTCTATGTTGAAGCGTTCATTTCCAGTAACAGTTTGAATTTTAAGTTTCACTCTGTTTTCTTCTATATTGATAGATGTATTTGGAACACTGAATCCAACAAGGTTTTTGCTAGGTTCTTGAAACTTGACACAATAAAGTAGTTTCACGTTCTATCTCTATGTTTTGTTTCCTCTTGATGTAGCCCTAACAGTGACTGGCGAGAAACACTTTCATGGAAAGGGGTTGCCAGGCTTCCCAAATATACGAATCTCCAGAAATTAGCAAATATTTTTTCACCCAAACTGGATGATACTTTCAGGTAATGATCAGTACACTAAGGCGACTTGGTTCCCCAAATGTCGTTCTTCTATGTTGAAGCGTTCGTTTCCAGTAACAGTTTGAATTTTTAGGTTTCACTCTGTTTTCTCCTATATTGATAGATGTATTTGGAACTCTAAATCCAACACAGTTTGTGCTAGCTTCTTGAAACTTGACACAATAAAGTAGTTTCACGTTCTATCTCTATGTTTTGTTTCCTCTTGATGTAGCCCTAAGCAGTGACTGGCGAGAAACACTTTCATGGAAAGAGGTTGCCAGGCTTTCCAAAATTACGAATCTCCAGAAATCTCAGCAAATATTTTTTCACCCAAACTGGATGAGACTTTCAGGTAATGATGAGTACACTAAGGCGACTTGGTTCCCCAAATGTCGTTCTTCTATGTTGAAGCGTTCGTTTCCAGTAACAGTTTGAATTTTTAGGTTTCACTCTGTTTTCTCCTATATTGATAGATGTATTTGGAACTCTAAATCCAACACGGTTTGTGCTAGCTTCTTGAAACTTGACACAATAAAGTAGTTTCACGTTTTATCTCTATGTTTTGTTAACTCTTGATGTAGCCCTAACAGTGACTGGCGAGAAACACTTTCATGGAAAGGGGTTGCCAGGCTTCCCAAATATATGAATCTCCAGAAATCTCAGCAAATATTTTTTCACCCAAACTGGATGATACTTTCAGGTAATGATCAGTACACTAAAGCGACTTGGTTCCCCAAATTTCGTTTTTCTATGTTAAAGCGTTCGTTTCCAGTAACAGTTTGAATTTTTAGGTTTCACTCTGTTTTCTCCTATATTGATAGATGTATTTGGAACTCTAAATCCAACACGGTTTGTGCTAGCTTCTTGAAACTTGACACAATAAAGTAGTTTCACGTTCTATCTCTATGTTTTGTTTCCTCTTGATGTAGCCCTAAGCAGTGACTGGCGAGAAACACTTTCATGGAAAGGGGTGGCTTCCCAAAATTACGAATCTCTAGAAATCTCAGCAAATATTTTTTCACCCAAACTGGATGATACTTTCAGGTAATGATCAGTACACTAAGGCGACTTGGTTCCCCAAATTTCGTTCTTCTATGTTGAAGCGTTCGTTTCCAGTAACAGTTTGAATTTTAGGTTTCACTCTGTTTTCTTCTATATTGATAGATGTATTTGGAACACTGAATCCAACAAGGTTTGTGCTAGGTTCTTGAAACTTGACACAATAAAGTAGTTTCACGTTCTATCTCTATGTTTTGTTTCCTCTTGATGTAGCCCTAAGCAGTGACTGGCGAGAAACACTTTCATGGAAAGGGGTTGCCATGCTTACCAAAATTACGAATCTCCAGAAATCTCAGCAAATATTTTTTCAACCAAACTGGATGATACTTTCAGGTAATGATCACTACACTAACGCGACTTGGTTCCCCAAATTTCGTTCTTCTATGTTGAAGCGTTCGTTTCCAGTAACAGTTTGAATTTTTAGGTTTCACTCTGTTTTCTCCTATATTGATAGATGTATTTGGAAGTCTAAATCCAACACGGTTTGTGCTAGCTTCTTGAAACTTGACACAATAAAGTAGTTTCACGTTCTATCTCTATGTTTTGTTTCCTCTTGATGTAGCCCTAAGCAGTGACTGGGGAGAAACACTTTCATGGAAAGGGGTGGCTTCCCAAAATTACGAATCTCCAGAAATCTCAGCAAATATTTTTTCACCCAAACTGGATGATACTTTCAGGTAATGATCAGTACACTAAGGCGACTTGGTTCCCCAAATTTCGTTCTTCTATGTTGACGTGTTCGTTTCCAGTAACAGTTTGAATTTTTAGGTTTCACTCTGTTTTCTCCTATATTGATAGATGTATTTGGAACTCTAAATCCAACACGGTTTGTGCTAGCTTCCTGAAACTTGACACAATAAAGTAGTTTCACGTTCTATCTCTATGTTTTGTTTCCTCTTGATGTAGCCCTAAGCAGTGACTGGCGAGAAACACTTTCATGGAAAGGGGTTGCCAGGCTTCCCAAAATTACGAAACTCCAGAAATCTCAGCAAATACTTTTTCACCCAAACAGGATGATACTTACAGGTAATGATCAGTACACTAAGGCGACTTGGTTCCCCAAATGTCGTTCTTCTATGTTGAAGTGTTCGTTTCCAGTAACAGTTTGAATTTTTAGGTTTCACTCTGTTTTCTCCTATATTGATAGATGTATTTGGAACTCTAAATCCAACACGGTTTGTGCTAGCTTCTTGAAACTTGACACAATAAAGTAGTTTCACGTTCTATCTCTATGTTTTGTTTCCTCTTGATGTAGCCCTAAGCAGTGACTGGCGAGAAACACTTTCATGGAAAGGGGTTGCCAGGCTTCCCAAAATTACGAATCTCCAGAAATCTCAGCAAATATTTTTTCACCCAAACTGGATGATACTTTCAGGTAATGATCACTACACTAACGCGACTTGGTTTCCCAAATTTCGTTCTTCTATGTTGAAGCGTTCGTTTCCAGTAACAGTTTGAATTTTTAGGTTTCACTCTGTTTTCTCCTATATTGATAGATGTATTTGGAACTCTAAATCCAACACGGTTTGTGCTAGCTTCTTGAAACTTGACACAATAAAGTAGTTTCACGTTCTATCTCTATGTTTTGTTTCCTCTTGATGTAGCCCTAACAGTGACTGGCGAGAAACACTTTCATGGGAAGGGGTTGCCAGGCTCCCCAAATATACGAATCTCCAGAAATCTCAGCAAATATTTTTTCACCCAAACAGGATGATACTTTCAGGTAATGATCAGTACACTAAGGCGACTTGGTTCCCCAAATTTCGTTTTTCTATGTTGAAGCGTTCGTTTCCAGTAACAGTTTGAATTTTTAGGTTTCACTCTGTTTTTTCCTATATTGATAGATGTATTTGGAACTATAAATCCAACACGGTTTGTGCTAGCTTCTTGAAACTTGACACAATAAAGTAGTTTCACGTTCTATCTCTATGTTTTGTTTCCTCTTGATGTAGCCCTAAGCAGTGACTGGCGAGAAACACTTTCATGGAAAGGGGTTGCCAGGCTTCCCAAATATACGAATCTCCAGAAATCTCAGCAAATATTTTTTCACCCAAACTGGATGATACTTTCAGGTAATGATCAGTACACTAAGGCGACTTGGTTCCCCAAATGTCGTTCTTCTATGTTGAAGCGTTCGTTTCCAGTAACAGTTTGAATTTTTAGGTTTCACTCTGTTTTCTCCTATATTGATAGATGTATTTGGAACTCTAAATCCAACACGGTTTGTGCTAGCTTCTTGAAACTTGACACAATAAAGTAGTTTCACGTTCTATCTCTATGTTTTGTTTCCTCTTGATGTAGCCCTAACAGTGACTGGCGAGAAACACTTTCATGGAAAGGGGTTGCCAGGCTTCCCATATATACGAATCTCCAGAAATCTCAGCAAATATTTTTTGACCCAAACTGGATGATACTTTCAGGTAATGATCAGTACACTAAGGCGACTTGGTTCCCCAAATGTCGTTCTTCTATGTTGAAGCGTTCGTTTCCAGTAACAGTTTGAATTTTATGTTTCACTCTGTTTTCTTCTATATTGATAGATATATTTGGAACACTGAATCCAACAAGGTTTGTGCTAGGTTCTTGAAACTTGACACAATAAAGTAGTTTCACGTTCTATCTCTATGTTTTGTTTCCTCTTGATGTAGCCCTAAGCAGTGACTGGCGAGAAACACTTTCATGGAAAGGGGTTGCCAGGCTTCCCAAAATTACGAATCTCCAGAAATCTCAGCAAATATTTTTTCACCCAAACTGGATGATACTTTCAGGTAATGATCAGTACACTAAGGCGACTTGGTTCCCCAAATTTCGTTCTTCTATGTTGACGTGTTCGTTTCCAGTAACAGTTTGAATTTTTAGGTTTCACTCTGTTTTCTCCTATATTGATAGATGTATTTGGAACTCTAAATCCAACACGGTTTGTGCTAGCTTCCTGAAACTTGACACAATAAAGTAGTTTCACGTTCTATCTCTATGTTTTGTTTCCTCTTGATGTAGCCCTAAGCAGTGACTGGCGAGAAACACTTTCATGGAAAGGGGTTGCCAGGCTTCCCAAATATACGAATCTCCAGAAATCTCAGCAAATATTTTTTCACCCAAACTGGATGATACTTTCAGGTAATGATCACTACACTAACGCGACTTGGTTTCCCAAATTTCGTTCTTCTATGTTGAAGCGTTCGTTTCCAGTAACAGTTTGAATTTTTAGGTTTCACTCTGTTTTCTCCTATATTGATAGATGTATTTGGAACTCTAAATCCAACACGGTTTGTGCTAGCTTCTTGAAACTTGACACAATAAAGTAGTTTCACGTTCTATCTCTATGTTTTGTTTCCTCTTGATGTAGCCCTAACAGTGACTGGCGAGAAACACTTTCATGGGAAGGGGTTGCCAGGCTCCCCAAATATACGAATCTCCAGAAATCTCAGCAAATATTTTTTCACCCAAACAGGATGATACTTTCAGGTAATGATCAGTACACTAAGGCGACTTGGTTCCCCAAATTTCGTTTTTCTATGTTGAAGCGTTCGTTTCCAGTAACAGTTTGAATTTTTAGGTTTCACTCTGTTTTTTCCTATATTGATAGATGTATTTGGAACTATAAATCCAACACGGTTTGTGCTAGCTTCTTGAAACTTGACACAATAAAGTAGTTTCACGTTCTATCTCTATGTTTTGTTTCCTCTTGATGTAGCCCTAAGCAGTGACTGGCGAGAAACACTTTCATGGAAAGGGGTTGCCAGGCTTCCCAAATATACGAATCTCCAGAAATCTCAGCAAATATTTTTTCACCCAAACTGGATGATACTTTCAGGTAATGATCAGTACACTAAGGCGACTTGGTTCCCCAAATGTCGTTCTTCTATGTTGAAGCGTTCGTTTCCAGTAACAGTTTGAATTTTTAGGTTTCACTCTGTTTTCTCCTATATTGATAGATGTATTTGGAACTCTAAATCCAACACGGTTTGTGCTAGCTTCTTGAAACTTGACACAATAAAGTAGTTTCACGTTCTATCTCTATGTTTTGTTTCCTCTTGATGTAGCCCTAACAGTGACTGGCGAGAAACACTTTCATGGAAAGGGGTTGCCAGGCTTCCCATATATACGAATCTCCAGAAATCTCAGCAAATATTTTTTCACCCAAACTGGATGATACTTTCAGGTAATGATCAGTACACTAAGGCGACTTGGTTCCCCAAATGTCGTTCTTCTATGTTGAAGCGTTCGTTTCCAGTAACAGTTTGAATTTTATGTTTCACTCTGTTTTCTTCTATATTGATAGATGTATTTGGAACACTGAATCCAACAAGGTTTGTGCTAGGTTCTTGAAACTTGACACAATAAAGTAGTTTCACGTTCTATCTCTATGTTTTGTTTCCTCTTGATGTAGCCCTAAGCAGTGACTGGCGAGAAACACTTTCATGGAAAGGGGTTGCCAGGCTTCCCAAAATTACGAATCTCCAGAAATCTCAGCAAATATTTTTTCACCCAAACTGGATGATACTTTCAGGTAATGATCAGTACACTAAGGCGACTTGGTTCCCCAAATTTCGTTCTTCTATGTTGACGTGTTCGTTTCCAGTAACAGTTTGAATTTTTAGGTTTCACTCTGTTTTCTCCTATATTGATAGATGTATTTGGAACTCTAAATCCAACACGGTTTGTGCTAGCTTCCTGAAACTTGACACAATAAAGTAGTTTCACGTTCTATCTCTATGTTTTGTTTCCTCTTGATGTAGCCCTAAGCAGTGACTGGCGAGAAACACTTTCATGGAAAGGGGTTGCCAGGCTTCCCAAAATTACGAAACTCCAGAAATCTCAGCAAATACTTTTTCACCCAAACAGGATGATACTTACAGGTAATGATCAGTACACTAAGGCGACTTGGTTCCCCAAATGTCGTTCTTCTATGTTGAAGTGTTCGTTTCCAGTAACAGTTTGAATTTTTAGGTTTCACTCTGTTTTCTCCTATATTGATAGATGTATTTGGAACTCTAAATCCAACACGGTTTGTGCTAGCTTCTTGAAACTTGACACAATAAAGTAGTTTCACGTTCTATCTCTATGTTTTGTTTCCTCTTGATGTAGCCCTAAGCAGTGACTGGCGAGAAACACTTTCATGGAAAGGGGTTGCCAGGCTTCCCAAAATTACGAATCTCCAGAAATCTCAGCAAATATTTTTTCACCCAAACTGGATGATACTTTCAGGTAATGATCACTACACTAACGCGACTTGGTTCCCCAAATTTCGTTCTTCTATGTTGAAGCGTTCGTTTCCAGTAACAGTTTGAATTTTTAGGTTTCACTCTGTTTTCTCCTATATTGATAGATGTATTTGGAACTCTAAATCCAACACGGTTTGTGCTAGCTTCTTGAAACTTGACACAATAAAGTAGTTTCACGTTCTATCTCTATGTTTTGTTTCCTCTTGATGTAGCCCTAACAGTGACTGGCGAGAAACACTTTCATGGGAAGGGGTTGCCAGGCTCCCCAAATATACGAATCTCCAGAAATCTCAGCAAATATTTTTTCACCCAAACAGGATGATACTTTCAGGTAATGATCAGTACACTAAGGCGACTTGGTTCCCCAAATGTCGTTCTTCTATGTTGAAGCGTTCGTTTCCAGTAACAGTTTGAATTTTTAGGTTTCACTCTGTTTTCTCCTATATTGATAGATGTATTTGGAACTATAAATCCAACACGGTTTGTGCTAGCTTCTTGAAACTTGACACAATAAAGTAGTTTCACGTTCTATCTCTATGTTTTGTTTCCTCTTGATGTAGCCCTAAGCAGTGACTGGCGAGAAACACTTTCATGGAAAGGGGTTGCCAGGCTTCCCAAATATACGAATCTCCAGAAATCTCAGCAAATATTTTTTCACCCAAACTGGATGATACTTTCAGGTAATGATCAGTACACTAAGGCGACTTGGTTCCCCAAATGTCGTTCTTCTATGTTGAAGCGTTCGTTTCCAGTAACAGTTTGAATTTTTAGGTTTCACTCTGTTTTCTCCTATATTGATAGATGTATTTGGAACTCTAAATCCAACACGGTTTGTGCTAGCTTCTTGAAACTTGACACAATAAAGTAGTTTCACGTTCTATCTCTATGTTTTGTTTCCTCTTGATGTAGCCCTAACAGTGACTGGCGAGAAACACTTTCATGGAAAGGGGTTGCCAGGCTTCCCAAAATTACGAATCTCCAGAAATCTCAGCAAATATTTTTTGACCCAAACTGGATGATACTTTCAGGTAATGATCAGTACACTAAGGCGACTTGGTTCCCCAAATGTCGTTCTTCTATGTTGAAGCGTTCGTTTCCAGTAACAGTTTGAATTTTTAGGTTTCACTCTGTTTTCTCCTATATTGATAGATGTATTTGGAACTCTAAATCCAACACGGTTTGTGCTAGCTTCTTGAAACTTGACACAATAAAGTAGTTTCACGTTCTATCCCAATGTTTTGTTTCCTCTTATGTAGCCCTAAGCAGTGACTGGCGAGAAACACTTTCATGGAAACGGGTTGCCAGGCTTCCCAAAATTACGAATCTCCAGAAATCTCAGCAAATATTTTTTCACCCAAACTGGATGATACTTTCAGGTAATGATCAGTACACTAAGGCGACTTGGTTCCCCAAATGTCGTTCTTCTATGTTGAAGCGTTCGTTTCCAGTAACAGTTTGAATTTTTAGGTTTCACTCTGTTTTCTCCTATATTGATAGATGTATTTGGAACTCTAAATCCAACACGGTTTGTGCTAGCTTTTTGAAACTTGACACAATAATGTAGTTTCACGTTCTATCTCTATGTTTTGTTTCCTCTTGATGTAGCCCTAAGCAGTGACTGGCGAGAAACACTTTCATGGAAAGGGGTTGCCAGGCTTCCCAAAATTACGAATCTCCAGAAATCTCAGCAAATATTTTTTCACCCAAACTGGATGATACTTTCAGGTAATGATCAGTACACTAAGGCGACTTGGTTCCCCAAATTTCGTTCTTCTATGTTGAAGCGTTCGTTTCTAGTAACAGTTTGAATTTTTAGGTTTCACTCTGTTTTCTCCTATATTGATAGATGTATTTGGAACTCTGAATCCAACACGGTTTGTGCTAGCTTCTTGAAACTTGACACAATAAAGTAGTTTCACGTTCTATCTCTATGTTTTGTTTCCTCTTGATGTAGCCCTAAGCAGTGACTGGTGAGAAACACTTTCATGGAAAGGGGTGGCTTCCCAAATATACGAATCTCCAGAAATCTCAGCAAATATTTTTTCACCCAAACTGGATGATACTTTCAGGTAATGATCAGTACACTAAGGCGACTTGGTTCCCCAAATGTCGTTCTTCTATGTTGAAGCGTTCGTTTCCAGTAACAGTTTGAATTTTTAGGTTTCACTCTGTTTTCTCCTATATTGATAGATGTATTTGGAACTCTAAATCCAACACGGTTTGTGCTAGCTTTTTGAAACTTGACACAATAAAGTAGTTTCACGTTCTATCTCTATGTTTTGTTTCCTCTTGATGTAGCCCTAAGCAGTGACTGGCGAGAAACACTTTCATGGAAAGGGGTTGCCAGGCTTCCCAAAATTACGAATCTCCAGAAATCTCAGCAAATATTTTTTCACCCAAACTGGATGATACTTTCAGGTAATGATCAGTACACTAAGGCGACTTGGTTCCCCAAATGTCGTTCTTCTATGTTGAAGCGTTCGTTTCCAGTAACAGTTTGAATTTTTAGGTTTCACTCTGTTTTCTCCTATATTGATAGATGTATTTGGAACTCTGAATCCAACACGGTTTGTGCTAGCTTCTTGAAACTTGACACAATAAAGTAGTTTCACGTTCTATCTCTATGTTTTGTTTCCTCTTGATGTAGCCCTAAGCAGTGACTGGTGAGAAACACTTTCATGGAAAGGGGTGGCTTCCCAAATATACGAATCTCCAGAAATCTCAGCAAATATTTTTTCACCCAAACTGGATGATACTTTCAGGTAATGATCAGTACACTAAGGCGACTTGGTTCCCCAAATGTCGTTCTTCTATGTTGAAGCGTTCGTTTCCAGTAACAGTTTGAATTTTTAGGTTTCACTCTGTTTTCTCCTATATTGATAGATGTATTTGGAACTCTAAATGCAACACGGTTTGTGCTAGCTTCTTGAAACTTGACACAATAAAGTAGTTTCACGTTCTATCTCTATGTTTTGTTTCCTCTTGATGTAGCCCTAAGCAGTGACTGGCGAGAAACACTTCCATGGAAACGGGTTGCCAGGCTTCCCAAAATTACGAATCTCCAGAAATCTCAGCAAATATTTTTTCACCCAAACTGGATGATACTTTCAGGTAATGATCAGTACACTAAGGCGACTTGGTTCCCCAAATGTCGTTCTTCTATGTTGAAGCGTTCGTTTCCAGTAACAGTTTGAATTTTTAGGTTTCACTCTGTTTTCTCCTACATTGATAGATGTATTTGGAACTCTAAATCCAACACGGTTTGTGCTAGCTTCTTGAAACTTGACACAATAAAGTAGTTTCACGTTCTATCTCTATGTTTTGTTTCCTCTTGATGTAGCCCTAAGCAGTGACTGGCGAGAAACACTTTCATGGAAAGGGGTTGCCAGGCTTCCCAAAATTACGAATCTCCAGAAATCTCAGCAAACATTTTTTCACCCAAACTGGATGATACTTTCAGGTAATGATCAGTACACTAAGGCGACTTGGTTCCCCAAATGTCGTTCTTCTATGTTGAAGCGTTCGTTTCCAGTAACAGTTTGAATTTTTAGGTTTCACTCTGTTTTCTCCTATATTGATAGATGTATTTGGAACTCTAAATCAAACAGGGTTTGTGCTAGCTTCTTGAAACTTGACACAATAAAGTAGTTTCACGTTCTATCTCTATGTTTTGTTTCCTCTTGATGTAGCCCTAACAGTGACTGGCGAGAAACACTTTCATGGAAAGGGGTTGCCAGGCTTCCCAAATATACGAATCTCCAGAAATCTCAGGAAATATTTTTTCACCCAAACAGGATGATACTTTCAGGTAATGATCAGTACACTAAGGCGACTTGGTTCCCCAAATTTCGTTTTTCTATGTTAAAGCGTTCGTTTCCAGTAACAGTTTGAATTTTTAGGTTTCACTCTGTTTTCTCCTATATTGATAGAAGTATTTGGAACTCTAAATCCAACACGGTTTGTGCTAGCTTCTTGAAACTTGACACAATAAAGTAGTTTCACGTTCTATCTCTATGTTTTGTTTCCTCTTGATGTAGCCCTAACAGTGACTGGCGAGAAACACTTTCATGGAAAGGGGTTGCCAGGCTTCCCAAAATTACGAATCTCCAGAAATCTCAGCAAATATTTTTTCACCCAAACTGGATGATACTTTCAGGTAATGATCAGTACACTAAGGCGACTTGGTTCCCCAAATGTCGTTCTTCTATGTTGAAGCGTTCGTTTCCAGTAACAGTTTGAATTTTTAGGTTTCACTCTGTTTTCTCCTATATTGATAGATGTATTTGGAACTATAAATCCAACACGGTTTGTGCAAGCTTCTTGAAACTTGACACAATAAAGTAGTTTCACGTTCTATCTCTATGTTTTGTTTCCTCTTGATGTAGCGCTAACAGTGACTGGCGAGAAACACTTTCATGGAAAGGGTTTGCCAGGCTTCCCAAATATACGAATCTCCAGAAATCTCAGCAAATATTTTTTGACCCAAACTGGATGATACTTTCAGGTAATGATCAGTACACTAATGTGACTTGGTTCCCCAAATGTCGTTCTTCTATGTTGAAGCGTTCGTTTCCAGTAACAGTTTGAATTTTTAGGTTTCACTCTGTTTTCTCCTATATTGATAGATGTATTTGGAACTCTAAATCCAACACGGTTTGTGCTAGCTTCTTGAAACTTGACACAATAAAGTAGTTTCACGTTCTATCTCTATGTTTTGTTTCCTCTTGATGTAGCCCTAAGCAGTGACTGGCGAGAAACACTTTCATGGAAAGGGGTTGCCAGGCTTCCCAAAATTACGAATCTCCAGAAATCTCAGCAAATATTTTTTCACCCAAACTGGATGATACTTTCCGGTAATGATCAGTACACTAAGGCGACTTGGTTCCCCAAATGTCGTTCTTCTATGTTGAAGCGTTCGTTTCCAGTAACAGTTTGAATTTTTAGGTTTCACTCTGTTTTCTCCTATATTGATAGATGTATTTGGAACTCTAAATCCAACACGGTTTGTGCTAGCTTCTTGAAACTTGACACAATAAAGTAGTTTCACGTTCTATCTCTATGTTTTGTTTCCTCTTGATGTAGCCCTAAGCAGTGACTGGCGAGAAACACTTTCATGGAAAGGGGTTGCCAGGCTTCCCAAAATTACGAATCTCCAGAAATCTCAGCAAATATTTTTTCACCCAAACTGGATGATACTTTCAGGTAATGATCAGTACACTAAGGCGACTTGGTTTCCCAAATGTCGTTCTTCTATGTTGAAGCGTTCGTTTCCAGTAAGAGTTTGAATTTTTAGGTTTCACTCTGTTTTCTCCTATATTGATAGATGCATTTGGAACTCTAAATGCAACACGGTTTGTGCTAGCTTCTTGAAACTTGACACAATAAAGTAGTTTCACGTTCTTTCTCCATGTTTTGTTTCCTCTTGATGTAGCCCTAACAGTGACTGGCGAGAAACACTTTCATGGAAAGGGGTTGCCAGGCTTCCCAAATATACGAATCTCCAGAAATCTCAGCAAATATTTTTTCACCCAAACTGGATGATACTTTCAGGTAATGATCAGTACACTAAGGCCACTTGGTTCCCCAAATTTCGTTTTTCTATGTTAAAGCGTTCGTTTCCAGTAACAGTTTGAATTTTTAGGTTTCACTCTGTTTTCTCCTATATTGATAGATGTATTTGGAACTCTAAATCCAACACGGTTTGTGCTAGCTTCTTGAAACTTGACAAAATAAAGTAGTTTCACGTTCTATCTCTATGTTTTGTTTCCTCTTGATGTAGCCCTAACAGTGACTGGCGAGAAACACTTTCATGGAAAGTGGTTGCCAGGCTTCCCAAATATACGAATCTCCAGAAATCTCAGGAAATATTTTTTCACCCAAACAGGATGATACTTTCAGGTAATGATCAGTACACTAAGGCGACTTGTTTCCCCAAATTTCGTTTTTCTATGTTAAAGCGTTCGTTTCCAGTAACAGTTTGAATTTTTAGGTTTCACTCTGTTTTCTCCTATATTGATAGAAGTATTTGGAACTCTAAATCCAACACGGTTTGTGCTAGCTTCTTGAAACTTGACACAATAAAGTAGTTTCACGTTCTATCTCTATGTTTTGTTTCCTCTTGATGTAGCCCTAACAGTGACTGGCGAGAAACACTTTCATGGAAAGGGGTTGCCAGGCTTCCCAAAATTACGAATCTCCAGAAATCTCAGCAAATATTTTTTCACCCAAACTGGATGATACTTTCAGGTAATGATCAGTACACTAAGGCGACTTGGTTCCCCAAATGTCGTTCTTCTATGTTGAAGCGTTCGTTTCTAGTAACAGTGTGAATTTTTAGGTTTCACTCTGTTTTCTCCTATATTGATAGATGTATTTGGAACTCTAAATCCAACACGGTTTGTGCAAGCTTCTTGAAACTTGACACAATAAAGTAGTTTCACGTTCTATCTCTATGTTTTGTTTCCTCTTGATGTAGCGCTAACAGTGACTGGCGAGAAACACTTTCATGGAAAGGGTTTGCCAGGCTTCCCAAATATACGAATCTCCAGAAATCTCAGCAAATATTTTTTGACCCAAACTGGATGATACTTTCAGGTAATGATCAGTACACTAATGCGACTTGGTTCCCCAAATGTCGTTCTTCTATGTTGAAGCGTTCGTTTCCAGTAACAGTTTGAATTTTTAGGTTTCACTCTGTTTTCTCCTATATTGATAGATGTATTTGGAACTCTAAATCCAACACGGTTTGTGCTAGCTTCTTGAAACTTGACACAATAAAGTAGTTTCACGTTCTATCTCTATGTTTTGTTTCCTCTTGATGTAGCCCTAAGCAGTGACTGGCGAGAAACACTTTCATGGAAAGGGGTTGCCAGGCTTCCCAAAATTACGAATCTCCAGAAATCTCAGCAAATATTTTTTCACCCAAACTGGATGATACTTTCAGGTAATGATCAGTACACTAAGGCGACTTGGTTCCCCAAATTTCGTTTTTCTATGTTAAAGCGTTCGTTTCCAGTAACAGTTTGAATTTTTAGGTTTCACTCTGTTTTCTCCTATATTGATAGATGTATTTGGAACTCTAAATCCAACACGGTTTGTGCTAGCTTCTTGAAACTTGACAAAATAAAGTAGTTTCACGTTCTATCTCTATGTTTTGTTTCCTCTTGATGTAGCCCTAACAGTGACTGCCGAGAAACACTTTCATGGAAAGGGGTTGCCAGGCTTCCCAAATATACGAATCTCCAGAAATCTCAGGAAATATTTTTTCACCCAAACTGGATGATACTTTCAGGTAATGATCAGTACACTAAGGCGACTTGGTTCCCCAAATTTCGTTTTTCTATGTTAAAGCGTTCGTTTCCAGTAACAGTTTGAATTTTTAGGTTTCACTCTGTTTTCTCCTATATTGATAGATGTATTTGGAACTCTAAATCCAACACGGTTTGTGCTAGCTTCTTGAAACTTGACACAATAAAGTAGTTTCACGTTCTATCTCTATGTTTTGTTTCCTCTTGATGTAGCCCTAAGCAGTGACTGGCGAGAAACACTTTCATGGAAAGGGGTTGCCAGGCTTCCCAAAATTACGAATCTCCAGAAATCTCAGCAAATATTTTTTCACCCAAACTGGATGATACTTTCAGGTAATGATCAGTACACTAAGGCGACTTGGTTCCCCAAATGTTGTTCTTCTATGTTGAAGCGTTCGTTCCCAGTAACAGTTTGAATTTTTAGGTTTCACTCTGTTTTCTCCTATATTGATAGATGTATTTGGAACTCTAAATCCAACACGGTTTGTGCTAGCTTCTTGAAACTTGACAAAATAAAGTAGTTTCACGTTCTATCTCTATGTTTTGTTTCCTCTTGATGTAGCCCTAACAGTGACTGGCGAGAAACACTTTCATGGAAAGGGGTTGCCAGGCTTCCCAAATATACGAATCTCCAGAAATCTCAGCAAATATTTTTTGACCCAAACTGGATGATACTTTCAGGTAATGATCAGTACACTAAGGCGACTTGATTCCCCAAATGTTGTTCTTCTATGTTGAAGCGTTCGTTTCCAGTAACAGTTTGAATTTTTAGGTTTCACTCTGTTTTCTCCTATATTGATAGATGTATTTGGAACTCTAAATCCAACACGGTTTGTGCTAGCTTCTTGAAACTTGACACAATAAAGTAGTTTCACGTTCTATCTCTATGTTTTGTTTCCTCTTGATGTAGCCCTAAGCAGTGACTGGCGAGAAACACTTTCATGGAAAGGGGTTGCCAGGCTTCCCAAAATTACGAATCTCCAGAAATCTCAGCAAATATTTTTTCACCCAAACTGGATGATACTTTCAGGTAATGATCAGTACACTAAGGCGACTTGGTTCCCCAAATGTCGTTCTTCTATGTTGAAGCGTTCGTTTCCAGTAACAGTTTGAATTTTTAGGTTTCATTCTGTTTTCTCCTATATTGATAGATGTATTTGGAACTCTAAATCCAACACGGTTTGTGCTAGCTTCTTGAAACTTGACACAATAAAGTAGTTTCACGTTCTATCTCTATGTTTTGTT
The DNA here is from genome assembly GCF_964194105.1 of Spermophilus citellus. NCBI lineage: Eukaryota > Metazoa > Chordata > Mammalia > Rodentia > Sciuridae > Spermophilus > Spermophilus citellus. Next base: position 7,005,167 of record NC_138188.1, on the reverse strand, counting down.
TCCTCTTGATGTAGCGCTAACAGTGACTGGCGAGAAACACTTTCATGGAAAGGGTTTGCCAGGCTTCCCAAATATACGAATCTCCAGAAATCTCAGCAAATATTTTTTGACCCAAACTGGATGATACTTTCAGGTAATGATCAGTACACTAAGGCGACTTGGTTCCCCAAATGTCGTTCTTCTATGTTGAAGCGTTCGTTTCCAGTAACAGTTTGAATTTTTAGGTTTCACTCTGTTTTCTCCTATATTGATAGATGTATTTGGAACTCTAAATCCAACACGGTTTGTGCTAGCTTCTTGAAACTTGACACAATAAAGTAGTTTCACGTTCTATCTCTATGTTTTGTTTCCTCTTGATGTAGCCCTAAGCAGTGACTGGCGAGAAACACTTTCATGGAAAGGGGTTGCCAGGCTTCCCAAATATACGAATCTCCAGAAATCTCAGCAAATATTTTTTCACCCAAACAGGATGATACTTTCAGGTAATGATCAGTACACTAAGGCGACTTGGTTCCCCAAATTTCGTTTTTCTATGTTAAAGCGTTCGTTTCCAGTAACAGTTTGAATTTTTAGGTTTCACTCTGTTTTCTCCTATATTGATAGATGTATTTGGAACTCTAAATCCAACACGGTTTGTGCTAGCTTCTTGAAACTTGACACAATAAAGTAGTTTCACGTTCTATCTCTATGTTTTGTTTCCTCTTGATGTAGCCCTAACAGTGACTGGCGAGAAACACTTTCATGGAAAGGGGTTGCCAGGCTTCCCAAATATACGAATCTCCAGAAATCTCAGCAAATATTTTTTGACCCAAACTGGATGATACTTTCAGGTAATGATCAGTACACTAAGGCGACTTGATTCCCCAAATGTTGTTCTTCTATGTTGAAGCGTTCGTTTCCAGTAACAGTTTGAATTTTTAGGTTTCACTCTGTTTTCTCCTATATTGATAGATGTATTTGGAACTCTAAATCCAACACGGTTTGTGCTAGCTTCTTGAAACTTGACACAATAAAGTAGTTTCACGTTCTATCTCTATGTTTTGTTTCCTCTTGATGTAGCCCTAAGCAGTGACTGGCGAGAAACACTTTCATGGAAAGGGGTTGCCAGGCTTCCCAAAATTACGAATCTCCAGAAATCTCCGCAAATATTTTTTCACCCAAACTGGATGATACTTTCAGGTAATGATCAGTACACTAAGGCGACTTGGTTCCCCAAATGTCGTTCTTCTATGTTGAAGCGTTCGTTTCCAGTAACAGTTTGAATTTTTAGGTTTCACTCTGTTTTCTCCTATATTGATAGATGTATTTGGAACTCTAAATCCAACACGGTTTGTGCTAGCTTCTTGAAACTTGACACAATAAAGTAGTTTCACGTTCTATCTCTATGTTTTGTTTCCTCTTGATGTAGCGCTAACAGTGACTGGCGAGAAACACTTTCATGGAAAGGGTTTGCCAGGCTTCCCAAATATACGAATCTCCAGAAATCTCAGCAAATATTTTTTGACCCAAACTGGATGATACTTTCAGGTAATGATCAGTACACTAAGGCGACTTGGTTCCCCAAATGTCGTTCTTCTATGTTGAAGCGTTCGTTTCCAGTAACAGTTTGAATTTTTAGGTTTCACTCTGTTTTCTCCTATATTGATAGATGTATTTGGAACTCTAAATCCAACACGGTTTGTGCTAGCTTCTTGAAACTTGACACAATAAAGTAGTTTCACGTTCTATCTCTATGTTTTGTTTCCTCTTGATGTAGCCCTAAGCAGTGACTGGCGAGAAACACTTTCATGGAAAGGGGTTGCCAGGCTTCCCAAATATACGAATCTCCAGAAATCTCAGCAAATATTTTTTCACCCAAACAGGATGATACTTTCAGGTAATGATCAGTACACTAAGGCGACTTGGTTCCCCAAATTTCGTTTTTCTATGTTAAAGCGTTCGTTTCCAGTAACAGTTTGAATTTTTAGGTTTCACTCTGTTTTCTCCTATATTGATAGATGTATTTGGAACTCTAAATCCAACACGGTTTGTGCTAGCTTCTTGAAACTTGACACAATAAAGTAGTTTCACGTTCTATCTCTATGTTTTGTTTCCTCTTGATGTAGCCCTAAGCAGTGACTGGCGAGAAACACTTTCATGGAAAGGGGTTGCCAGGCTTCCCAAAATTACGAATCTCCAGAAATCTCAGCAAATATTTTTTCACCCAAACTGGATGATACTTTCAGGTAATGATCAGTACACTAAGGCGACTTGGTTTCCCAAATGTCGTTCTTCTATGTTGAAGCGTTCGTTTCCAGTAAGAGTTTGAATTTTTAGGTTTCACTCTGTTTTCTCCTATATTGATAGATGCATTTGGAACTCTAAATGCAACACGGTTTATGCTAGCTTCTTGAAACTTGACACAATAAAGTAGTTTCACGTTCTTTCTCCATGTTTTGTTTCCTCTTGATGTAGCGCTAACAGTGACTGGCGAGAAACACTTTCATGGAAAGGGTTTGCCAGGCTTCCCAAATATACGAATCTCCAGAAATCTCAGCAAATATTTTTTCACCCAAACTGGATGATACTTTCAGGTAATGATCAGTACACTAAGGCGACTTGGTTCCCCAAATTTCGTTTTTCTATGTTAAAGCGTTCGTTTCCAGTAACAGTTTGAATTTTTAGGTTTCACTCTGTTTTCTCCTATATTGATAGATGTATTTGGAACTCTAAATCCAACACGGTTTGTGCTAGCTTCTTGAAACTTGACACAATAAAGTAGTTTCACGTTCTATCTCTATGTTTTGTTTCCTCTTGATGTAGCCCTAACAGTGACTGGCGAGAAACACTTTCATGGAAAGGGGTTGCCAGGGCTTCCCAAATATACGAATCTCCAGAAATCTCAGCAAATATTTTTTCACCCAAACTGGATGATACTTTCAGGTAATGATCAGTACACTAAGGCGACTTGGTTCCCCAAATTTCGTTTTTCTATGTTAAAGCGTTCGTTTCCAGTAACAGTTTGAATTTTTAGGTTTCACTCTGTTTTCTCCTATATTGATAGATGTATTTGGAACTCTAAATCCAACACGGTTTGTGCTAGCTTCTTGAAACTTGACACAATAAAGTAGTTTCACGTTCTATCTCTATGTTTTGTTTCCTCTTGATGTAGCCCTAAGCATTGACTGGCGAGAAACACTTTCATGGAAAGGGGTTGCCAGGCTTCCCAAAATTACGAATCTCCAGAAATCTCAGCAAATATTTTTTCACCCAAACTGGATGATACTTTCAGGTAATGATCAGTACACTAAGGCGACTTGGTTCCCCAAATGTTGTTCTTCTATGTTGAAGCGTTCGTTTCCAGTAACAGTTTGAATTTTTAGGTTTCACTCTGTTTTCTCCTATATTGATAGATGTATTTGGAACTCTAAATGCAACACGGTTTGTGCTAGCTTCTTGAAACTTGACACAATAAAGTAGTTTCACGTTCTATCTCTATGTTTTGTTTCCTCTTGATGTAGCCCTAACAGTGACTGGCGAGAAACACTTTCATGGAAAGGGGTTGCCAGGCTTCCCAAATATACGAATCTCCAAAAATCTCAGCAAATATTTTTTGACCCAAACTGGATGATACTTTCAGGTAATGATCAGTACACTAAGGCGACTTGATTCCCCAAATGTCGTTCTTCTATGTTGAAGCGTTCGTTTCCAGTAACAGTTTGAATTTTTAGGTTTCACTCTGTTTTCTCCTATATTGATAGATGTATTTGGAACTCTAAATCCAACACGGTTTGTGCTAGCTTCTTGAAACTTGACACAATAAAGTAGTTTCACGTTCTATCTCTATGTTTTGTTTCCTCTTGATGTAGCCCTAAGCAGTGACTGGCGAGAAACACTTTCATGGAAAGGGGTTGCCAGGCTTCCCAAAATTACGAATCTCCAGAAATCTCAGCAAATATTTTTTCACCCAAACTGGATGATACTTTCAGGTAATGATCAGTACACTAAGGCGACTTGGTTCCCCAAATGTCGTTCTTCTATGTTGAAGCGTTCGTTTCCAGTAACAGTTTGAATTTTTAGGTTTCACTCTGTTTTCTCCTATATTGATAGATGTATTTGGAACTCTAAATCCAACACGGTTTGTGCTAGCTTCTTGAAACTTGACACAATAAAGTAGTTTCACGTTCTATCTCTATGTTTTGTTTCCTCTTGATGTAGCCCTAAGCAGTGACTGGCGAGAAACACTTTCATGGAAAGGGGTTGCCAGGCTTCCCAAAATTACGAATCTCCAGAAATCTCAGCAAATATTTTTTCACCCAAACTGGATGATACTTTCAGGTAATGATCAGTACACTAAGGCGACTTGGTTTCCCAAATGTCGTTCTTCTATGTTGAAGCGTTCGTTTCCAGTAAGAGTTTGAATTTTTAGGTTTCACTCTGTTTTCTCCTATATTGATAGATGCATTTGGAACTCTAAATGCAACACGGTTTATGCTAGCTTCTTGAAACTTGACACAATAAAGTAGTTTCACGTTCTTTCTCCATGTTTTGTTTCCTCTTGATGTAGCGCTAACAGTGACTGGCGAGAAACACTTTCATGGAAAGGGTTTGCCAGGCTTCCCAAATATACGAATCTCCAGAAATCTCAGCAAATATTTTTTCACCCAAACTGGATGATACTTTCAGGTAATGATCAGTACACTAAGGCGACTTGGTTCCCCAAATTTCGTTTTTCTATGTTAAAGCGTTCGTTTCCAGTAACAGTTTGAATTTTTAGGTTTCACTCTGTTTTCTCCTATATTGATAGATGTATTTGGAACTCTAAATCCAACACGGTTTGTGCTAGCTTCTTGAAACTTGACACAATAAAGTAGTTTCACGTTCTATCTCTATGTTTTGTTTCCTCTTGATGTAGCCCTAACAGTGACTGGCGAGAAACACTTTCATGGAAAGGGGTTGCCAGGGCTTCCCAAATATACGAATCTCCAGAAATCTCAGCAAATATTTTTTCACCCAAACTGGATGATACTTTCAGGTAATGATCAGTACACTAAGGCGACTTGGTTCCCCAAATTTCGTTTTTCTATGTTAAAGCGTTCGTTTCCAGTAACAGTTTGAATTTTTAGGTTTCACTCTGTTTTCTCCTATATTGATAGATGTATTTGGAACTCTAAATCCAACACGGTTTGTGCTAGCTTCTTGAAACTTGACACAATAAAGTAGTTTCACGTTCTATCTCTATGTTTTGTTTCCTCTTGATGTAGCCCTAAGCAGTGACTGGCGAGAAACACTTTCATGGAAAGGGGTTTCCAGGCTTCCCAAAATTACGAATCTCCAGAAATCTCAGCAAATATTTTTTCACCCAAACTGGATGATACTTTCAGGTAATGATCAGTACACTAAGGCGACTTGGTTCCCCAAATGTTGTTCTTCTATGTTGAAGCGTTCGTTTCCAGTAACAGTTTGAATTTTTAGGTTTCACTCTGTTTTCTCCTATATTGATAGATGTATTTGGAACTCTAAATGCAACACGGTTTGTGCTAGCTTCTTGAAACTTGACACAATAAAGTAGTTTCACGTTCTATCTCTATGTTTTGTTTCCTCTTGATGTAGCCCTAACAGTGACTGGCGAGAAACACTTTCATGGAAAGGGGTTGCCAGGCTTCCCAAATATACGAATCTCCAGAAATCTCAGCAAATATTTTTTGACCCAAACTGGATGATACTTTCAGGTAATGATCAGTACACTAAGGCGACTTGATTCCCCAAATGTCGTTCTTCTATGTTGAAGCGTTCGTTTCCAGTAACAGTTTGAATTTTTAGGTTTCACTCTGTTTTCTCCTATATTGATAGATGTATTTGGAACTCTAAATCCAACACGGTTTGTGCTAGCTTCTTGAAACTTGACACAATAAAGTAGTTTCACGTTCTATCTCTATGTTTTGTTTCCTCTTGATGTAGCCCTAAGCAGTGACTGGCGAGAAACACTTTCATGGAAAGGGGTTGCCAGGCTTCCCAAAATTACGAATCTCCAGAAATCTCAGCAAATATTTTTTCACCCAAACTGGATGATACTTTCAGGTAATGATCAGTACACTAAGGCGACTTGGTTCCCCAAATGTCGTTCTTCTATGTTGAAGCGTTCGTTTCCAGTAACAGTTTGAATTTTTAGGTTTCACTCTGTTTTCTCCTATATTGATAGATGTATTTGGAACTCTAAATCAAACAGGGTTTGTGCTAGCTTCTTGAAACTTGACACAATAAAGTAGTTTCACGTTCTATCTCTATGTTTTGTTTCCTCTTGATGTAGCCCTAACAGTGACTGGCGAGAAACACTTTCATGGAAAGTGGTTGCCAGGCTTCCCAAATATACGAATCTCCAGAAATCTCAGGAAATATTTTTTCACCCAAACAGGATGATACTTTCAGGTAATGATCAGTACACTAAGGCGACTTAGTTCCCCAAATTTCGTTTTTCTATGTTAAAGCGTTCGTTTCCAGTAACAGTTTGAATTTTTAGGTTTCACTCTGTTTTCTCCTATATTGATAGAAGTATTTGGAACTCTAAATCCAACACGGTTTGTGCTAGCTTCTTGAAACTTGACACAATAAAGTAGTTTCACGTTCTATCTCTATGTTTTGTTTCCTCTTGATGTAGCCCTAAGCAGTGACTGGCGAGAAACACTTTCATGGAAAGGGGTTGCCAGGCTTCCCAAAATTACGAATCTCCAGAAATCTCAGCAAATATTTTTTCACCCAAACTGGATGATACTTTCAGGTAATGATCAGTACACTAAGGCGACTTGGTTCCCCAAATGTCGTTCTTCTATGTTGAAGCGTTCGTTTCCATTAACAGTTTGAATTTTTAGGTTTCACTCTGTTTTCTCCTATATTGATAGATGTATTTGGAACTCTAAATCCAACACGGTTTGTGCTAGCTTCTTGAAACTTGACACAATAAAGTAGTTTCACGTTCTATCTCTATGTTTTGTTTCCTCTTGATGTAGCCCTAAGCAGTGACTGGCGAGAAACACTTTCATGGAAACGGGTTGCCAGGCTTCCCAAAATTACGAATCTCCAGAAATCTCAGCAAATATTGTTTCACCCAAACTGGATGATACTTTCAGGTAATGATCAGTACACTAAGGCGACTTGGTTTCCCAAATGTCGTTCTTCTATGTTGAAGCGTTCGTTTCCAGTAAGAGTTTGAATTTTTAGGTTTCACTCTGTTTTCTCCTATATTGATAGATGTATTTGGAACTCTAAATGCAACACGGTTTGTGCTAGCTTCTTGAAACTTGACACAATAAAGTAGTTTCACGTTCTATCTCTATGTTTTGTTTCCTCTTGATGTAGCCCTAACAGTAACTGGCGAGAAACACTTTCATGGAAAGGGGTTGCCAGGCTTCCCAAATATACGAATCTCCAGAAATCTCAGCAAATATTTTTTCACCCAAACAGGATGATACTTTCAGGTAATGATCAGTACACTAAGGCGACTTGGTTCCCCAAATTTCGTTTTTCTATGTTAAAGCGTTCGTTTCCAGTAACAGTTTGAATTTTTAGGTTTCACTCTGTTTTCTCCTATATTGATAGATGTATTTGGAACTCTAAATCCAACACGGTTTGTGCTAGCTTCTTGAAACTTGACACAATAAAGTAGTTTCACGTTCTATCTCTATGTTTTGTTTCCTCTTGATGTAGCCCTAAGCAGTGACTGGCGAGAAACACTTTCATGGAAAGGGGTTGCCAGGCTTCCCAAAATTACGAATCTCCAGAAATCTCAGCAAATATTTTTTCACCCAAACTGGATGATACTTTCAGGTAATGATCAGTACACTAAGGCGACTTGGTTCCCCAAATGTCGTTCTTCTATGTTGAAGCGTTCGTTTCCAGTAACAGTTTGAATTTTTAGGTTTCACTCTGTTTTCTCCTATATTGATAGATGTATTTGGAACTCTAAATCAAACAGGGTTTGTGCTAGCTTCTTGAAACTTGACACAATAAAGTAGTTTCACGTTCTATCTCTATGTTTTGTTTCCTCTTGATGTAGCCCTAACAGTGACTGGCGAGAAACACTTTCATGGAAAGTGGTTGCCAGGCTTCCCAAATATACGAATCTCCAGAAATCTCAGGAAATATTTTTTCACCCAAACAGGATGATACTTTCAGGTAATGATCAGTACACTAAGGCGACTTAGTTCCCCAAATTTCGTTTTTCTATGTTAAAGCGTTCGTTTCCAGTAACAGTTTGAATTTTTAGGTTTCACTCTGTTTTCTCCTATATTGATAGAAGTATTTGGAACTCTAAATCCAACACGGTTTGTGCTAGCTTCTTGAAACTTGACACAATAAAGTAGTTTCACGTTCTATCTCTATGTTTTGTTTCCTCTTGATGTAGCCCTAAGCAGTGACTGGCGAGAAACACTTTCATGGAAAGGGGTTGCCAGGCTTCCCAAAATTACGAATCTCCAGAAATCTCAGCAAATATTTTTTCACCCAAACTGGATGATACTTTCAGGTAATGATCAGTACACTAAGGCGACTTGGTTCCCCAAATGTCGTTCTTCTATGTTGAAGCGTTCGTTTCCATTAACAGTTTGAATTTTTAGGTTTCACTCTGTTTTCTCCTATATTGATAGATGTATTTGGAACTCTAAATCCAACACGGTTTGTGCTAGCTTCTTGAAACTTGACACAATAAAGTAGTTTCACGTTCTATCTCTATGTTTTGTTTCCTCTTGATGTAGCCCTAAGCAGTGACTGGCGAGAAACACTTTCATGGAAACGGGTTGCCAGGCTTCCCAAAATTACGAATCTCCAGAAATCTCAGCAAATATTGTTTCACCCAAACTGGATGATACTTTCAGGTAATGATCAGTACACTAAGGCGACTTGGTTTCCCAAATGTCGTTCTTCTATGTTGAAGCGTTCGTTTCCAGTAAGAGTTTGAATTTTTAGGTTTCACTCTGTTTTCTCCTATATTGATAGATGTATTTGGAACTCTAAATGCAACACGGTTTGTGCTAGCTTCTTGAAACTTGACACAATAAAGTAGTTTCACGTTCTATCTCTATGTTTTGTTTCCTCTTGATGTAGCCCTAACAGTAACTGGCGAGAAACACTTTCATGGAAAGGGGTTGCCAGGCTTCCCAAATATACGAATCTCCAGAAATCTCAGCAAATATTTTTTCACCCAAACAGGATGATACTTTCAGGTAATGATCAGTACACTAAGGCGACTTGGTTCCCCAAATTTCGTTTTTCTATGTTAAAGCGTTCGTTTCCAGTAACAGTTTGAATTTTTAGGTTTCACTCTGTTTTCTCCTATATTGATAGATGTATTTGGAACTCTAAATCCAACACGGTTTGTGCTAGCTTCTTGAAACTTGACACAATAAAGTAGTTTCACGTTCTATCTCTATGTTTTGTTTCCTCTTGATGTAGCCCTAACAGTGACTGGCGAGAAACACTTTCATGGAAAGGGGTTGCCAGGCTTCCCAAATATACGAATCTCCAGAAATCTCAGCAAATATTTTTTCACCCAAACAGGATGATACTTTCAGGTAATGATCAGTACACTAAGGCGACTTGGTTCCCCAAATTTCGTTTTTCTATGTTAAAGCGTTCGTTTCCAGTAACAGTTTGAATTTTTAGGTTTCACTCTGTTTTCTCCTATATTGATAGATGTATTTGGAACTCTAAATCCAACACGGTTTGTGCTAGCTTCTTGAAACTTGACACAATAAAGTAGTGTCACGTTCTATCTCTATGTTTTGTTTCCTCTTGATGTAGCCCTAACAGTGACTGGTGAGAAACACTTTCATGGAAAGGGGTTGCCAGGCTTCCCAAATATACGAATCTCCAGAAATCTCAGCAAATATTTTTTCACCCAAACTGGATGATACTTTCAGGTAATGATCAGTACACTAAGGCGACTTGGTTCCCCAAATTTCGTTTTTCTATGTTAAAGCGTTCGTTTCCAGTAACAGTTTGAATTTTTAGGTTTCACTCTGTTTTCTCCTATATTGATAGATGTATTTGGAACTCTAAATCCAACACGGTTTGTGCTAGCTTCTTGAAACTTGACACAATAAAGTAGTTTCACGTTCTATCTCTATGTTTTGTTTCCTCTTGATGTAGCCCTAAGCAGTGACTGGCGAGAAACACTTTCATGGAAAGGGGTTTCCAGGCTTCCCAAAATTACGAATCTCCAGAAATCTCAGCAAATATTTTTTCACCCAAACTGGATGATACTTTCAGGTAATGATCAGTACACTAAGGCGACTTGGTTCCCCAAATGTTGTTCTTCTATGTTGAAGCGTTCGTTTCCAGTAACAGTTTGAATTTTTAGGTTTCACTCTGTTTTCTCCTATATTGATAGATGTATTTGGAACTCTAAATGCAACACGGTTTGTGCTAGCTTCTTGAAACTTGACACAATAAAGTAGTTTCACGTTCTATCTCTATGTTTTGTTTCCTCTTGATGTAGCCCTAACAGTGACTGGCGAGAAACACTTTCATGGAAAGGGGTTGCCAGGCTTCCCAAATATACGAATCTCCAGAAATCTCAGCAAATATTTTTTGACCCAAACTGGATGATACTTTCAGGTAATGATCAGTACACTAAGGCGACTTGATTCCCCAAATGTCGTTCTTCTATGTTGAAGCGTTCGTTTCCAGTAACAGTTTGAATTTTTAGGTTTCACTCTGTTTTCTCCTATATTGATAGATGTATTTGGAACTCTAAATCCAACACGGTTTGTGCTAGCTTCTTGAAACTTGACACAATAAAGTAGTTTCACGTTCTATCTCTATGTTTTGTTTCCTCTTGATGTAGCCCTAAGCAGTGACTGGCGAGAAACACTTTCATGGAAAGGGGTTGCCAGGCTTCCCAAAATTACGAATCTCCAGAAATCTCAGCAAATATTGTTTCACCCAAACTGGATGATACTTTCAGGTAATGATCAGTACACTAAGGCAACTTGGTTTCCCAAATGTCGTTCTTCTATGTTGAAGCGTTCGTTTCCAGTAAGAGTTTGAATTTTTAGGTTTCACTCTGTTTTCTCCTATATTGATAGATGTATTTGGAACTCTAAATGCAACACGGTTTGTGCTAGCTTCTTGAAACTTGACACAATAAAGTAGTTTCACGTTCTATCTCTATGTTTTGTTTCCTCTTGATGTAGCCCTAACAGTAACTGGCGAGAAACACTTTCATGGAAAGGGGTTGTCAGGCTTCCCAAATATACGAATCTCCAGAAATCTCAGCAAATATTTTTTCACCCAAACAGGATGATACTTTCAGGTAATGATCAGTACACTAAGGCGACTTGGTTCCCCAAATTTCGTTTTTCTATGTTAAAGCGTTCGTTTCCAGTAACAGTTTGAATTTTTAGGTTTCACTCTGTTTTCTCCTATATTGATAGATGTATTTGGAACTCTAAATCCAACACGGTTTGTGCTAGCTTCTTGAAACTTGACACAATAAAGTAGTTTCACGTTCTATCTCTATGTTTTGTTTCCTCTTGATGTAGCCCTAAGCAGTGACTGGCGAGAAACACTTTCATGGAAAGGGGTTGCCAGGCTTCCCAAAATTACGAATCTCCAGAAATCTCAGCAAATATTTTTTCACCCAAACTGGATGATACTTTCAGGTAATGATCAGTACACTAAGGCGACTTGGTTCCCCAAATGTCGTTCTTCTATGTTGAAGCGTTCATTTCCAGTAACAGTTTGAATTTTTAGGTTTCACTCTGTTTTCTCCTATATTGATAGATGTATTTGGAACTCTAAATCCAACACGGTTTGTGCTAGCTTCTTGAAACTTGACACAATAAAGTAGTTTCACGTTCTATCTCTATGTTTTGTTTCCTCTTGATGTAGCCCTAACAGTGACTGGCGAGAAACACTTTCATAGAAAGGGGTTGCCAGGCTTCCCAAATATACGAATCTCCAGAAATCTCAGCAAATATTTTTTCACCCAAACTGGATGATACTTTCAGGTAATGATCAGTACACTAAGGCGACTTGGTTCCCCAAATGTCGTTCTTCTATGTTGAAGCGTTCGTTTCCAGTAACAGTTTGAATTTTTAGGTTTCACTCTGTTTTCTCCTATATTGATAGATGTATTTGGAACTCTAAATCCAACACGGTTTGTGCTAGCTTCTTGAAACTTGACACAATAAAGTAGTTTCACGTTCTATCTCTATGTTTTGTTTCCTCTTGATGTAGCCCTAAGCAGTGACTGGCGAGAAACACTTTCATGGAAAGGGGTTGCCAGGCTTCCCAAAATTACGAATCTCCAGAAATCTCAGCAAATATTTTTTCACCCAAACTGGATGATACTTTCAGGTAATGATCAGTACACTAAGGCGACTTGGTTTCCCAAATGTCGTTCTTCTATGTTGAAGCGTTCGTTTCCAGTAAGAGTTTGAATTTTTAGGTTTCACTCTGTTTTCTCCTATATTGATAGATGTATTTGGAACTCTAAATGCAACACGGTTTGTGCTAGCTTCTTGAAACTTGACACAATAAAGTAGTTTCACGTTCTATCTCTATGTTTTGTTTCCTCTTGATGTAGCCCTAACAGTGACTGGCGAGAAACACTTTCATGGAAAGGGGTTGCCAGGCTTCCCAAATATACGAATCTCCAGAAATCTCAGCAAATATTTTTTCACCCAAACAGGATGATACTTTCAGGTAATGATCAGTACACTAAGGCGACTTGGTTCCCCAAATTTCGTTTTTCTATGTTAAAGCGTTCGTTTCCAGTAACAGTTTGAATTTTTAGGTTTCACTCTGTTTTCTCCTATATTGATAGATGTATTTGGAACTCTAAATCCAACACGGTTTGTGCTAGCTTCTTGAAACTTGACACAATAAAGTAGTTTCACGTTCTATCTCTATGTTTTGTTTCCTCTTGATGTAGCCCTAACAGTGACTGGTGAGAAACACTTTCATGGAAAGGGGTTGCCAGGCTTCCCAAATATACGAATCTCCAGAAATCTCAGCAAATATTTTTTCACCCAAACTGGATGATACTTTCAGGTAATGATCAGTACACTAAGGCGACTTGGTTCCCCAAATTTCGTTTTTCTATGTTAAAGCGTTCGTTTCCAGTAACAGTTTGAATTTTTAGGTTTCACTCTGTTTTCTCCTATATTGATAGATGTATTTGGAACTCTAAATCCAACACGGTTTGTGCTAGCTTCTTGAAACTTGACACAATAAAGTAGTTTCACGTTCTATCTCAATGTTTTGTTTCCTCTTGATGTAGCCCTAAGCAGTGACTGGCGAGAAACACTTTCATGGAAAGGGGTTGCCAGGCTTCCCAAAATTACAAATCTCCAGAAATCTCAGCAAATATTTTTTCACCCAAACAGGATGATACTTTCAGGTAATGATCAGTACACTAAGGTGACTTGGTTCCCCAAATTTCGTTTTTCTATGTTAAAGCGTTCGTTTCCAGTAACAGTTTGAATTTTTAGGTTTCACTCTGTTTTCTCCTATATTGATAGATGTATTTGGAACTCTAAATCCAACACGGTTTGTGCTAGCTTCTTGAAACTTGACACAATAAAGTAGTTTCACGTTCTATCTCTATGTTTTGTTTCCTCTTGATGTAGCCCTAAGCAGTGACTGGCGAGAAACACTTTCATGGAAAGGGGTTGCCAGGCTTCCCAAAATTACGAATCTCCAGAAATCTCAGCAACTATTTTTTCACCCAAACTGGATGATACTTTCAGGTAATGATCAGTACACTAAGGCGACTTGGTTTCCCAAATGTCGTTCTTCTATGTTGAAGCGTTCGTTTCCAGTAACAGTTTGAATTTTTAGGTTTCACTCTGTTTTCTCCTATATTGATAGATGTATTTGGAACTCTAAATCCAACACGGTTTGTGCTAGCTTCTTGAAACTTGACACAATAAAGTAGTTTCACGTTCTATCTCTATGTTTTGTTTCCTCTTGATGTAGCCCTAACAGTGACTGGCGAGAAACACTTTCATGGAAAGGGGTTGCCAGGCTTCCCAAATATACGAATCTCCAGAAATCTCAGCAAATATTTTTTCACCCAAACAGGATGATACTTTCAGGTAATGATCAGTACACTAAGGCGACTTGGTTCCCCAAATTTCGTTTTTCTATGTTAAAGCGTTCGTTTCCAGTAACAGTTTGAATTTTTAGGTTTCACTCTGTTTTCTCCTATATTGATAGATGTATTTGGAACTCTAAATCCAACACGGTTTGTGCTAGCTTCTTGAAACTTGACACAATAAAGTAGTTTCACGTTCTATCTCTATGTTTTGTTTCCTCTTGATGTAGCCCTAAGCAGTGACTGGCGAGAAACACTTTCATGGAAAGGGGTTGCCAGGCTTCCCAAAATTACGAATCTCCAGAAATCTCAGCAAATATTTTTTCACCCAAACTGGATGATACTTTCAGGTAATGATCAGTACACTAAGGCGACTTGGTTCCCCAAATGTCGTTCTTCTATGTTGAAGCGTTCGTTTCCAGTAACAGTTTGAATTTTTAGGTTTCACTCTGTTTTCTCCTATATTGATAGATGTATTTGGAACTCTAAATCCAACACGGTTTGTGCTAGTTTCTTGAAACTTGACACAATAAAGTAGTTTCACGTTCTATCTCTATGTTTTGTTTCCTCTTGATGTAGCCCTAAGCAGTGACTGGCGAGAAACACTTTCATGGAAAGGGGTTGCCAGGCTTCCCAAAATTACGAATCTCCAGAAATCTCAGCAAATATTTTTTCACCCAAACTGGATGATACTTTCAGGTAATGATCAGTACACTAAGGCGACTTGGTTCCCCAAATGTCATTCTTCTATGTTGAAGCGTTCGTTTCCAGTAACAGTTTGAATTTTTATGTTTCACTCTGTTTTCTCCTGTATTGATAGATGTATTTGGAACTCTGAATCCAACACGGTTTGTGCTAGCTTCTTGAAACTTGACACAATAAAGTAGTTTCACGTTCTATCTCTATGTTTTGTTTCCTCTTGATGTAGCCCTAACAGTGACTGGCGAGAAACACTTTCATGGAAAGGGGTTGCCAGGCTTCCCAAATATACGAATCTCCAGAAATCTCAGCAAATATTTTTTCACCCAAACAGGATGATACTTTCAGGTAATGATCAGTACACTAAGGCGACTTGGTTCCCCAAATGTCGTTCTTCTATGTTGAAGCGTTCGTTTCCAGTAACAGTTTGAATTTTTTGGTTTCACTCTGTTTTCTCCTATATTGATAGATGTATTTGGAACTCTAAATCCAACACGGTTTGTGCTAGCTTCTTGAAACTTGACACAATAAAGTAGTTTCACGTTCTATCTCTATGTTTTGTTTCCTCTTGATGTAGCCCTAAGCAGTGACTGGCGAGAAACACTTTCATGGAAAGGGGTTGCCAGGCTTCCCAAAATTACGAATCTCCAGAAATCTCAGCAAATATTTTTTCACCCAAACTGGATGATACTTTCAGGTAATGATCAGTACACTAAGGCGACTTGGTTTCCCAAATGTCGTTCTTCTATGTTGAAGCGTTCGTTTCCAGTAACAGTTTGAATTTTTAGGTTTCACTCTGTTTTCTCCTATATTGATAGATGTATTTGGAACTCTAAATCCAACACGGTTTGTGCTAGCTTCTTGAAACTTGACACAATAAAGTAGTTTCACGTTCTATCTCTATGTTTTGTTTCCTCTTGATGTAGCCCTAAGCAGTGACTGGCGAGAAACACTTACATGGAAAGGGGTTGCCAGGCTTCCCAAAATTACGAATCTCCAGAAATCTCAGCAATTATTTTTTCACCCAAACTGGATGATACTTTCAGGTAATGATCAGTACACTAAGGCGACTTGGTTCCCCAAATGTCATTCTTCTATGTTGAAGCGTTCGTTTCCAGTAACAGTTTGAATTTTTAGGTTTCACTCTGTTTTCTCCTTTATTGATAGATGTATTTGGAACTCTGAATCCAACACGGTTTGTGCTAGCTTCTTGAGACTTGACACAATAAAGTAGTTTCACGTTCTATCTCTATGTTTTGTTTCCTCTTGATGTAGCCCTAAGCAGTGACTGGCAAGAAACACATTCATGGAAATGGATTGCCAGGCTTCCCAAAATTACGAATCTCCAGAAATCTCAGCAAATATTTTTTCACCCAAACTGGATGATACTTTCAGGTAATGATCAGTACACTAAGGCGACTTGGTTCCCCAAATGTCATTCTTCTATGTTGAAGCGTTCGTTTCCAGTAACAGTTTGAATTTTTAGGTTTCACTCTGTTTTCTCCTTTATTGATAGATGTATTTGGAACTCTGAATCCAACACGGTTTGTGCTAGCTTCTTGAGACTTGACACAATAAAGTAGTTTCACGTTCTATCTCTATGTTTTGTTTCCTCTTGATGTAGCCCTAAGCAGTGACTGGCAAGAAACACATTCATGGAAATGGATTGCCAGGCTTCCCAAAATTACGAATCTCCAGAAATCTCAGCAAATATTTTTTCACCCAAAGGATGATACTTTCAGGTAATGATCAGTACACAAAGGTGAATTGGTTCCCCAAATGTCGTTCTTCTATGTTGAAGCGTTCGTTTCCAGTAACAGTTTGAATTTTTAGTTTTCACTCTGTTTTCTCCTATATTGATAGATGTATTTGGAACTCTAAATCCAACACGGTTTGTGCTAGCTTCTTGAAACTTGACACAATAAAGTAGTTTCACGTTCTATCTCTATGTTTTGTTTCCTCTTGATGTAGCCCTAAGCAGTGACTGGCGAGAAACACTTTCATGGAAAGGGGTTGCCAGGCTTCCCAAAATTACGAATCTCCAGAAATCTCAGCAAATATTTTTTCACCCAACTGGATGATACTTTCAGGTAATGATCAGTACACTAAGGCGACTTGGTTCCCCAAATGTCGTTCTTCTATGTTGAAGCGTTCGTTTCCAATAACAGTTTGAATTTTTAGGTTTCACTCTGTTTTCTCCTATATTGATAGATGTATTTGGAACTCTAAATCCAACACGGTTTGTGCTAGCTTCTTGAAACTTGACACAATAAAGTAGTTTCACGTTCTATCTCTATGTTTTGTTTCCTCTTGATGTAGCGCTAACAGTGACTGGCGAGAAACACTTTCATGGAAAGGGTTTGCCAGGCTTCCCAAATATACGAATCTCCAGAAATGTCAGCAAATATTTTTTGACCCAAACTGGATGATACTTTCAGGTAATGATCAGTACACTAAGGCGACTTGGTTCCCCAAATGTCGTTCTTCTATGTTGAAGCGTTCGTTTCCAGTAACAGTTTGAATTTTTTGGTTTCACTCTGTTTTCTCCTATATTGATAGATGTATTTGGAACTCTAAATCCAACACGGTTTGTGCTAGCTTCTTGAAACTTGACACAATAAAGTAGTTTCACGTTCTATCTCTATGTTTTGTTTCCTCTTGATGTAGCCCTAAGCAGTGACTGGCGAGAAACACTTTCATGGAAAGGGGTTGCCAGGCTTCCCAAAATTACGAATCTCCAGAAATCTCAGCAAATATTTTTTCACCCAAACTGGATGATACTTTCAGGTAATGATCAGTACACTAAGGCGACTTGGTTTCCCAAATGTCGTTCTTCTATGTTGAAGCGTTCGTTTCCAGTAACAGTTTGAATTTTTAGGTTTCACTCTGTTTTCTCCTATATTGATAGATGTATTTGGAACTCTAAATCCAACACGGTTTGTGCTAGCTTCTTGAAACTTGACACAATAAAGTAGTTTCACGTTCTATCTCTATGTTTTGTTTCCTCTTGATGTAGCCCTAAGCAGTGACTGGCGAGAAACACTTACATGGAAAGGGGTTGCCAGGCTTCCCATAATTACGAATCTCCAGAAATCTCAGCAATTATTTTTTCACCCAAACTGGATGATACTTTCAGGTAATGATCAGTACACTAAGGCGACTTGGTTCCCCAAATGTCATTCTTCTATGTTGAAGCGTTCGTTTCCAGTAACAGTTTGAATTTTTAGGTTTCACTCTGTTTTCTCCTTTATTGATAGATGTATTTGGAACTCTGAATCCAACACGGTTTGTGCTAGCTTCTTGAGACTTGACACAATAAAGTAGTTTCACGTTCTATCTCTATGTTTTGTTTCCTCTTGATGTAGCCCTAAGCAGTGACTGACGAGAAACACTTTCATGGAAAGGGGTTGCCAGGCTTCCCAAAATTACGAATCTCCAGAAATCTCAGGAAATATTTTTTCACCCAAACAGGATGATACTTTCAGGTAATGATCAGTACACTAAGGCGACTTGGTTCCCCAAATTTCGTTTTTCTATGTTGAAGCGTTCGTTTCCAGTAACAGTTTGAATTTTTAGGTTTCACTCTGTTTTCTCCTATATTGATAGATGTATTTGGAACTCTAAATCCAACACGGTTTGTGCTAGCTTCTTGAAACTTGACACAATAAAGTAGTTTCACGTTCTATCTCTATGTTTTGTTTCCTCTTGATGTAGCCCTAAGCAGTGACTGGCGA
This sequence comes from Spermophilus citellus, assembly GCF_964194105.1. Classification (NCBI taxonomy): domain Eukaryota; kingdom Metazoa; phylum Chordata; class Mammalia; order Rodentia; family Sciuridae; genus Spermophilus; species Spermophilus citellus. The sequence goes on along the minus strand of NC_138188.1, from coordinate 6,986,660 downwards.
GAAACACTTACATGGAAAGGGGTTGCCAGGCTTCCCAAAATTACGAATCTCCAGAAATCTCAGCAAATATTTTTTCACCCAAACTGGATGATACTTTAAGGTAATGATCAGTACTCTAAGGCGACTTGGTTCCCCAAATGTCATTCTTCTATGTTGAAGCGTTCGTTTCCAGTAACAGTTTGAATTTTTAGGTTTCACTCTGTTTTCTCCTTTATTGATAGATGTATTTGGAACTCTGAATCCAACACGGTTTGTGCTAGCTTCTTGAGACTTGACACAATAAAGTAGTTTCACGTTCTATCTCTATGTTTTGTTTCCTCTTGATGTAGCCCTAAGCAGTGACTGGCAAGAAACACATTCATGGAAATGGATTGCCAGGCTTCCCAAAATTACGAATCTCCAGAAATCTCAGCAAATATTTTTTCACCCAAAGGATGATACTTTCAGGTAATGATCAGTACACAAAGGTGAATTGGTTCCCCAAATGTCGTTCTTCTATGTTGAAGCGTTCGTTTCCAGTAACAGTTTGAATTTTTAGTTTTCACTCTGTTTTCTCCTATATTGATAGATGTATTTGGAACTCTAAATCCAACACGGTTTGTGCTAGCTTCTTGAAACTTGACACAATAAAGTAGTTTCACGTTCTATCTCTATGTTTTGTTTCCTCTTGATGTAGCCCTAAGCAGTGACTGGCGAGAAACACTTTCATGGAAAGGGGTTGCCAGGCTTCCCAAAATTACGAATCTCCAGAAATCTCAGCAAATATTTTTTCACCCAAACTGGATGATACTTTCAGGTAATGATCAGTACACTAAGGCGACTTGGTTCCCCAAATGTCGTTCTTCTATGTTGAAGCGTTCGTTTCCAGTAACAGTTTGAATTTTTAGGTTTCACTCTGTTTTCTCCTATATTGATAGATGTATTTGGAACTCTAAATCCAACACGGTTTGTGCTAGCTTCTTGAAACTTGACACAATAAAGTAGTTTCACGTTCTATCTCTATGTTTTGTTTCCTCTTGATGTAGCCCTAAGCAGTGACTGGCGAGAAACACTTTCATAGAAAGGGGTTGCCAGGCTTCCCAAATATACGAATCTCCAGAAATCTCAGCAAATATTTTTTCACCCAAACTGGATGATACTTTCAGGTAATGATCAGTACACTAAGGCGACTTGGTTCCCCAAATGTCGTTCTTCTATGTTGAAGCGTTCGTTTCCAGTAACAGTTTGAATTTTTAGGTTTCACTCTGTTTTCTCCTATATTGATAGATGTATTTGGAACTCTAAATCCAACACGGTTTGTGCTAGCTTCTTGAAACTTGACACAATAAAGTAGTTTCACGTTCTATCTCTATGTTTTGTTTCCTCTTGATGTAGCCCTAAGCAGTGACTGGCGAGAAACACTTTCATGGAAAGGGGTTGCCAGGCTTCCCAAAATTACGAATCTCCAGAAATCTCAGCAAATATTTTTTCACCCAAACTGGATGATACTTTCAGGTAATGATCAGTACACTAAGGCGACTTGGTTTCCCAAATGTCGTTCTTCTATGTTGAAGCGTTCGTTTCCAGTAAGAGTTTGAATTTTTAGGTTTCACTCTGTTTTCTCCTATATTGATAGATGCATTTGGAACTCTAAATGCAACACGGTTCATGCTAGCTTCTTGAAACTTGACACAATAAAGTAGTTTCACGTTCTTTCTCCATGTTTTGTTTCCTCTTGATGTAGCGCTAACAGTGACTGGCGAGAAACACTTTCATGGAAAGGGTTTGCCAGGCTTCCCAAATATACGAATCTCCAGAAATCTCAGCAAATATTTTTTCACCCAAACTGGATGATACTTTCAGGTAATGATCAGTACACTAAGGCGACTTGGTTCCCCAAATTTCGTTTTTCTATGTTAAAGCGTTCGTTTCCAGTAACAGTTTGAATTTTTAGGTTTCACTCTGTTTTCTCCTATATTGATAGATGTATTTGGAACTCTAAATCCAACACGGTTTGTGCTAGCTTCTTGAAACTTGACACAATAAAGTAGTTTCACGTTCTATCTCTATGTTTTGTTTCCTCTTGATGTAGCCCTAACAGTGACTGGCGAGAAACACTTTCATGGAAAGGGGTTGCCAGGGCTTCCCAAATATACGAATCTCCAGAAATCTCAGCAAATATTTTTTCACCCAAACTGGATGATACTTTCAGGTAATGATCAGTACACTAAGGCGACTTGGTTCCCCAAATTTCGTTTTTCTATGTTAAAGCGTTCGTTTCCAGTAACAGTTTGAATTTTTAGGTTTCACTCTGTTTTCTCCTATATTGATAGATGTATTTGGAACTCTAAATCCAACACGGTTTGTGCTAGCTTCTTGAAACTTGACACAATAAAGTAGTTTCACGTTCTATCTCTATGTTTTGTTTCCTCTTGATGTAGCCCTAAGCAGTGACTGGCGAGAAACACTTTCATGGAAAGGGGTTTCCAGGCTTCCCAAAATTACGAATCTCCAGAAATCTCAGCAAATATTTTTTCACCCAAACTGGATGATACTTTCAGGTAATGATCAGTACACTAAGGCGACTTGGTTCCCCAAATGTTGTTCTTCTATGTTGAAGCGTTCGTTTCCAGTAACAGTTTGAATTTTTAGGTTTCACTCTGTTTTCTCCTATATTGATAGATGTATTTGGAACTCTAAATGCAACACGGTTTGTGCTAGCTTCTTGAAACTTGACACAATAAAGTAGTTTCACGTTCTATCTTTATGTTTTGTTTCCTCTTGATGTAGCCCTAACAGTGACTGGCGAGAAACACTTTCATGGAAAGGGGTTGCCAGGCTTCCCAAATATACGAATCTCCAGAAATCTCAGCAAATATTTTTTGACCCAAACTGGATGATACTTTCAGGTAATGATCAGTACACTAAGGCGACTTGATTCCCCAAATGTCGTTCTTCTATGTTGAAGCGTTCGTTTCCAGTAACAGTTTGAATTTTTAGGTTTCACTCTGTTTTCTCCTATATTGATAGATGTATTTGGAACTCTAAATCCAACACGGTTTGTGCTAGCTTCTTGAAACTTGACACAATAAAGTAGTTTCACGTTCTATCTCTATGTTTTGTTTCCTCTTGATGTAGCCCTAAGCAGTGACTGGCGAGAAACACTTTCATGGAAAGGGGTTGCCAGGCTTCCCAAAATTACGAATCTCCAGAAATCTCAGCAAATATTTTTTCACCCAAACTGGATGATACTTTCAGGTAATGATCAGTACACTAAGGCGACTTGGTTCCCCAAATGTCGTTCTTCTATGTTGAAGCGTTCGTTTCCAGTAACAGTTTGAATTTTTAGGTTTCACTCTGTTTTCTCCTATATTGATAGATGTATTTGGAACTCTAAATCAAACAGGGTTTGTGCTAGCTTCTTGAAACTTGACACAATAAAGTAGTTTCACGTTCTATCTCTATGTTTTGTTTCCTCTTGATGTAGCCCTAACAGTGACTGGCGAGAAACACTTTCATGGAAAGGGGTTTCCAGGCTTCCCAAATATACGAATCTCCAGAAATCTCAGGAAATATTTTTTCACCCAAACAGGATGATACTTTCAGGTAATGATCAGTACACTAAGGCGACTTAGTTCCCCAAATTTCGTTTTTCTATGTTAAAGCGTTCGTTTCCAGTAACAGTTTGAATTTTTAGGTTTCACTCTGTTTTCTCCTATATTGATAGAAGTATTTGGAACTCTAAATCCAACACGGTTTGTGCTAGCTTCTTGAAACTTGACACAATAAAGTAGTTTCACGTTCTATCTCTATGTTTTGTTTCCTCTTGATGTAGCCCTAAGCAGTGACTGGCGAGAAACACTTTCATGGAAAGGGGTTGCCAGGCTTCCCAAAATTACGAATCTCCAGAAATCTCAGCAAATATTGTTTCACCCAAACTGGATGATACTTTCAGGTAATGATCAGTACACTAAGGCGACTTGGTTTCCCAAATGTCGTTCTTCTATGTTGAAGCGTTCGTTTCCAGTAAGAGTTTGAATTTTTAGGTTTCACTCTGTTTTCTCCTATATTGATAGATGTATTTGGAACTCTAAATGCAACACGGTTTGTGCTAGCTTCTTGAAACTTGACACAATAAAGTAGTTTCACGTTCTATCTCTATGTTTTGTTTCCTCTTGATGTAGCCCTAACAGTAACTGGCGAGAAACACTTTCATGGAAAGGGGTTGCCAGGCTTCCCAAATATACGAATCTCCAGAAATCTCAGCAAATATTTTTTCACCCAAACAGGATGATACTTTCAGGTAATGATCAGTACACTAAGGCGACTTGGTTCCCCAAATTTCGTTTTTCTATGTTAAAGCGTTCGTTTCCAGTAACAGTTTGAATTTTTAGGTTTCACTCTGTTTTCTCCTATATTGATAGATGTATTTGGAACTCTAAATCCAACACGGTTTGTGCTAGCTTCTTGAAACTTGACACAATAAAGTAGTTTCACGTTCTATCTCTATGTTTTGTTTCCTCTTGATGTAGCCCTAAGCAGTGACTGGCGAGAAACACTTTCATGGAAAGGGGTTGCCAGGCTTCCCAAAATTACGAATCTCCAGAAATCTCAGCAAATATTTTTTCACCCAAACTGGATGATACTTTCAGGTAATGATCAGTACACTAAGGCGACTTGGTTCCCCAAATGTCGTTCTTCTATGTTGAAGCGTTCATTTCCAGTAACAGTTTGAATTTTTAGGTTTCACTCTGTTTTCTCCTATATTGATAGATGTATTTGGAACTCTAAATCCAACACGGTTTGTGCTAGCTTCTTGAAACTTGACACAATAAAGTAGTTTCACGTTCTATCTCTATGTTTTGTTTCCTCTTGATGTAGCCCTAACAGTGACTGGCGAGAAACACTTTCATAGAAAGGGGTTGCCAGGCTTCCCAAATATACGAATCTCCAGAAATCTCAGCAAATATTTTTTCACCCAAACTGGATGATACTTTCAGGTAATGATCAGTACACTAAGGCGACTTGGTTCCCCAAATGTCGTTCTTCTATGTTGAAGCGTTCGTTTCCAGTAACAGTTTGAATTTTTAGGTTTCACTCTGTTTTCTCCTATATTGATAGATGTATTTGGAACTCTAAATCCAACACGGTTTGTGCTAGCTTCTTGAAACTTGACACAATAAAGTAGTTTCACGTTCTATCTCTATGTTTTGTTTCCTCTTGATGTAGCCCTAAGCAGTGACTGGCGAGAAACACTTTCATGGAAAGGGGTTGCCAGGCTTCCCAAAATTACGAATCTCCAGAAATCTCAGCAAATATTTTTTCACCCAAACTGGATGATACTTTCAGGTAATGATCAGTACACTAAGGCGACTTGGTTTCCCAAATGTCGTTCTTCTATGTTGAAGCGTTCGTTTCCAGTAAGAGTTTGAATTTTTAGGTTTCACTCTGTTTTCTCCTATATTGATAGATGTATTTGGAACTCTAAATCAAACAGGGTTTGTGCTAGCTTCTTGAAACTTGACACAATAAAGTAGTTTCACGTTCTATCTCTATGTTTTGTTTCCTCTTGATGTAGCCCTAACAGTGACTGGCGAGAAACACTTTCATGGAAAGGGGTTGCCAGGCTTCCCAAATATACGAATCTCCAGAAATCTCAGCAAATATTTTTTCACCCAAACAGGATGATACTTTCAGGTAATGATCAGTACACTAAGGCGACTTGGTTCCCCAAATTTCGTTTTTCTATGTTAAAGCGTTCGTTTCCAGTAACAGTTTGAATTTTTAGGTTTCACTCTGTTTTCTCCTATATTGATAGATGTATTTGGAACTCTAAATCCAACACGGTTTGTGCTAGCTTCTTGAAACTTGACACAATAAAGTAGTTTCACGTTCTATCTCTATGTTTTGTTTCCTCTTGATGTAGCCCTAACAGTGACTGGTGAGAAACACTTTCATGGAAAGGGGTTGCCAGGCTTCCCAAATATACGAATCTCCAGAAATCTCAGCAAATATTTTTTCACCCAAACTGGATGATACTTTCAGGTAATGATCAGTACACTAAGGCGACTTGGTTCCCCAAATTTCGTTTTTCTATGTTAAAGCGTTCGTTTCCAGTAACAGTTTGAATTTTTAGGTTTCACTCTGTTTTCTCCTATATTGATAGATGTATTTGGAACTCTAAATCCAACACGGTTTGTGCTAGCTTCTTGAAACTTGACACAATAAAGTAGTTTCACGTTCTATCTCTATGTTTTGTTTCCTCTTGATGTAGCCCTAAGCAGTGACTGGCGAGAAACACTTTCATGGAAAGGGGTTTCCAGGCTTCCCAAAATTACGAATCTCCAGAAATCTCAGCAAATATTTTTTCACCCAAACTGGATGATACTTTCAGGTAATGATCAGTACACTAAGGCGACTTGGTTCCCCAAATGTTGTTCTTCTATGTTGAAGCGTTCGTTTCCAGTAACAGTTTGAATTTTTAGGTTTCACTCTGTTTTCTCCTATATTGATAGATGTATTTGGAACTCTAAATGCAACACGGTTTGTGCTAGCTTCTTGAAACTTGACACAATAAAGTAGTTTCACGTTCTATCTCTATGTTTTGTTTCCTCTTGATGTAGCCCTAACAGTGACTGGCGAGAAACACTTTCATGGAAAGGGGTTGCCAGGCTTCCCAAATATACGAATCTCCAGAAATCTCAGCAAATATTTTTTGACCCAAACTGGATGATACTTTCAGGTAATGATCAGTACACTAAGGCGACTTGGTTCCCCAAATGTCGTTCTTCTATGTTGAAGCGTTCGTTTCCAGTAACAGTTTGAATTTTTAGGTTTCACTCTGTTTTCTCCTATATTGATAGATGTATTTGGAACTCTAAATCCAACACGGTTTGTGCTAGCTTCTTGAAACTTGACACAATAAAGTAGTTTCACGTTCTATCTCTATGTTTTGTTTCCTCTTGATGTAGCCCTAAGCAGTGACTGGCGAGAAACACTTTCATGGAAAGGGGTTGCCAGGCTTCCCAAAATTACGAATCTCCAGAAATCTTAGCAAATATTTTTTCACCCAAACTGGATGATACTTTCAGGTAATGATCAGTACACTAAGGCGACTTGGTTTCCCAAATGTCGTTCTTCTATGTTGAAGCGTTCGTTTCCAGTAAGAGTTTGAATTTTTAGGTTTCACTCTGTTTTCTCCTATATTGATAGATGTATTTGGAACTCTAAATCCAACACGGTTTGTGCTAGCTTCTTGAAACTTGACACAATAAAGTAGTTTCACGTTCTATCTCTATGTTTTGTTTCCTCTTGATGTAGCCCTAACAGTGACTGGCGAGAAACACTTTCATGGAAAGGGGTTGCCAGGCTTCCCAAATATACGAATCTCCAGAAATCTCAGCAAATATTTTTTCACCCAAACAGGATGATACTTTCAGGTAATGATCAGTACACTAAGGCGACTTGGTTCCCCAAATTTCGTTTTTCTATGTTGAAGCGTTCGTTTCCAGTAACAGTTTGAATTTTTAGGTTTCACTCTGTTTTCTCCTATATTGATAGATGTATTTGGAACTCTAAATCCAACACGGTTTGTGCTAGCTTCTTGAAACTTGACACAATAAAGTAGTTTCACGTTCTATCTCTATGTTTTGTTTCCTCTTGATGTAGCCCTAACAGTGACTGGTGAGAAACACTTTCATTGAAAGGGGTTGCCAGGCTTCCCAAATATACGAATCTCCAGAAATCTCAGCAAATATTTTTTCACCCAAACTGGATGATACTTTCAGGTAATGATCAGTACACTAAGGCGACTTGGTTCCCCAAATTTCGTTTTTCTATGTTAAAGCGTTCGTTTCCAGTAACAGTTTGAATTTTTAGGTTTCACTCTGTTTTCTCCTATATTGATAGATGTATTTGGAACTCTAAATCCAACACGGTTTGTGCTAGCTTCTTGAAACTTGACACAATAAAGTAGTTTCACGTTCTATCTCTATGTTTTGTTTCCTCTTGATGTAGCCCTAAGCAGTGACTGGCGAGAAACACTTTCATGGAAAGGGGTTTCCAGGCTTCCCAAAATTACGAATCTCCAGAAATCTCAGCAAATATTTTTTCACCCAAACTGGATGATACTTTCAGGTAATGATCAGTACACTAAGGCGACTTGGTTCCCCAAATGTTGTTCTTCTATGTTGAAGCGTTCGTTTCCAGTAACAGTTTGAATTTTTAGGTTTCACTCTGTTTTCTCCTATATTGATAGATGTATTTGGAACTCTAAATGCAACACGGTTTGTGCTAGCTTCTTGAAACTTGACACAATAAAGTAGTTTCACGTTCTATCTCTATGTTTTGTTTCCTCTTGATGTAGCCCTAACAGTGACTGGCGAGAAACACTTTCATGGAAAGGGGTTGCCAGGCTTCCCAAATATACGAATCTCCAGAAATCTCAGCAAATATTTTTTGACCCAAACTGGATGATACTTTCAGGTAATGATCAGTACACTAAGGCGACTTGATTCCCCAAATGTCGTTCTTCTATGTTGAAGCGTTCGTTTCCAGTAACAGTTTGAATTTTTAGGTTTCACTCTGTTTTCTCCTATATTGATAGATGTATTTGGAACTCTAAATCCAACACGGTTTGTGCTAGCTTCTTGAAACTTGACACAATAAAGTAGTTTCACGTTCTATCTCTATGTTTTGTTTCCTCTTGATGTAGCCCTAAGCAGTGACTGGCGAGAAACACTTTCATGGAAAGGGGTTGCCAGGCTTCCCAAAATTACGAATCTCCAGAAATCTCAGCAAATATTTTTTCACCCAAACTGGATGATACTTTCAGGTAATGATCAGTACACTAAGGCGACTTGGTTCCCCAAATGTCGTTCTTCTATGTTGAAGCGTTCGTTTCCAGTAACAGTTTGAATTTTTAGGTTTCACTCTGTTTTCTCCTATATTGATAGATGTATTTGGAACTCTAAATCAAACAGGGTTTGTGCTAGCTTCTTGAAACTTGACACAATAAAGTAGTTTCACGTTCTATCTCTATGTTTTGTTTCCTCTTGATGTAGCCCTAACAGTGACTGGCGAGAAACACTTTCATGGAAAGTGGTTGCCAGGCTTCCCAAATATACGAATCTCCAGAAATCTCAGGAAATATTTTTTCACCCAAACAGGATGATACTTTCAGGTAATGATCAGTACACTAAGGCGACTTGGTTCCCCAAATTTCGTTTTTCTATGTTAAAGCGTTCGTTTCCAGTAACAGTTTGAATTTTTAGGTTTCACTCTGTTTTCTCCTATATTGATAGAAGTATTTGGAACTCTAAATCCAACACGGTTTGTGCTAGCTTCTTGAAACTTGACACAATAAAGTAGTTTCACGTTCTATCTCTATGTTTTGTTTCCTCTTGATGTAGCCCTAAGCAGTGACTGGCGAGAAACACTTTCATGGAAAGGGGTTGCCAGGCTTCCCAAAATTACGAATCTCCAGAAATCTCAGCAAATATTTTTTCACCCAAACTGGATGATACTTTCAGGTAATGATCAGTACACTAAGGCGACTTGGTTCCCCAAATGTCGTTCTTCTATGTTGAAGCGTTCGTTTCCAGTAACAGTTTGAATTTTTAGGTTTCACTCTGTTTTCTCCTATATTGATAGATGTATTTGGAACTCTAAATCCAACACGGTTTGTGCTAGCTTCTTGAAACTTGACACAATAAAGTAGTTTCACGTTCTATCTCTATGTTTTGTTTCCTCTTGATGTAGCGCTAACAGTGACTGGCGAGAAACACTTTCATGGAAAGGGTTTGCCAGGCTTCCCAAAATTACGAATCTCCAGAAATCTCAGCAAATATTTTTTCACCCAAACTGGATGATACTTTCAGGTAATGATCAGTACACTAAGGCGACTTGGTTCCCCAAATGTTGTTCTTCTATGTTGAAGCGTTCGTTTCCAGTAACAGTTTGAATTTTTAGGTTTCACTCTGTTTTCTCCTATATTGATAGATGTATTTGGAACTCTAAATGCAACACGGTTTGTGCTAGCTTCTTGAAACTTGACACAATAAAGTAGTTTCACGTTCTATCTCTATGTTTTGTTTCCTCTTGATGTAGCCCTAACAGTGACTGGCGAGAAACACTTTCATGGAAAGGGGTTGCCAGGCTTCCCAAATATACGAATCTCCAGAAATCTCAGCAAATATTTTTTGACCCAAACTGGATGATACTTTCAGGTAATGATCAGTACACTAAGGCGACTTGATTCCCCAAATGTCGTTCTTCTATGTTGAAGCGTTCGTTTCCAGTAACAGTTTGAATTTTTAGGTTTCACTCTGTTTTCTCCTATATTGATAGATGTATTTGGAACTCTAAATCCAACACGGTTTGTGCTAGCTTCTTGAAACTTGACACAATAAAGTAGTTTCACGTTCTATCTCTATGTTTTGTTTCCTCTTGATGTAGCCCTAAGCAGTGACTGGCGAGAAACACTTTCATGGAAAGGGGTTGCCAGGCTTCCCAAAATTACGAATCTCCAGAAATCTCAGCAAATATTTTTTCACCCAAACTGGATGATACTTTCAGGTAATGATCAGTACACTAAGGCGACTTGGTTCCCCAAATGTCGTTCTTCTATGTTGAAGCGTTCGTTTCCAGTAACAGTTTGAATTTTTAGGTTTCACTCTGTTTTCTCCTATATTGATAGATGTATTTGGAACTCTAAATCAAACAGGGTTTGTGCTAGCTTCTTGAAACTTGACACAATAAAGTAGTTTCACGTTCTATCTCTATGTTTTGTTTCCTCTTGATGTAGCCCTAACAGTGACTGGCGAGAAACACTTTCATGGAAAGTGGTTGCCAGGCTTCCCAAATATACGAATCTCCAGAAATCTCAGGAAATATTTTTTCACCCAAACAGGATGATACTTTCAGGTAATGATCAGTACACTAAGGCGACTTGGTTCCCCAAATTTCGTTTTTCTATGTTAAAGCGTTCGTTTCCAGTAACAGTTTGAATTTTTAGGTTTCACTCTGTTTTCTCCTATATTGATAGAAGTATTTGGAACTCTAAATCCAACACGGTTTGTGCTAGCTTCTTGAAACTTGACACAATAAAGTAGTTTCACGTTCTATCTCTATGTTTTGTTTCCTCTTGATGTAGCCCTAAGCAGTGACTGGCGAGAAACACTTTCATGGAAAGGGGTTGCCAGGCTTCCCAAAATTACGAATCTCCAGAAATCTCAGCAAATATTTTTTCACCCAAACTGGATGATACTTTCAGGTAATGATCAGTACACTAAGGCGACTTGGTTCCCCAAATGTCGTTCTTCTATGTTGAAGCGTTCGTTTCCAGTAACAGTTTGAATTTTTAGGTTTCACTCTGTTTTCTCCTATATTGATAGATGTATTTGGAACTCTAAATCCAACACGGTTTGTGCTAGCTTCTTGAAACTTGACACAATAAAGTAGTTTCACGTTCTATCTCTATGTTTTGTTTCCTCTTGATGTAGCGCTAACAGTGACTGGCGAGAAACACTTTCATGGAAAGGGTTTGCCAGGCTTCCCAAATATACGAATCTCCAGAAATCTCAGCAAATATTTTTTGACCCAAACTGGATGATACTTTCAGGTAATGATCAGTACACTAAGGCGACTTGGTTCCCCAAATGTCGTTCTTCTATTTTGAAGCGTTCGTTTCCAGTAACAGTTTGAATTTTTAGGTTTCACTCTGTTTTCTCCTATATTGATAGATGTATTTGGAACTCTAAATCCAACACGGTTTGTGCTAGCTTCTTGAAACTTGACACAATAAAGTAGTTTCACGTTCTATCTCTATGTTTTGTTTCCTCTTGATGTAGCCCTAAGCAGTGACTGGCGAGAAACACTTTCATGGAAAGGGGTTGCCAGGCTTCCCAAAATTACGAATCTCCAGAAATCTCAGCAAATATTGTTTCACCCAAACTGGATGATACTTTCAGGTAATGATCAGTACACTAAGGCGACTTGGTTTCCCAAATGTCGTTCTTCTATGTTGAAGCGTTCGTTTCCAGTAAGAGTTTGAATTTTTAGGTTTCACTCTGTTTTCTCCTATATTGATAGATGTATTTGGAACTCTAAATCCAACACGGTTTGTGCTAGCTTCTTGAAACTTGACACAATAAAGTAGTTTCACGTTCTATCTCTATGTTTTGTTTCCTCTTGATGTAGCCCTAAGCAGTGACTGGCGAGAAACACTTTCATGGAAAGGGGTTGCCAGGCTTCCCAAAATTACGAATCTCCAGAAATCTCAGCAAATATTTTTTCACCCAAACTGGATGATACTTTCAGGTAATGATCAGTACACTAAGGCGACTTGGTTCCCCAAATGTCGTTCTTCTATGTTGAAGCGTTCATTTCCAGTAACAGTTTGAATTTTTAGGTTTCACTCTGTTTTCTCCTATATTGATAGATGTATTTGGAACTCTAAATCCAACACGGTTTGTGCTAGCTTCTTGAAACTTGACACAATAAAGTAGTTTCACGTTCTATCTCTATGTTTTGTTTCCTCTTGATGTAGCCCTAACAGTGACTGGCGAGAAACACTTTCATAGAAAGGGGTTGCCAGGCTTCCCAAATATACGAATCTCCAGAAATCTCAGCAAATATTTTTTCACCCAAACTGGATGATACTTTCAGGTAATGATCAGTACACTAAGGCGACTTGGTTCCCCAAATGTCGTTCTTCTATGTTGAAGCGTTCGTTTCCAGTAACAGTTTGAATTTTTAGGTTTCACTCTGTTTTCTCCTATATTGATAGATGTATTTGGAACTCTAAATCCAACACGGTTTGTGCTAGCTTCTTGAAACTTGACACAATAAAGTAGTTTCACGTTCTATCTCTATGTTTTGTTTCCTCTTGATGTAGCCCTAAGCAGTGACTGGCGAGAAACACTTTCATGGAAAGGGGTTGCCAGGCTTCCCAAAATTACGAATCTCCAGAAATCTCAGCAAATATTTTTTCACCCAAACTGGATGATACTTTCAGGTAATGATCAGTACACTAAGGCGACTTGGTTTCCCAAATGTCGTTCTTCTATGTTGAAGCGTTCGTTTCCAGTAAGAGTTTGAATTTTTAGGTTTCACTCTGTTTTCTCCTATATTGATAGATGTATTTGGAACTCTAAATGCAACACGGTTTGTGCTAGCTTCTTGAAACTTGACACAATAAAGTAGTTTCACGTTCTATCTCTATGTTTTGTTTCCTCTTGATGTAGCCCTAACAGTGACTGGCGAGAAACACTTTCATGGAAAGGGGTTGCCAGGCTTCCCAAATATACGAATCTCCAGAAATCTCAGCAAATATTTTTTCACCCAAACAGGATGATACTTTCAGGTAATGATCAGTACACTAAGGCGACTTGGTTCCCCAAATTTCGTTTTTCTATGTTAAAGCGTTCGTTTCCAGTAACAGTTTGAATTTTTAGGTTTCACTCTGTTTTCTCCTATATTGATAGATGTATTTGGAACTCTAAATCCAACACGGTTTGTGCTAGCTTCTTGAAACTTGACACAATAAAGTAGTTTCACGTTCTATCTCTATGTTTTGTTTCCTCTTGATGTAGCCCTAACAGTGACTGGTGAGAAACACTTTCATGGAAAGGGGTTGCCAGGCTTCCCAAATATACGAATCTCCAGAAATCTCAGCAAATATTTTTTCACCCAAACTGGATGATACTTTCAGGTAATGATCAGTACACTAAGGCGACTTGGTTCCCCAAATTTCGTTTTTCTATGTTAAAGCGTTCGTTTCCAGTAACAGTTTGAATTTTTAGGTTTCACTCTGTTTTCTCCTATATTGATAGATGTATTTGGAACTCTAAATCCAACACGGTTTGTGCTAGCTTCTTGAAACTTGACACAATAAAGTAGTTTCACGTTCTATCTCTATGTTTTGTTTCCTCTTGATGTAGCCCTAAGCAGTGACTGGCGAGAAACACTTTCATGGAAAGGGGTTGCCAGGCTTCCCAAAATTACAAATCTCCAGAAATCTCAGCAAATATTTTTTCACCCAAACAGGATGATACTTTCAGGTAATGATCAGTACACTAAGGTGACTTGGTTCCCCAAATTTCGTTTTTCTATGTTAAAGCGTTCGTTTCCAGTAACAGTTTGAATTTTTAGGTTTCACTCTGTTTTCTCCTATATTGATAGATGTATTTGGAACTCTAAATCCAACACGGTTTGTGCTAGCTTCTTGAAACTTGACACAATAAAGTAGTTTCACGTTCTATCTCTATGTTTTGTTTCCTCTTGATGTAGCCCTAAGCAGTGACTGGCGAGAAACACTTTCATGGAAAGGGGTTGCCAGGCTTCCCAAAATTACGAATCTCCAGAAATCTCAGCAACTATTTTTTCACCCAAACTGGATGATACTTTCAGGTAATGATCAGTACACTAAGGCGACTTGGTTTCCCAAATGTCGTTCTTCTATGTTGAAGCGTTCGTTTCCAGTAACAGTTTGAATTTTTAGGTTTCACTCTGTTTTCTCCTATATTGATAGATGTATTTGGAACTCTAAATCCAACACGGTTTGTGCTAGCTTCTTGAAACTTGACACAATAAAGTAGTTTCACGTTCTATCTCTATGTTTTGTTTCCTCTTGATGTAGCCCTAACAGTGACTGGCGAGAAACACTTTCATGGAAAGGGGTTGCCAGGCTTCCCAAATATACGAATCTCCAGAAATCTCAGCAAATATTTTTTCACCCAAACAGGATGATACTTTCAGGTAATGATCAGTACACTAAGGCGACTTGGTTCCCCAAATTTCGTTTTTCTATGTTAAAGCGTTCGTTTCCAGTAACAGTTTGAATTTTTAGGTTTCACTCTGTTTTCTCCTATATTGATAGATGTATTTGGAACTCTAAATCCAACACGGTTTGTGCTAGTTTCTTGAAACTTGACACAATAAAGTAGTTTCACGTTCTATCTCTATGTTTTGTTTCCTCTTGATGTAGCCCTAAGCAGTGACTGGCGAGAAACACTTTCATGGAAAGGGTTGCCAGGCTTCCCAAAATTACGAATCTCCAGAAATCTCAGCAAATATTTTTTCACCCAAACTGGATGATACTTTCAGGTAATGATCAGTACACTAAGGCGACTTGGTTCCCCAAATGTCATTCTTCTATGTTGAAGCGTTCGTTTCCAGTAACAGTTTGAATTTTTAGGTTTCACTCTGTTTTCTCCTGTATTGATAGATGTATTTGGAACTCTGAATCCAACACGGTTTGTGCTAGCTTCTTGAAACTTGACACAATAAAGTAGTTTCACGTTCTATCTCTATGTTTTGTTTCCTCTTGATGTAGCCCTAACAGTGACTGGCGAGAAACACTTTCATGGAAAGGGGTTGCCAGGCTTCCCAAATATACGAATCTCCAGAAATCTCAGCAAATATTTTTTCACCCAAACAGGATGATACTTTCAGGTAATGATCAGTACACTAAGGCGACTTGGTTCCCCAAATTTCGTTTTTCTATGTTAAAGCGTTCGTTTCCAGTAACAGTTTGAATTTTTAGGTTTCACTCTGTTTTCTCCTATATTGATAGATGTATTTGGAACTCTAAATCCAACACGGTTTGTGCTAGCTTCTTGAAACTTGACACAATAAAGTAGTTTCACGTTCTATCTCTATGTTTTGTTTCCTGTTGATGTAGCCCTAAGCAGTGACTGGCGAGAAACACTTTCATGGAAAGGGGTTGCCGGGCTTCCCAAAATTACGAATCTCCAGAAATCTCAGCAAATATTTTTTCACCCAAACAGGATGATACTTTCAGGTAATGATCAGTACACTAAGGTGACTTGGTTCCCCAAATTTCGTTTTTCTATGTTAAAGCGTTCGTTTCCAGTAACAGTTTGAATTTTTAGGTTTCACTCTGTTTTCTCTTATATTGATAGAATTATTTGGAACTCTAAATCCAACACGGTTTGTGCTAGCTTCTTGAAACTTGACACAATAAAGTAGTTTCACGTTCTATCTCTATGTTTTGTTTCCTCTTGATGTAGCCCTAAGCAGTGACTGGAGAGAAACACTTTCATGGAAAGGGGTTGCCAGGCTTCCCAAAATTACGAATCTCCAGAAATCTCAGCAAATATTTTTTCACCCAACTGGATGATACTTTCAGGTAATGATCAGTACACTAAGGCGACTTGGTTCCCCAAATGTCGTTCTTCTATGTTGAAGCGTTCGTTTCCAGTAACAGTTTGAATTTTTAGGTTTCACTCTGTTTTCTCCTATATTGATAGATGTATTTGGAACTCTAAATCCAACACGGTTTGTGCTAGCTTCTTGAAACTTGACACAATAAAGTAGTTTCACGTTCTATCTCTATGTTTTGTTTCCTCTTGATGTAGCCCTAAGCAGTGACTGGCGAGAAACACTTTCATGGAAAGGGGTTGCCAGGCTTCCCAAAATTACGAATCTCCAGAAATCTCAGCAAATATTTTTTCACCCAACTGGATGATACTTTCAGGTAATGATCAGTACACTAAGGCGACTTGGTTCCCCAAATGTCGTTCTTCTATGTTGAAGCGTTCGTTTCCAGTAACAGTTTGAATTTTTAGGTTTCACTCTGTTTTCTCCTATATTGATAGATGTATTTGGAACTCTAAATCCAACACGGTTTGTGCTAGCTTCTTGAAACTTGACACAATAAAGTAGTTTCACGTTCTATCTCTATGTTTTGTTTCCTCTTGATGTAGCGCTAACAGTGACTGGCGAGAAACACTTTCATGGAAAGGGTTTGCCAGGCTTCCCAAATATACGAATCTCCAGAAATGTCAGCAAATATTTTTTGACCCAAACTGGATGATACTTTCAGGTAATGATCAGTACACTAAGGCGACTTGGTTCCCCAAATGTCGTTCTTCTATGTTGAAGCGTTCGTTTCCAGTAACAGTTTGAATTTTTTGGTTTCACTCTGTTTTCTCCTATATTGATAGATGTATTTGGAACTCTAAATCCAACACGGTTTGTGCTAGCTTCTTGAAACTTGACACAATAAAGTAGTTTCACGTTCTATCTCTATGTTTTGTTTCCTCTTGATGTAGCCCTAAGCAGTGACTGGCGAGAAACACTTTCATGGAAAGGGGTTGCCAGGCTTCCCAAAATTACGAATCTCCAGAAATCTCAGCAAATATTTTTTCACCCAAACTGGATGATACTTTCAGGTAATGATCAGTACACTAAGGCGACTTGGTTTCCCAAATGTCGTTCTTCTATGTTGAAGCGTTCGTTTCCAGTAACAGTTTGAATTTTTAGGTTTCACTCTGTTTTCTCCTATATTGATAGATGTATTTGGAACTCTAAATCCAACACGGTTTGTGCTAGCTTCTTGAGACTTGACACAATAAAGTAGTTTCACGTTCTATCTCTATGTTTTGTTTCCTCTTGATGTAGCCCTAAGCAGTGACTGGCAAGAAACACATTATGGAAATGGATTGCCAGGCTTCCCAAAATTACGAATCGCCAGAAATCTCAGCAAATATTTTTTCACCCAAAGGATGATACTTTCAGGTAATGATCAGTACACAAAGGTGAATTGGTTCCCCAAATGTCGTTCTTCTATGTTGAAGCGTTCGTTTCCAGTAACAGTTTGAATTTTTAGTTTTCACTCTGTTTTCTCCTATATTGATAGATGTATTTGGAACTCTAAATCCAACACGGTTTGTGCTAGCTTCTTGAAACTTGACACAATAAAGTAGTTTCACGTTCTATCTCTATGTTTTGTTTCCTCTTGATGTAGCCCTAAGCAGTGACTGGCGAGAAACACTTTCATGGAAAGGGGTTGCCAGGCTTCCCAAAATTACGAATCTCCAGAAATCTCAGCAAATATTTTTTCACCCAACTGGATGATACTTTCATTTAATGATCAGTACACTAAGGCGACTTGGTTCCCCAAATGTCGTTCTTCTATGTTGAAGCGTTCGTTTCCAGTAACAGTTTGAATTTTTAGGTTTCACTCTGTTTTCTCCTATATTGATAGATGTATTTGGAACTCTAAATCCAACACGGTTTGTGCTAGCTTCTTGAAACTTGACACAATAAAGTAGTTTCACGTTCTATCTCTATGTTTTGTTTCCTCTTGATGTAGCGCTAACAGTGACTGGCGAGAAACACTTTCATGGAAAGGGTTTGCCAGGCTTCCCAAATATACGAATCTCCAGAAATGTCAGCAAATATTTTTTGACCCAAACTGGATGATACTTTCAGGTAATGATCAGTACACTAAGGCGACTTGGTTCCCCAAATGTCGTTCTTCTATGTTGAAGCGTTCGTTTCCAGTAACAGTTTGAATTTTTTGGTTTCACTCTGTTTTCTCCTATATTGATAGATGTATTTGGAACTCTAAATCCAACACGGTTTGTGCTAGCTTCTTGAAACTTGACACAATAAAGTAGTTTCACGTTCTATCTCTATGTTTTGTTTCCTCTTGATGTAGCCCTAAGCAGTGACTGGCGAGAAACACTTTCATGGAAAGGGGTTGCCAGGCTTCCCAAAATTACGAATCTCCAGAAATCTCAGCAAATATTTTTTCACCCAAACTGGATGATACTTTCAGGTAATGATCAGTACACGAAGGCGACTTGGTTTCCCAAATGTCGTTCTTCTATGTTGAAGCGTTCGTTTCCAGTAACAGTTTGAATTTTTAGGTTTCACTCTGTTTTCTCCTATATTGATAGATGTATTTGGAACTCTAAATCCAACACGGTTTGTGCTAGCTTCTTGAAACTTGACACAATAAAGTAGTTTCACGTTCTATCTCTATGTTTTGTTTCCTCTTGATGTAGCCCTAAGCAGTGACTGGCGAGAAACACTTACATGGAAAGGGGTTGCCAGGCTTCCCAAAATTACGAATCTCCAGAAATCTCAGCAATTATTTTTTCACCCAAACTCTATGATACTTTCAGGTAATGATCAGTACACTAAGGCGACTTGGTTCCCCAAATGTCATTCTTCTATGTTGAAGCGTTCGTTTCCAGTAACAGTTTGAATTTTTAGGTTTCACTCTGTTTTCTCCTTTATTGATAGATGTATTTGGAACTCTGAATCCAACACGGTTTGTGCTAGCTTCTTGAGACTTGACACAATAAAGTAGTTTCACGTTCTATCTCTATGTTTTGTTTCCTCTTGATGTAGCCCTAAGCAGTGACTGACGAGAAACACTTTCATGGAAAGGGGTTGCCAGGCTTCCCAAAATTACGAATCTCCAGAAATCTCAGGAAATATTTTTTCACCCAAACAGGATGATACTTTCAGGTAATGATCAGTACACTAAGGCGACTTGGTTCCCCAAATTTCGTTTTTCTATGTTGAAGCGTTCGTTTCCAGTAACAGTTTGAATTTTTAGGTTTCACTCTGTTTTCTCCTATATTGATAGATGTATTTGGAACTCTAAATCCAACACGGTTTGTGCTAGCTTCTTGAAACTTGACACAATAAAGTAGTTTCACGTTCTATCTCTATGTTTTGTTTCCTCTTGATGTAGCCCTAAGCAGTGACTGACGAGAAACACTTTCATGGAAAGGGGTGGCTTCCCAAAATTACGAATCTCCAGAAATCTCAGCAAATATTTTTTCACCCAAACTGGATGATACTTTCAGGTAATGATCAGTACACTAAGGCGACTTGGTTCCCAAAATGTCGTTCTTCTATGTTGAAGCGTTCGTTTCCAGTAACAGTTTGAATTTTTAGGTTTCACTCTGTTTTCTCCTATATTGATAGATGTATTTGGAACTCTAAATCCAACACGGTTTGTGCTAGCTTCTTGAAACTTGACACAATAAAGTAGTTTCACGTTCTATCTCTATGTTTTGTTTCATCTTGATGTAGCCCTAACAGTGACTGGCGAGAAACACTTTCATGGAAAGGGGTTGCCAGGCTTCCCAAATATACGAATCTCCAGAAATCTCAGCAAATATTTTTTCACCCAAACTGGATGATACTTTCAGGTAATGATCAGTACACTAAGGCGACTTGGTTCCCCAAATGTCGTTCTTCTATGTTGAAGCGTTCGTTTCCAGTAACAGTTTGAATTTTTAGGTTTCACTCTGTTTTCTCCAATATTGATAGATGTATTTGGAACTCTAAATCCAACACGGTTTGTGCTAGCTTCTTGAAACTTGACACAATAAAGTAGTTTCATGTTCTATCTCTATGTTTTGTTTCCTCTTGATGTAGCCCTAAGCAGTGACTGGCAAGAAACACATTCATGGAAATGGATTGCCAGGCTTCCCAAAATTACGAATCTCCAGAAATCTCAGCAAATATTTTTTCACCCAAAGGATGATACTTTCAGGTAATGATCAGTACACAAAGGTGAATTGGTTCCCCAAATGTCGTTCTTCTATGTTGAAGCGTTCGTTTCCAGTAACAGTTTGAATTTTTAGTTTTCACTCTGTTTTCTCCTATATTGATAGATGTATTTGGAACTCTAAATCCAACACGGTTTGTGCTAGCTTCTTGAAACTTGACACAATAAAGTAGTTTCACGTTCTATCTCTATGTTTTGTTTCCTCTTGATGTAGCCCTAAGCAGTGACTGGCGAGAAACACTTTCATGGAAAGGGGTTGCCAGGCTTCCCAAAATTACGAATCTCCAGAAATCTCAGCAATTATTTTTTCACCCAAACTGGATGATACTTTCAGGTAATGATCAGTACACTAAGGCGACTTGGTTCCCCAAATGTCATTCTTCTATGTTGAAGCGTTCGTTTCCAGTAACAGTTTGAATTTTTAGGTTTCACTCTGTTTTCTCCTTTATTGATAGATGTATTTGGAACTCTGAATCCAACACGGTTTGTGCTAGCTTCTTGAAACTTGACACAATAAAGTAGTTTCACGTTCTATCTCTATGTTTTGTTTCCTCTTGATGTAGCCCTAAGCAGTGACTGGCGAGAAACACTTTCATGGAAAGGGGTGGCTTCCCAAAATTACGAATCTCCAGAAATCTCAGCAAATATTTTTTCACCCAAACTGGATGATACTTTCAGGTAATGATCAGTACACTAAGGCGACTTGGTTCCCCAAATGTCATTCTTCTATGTTGAAGCGTTCGTTTCCAGTAACAGTTTGAATTTTTAGGTTTCACTCTGTTTTCTCCTTTATTGATAGATGTATTTGGAACTCTGAATCCAACACGGTTTGTGCTAGCTTCTTGAGACTTGACACAATAAAGTAGTTTCACGTTCTATCTCTATGTTTTGTTTCCTCTTGATGTAGCCCTAAGCAGTGACTGACGAGAAACACTTTCATGGAAAGGGGTTGCCAGGCTTCCCAAAATTACGAATCTCCAGAAATCTCAGGAAATATTTTTTCACCCAAACAGGATGATACTTTCAGGTAATGATCAGTACACTAAGGCGACTTGGTTCCTTAAATGTCGTTCTTCTATGTTGAAGCGTTCGTTTCCAGTAACAGTTTGAATTTTTAGGTTTCACTCTGTTTTCTCCTATATTGATAGATGTATTTGGAACTCTAAATCCAACACGGTTTGTGCTAGCTTCTTGAAACTTGACACAATAAAGTAGTTTCACGTTCTATCTCTATGTTTTGTTTCCTCTTGATGTAGCCCTAACAGTGACTGGCGAGAAACACTTTCATGGAAAGGGGTGGCTTCCCAAAATTACGAATCTCCAGAAATCTCAGCAAATATTTTTTCACCCAAACTGGATGATACTTTCAGGTAATGATCAGTACACTAAGGCGACTTGGTTCCCCAAATTTCGTTCTTATATGTTGAAGCGTTCGTTTCCAGTAACAGTTTGAATTTTAGGTTTCACTCTGTTTTCTCCTATATTGATAGATGTATTTGGAACTCTAAATCCAACACGGTTTGTGCTAGCTTCTTGAAACTTGACACATGAAAGTAGTTTCACGTTCTATCTCTATGTTTTGTTTCCTCTTGATGTAGCCCTAAGCAGTGACTGGCGAGAAACACTTTCATGGAAAGGGGTGGCTTCCCAAAATTACGAATCTCCAGAAATCTCAGCAAATATTTTTTCACCCAAACTGGATGATACTTTCAGGTAATGATCAGTACACTAAGGCGACTTGGTTCCCAAAATGTCGTTCTTCTATGTTGAAGCGTTCGTTTCCAGTAACAGTTTGAATTTTTAGGTTTCACTCTGTTTTCTCCTATATTGATAGATGTATTTGGAACTCTAAATCCAACACGGTTTGTGCTAGCTTCTTGAAACTTGACACAATAAAGTAGTTTCACGTTCTATCTCTATGTTTTGTTTCCTCTTGATGTAGCCCTAACAGTGACTGGCGAGAAACACTTTCATGGAAAGGGGTTGCCAGGCTTCCCAAATATACGAATCTCCAGAAATCTCAGCAAATATTTTTTCACCCAAACTGGATGATACTTTCAGGTAATGATCAGTACACTAAGGCGACTTGGTTCCCCAAATGTCGTTCTTCTATGTTGAAGCGTTCGTTTCCAGTAACAGTTTGAATTTTTAGGTTTCCCTCTGTTTTCTCCAATATTGATAGATGTATTTGGAACTCTAAATCCAACACGGTTTGGGCTAGCTTCTTGAAACTTGACACAATAAAGTAGTTTCACGTTCTATCTCTATGTTTTGTTTCCTCTTGATGTAGCCCTAAGCAGTGACTGGCAAGAAACACATTCATGGAAATGGATTGCCAGGCTTCCCAAAATTACGAATCTCCAGAAATCTCAGCAAATATTTTTTCACCCAAAGGATGATACTTTCAGGTAATGATCAGTACACAAAGGTGAATTGGTTCCCCAAATGTCGTTCTTCTATGTTGAAGCGTTCGTTTCCAGTAACAGTTTGAATTTTTAGGTTTCACTCTGTTTTCTCCTATATTGATAGATGTATTTGGAACTCTAAATCCAACACGGTTTGTGCTAGCTTCTTGAAACTTGACACAATAAAGTAGTTTCACGTTCTATCTCTATGTTTTGTTTTCTCTTGATGTAGCCCTAAGCAGTGACTGGCGAGAAACACTTTCATGGAAAGGGGTTGCCAGGCTTCCCAAAATTACGAATCTCCAGAAATCTCAGCAATTATTTTTTCACCCAAACTGGATGATACTTTCAGGTAATGATCAGTACACTAAGGAGACTTGGTTCCCCAAATGTCATTCTTCTATGTTGAAGCGTTCGTTTCCAGTAACAGTTTGAATTTTTAGGTTTCACTCTGTTTTCTCCTTTATTGATAGATGTATTTGGAACTCTGAATCCAACACGGTTTGTGCTAGCTTCTTGAAACTTGACACAATAAAGTAGTTTCACGTTCTATCTCTATGTTTTGTTTCCTCTTGATGTAGCCCTAAGCAGTGACTGGCGAGAAACACTTTCATGGAAAGGGGTGGCTTCCCAAAATTACGAATCTCCAGAAATCTCAGCAAATATTTTTTCACCCAAACTGGATGATACTTTCAGGTAATGATCAGTACACTAAGGCGACTTGGTTCCCCAAATTTCGTTCTTCTATGTTGAAGCGTTCGTTTCCAGTAACAGTTTGAATTTTAGGTTTCACTCTGTTTTCTCCTATATTGATAGATGTATTTGGAACTCTAAATCCAACACGGTTTGTGCTAGCTTCTTGAAACTTGACACAAGAAAGTAGTTTCACGTTCTATCTCTATGGTTTGTTTCCTCTTGATGTAGCCCTAAGCAGTGACTGACGAGAAACACTTTCATGGAAAGGGGTTGACAGGTTTCCCAAAATTACGAATCTCCAGAAATCTCAGGAAATATTTTTTCACCCAAACAGGATGATACTTTCAGGTAATGATCAGTACACTAAGGCGACTTGGTTCCCCAAATTTCGTTTTTCTATGTTGAAGCGTTCGTTTCCAGTAACAGTTTGAATTTTTAGGTTTCACTCTGTTTTCTCCTATATTGATAGATGTATTTGGAACTCTAAATCCAACACGGTTTGTGCTAGCTTCTTGAAACTTGACACAATAAAGTAGTTTCACGTTCTATCTCTATGTTTTGTTTCCTCTTGATGTAGCCCTAACAGTGACTGGCGAGAAACACTTTCATGGAAAGGGGTTGCCAGGCTTCCCATATATACGAATCTCCAGAAATCTCAGCAAATATTTTTTCACCCAAACTGGATGATACTTTCAGGTAATGATCAGTACTCTAAGGCGACTTGGTTCCCCAAATGTCGTTCTTCTTTGTTGAAGCGTTCGTTTCCAGTAACAGTTTGAATTTTTAGGTTTCACTCTGTTTTCTCATATATTGATAGATGTATTTGGAACTCTAAATCCAACACGGTTTGTGCTAGGTTCTTGAAACTTGACACAATAAAGTAGTTTCACGTTCTATCTCTGTGTTTTGTTTCCTCTTGATGTAGACCTAACAGTGACTGGCGAGAAACACTTTCATGGAAAGGGGTTGCCAGGCTTCCCAAATATACGAATCTCCAGAAATCTCAGGAAATATTTTTTCACCCAAACAGGATGATACTTTCAGGTAATGATCAGTACACTAAGGCGACTTGGTTCCCCAAATTTCGTTTTTCTATGTTAAAGCGTTCGTTTCCAGTAACAGTTTGAATTTTTAGGTTTCACTCTGTTTTCTCCTATATTGATAGATGTATTTGGAACTCTAAATCCAACACGGTTTGTGCTAGCTTCTTGAAACTTGACACAATAAAGTAGTTTCACGTTCTATCTCTATGTTTTGTTTCCTCTTGATGTAGCCCTAAGCAGTGACTGGCGAGAAACACTTATATGGAAAGGGGTTGCCAGGCTTCCCAAAATTACGAATCTCCAGAAATCTCAGCAATTATTTTTTCACCCAAAGTGGATGATACTTTCAGGTAATGATCAGTACACTAAGGCGACTTGGTTCCCCAAATGTCATTCTTCTATGTTGAAGCGTTCGTTTCCAGTAACAGTTTGAATTTTTAGGTTTCACTCTGTTTTCTCCTTTATTGATAGATGTATTTGGAACTCTGAATCCAACACGGTTTGTGCTAGCTTCTTGAGACTTGACACAATAAAGTAGTTTCACGTTCTATCTCTATGTTTTGTTTCCTCTTGATGTAGCCCTAAGCAGTGACTGGCGAGAAACACTTTCATGGAAAGGGGTGGCTTCCCAAAATTACGAATCTCCAGAAATCTCAGCAAATATTTTTTCACCCAAACTGGATGATACTTTCAGGTAATGATCAGTACACTAAGGCGACTTGGTTCCCCAAATGTCGTTCTTCTATGTTGAAGCGTTCGTTTCCAGTAACAGTTTGAATTTTTAGGTTTCACTCTGTTTTCTCCAATATTGATAGATGTATTTGGAACTCTAAATCCAACACGGTTTGTGCTAGCTTCTTGAAACTTGACACAATAAAGTAGTTTCACGTTCTATCTCTATGTTTTGTTTCCTCTTGATGTAGCCCTAAGCAGTGACTGGCGAGAAACACATTCATGGAAATGGATTGCCAGGCTTCCCAAAATTACGAATCTTCAGAAATCTCAGCAAATATTTTTTCACCCAAAGGATGATACTTTCAGGTAATGATCAGTACACAAAGGTGAATTGGTTCCCCAAATGTCGTTCTTCTATGTTGAAGCGTTCGTTTCCAGTAACAGTTTGAATTTTTAGGTTTCACTCTGTTTTCTCCTATATTGATAGATGTATTTGGAACTCTAAATCCAACACGGTTTGTGCTAGCTTCTTGAAACTTGACACAATAAAGTAGTTTCACGTTCTATCTCTATGTTTTGTTTCCTCTTGATGTAGCCCTAAGCAGTGACTGGCGAGAAACACTTTCATGGAAAGGGGTGGCTTCCCAAAATTACGAATCTCCAGAAATCTCAGCAAATATTTTTTCACCCAAACTGGATGATACTTTCAGGTAATGATCAGTACACTAAGGCGACTTGGTTCCCCAAATGTCATTCTTCTATGTTGAAGCGTTCGTTTCCAGTAACAGTTTGAATTTTTAGGTTTCACTCTGTTTTCTCCTATATTGATAGATGTATTTGGAACTCTAAATCCAACACGGTTTGTGCTAGCTTCTTGAAACTTGACACAATAAAGTAGTTTCACGTTCTATCTCTATGTTTTGTTTCCTCTTGATGTAGCCCTAACAGTGACTGGCGAGAAACACTTTCATGGAAAGGGGTGGCTTCCCAAAATTACGAATATCCAGAAATCTCAGCAAATATTTTTTCACCCAAACTGGATGATACTTTCAGGTAATGATCAGTACACTAAGGCGACTTGGTTCCCCAAATTTCGTTCTTCTATGTTGAAGCGTTCGTTTCCAGTAACAGTTTGAATTTTAGGTTTCACTCTGTTTTCTCCTATATTGATAGATGTATTTGGAACTCTAAATCCAACACGGTTTGTGCTAGCTTCTTGAAACTTGACACAAGAAAGTAGTTTCACGTTCTATCTCTATGGTTTGTTTCCTCTTGATGTAGCCCTAAGCAGTGACTGACGAGAAACACTTTCATGGAAAGGGGTTGACAGGTTTCCCAAAATTACGAATCTCCAGAAATCTCAGGAAATATTTTTTCACCCAAACAGGATGATACTTTCAGGTAATGATCAGTACACTAAGGCGACTTGGTTCCCCAAATTTCGTTTTTCTATGTTGAAGCGTTCGTTTCCAGTAACAGTTTGAATTTTTAGGTTTCACTCTGTTTTCTCCTATATTGATAGATGTATTTGGAACTCTAAATCCAACACGGTTTGTGCTAGCTTCTTGAAACTTGACACAATAAAGTAGTTTCACGTTCTATCTCTATGTTTTGTTTCCTCTTGATGTAGCCCTAACAGTGACTGGCGAGAAACACTTTCATGGAATGGGGTTGCCAGGCTTCCCAAATATACGAATCTCCAGAAATCTCAGCAAATATTTTTTCACCCAAACTGGATGATACTTTCAGGTAATGATCAGTACTCTAAGGCGACTTGGTTCCCCAAATGTCGTTCTTCTATGTTGAAGCGTTCGTTTCCAGTAACAGTTTGAATTTTTAGGTTTCACTCTGTTTTCTCATATATTGATAGATGTATTTGGAACTCTAAATCCAACACGGTTTGTGCTAGGTTCTTGAAACTTGACACAATAAAGTAGTTTCACGTTCTATCTCTGTGTTTTGTTTCCTCTTGATGTAGACCTAACAGTGACTGGCGAGAAACACTTTCATGGAAAGGGGTTGCCAGGCTTCCCAAATATACGAATCTCCAGAAATCTCAGGAAATATTTTTTCACCCAAACAGGATGATACTTTCAGGTAATGATCAGTACACTAAGGCGACTTGGTTCCCCAAATTTCGTTTTTCTATGTTAAAGCGTTCGTTTCCAGTAACAGTTTGAATTTTTAGGTTTCACTCTGTTTTCTCCTATATTGATAGATGTATTTGGAACTCTAAATCCAACACGGTTTGTGCTAGCTTCTTGAAACTTGACACAATAAAGTAGTTTCACGTTCTATCTCTATGTTTTGTTTCCTCTTGATGTAGCCCTAAGCAGTGACTGGCGAGAAACACTTATATGGAAAGGGGTTGCCAGGCTTCCCAAAATTACGAATCTCCAGAAATCTCAGCAATTATTTTTTCACCCAAAGTGGATGATACTTTCAGGTAATGATCAGTACACTAAGGCGACTTGGTTCCCCAAATGTCATTCTTCTATGTTGAAGCGTTCGTTTCCAGTAACAGTTTGAATTTTTAGGTTTCACTCTGTTTTCTCCTTTATTGATAGATGTATTTGGAACTCTGAATCCAACACGGTTTGTGCTAGCTTCTTGAGACTTGACACAATAAAGTAGTTTCACGTTCTATCTCTATGTTTTGTTTCCTCTTGATGTAGCCCTAAGCAGTGACTGGCGAGAAACACTTTCATGGAAAGGGGTGGCTTCCCAAAATTACGAATCTCCAGAAATCTCAGCAAATATTTTTTCACCCAAACTGGATGATACTTTCAGGTAATGATCAGTACACTAAGGCGACTTGGTTCCCCAAATGTCGTTCTTCTATGTTGAAGCGTTCGTTTCCAGTAACAGTTTGAATTTTTAGGTTTCACTCTGTTTTCTCCAATATTGATAGATGTATTTGGAACTCTAAATCCAACACGGTTTGTGCTAGCTTCTTGAAACTTGACACAATAAAGTAGTTTCACGTTCTATCTCTATGTTTTGTTTCCTCTTGATGTAGCCCTAAGCAGTGACTGGCGAGAAACACATTCATGGAAATGGATTGCCAGGCTTCCCAAAATTACGAATCTTCAGAAATCTCAGCAAATATTTTTTCACCCAAAGGATGATACTTTCAGGTAATGATCAGTACACAAAGGTGAATTGGTTCCCCAAATGTCGTTCTTCTATGTTAAAGCGTTCGTTTCCAGTAACAGTTTGAATTTTTAGGTTTCACTCTGTTTTCTCCTATATTGATAGATGTATTTGGAACTCTAAATCCAACACGGTTTGTGCTAGCTTCTTGAAACTTGACACAATAAAGTAGTTTCACGTTCTATCTCTATGTTTTGTTTCCTCTTGATGTAGCCCTAAGCAGTGACTGGCGAGAAACACTTTCATGGAAAGGGGTTGCCAGGCTTCCCAAAATTACGAATCTCCAGAAATCTCAGCAATTATTTTTTCACCCAAACTGGATGATACTTTCAGGTAATGATCAGTACACTAAGGAGACTTGGTTCCCCAAATGTCATTCTTCTATGTTGAAGCGTTCGTTTCCAGTAACAGTTTGAATTTTTAGGTTTCACTCTGTTTTCTCCTTTATTGATAGATGTATTTGGAACTCTGAATCCAACACGGTTTGTGCTAGCTTCTTGAAACTTGACACAATAAAGTAGTTTCACGTTCTATCTCTATGTTTTGTTTCCTCTTGATGTAGCCCTAAGCAGTGACTGGCGAGAAACACTTTCATGGAAAGGGGTGGCTTCCCAAAATTACGAATCTCCAGAAATCTCAGCAAATATTTTTTCACCCAAACTGGATGATACTTTCAGGTAATGATCAGTACACTAAGGCGACTTGGTTCCCCAAATGTCATTCTTCTATGTTGAAGCGTTCGTTTCCAGTAACAGTTTGAATTTTTAGGTTTCACTCTGTTTTCTCCTATATTGATAGATGTATTTGGAGCTCTAAATCCAACACGGTTTGTGCTAGCTTCTTGAAACTTGACACAATAAAGTAGTTTCACGTTCTATCTCTATGTTTTGTTTCCTCTTGATGTAGCCCTAACAGTGACTGGCGAGAAACACTTTCATGGAAAGGGGTGGCTTCCCAAAATTACGAATATCCAGAAATCTCAGCAAATATTTTTTCACCCAAACTGGATGATACTTTCAGGTAATGATCAGTACACTAAGGCGACTTGGTTCCCCAAATTTCGTTCTTCTATGTTGAAGCGTTCGTTTCCAGTAACAGTTTGAATTTTAGGTTTCACTCTGTTTTCTCCTATATTGATAGATGTATTTGGAACTCTAAATCCAACACGGTTTGTGCTAGCTTCTTGAAACTTGACACAAGAAAGTAGTTTCACGTTCTATCTCTATGGTTTGTTTCCTCTTGATGTAGCCCTAAGCAGTGACTGACGAGAAACACTTTCATGGAAAGGGGTTGACAGGTTTCCCAAAATTACGAATCTCCAGAAATCTCAGGAAATATTTTTTCACCCAAACAGGATGATACTTTCAGGTAATGATCAGTACACTAAGGCGACTTGGTTCCCAAAATTTCGTTTTTCTATGTTGAAGCGTTCGTTTCCAGTAACAGTTTGAATTTTTAGGTTTCACTCTGTTTTCTCCTATATTGATAGATGTATTTGGAACTCTAAATCCAACACGGTTTGTGCTAGCTTCTTGAAACTTGACACAATAAAGTAGTTTCACGTTCTATCTCTATGTTTTGTTTCCTCTTGATGTAGCCCTAACAGTGACTGGCGAGAAACACTTTCATGGAATGGGGTTGCCAGGCTTCCCAAATATACGAATCTCCAGAAATCTCAGCAAATATTTTTTCACCCAAACTGGATGATACTTTAAGGTAATGATCAGTACTCTAAGGCGACTTGGTTCCCCAAATGTCGTTCTTCTATGTTGAAGCGTTCGTTTCCAGTAACAGTTTGAATTTTTAGGTTTCACTCTGTTTTCTCCTATATTGATAGATGTATTTGGAACTCTAAATCCAACACGGTTTGTGCTAGGTTCTTGAAACTTGACACAATAAAGTAGTTTCACGTTCTATCTCTATGTTTTGTTTCCTCTTGATGTAGACCTAACAGTGACTGGCGAGAAACACTTTCATGGAAAGGGGTTGCCAGGCTTCCCAAATATACGAATCTCCAGAAATCTCAGCAAATATTTTTTCACCCAAACAGGATGATACTTTCAGGTAATGATCAGTACACTAAGGCGACTTGGTTCCCCAAATTTCGTTTTTCTATGTTAAAGCGTTCGTTTCCAGTAACAGTTTGAATTTTTAGGTTTCACTCTGTTTTCTCCTATATTGATAGATGTATTTGGAACTCTAAATCCAACACGGTTTGTGCTAGCTTCTTGAAACTTGACACAATAAAGTAGTTTCACGTTCTATCTCTATGTTTTGTTTCCTCTTGATGTAGCCCTAAGCAGTGACTGGCTAGAAACACTTACATGGAAAGGGGTTGCCAGGCTTCCCAAAATTACGAATCTCCAGAAATCTCAGCAATTATTTTTTCACCCAAACTGGATGATACTTTCAGGTAATGATCAGTACACTAAGGCGACTTGGTTCCCCAAATGTCATTCTTCTATGTTGAAGCGTTCGTTTCCAGTAACAGTTTGAATTTTTAGGTTTCACTCTGTTTTCTCCTTTATTGATAGATGTATTTGGAACTCTGAATCCAACACGGTTTGTGCTAGCTTCTTGAAACTTGACACAAGAAAGTAGTTTCACGTTCTATCTCTATGGTTTGTTTCCTCTTGATGTAGCCCTAAGCAGTGACTGACGAGAAACACTTTCATGGAAAGGGGTTGACAGGTTTCCCAAAATTACGAATCTCCAGAAATCTCAGGAAATATTTTTTCACCCAAACAGGATGATACTTTCAGGTAATGATCAGTACACTAAGGCGACTTGGTTCCCAAAATTTCGTTTTTCTATGTTGAAGCGTTCGTTTCCAGTAACAGTTTGAATTTTTAGGTTTCACTCTGTTTTCTCCTATATTGATAGATGTATTTGGAACTCTAAATCCAACACGGTTTGTGCTAGCTTCTTGAAACTTGACACAATAAAGTAGTTTCACGTTCTATCTCTATGTTTTGTTTCCTCTTGATGTAGCCCTAACAGTGACTGGCGAGAAACACTTTCATGGAATGGGGTTGCCAGGCTTCCCAAATATACGAATCTCCAGAAATCTCAGCAAATATTTTTTCACCCAAACTGGATGATACTTTCAGGTAATGATCAGTACTCTAAGGCGACTTGGTTCCCCAAATGTCGTTCTTCTATGTTGAAGCGTTCGTTTCCAGTAACAGTTTGAATTTTTAGGTTTCACTCTGTTTTCTCATATATTGATAGATGTATTTGGAACTCTAAATCCAACACGGTTTGTGCTAGGTTCTTGAAACTTGACACAATAAAGTAGTTTCACGTTCTATCTCTGTGTTTTGTTTCCTCTTGATGTAGACCTAACAGTGACTGGCGAGAAACACTTTCATGGAAAGGGGTTGCCAGGCTTCCCAAATATACGAATCTCCAGAAATCTCAGGAAATATTTTTTCACCCAAACAGGATGATACTTTCAGGTAATGATCAGTACACTAAGGCGACTTGGTTCCCCAAATTTCGTTTTTCTATGTTAAAGCGTTCGTTTCCAGTAACAGTTTGAATTTTTAGGTTTCACTCTGTTTTCTCCTATATTGATAGATGTATTTGGAACTCTAAATCCAACACGGTTTGTGCTAGCTTCTTGAAACTTGACACAATAAAGTAGTTTCACGTTCTATCTCTATGTTTTGTTTCCTCTTGATGTAGCCCTAAGCAGTGACTGGCGAGAAACACTTATATGGAAAGGGGTTGCCAGGCTTCCCAAAATTACGAATCTCCAGAAATCTCAGCAATTATTTTTTCACCCAAAGTGGATGATACTTTCAGGTAATGATCAGTACACTAAGGCGACTTGGTTCCCCAAATGTCATTCTTCTATGTTGAAGCGTTCGTTTCCAGTAACAGTTTGAATTTTTAGGTTTCACTCTGTTTTCTCCTTTATTGATAGATGTATTTGGAACTCTGAATCCAACACGGTTTGTGCTAGCTTCTTGAGACTTGACACAATAAAGTAGTTTCACGTTCTATCTCTATGTTTTGTTTCCTCTTGATGTAGCCCTAAGCAGTGACTGGCGAGAAACACTTTCATGGAAAGGGGTGGCTTCCCAAAATTACGAATCTCCAGAAATCTCAGCAAATATTTTTTCACCCAAACTGGATGATACTTTCAGGTAATGATCAGTACACTAAGGCGACTTGGTTCCCCAAATGTCGTTCTTCTATGTTGAAGCGTTCGTTTCCAGTAACAGTTTGAATTTTTAGGTTTCACTCTGTTTTCTCCAATATTGATAGATGTATTTGGAACTCTAAATCCAACACGGTTTGTGCTAGCTTCTTGAAACTTGACACAATAAAGTAGTTACACGTTCTATCTCTATGTTTTGTTTCCTCTTGATGTAGCCCTAAGCAGTGACTGGCGAGAAACACATTCATGGAAATGGATTGCCAGGCTTCCCAAAATTACGAATCTTCAGAAATCTCAGCAAATATTTTTTCACCCAAAGGATGATACTTTCAGGTAATGATCAGTACACAAAGGTGAATTGGTTCCCCAAATGTCGTTCTTCTATGTTGAAGCGTTCGTTTCCAGTAACAGTTTGAATTTTTAGGTTTCACTCTGTTTTCTCCTATATTGATAGATGTATTTGGAACTCTAAATCCAACACGGTTTGTGCTAGCTTCTTGAAACTTGACACAATAAAGTAGTTTCACGTTCTATCTCTATGTTTTGTTTCCTCTTGATGTAGCCCTAAGCAGTGACTAGCGAGAAACACTTTCATGGAAAGGGGTTGCCAGGCTTCCCAAAATTACGAATCTCCAGAAATCTCAGCAATTATTTTTTCACCCAAACTGGATGATACTTTCAGGTAATGATCAGTACACTAAGGAGACTTGGTTCCCCAAATGTCATTCTTCTATGTTGAAGCGTTCGTTTCCAGTAACAGTTTGAATTTTTAGGTTTCACTCTGTTTTCTCCTTTATTGATAGATGTATTTGGAACTCTGAATCCAACACGGTTTGTGCTAGCTTCTTGAAACTTGACACAATAAAGTAGTTTCACGTTCTATCTCTATGTTTTGTATCCTCTTGATGTAGCCCTAAGCAGTGACTGGCGAGAAACACTTTCATGGAAAGGGGTGGCTTCCCAAAATTACGAATCTCCAGAAATCTCAGCAAATATTTTTTCACCCAAACTGGATGATACTTTCAGGTAATGATCAGTACACTAAGGCGACTTGGTTCCCCAAATGTCATTCTTCTATGTTGAAGCGTTCGTTTCCAGTAACAGTTTGAATTTTTAGGTTTCACTCTGTTTTCTCCTATATTGATAGATGTATTTGGAGCTCTAAATCCAACACGGTTTGTGCTAGCTTCTTGAAACTTGACACAATAAAGTAGTTTCACGTTCTATCTCTATGTTTTGTTTCCTCTTGATGTAGCCCTAACAGTGACTGGCGAGAAACACTTTCATGGAAAGGGGTGGCTTCCCAAAATTACGAATATCCAGAAATCTCAGCAAATATTTTTTCACCCAAACTGGATGATACTTTCAGGTAATGATCAGTACACTAAGGCGACTTGGTTCCCCAAATTTCGTTCTTCTATGTTGAAGCGTTCGTTTCCAGTAACAGTTTGAATTTTAGGTTTCACTCTGTTTTCTCCTATATTGATAGATGTATTTGGAACTCTAAATCCAACACGGTTTGTGCTAGCTTCTTGAAACTTGACACAAGAAAGTAGTTTCACGTTCTATCTCTATGGTTTGTTTCCTCTTGATGTAGCCCTAAGCAGTGACTGACGAGAAACACTTTCATGGAAAGGGGTTGACAGGTTTCCCAAAATTACGAATCTCCAGAAATCTCAGGAAATATTTTTTCACCCAAACAGGATGATACTTTCAGGTAATGATCAGTACACTAAGGCGACTTGGTTCCCAAAATTTCGTTTTTCTATGTTGAAGCGTTCGTTTCCAGTAACAGTTTGAATTTTTAGGTTTCACTCTGTTTTCTCCTATATTGATAGATGTATTTGGAACTCTAAATCCAACACGGTTTGTGCTAGCTTCTTGAAACTTGACACAATAAAGTAGTTTCACGTTCTATCTCTATGTTTTGTTTCCTCTTGATGTAGCCCTAACAGTGACTGGCGAGAAACACTTTCATGGAATGGGGTTGCCAGGCTTCCCAAATATACGAATCTCCAGAAATCTCAGCAAATATTTTTTCACCCAAACTGGATGATACTTTAAGGTAATGATCAGTACTCTAAGGCGACTTGGTTCCCCAAATGTCGTTCTTCTATGTTGAAGCGTTCGTTTCCAGTAACAGTTTGAATTTTTAGGTTTCACTCTGTTTTCTCCTATATTGATAGATGTATTTGGAACTCTAAATCCAACACGGTTTGTGCTAGGTTCTTGAAACTTGACACAATAAAGTAGTTTCACGTTCTATCTCTATGTTTTGTTTCCTCTTGATGTAGACCTAACAGTGACTGGCGAGAAACACTTTCATGGAAAGGGGTTGCCAGGCTTCCCAAATATACGAATCTCCAGAAATCTCAGCAAATATTTTTTCACCCAAACAGGATGATACTTTCAGGTAATGATCAGTACACTAAGGCGACTTGGTTCCCCAAATTTCGTTTTTCTATGTTAAAGCGTTCGTTTCCAGTAACAGTTTGAATTTTTAGGTTTCACTCTGTTTTCTCCTATATTGATAGATGTATTTGGAACTCTAAATCCAACACGGTTTGTGCTAGCTTCTTGAAACTTGACACAATAAAGTAGTTTCACGTTCTATCTCTATGTTTTGTTTCCTCTTGATGTAGCCCTAAGCAGTGACTGGCTAGAAACACTTACATGGAAAGGGGTTGCCAGGCTTCCCAAAATTACGAATCTCCAGAAATCTCAGCAATTATTTTTTCACCCAAACTGGATGATACTTTCAGGTAATGATCTGTACACTAAGGCGACTTGGTTCCCCAAATGTCATTCTTCTATGTTGAAGCGTTCGTTTCCAGTAACAGTTTGAATTTTTAGGTTTCACTCTGTTTTCTCCTTTATTGATAGATGTATTTGGAACTCTGAATCCAACACGGTTTGTGCTAGCTTCTTGAGACTTGACACAATAAAGTAGTTTCACGTTCTATCTCTATGGTTTGTTTCCTCTTGATGTAGCCCTAAGCAGTGACTGGCGAGAAACACTTTCATGGAAAGGGGTGGCTTCCCAAAATTACGAATCTCCAGAAATCTCAGCAAATATTTTTTCACCCAAACTGGATGATACTTTCAGGTAATGATCAGTACACTAAGGCGACTTGGTTCCCCAAATGTCGTTCTTCTATGTTGAAGCGTTCGTTTCCAGTAACAGTTTGAATTTTTAGGTTTCACTCTGTTTTCTCCAATATTGATAGATGTATTTGGAACTCTAAATCCAACACGGTTTGTGCTAGCTTCTTGAAACTTGACACAATAAAGTAGTTTCACGTTCTATCTCTATGTTTTGTTTCCTCTTGATGTAGCCCTAAGCAGTGACTGGCGAGAAACACATTCATGGAAATGGATTGCCAGGCTTCCCAAAATTACGAATCTCCAGAAATCTCAGCAAATATTTTTTCACCCAAAGGATGATACTTTCAGGTAATGATCAGTACACAAAGGTGAATTGGTTCCCCAAATGTCGTTCTTCTATGTTGAAGCGTTCGTTTCCAGTAACAGTTTGAATTTTTAGGTTTCACTCTGTTTTCTCCTATATTGATAGATGTATTTGGAACTCTAAATCCAACACGGTTTGTGCTAGCTTCTTGAAACTTGACACAATAAAGTAGTTTCACGTTCTATCTCTATGTTTTGTTTCCTCTTGATGTAGCCCTAAGCAGTGACTGGCGAGAAACACTTTCATGGAAAGGGGTTGCCAGGCTTCCCAAAATTACGAATCTCCAGAAATCTCAGCAATTATTTTTTCACCCAAACTGGATGATACTTTCAGGTAATGATCAGTACACTAATGCGACTTGGTTCCCCAAATGTCATTCTTCTATGTTGAAGCGTTCGTTTCCAGTAACAGTTTGAATTTTTAGGTTTCACTCTGTTTTCTCCTTTATTGATAGATGTATTTGGAACTCTGAATCCAACACGGTTTGTGCTAGCTTCTTGAAACTTGACACAATAAAGTAGTTTCACGTTCTATCTCTATGTTTTGTTTCCTCTTGATGTAGCCCTAAGCAGTGACTGGCGAGAAACACTTTCATGGAAAGGGGTTGCCAGGCTTCCCAAAATTACGAATCTCCAGAAATCTCAGCAAATATTTTTTCACCCAAACTGGATGATACTTTCAGGTAATGATCAGTACACTAAGGCGACTTGGTTCCCCAAATGTCATTCTTCTATGTTGAAGCGTTCGTTTCCAGTACCAGTTTGAATTTTTAGGTTTCACTCTGTTTTCTCCTTTATTGATAGATGTATTTGGAACTCTGAATCCAACACGGTTTGTGCTAGCTTCTTGAGACTTGACACAATAAAGTAGTTTCACGTTCTATCTCTATGTTTTGTTTCCTCTTGATGTAGCCCTAAGCAGTGACTGACGAGAAACACTTTCATGGAAAGGGGTTGCCAGGCTTCCCAAAATTACGAATCTCCAGAAATCTCAGGAAATATTTTTTCACCCAAACAGGATGATACTTTCAGGTAATGATCAGTACACTAAGGCGACTTGGTTCCCCAAATTTCGTTTTTCTATGTTGAAGCGTTCGTTTCCAGTAACAGTTTGAATTTTTAGGTTTCACTCTGTTTTCTCCTATATTGATAGATGTATTTGGAACTCTAAATCCAACACGGTTTGTGCTAGCTTCTTGAAACTTGACACAATAAAGTAGTTTCATGTTCTATCTCTATGTTTTGTTTCCTCTTGATGTAGCCCTAAGCAGTGACTGGCGAGAACCACTTTCATGGAAAGGGGTGGCTTCCCAAAATTACGAATCTCCAGAAATCTCAGCAAATATTTTTTCACCCAAACTGGATGATACTTTCAGGTAATGATCAGTACACTAAGGCGACTTGGTTCCCAAAATGTCGTTCTTCTATGTTGAAGCGTTCGTTTCCAGTAACAGTTTGAATTTTTAGGTTTCACTCTGTTTTCTCCTATATTGATAGATGTATTTGGAACTCTAAATCCAACACGGTTTGTGCTAGCTTCTTGAAACTTGACACAATAAAGTAGTTTCACGTTCTATCTCTATGTTTTGTTTCCTCTTGATGTAGCCCTAACAGTGACTGGCGAGAAACACTTTCATGGAAAGGGGTTGCCAGGCTTCCCAAATATACGAATCTCCAGAAATATCAGCAAATATTTTTTCACCCAAACTGGATGATACTTTCAGGTAATGATCAGTACACTAAGGCGACTTGGTTCCCCAAATGTCGTTCTTCTATGTTGAAGCGTTCGTTTCCAGTAACAGTTTGAATTTTTAGGTTTCACTCTGTTTTCTCCAATATTGATAGATGTATTTGGAACTCTAAATCCAACACGGTTTGCGCTAGCTTCTTGAAACTTGACACAATAAAGTAGTTTCACGTTCTATCTCTATGTTTTGTTTCCTCTTGATGTAGCCCTAAGCAGTGACTGGCGAGAAACACATTCATGGAAATGGATTGCCAGGCTTCCCAAAATTACGAATCTCCAGAAATCTCAGCAAATATTTTTTCACCCAAAGGATGATACTTTCAGGTAATGATCAGTACACAAAGGTGAATTGGTTCCCCAAATGTCGTTCTTCTATGTTGAAGCGTTCGTTTCCAGTAACAGTTTGAATTTTTAGGATTCACTCTGTTTTCTCCTTTATTGATAGATGTATTTGGAACTCTGAATCCAACACGGTTTGTGCTAGCTTCTTGAAACTTGACACAATAAAGTAGTTTCACGTTCTATCTCTATGTTTTGTTTCCTCTTGATGTAGCCCTAAGCAGTGACTGGCGAGAAACACTTTCATGGAAAGGGGTGGCTTCCCAAAATTACGAATCTCCTGAAATCTCAGCAAATATTTTTTCACCCAAACTGGATGATACTTTCAGGTAATGATCAGTACACTAAGGCGACTTGGTTCCCAAAATGTCGTTCTTCTATGTTGAAGCGTTCGTTTCCAGTAACAGTTTGAATTTTTAGGTTTCACTCTGTTTTCTTTTATTTTGATAGATGTATTTGGAACTCTAAATCCAACACGGTTTGTGCTAGCTTCTTGAAACTTGACACAATAAAGTAGTTTCATGTTCTGTCTCTATGTTTTGTTTCCTCTTCATGTAGCCCTAACAGTGACTGGCGAGAAACACTTTCATGGAAAGGGGTTGCCAGGCTTCCCAAATATACGAATTTCCAGAAATCTCAGCAAATATTTTTTCACCCAAACTGGATGATACTTTCAGGTAATAATCACTACACTAACGCAACTTGGTTCCCCAAATTTCGTTCTTCTATGTTGAAGCGTTCGTTTCCAGTAACAGTTTGAATTTTTAGGTTTCACTCTGTTTTCTCCTATATTGATAGATGTATTTGGAACTCTAAATCCAACACGGATTGTGCTAGCTTCTTGAAACTTGACACAATAAAATAGTTTCACGTTCTATCTCTATGTTTTGTTTCCTCTTGATGTAGACCTAAGCAGTTACTGGCGAGAAACACTTTCATGGAAAGGGGTGGCTTCCCAAAATTACGAATCTCCAGAAATCTCAGCAAATATTTTTTCACCCAAAATGGATGATACTTTCAGGTAATGATCAGTACACTAAGGCGACTTGGTTCCCCAAATTTCGTTCTTCTATGTTGAAGCGTTCGTTTCCAGTAACAGTTTGAATTTTAGGTTTCACTCTGTTTTCTCCTATATTGATAGATGTATTTGGAACTCTGAATCCAACAAGGTTTGTGCTATGTTCTTGAAACTTGACACAATAAAGTAGTTTCACGTTCTATCTATATGTTTTGTTTCCTCTTGATGTAGCCCTAACAGTGACTGGCGAGAAACACTTTCATGGAAAGGGGTTGCCAGGCTTCCCAAATATATGAATCTCCAGAAATCTCAGGAAATATTTTTTCACCCAAACAGGATGATACTTTCAGGTAATGATCAGTACACTAAGGCGACTTGGTTCCCCAAATTTCGTTTTTCTATGTTAAAGCGTTCGTTTCCAGTAACAGTTTGAATTTTTAGGTTTCACTCTGTTTTCTCCTATATTGATAGATGTATTTGGAAGTCTAAATCCAACACGGTTTGTGCTAGCTTCTTGAAACTTGACACAATAAAGTAGTTTCACGTTCTATCTCTATGTTTTGTTTCCTCTTGATGTAGCCCTAAGCAGTGACTGGCGAGAAACACTTTCATGGAAAGGGGTTGCCAGGCTTCCCAAAATTACGAATCTCCAGAAATCTCAGCAAATATTTTTTCACCCAAACTGGATGATACTTTCAGGTAATGATCAGTACACTAAGGCGACTTGGTTCCCCAAATGCCGTTCTTCTATGTTGAAGCGTTCGTTTCCAGTAACAGTTTGAATTTTTAGGTTTCACTCTGTTTTCTCCTATATTGATAGATGTATTTGGAACTCTAAATCCAACACGGTTTGTGCTAGCCTCTTGAAACTTGACACAATAAAGTAGTTTCACGTTCTATCTCTATGTTTTATTTCCTCTTGATGTAGCCCAAACAATGACTGGCAAGAAACACTTTCATGGAAAGGGGTTGCCAGGCTTCCAAAATATACGAATCTCCAGAAATCTCAGCAAATATTTTTTCACCCAAACTGGATGATACTTTCAGGTAATGATCAGTACACTAAGGCGACTTGGTTCCCCAAATGTCGTTCTTCTATGTTGAAGCGTTCGTTTCCAGTAACAGTTTGAATTTTTAGGTTTCACTCTGTTTTCTCCTATATTGATAGATGTATTTGGAACTCTAAATCCAACACGGTTTGTGCTAGCCTCTTGAAACTTGACACAATAAAGTAGTTTCACGTTCTATCTCTATGTTTTGTTTCCTCTTGATGTAGCCCAAACAGTGACTGGCAAGAAACACTTTCATGGAAAGGGGTTGCCAGGCTTCCAAAATATACGAATCTCCAGAAATCTCAGCAAATATTTTTTCACCCAAACTGGATGATACTTTCAGGTAATGATCAGTACACTAAGGCGACTTGGTTCCCCTAAAGTCGTTCTTCTATGTTGAAGCGTTCGTTTCCAGTAACAGTTTGAATTTTTAGGTTTCACTCTGTTTTCTCCTATATTGATAGATGTATTTGGAACTCTAAATCCAACACGGTTTGTGCTAGCTTCTTGAAACTTGACACAATAAAGTAGTTTCACGTTCTATCTCTATGATTTGTTTCCACTTGATGTAGCCCTAAGCAATGACTGGCGAGAAACACATTCATGGAAAGGGGTGGCTTCCCAAAATTACGAATCTCCAGAAATCTCAGCAAATATTTTTTTCACCCAAACTGGATGATACTTTCAGGTAATGATCAGTACACTAAGGCGACTTGGTTCCCCAAATTTCGTTCTTCTATGTTGAAGCGTTCGTTTCCAGTAACAGTTTGAATTTTAGGTTTCACTCTGTTTTCTCCTATATTGATAGATGTATTTGGAACTCTAATTCCAACACGGTTTGTGCTAGCTTCTTGAAACTTGACACAATAAAGTAGTTTCACGTTCTATCTCTATGTTTTGTTTCCTCTTGATGTAGCCCTAAGCAGTGACTGACGAGAAACACTTTCATGGAAAGGGGTTGCCAGGCTTACCAAAATTACGAATCTCCAGAAATCTCAGGAAATATTTTTTCACCCAAACAGGATGATACTTTCAGGTAATGATCAGTACACTAAGGCGACTTGGTTCCCCAAATTTCGTTTTCTATGTTGAAGCGTTCGTTTCCAGTAACAGTTTGAATTTTTAGGTTTCACTCTGTTTTCTCCTATATTGATAGATGTATTTGGAACTCTAAATCCAACACGGTTTGTGCTAGCTTCTTGAAACTTGACACAATAAAGTAGTTTCACGTTCTATCTCTATGTTTTGTTTCCTCTTGATGTAGCCCTAACAGTGACTGGCGAGAAACACTTTCATGGAAAGGGGTTGCCAGGCTTCCCAAATATACGAATCTCCAGAAATCTCAGCAAATATTTTTTCACCCAAACTGGATGATACTTTCAGGTAATGATCAGTACTCTAAAGCAACTTGGTTCCCCAAATTTCGTTCTTCTATGTTGAAGCGTTCGTTTCCAGTAACAGTTTGAATTTTTAGGTTTCACTCTGTTTTCTCCTTTATTGATAGATGTATTTGGAACTCTAAATCCAACATGGTTTGTGCTAGCTTCTTGAAACTTGACACAATAAAGTAGTTTCACGTTCTTTCTCTATGTTTTGTTTCCTCTTGATGTAGCCCTAACAGTGACTGGCGAGAAACACTTTCATGGAAAGGGGTTGCCAGGCTTCCCAAATATACGAATCTCCAGAAATCTCAGCAAATATTTTTTCACCCAAACTGGATGATACTTTCAGGTAATGATCAGTACACTAAGGCGACTTGGTTCCTCAAATGTCGTTCTTCTATGTTGAAGCGTTCGTTTCCAGTAACAGTTTGAATTTTTAGGTTTCACTCTGTTTTCTCCTATATTGATAGATGTATTTGGAACTCTAAATCCAACACGGTTTGTGCTAGCTTCTTGAAACTTGACACAATAAAGTAGTTTCACGTTCTCTCTCAATGTTTTGTTTCCTCTTGATGTAGCCCTAAGCAGTGACTGGCGAGAAACACTTTCATGGAAAGGGGTTGCCAGGCTTCCCAAAATTACGAATCTCCAGAAATCTCAGCAAATATTTTTTCACCCAAACTGGATGATACTTTCAGGTAATGATCAGTACACTAAGGCGACTTGGTTCCCCAAATGTCGTTCTTCTATGTTGAAGCGTTCATTTCCAGTAACAGTTTGAATTTTTAGGTTTCACTCTGTTTTCTCCTATATTGATAGATGTATTTGGAAGTCTAAATCCAACACGGTTTGTGCTAGCTTCTTGAAGCTTGACACAATAAAGTAGTTTCACGTTCTATCTCTATGTTTGTTTCCTCTTGATGTAGCCCTAACAGTGACTGGCGAGAAACACTTTCATGGAAAGGGGT
Organism: Spermophilus citellus; assembly: GCF_964194105.1. Classification (NCBI taxonomy): domain Eukaryota; kingdom Metazoa; phylum Chordata; class Mammalia; order Rodentia; family Sciuridae; genus Spermophilus; species Spermophilus citellus. The sequence goes on along the minus strand of NC_138188.1, from coordinate 6,944,232 downwards.
TGCCAGGCTTCCCAAATATACGAATCTCCCGAAATCTCAGCAAATATTTTTTCACCCAAACTGGATGATACTTTCAGGTAATGATCAGTACACTAAGGCGACTTGGTTCCCCAAATGTCGTTCTTCTATGTTGAAGCGTTCGTTTCCAGTAACAGTTTGAATTTTTAGGTTTCACTCTGTTTTCTCCTTTATTGATAGATGTATTTGGAATTCTGAATCCAACACGGTTTGTGCTAGCTTCTTGAAACTTGACACAATAAAGTAGTTTCACGTTCTATCTCTATGTTTTGTTTCCTCTTGATGTAGCCCTAACAGTGACTGGCGAGAAACACTTTCATGGAAAGGGGTTGCCAGGCTTCCCAAATATACGAAACTCCAGAAATCTCAGCAAATATTTTTTCACCCAAACTGGATGATACTTTCAGGTAATGATCAGTACACTAAGGCGACTTGGTTCCCCAAATGTCGTTCTTCTATGTTGAAGCGTTCGTTTCCAGTAACAGTTTGAATTTTTAGGTTTCACTCTGTTTTCTTTTATTTTGATAGATGTATTTGGAACTCTAAATCCAACACGGTTTGTGCTAGCTTCTTGAAACTTGACACAATAAAGTAGTTTCATGTTCTATCTCTATGTTTTGTTTCCTCTTCATGTAGCCCTAACAGTGACTGGCGAGATACACTTTCATGGAAAGGGGTTGCCAGGCTTCCCAAATATACGAATTTCCAGAAATCTCAGCAAATATTTTTTCACCCAAACTGGATGATACTTTCAGGTAATAATCACTACACTAACGCAACTTGGTTCCCCAAATTTCGTTCTTCTATGTTGAAGCGTTCGTTTCCAGTAACAGTTTGAATTTTTAGGTTTCACTCTGTTTTCTCCTATATTGATAGATGTATTTGGAACTCTAAATCCAACACGGATTGTGCTGGCTTCTTGAAACTTGACACAATAAAATAGTTTCACGTTCTATCTCTATGTTTTGTTTCCTCTTGATGTAGACCTAAGCAGTTACTGGCGAGAAACACTTTCATGGAAAGGGGTGGCTTCCCAAAATTACGAATCTCCAGAAATCTCAGCAAATATTTTTTCACCCAAACTGGATGATACTTTCAGGTAATGATCAGTATACTAAGGCGACTTGGTTCCCCAAATTTCGTTCTTCTATGTTGAAGCGTTCGTTTCCAGTAACAGTTTGAATTTTAGGTTTCACTCTGTTTTCTCCTATATTTATAGATGTATTTGGAACTCTGAATCCAACAAGGTTTGTGCTAGGTTCTTGAAACTTGACACAATAAAGTAGTTTCACGTTCTATCTATATGTTTTTTTTCCTCTTGATGTAGCCCTAACAGTGACTGGCGAGAAACACTTTCATGCAAAGGGGTTGCCAGGCTTCCCAAATATATGAATCTCCAGAAATCTCAGGAAGTATTTTTTCACCCAAAGAGGATGATACTTTCAGGTAAGGATCAGTACAGTAAGGCGACTTGGTTCCCCAAATTTCGTTTTTCTATGTTAAAGCGTTCGTTTCCAGTAACAGTTTGAATTTTTAGGTTTCACTCTGTTTTCTCCTATATTGATAGATGTATTTGGAAGTCTAAATCCAACACGGTTTGTTCTAGCTTCTTGAAACTTGACACAATAAAGTAGTTTCACGTTCTATCTCTATGTTTTGTTTCCTCTTGATGTAGCCCTAAGCAGTGACTGGCGAGAAACACTTTCATGGAAAGGGGTTGCCAGGCTTCCCAAAATTACGAATCTCCAGAAATCTCAGCAAATATTTTTTCACCCAAACTGGATGGTACTTTCAGGTAATGATCAGTATACTAAGGCGACTTGGTTCCCCAAATGCCGTTCTTCTATGTTGAAGCGTTCGTTTCCAGTAACAGTTTGAATTTTTAGGTTTCACTCTGTTTTCTCCTATATTGATAGATGTATTTGGAACTCTAAATCCAACACGGTTTGTGCTAGCTTCTTGAAACTTGACACAATAAAGTAGTTTCACGTTCTATCTCTGTTTTGTTTCCACTTGATGTAGCCCTAAGCAGTGACTGGCGAGAAACACATTCATTGAAAGGGGTGGCTTCCCAAAATTACGAATCTCCAGAAATCTCAGCAAATATTTTTTCACCCAAACTGGATGATACTTTCAGGTAATGATCAGTACACTAAGGCGACTTGGTTCCCCAAATTTCGTTCTTCTATGTTGAAGCGTTCTTTTCCAGTAACAGTTTGAATTTTAGGTTTCACTCTGTTTTCTCTTATATTGATAGATGTATTTGGAACTCTGAATCCAACAAGGTTTCTGCTAGGTTCTTGAAACTTGACACAATAAAGTAGTTTCACGTTCTATCTCTGTTTTGTTTCCACTTGATGTAGCCCTAAGCAGTGACTGGCGAGAAACACATTCATTGAAAGGGGTGGCTTCCCAAAATTACGAATCTCCAGAAATCTCAGCAAATATTTTTTCACCCAAACTAGATGATACTTTCAGGTAATGATCAGTACACTAAGGCGACTTGGTTCCCCAAATTTCGTTCTTCTATGTTGAAGCGTTCGTTTCCAGTAACAGTTTGAATTTTAGGTTTCACTCTGTTTTCTCCTATATTGATAGATGTATTTGGAACTCTGAATCCAACAAGGTTTCTGCTCGGTTCTTGAAACTTGACACAATAAAGTAGTTTCATGTTCTATCTCTGTGTTTTGTTTCCTCTTGACGTAGCCCTAACAGTGACTGGCGAGAAACACTTTCATGGAAAGGGGTTGCCAGGCTTCCCAAATATACGAATCTCCAGAAATCTCAGCAAATATTTTTTCACCCAAACTGGATGATACTTTCAGGTAATGATCAGTACACTAAGGCGACTTGGTTCCCCAAATTTCGTTCTTCTATGTTGAAGCGTTCGTTTCCAGTAACAGTTTGAATTTTAGGTTTCATTCTGTTTTCTCCTATATTGATAGATGTATTTGGAACTCTGAATCCAACAAGGTTTGTGCTATGTTCTTGAAACTTGACACAATAAAGTAGTTTCACGTTCTATCTATATGTTTTGTTTCCTCTTGATGTAGCCCTAACAGTGACTGGCGAGAAACACTTTCATGGAAAGGGGTTGCCAGGCTTCCCAAATATATGAATCTCCAGAAATCTCAGGAAATATTTTTTCACCCAAACAGGATGATACTTTCAGGTAATGATCAGTACACTAAGGCGACTTGGTTCCCCAAATTTCGTTTTTCTATGTTAAAGCGTTCGTTTCCAGTAACAGTGTGAATTTTTAGGTTTCACTCTGTTTTCTCCTATATTGATAGATGTATTTGGAAGTCTAAATCCAACACGGTTTGTGCTAGCTTCTTGAAACTTGACACAATAAAGTAGTTTCACGTTCTATCTCTATGTTTTGTTTCCTCTTGATGTAGCCCTAAGCAGTGACTGGCGAGAAACACTTTCATGGAAAGGGGTTGCCAGGCTTCCCAAAATTACGAATCTCCAGAAATCTCAGCAAATATTTTTTCACCCAAACTGGATGATACTTTCAGGTAATGATCAGTACACTAAGGCGACTTGGTTCCCCAAATGCCGTTCTTCTATGTTGAAGCGTTCGTTTCCAGTAACAGTTTGAATTTTTAGGTTTCACTCTGTTTTCTCCTATATTGATAGATGTATTTGGAACTCTAAATCCAACACGGTTTGTGCTAGCCTCTTGAAACTTGACACAATAAAGTAGTTTCACGTTCTATCTCTATGTTTTGTTTCCTCTTGATGTAGCCCAAACAATGACTGGCAAGAAACACTTTCATGGAAAGGGGTTGCCAGGCTTCCAAAATATACGAATCTCCAGAAATCTCAGCAAATATTTTTTCACCCAAACTGGATGATACTTTCAGGTAATGATCAGTACACTAAGGCGACTTGGTTCCCCAAATTTCGTTCTTCTATGTTGAAGCGTTCGTTTCCAGTAACAGTTTGAATTTTAGGTTTCATTCTGTTTTCTCCTATATTGATAGATGTATTTGGAACTCTGAATCCAACAAGGTTTGTGCTATGTTCTTGAAACGTGACACAATAAAGTAGTTTCACGTTCTATCTATATGTTTTGTTTCCTCTTGATGTAGCCCTAACAGTGACTGGCGAGAAACACTTTCATGGAAAGGGGTTGCCAGGCTTCCCAAATATATGAATCTCCAGAAATCTCAGGAAATATTTTTTCACCCAAACAGGATGATACTTTCAGGTAATGATCAGTACACTAAGGCGACTTGGTTCCCCAAATTTCGTTTTTCTATGTTAAAGCGTTCGTTTCCAGTAACAGTGTGAATTTTTAGGTTTCACTCTGTTTTCTCCTATATTGATAGATGTATTTGGAAGTCTAAATCCAACACGGTTTGTGCTAGCTTCTTGAAACTTGACACAATAAAGTAGTTTCACGTTCTATCTCTATGTTTTGTTTCCTCTTGATGTAGCCCTAAGCAGTGACTGGCGAGAAACACTTTCATGGAAAGGGGTTGCCAGGCTTCCCAAAATTACGAATCTCCAGAAATCTCAGCAAATATTTTTTCACCCAAACTGGATGATACTTTCAGGTAATGATCAGTACACTAAGGCGACTTGGTTCCCCAAATGCCGTTCTTCTATGTTGAAGCGTTCGTTTCCAGTAACAGTTTGAATTTTTAGGTTTCACTCTGTTTTCTCCTATATTGATAGATGTATTTGGAACTCTAAATCCTACACGGTTTGTGCTAGCCTCTTGAAACTTGACACAATAAAGTAGTTTCACGTTCTATCTCTATGTTTTGTTTCCTCTTGATGTAGCCCAAACAATGACTGGCAAGAAACACTTTCATGGAAAGGGGTTGCCAGGCTTCCAAAATATACGAATCTCCAGAAATCTCAGCAAATATTTTTTCACCCAAACTGGATGATACTTTCAGGTAATGATCAGTACACTAAGGCGACTTGGTTCCCCAAATGTCGTTCTTCTATGTTGAAGCGTTCGTTTCCAGTAACAGTTTGAATTTTTAGGTTTCACTCTGTTTTCTCCTATATTGATAGATGTATTTGGAACTCTAAATCCAACACGGTTTGTGCTAGCCTCTTGAAACTTGACACAATAAAGTAGTTTCACGTTCTATCTCTATGTTTTGTTTCCTCTTGATGTAGCCCAAACAGTGACTGGCAAGAAACACTTTCATGGAAAGGGGTTGCCAGGCTTCCAAAATATACGAATCTCCAGAAATCTCAGCAAATATTTTTTCACCCAAACTGGATGATACTTTCAGGTAATGATCAGTACACTAAGGCAACTTGGTTCCCCTAATGTCGTTCTTCTATGTTGAAGCGTTCGTTTCCAGTAACAGTTTGAATTTTTAGGTTTCACTCTGTTTTCTCCTATATTGATAGATGTATTTGGAACTCTAAATCCAACACGGTTTGTGCTAGCTTCTTGAAACTTGACACAATAAAGTAGTTTCACGTTCTATCTCTATGTTTTGTTTCCACTTGATGTAGCTCTAAGCAATGACTGGCGAGAAACACATTCATGGAAAGGGGTGGCTTCCCAAAATTACGAATCTCCAGAAATCTCAGCAAATATTTTTTTCACCCAAACTGGATGATACTTTCAGGTAATGATCACTACACTAACGCGACTTGGTTCCCCAAATTTCGTTCTTCTATGTTGAAGCGTTCGTTTCCAGTAACAGTTTGAATTTTAGGTTTCACTCTGTTTTCTCCTATATAGATAGATGTATTTGGAACTCTAAATCCAACACGGTTTGTGCTAGCTTCTTGAAACTTGACACAATAAAGTAGTTTCACGTTCTATCTCTATGTTTTGTTTCCTCTTGATGTAGCCCTAACAGTGACTGGCGAGAAACACTTTCATTGAAAGGGGTTGCCAGGCTTCCCAAATACACGAAACTCCAGAAATCTCAGCAAATATTTTTTCACCCAAACTGGATGATACTTTCAGGTAATGATCAGTACACTAAGGCGACTTGGTTCCCCAAATGTCGTTCTTCTATGTTGAAGCGTTCGTTTCCAGTAACAGTTTGAATTTTTAGGTTTCACTCTGTTTTCTCCTATATTGATAGATGTATTTGGAACTCTAAATCCAACACGGTTTGTGCTAGCTTCTTGAAACTTGACACAATAAAGTAGTTTCACGTTCTATCTCTATGTTTTGTTTCCTCTTGATGTAGCCCTAAGCAGTGACTGGCGAGAAACACTTTCATGGAAAGGGGTTGCCAGGCTTCCCAAAATTACGAATCTCCAGAAATCTCAGCAAATATTTTTTCACCCAAACTGGATGATACTTTCAGGTAATGATCAGTACACTAAGGCGACTTGGTTCCCCAAATGCCGTTCTTCTATGTTGAAGCGTTCGTTTCCAGTAACAGTTTGAATTTTTAGGTTTCACTCTGTTTTCTCCTATATTGATAGATGTATTTGGAACTCTAAATCCAACACGGTTTGTGCTAGCCTCTTGAAACTTGACACAATAAAGTAGTTTCACGTTCTATCTCTATGTTTTGTTTCCTCTTGATGTAGCCCAAACAATGACTGGCAAGAAACACTTTCATGGAAAGGGGTTGCCAGGCTTCCAAAATATACGAATCTCCAGAAATCTCAGCAAATATTTTTTCACCCAAACTGGATGATACTTTCAGGTAATGATCAGTACACTAAGGCGACTTGGTTCCCCAAATGTCGTTCTTCTATGTTGAAGCGTTCGTTTCCAGTAACAGTTTGAATTTTTAGGTTTCACTCTGTTTTCTCCTATATTGATAGATGTATTTGGAACTCTAAATCCAACACGGTTTGTGCTAGCCTCTTGAAACTTGACACAATAAAGTAGTTTCACGTTCTATCTCTATGTTTTGTTTCCTCTTGATGTAGCCCAAACAGTGACTGGCAAGAAACACTTTCATGGAAAGGGGTTGCCAGGCTTCCAAAATATACGAATCTCCAGAAATCTCAGCAAATATTTTTTCACCCAAACTGGATGATACTTTCAGGTAATGATCAGTACACTAAGGCAACTTGGTTCCCCTAATGTCGTTCTTCTATGTTGAAGCGTTCGTTTCCAGTAACAGTTTGAATTTTTAGGTTTCACTCTGTTTTCTCCTATATTGATAGATGTATTTGGAACTCTAAATCCAACACGGTTTGTGCTAGCTTCTTGAAACTTGACACAATAAAGTAGTTTCACGTTCTATCTCTATGTTTTGTTTCCACTTGATGTAGCTCTAAGCAATGACTGGCGAGAAACACATTCATGGAAAGGGGTGGCTTCCCAAAATTACGAATCTCCAGAAATCTCAGCAAATATTTTTTTCACCCAAACTGGATGATACTTTCAGGTAATGATCACTACACTAACGCGACTTGGTTCCCCAAATTTCGTTCTTCTATGTTGAAGCGTTCGTTTCCAGTAACAGTTTGAATTTTAGGTTTCACTCTGTTTTCTCCTATATAGATAGATGTATTTGGAACTCTAAATCCAACACGGTTTGTGCTAGCTTCTTGAAACTTGACACAATAAAGTAGTTTCACGTTCTATCTCTATGTTTTGTTTCCTCTTGATGTAGCCCTAACAGTGACTGGCGAGAAACACTTTCATTGAAAGGGGTTGCCAGGCTTCCCAAATACACGAAACTCCAGAAATCTCAGCAAATATTTTTTCACCCAAACTGGATGATACTTTCAGGTAATGATCAGTACACTAAGGCGACTTGGTTCCCCAAATGTCGTTCTTCTATGTTGAAGCGTTCGTTTCCAGTAACAGTTTGAATTTTTAGGTTTCACTCTGTTTTCTCCTATATTGATAGATGTATTTGGAACTGTAAATCTAACACGGTTTGTGCTAGCTTCTTGAAACTTTACACAATAATGTAGTTTCACGTTCTATCCCTATGTTTTGTTTCCTCTTGATGTAGCCCTAAGCAGTGACTGGCGAGAAACACTTTCATGGAAACGGGTTGCCAGGCTTCCGAAAATTACGAATCTCCAGAAATCTCAGCAAATATTTTTTCACCCAAACAGGATGATACTTTCAGGTAATGATCAGTACACTAAGGCGAATTGGTTCCCCAAATTTCGTTTTTCTATGTCAAAGCGTTCATTTCCAGTAACAGTTTGAATTTTTAGGTTTCACTCTGTTTTCTCCTATATTGATAGATGTATTTGGGAGTCTAAATCCAACATAGTTTGTGCTAGCTTCTTGAAACTTGACACAATAAAGTAGTTTCACGTTCTATCTCTATGTTTTGTTTCCTCTTGATGTAGCCCTAAACAGTGACTGGCGAAAAACACTTTCATGGAAAGGGGTTGCCAGATTTCCCAAAATTACGAATCTCCAGAAATCTCAGCAAATATTTTTTCACCCAAACTGGATGATACTTTCAGGTAATGATCACTACACTAAGGCGACTTGGTTCCCCAAATTTCGTTCTTCTATGTTGAAGCGTTCGTTTCCAGTAACAGTTTGAATTTTAGGTTTCACTCTGTTTTCTCCTATATTGATAGATGTATTTGGAACTCTAAATCCAACACGGTTTGTGCTAGCTTCTTGAAACTTGACACAATAAAGTAGTTTCACGTTCTATCTCTATGTTTTGTTTCCTCTTGATGTAGCCCAAACAGTGACTGGCAAGAAACACTTTCATGGAAAGGGGTTGCCAGTCTTCCAAAATATACGAATCTCCAGAAATCTCAGCAAATATTTTTTCACCCAAACTGGATGATACTTTCAGGTAATGATCAGTACACTAAGGCGACTTGGTTCCCCTAATGTCGTTCTTCTATGTTGAAGCGTTCGTTTCCAGTAACAGTTTGAATTTTTAGGTTTCACTCTGTTTTCTCCTATATTGATAGATGTATTTGGGAGTCTAAATCCAACATAGTTTGTGCTAGCTTCTTGAAACTTGACACAATAAAGTAGTTTCACGTTCTATCTCTATGTTTTGTTTCCTCTTGATGTAGCCCTAACAGTGACTGGCGAGAAACACTTTCATGGAAAGGGGTTGCCAGGCTTCCCAAATACACGAAACTCCAGAAATCTCAGCAAATATTTTTTCACCCAAACTGGATGATACTTTCAGGTAATGATCAGTACACTAAGGCGACTTGGTTCCCCAAATGTCGTTCTTCTATGTTGAAGCGTTCGTTTCCAGTAACAGTTTGAATTTTTAGGTTTCACTCTGTTTTCTCCTTTATAGATAGATGTATTTGGAACTCTGAATCCAACACGGTTTGTGCTAGCTTCTTGAAACTTGACACAATAAAGTAGTTTCACGTTCTATCTCTATGTTTTGTTTCCTCTTGATGTAGCCCTAAGCAGTGACTGGCGAGAAACACTTTCATGGAAAGGGGTTGCCAGGCTTCCCAAAATTACGAATCTCTAGAAATCTCAGCAAATATTTTTTCACCCAAACTGGATGATACTTTCAGGTAATGATCAGTACACTAAGGCGACTTGGTTCCCCAAATGTCGTTCTTCTATGTTGAAGCGTTCGTTTCCAGTAACAGTTTGAATTTTTAGGTTTCACTCTGTTTTCTCCTATATTGATAGATGTATTTGGAACTCTAAATCCAACACGGTTTGTGCTAGCTTCTTGAAACTTGACACAATAAAGTAGTTTCACGTTCTATCTCTATGTTTTGTTTCCTCTTGATGTAGCCCTAAGCAGTGACTGACGAGAAACAATTTCATGGAAAGGGGTTGCCAGGCTTCCCAAAATTACGAATCTCCAGAAATCTCAGGAAATATTTTTTCACCCAAACAGGATGATACTTTCAGGTAATGATCAGTACACTAAGGCGACTTGGTTCCCCAAATTTCGTTTTTCTATGTTGAAGCGTTCGTTTCCAGTAACAGTTTGAATTTTTAGGTTTCACTCTGTTTTCTCCTATATTGATAGATGTATTTGGAACTCTAAATCCAACACGGTTTGTGCTAGCTTTTTGAAACTTGACACAATAAAGTAGTTTCACGTTCTATCTCTATGTTTTGTTTCCTCTTGATGTAGCCCTAACAGTGACTGGCGAGAAACACTTTCATGGAAAGGCGTTGCCAGGCTTCCCAAATACACGAAACTCCAGAAATCTCAGCAAATATTTTTTCACCCAAACTGGATGATACTTTCAGGTAATGATCAGTACACTAAGGCGACTTGGTTCCCCAAATGTCGTTCTTCTATGTTGAAGCGTTCGTTTCCAGTAACAGTTTGAATTTTTAGGTTTCACTCTGTTTTCTCCTATATTGATAGATGTATTTGGAACTCTAAATCCAACACGGTTTGTGCTAGCTTCTTGAAACTTGACACAATAAAGTAGTTTCACGTTCTATCTCTATGTTTTGTTTCCTCTTGATGTAGCCCTAACAGTGACTGGCGAAAAACACTTTCATGGAAAGGGGTTGCCAGGCTTCCCAAATATATGAATCTCCAGAAATCTCAGCAAATATTTTTTCACCCAAACTGGATGATACTTTCAGGTAATGATCAGTACACTAAGGCGACTTGGTTCCCCAAATTTCGTTTTTCTATGTTAAAGCGTTCGTTTCCAGTAACAGTTTGAATTTTTAGGTTTCACTCTGTTTTCTCCTATGTTGATAGATGTATTTGGAACTCTAAATCCAACACGGTTTGTGCTAGCTTCTTGAAACTTGACACAATAATGTAGTTTCACGTTCTATCCCTATGTTTTGTTTCCTCTTGATGTAGCCCTAAGCAGTGACTGGCGAGAAACACTTTCATGGAAACGGGTTGCCAGGCTTCCGAAAATTACGAATCTCCAGAAATCTCAGCAAATATTTTTTCACCCAAACAGGATGATACTTTCAGGTAATGATCAGTACACTAAGGCGAATTGGTTCCCCAAATTTCGTTTTTCTATGTCAAAGCGTTCATTTCCAGTAACAGTTTGAATTTTTAGGTTTCACTCTGTTTTCTCCTATATTGATAGATGTATTTGGGAGTCTAAATCCAACATGGTTTGTGCTAGCTTCTTGAAACTTGACACAATAAAGTAGTTTCACGTTCTATCTCTATGTTTTGTTTCCTCTTGATGTAGCCCTAAACAGTGACTGGCGAGAAACACTTTCATGGAAAGGGGTTGCCAGATTTCCCAAAATTACGAATCTCCAGAAATCTCAGCAAATATTTTTTCACCCAAACTGGATGATACTTTCAGGTAATGATCACTACACTAAGGCGACTTGGTTCCCCAAATGTCGTTCTTCTATGTTGAAGCGTTCATTTCCAGTAACAGTTTGGATTTTTAGGTTTCACTCTGCTTTCTCCTATATTGATAGATGTATTTGGAACTCTAAATCCAACACGGTTTGTGCTAGCTTCTTGAAACTAGACACAATAATGTATTTTCACGTTCTATCTCTATGTTTTGTTTCCTCTTTATGTAGCCCTAACAGTGACTGGCAAGAAACACTTTCATGGAAAGGGGTTGCCAGGCTTCCCAAATATACGAATCTCCAGAAATCTCAGCAAATATTTTTTCACCCAAAGTGGATGATACTTTCAGGTAATGATCAGTACACTAAGGCGACTTGGTTCCCCAAATGTCGTTCTTCTATGTTGAAGCGTTCGTTTCCAGTAACAGTTTGAATTTTTAGGTTTCACTCTGCTTTCTCCTATATTGATTGATGTATTTGGAACTCTAAATCCAACACGGTTTGTGCTAGCTTCTTGAAACTTCACACAATAAAGTAGTTTCACGTTCTATCTCTATGTTTTGTTTCCTCTTGATGTAGCCCTAAGCAGTGACTGGCGAGAAACACTTTCATGGAAAGGGGTTGCCAGGCTTCCCAAAATTACGAAACTCCAGAAATCACAGCAAATATTTTTTCACCCAAACTGGATGATACTTTCAGGTAATGATCAGTACACTAAGGCGACTTGGTTCCCCAAATGTCGTTCTTCTATGTTGAAGCGTTCGTTTCCAGTAACAGTTTGAATTTTTAGGTTTCACTCTGTTTTCTCCTATATTGATAGATGTATTTGGAACTCTAAATCCAACACGGTTTGTGCTAGCTTCTTGAAACTTGACACAATAAAGTAGTTTCACGTTCTATCTCTATGTTTTGTTTCCTCTTGATGTAGCGCTAACAGTGACTGGCGAGAAACACTTTCATGGAAAGGGGTTTGCAGGCTTCCCAAATATACGAATCTCCAGAAATCTCAGCAAATATTTTTTGACCCAAACTGGATGATACTTTCAGGTAATGATCAGTACACTAAGGCGACTTGGTTCCCCAAATGTCGTTCTTCTATGTTGAAGCGTTCGTTTCCAGTAACAGTTTGAATTTTTAGGTTTCACTCTGTTTTCTCCTATATTGATAGATGTATTTGGAACTCTAAATCCAACACGGTTTGTGCTAGCTTCTTGAAACTTGACACAATAAAGTAGTTTCACGTTCTATCTCTATGTTTTGTTTCCTCTTGATGTAGCCCTAAGCAGTGACTGGCGAGAAACACTTTCATGGAAAGAGGTTGCCAGGCTTTCCAAAATTACGAATCTCCAGAAATCTCAGCAAATATTTTTTCACCCAAACTGGATGAGACTTTCAGGTAATGATCAGTACACTAAGGCGACTTGGTTCCCCAAATGTCGTTCTTCTATGTTGAAGCGTTCGTTTCCAGTAACAGTTTGAATTTTTAGGTTTCACTCTGTTTTCTCCTATATTGATAGATGTATTTGGAACTCTAAATCCAACACGGTTTGTGCTAGCTTCTTGAAACTTGACACAATAAAGTAGTTTCACGTTTTATCTCTATGTTTTGTTTCCTCTTGATGTAGCCCTAACAGTGACTGGCGAGAAACACTTTCATGGAAAGGGGTTGCCAGGCTTCCCAAATATATGAATCTCCAGAAATCTCAGCAAATATTTTTTCACCCAAACTGGATGATACTTTCAGGTAATGATCAGTACACTAAGGCGACTTGGTTCCCCAAATTTCGTTTTTCTATGTTAAAGCGTTCGTTTCCAGTAACAGTTTGAATTTTTAGGTTTCACTCTGTTTTCTCCTATATTGATAGATGTATTTGGAACTCTAAATCCAACACGGTTTGTGCTAGCTTCTTGAAACTTGACACAATAAAGTAGTTTCACGTTCTATCTCTATGTTTTGTTTCCTCTTGATGTAGCCCTAAGCAGTGACTGGCGAGAAACACTTTCATGGAAAGGGGTGGCTTCCCAAAATTACGAATCTCTAGAAATCTCAGCAAATATTTTTTCACCCAAACTGGATGATACTTTCAGGTAATGTTCAGTACACTAAGGCGACTTGGTTCCCCAAATTTCGTTCTTCTATGTTGAAGCGTTCGTTTCCAGTAACAGTTTGAATTTTAGGTTTCACTCTGTTTTCTTCTATATTGATAGATGTATTTGGAACACTGAATCCAACAAGGTTTGTGCTAGGTTCTTGAAACTTGACACAATAAAGTAGTTTCACGTTCTATCTCTATGTTTTGTTTCCTCTTGATGTAGCCCTAAGCAGTGACTGGCGAGAAACACTTTCATGGAAAGGGGTTGCCAGGCTTACCAAAATTACGAATCTCCAGAAATCTCAGCAAATATTTTTTCAACCAAACTGGATGATACTTTCAGGTAATGATCACTACACTAACGCGACTTGGTTCCCCAAATTTCGTTCTTCTATGTTGAAGCGTCCGTTTCCAGTAACAGTTTGAATTTTTAGGTTTCACTCTGTTTTCTCCTATATTGATAGATGTATTTGGAAGTCTAAATCCAACACGGTTTGTGCTAGCTTCTTGAAACTTGACACAATAAAGTAGTTTCACGTTCTATCTCTATGTTTTGTTTCCTCTTGATGTAGCCCTAAGCAGTGACTGGCGAGAAACACTTTCATGGAAAGGGGTGGCTTCCCAAAATTACGAATCTCTAGAAACCTCAGCAAATATTTTTTCACCCAAACTGGATGATACTTTCAGGTAATGATCAGTACACTAAGGCGACTTGGTTCCCCAAATTTCGTTCTTCTATGTTGAAGCGTTCGTTTCCAGTAACAGTTTGAATTTTAGGTTTCACTCTGTTTTCTGCTATATTGATAGATGTATTTGGAACTCTAAATCCAACACGGTTTGTGCTAGCTTCTTGAAACTTGACACAATAAAGTAGTTTCACGTTCTATCTCTATGTTTTGTTTCCTCTTGATGTAGCCCTAAGCAGTGACTGGCGAGAAACACTTTCATGGAAAGGGGTTGCCAGGCTTCCCAAAATTACGAAACTCCAGAAATCTCAGCAAATACTTTTTCACCCAAACAGGATGATACTTACAGGTAATGATCAGTACACTAAGGCGACTTGGTTCCCCAAATGTCGTTCTTCTATGTTGAAGCGTTCGTTTCCAGTAACAGTTTGAATTTTTAGGTTTCACTCTGTTTTCTCCTATATTGATAGATGTATTTGGAACTCTAAATCCAACACGGTTTGTGCTAGCCTCTTGAAACTTGACACAATAAAGTAGTTTCACGTTCTATCTCTATGTTTTGTTTCCTCTTGATGTAGCCCAAACAGTGACTGGCAAGAAACACTTTCATGGAAAGGGGTTGCCAGGCTTCCAAAATATACGAATCTCCAGAAATCTCAGCAAATATTTTTTCACCCAAACTGGATGATACTTTCAGGTAATGATCAGTACACTAAGGCGACTTGGTTCCCCTAATGTCGTTCTTCTATGTTGAAGCGTTCGTTTCCAGTAACAGTTTGAATTTTTAGGTTTCACTCTGTTTTCTCCTATATTGATAGATGTATTTGGAACTCTAAATCCAACACGGTTTGTGCTAGCTTCTTGAAACTTGACACAATAAAGTAGTTTCACGTTCTATCTCTATGTTTTGTTTCCACTTGATGTAGCTCTAAGCAATGACTGGCGAGAAACACATTCATGGAAAGGGGTGGCTTCCCAAAATTACGAATCTCCAGAAATCTCAGCAAATATTTTTTTCACCCAAACTGGATGATACTTTCAGGTAATGATCACTACACTAACGCGACTTGGTTCCCCAAATTTCGTTCTTCTATGTTGAAGCGTTCGTTTCCAGTAACAGTTTGAATTTTAGGTTTCACTCTGTTTTCTCCTATATAGATAGATGTATTTGGAACTCTAAATCCAACACGGTTTGTGCTAGCTTCTTGAAACTTGACACAATAAAGTAGTTTCACGTTCTATCTCTATGTTTTGTTTCCTCTTGATGTAGCCCTAACAGTGACTGGCGAGAAACACTTTCATTGAAAGGGGTTGCCAGGCTTCCCAAATACACGAAACTCCAGAAATCTCAGCAAATATTTTTTCACCTAAACTGGATGATACTTTCAGGTAATGATCAGTACACTAAGGCGACTTGGTTCCCCAAATGTCGTTCTTCTATGTTGAAGCGTTCGTTTCCAGTAACAGTTTGAATTTTTAGGTTTCACTCTGTTTTCTCCTATATTGATAGATGTATTTGGAACTCTAAATCCAACACGGTTTGTGCTAGCTTCTTGAAACTTGACACAATAAAGTAGTTTCACGTTCTATCTCTATGTTTTGTTTCCTCTTGATGTAGCCCTAAGCAGTGACTGACGAGAAACAATTTCATGGAAAGGGGTTGCCAGGCTTCCCAAAATTACGAATCTCCAGAAATCTCAGGAAATATTTTTTCACCCAAACAGGATGATACTTTCAGGTAATGATCAGTACACTAAGGCGACTTGGTTCCCCAAATTTCGTTTTTCTATGTTGAAGCGTTCGTTTCCAGTAACAGTTTGAATTTTTAGGTTTCACTCTGTTTTCTCCTATATTGATAGATGTATTTGGAACTCTAAATCCAACACGGTTTGTGCTAGCTTTTTGAAACTTGACACAATAAAGTAGTTTCACGTTCTATCTCTATGTTTTGTTTCCTCTTGATGTAGCCCTAACAGTGACTGGCGAGAAACACTTTCATGGAAAGGCGTTGCCAGGCTTCCCAAATACACGAAACTCCAGAAATCTCAGCAAATATTTTTTCACCCAAACTGGATGATACTTTCAGGTAATGATCAGTACACTAAGGCGACTTGGTTCCCCAAATGTCGTTCTTCTATGTTGAAGCGTTCGTTTCCAGTAACAGTTTGAATTTTTAGGTTTCACTCTGTTTTCTCCTATATTGATAGATGTATTTGGAACTCTAAATCCAACACGGTTTGTGCTAGCTTCTTGAAACTTGACACAATAAAGTAGTTTCACGTTCTATCTCTATGTTTTGTTTCCTCTTGATGTAGCCCTAACAGTGACTGGCGAAAAACACTTTCATGGAAAGGGGTTGCCAGGCTTCCCAAATATATGAATCTCCAGAAATCTCAGCAAATATTTTTTCACCCAAACTGGATGATACTTTCAGGTAATGATCAGTACACTAAGGCGACTTGGTTCCCCAAATTTCGTTTTTCTATGTTAAAGCGTTCGTTTCCAGTAACAGTTTGAATTTTTAGGTTTCACTCTGTTTTCTCCTATGTTGATAGATGTATTTGGAACTCTAAATCCAACACGGTTTGTGCTAGCTTCTTGAAACTTGACACAATAATGTAGTTTCACGTTCTATCCCTATGTTTTGTTTCCTCTTGATGTAGCCCTAAGCAGTGACTGGCGAGAAACACTTTCATGGAAACGGGTTGCCAGGCTTCCGAAAATTACGAATCTCCAGAAATCTCAGCAAATATTTTTTCACCCAAACAGGATGATACTTTCAGGTAATGATCAGTACACTAAGGCGAATTGGTTCCCCAAATTTCGTTTTTCTATGTCAAAGCGTTCATTTCCAGTAACAGTTTGAATTTTTAGGTTTCACTCTGTTTTCTCCTATATTGATAGATGTATTTGGGAGTCTAAATCCAACATGGTTTGTGATAGCTTCTTGAAACTTGACACAATAAAGTAGTTTCACGTTCTATCTCTATGTTTTGTTTCCTCTTGATGTAGCCCTAAACAGTGACTGGCGAGAAACACTTTCATGGAAAGGGGTTGCCAGATTTCCCAAAATTACGAATCTCCAGAAATCTCAGCAAATATTTTTTCACCCAAACTGGATGATACTTTCAGGTAATGATCACTACACTAAGGCGACTTGGTTCCCCAAATGTCGTTCTTCTATGTTGAAGCGTTCATTTCCAGTAACAGTTTGGATTTTTAGGTTTCACTCTGCTTTCTCCTATATTGATAGATGTATTTGGAACTCTAAATCCAACACGGTTTGTGCTAGCTTCTTGAAACTAGACACAATAATGTATTTTCACGTTCTATCTCTATGTTTTGTTTCCTCTTTATGTAGCCCTAACAGTGACTGGCAAGAAACACTTTCATGGAAAGGGGTTGCCAGGCTTCCCAAATATACGAATCTCCAGAAATCTCAGCAAATATTTTTTCACCCAAAGTGGATGATACTTTCAGGTAATGATCAGTACACTAAGGCGACTTGGTTCCCCAAATGTCGTTCTTCTATGTTGAAGCGTTCGTTTCCAGTAACAGTTTGAATTTTTAGGTTTCACTCTGCTTTCTCCTATATTGATAGATGTATTTGGAACTCTAAATCCAACACGGTTTGTGCTAGCTTCTTGAAACTTCACACAATAAAGTAGTTTCACGTTCTATCTCTATGTTTTGTTTCCTCTTGATGTAGCCCTAAGCAGTGACTGGCGAGAAACACTTTCATGGAAAGGGGTTGCCAGGCTTCCCAAAATTACGAAACTCCAGAAATCACAGCAAATATTTTTTCACCCAAACTGGATGATACTTTCAGGTAATGATCAGTACACTAAGGCGACTTGGTTCCCCAAATGTCGTTCTTCTATGTTGAAGCGTTCGTTTCCAGTAACAGTTTGAATTTTTAGGTTTCACTCTGTTTTCTCCTATATTGATAGATGTATTTGGAACTCTAAATCCAACACGGTTTGTGCTAGCTTCTTGAAACTTGACACAATAAAGTAGTTTCACGTTCTATCTCTATGTTTTGTTTCCTCTTGATGTAGCGCTAACAGTGACTGGCGAGAAACACTTTCATGGAAAGGGGTTTGCAGGCTTCCCAAATATACGAATCTCCAGAAATCTCAGCAAATATTTTTTGACCCAAACTGGATGATACTTTCAGGTAATGATCAGTACACTAAGGCGACTTGGTTCCCCAAATGTCGTTCTTCTATGTTGAAGCGTTCGTTTCCAATAACAGTTTGAATTTTTAGGTTTCACTCTGTTTTCTCCTATATTGATAGATGTATTTGGAACTCTAAATCCAACACGGTTTGTGCTAGCTTCTTGAAACTTGACACAATAAAGTAGTTTCACGTTCTATCTCTATGTTTTGTTTCCTCTTGATGTAGCCCTAAGCAGTGACTGGCGAGAAACACTTTCATGGAAAGAGGTTGCCAGGCTTTCCAAAATTACGAATCTCCAGAAATCTCAGCAAATATTTTTTCACCCAAACTGGATGAGACTTTCAGGTAATGATCAGTACACTAAGGCGACTTGGTTCCCCAAATGTCGTTCTTCTATGTTGAAGCGTTCGTTTCCAGTAACAGTTTGAATTTTTAGGTTTCACTCTGTTTTCTCCTATATTGATAGATGTATTTGGAACTCTAAATCCAACACGGTTTGTGCTAGCTTCTTGAAACTTGACACAATAAAGTAGTTTCACGTTTTATCTCTATGTTTTGTTTCCTCTTGATGTAGCCCTAACAGTGACTGGCGAGAAACACTTTCATGGAAAGGGGTTGCCAGGCTTCCCAAATATATGAATCTCCAGAAATCTCAGCAAATATTTTTTCACCCAAACTGGATGATACTTTCAGGTAATGATCAGTACACTAAGGCGACTTGGTTCCCCAAATTTCGTTTTTCTATGTTAAAGCGTTCGTTTCCAGTAACAGTTTGAATTTTTAGGTTTCACTCTGTTTTCTCCTATATTGATAGATGTATTTGGAACTCTAAATCCAACACGGTTTGTGCTAGCTTCTTGAAACTTGACACAATAAAGTAGTTTCACGTTCTATCTCTATCTTTTGTTTCCTCTTGATGTAGCCCTAAGCAGTGACTGGCGAGAAACACTTTCATGGAAAGGGGTGGCTTCCCAAAATTACGAATCTCTAGAAATCTCAGCAAATATTTTTTCACCCAAACTGGATGATACTTTCAGGTAATGTTCAGTACACTAAGGCGACTTGGTTCCCCAAATTTCGTTCTTCTATGTTGAAGCGTTCGTTTCCAGTAACAGTTTGAATTTTAGGTTTCACTCTGTTTTCTTGTATATTGATAGATGTATTTGGAACACTGAATCCAACAAGGTTTGTGCTAGGTTCTTGAAACTTGACACAATAAAGTAGTTTCACGTTCTATCTCTATGTTTTGTTTCCTCTTGATGTAGCCCTAAGCAGTGACTGGCGAGAAACACTTTCATGGAAAGGGGTTGCCAGGCTTACCAAAATTACGAATCTCCAGAAATCTCAGCAAATATTTTTTCAACCAAACTGGATGATACTTTCAGGTAATGATCACTACACTAACGCGACTTGGTTCCCCAAATTTCGTTCTTCTATGTTGAAGCGTCCGTTTCCAGTAACAGTTTGAATTTTTAGGTTTCACTCTGTTTTCTCCTATATTGATAGATGTATTTGGAAGTCTAAATCCAACACGGTTTGTGCTAGCTTCTTGAAACTTGACACAATAAAGTAGTTTCACGTTCTATCTCTATGTTTTGTTTCCTCTTGATGTAGCCCTAAGCAGTGACTGGCGAGAAACACTTTCATGGAAAGGGGTGGCTTCCCAAAATTACGAATCTCTAGAAACCTCAGCAAATATTTTTTCACCCAAACTGGATGATACTTTCAGGTAATGATCAGTACACTAAGGCGACTTGGTTCCCCAAATTTCGTTCTTCTATGTTGAAGCGTTCGTTTCCAGTAACAGTTTGAATTTTAGGTTTCACTCTGTTTTCTGCTATATTGATAGATGTATTTGGAACTCTAAATCCAACACGGTTTGTGCTAGCTTCTTGAAACTTGACACAATAAAGTAGTTTCACGTTCTATCTCTATGTTTTGTTTCCTCTTGATGTAGCCCTAAGCAGTGACTGGCGAGAAACACTTTCATGGAAAGGGGTTGCCAGGCTTCCCAAAATTACGAAACTCCAGAAATCTCAGCAAATACTTTTTCACCCAAACAGGATGATACTTACAGGTAATGATCAGTACACTAAGGCGACTTGGTTCCCCAAATGTCGTTCTTCTATGTTGAAGCGTTCGTTTCCAGTAACAGTTTGAATTTTTAGGTTTCACTCTGTTTTCTCCTATATTGATAGATGTATTTGGAACTCTAAATCCAACACGGTTTGTGCTAGCCTCTTGAAACTTGACACAATAAAGTAGTTTCACGTTCTATCTCTATGTTTTGTTTCCTCTTGATGTAGCCCAAACAGTGACTGGCAAGAAACACTTTCATGGAAAGGGGTTGCCAGGCTTCCAAAATATACGAATCTCCAGAAATCTCAGCAAATATTTTTTCACCCAAACTGGATGATACTTTCAGGTAATGATCAGTACACTAAGGCGACTTGGTTCCCCTAATGTCGTTCTTCTATGTTGAAGCGTTCGTTTCCAGTAACAGTTTGAATTTTTAGGTTTCACTCTGTTTTCTCCTATATTGATAGATGTATTTGGAACTCTAAATCCAACACGGTTTGTGCTAGCTTCTTGAAACTTGACACAATAAAGTAGTTTCACGTTCTATCTCTATGTTTTGTTTCCACTTGATGTAGCTCTAAGCAATGACTGGCGAGAAACACATTCATGGAAAGGGGTGGCTTCCCAAAATTACGAATCTCCAGAAATCTCAGCAAATATTTTTTTCACCCAAACTGGATGATACTTTCAGGTAATGATCACTACACTAACGCGACTTGGTTCCCCAAATTTCGTTCTTCTATGTTGAAGCGTTCGTTTCCAGTAACAGTTTGAATTTTAGGTTTCACTCTGTTTTCTCCTATATAGATAGATGTATTTGGAACTCTAAATCCAACACGGTTTGTGCTAGCTTCTTGAAACTTGACACAATAAAGTAGTTTCACGTTCTATCTCTATGTTTTGTTTCCTCTTGATGTAGCCCTAACAGTGACTGGCGAGAAACACTTTCATTGAAAGGGGTTGCCAGGCTTCCCAAATACACGAAACTCCAGAAATCTCAGCAAATATTTTTTCACCCAAACTGGATGATACTTTCAGGTAATGATCAGTACACTAAGGCGACTTGGTTCCCCAAATGTCGTTCTTCTATGTTGAAGCGTTCGTTTCCAGTAACAGTTTGAATTTTTAGGTTTCACTCTGTTTTCTCCTATATTGATAGATGTATTTGGAACTCTAAATCCAACACGGTTTGTGCTAGCTTCTTGAAACTTGACACAATAAAGTAGTTTCACGTTCTATCTCTATGTTTTGTTTCCTCTTGATGTAGCCCTAAGCAGTGACTGACGAGAAACAATTTCATGGAAAGGGGTTGCCAGGCTTCCCAAAATTACGAATCTCCAGAAATCTCAGGAAATATTTTTTCACCCAAACAGGATGATACTTTCAGGTAATGATCAGTACACTAAGGCGACTTGGTTCCCCAAATTTCGTTTTTCTATGTTGAAGCGTTCGTTTCCAGTAACAGTTTGAATTTTTAGGTTTCACTCTGTTTTCTCCTATATTGATAGATGTATTTGGAACTCTAAATCCAACACGGTTTGTGCTAGCTTTTTGAAACTTGACACAATAAAGTAGTTTCACGTTCTATCTCTATGTTTTGTTTCCTCTTGATGTAGCCCTAACAGTGACTGGCGAGAAACACTTTCATGGAAAGGCGTTGCCAGGCTTCCCAAATACACGAAACTCCAGAAATCTCAGCAAATATTTTTTCACCCAAACTGGATGATACTTTCAGGTAATGATCAGTACACTAAGGCGACTTGGTTCCCCAAATGTCGTTCTTCTATGTTGAAGCGTTCGTTTCCAGTAACAGTTTGAATTTTTAGGTTTCACTCTGTTTTCTCCTATATTGATAGATGTATTTGGAACTCTAAATCCAACACGGTTTGTGCTAGCTTCTTGAAACTTGACACAAGAAAGTAGTTTCACGTTCTATCTCTATGTTTTGTTTCCTCTTGATGTAGCCCTAACAGTGACTGGCGAGAAACACTTTCATGGAAAGGGGTTGCCAGGCTTCCCAAATATACGAATCTCCAGAAATCTCAGCAAATATTTTTTCACCCAAACTGGATGATACTTTCAGGTAATGATCAGTACACTAAGGCGACTTGGTTCCCCAAATTTCGTTTTTCTATGTTAAAGCGTTCGTTTCCAGTAACAGTTTGAATTTTTAGGTTTCACTCTGTTTTCTCCTATGTTGATAGATGTATTTGGAACTCTAAATCCAACACGGTTTGTGCTAGCTTCTTGAAACTTGACACAATAAAGTAGTTTCACGTTCTATCTCTATGTTTTGTTTCCTCTTGATGTAGCCCTAAGCAGTGACTGGCGAGAAACACTTTCATGGAAAGGGGTTGCCAGGCTTACCAAAATTACGAATCTCCAGAAATCTCAGCAAATATTTTTTCAACCAAACTGGATGATACTTTCAGGTAATGATCACTACACTAACGCGACTTGGTTCCCCAAATTTCGTTCTTCTATGTTGAAGCGTTCGTTTCCAGTAACAGTTTGAATTTTTAGGTTTCACTCTGTTTTCTCCTATATTGATAGATGTATTTGGAACTGTAAATCTAACACGGTTTGTGCTAGCTTCTTGAAACTTTACACAATAATGTAGTTTCACGTTCTATCCCTATGTTTTGTTTCCTCTTGATGTAGCCCTAAGCAGTGACTGGCGAGAAACACTTTCATGGAAACGGGTTGCCAGGCTTCCGAAAATTACGAATCTCCAGAAATCTCAGCAAATATTTTTTCACCCAAACAGGATGATACTTTCAGGTAATGATCAGTACACTAAGGCGAATTGGTTCCCCAAATTTCGTTTTTCTATGTCAAAGCGTTCATTTCCAGTAACAGTTTGAATTTTTAGGTTTCACTCTGTTTTCTCCTATATTGATAGATGTATTTGGGAGTCTAAATCCAACATAGTTTGTGCTAGCTTCTTGAAACTTGACACAATAAAGTAGTTTCACGTTCTATCTCTATGTTTTGTTTCCTCTTGATGTAGCCCTAAACAGTGACTGGCGAAAAACACTTTCATGGAAAGGGGTTGCCAGATTTCCCAAAATTACGAATCTCCAGAAATCTCAGCAAATATTTTTTCACCCAAACTGGATGATACTTTCAGGTAATGATCACTACACTAAGGCGACTTGGTTCCCCAAATTTCGTTCTTCTATGTTGAAGCATTCGTTTCCAGTAACAGTTTGAATTTTAGGTTTCACTCTGTTTTCTCCTATATTGATAGATGTATTTGGAACTCTAAATCCAACACGGTTTGTGCTAGCTTCTTGAAACTTGACACAATAAAGTAGTTTCACGTTCTATCTCTATGTTTTGTTTCCTCTTGATGTAGCCCTAACAGTGACTGGCGAGAAACACTTTCATGGAAAGGGGTTGCCAGGCTTCCCAAAATTACGAATCTCCAAAAATTTCAGCAAATATTTTTTCACCCAAACTGGATGATACTTTCAGGTAATGATCAGTACACTAAGGCGACTTGGTTCCCCAAATGTCGTTCTTCTATGTTGAAGCGTTCGTTTCCAGTAACAGTTTGAATTTTTAGGTTTCACTCTGTTTTCTCCTATATTGATAGATGTATTTGGAACTCTAAATCCAACACGGTTTGTGCTAGCCTCTTGAAACTTGACACAATAAAGTAGTTTCACGTTCTATCTCTATGTTTTGTTTCCTCTTGATGTAGCCCAAACAGTGACTGGCAAGAAACACTTTCATGGAAAGGGGTTGCCAGTCTTCCAAAATATACGAATCTCCAGAAATCTCAGCAAATATTTTTTCACCCAAACTGGATGATACTTTCAGGTAATGATCAGTACACTAAGGCGACTTGGTTCCCCTAATGTCGTTCTTCTATGTTGAAGCGTTCGTTTCCAGTAACAGTTTGAATTTTTAGGTTTCACTCTGTTTTCTCCTATATTGATAGATGTATTTGGAACTCTAAATCCAACACGGTTTGTGCTAGCTTCTTGAAACTTGACACAATAAAGTAGTTTCACGTTCTATCTCTATGTTTTGTTTCCACTTGATGTAGCCCTAAGCAATGACTGGCGAGAAACACATTCATGGAAAGGGGTGGCTTCCCAAAATTACGAATCTCCAGAAATCTCAGCAAATATTTTTTTCACCCAAACTGGATGATACTTTCAGGTAATGATCAGTACACTAAGGCGACTTGGTTCCCCAAATTTCGTTCTTCTATGTTGAAGCGTTCGTTTCCAGTAACAGTTTGAATTTTAGGTTTCACTCTGTTTTCTCCTATATTGATAGATGTATTTGGAACTCTAAATCCAACACGGTTTGTGCTAGCTTCTTGAAACTTGACACAATAAAGTAGTTTCACGTTCTATCTCTATGTTTTGTTTACTCTTGATGTAGCCCTAACAGTGACTGGCGAGATACACTTTCATGGAAAGGGGTTGCCAGGCTTCCCAAATACACGAAACTCCAGAAATCTCAGCAAATATTTTTTCACCCAAACTGGATGATACTTTCAGGTAATGATCAGTACACTAAGGCGACTTGGTTCCCCAAATGTCGTTCTTCTATGTTGAAGCGTTCGTTTCCAGTAACAGTTTGAATTTTTAGGTTTCACTCTGTTTTCTCCTTTATAGATAGATGTATTTGGAACTCTGAATCCAACACGGTTTGTGCTAGCTTCTTGAAACTTGACACAATAAAGTAGTTTCACGTTCTATCTCTATGTTTTGTTTCCTCTTGATGTAGCCCTAAGCAGTGACTGGCGAGAAACACTTTCATGGAAAGGGGTTGCCAGGCTTCCCAAAATTACGAATCTCTAGAAATCTCAGCAAATATTTTTTCACCCAAACTGGATGATACTTTCAGGTAATGATCAGTACACTAAGGCGACTTGGTTCCCCAAATGTCGTTCTTCTATGTTGAAGCGTTCGTTTCCAGTAACAGTTTGAATTTTTAGGTTTCACTCTGTTTTCTCCTATATTGATAGATGTATTTGGAACTCTAAATCCAACACGGTTTGTGCTAGCTTCTTGAAACTTGACACAATAAAGTAGTTTCACGTTCTATCTCTATGTTTTGTTTCCTCTTGATGTAGCCCTAAGCAGTGACTGACGAGAAACAATTTCATGGAAAGGGGTTGCCAGGCTTCCCAAAATTACGAATCTCCAGAAATCTCAGGAAATATTTTTTCACCCAAACAGGATGATACTTTCAGGTAATGATCAGTACACTAAGGCGACTTGGTTCCCCAAATTTCGTTTTTCTATGTTGAAGCGTTCGTTTCCAGTAACAGTTTGAATTTTTAGGTTTCACTCTGTTTTCTCCTATATTGATAGATGTATTTGGAACTCTAAATCCAACACGGTTTGTGCTAGCTTTTTGAAACTTGACACAATAAAGTAGTTTCACGTTCTATCTCTATGTTTTGTTTCCTCTTGATGTAGCCCTAACAGTGACTGGCGAGAAACACTTTCATGGAAAGGCGTTGCCAGGCTTCCCAAATACACGAAACTCCAGAAATCTCAGCAAATATTTTTTCACCCAAACTGGATGATACTTTCAGGTAATGATCAGTACACTAAGGCGACTTGGTTCCCCAAATGTCGTTCTTCTATGTTGAAGCGTTCGTTTCCAGTAACAGTTTGAATTTTTAGGTTTCACTCTGTTTTCTCCTATATTGATAGATGTATTTGGAACTCTAAATCCAACACGGTTTGTGCTAGCTTCTTGAAACTTGACACAATAAAGTAGTTTCACGTTCTATCTCTATGTTTTGTTTCCTCTTGATGTAGCCCTAACAGTGACTGGCGAAAAACACTTTCATGGAAAGGGGTTGCCAGGCTTCCCAAATATATGAATCTCCAGAAATCTCAGCAAATATTTTTTCACCCAAACAGGATGATACTTTCAGGTAATGATCAGTACACTAAGGCGAATTGGTTCCCCAAATTTCGTTTTTCTATGTCAAAGCGTTCATTTCCAGTAACAGTTTGAATTTTTAGGTTTCACTCTGTTTTCTCCTATATTGATAGATGTATTTGGGAGTCTAAATCCAACATGGTTTGTGCTAGCTTCTTGAAACTTGACACAATAAAGTAGTTTCACGTTCTATCTCTATGTTTTGTTTCCTCTTGATGTAGCCCTAAACAGTGACTGGCGAGAAACACTTTCATGGAAAGGGGTTGCCAGATTTCCCAAAATTACGAATCTCCAGAAATCTCAGCAAATATTTTTTCACCCAAACTGGATGATACTTTCAGGTAATGATCACTACACTAAGGCGACTTGGTTCCCCAAATGTCGTTCTTCTATGTTGAAGCGTTCATTTCCAGTAACAGTTTGGATTTTTAGGTTTCACTCTGCTTTCTCCTATATTGATAGATGTATTTGGAACTCTAAATCCAACACGGTTTGTGCTAGCTTCTTGAAACTTGACACAATAATGTATTTTCACGTTCTATCTCTATGTTTTGTTTCCTCTTTATGTAGCCCTAACAGTGACTGGCAAGAAACACTTTCATGGAAAGGGGTTGCCAGGCTTCCCAAATATACGAATCTCCAGAAATCTCAGCAAATATTTTTTCACCCAAAGTGGATGATACTTTCAGGTAATGATCAGTACACTAAGGCGACTTGGTTCCCCAAATGTCGTTCTTCTATGTTGAAGCGTTCGTTTCCAGTAACAGTTTGAATTTTTAGGTTTCACTCTGCTTTCTCCTATATTGATAGATGTATTTGGAACTCTAAATCCAACACGGTTTGTGCTAGCTTCTTGAAACTTCACACAATAAAGTAGTTTCACGTTCTATCTCTATGTTTTGTTTCCTCTTGATGTAGCCCTAAGCAGTGACTGGCGAGAAACACTTTCATGGAAAGGGGTTGCCAGGCTTCCCAAATATACGAATCTCCAGAAATCACAGCAAATATTTTTTCACCCAAACTGGATGATACTTTCAGGTAATGATCACTACACTAAGGCGACTTGGTTCCCCAAATGTCGTTCTTCTATGTTGAAGCGTTCGTTTCCAGTAACAGTTTGAATTTTTAGGTTTCACTCTGTTTTCTCCTATATTGATAGATGTATTTGGAACTCTAAATCCAACACGGTTTGTGCTAGCTTCTTGAAACTTGACACAATAAAGTAGTTTCACGTTCTATCTCTATGTTTTGTTTCCTCTTGATGTAGCGCTAACAGTGACTGGCGAGAAACACTTTCATGGAAAGGGGTTTGCAGGCTTCCCAAATATACGAATCTCCAGAAATCTCAGCAAATATTTTTTGACCCAAACTGGATGATACTTTTAGGTAATGATCAGTACACTAAGGCGACTTGGTTCCCCAAATGTCGTTCTTCTATGTTGAAGCGTTCGTTTCCAGTAACAGTTTGAATTTTTAGGTTTCACTCTGTTTTCTCCTATATTGATAGATGTATTTGGAACTCTAAATCCAACACGGTTTGTGCTAGCTTCTTGAAACTTGACACAATAAAGTAGTTTCACGTTCTATCTCTATGTTTTGTTTCCTCTTGATGTAGCCCTAAGCAGTGACTGGCGAGAAACACTTTCATGGAAAGAGGTTGCCAGGCTTTCCAAAATTACGAATCTCCAGAAATCTCAGCAAATATTTTTTCACCCAAACTGGATGAGACTTTCAGGTAATGATCAGTACACTAAGGCGACTTGGTTCCCCAAATGTCGTTCTTGTATGTTGAAGCGTTCGTTTCCAGTAACAGTTTGAATTTTTAGGTTTCACTCTGTTTTCTCCTATATTGATAGATGTATTTGGAACTCTAAATCCAACACGGTTTGTGCTAGCTTCTTGAAACTTGACACAATAAAGTAGTTTCACGTTTTATCTCTATGTTTTGTTTCCTCTTGATGTAGCCCTAACAGTGACTGGCGAGAAACACTTTCATGGAAAGGGGTTGCCAGGCTTCCCAAATATATGAATCTCCAGAAATCTCAGCAAATATTATTTCACCCAAACTGGATGATACTTTCAGGTAATGATCAGTACACTAAGGCGACTTGGTTCCCCAAATTTCGTTTTTCTATGTTAAAGCGTTCGTTTCCAGTAACAGTTTGAATTTTTAGGTTTCACTCTGTTTTCTCCTATATTGATAGATGTATTTGGAACTCTAAATCCAACACGGTTTGTGCTAGCTTCTTGAAACTTGACACAATAAAGTAGTTTCACGTTCTATCTCTATGTTTTGTTTCCTCTTGATGTAGCCCTAAGCAGTGACTGGCGAGAAACACTTTCATGGAAAGGGGTGGCTTCCCAAAATTACGAATCTCTAGAAATCTCAGCAAATATTTTTTCACCCAAACTGGATGATACTTTCAGGTAATGTTCAGTACACTAAGGCGACTTGGTTCCCCAAATTTCGTTCTTCTATGTTGAAGCGTTCGTTTCCAGTAACAGTTTGAATTTTAGGTTTCACTCTGTTTTCTTCTATATTGATAGATGTATTTGGAACACTGAATCCAACAAGGTTTGTGCTAGGTTCTTGAAACTTGACACAATAAAGTAGTTTCACGTTCTATCTCTATGTTTTGTTTCCTCTTGATGTAGCCCTAAGCAGTGACTGGCGAGAAACACTTTCATGGAAAGGGGTTGCCAGGCTTACCAAAATTACGAATCTCCAGAAATCTCAGCAAATATTTTTTCAACCAAACTGGATGATACTTTCAGGTAATGATCACTACACTAACGCGACTTGGTTCCCCAAATTTCGTTCTTCTATGTTGAAGCGTCCGTTTCCAGTAACAGTTTGAATTTTTAGGTTTCACTCTGTTTTCTCCTATATTGATAGATGTATTTGGAAGTCTAAATCCAACACGGTTTGTGCTAGCTTCTTGAAACTTGACACAATAAAGTAGTTTCACGTTCTATCTCTATGTTTTGTTTCCTCTTGATGTAGCCCTAAGCAGTGACTGGCGAGAAACACTTTCATGGAAAGGGGTGGCTTCCCAAAATTACGAATCTCTAGAAACCTCAGCAAATATTTTTTCACCCAAACTGGATGATACTTTCAGGTAATGATCAGTACACTAAGGCGACTTGGTTCCCCAAATTTCGTTCTTCTATGTTGAAGCGTTCGTTTCCAGTAACAGTTTGAATTTTAGGTTTCACTCTGTTTTCTGCTATATTGATAGATGTATTTGGAACTCTAAATCCAACACGGTTTGTGCTAGCTTCTTGAAACTTGACACAATAAAGTAGTTTCACGTTCTATCTCTATGTTTTGTTTCCTCTTGATGTAGCCCTAAGCAGTGACTGGCGAGAAACACTTTCATGGAAAGGGGTTGCCAGGCTTCCCAAAATTACGAAACTCCAGAAATCTCAGCAAATACTTTTTCACCCAAACAGGATGATACTTACAGGTAATGATCAGTACACTAAGGCGACTTGGTTCCCCAAATGTCGTTCTTCTATGTTGAAGCGTTCGTTTCCAGTAACAGTTTGAATTTTTAGGTTTCACTCTGTTTTCTCCTATATTGATAGATGTATTTGGAACTCTAAATCCAACACGGTTTGTGCTAGCTTCTTGAAACTTGACACAATAAAGTAGTTTCACGTTCTATCTCTATGTTTTGTTTCCTCTTGATGTAGCCCTAAGCAGTGACTGGCGAGAAACACTTTCATGGAAAGGGGTTGCCAGGCTTCCCAAAATTACGAATCTCCAGAAATCTCAGCAAATATTTTTTCACCCAAACTGGATGATACTTTCAGGTAATGATCACTACACTAACGCGACTTGGTTTCCCAAATGTCGTTCTGCTATGTTGAAGCGTTCGTTTCCAGTAACAGTTTGAATTTTTAGGTTTCACTCTGTTTTCTCCTATATTGATAGATGTATTTGGAACTCTAAATCCAACACGGTTTGTGCTAGCTTCTTGAAACTTGACACAATAAAGTAGTTTCACGTTCTATCTCTATGTATTGTTTCCTCTTGATGTAGCCCTAACAGTGACTGGCGAGAAACACTTTCATGGGAAGGGGTTGCCAGGCTCCCCAAATATACGAATCTCCAGAAATCTCAGCAAATATTTTTTCACCCAAACAGGATGATACTTTCAGGTAATGATCAGTACACTAAGGCGACTTGGTTCCCCAAATGTCGTTCTTCTATGTTGAAGCGTTCGTTTCCAGTAACAGTTTGAATTTTTAGGTTTCACTCTGTTTTCTCCTATATTGATAGATGTATTTGGAACTCTAAATCCAACACGGTTTGTGCTAGCTTCTTGAAACTTGACACAATAAAGTAGTTTCACGTTCTATCTCTATGTTTTGTTTCCTCTTGATGTAGCCCTAAGCAGTGACTGGCGAGAAACACTTTCATGGAAAGGGGTTGCCAGGCTTCCGAAAATTACGAATCTCCAGAAATCACAGCAAATATTTTTTCACCCAAACTGGATGATACTTTCAGGTAATGATCAGTACACTAAGGCGACTTGGTTCCCCAAATGTCGTTCTTCTATGTTGAAGCGTTCGTTTCCAGTAACAGTTTGAATTTTTAGGTTTCACTCTGTTTTCTCCTATATTGATAGATATATTTGGAACTCTGAATACAACACGGTTTGTGCTAGCTTCTTGAAACTTGACACAATAAAGTAGTTTCACGTTCTATCTCTATGTTTTGTTTCCTCTTGATGTAGCCCTAACAGTGACTGGCGAGAAACACTTTCATGGAAAGGGGTTGCCAGGCTTCCCATATATACGAATCTCCAGAAATCTCAGCAAATATTTTTTGACCCAAACTGGATGATACTTTCAGGTAATGATCAGTACACTAAGGCGACTTGGTTCCCCAAATGTCGTTCTTCTATGTTGAAGCGTTCGTTTCCAGTAACAGTTTGAATTTTTAGGTTTCACTCTGTTTTCTCCTATATTGATAGATGTATTTGGAACTCTAAATCCAACACGGTTTGTGCTAGCTTCTTGAAACTTGACACAATAAAGTAGTTTCACGTTCTATCTCTATGTTTTGTTTCCTCTTGATGTAGCCCTAAGCAGTGACTGGCGAGAAACACTTTCATGGAAAGGGGTTGCCAGGCTTCCCAAAATTACGAATCTCCAGAAATCTCAGCAAATATTTTTTCACCCAAACTGGATGATACTTTCAGGTAATGATCAGTACACTAAGGCGACTTGGTTCCCCAAATGTCGTTCTTCTATGTTGAAGCGTTCGTTTCCAGTAACAGTTTGAATTTTTAGGTTTCACTCTGTTTTCTCCTATATTGATAGATGTATTTGGAACTCTAAATCCAACACGGTTTGTGCTAGCTTTTTGAAACTTGACACAATAAAGTAGTTTCACGTTCTATCTCTATGTTTTGTTTCCTCTTGATGTAGCCCTAAGCAGTGACTGGCGAGAAACACTTTCATGGAAAGGGGTTGCCAGGCTTCCCAAAATTACGAATCTCCAGAAATCTCAGCAAATATTTTTTCACCCAAACTGGATGATACTTTCAGGTAATGATCAGTACACTAAGGCGACTTGGTTCCCCAAATGTCGTTCTTCTATGTTGAAGCGTTCGTTTCCAGTAACAGTTTGAATTTTTAGGTTTCACTCTGTTTTCTCCTATATTGATAGATGTATTTGGAACTCTGAATACAACACGGTTTGTGCTAGCTTCTTGAAACTTGACACAATAAAGTAGTTTCACGTTCTATCTCTATGTTTTGTTTCCTCTTGATGTAGCCCTAAGCAGTGACTGGTGAGAAACACTTTCATGGAAAGGGGTGGCTTCCCAAATATACGAATCTCCAGAAATCTCAGCAAATATTTTTTCACCCAAACTGGATGATACTTTCAGGTAATGATCAGTACACTAAGGCGACTTGGTTCCCCAAATTTCGTTTTTCTATGTTAAAGCGTTCGTTTCCTGTAACAGTTTGAATTTTTAGGTTTCACTCTGTTTTCTCCTATATTGATAGATGTATTTGGAACTCTAAATCCAACACGGTTTGTGCTAGCTTCTTGAAACTTGACACAATAAAGTAGTTTCACGTTCTATCTCTATGTTTTGTTTCCTCTTGATGTAGCCCTAACAGTGACTGGCGAGAAACACTTTCATGGAAAGGGGTTGCCAGGCTTCCCATATATACGAATCTCCAGAAATCTCAGCAAATATTTTTTGACCCAAACTGGATGATACTTTCAGGTAATGATCAGTACACTAAGGCGACTTGGTTCCCCAAATGTCGTTCTTCTATGTTGAAGCGTTCGTTTCCAGTAACAGTTTGAATTTTTAGGTTTCACTCTGTTTTCTCCTATATTGATAGATGTATTTGGAACTCTAAATCCAACACGGTTTGTGCTAGCTTCTTGAAACTTGACACAATAAAGTAGTTTCACGTTCTATCTCTATGTTTTGTTTCCTCTTGATGTAGCCCTAAGCAGTGACTGGCGAGAAACACTTTCATGGAAAGGGGTTGCCAGGCTTCCCAAAATTACGAATCTCCAGAAATCTCAGCAAATATTTTTTCACCCAAACTGGATGATACTTTCAGGTAATGATCAGTACACTAAGGCGACTTGGTTCCCCAAATGTCGTTCTTCTATGTTGAAGCGTTCGTTTCCAGTAACAGTTTGAATTTTTAGGTTTCACTCTGTTTTCTCCTATATTGAGAGATGTATTTGGAACTCTAAATCCAACACGGTTTGTGCTAGCTTCTTGAAACTTGACACAATAAAGTAGTTTCACGTTCTATCCCTATGTTTTGTTTCCTCTTGATGTAGCCCTAAGCAGTGACTGGCGAGAAACACTTTCATGGAAACGGGTTGCCAGGCTTCCCAAAATTACGAATCTCCAGAAATCTCAGCAAATATTTTTTCACCCAAACTGGATGATACTTTCAGGTAATGATCAGTACACTAAGGCGACTTGGTTCCCCAAATTTCGTTCTTCTATGTTGAAGCGTTCGTTTCCAGTAACAGTTTGAATTTTAGGTTTCACTCTGTTTTCTTCTATATTGATAGATGTATTTGGAACACTGAATCCAACAAGGTTTGTGCTAGGTTCTTGAAACTTGACACAATAAAGTAGTTTCACGTTCTATCTCTATGTTTTGTTTCCTCTTGATGTAGCCCTAAGCAGTGACTGGCGAGAAACACTTTCATGGAAAGTGGTTGCCAGGCTTCCCAAAATTACGAATCTCCAGAAATCTCAGCAAATATTTTTTCACCCAAACTGGATGATACTTTCAGGTAATGATCAGTACACTAAGGCGACTTGGTTCCCCAAATGTCGTTCTTCTATGTTGAAGTGTTCGTTTCCAGTAACAGTTTGAATTTTTAGGTTTCACTCTGTTTTCTCCTATATTGATAGATGTATTTGGAACTCTAAATCCAACACGGTTTGTGCTAGCTTCTTGAAACTTGACACAATAATGTAGTTTCACGTTCTATCTCTATGTTTTGTTTCCTCTTGATGTAGCCCTAAGCAGTGACTGGCGAGAAACACTTTCATGGAAAGGGGTTGCCAGGCTTCCCAAAATTACGAAACTCCAGAAATCTCAGCAAATACTTTTTCACCCAAACAGGATGATACTTACAGGTAATGATCAGTACACTAAGGCGACTTGGTTCCCCAAATGTCGTTCTTCTATGTTGAAGCGTTCGTTTCCAGTAACAGTTTGAATTTTTAGGTTTCACTCTGTTTTCTCCTATATTGATAGATGTATTTGGAACTCTAAATCCAACACGGTTTGTGCTAGCTTCTTGAAACTTGACACAACAAAGTAGTTTCACGTTCTATCTCTATGTTTTGTTTCCTCTTGATGTAGCCCTAAGCAGTGACTGGCGAGAAACACTTTCATGGAAAGGGGTTGCCAGGCTTCCCAAAATTACGAATCTCCAGAAATCTCAGCAAATATTTTTTCACCCAAACTGGATGATACTTTCAGGTAATGATCACTACACTAACGCGACTTGGTTTCCCAAATGTCGTTCTTCTATGTTGAAGCGTTCGTTTCCAGTAACAGTTTGAATTTTTAGGTTTCACTCTGTTTTCTCCTATATTGATAGATGTATTTGGAACTCTAAATCCAACACGGTTTGTGCTAGCTTCTTGAAACTTGACACAATAAAGTAGTTTCACGTTCTATCTCTATGTATTGTTTCCTCTTGATGTAGCCCTAACAGTGACTGGCGAGAAACACTTTCATGGGAAGGGGTTGCCAGGCTCCCCAAATATACGAATCTCCAGAAATCTCAGCAAATATTTTTTCACCCAAACAGGATGATACTTTCAGGTAATGATCAGTACACTAAGGCGACTTGGTTCCCCAAATTTCGTTTTTCTATGTTGAAGCGTTCGTTTCCAGTAACAGTTTGAATTTTTAGGTTTCACTCTGTTTTCTCCTATATTGATAGATGTATTTGGAACTCTAAATCCAACACGGTTTGTGCTAGCTTCTTGAAACTTGACACAATAAAGTAGTTTCACGTTCTATCTCTATGTTTTGTTTCCTCTTGATGTAGCCCTAAGCAGTGACTGGCGAGAAACACTTTCATGGAAAGGGGTTGCCAGGCTTCCCAAATATACGAATCTCCAGAAATCTCAGCAAATATTTTTTCACCCAAACTGGATGATACTTTCAGGTAATGATCAGTACACTAAGGCGACTTGGTTCCCCAAATGTCGTTCTTCTATGTTGAAGCGTTCGTTTCCAGTAACAGTTTGAATTTTTAGGTTTCACTCTGTTTTCTCCTATATTGATAGATGTATTTGGAACTCTAAATCCAACACGGTTTGTGCTAGCTTCTTGAAACTTGACACAATAAAGTAGTTTCACGTTCTATCCCTATGTTTTGTTTCCTCTTGATGTAGCCCTAAGCAGTGACTGGCGAGAAACACTTTCATGGAAACGGGTTGCCAGGCTTCCCAAAATTACGAATCTCCAGAAATCTCAGCAAATAT
Organism: Spermophilus citellus; assembly: GCF_964194105.1. Lineage (NCBI taxonomy): Eukaryota > Metazoa > Chordata > Mammalia > Rodentia > Sciuridae > Spermophilus > Spermophilus citellus. Next base: position 6,909,072 of record NC_138188.1, on the reverse strand, counting down.
TTTTTCACCCAAACTGGATGATACTTTCAGGTAATGATCAGTACACTAAGGCGACTTGGTTCCCCAAATGTCGTTCTTCTATGTTGAAGCGTTCGTTTCCAGTAACAGTTTGAATTTTTAGGTTTCACTCTGTTTTCTCCTATATTGATAGATGTATTTGGAACTCTAAATCCAACACGGTTTGTGCTAGCTTTTTGAAACTTGACACAATAAAGTAGTTTCACGTTCTATCTCTATGTTTTGTTTCCTCTTGATGTAGCCCTAAGCAGTGACTGGCGAGAAACACTTTCATGGAAAGGGGTTGCCAGGCTTCCCAAAATTACGAATCTCCAGAAATCTCAGCAAATATTTTTTCACCCAAACTGGATGATACTTTCAGGTAATGATCAGTACACTAAGGCGACTTGGTTCCCCTAATGTCGTTCTTCTATGTTGAAGCGTTCGTTTCCAGTAACAGTTTGAATTTTTAGGTTTCACTCTGTTTTCTCCTATATTGATAGATGTATTTGGAACTCGGAATCCAACACGGTTTGTGCTAGCTTCTTGAAACTTGACACAATAAAGTAGTTTCACGTTCTATCTCTATGTTTTGTTTCCTCTTGATGTAGCGCTAACAGTGACTGGCGAGAAACACTTTCATGGAAAGGGTTTGCCAGGCTTCCCAAATATACGAATCTCCAGAAATCTCAGCAAATATTTTTTGACCCAAACTGGATGATACTTTCAGGTAATGATCAGTACACTAATGCAACTTGGTTCCCCAAATGTCGTTCTTCTATGTTGAAGCGTTCGTTTCCAGTAACAGTTTGAATTTTTAGGTTTCACTCTGTTTTCTCCTATATTGATAGATGTATTTGGAACTCTAAATCCAACACGGTTTGTGCTAGCTTCTTGAAACTTGACACAATAAAGTAGTTTCACGTTCTATCTCTATGTTTTGTTTCCTCTTGATGTAGCCCTAAGCAGTGACTGGCGAGAAACACTTTCATGGAAAGGGGTTGCCAGACTTCCCAAAATTACGAATCTCCAGAAATCTCAGCAAATATTTTTTCACCCAAACTGGATGATACTTTCCGGTAATGATCAGTACACTAAGGCGACTTGGTTCCCCAAATGTCGTTCTTCTATGTTGAAGCGTTCGTTTCCAGTAACAGTTTGAATTTTTAGGTTTCACTCTGTTTTCTCCTATATTGATAGATGTATTTGGAACTCTAAATCCAACACGGTTTGTGCTAGCTTCTTGAAACTTGACACAATAAAGTAGTTTCACGTTCTATCTCTATGTTTTGTTTCCTCTTGATGTAGCCCTAAGCAGTGACTGGCGAGAAACACTTTCATGGAAAGGGGTTGCCAGGCTTCCCAAAATTACGAATCTCCAGAAATCTCAGCAAATATTTTTTCACCCAAACTGGATGATACTTTCAGATAATGATCAGTACACTAAGGCGACTTGGTTTCCCAAATGTCGTTCTTCTATGTTGAAGCGTTCGTTTCCAGTAAGAGTTTGAATTTTTAGGTTTCACTCTGTTTTCTCCTATATTGATAGATGCATTTGGAACTCTAAATGCAACACGGTTTGTGCTAGCTTCTTGAAACTTGACACAATAAAGTAGTTTCACGTTCTTTCTCCATGTTTTGTTTCCTCTTGATGTAGCCCTAACAGTGACTGGCGAGAAACACTTTCATGGAAAGGGGTTGCCAGGCTTCCCAAATATACGAATCTCCAGAAATCTCAGCAAATATTTTTTCACCCAAACTGGATGATACTTTCAGGTAATGATCAGTACACTAAGGCGACTTGGTTCCCCAAATTTCGTTTTTCTATGTTAAAGCGTTCGTTTCCAGTAACAGTTTGAATTTTTAGGTTTCACTCTGTTTTCTCCTATATTGATAGATGTATTTGGAACTCTAAATCCAACACGGTTTGTGCTAGCTTCTTGAAACTTGACACAATAAAGTAGTTTCACGTTCTATCTCTATGTTTTGTTTCCTCTTTATGTAGCCCTAACAGTGACTGGCGAGAAACACTTTCATGGAAAGGGGTTGCCAGGCTTCCCAAATATACGAATCTCCAGAAATCTCAGCAAATATTTTTTCACCCAAACTGGATGATACTTTCAGGTAATCATCAGTACACTAAGGCGACTTGGTTCCCCAAATTTCGTTTTTCTATGTTAAAGCGTTCGTTTCCAGTAACAGTTTGAATTTTTAGGTTTCACTCTGTTTTCTCCTATATTGATAGATGTATTTGGAACTCTAAATCCAACACGGTTTGTGCTAGCTTCTTGAAACTTGACACAATAAAGTAGTTTCACGTTCTATCTCTATGTTTTGTTTCCTCTTGATGTAGCCCTAACAGTGACTGGCGAGAAACACTTTCATGGAAAGGGGTTGCCAGGCTTCCCAAATATACGAATCTCCAGAAATCTCAGCAAATATTTTTTGACCCAAACTGGATGATACTTTCAGGTAATGATCAGTACACTAAGGCGACTTGATTCCCCAAATGTCGTTCTTCTATGTTGAAGCGTTCGTTTCCAGTAACAGTTTGAATTTTTAGGTTTCACTCTGTTTTCTCCTATATTGATAGATGTATTTGGAACTCTAAATCCAACACGGTTTGTGCTAGCTTCTTGAAGCTTGACACAATAAAGTAGTTTCACGTTCTATCTCTATGTTTTGTTTCCTCTTGATGTAGCCCTAACAGTGACTGGCGAGAAACACTTTCATGGAAAGGGGTTGCCAGGCTTCCCAAATATACGAATCTCCCGAAATCACAGCAAATATTTTTTCACCCAAACTGGATGATACTTTCAGGTAATGATCAGTACACTAAGGCGACTTGGTTCCCCAAATGTCGTTCTTCTATGTTGAAGCGTTCGTTTCCAGTAACAGTTTGAATTTTTAGGTTTCACTCTGTTTTCTCCTTTATTGATAGATGTATTTGGAATTCTGAATCCAACACGGTTTGTGCTAGCTTCTTGAAACTTGACACAATAAAGTAGTTTCACGTTCTATCTCTATGTTTTGTTTCCTCTTGATGTAGCCCTAACAGTGACTGGCGAGAAACACTTTCATGGAAAGGGGTTGCCAGGCTTCCCTAATATACGAAACTCCAGAAATCTCAGCAAATATTTTTTCACCCAAACTGGATGATACTTTCAGGTAATGATCAGTACACTAAGGCGACTTGGTTCCCCAAATGTCGTTCTTCTATGTTGAAGCGTTCGTTTCCAGTAACAGTTTGAATTTTTAGGTTTCACTCTGTTTTCTTTTATTTTGATAGATGTATTTGGAACTCTAAATCCAACACGGTTTGTGCTAGCTTCTTGAAACTTGACACAATAAAGTAGTTTCATGTTCTATCTCTATGTTTTGTTTCCTCTTCATGTAGCCCTAACAGTGACTGGCGAGAAACACTTTCATGGAAAGGGGTTGCCAGGCTTCCCAAATATACGAATTTCCAGAAATCTCAGCAAATATTTTTTCACCCAAACTGGATGATACTTTCAGGTAATAATCACTACACTAACGCAACTTGGTTCCCCAAATTTCGTTCTTCTATGTTGAAGCGTTCGTTTCCAGTAACAGTTTGAATTTTTAGGTTTCACTCTGTTTTCTCCTATATTGATAGATGTATTTGGAACTCTAAATCCAACACGGATTGTGCTAGCTTCTTGAAACTTGACACAATAAAATAGTTTCACGTTCTATCTCTATGTTTTGTTTCCTCTTGATGTAGACCTAAGCAGTTACTGGCGAGAAACACTTTCATGGAAAGGGGTGGCTTCCCAAAATTACGAATCTCCAGAAATCTCAGCAAATATTTTTTCACCCAAACTGGATGATACTTTCAGGTAATGATCAGTACACTAAGGCGACTTGGTTCCCCAAATTTCGTTCTTCTATGTTGAAGCGTTCGTTTCCAGTAACAGTTTGAATTTTAGGTTTCACTCTGTTTTCTCCTATATTGATAGATGTATTTGGAACTCTGAATCCAACAAGGTTTGTGCTAGGTTCTTGAAACTTGACACAATAAAGTAGTTTCACGTTCTATCTATATGTTTTGTTTCCTCTTGATGTAGCCCTAACAGTGACTGGCGAGAAACACTTTCATGCAAAGGGGTTGCCAGGCTTCCCAAATATATGAATCTCCAGAAATCTCAGGAAGTATTTTTTCACCCAAAGAGGATGATACTTTCAGGTAATGATCAGTACAGTAAGGCGACTTGGTTCCCCAAATTTCGTTTTTCTATGTTAAAGCGTTCGTTTCCAGTAACAGTTTGAATTTTTAGGTTTCACTCTGTTTTCTCCTATATTGATAGATGTATTTGGAAGTCTAAATCCAACACGGTTTGTTCTAGCTTCTTGAAACTTGACACAATAAAGTAGTTTCACGTTCTATCTCTATGTTTTGTTTCCTCTTGATGTAGCCCTAAGCAGTGACTGGCGAGAAACACTTTCATGGAAAGGGGTTGCCAGGCTTCCCAAAATTACGAATCTCCAGAAATCTCAGCAAATATTTTTTCACCCAAACTGGATGGTACTTTCAGGTAATGATCAGTATACTAAGGCGACTTGGTTCCCCAAATGCCGTTCTTCTATGTTGAAGCGTTCGTTTCCAGTAACAGTTTGAATTTTTAGGTTTCACTCTGTTTTCTCCTATATTGATAGATGTATTTGGAACTCTAAATCCAACACGGTTTGTGCTAGCTTCTTGAAACTTGACACAATAAAGTAGTTTCACGTTCTATCTCTGTTTTGTTTCCACTTGATTTAGCCCTAAGCAGTGACTGGCGAGAATCACATTCATTGAAAGGGGTGGCTTCCCAAAATTACGAATCTCCAGAAATCTCAGCAAATATTTTTTCACCCAAACTGGATGATACTTTCAGGTAATGATCAGTACACTAAGGCGACTTGGTTCCCCAAATTTCGTTCTTCTATGTTGAAGCGTTCGTTTCCAGTAACAGTTTGAATTTTAGGTTTCACTCTGTTTTCTCTTATATTGATAGATGTATTTGGAACTCTGAATCCAACAAGGTTTCTGCTAGGTTCTTGAAACTTGACACAATAAAGTAGTTTCACGTTCTATCTCTGTTTTGTTTCCACTTGATGTAGCCCTAAGCAGTGACTGGCGAGAAACACATTCATTGAAAGGGGTGGCTTCCCAAAATTACGAATCTCCAGAAATCTCAGCAAATATTTTTTCACCCAAACTAGATGATACTTTCAGGTAATGATCAGTACACTAAGGCGACTTGGTTCCCCAAATTTCGTTCTTCTATGTTGAAGCGTTCGTTTCCAGTAACAGTTTGAATTTTAGGTTTCACTCTGTTTTCTCCTATATTGATAGATGTATTTGGAACTCTGAATCCAACAAGGTTTCTGCTCGGTTCTTGAAACTTGACACAATAAAGTAGTTTCATGTTCTATCTCTGTGTTTTGTTTCCTCTTGACGAAGCCCTAACAGTGACTGGCGAGAAACACTTTCATGGAAAGGGGTTGCCAGGCTTCCCAAATATACGAATCTCCAGAAATCTCAGCAAATATTTTTTCACCCAAACTGGATGATACTTTCAGGTAATGTTCAGTACACTAAGGCGACTTGGTTCCCCAAATTTCGTTCTTCTATGTTGAAGCGTTCGTTTCCAGTAACAGTTTGAATTTTAGGTTTCACTCTGTTTTCTTCTATATTGATAGATGTATTTGGAACACTGAATCCAACAAGGTTTGTGCTAGGTTCTTGAAACTTGACACAATAAAGTAGTTTCACGTTCTATCTCTATGTTTTGTTTCCTCTTGATGTAGCCCTAAGCAGTGACTGGCGAGAAACACTTTCATGGAAAGGGGTTGCCAGGCTTACCAAAATTACGAATCTCCAGAAATCTCAGCAAATATTTTTTCAACCAAACTGGATGATACTTTCAGGTAATGATCACTACACTAACGCGACTTGGTTCCCCAAATTTCGTTCTTCTATGTTGAAGCGTCCGTTTCCAGTAACAGTTTGAATTTTTAGGTTTCACTCTGTTTTCTCCTATATTGATAGATGTATTTGGAAGTCTAAATCCAACACGGTTTGTGCTAGCTTCTTGAAACTTGACACAATAAAGTAGTTTCACGTTCTATCTCTATGTTTTGTTTCCTCTTGATGTAGCCCTAAGCAGTGACTGGCGAGAAACACTTTCATGGAAAGGGGTGGCTTCCCAAAATTACGAATCTCTAGAAACCTCAGCAAATATTTTTTCACCCAAACTGGATGATACTTTCAGGTAATGATCAGTACACTAAGGCGACTTGGTTCCCCAAATTTCGTTCTTCTATGTTGAAGCGTTCGTTTCCAGTAACAGTTTGAATTTTAGGTTTCACTCTGTTTTCTGCTATATTGATAGATGTATTTGGAACTCTAAATCCAACACGGTTTGTGCTAGCTTCTTGAAACTTGACACAATAAAGTAGTTTCACGTTCTATCTCTATGTTTTGTTTCCTCTTGATGTAGCCCTAAGCAGTGACTGGCGAGAAACACTTTCATGGAAAGGGGTTGCCAGGCTTCCCAAAATTACGAAACTCCAGAAATCTCAGCAAATACTTTTTCACCCAAACAGGATGATACTTACAGGTAATGATCAGTACACTAAGGCGACTTGGTTCCCCAAATGTCGTTCTTCTATGTTGAAGCGTTCGTTTCCAGTAACAGTTTGAATTTTTAGGTTTCACTCTGTTTTCTCCTATATTGATAGATGTATTTGGAACTCTAAATCCAACACGGTTTGTGCTAGCTTCTTGAAACTTGACACAATAAAGTAGTTTCACGTTCTATCTCTATGTTTTGTTTCCTCTTGATGTAGCCCTAAGCAGTGACTGGCGAGAAACACTTTCATGGAAAGGGGTTGCCAGGCTTCCCAAAATTACGAATCTCCAGAAATCTCAGCAAATATTTTTTCACCCAAACTGGATGATACTTTCAGGTAATGATCACTACACTAACGCGACTTGGTTTCCCAAATGTCGTTCTGCTATGTTGAAGCGTTCGTTTCCAGTAACAGTTTGAATTTTTAGGTTTCACTCTGTTTTCTCCTATATTGATAGATGTATTTGGAACTCTAAATCCAACACGGTTTGTGCTAGCTTCTTGAAACTTGACACAATAAAGTAGTTTCACGTTCTATCTCTATGTATTGTTTCCTCTTGATGTAGCCCTAACAGTGACTGGCGAGAAACACTTTCATGGGAAGGGGTTGCCAGGCTCCCCAAATATACGAATCTCCAGAAATCTCAGCAAATATTTTTTCACCCAAACAGGATGATACTTTCAGGTAATGATCAGTACACTAAGGCGACTTGGTTCCCCAAATGTCGTTCTTCTATGTTGAAGCGTTCGTTTCCAGTAACAGTTTGAATTTTTAGGTTTCACTCTGTTTTCTCCTATATTGATAGATGTATTTGGAACTCTAAATCCAACACGGTTTGTGCTAGCTTCTTGAAACTTGACACAATAAAGTAGTTTCACGTTCTATCTCTATGTTTTGTTTCCTCTTGATGTAGCCCTAAGCAGTGACTGGCGAGAAACACTTTCATGGAAAGGGGTTGCCAGGCTTCCGAAAATTACGAATCTCCAGAAATCACAGCAAATATTTTTTCACCCAAACTGGATGATACTTTCAGGTAATGATCAGTACACTAAGGCGACTTGGTTCCCCAAATGTCGTTCTTCTATGTTGAAGCGTTCGTTTCCAGTAACAGTTTGAATTTTTAGGTTTCACTCTGTTTTCTCCTATATTGATAGATATATTTGGAACTCTGAATACAACACGGTTTGTGCTAGCTTCTTGAAACTTGACACAATAAAGTAGTTTCACGTTCTATCTCTATGTTTTGTTTCCTCTTGATGTAGCCCTAACAGTGACTGGCGAGAAACACTTTCATGGAAAGGGGTTGCCAGGCTTCCCATATATACGAATCTCCAGAAATCTCAGCAAATATTTTTTGACCCAAACTGGATGATACTTTCAGGTAATGATCAGTACACTAAGGCGACTTGGTTCCCCAAATGTCGTTCTTCTATGTTGAAGCGTTCGTTTCCAGTAACAGTTTGAATTTTTAGGTTTCACTCTGTTTTCTCCTATATTGATAGATGTATTTGGAACTCTAAATCCAACACGGTTTGTGCTAGCTTCTTGAAACTTGACACAATAAAGTAGTTTCACGTTCTATCTCTATGTTTTGTTTCCTCTTGATGTAGCCCTAAGCAGTGACTGGCGAGAAACACTTTCATGGAAAGGGGTTGCCAGGCTTCCCAAAATTACGAATCTCCAGAAATCTCAGCAAATATTTTTTCACCCAAACTGGATGATACTTTCAGGTAATGATCAGTACACTAAGGCGACTTGGTTCCCCAAATGTCGTTCTTCTATGTTGAAGCGTTCGTTTCCAGTAACAGTTTGAATTTTTAGGTTTCACTCTGTTTTCTCCTATATTGATAGATGTATTTGGAACTCTAAATCCAACACGGTTTGTGCTAGCTTTTTGAAACTTGACACAATAAAGTAGTTTCACGTTCTATCTCTATGTTTTGTTTCCTCTTGATGTAGCCCTAAGCAGTGACTGGCGAGAAACACTTTCATGGAAAGGGGTTGCCAGGCTTCCCAAAATTACGAATCTCCAGAAATCTCAGCAAATATTTTTTCACCCAAACTGGATGATACTTTCAGGTAATGATCAGTACACTAAGGCGACTTGGTTCCCCAAATGTCGTTCTTCTATGTTGAAGCGTTCGTTTCCAGTAACAGTTTGAATTTTTAGGTTTCACTCTGTTTTCTCCTATATTGATAGATGTATTTGGAACTCTGAATACAACACGGTTTGTGCTAGCTTCTTGAAACTTGACACAATAAAGTAGTTTCACGTTCTATCTCTATGTTTTGTTTCCTCTTGATGTAGCCCTAAGCAGTGACTGGTGAGAAACACTTTCATGGAAAGGGGTGGCTTCCCAAATATACGAATCTCCAGAAATCTCAGCAAATATTTTTTCACCCAAACTGGATGATACTTTCAGGTAATGATCAGTACACTAAGGCGACTTGGTTCCCCAAATTTCGTTTTTCTATGTTAAAGCGTTCGTTTCCTGTAACAGTTTGAATTTTTAGGTTTCACTCTGTTTTCTCCTATATTGATAGATGTATTTGGAACTCTAAATCCAACACGGTTTGTGCTAGCTTCTTGAAACTTGACACAATAAAGTAGTTTCACGTTCTATCTCTATGTTTTGTTTCCTCTTGATGTAGCCCTAACAGTGACTGGCGAGAAACACTTTCATGGAAAGGGGTTGCCAGGCTTCCCATATATACGAATCTCCAGAAATCTCAGCAAATATTTTTTGACCCAAACTGGATGATACTTTCAGGTAATGATCAGTACACTAAGGCGACTTGGTTCCCCAAATGTCGTTCTTCTATGTTGAAGCGTTCGTTTCCAGTAACAGTTTGAATTTTTAGGTTTCACTCTGTTTTCTCCTATATTGATAGATGTATTTGGAACTCTAAATCCAACACGGTTTGTGCTAGCTTCTTGAAACTTGACACAATAAAGTAGTTTCACGTTCTATCTCTATGTTTTGTTTCCTCTTGATGTAGCCCTAAGCAGTGACTGGCGAGAAACACTTTCATGGAAAGGGGTTGCCAGGCTTCCCAAAATTACGAATCTCCAGAAATCTCAGCAAATATTTTTTCACCCAAACTGGATGATACTTTCAGGTAATGATCAGTACACTAAGGCGACTTGGTTCCCCAAATGTCGTTCTTCTATGTTGAAGCGTTCGTTTCCAGTAACAGTTTGAATTTTTAGGTTTCACTCTGTTTTCTCCTATATTGAGAGATGTATTTGGAACTCTAAATCCAACACGGTTTGTGCTAGCTTCTTGAAACTTGACACAATAAAGTAGTTTCACGTTCTATCCCTATGTTTTGTTTCCTCTTGATGTAGCCCTAAGCAGTGACTGGCGAGAAACACTTTCATGGAAACGGGTTGCCAGGCTTCCCAAAATTACGAATCTCCAGAAATCTCAGCAAATATTTTTTCACCCAAACTGGATGATACTTTCAGGTAATGATCAGTACACTAAGGCGACTTGGTTCCCCAAATTTCGTTCTTCTATGTTGAAGCGTTCGTTTCCAGTAACAGTTTGAATTTTAGGTTTCACTCTGTTTTCTTCTATATTGATAGATGTATTTGGAACACTGAATCCAACAAGGTTTGTGCTAGGTTCTTGAAACTTGACACAATAAAGTAGTTTCACGTTCTATCTCTATGTTTTGTTTCCTCTTGATGTAGCCCTAAGCAGTGACTGGCGAGAAACACTTTCATGGAAAGTGGTTGCCAGGCTTCCCAAAATTACGAATCTCCAGAAATCTCAGCAAATATTTTTTCACCCAAACTGGATGATACTTTCAGGTAATGATCAGTACACTAAGGCGACTTGGTTCCCCAAATGTCGTTCTTCTATGTTGAAGTGTTCGTTTCCAGTAACAGTTTGAATTTTTAGGTTTCACTCTGTTTTCTCCTATATTGATAGATGTATTTGGAACTCTAAATCCAACACGGTTTGTGCTAGCTTCTTGAAACTTGACACAATAATGTAGTTTCACGTTCTATCTCTATGTTTTGTTTCCTCTTGATGTAGCCCTAAGCAGTGACTGGCGAGAAACACTTTCATGGAAAGGGGTTGCCAGGCTTCCCAAAATTACGAAACTCCAGAAATCTCAGCAAATACTTTTTCACCCAAACAGGATGATACTTACAGGTAATGATCAGTACACTAAGGCGACTTGGTTCCCCAAATGTCGTTCTTCTATGTTGAAGCGTTCGTTTCCAGTAACAGTTTGAATTTTTAGGTTTCACTCTGTTTTCTCCTATATTGATAGATGTATTTGGAACTCTAAATCCAACACGGTTTGTGCTAGCTTCTTGAAACTTGACACAACAAAGTAGTTTCACGTTCTATCTCTATGTTTTGTTTCCTCTTGATGTAGCCCTAAGCAGTGACTGGCGAGAAACACTTTCATGGAAAGGGGTTGCCAGGCTTCCCAAAATTACGAATCTCCAGAAATCTCAGCAAATATTTTTTCACCCAAACTGGATGATACTTTCAGGTAATGATCACTACACTAACGCGACTTGGTTTCCCAAATGTCGTTCTTCTATGTTGAAGCGTTCGTTTCCAGTAACAGTTTGAATTTTTAGGTTTCACTCTGTTTTCTCCTATATTGATAGATGTATTTGGAACTCTAAATCCAACACGGTTTGTGCTAGCTTCTTGAAACTTGACACAATAAAGTAGTTTCACGTTCTATCTCTATGTATTGTTTCCTCTTGATGTAGCCCTAACAGTGACTGGCGAGAAACACTTTCATGGGAAGGGGTTGCCAGGCTCCCCAAATATACGAATCTCCAGAAATCTCAGCAAATATTTTTTCACCCAAACAGGATGATACTTTCAGGTAATGATCAGTACACTAAGGCGACTTGGTTCCCCAAATTTCGTTTTTCTATGTTGAAGCGTTCGTTTCCAGTAACAGTTTGAATTTTTAGGTTTCACTCTGTTTTCTCCTATATTGATAGATGTATTTGGAACTCTAAATCCAACACGGTTTGTGCTAGCTTCTTGAAACTTGACACAATAAAGTAGTTTCACGTTCTATCTCTATGTTTTGTTTCCTCTTGATGTAGCCCTAAGCAGTGACTGGCGAGAAACACTTTCATGGAAAGGGGTTGCCAGGCTTCCCAAATATACGAATCTCCAGAAATCTCAGCAAATATTTTTTCACCCAAACTGGATGATACTTTCAGGTAATGATCAGTACACTAAGGCGACTTGGTTCCCCAAATGTCGTTCTTCTATGTTGAAGCGTTCGTTTCCAGTAACAGTTTGAATTTTTAGGTTTCACTCTGTTTTCTCCTATATTGATAGATGTATTTGGAACTCTAAATCCAACACGGTTTGTGCTAGCTTCTTGAAACTTGACACAATAAAGTAGTTTCACGTTCTATCCCTATGTTTTGTTTCCTCTTGATGTAGCCCTAAGCAGTGACTGGCGAGAAACACTTTCATGGAAACGGGTTGCCAGGCTTCCCAAAATTACGAATCTCCAGAAATCTCAGCAAATATTTTTTCACCCAAACTGGATGATACTTTCAGGTAATGATCAGTACACTAAGGCGACTTGGTTCCCCAAATGTCGTTCTTCTATGTTGAAGCGTTCGTTTCCAGTAACAGTTTGAATTTTTAGGTTTCACTCTGTTTTCTCCTATATTGATAGATGTATTTGGAACTCTAAATCCAACACGGTTTGTGCTAGCTTTTTGAAACTTGACACAATAAAGTAGTTTCACGTTCTATCTCTATGTTTTGTTTCCTCTTGATGTAGCCCTAAGCAGTGACTGGCGAGAAACACTTTCATGGAAAGGGGTTGCCAGGCTTCCCAAAATTACGAATCTCCAGAAATCTCAGCAAATATTTTTTCACCCAAACTGGATGATACTTTCAGGTAATGATCAGTACACTAAGGCGACTTGGTTCCCCTAATGTCGTTCTTCTATGTTGAAGCGTTCGTTTCCAGTAACAGTTTGAATTTTTAGGTTTCACTCTGTTTTCTCCTATATTGATAGATGTATTTGGAACTCGGAATCCAACACGGTTTGTGCTAGCTTCTTGAAACTTGACACAATAAAGTAGTTTCACGTTCTATCTCTATGTTTTGTTTCCTCTTGATGTAGCGCTAACAGTGACTGGCGAGAAACACTTTCATGGAAAGGGTTTGCCAGGCTTCCCAAATATACGAATCTCCAGAAATCTCAGCAAATATTTTTTGACCCAAACTGGATGATACTTTCAGGTAATGATCAGTACACTAATGCAACTTGGTTCCCCAAATGTCGTTCTTCTATGTTGAAGCGTTCGTTTCCAGTAACAGTTTGAATTTTTAGGTTTCACTCTGTTTTCTCCTATATTGATAGATGTATTTGGAACTCTAAATCCAACACGGTTTGTGCTAGCTTCTTGAAACTTGACACAATAAAGTAGTTTCACGTTCTATCTCTATGTTTTGTTTCCTCTTGATGTAGCCCTAAGCAGTGACTGGCGAGAAACACTTTCATGGAAAGGGGTTGCCAGACTTCCCAAAATTACGAATCTCCAGAAATCTCAGCAAATATTTTTTCACCCAAACTGGATGATACTTTCCGGTAATGATCAGTACACTAAGGCGACTTGGTTCCCCAAATGTCGTTCTTCTATGTTGAAGCGTTCGTTTCCAGTAACAGTTTGAATTTTTAGGTTTCACTCTGTTTTCTCCTATATTGATAGATGTATTTGGAACTCTAAATCCAACACGGTTTGTGCTAGCTTCTTGAAACTTGACACAATAAAGTAGTTTCACGTTCTATCTCTATGTTTTGTTTCCTCTTGATGTAGCCCTAAGCAGTGACTGGCGAGAAACACTTTCATGGAAAGGGGTTGCCAGGCTTCCCAAAATTACGAATCTCCAGAAATCTCAGCAAATATTTTTTCACCCAAACTGGATGATACTTTCAGATAATGATCAGTACACTAAGGCGACTTGGTTTCCCAAATGTCGTTCTTCTATGTTGAAGCGTTCGTTTCCAGTAAGAGTTTGAATTTTTAGGTTTCACTCTGTTTTCTCCTATATTGATAGATGCATTTGGAACTCTAAATGCAACACGGTTTGTGCTAGCTTCTTGAAACTTGACACAATAAAGTAGTTTCACGTTCTTTCTCCATGTTTTGTTTCCTCTTGATGTAGCCCTAACAGTGACTGGCGAGAAACACTTTCATGGAAAGGGGTTGCCAGGCTTCCCAAATATACGAATCTCCAGAAATCTCAGCAAATATTTTTTCACCCAAACTGGATGATACTTTCAGGTAATGATCAGTACACTAAGGCGACTTGGTTCCCCAAATTTCGTTTTTCTATGTTAAAGCGTTCGTTTCCAGTAACAGTTTGAATTTTTAGGTTTCACTCTGTTTTCTCCTATATTGATAGATGTATTTGGAACTCTAAATCCAACACGGTTTGTGCTAGCTTCTTGAAACTTGACACAATAAAGTAGTTTCACGTTCTATCTCTATGTTTTGTTTCCTCTTTATGTAGCCCTAACAGTGACTGGCGAGAAACACTTTCATGGAAAGGGGTTGCCAGGCTTCCCAAATATACGAATCTCCAGAAATCTCAGCAAATATTTTTTCACCCAAACTGGATGATACTTTCAGGTAATCATCAGTACACTAAGGCGACTTGGTTCCCCAAATTTCGTTTTTCTATGTTAAAGCGTTCGTTTCCAGTAACAGTTTGAATTTTTAGGTTTCACTCTGTTTTCTCCTATATTGATAGATGTATTTGGAACTCTAAATCCAACACGGTTTGTGCTAGCTTCTTGAAACTTGACACAATAAAGTAGTTTCACGTTCTATCTCTATGTTTTGTTTCCTCTTGATGTAGCCCTAACAGTGACTGGCGAGAAACACTTTCATGGAAAGGGGTTGCCAGGCTTCCCAAATATACGAATCTCCAGAAATCTCAGCAAATATTTTTTGACCCAAACTGGATGATACTTTCAGGTAATGATCAGTACACTAAGGCGACTTGATTCCCCAAATGTCGTTCTTCTATGTTGAAGCGTTCGTTTCCAGTAACAGTTTGAATTTTTAGGTTTCACTCTGTTTTCTCCTATATTGATAGATGTATTTGGAACTCTAAATCCAACACGGTTTGTGCTAGCTTCTTGAAGCTTGACACAATAAAGTAGTTTCACGTTCTATCTCTATGTTTTGTTTCCTCTTGATGTAGCCCTAACAGTGACTGGCGAGAAACACTTTCATGGAAAGGGGTTGCCAGGCTTCCCAAATATACGAATCTCCCGAAATCACAGCAAATATTTTTTCACCCAAACTGGATGATACTTTCAGGTAATGATCAGTACACTAAGGCGACTTGGTTCCCCAAATGTCGTTCTTCTATGTTGAAGCGTTCGTTTCCAGTAACAGTTTGAATTTTTAGGTTTCACTCTGTTTTCTCCTTTATTGATAGATGTATTTGGAATTCTGAATCCAACACGGTTTGTGCTAGCTTCTTGAAACTTGACACAATAAAGTAGTTTCACGTTCTATCTCTATGTTTTGTTTCCTCTTGATGTAGCCCTAACAGTGACTGGCGAGAAACACTTTCATGGAAAGGGGTTGCCAGGCTTCCCTAATATACGAAACTCCAGAAATCTCAGCAAATATTTTTTCACCCAAACTGGATGATACTTTCAGGTAATGATCAGTACACTAAGGCGACTTGGTTCCCCAAATGTCGTTCTTCTATGTTGAAGCGTTCGTTTCCAGTAACAGTTTGAATTTTTAGGTTTCACTCTGTTTTCTTTTATTTTGATAGATGTATTTGGAACTCTAAATCCAACACGGTTTGTGCTAGCTTCTTGAAACTTGACACAATAAAGTAGTTTCATGTTCTATCTCTATGTTTTGTTTCCTCTTGATGTAGCCCTAACAGTGACTGGCGAGAAACACTTTCATGGAAAGGGGTTGCCAGGCTTCCCAAATATACGAATTTCCAGAAATCTCAGCAAATATTTTTTCACCCAAACTGGATGATACTTTCAGGTAATAATCACTACACTAACGCAACTTGGTTCCCCAAATTTCGTTCTTCTATGTTGAAGCGTTCGTTTCCAGTAACAGTTTGAATTTTTAGGTTTCACTCTGTTTTCTCCTATATTGATAGATGTATTTGGAACTCTAAATCCAACACGGATTGTGCTAGCTTCTTGAAACTTGACACAATAAAATAGTTTCACGTTCTATCTCTATGTTTTGTTTCCTCTTGATGTAGACCTAAGCAGTTACTGGCGAGAAACACTTTCATGGAAAGGGGTGGCTTCCCAAAATTACGAATCTCCAGAAATCTCAGCAAATATTTTTTCACCCAAACTGGATGATACTTTCAGGTAATGATCAGTACACTAAGGCGACTTGGTTCCCCAAATTTCGTTCTTCTATGTTGAAGCGTTCGTTTCCAGTAACAGTTTGAATTTTAGGTTTCACTCTGTTTTCTCCTATATTGATAGATGTATTTGGAACTCTGAATCCAACAAGGTTTGTGCTAGGTTCTTGAAACTTGACACAATAAAGTAGTTTCACGTTCTATCTATATGTTTTGTTTCCTCTTGATGTAGCCCTAACAGTGACTGGCGAGAAACACTTTCATGCAAAGGGGTTGCCAGGCTTCCCAAATATATGAATCTCCAGAAATCTCAGGAAGTATTTTTTCACCCAAAGAGGATGATACTTTCAGGTAATGATCAGTACAGTAAGGCGACTTGGTTCCCCAAATTTCGTTTTTCTATGTTAAAGCGTTCGTTTCCAGTAACAGTTTGAATTTTTAGGTTTCACTCTGTTTTCTCCTATATTGATAGATGTATTTGGAAGTCTAAATCCAACACGGTTTGTTCTAGCTTCTTGAAACTTGACACAATAAAGTAGTTTCACGTTCTATCTCTATGTTTTGTTTCCTCTTGATGTAGCCCTAAGCAGTGACTGGCGAGAAACACTTTCATGGAAAGGGGTTGCCAGGCTTCCCAAAATTACGAATCTCCAGAAATCTCAGCAAATATTTTTTCACCCAAACTGGATGGTACTTTCAGGTAATGATCAGTATACTAAGGCGACTTGGTTCCCCAAATGCCGTTCTTCTATGTTGAAGCGTTCGTTTCCAGTAACAGTTTGAATTTTTAGGTTTCACTCTGTTTTCTCCTATATTGATAGATGTATTTGGAACTCTAAATCCAACACGGTTTGTGCTAGCTTCTTGAAACTTGACACAATAAAGTAGTTTCACGTTCTATCTCTGTTTTGTTTCCACTTGATGTAGCCCTAAGCAGTGACTGGCGAGAATCACATTCATTGAAAGGGGTGGCTTCCCAAAATTACGAATCTCCAGAAATCTCAGCAAATATTTTTTCACCCAAACTGGATGATACTTTCAGGTAATGATCAGTACACTAAGGCGACTTGGTTCCCCAAATTTCGTTCTTCTATGTTGAAGCGTTCGTTTCCAGTAACAGTTTGAATTTTAGGTTTCACTCTGTTTTCTCTTATATTGATAGATGTATTTGGAACTCTGAATCCAACAAGGTTTCTGCTAGGTTCTTGAAACTTGACACAATAAAGTAGTTTCACGTTCTATCTCTGTTTTGTTTCCACTTGATGTAGCCCTAAGCAGTGACTGGCGAGAAACACATTCATTGAAAGGGGTGGCTTCCCAAAATTACGAATCTCCAGAAATCTCAGCAAATATTTTTTCACCCAAACTAGATGATACTTTCAGGTAATGATCAGTACACTAAGGCGACTTGGTTCCCCAAATTTCGTTCTTCTATGTTGAAGCGTTCGTTTCCAGTAACAGTTTGAATTTTAGGTTTCACTCTGTTTTCTCCTATATTGATAGATGTATTTGGAACTCTGAATCCAACAAGGTTTCTGCTCGGTTCTTGAAACTTGACACAATAAAGTAGTTTCATGTTCTATCTCTGTGTTTTGTTTCCTCTTGACGTAGCCCTAACAGTGACTGGCGAGAAACACTTTCATGGAAAGGGGTTGCCAGGCTTCCCAAATATACGAATCTCCAGAAATCTCAGCAAATATTTTTTCACCCAAACTGGATGATACTTTCAGGTAATGATCAGTACACTAAGGCGACTTGGTTCCCCAAATTTCGTTCTTCTATGTTGAAGCGTTCGTTTCCAGTAACAGTTTGAATTTTAGGTTTCATTCTGTTTTCTCCTATATTGATAGATGTATTTGGAACTCTGAATCCAACAAGGTTTGTGCTATGTTCTTGAAACTTGACACAATAAAGTAGTTTCACGTTCTATCTATATGTTTTGTTTCCTCTTGATGTAGCCCTAACAGTGACTGGCGAGAAACACTTTCATGGAAAGGGGTTGCCAGGCTTCCCAAATATATGAATCTCCAGAAATCTCAGGAAATATTTTTTCACCCAAACAGGATGATACTTTCAGGTAATGATCAGTACACTAAGGCGACTTGGTTCCCCAAATTTCGTTTTTCTATGTTAAAGCGTTCGTTTCCAGTAACAGTTTGAATTTTTAGGTTTCACTCTGTTTTCTCCTATATTGATAGATGTATTTGGAAGTCTAAATCCAACACGGTTTGTGCTAGCTTCTTGAAACTTGACACAATAAAGTAGTTTCACGTTCTATCTCTATGTTTTGTTTCCTCTTGATGTAGCCCTAAGCAGTGACTGGCGAGAAACACTTTCATGGAAACGGGTTGCCAGGCTTCCCAAAATTACGAATCTCCAGAAATCTCAGCAAATATTTTTTCACCCAAACTGGATGATACTTTCAGGTAATGATCAGTACACTAAGGCGACTTGGTTCCCCAAATTTCGTTCTTCTATGTTGAAGCGTTCGTTTCCAGTAACAGTTTGAATTTTAGGTTTCACTCTGTTTTCTTCTATATTGATAGATGTATTTGGAACACTGAATCCAACAAGGTTTGTGCTAGGTTCTTGAAACTTGACACAATAAAGTAGTTTCACGTTCTATCTCTATGTTTTGTTTCCTCTTGATGTAGCCCTAAGCAGTGACTGGCGAGAATCACTTTCATGGAAAGGGGTTGCCAGGCTTCCCAAAATTACGAATCTCCAGAAATCTCAGCAAATATTTTTTCACCCAAACTGGATGATACTTTCAGGTAATGATCAGTACACTAAGGCGACTTGGTTCCCCAAATGTCGTTCTTCTATGTTGAAGTGTTCGTTTCCAGTAACAGTTTGAATTTTTAGGTTTCACTCTGTTTTCTCCTATATTGATAGATGTATTTGGAACTCTAAATCCAACACGGTTTGTGCTAGCTTCTTGAAACTTGACACAATAATGTAGTTTCACGTTCTATCTCTATGTTTTGTTTCCTCTTGATGTAGCCCTAAGCAGTGACTGGCGAGAAACACTTTCATGGAAAGGGGTTGCCAGGCTTCCCAAAATTACGAAACTCCAGAAATCTCAGCAAATACTTTTTCACCCAAACAGGATGATACTTACAGGTAATGATCAGTACACTAAGGCGACTTGGTTCCCCAAATGTCGTTCTTCTATGTTGAAGCGTTCGTTTCCAGTAACAGTTTGAATTTTTAGGTTTCACTCTGTTTTCTCCTATATTGATAGATGTATTTGGAACTCTAAATCCAACACGGTTTGTGCTAGCTTCTTGAAACTTGACACAACAAAGTAGTTTCACGTTCTATCTCTATGTTTTGTTTCCTCTTGATGTAGCCCTAAGCAGTGACTGGCGAGAAACACTTTCATGGAAAGGGGTTGCCAGGCTTCCCAAAATTACGAATCTCCAGAAATCTCAGCAAATATTTTTTCACCCAAACTGGATGATACTTTCAGGTAATGATCACTACACTAACGCGACTTGGTTTCCCAAATGTCGTTCTTCTATGTTGAAGCGTTCGTTTCCAGTAACAGTTTGAATTTTTAGGTTTCACTCTGTTTTCTCCTATATTGATAGATGTATTTGGAACTCTAAATCCAACACGGTTTGTGCTAGCTTCTTGAAACTTGACACAATAAAGTAGTTTCACGTTCTATCCCTATGTTTTGTTTCCTCTTGATGTAGCCCTAAGCAGTGACTGGCGAGAAACACTTTCATGGAAACGGGTTGCCAGGCTTCCCAAAATTACGAATCTCCAGAAATCTCAGCAAATATTTTTTCACCCAAACTGGATGATACTTTCAGGTAATGATCAGTACACTAAGGCGACTTGGTTCCCCAAATGTCGTTCTTCTATGTTGAAGCGTTCGTTTCCAGTAACAGTTTGAATTTTTAGGTTTCACTCTGTTTTCTCCTATATTGATAGATGTATTTGGAACTCTAAATCCAACACGGTTTGTGCTAGCTTTTTGAAACTTGACACAATAAAGTAGTTTCACGTTCTATCTCTATGTTTTGTTTCCTCTTGATGTAGCCCTAAGCAGTGACTGGCGAGAAACACTTTCATGGAAAGGGGTTGCCAGGCTTCCCAAAATTACGAATCTCCAGAAATCTCAGCAAATATTTTTTCACCCAAACTGGATGATACTTTCAGGTAATGATCAGTACACTAAGGCGACTTGGTTCCCCTAATGTCGTTCTTCTATGTTGAAGCGTTCGTTTCCAGTAACAGTTTGAATTTTTAGGTTTCACTCTGTTTTCTCCTATATTGATAGATGTATTTGGAACTCGGAATCCAACACGGTTTGTGCTAGCTTCTTGAAACTTGACACAATAAAGTAGTTTCACGTTCTATCTCTATGTTTTGTTTCCTCTTGATGTAGCGCTAACAGTGACTGGCGAGAAACACTTTCATGGAAAGGGTTTGCCAGGCTTCCCAAATATACGAATCTCCAGAAATCTCAGCAAATATTTTTTGACCCAAACTGGATGATACTTTCAGGTAATGATCAGTACACTAATGCAACTTGGTTCCCCAAAAGTCGTTCTTCTATGTTGAAGCGTTCGTTTCCAGTAACAGTTTGAATTTTTAGGTTTCACTCTGTTTTCTCCTATATTGATAGATGTATTTGGAACTCTAAATCCAACACGGTTTGTGCTAGCTTCTTGAAACTTGACACAATAAAGTAGTTTCACGTTCTATCTCTATGTTTTGTTTCCTCTTGATGTAGCCCTAAGCAGTGACTGGCGAGAAACACTTTCATGGAAAGGGGTTGCCAGACTTCCCAAAATTACGAATCTCCAGAAATCTCAGCAAATATTTTTTCACCCAAACTGGATGATACTTTCCGGTAATGATCAGTACACTAAGGCGACTTGGTTCCCCAAATGTCGTTCTTCTATGTTGAAGCGTTCGTTTCCAGTAACAGTTTGAATTTTTAGGTTTCACTCTGTTTTCTCCTATATTGATAGATGTATTTGGAACTCTAAATCCAACACGGTTTGTGCTAGCTTCTTGAAACTTGACACAATAAAGTAGTTTCACGTTCTATCTCTATGTTTTGTTTCCTCTTGATGTAGCCCTAAGCAGTGACTGGCGAGAAACACTTTCATGGAAAGGGGTTGCCAGGCTTCCCAAAATTACGAATCTCCAGAAATCTCAGCAAATATTTTTTCACCCAAACTGGATGATACTTTCAGATAATGATCAGTACACTAAGGCGACTTGGTTTCCCAAATGTCGTTCTTCTATGTTGAAGCGTTCGTTTCCAGTAAGAGTTTGAATTTTTAGGTTTCACTCTGTTTTCTCCTATATTGATAGATGCATTTGGAACTCTAAATGCAACACGGTTTGTGCTAGCTTCTTGAAACTTGACACAATAAAGTAGTTTCACGTTCTTTCTCCATGTTTTGTTTCCTCTTGATGTAGCCCTAACAGTGACTGGCGAGAAACACTTTCATGGAAAGGGGTTGCCAGGCTTCCCAAATATACGAATCTCCAGAAATCTCAGCAAATATTATTTCACCCAAACTGGATGATACTTTCAGGTAATGATCAGTACACTAAGGCGACTTGGTTCCCCAAATTTCGTTTTTCTATGTTAAAGCGTTCGTTTCCAGTAACAGTTTGAATTTTTAGGTTTCACTCTGTTTTCTCCTATATTGATAGATGTATTTGGAACTCTAAATCCAACACGGTTTGTGCTAGCTTCTTGAAACTTGACACAATAAAGTAGTTTCACGTTCTATCTCTATGTTTTGTTTCCTCTTTATGTAGCCCTAACAGTGACTGGCGAGAAACACTTTCATGGAAAGGGGTTGCCAGGCTTCCCAAATATACGAATCTCCAGAAATCTCAGCAAATATTTTTTCACCCAAACTGGATGATACTTTCAGGTAATCATCAGTACACTAAGGCGACTTGGTTCCCCAAATTTCGTTTTTCTATGTTAAAGCGTTCGTTTCCAGTAACAGTTTGAATTTTTAGGTTTCACTCTGTTTTCTCCTATATTGATAGATGTATTTGGAACTCTAAATCCAACACGGTTTGTGCTAGCTTCTTGAAACTTGACACAATAAAGTAGTTTCACGTTCTATCTCTATGTTTTGTTTCCTCTTGATGTAGCCCTAACAGTGACTGGCGAGAAACACTTTCATGGAAAGGGGTTGCCAGGCTTCCCAAATATACGAATCTCCAGAAATCTCAGCAAATATTTTTTGACCCAAACTGGATGATACTTTCAGGTAATGATCAGTACACTAAGGCGACTTGATTCCCCAAATGTCGTTCTTCTATGTTGAAGCGTTCGTTTCCAGTAACAGTTTGAATTTTTAGGTTTCACTATGTTTTCTCCTATATTGATAGATGTATTTGGAACTCTAAATCCAACACGGTTTGTGCTAGCTTCTTGAAGCTTGACACAATAAAGTAGTTTCACGTTCTATCTCTATGTTTTGTTTCCTCTTGATGTAGCCCTAACAGTGACTGGCGAGAAACACTTTCATGGAAAGGGGTTGCCAGGCTTCCCAAATATACGAATCTCCCGAAATCACAGCAAATATTTTTTCACCCAAACTGGATGATACTTTCAGGTAATGATCAGTACACTAAGGCGACTTGGTTCCCCAAATGTCGTTCTTCTATGTTGAAGCGTTCGTTTCCAGTAACAGTTTGAATTTTTAGGTTTCACTCTGTTTTCTCCTTTATTGATAGATGTATTTGGAATTCTGAATCCAACACGGTTTGTGCTAGCTTCTTGAAACTTGACACAATAAAGTAGTTTCACGTTCTATCTCTATGTTTTGTTTCCTCTTGATGTAGCCCTAACAGTGACTGGCGAGAAACACTTTCATGGAAAGGGGTTGCCAGGCTTCCCTAATATACGAAACTCCAGAAATCTCAGCAAATATTTTTTCACCCAAACTGGATGATACTTTCAGGTAATGATCAGTACACTAAGGCGACTTGGTTCCCCAAATGTCGTTCTTCTATGTTGAAGCGTTCGTTTCCAGTAACAGTTTGAATTTTTAGGTTTCACTCTGTTTTCTTTTATTTTGATAGATGTATTTGGAACTCTAAATCCAACACGGTTTGTGCTAGCTTCTTGAAACTTGACACAATAAAGTAGTTTCATGTTCTATCTCTATGTTTTGTTTCCTCTTCATGTAGCCCTAACAGTGACTGGCGAGAAACACTTTCATGGAAAGGGGTTGCCAGGCTTCCCAAATATACGAATTTCCAGAAATCTCAGCAAATATTTTTTCACCCAAACTGGATGATACTTTCAGGTAATAATCACTACACTAACGCAACTTGGTTCCCCAAATTTCGTTCTTCTATGTTGAAGCGTTCGTTTCCAGTAACAGTTTGAATTTTTAGGTTTCACTCTGTTTTCTCCTATATTGATAGATGTATTTGGAACTCTAAATCCAACACGGATTGTGCTAGCTTCTTGAAACTTGACACAATAAAATAGTTTCACGTTCTATCTCTATGTTTTGTTTCCTCTTGATGTAGACCTAAGCAGTTACTGGCGAGAAACACTTTCATGGAAAGGGGTGGCTTCCCAAAATTACGAATCTCCAGAAATCTCAGCAAATATTTTTTCACCCAAACTGGATGATACTTTCAGGTAATGATCAGTACACTAAGGCGACTTGGTTCCCCAAATTTCGTTCTTCTATGTTGAAGCGTTCGTTTCCAGTAACAGTTTGAATTTTAGGTTTCACTCTGTTTTCTCCTATATTGATAGATGTATTTGGAACTCTGAATCCAACAAGGTTTGTGCTAGGTTCTTGAAACTTGACACAATAAAGTAGTTTCACGTTCTATCTATATGTTTTGTTTCCTCTTGATGTAGCCCTAACAGTGACTGGCGAGAAACACTTTCATGCAAAGGGGTTGCCAGGCTTCCCAAATATATGAATCTCCAGAAATCTCAGGAAGTATTTTTTCACCCAAAGAGGATGATACTTTCAGGTAATGATCAGTACAGTAAGGCGACTTGGTTCCCCAAATTTCGTTTTTCTATGTTAAAGCGTTCGTTTCCAGTAACAGTTTGAATTTTTAGGTTTCACTCTGTTTTCTCCTATATTGATAGATGTATTTGGAAGTCTAAATCCAACACGGTTTGTTCTAGCTTCTTGAAACTTGACACAATAAAGTAGTTTCACGTTCTATCTCTATGTTTTGTTTCCTCTTGATGTAGCCCTAAGCAGTGACTGGCGAGAAACACTTTCATGGAAAGGGGTTGCCAGGCTTCCCAAAATTACGAATCTCCAGAAATCTCAGCAAATATTTTTTCACCCAAACTGGATGGTACTTTCAGGTAATGATCAGTATACTAAGGCGACTTGGTTCCCCAAATGCCGTTCTTCTATGTTGAAGCGTTCGTTTCCAGTAACAGTTTGAATTTTTAGGTTTCACTCTGTTTTCTCCTATATTGATAGATGTATTTGGAACTCTAAATCCAACACGGTTTGTGCTAGCTTCTTGAAACTTGACACAATAAAGTAGTTTCACGTTCTATCTCTGTTTTGTTTCCACTTGATGTAGCCCTAAGCAGTGACTGGCGAGAATCACATTCATTGAAAGGGGTGGCTTCCCAAAATTACGAATCTCCAGAAATCTCAGCAAATATTTTTTCACCCAAACTGGATGATACTTTCAGGTAATGATCAGTACACTAAGGCGACTTGGTTCCCCAAATTTCGTTCTTCTATGTTGAAGCGTTCGTTTCCAGTAACAGTTTGAATTTTAGGTTTCACTCTGTTTTCTCTTATATTGATAGATGTATTTGGAACTCTGAATCCAACAAGGTTTCTGCTAGGTTCTTGAAACTTGACACAATAAAGTAGTTTCACGTTCTATCTCTGTTTTGTTTCCACTTGATGTAGCCCTAAGCAGTGACTGGCGAGAAACACATTCATTGAAAGGGGTGGCTTCCCAAAATTACGAATCTCCAGAAATCTCAGCAAATATTTTTTCACCCAAACTAGATGATACTTTCAGGTAATGATCAGTACACTAAGGCGACTTGGTTCCCCAAATTTCGTTCTTCTATGTTGAAGCGTTCGTTTCCAGTAACAGTTTGAATTTTAGGTTTCACTCTGTTTTCTCCTATATTGATAGATGTATTTGGAACTCTGAATCCAACAAGGTTTCTGCTCGGTTCTTGAAACTTGACACAATAAAGTAGTTTCATGTTCTATCTCTGTGTTTTGTTTCCTCTTGACGTAGCCCTAACAGTGACTGGCGAGAAACACTTTCATGGAAAGGGGTTGCCAGGCTTCCCAAATATACGAATCTCCAGAAATCTCAGCAAATATTTTTTCACCCAAACTGGATGATACTTTCAGGTAATGATCAGTACACTAAGGCGACTTGGTTCCCCAAATTTCGTTCTTCTATGTTGAAGCGTTCGTTTCCAGTAACAGTTTGAATTTTAGGTTTCATTCTGTTTTCTCCTATATTGATAGATGTATTTGGAACTCTGAATCCAACAAGGTTTGTGCTATGTTCTTGAAACTTGACACAATAAAGTAGTTTCACGTTCTATCTATATGTTTTGTTTCCTCTTGATGTAGCCCTAACAGTGACTGGCGAGAAACACTTTCATGGAAAGGGGTTGCCAGGCTTCCCAAATATATGAATCTCCAGAAATCTCAGGAAATATTTTTTCACCCAAACAGGATGATACTTTCAGGTAATGATCAGTACACTAAGGCGACTTGGTTCCCCAAATTTCGTTTTTCTATGTTAAAGCGTTCGTTTCCAGTAACAGTTTGAATTTTTAGGTTTCACTCTGTTTTCTCCTATATTGATAGATGTATTTGGAAGTCTAAATCCAACACGGTTTGTGCTAGCTTCTTGAAACTTGACACAATAAAGTAGTTTCACGTTCTATCTCTATGTTTTGTTTCCTCTTGATGTAGCCCTAAGCAGTGACTGGCGAGAAACACTTTCATGGAAAGGGGTTGCCAGGCTTCCCAAAATTACGAATCTCCAGAAATCTCAGCAAATATTTTTTCACCCAAACTGGATGATACTTTCAGGTAATGATCAGTACACTAAGGGACTTGGTTCCCCAAATGCCGTTCTTCTATGTTGAAGCGTTCGTTTCCAGTAACAGTTTGAATTTTTAGGTTTCACTCTGTTTTCTCCTATATTGATAGATGTATTTGGAACTCTAAATCCAACACGGTTTGTGCTAGCCTCTTGAAACTTGACACAATAAAGTAGTTTCACGTTCTATCTCTATGTTTTGTTTCCTCTTGATGTAGCCCAAACAATGACTGGCAAGAAACACTTTCATGGAAAGGGGTTGCCAGGCTTCCAAAATATACGAATCTCCAGAAATCTCAGCAAATATTTTTTCACCCAAACTGGATGATACTTTCAGGTAATGATCAGTACACTAAGGCGACTTGGTTCCCCAAATGTCGTTCTTCTATGTTGAAGCGTTCGTTTCCAGTAACAGTTTGAATTTTTAGGTTTCACTCTGTTTTCTCCTATATTGATAGATGTATTTGGAACTCTAAATCCAACACGGTTTGTGCTAGCCTCTTGAAACTTGACACAATAAAGTAGTTTCACGTTCTATCTCTATGTTTTGTTTCCTCTTGATGTAGCCCAAACAGTGACTGGCAAGAAACACTTTCATGGAAAGGGGTTGCCAGGCTTCCAAAATATACGAATCTCCAGAAATCTCAGCAAATATTTTTTCACCCAAACTGGATGATACTTTCAGGTAATGATCAGTACACTAAGGCGACTTGGTTCCCCTAATGTCGTTCTTCTATGTTGAAGCGTTCGTTTCCAGTAACAGTTTGAATTTTTAGGTTTCACTCTGTTTTCTCCTATATTGATAGATGTATTTGGAACTCTAAATCCAACACGGTTTGTGCTAGCTTCTTGAAACTTGACACAATAAAGTAGTTTCACGTTCTATCTCTATGTTTTGTTTCCACTTGATGTAGCCCTAAGCAATGACTGGCGAGAAACACATTCATGGAAAGGGGTGGCTTCCCAAAATTACGAATCTCCAGAAATCTCAGCAAATATTTTTTTCACCCAAACTGGATGATACTTTCAGGTAATGATCAGTACACTAAGGCGACTTGGTTCCCCAAATTTCGTTCTTCTATGTTGAAGCGTTCGTTTCCAGTAACAGTTTGAATTTTAGGTTTCACTCTGTTTTCTCCTATATTGATAGATGTATTTGGAACTCTAAATCCAACACGGTTTGTGCTAGCTTCTTGAAACTTGACACAATAAAGTAGTTTCACGTTCTATCTCTATGTTTTGTTTCCTCTTGATGTAGCCCTAACAGTGACTGGCGAGAAACACTTTCATGGAAAGGGGTTGCCAGGCTTCCCAAATACACGAAACTCCAGAAATCTCAGCAAATATTTTTTCACCCAAACTGGATGATACTTTCAGGTAATGATCAGTACACTAAGGCGACTTGGTTCCCCAAATTTCGTTCTTCTATGTTGAAGCGTTCGTTTCCAGTAACAGTTTGAATTTTTAGGTTTCACTCTGTATTCTCCTATATTGATAGATGTATTTGGAACTCTAAATCCAACACGGTTTGTGCTAGCTTCTTGAAACTTGACACAATAAAGTAGTTTCACGTTCTATCCCTATGTTTTGTTTCCTCTTGATGTAGCCCTAAGCAGTGACTGGCGAGAAACACTTTCATGGAAACGGGTTGCCAGGCTTCCCAAAATTACGAATCTCCAGAAATCTCAGCAAATATTTTTTCACCCAAACTGGATGGTACTTTCAGGTAATGATCAGTATACTAAGGCGACTTGGTTCCCCAAATGCCGTTCTTCTATGTTGAAGCGTTCGTTTCCAGTAACAGTTTGAATTTTTAGGTTTCACTCTGTTTTCTCCTATATTGATAGATGTATTTGGAACTCTAAATCCAACACGGTTTGTGCTAGCTTCTTGAAACTTGACACAATAAAGTAGTTTCACGTTCTATCTCTATGTTTTGTTTCCTCTTGATGTAGCCCTAACAGTGACTGGCGAGAAACACTTTCATGGAAAGGGGTTGCCAGGCTTCCCGAATATACGAATCTCCAGAAATCTCAGCAAATAATTTTTCACCCAAACTGGATGATACTTTCAGGTAATGTTCAGTACACTAAGGCGACTTGGTTCCCCAAATGTCGTTCTTCTATGTTGAAGCGTTCGTTTCCAGTAACAGTTTGAATTTTTAGGTTTCACTCTGTTTTCTCCTATATTGATGGATGTATTTGGAACTCTAAATCCAACACGGTTTGTGCTAGCTTCTTGAAACTTGACACAATAAAGTAGTTTCACGTTCTATCTCTGTTTTGTTTCCACTTGATGTAGCCCTAAGCAGTGACTGGCGAGAATCACATTCATTGAAAGGGGTGGCTTCCCAAAATTACGAATCTCCAGAAATCTCAGCAAATATTTTTTCACCCAAACTGGATGATACTTTCAGGTAATGATCAGTACACTAAGGCGACCTGGTTCCCCAAATTTCGTTCTTCTATGTTGAAGCGTTCGTTTCCAGTAACAGTTTGAATTTTAGGTTTCACTCTGTTTTCTCTTATATTGATAGATGTATTTGGAACTCTGAATCCAACAAGGTTTCTGCTAGGTTCTTGAAACTTGACACAATAAAGTAGTTTCACGTTCTATCTCTGTTTTGTTTCCACTTGATGTAGCCCTAAGCAGTGACTGGCGAGAAACACATTCATTGAAAGGGGTGGCTTCCCAAAATTACGAATCTCCAGAAATCTCAGCAAATATTTTTTCACCCAAACTAGATGATACTTTCAGGTAATGATCAGTACACTAAGGCGACTTGGTTCCCCAAATTTCGTTCTTCTATGTTGAAGCGTTCGTTTCCAGTAACAGTTTGAATTTTAGGTTTCACTCTGTTTTCTCCTATATTGATAGATGTATTTGGAACTCTGAATCCAACAAGGTTTCTGCTCGGTTCTTGAAACTTGACACAATAAAGTAGTTTCATGTTCTATCTCTGTGTTTTGTTTCCTCTTGACGTAGCCCTAACAGTGACTGGCGAGAAACACTTTCATGGAAAGGGGTTGCCAGGCTTCCCAAATATACGAATCTCCAGAAATCTCAGCAAATATTTTTTCACCCAAACTGGATGATACTTTCAGGTAATGATCAGTACACTAAGGCGACTTGGTTCCCCAAATTTCGTTCTTCTATGTTGAAGCGTTCGTTTCCAGTAACAGTTTGAATTTTAGGTTTCATTCTGTTTTCTCCTATATTGATAGATGTATTTGGAACTCTGAATCCAACAAGGTTTGTGCTATGTTCTTGAAACTTGACACAATAAAGTAGTTTCACGTTCTATCTATATGTTTTGTTTCCTCTTGATGTAGCCCTAACAGTGACTGGCGAGAAACACTTTCATGGAAAGGGGTTGCCAGGCTTCCCAAATATATGAATCTCCAGAAATCTCAGGAAATATTTTTTCACCCAAACAGGATGATACTTTCAGGTAATGATCAGTACACTAAGGCGACTTGGTTCCCCAAATTTCGTTCTTCTATGTTAAAGCGTTCGTTTCCAGTAACAGTTTGAATTTTTAGGTTTCACTCTGTTTTCTCCTATATTGATAGATGTATTTGGAAGTCTAAATCCAACACGGTTTGTGCTAGCTTCTTGAAACTTGACACAATAAAGTAGTTTCACGTTCTATCACTATGTTTTGTTTCCTCTTGATGTAGCCCTAAGCAGTGACTGGCGAGAAACACTTTCATGGAAAGGGGTTGCCAGGCTTCCCAAAATTACGAATCTCCAGAAATCTCAGCAAATATTTTTTCACCCAAACTGGATGATACTTTCAGGTAATGATCAGTACACTAAGGCGACTTGGTTCCCCAAATGCCGTTCTTCTATGTTGAAGCGTTCGTTTCCAGTAACAGTTTGAATTTTTAGGTTTCACTCTGTTTTCTCCTATATTGATAGATGTATTTGGAACTCTAAATCCAACACGGTTTGTGCTAGCCTCTTGAAACTTGACACAATAAAGTAGTTTCACGTTCTATCTCTATGTTTTGTTTCCTCTTGATGTAGCCCAAACAATGACTGGCAAGAAACACTTTAATGGAAAGGGGTTGCCAGGCTTCCAAAATATACGAATCTCCAGAAATCTCAGCAAATATTTTTTCACCCAAACTGGATGATACTTTCAGGTAATGATCAGTACACTAAGGCGACTTGGTTCCCCAAATTTCGTTCTTCTATGTTGAAGCGTTCGTTTCCAGTAACAGTTTGAATTTTAGGTTTCACTCTGTTTTCTCCTATATTGATAGATGTATTTGGAACTCTAAATCCAACACGGTTTGTGCTAGCTTCTTGAAACTTGACACAATAAAGTAGTTTCACGTTCTATCTCTATGTTTTGTTTCCTCTTGATGTAGCCCTAACAGTGACTGGCGAGAAACACTTTCATGGAAAGGGGTTGCCAGGCTTCCCAAATACACGAAACTCCAGAAATCTCAGCAAATATTTTTTCACCCAAACTGGATGATACTTTCAGGTAATGATCAGTACACTAAGGCGACTTGGTTCCCCAAATTTCGTTCTTCTATGTTGAAGCGTTCGTTTCCAGTAACAGTTTGAATTTTTAGGTTTCACTCTGTTTTCTCCTATATTGATAGATGTATTTGGAACTCTAAATCCAACACGGTTTGTGCTAGCTTCTTGAAACTTGACACAATAAAGTAGTTTCACGTTCTATCTCTATGTTTTGTTTCCTCTTGATGTAGCCCTAAGCAGTGACTGGCGAGAAACAATTTCATGGAAAGGGATTGCCAGGCTTCCCAAAATTACGAATCTCCAGAAATCTCAGGAAATATTTTTTCACCCAAACAGGATGATACTTTCAGGTAATGATCAGTACACTAAGGCGACTTGGTTCCCCAAATTTCGTTTTTCTATGTTGAAGCGTTCGTTTCCAGTAACAGTTTGAATTTTTAGGTTTCACTCTGTTTTCTCCTATATTGATAGATGTATTTGGAACTCTAAATCCAACACGGTTTGTGCTAGCTTTTTGAAACTTGACACAATAAAGTAGTTTC
Source organism: Spermophilus citellus (assembly GCF_964194105.1). NCBI lineage: Eukaryota > Metazoa > Chordata > Mammalia > Rodentia > Sciuridae > Spermophilus > Spermophilus citellus. The sequence goes on along the minus strand of NC_138188.1, from coordinate 6,877,936 downwards.
ACGTTCTATCTCTATGTTTTGTTTCCTCTTGATGTAGCCCTAACAGTGACTTTCGAGAAACACTTTCATGGAAAGGCGTTGCCAGGCTTCCCAAATACACGAAACTCCAGAAATCTCAGCAAATATTTTTTTCACCCAAACTGGATGATACTTTCAGGTAATGATCAGTACACTAAGGCGACTTGGTTCCCCAAATGTCGTTCTTCTATGTTGAAGCGTTCGTTTCCAGTAAGAGTTTGAATTTTTAGGTTTCACTCTGTTTTCTCCTATATTGATAGATGTATTTGGAACTCTAAATCCAACACGGTTTGTGCTAGCTTCTTGAAACTTGACACAATAAAGTAGTTTCACGTTCTATCTCTATGTTTTGTTTCCTCTTGATGTAGCCCTAACAGTGACTGGCGAGAAACACTTTCATGGAAAGGAGTTGCCAGGCTTCCCAAATATACGAATCTCCAGAAATCTCAGCAAATATTTTTTCACCCAAACTGGATGATACTTTCAGGTAATGATCAGTACACTAAGGCGACTTGGTTCCCCAAATTTCGTTTTTCTATGTTAAAGCGTTCGTTTCCAGTAACAGTTTGAATTTTTAGGTTTCACTCTGTTTTCTCCTATGTTGATAGATGTATTTGGAACTCTAAATCCAACACGGTTTGTGCTAGCTTCTTGAAACTTGACACAATAAAGTAGTTTCACGTTCTATCTCTATGTTTTGTTTCCTCTTGATGTAGCCCTAAGCAGTGACTGGCGAGAAACACTTTCATGGAAAGGGGTTGCCAGGCTTACCAAAATTACGAATCTCCAGAAATCTCAGCAAATATTTTTTCAACCAAACTGGATGATACTTTCAGGTAATGATCACTACACTAACGCGACTTGGTTCCCCAAATTTCGTTCTTCTATGTTGAAGCGTTCCTTTCCAGTAACAGTTTGAATTTTTAGGTTTCACTCTGTTTTCTCCTATATTGATAGATGTATTTGGAACTGTAAATCCAACACGGTTTGTGCTAGCTTCTTGAAACTTTACACAATAATGTAGTTTCACGTTCTATCCCTATGTTTTGTTTCCTCTTGATGTAGCCCTAAGCAGTGACTGGCGAGAAACACTTTCATGGAAACGGGTTGCCAGGCTTCCGAAAATTACGAATCTCCAGAAATCTCAGCAAATATTTTTTCACCCAAACAGGATGATACTTTCAGGTAATGATTAGTACACGAAGGCGACTTGGTTCCCCAAATGTCGTTCTTCTATGTTGAAGCGTTCGTTTCCAGTAACAGTTTGAATTTTTAGGTTTCACTCTGTTTTCTCCTATATTGATAGATGTATTTGGAACTCTAAATCCAACACGGTTTGTGCTATCTTCTGGAAACTTGACATAATAAAGTAGTTTCACGTTCTATCTCTATGTTTTGTTTCCTCTTGATGTAGCCCTAAGCAGTGACTGGCGAGAAACACTTTCATGGAAAGGGGTTGCCAGGCTTCCCAAAATTACGAATCTCCAGAAATCTCAGCAAATATTTTTTCACCCAAACTGGATGATACTTTCAGGTAATGATCAGTACACTAAGGCGACTTGGTTCCCCAAATTTCGTTCTTCTATGTTGAAGCGTTCGTTTCCAGTAACAGTTTGAATTTTAGGTTTCACTCTGTTTTCTCCTATATTGATAGATGTATTTGGAACTCTGAATCCAACAAGGTTTGTGCTAGGTTCTTGAAACTTGACACAATAAAGTAGTTTCACGTTCTATCTATATGTTTTGTTTCCTCTTGATGTAGCCCTAACAGTGACTGGCGAGAAACACTTTCATGGAAAGGGGTTGCCAGGCTTCCCAAATATACGAAACTCCAGAAATCTCAGGAAATATTTTTTCACCCAAACAGGATGATACTTTCAGGTAATGATCAGTACACTAAGGCGAATTGGTTCCCCAAATTTCGTTTTTCTATGTTAAAGCGTTCATTTCCAGTAACAGTTTGAATTTTTAGGTTTCACTCTGTTTTCTCCTATATTGATAGATGTATTTGGGAGTCTAAATCCAACATGGTTTGTGCTAGCTTCTTGAAACTTGACACAATAAAGTAGTTTCACGTTCTATCTCTATGTTTTGTTTCCTCTTGATGTAGCCCTAAACAGTGACTGGCGAGAAACACTTTCATGGAAAGGGGTTGCCAGATTTCCCAAAATTACGAATCTCCAGAAATCTCAGCAAATATTTTTTCACCCAAACTGGATGATACTTTCAGGTAATGATCACTACACTAAGGCGACTTGGTTCCCCAAATGTCGTTCTTCTATGTTGAAGCGTTCATTTCCAGTAACAGTTTGGAGTTTTTAGGTTTCACTCTGCTTTCTCCTATATTGATAGATGTATTTGGAACTCTAAATCCAACACGGTTTGTGCTAGCTTCTTGAAACTAGACACAATAATGTAGTTTCACGTTCTATCTCTATGTTTTGTTTCCTCTTTATGTAGCCCTAACAGTGACTGGCGAGAAACACTTTCATGGAAAGGGGTTGCCAGGCTTCCCAAATATACGAATCTCCAGAAATCTCAGCAAATATTTTTTCACCCAAACTGGATGATACTTTCAGGTAATGATCAGTACACTAAGGCGACTTGGTTCCCCAAATGTCGTTCTTCTATGTTGAAGCGTTCGTTTCCAGTAACAGTTTGAATTTTTAGGTTTCACTCTGTTTTCTCCTATATTGATAGATGTATTTGGAACTCTAAATCCAACACGGTTTGTGCTAGCTTCTTGAAACTTGACACAATAAAGTAGTTTCATGTTCTATCTCTATGTTTTGTTTCCTCTTGATGTAGCCCTAAGCAGTGACTGGCGAGAAACACTTTCATGGAAAGGGGTTGCCAGGCTTACCAAAATTACGAATCTCCAGAAATCTCAGCAAATATTTTTTCAACCAAACTGGATGATACTTTCAGGTAATGATCACTACACTAACGCGACTTGGTTCCCCAAATTTCGTTCTTCTATGTTGAAGCGTTCGTTTCCAGTAACAGTTTGAATTTTTAGGTTTCACTCTGTTTTCTCCTATATTGATAGATGTATTTGGAAGTCTAATTCCAACACGGTTTTTGCTAGCTTCTTGAAACTTGACACAATAAAGTAGTTTCACGTTCTATCTCTATGTTTTGTTTCCTCTTGATGTAGCCCTAAGCAGTGACTGGCGAGAAACACTTTCATGGAATGGGGTGGCTTCCCAAAATTACGAATCTCTAGAAATCTCAGCAAATATTTTTTCACCCAAACTGGATGATACTTTCAGGTAATGATCAGTACACTAAGGCGACTTGGTTCCCCAAATTTCGTTCTTCTATGTTGAAGCGTTCGTTTCCAGTAACAGTTTGAATTTTAGGTTTCACTCTGTTTTCTTCTATATTGATAGATGTATTTGGAACACTGAATCCAACAAGGTTGTTGCTAGGTTCTTGAAACTTGACACAATAAAGTAGTTTCATGTTCTATCTCTATGTTTTGTTTCCTCTTGATGTAGCCCTAACAGTGACTGGCGAGAAACACTTTCATGGAAAGGGGTTGCCAGGCTTCCCAAATATACGAATCTCCAGAAATCTCAGCAAATATTTTTTCACCCAAACTGGATGATACTTTCAGGTAATGATCACTACACTAACGCGACTTGGATCCCCAAATGTCGTTCTTCTATGTTGAAGCGTTCGTTTCCAGTAACAGTTTGAATTTTTAGGTTTCACTCTGCTTTCTCCTATATTGATAGATGTATTTGGAACTCTAAATCCAACACGGTTTGTGCTAGCTTCTTGAAACTTGACACAATAAAGTAGTTTCACGTTCTATCTCTATGTTTTGTTTCCTCTTGATGTAGCCCTAAGCAGTGACTGGCGAGAAACACTTTCATGGAAAGGGGTTGCCAGGCTTCCCAAAATTACGAAACTCCAGAAATCTCAGCAAACATTTTTTCACCCAAACTGGATGATACTTTCAGGTAATGATCAGTACACTAAGGCGACTTGGTTCCCCAAATGTCGTTCTTCTATGTTGAAGCGTTCTTTTCCAGTAACAGTTTGAATTTTTAGGTTTCACTCTGTTTTCTCCTATATTGATAGATGTATTTGGAACTCTAAATCCAACACGGTTTGTGCTAGCTTCTTGAAACTTGACACAATAAAGTAGTTTCACGTTCTATCTCTATGTTTTGTTTCCTCTTGATGTAGCGCTAACAGTGACTGGCGAGAAACACTTTCATGGAAAGGGGTTGCCAGGCTTCCCAAATATACGAATCTCCAGAAATCTCAGCAAATATTTTTTGACCCAAACTGGATGATACTTTCAGGTAATGATCAGTACACTAAGGCGACTTGGTTCCCCAAATGTCGTTCTTCTATGTTGAAGCGTTCGTTTCCAGTAACAGTTTGAATTTTTAGGTTTCACTCTGTTTTCTCCTATATTGATAGATGTATTTGGAACTCGGAATCCAACACGGTTTGTGCTAGCTTCTTGAAACTTGACACAATAAAGTAGTTTCACGTTCTATCTCTATGTTTTGTTTCCTCTTGATGTAGCCCTAAGCAGTGACTGGCGAGAAACACTTTCATGGAAAGAGGTTGCCAGGCTTTCCAAAATTACGAATCTCCAGAAATCTCAGCAAATATTTTTTCACCCAAACTGGATGAGACTTTCAGGTAATGATCAGTACACTAAGGCGACTTGGTTCCCCAAATGTCGTTCTTCTATGTTGAAGCGTTCGTTTCCAGTAACAGTTTGAATTTTTAGGTTTCACTCTGTTTTCTCCTATATTGATAGATGTATTTGGAACTCTAAATCCAACACGGTTTGTGCTAGCTTCTTGAAACTTGACACAATAAAGTAGTTTCACGTTTTATCTCTATGTTTTGTTTCCTCTTGATGTAGCCCTAACAGTGACTGGCGAGAAACACTTTCATGGAAAGGGGTTGCCAGGCTTCCCAAATATATGAATCTCCAGAAATCTCAGCAAATATTTTTTCACCCAAACTGGATGATACTTTCAGGTAATGATCAGTACACTAAGGCGACTTGGTTCCCCAAATTTCGTTTTTCTATGTTAAAGCGTTCGTTTCCAGTAACAGTTTGAATTTTTAGGTTTCACTCTGTTTTCTCCTATATTGATAGATGTATTTGGAACTCTAAATCCAACACGGTTTGTGCTAGCTTCTTGAAACTTGACACAATAAAGTAGTTTCACGTTCTATCTCTATGTTTTGTTTCCTCTTGATGTAGCCCTAAGCAGTGACTGGCGAGAAACACTTTCATGGAAAGGGGTGGCTTCCCAAAATTACGAATCTCCAGAAATCTCAGCAAATATTTTTTCACCCAAACTGGATGATACTTTCAGGTAATGATCAGTACACTAAGGCGACTTGGTTCCCCAAATTTCGTTCTTCTATGTTGAAGTGTTCGTTTCCAGTAACAGTTTGAATTTTTAGGTTTCACTCTGTTTTCTCCTATATTGATAGATGTATTTGGAACTCTAAATCCAACACGGTTTGTGCTAGCTTCTTGAAACTTGACACAATAAAGTAGTTTCACGTTCTATCTCTATGTTTTGTTTCCTCTTGATGTAGCCCTAACAGTGACTGGCGAGAAACACTTTCATGGAAAGGGGTTGCCAGGCTCCCCAAATATACGAATCTCCAGAAATCTCAGCAAATATTTTTTCACCCAAACAGGATGATACTTTCAGGTAATGATCAGTACACTAAGGCGACTTGGTTCCCCAAATTTCGTTTTTCTATGTTGAAGCGTTCGTTTCCAGTAACAGTTTGAATTTTTAGGTTTCACTCTGTTTTCTCCTATATTGATAGATGTATTTGGAACTCTAAATCCAACACGGTTTGTGCTAGCTTCTTGAAACTTGACACAATAAAGTAGTTTCACGTTCTATCTCTATGTTTTGTTTCCTCTTGATGTAGCCCTAAGCAGTGACTGGCGAGAAACACTTTCATGGAAAGGGGTTGCCAGGCTTCCCAAATATACGAATCTCCAGAAATCTCAGCAAATATTTTTTCACCCAAACTGGATGATACTTTCAGGTAATGATCAGTACACTAAGGCGACTTGGTTCCCCAAATGTCGTTCTTCTATGTTGAAGCGTTCGTTTCAAGTAACAGTTTGAATTTTTAGGTTTCACTCTGTTTTCTCCTATATTGATAGATGTATTTGGAACTCTAAATCCAACACGGTTTGTGCTAGCTTCTTGAAACTTGACACAATAAAGTAGTTTCACGTTCTATCCCAATGTTTTGTTTCCTCTTATGTAGCCCTAAGCAGTGACTGGCGAGAAACACTTTCATGGAAACGGGTTGCCAGGCTTCCCAAAATTACGAATCTCCAGAAATCTCAGCAAATATTTTTTCACCCAAATTGGATGATACTTTCAGGTAATGATCAGTACACTAAGGCGACTTGGTTCCCCAAATGTCGTTCTTCTATGTTGAAGCGTTCGTTTCCAGTAACAGTTTGAATTTTTAGGTTTCACTCTGTTTTCTCCTATATTGATAGATGTATTTGGAACTCTAAATCCAACACGGTTTGTGCTAGCTTTTTGAAACTTGACACAATAAAGTAGTTTCACGTTCTATCTCTATGTTTTGTTTCCTCTTGATGTAGCCCTAAGCAGTGACTGGCGAGAAACACTTTCATGGAAAGGGGTTGCCAGGCTTCCCAAAATTACGAATCTCCAGAAATCTCAGCAAATATTTTTTCACCCAAACTGGATGATACTTTCAGGTAATGATCAGTACACTAAGGCGACTTGGTTCCCCAAATGTCGTTCTTCTATGTTGAAGCGTTCGTTTCCAGTAACAGTTTGAATTTTTAGGTTTCACTCTGTTTTCTCCTATATTGATAGATGTATTTGGAACTCTGAATCCAACACGGTTTGTGCTAGCTTCTTGAAACTTGACACAATAAAGTAGTTTCACGTTCTATCTCTATGTTTTGTTTCCTCTTGATGTAGCCCTAAGCAGTGACTGGTGAGAAACACTTTCATGGAAAGGGGTGGCTTCCCTAATATACGAATCTCCAGAAATCTCAGCAAATATTTTTTCACCCAAACTGGATGATACTTTCAGGTAATGATCAGTACACTAAGGCGACTTGGTTCCCCAAATTTCGTTTTTCTATGTTAAAGCGTTCGTTTCCTGTAACAGTTTGAATTTTTAGGTTTCACTCTGTTTTCCCCTATATTGATAGATGTATTTGGAACTCTAAATCCAACACGGTTTGTGCTAGCTTCTTGAAACTTGACACAATAAAGTAGTTTCACGTTCTATCTCTATGTTTTGTTTCCTCTTTATGTAGCCCTAACAGTGACTGGCGAGAAACACTTTCATGGAAAGGGGTTGCCAGGCTTCCCAAATATACGAATCTCCAGAAATCTCAGCAAATATTTTTTCACCCAAACTGGATGATACTTTCAGGTAATCATCAGTACACTAAGGCGACTTGGTTCCCCAAATTTCGTTTTTCTATGTTAAAGCGTTCGTTTCCAGTAACAGTTTGAATTTTTAGGTTTCACTCTGTTTTCTCCTATATTGATAGATGTATTTGGAACTCTAAATCCAACACGGTTTGTGCTAGCTTTTTGAAACTTGACACAATAAAGTAGTTTCACGTTCTATCTCTATGTTTTGTTTCCTCTTGATGTAGCCCTAAGCAGTGACTGGCGAGAAACACTTTCATGGAAAGGGGTTGCCAGGCTTCCCAAAATTACGAATCTCCAGAAATCTCAGCAAATATTTTTTCACCCAAACTGGATGATACTTTCAGGTAATGATCAGTACACTAAGGCGACTTGGTTCCCCAAATGTTGTTCTTCTATGTTGAAGCGTTCGTTTCCAGTAACAGTTTGAATTTTTAGGTTTCACTCTGTTTTCTCCTATATTGATAGATGTATTTGGAACTCTAAATCCAACACGGTTTGTGCTAGCTTCTTGAAACTTGACACAATAAAGTAGTTTCACGTTCTATCTCTATGTTTTGTTTCCTCTTGATGTAGCCCTAACAGTGACTGGCGAGAAACACTTTCATGGAAAGGGGTTGCCAGGCTTCCCAAATATACGAATCTCCAGAAATCTCAGCAAATATTTTTTGACCCAAACTGGATGATACTTTCAGGTAATGATCAGTACACTAAGGCGACTTGATTCCCCAAATGTCGTTCTTCTATGTTGAAGCGTTCGTTTCCAGTAACAGTTTGAATTTTTAGGTTTCACTCTGTTTTCTCCTATATTGATAGATGTATTTGGAACTCTAAATCCAACACGGTTTGTGCTAGCTTCTTGAAGCTTGACACAATAAAGTAGTTTCACGTTCTATCTCTATGTTTTGTTTCCTCTTGATGTAGCCCTAACAGTGACTGGCGAGAAACACTTTCATGGAAAGGGGTTGCCAGGCTTCCCAAATATACGAATCTCCCGAAATCTCAGCAAATATTTTTTCACCCAAACTGGATGATACTTTCAGGTAATGATCAGTACACTAAGGCGACTTGGTTCCCCAAATGTCGTTCTTCTATGTTGAAGCGTTCGTTTCCAGTAACAGTTTGAATTTTTAGGTTTCACTCTGTTTTCTCCTTTATTGATAGATGTATTTGGAATTCTGAATCCAACACGGTTTGTGCTAGCTTCTTGAAACTTGACACAATAAAGTAGTTTCACGTTCTATCTCTATGTTTTGTTTCCTCTTGATGTAGCCCTAACAGTGACTGGCGAGAAACACTTTCATGGAAAGGGGTTGCCAGGCTTCCCTAATATACGAAACTCCAGAAATCTCAGCAAATATTTTTTCACCCAAACTGGATGATACTTTCAGGTAATGATCAGTACACTAAGGCGACTTGGTTCCCCAAATGTCGTTCTTCTATGTTGAAGCGTTCGTTTCCAGTAACAGTTTGAATTTTTAGGTTTCACTCTGTTTTCTTTTATTTTGATAGATGTATTTGGAACTCTAAATCCAACACGGTTTGTGCTAGCTTCTTGAAACTTGACACAATAAAGTAGTTTCATGTTCTATCTCTATGTTTTGTTTCCTCTTCATGTAGCCCTAACAGTGATTGGCGAGAAACACTTTCATGGAAAGGGGTTGCCAGGCTTCCCAAATATACGAATTTCCAGAAATCTCAGCAAATATTTTTTCACCCAAACTGGATGATACTTTCAGGTAATAATCACTACACTAACGCAACTTGGTTCCCCAAATTTCGTTCTTCTATGTTGAAGCGTTCGTTTCCAGTAACAGTTTGAATTTTTAGGTTTCACTCTGTTTTCTCCTATATTGATAGATGTATTTGGAACTCTAAATCCAACACGGATTGTGCTAGCTTCTTGAAACTTGACACAATAAAATAGTTTCACGTTCTATCTCTATGTTTTGTTTCCTCTTGATGTAGACCTAAGCAGTTACTGGCAAGAAACACTTTCATGGAAAGGGGTGGCTTCCCAAAAATACGAATCTACAGAAATCTCAGCAAATATTTTTTCACCCAAACTGGATGATACTTTCAGGTAATGATCAGTACACTAAGGCGACTTGGTTCCCCAAATTTCGTTCTTCTATGTTGAAGCGTTCGTTTCCAGTAACAGTTTGAATTTTAGGTTTCACTCTGTTTTCTCCTATATTGATAGATGTATTTGGAACTCTGAATCCAACAAGGTTTGTGCTAGGTTCTTGAAACTTGACACAATAAAGTAGTTTCACGTTCTATCTATATGTTTTGTTTCCTCTTGATGTAGCCCTAACAGTGACTGGCGAGAAACACTTTCATGCAAAGGGGTTGCCAGGCTTCCCAAATATATGAATCTCCAGAAATCTCAGGAAGTATTTTTTCACCCAAAGAGGATGATACTTTCAGGTAATGATCAGTACAGTAAGGCGACTTGGTTCCCCAAATTTCGTTTTTCTATGTTAAAGCGTTCGTTTCCAGTAACAGTTTGAATTTTTAGGTTTCACTCTGTTTTCTCCTATATTGATAGATGTATTTGGAAGTCTAAATCCAACACGGTTTGTTCTAGCTTCTTGAAACTTGACACAATAAAGTAGTTTCACGTTCTATCTCTATGTTTTGTTTCCTCTTGATGTAGCCCTAAGCAGTGACTGGCGAGAAACACTTTCATGGAAAGGGGTTGCCAGGCTTCCCAAAATTACGAATCTCCAGAAATCTCAGCAAATATTTTTTCACCCAAACTGGATGGTACTTTCAGGTAATGATCAGTATACTAAGGCGACTTGGTTCCCCAAATGCCGTTCTTCTATGTTGAAGCGTTCGTTTCCAGTAACAGTTTGAATTTTTAGGTTTCACTCTGTTTTCTCCTATATTGATAGATGTATTTGGAACTCTAAATCCAACACGGTTTGTGCTAGCTTCTTGAAACTTGACACAATAAAGTAGTTTCACGTTCTATCTCTGTTTTGTTTCCACATGATGTAGCCCTAAGCAGTGACTGGCGAGAATCACATTCATTGAAAGGGGTGGCTTCCCAAAATTACGAATCTCCAGAAATCTCAGCAAATATTTTTTCACCCAAACTGGATGATACTTTCAGGTAATGATTAGTACACTAAGGCGACTTGGTTCCCCAAATTTCGTTCTTCTATGTTGAAGCGTTCGTTTCCAGTAACAGTTTGAATTTTAGGTTTCACTCTGTTTTCTCTTATATTGATAGATGTATTTGGAACTCTGAATCCAACAAGGTTTCTGCTAGGTTCTTGAAACTTGACACAATAAAGTAGTTTCACGTTCTATCTCTGTTTTGTTTCCACTTGATGTAGCCCTAAGCAGTGACTGGCGAGAAACACATTCATTGAAAGGGGTGGCTTCCCAAAATTACGAATCTCCAGAAATCTCAGCAAATATTTTTTCACCCAAACTAGATGATACTTTCAGGTAATGATCAGTACACTAAGGCGACTTGGTTCCCCAAATTTCGTTCTTCTATGTTGAAGCGTTCGTTTCCAGTAACAGTTTGAATTTTAGGTTTCACTCTGTTTTCTCCTATATTGATAGATGTATTTGGAACTCTGAATCCAACAAGGTTTCTGCTCGGTTCTTGAAACTTGACACAATAAAGTAGTTTCATGTTCTATCTCTGTGTTTTGTTTCCTCTTGACGTAGCCCTAACAGTGACTGGCGAGAAACACTTTCATGGAAAGGGGTTGCCAGGCTTCCCAAATATACGAATCTCCAGAAATCTCAGCAAATATTTTTTCACCCAAACTGGATGATACTTTCAGGTAATGATCAGTACACTAAGGCGACTTGGTTCCCCAAATTTCGTTCTTCTATGTTGAAGCGTTCGTTTCCAGTAACAGTTTGAATTTTAGGTTTCATTCTGTTTTCTCCTATATTGATAGATGTATTTGGAACTCTGAATCCAACAAGGTTTGTGCTATGTTCTTGAAACTTGACACAATAAAGTAGTTTCACGTTCTATCTATATGTTTTGTTTCCTCTTGATGTAGCCCTAACAGTGACTGGCGAGAAACACTTTCATGGAAAGGGGTTGCCAGGCTTCCCAAATATATGAATCTCCAGAAATCTCAGGAAATATTTTTTCACCCAAACAGGATGATACTTTCAGGTAATGATCAGTACACTAAGGCGACTTGGTTCCCCAAATTTCGTTTTTCTATGTTAAAGCGTTCGTTTCCAGTAACAGTTTGAATTTTTAGGTTTCACTCTGTTTTCTCCTATATTGATAGATGTATTTGGAAGTCTAAATCCAACACGGTTTGTGCTAGCTTCTTGAAACTTGACACAATAAAGTAGTTTCACGTTCTATCTCTATGTTTTGTTTCCTCTTGATGTAGCCCTAAGCAGTGACTGGCGAGAAACACTTTCATGGAAAGGGGTTGCCAGGCTTCCCAAAATTACGAATCTCCAGAAATCTCAGCAAATATTTTTTCACCCAAACTGGATGATACTTTCAGGTAATGATCAGTACACTAAGGCGACTTGGTTCCCCAAATGCCGTTCTTCTATGTTGAAGCGTTCGTTTCCAGTAACAGTTTGAATTTTTAGGTTTCACTCTGTTTTCTCCTATATTGATAGATGTATTTGGAACTCTAAATCCAACACGGTTTGTGCTAGCCTCTTGAAACTTGACACAATAAAGTAGTTTCACGTTCTATCTCTATGTTTTGTTTACTCTTGATGTAGCCCAAACAATGACTGGCAAGAAACACTTTCATGGAAAGGGGTTGCCAGGCTTCCAAAATATACGAATCTCCAGAAATCTCAGCAAATATTTTTTCACCCAAACTGGATGATACTTTCAGGTAATGATCAGTACACTAAGGCGACTTGGTTCCCCAAATGTCGTTCTTCTATGTTGAAGCGTTCGTTTCCAGTAACAGTTTGAATTTTTAGGTTTCACTCTGTTTTCTCCTATATTGATAGATGTATTTGGAACTCTAAATCCAACACGGTTTGTGCTAGCCTCTTGAAACTTGACACAATAAAGTAGTTTCACGTTCTATCTCTATGTTTTGTTTCCTCTTGATGTAGCCCAAACAGTGACTGGCAAGAAACACTTTCATGGAAAGGGGTTGCCAGGCTTCCAAAATATACGAATCTCCAGAAATCTCAGCAAATATTTTTTCACCCAAACTGGATGATACTTTCAGGTAATGATCAGTACACTAAGGCGACTTGGTTCCCCTAATGTCGTTCTTCTATGTTGAAGCGTTCGTTTCCAGTAACAGTTTGAATTTTTAGGTTTCACTCTGTTTTCTCCTATATTGATAGATGTATTTGGAACTCTAAATCCAACACGGTTTGTGCTAGCTTCTTGAAACTTGACACAATAAAGTAGTTTCACGTTCTATCTCTATGTTTTCTTTCCACTTGATGTAGCCCTAAGCAATGACTGGCGAGAAACACATTCATGGAAAGGGGTGGCTTCCCAAAATTACGAATCTCCAGAAATCTCAGCAAATATTTTTTTCACCCAAACTGGATGATACTTTCAGGTAATGATCAGTACACTAAGGCGACTTGGTTCCCCAAATTTCGTTCTTCTATGTTGAAGCGTTCGTTTCCAGTAACAGTTTGAATTTTAGGTTTCACTCTGTTTTCTCCTATATTGATAGATGTATTTGGAACTCTAAATCCAACACGGTTTGTGCTAGCTTCTTGAAACTTGACACAATAAAGTAGTTTCACGTTCTATCTCTATGTTTTGTTTCCTCTTGATGTAGCCCTAACAGTGACTGGCGAGAAACACTTTCATGGAAAGGGGTTGCCAGGCTTCCCAAATACACGAAACTCCAGAAATCTCAGCAAATATTTTTTCACCCAAACTGGATGATACTTTCAGGTAATGATCAGTACACTAAGGCGACTTGGTTCCCCAAATTTCGTTCTTCTATGTTGAAGCGTTCGTTTCCAGTAACAGTTTGAATTTTTAGGTTTCACTCTGTTTTCTCCTATATTGATAGATGTATTTGGAACTCTAAATCCAACACGGTTTGTGCTAGCTTCTTGAAACTTGACACAATAAAGTAGTTTCACGTTCTATCTCTATGTTTTGTTTCCTCTTGATGTAGCCCTAAGCAGTGACTGGCGAGAAACAATTTCATGGAAAGGGGTTGCCAGGCTTCCCAAAATTACGAATCTCCAGAAATCTCAGGAAATATTTTTTCACCCAAACAGGATGATACTTTCAGGTAATGATCAGTACACTAAGGCGACTTGGTTCCCCAAATTTCGTTTTTCTATGTTGAAGCGTTCGTTTCCAGTAACAGTTTGAATTTTTAGGTTTCACTCTGTTTTCTCCTATATTGATAGATGTATTTGGAACTCTAAATCCAACACGGTTTGTGCTAGCTTTTTGAAACTTGACACAATAAAGTAGTTTCACGTTCTATCTCTATGTTTTGTTTCCTCTTGATGTAGCCCTAACAGTGACTGGCGAGAAACACTTTCATGGAAAGGCGTTGCCAGGCTTCCCAAATACACGAAACTCCAGAAATCTCAGCAAATATTTTTTTCACCCAAACTGGATGATACTTTCAGGTAATGATCAGTACACTAAGGCGACTTGGTTCCCCAAATGTCGTTCTTCTATGTTGAAGCGTTCGTTTCCAGTAAGAGTTTGAATTTTTAGGTTTCACTCTGTTTTCTCCTATATTGATAGATGTATTTGGAACTCTAAATCCAACACGGTTTGTGCTAGCTTCTTGAAACTTGACACAATAAAGTAGTTTCACGTTCTATCTCTATGTTTTGTTTCCTCTTGATGTAGCCCTAACAGTGACTGGCGAGAAACACTTTCATGGAAAGGGGTTGCCAGGCTTCCCAAATATACGAATCTCCAGAAATCTCAGCAAATATTTTTTCACCCAAACTGGATGATACTTTCAGGTAATGATCAGTACACTAAGGCGACTTGGTTCCATAAATTTCGTTTTTCTATGTTAAAGCTTTCGTTTCCAGTAACAGTTTGAATATTTAGGTTTCACTCTATTTTCTCCTATGTTGATAGATGTATTTGGAACTCTAAATCCAACACGGTTTGTGCTAGCTTCTTGAAACTTGACACAATAAAGTAGTTTCACGTTCTATCTCTATGTTTTGTTTCCTCTTGATGTAGCCCTAAGCAGTGACTGGCGAGAAACACTTTCATGGAAAGGGGTTGCCAGGCTTACCAAAATTACGAATCTCCAGAAATCTCAGCAAATATTTTTTCAACCAAACTGGATGATACTTTCAGGTAATGATCACTACACTAACGCGACTTGGTTCCCCAAATTTCGTTCTTCTATGTTGAAGCGTTCGTTTCCAGTAACAGTTTGAATTTTTAGGTTTCACTCTGTTTTCTCCTATATTGATAGATGTATTTGGAACTGTAAATCCAACACGGTTTGTGCTAGCTTCTTGAAACTTTACACAATAATGTAGTTTCACGTTCTATCCCTATGTTTTGTTTCCTCTTGATGTAGCCCTAAGCAGTGACTGGCGAGAAACACTTTCATGGAAACGGGTTGCCAGGCTTCCGAAAATTACGAATCTCCAGAAATCTCAGCAAATATTTTTTCACCCAAACAGGATGATACTTTCAGGTAATGATTAGTACACGAAGGCGACTTGGTTCCCCAAATGTCGTTCTTCTATGTTGAAGCGTTCGTTTCCAGTAACAGTTTGAATTTTTAGGTTTCACTCTGTTTTCTCCTATATTGATAGATGTATTTGGAACTCTAAATCCAACACGGTTTGTGCTATCTTCTGGAAACTTGACATAATAAAGTAGTTTCACGTTCTATCTCTATGTTTTGTTTCCTCTTGATGTAGCCCTAAGCAGTGACTGGCGAGAAACACTTTCATGGAAAGGGGTTGCCAGGCTTCCCAAAATTACGAATCTCCAGAAATCTCAGCAAATATTTTTTCACCCAAACTGGATGATACTTTCAGGTAATGATCAGTACACTAAGGCGACTTGGTTCCCCAAATTTCGTTCTTCTATGTTGAAGCGTTCGTTTCCAGTAACAGTTTGAATTTTAGGTTTCACTCTGTTTTCTCCTATATTGATAGATGTATTTGGAACTCTGAATCCAACAAGGTTTGTGCTAGGTTCTTGAAACTTGACACAATAAAGTAGTTTCACGTTCTATCTATATGTTTTGTTTCCTCTTGATGTAGCCCTAACAGTGACTGGCGAGAAACACTTTCATGGAAAGGGGTTGCCAGGCTTCCCAAATATACGAAACTCCAGAAATCTCAGGAAATATTTTTTCACCCAAACAGGATGATACTTTCAGGTAATGATCAGTACACTAAGGCGAATTGGTTCCCCAAATTTCGTTTTTCTATGTTAAAGCGTTCATTTCCAGTAACAGTTTGAATTTTTAGGTTTCACTCTGTTTTCTCCTATATTGATAGATGTATTTGGGAGTCTAAATCCAACATGGTTTGTGCTAGCTTCTTGAAACTTGACACAATAAAGTAGTTTCACGTTCTATCTCTATGTTTTGTTTCCTCTTGATGTAGCCCTAAACAGTGACTGGCGAGAAACACTTTCATGGAAAGGGGTTGCCAGATTTCCCAAAATTACGAATCTCCAGAAATCTCAGCAAATATTTTTTCACCCAAACTGGATGATACTTTCAGGTAATGATCACTACACTAAGGCGACTTGGTTCCCCAAATGTCGTTCTTCTATGTTGAAGCGTTCATTTCCAGTAACAGTTTGGATTTTTAGGTTTCACTCTGCTTTCTCCTATATTGATAGATGTATTTGGAACTCTAAATCCAACACGGTTTGTGCTAGCTTCTTGAAACTAGACACAATAATGTAGTTTCACGTTCTATCTCTATGTTTTGTTTCCTCTTTATGTAGCCCTAACAGTGACTGGCGAGAAACACTTTCATGGAAAGGGGTTGCCAGGCTTCCCAAATATACGAATCTCCAGAAATCTCAGCAAATATTTTTTCACCCAAACTGGATGATACTTTCAGGTAATGATCAGTACACTAAGGCGACTTGGTTCCCCAAATGTCGTTCTTCTATGTTGGAGCGTTCGTTTCCAGTAACAGTTTGAATTTTTAGGTTTCACTCTGTTTTCTCCTATATTGATAGATGTATTTGGAACTCTAAATCCAACACGGTTTGTGCTAGCTTCTTGAAACTTGACACAATAAAGTAGTTTCATGTTCTATCTCTATGTTTTGTTTCCTCTTGATGTAGCCCTAAGCAGTGACTGGCGAGAAACACTTTCATGGAAAGGGGTTGCCAGGCTTACCAAAATTACGAATCTCCAGAAATCTCAGCAAATATTTTTTCAACCAAACTGGATGATACTTTCAGGTAATGATCACTACACTAACGCGACTTGGTTCCCCAAATTTCGTTCTTCTATGTTGAAGCGTTCGTTTCCAGTAACAGTTTGAATTTTAGGTTTCACTCTGTTTTCTTCTATATTGATAGATGTATTTGGAACACTGAATCCAACAAGGTTGTTGCTAGGTTCTTGAAACTTGACACAATAAAGTAGTTTCATGTTCTATCTCTATGTTTTGTTTCCTCTTGATGTAGCCCTAACAGTGACTGGCGAGAAACACTTTCATGGAAAGGGGTTGCCAGGCTTCCCAAATATACGAATCTCCAGAAATCTCAGCAAATATTTTTTCACCCAAACTGGATGATACTTTCAGGTAATGATCACTACACTAACGCGACTTGGATCCCCAAATGTCGTTCTTCTATGTTGAAGCGTTCGTTTCCAGTAACAGTTTGAATTTTTAGGTTTCACTCTGCTTTCTCCTATATTGATAGGTGTATTTGGAACTCTAAATCCAACACGGTTTGTGCTAGCTTCTTGAAACTTGACACAATAAAGTAGTTTCACGTTCTATCTCTATGTTTTGTTTCCTCTTGATGTAGCCCTAAGCAGTGACTGGCGAGAAACACTTTCATGGAAAGGGGTTGCCAGGCTTCCCAAAATTACGAAACTCCAGAAATCTCAGCAAATATTTTTTCACCCAAACTGGATGATACTTTCAGGTAATGATCAGTACACTAAGGCGACTTGGTTCCCCAAATGTCGTTCTTCTATGTTGAAGCGTTCGTTTCCAGTAACAGTTTGAATTTTTAGGTTTCACTCTGTTTTCTCCTATATTGATAGATGTATTTGGAACTCTAAATCCAACACGGTTTGTGCTAGCTTCTTGAAACTTGACACAATAAAGTAGTTTCACGTTCTATCTCTATGTTTTGTTTCCTCTTGATGTAGCGCTAACAGTGACTGGCGAGAAACACTTTCATGGAAAGGGGTTGCCAGGCTTCCCAAATATACGAATCTCCAGAAATCTCAGCAAATATTTTTTGACCCAAACTGGATGATACTTTCAGGTAATGATCAGTACACTAAGGCGACTTGGTTCCCCAAATGTCGTTCTTCTATGTTGAAGCGTTCGTTTCCAGTAACAGTTTGAATTTTTAGGTTTCACTCTGTTTTCTCCTATATTGATAGATGTATTTGGAACTCTAAATCCAACACGGTTTGTGCTAGCTTCTTGAAACTTGACACAATAAAGTAGTTTCACGTTCTATCTCTATGTTTTGTTTCCTCTTGATGTAGCCCTAAGCAGTGACTGGCGAGAAACACTTTCATGGAAAGAGGTTGCCAGGCTTTCCAAAATTACGAATCTCCAGAAATCTCAGCAAATATTTTTTCACCCAAACTGGATGAGACTTTCAGGTAATGATCAGTACACTAAGGCGACTTGGTTCCCCAAATGTCGTTCTTCTATGTTGAAGCGTTCGTTTCCAGTAACAGTTTGAATTTTTAGGTTTCACTCTGTTTTCACCTATATTGATAGATGTATTTGGAACTCTAAATCCAACACGGTTTGTGCTAGCTTCTTGAAACTTGACACAATAAAGTAGTTTCACGTTTTATCTCTATGTTTTGTTTCCTCTTGATGTAGCCCTAACAGTGACTGGCGAGAAACACTTTCATGGAAAGGGGTTGCCAGGCTTCCCAAATATATGAATCTCCAGAAATCTCAGCAAATATTTTTTCACCCAAACTGGATGATACTTTCAGGTAATGATCAGTACACTAAGGCGACTTGGTTCCCCAAATTTCGTTTTTCTATGTTAAAGCGTTCGTTTCCAGTAACAGTTTGAATTTTTAGGTTTCACTCTGTTTTCTCCTATATTGATAGATGTATTTGGAACTCTAAATCCAACACGGTTTGTGCTAGCTTCTTGAAACTTGACACAATAAAGTAGTTTCACGTTCTATCTCTATGTTTTGTTTCCTCTTGATGTAGCCCTAAGCAGTGACTGGCGAGAAACACTTTCATGGAAAGGGGTGGCTTCCCAAAATTACGAATCTCTAGAAATCTCAGCAAATATTTTTTCACCCAAACTGGATGATACTTTCAGGTAATGTTCAGTACACTAAGGCGACTTGGTTCCCCAAATTTCGTTCTTCTATGTTGAAGCGTTCGTTTCCAGTAACAGTTTGAATTTTAGGTTTCACTCTGTTTTCTTCTATATTGATAGATGTATTTGGAACACTGAATCCAACAAGGTTTGTGCTAGGTTCTTGAAACTTGACACAATAAAGTAGTTTCACGTTCTATCTCTATGTTTTGTTTCCTCTTGATGTAGCCCTAAGCAGTGACTGGCGAGAAACACTTTCATGGAAAGGGGTTGCCAGGCTTACCAAAATTACGAATCTCCAGAAATCTCAGCAAATATTTTTTCAACCAAACTGGATGATACTTTCAGGTAATGATCACTACACTAACGCGACTTGGTTCCCCAAATTTCGTTCTTCTATGTTGAAGCGTCCGTTTCCAGTAACAGTTTGAATTTTTAGGTTTCACTCTGTTTTCTCCTATATTGATAGATGTATTTGGAAGTCTAAATCCAACACGGTTTGTGCTAGCTTCTTGAAACTTGACACAATAAAGTAGTTTCACGTTCTATCTCTATGTTTTGTTTCCTCTTGATGTAGCCCTAAGCAGTGACTGGCGAGAAACACTTTCATGGAAAGGGGTGGCTTCCCAAAATTACGAATCTCTAGAAATCTCAGCAAATATTTTTTCACCCAAACTGGATGATACTTTCAGGTAATGATCAGTACACTAAGGCGACTTGGTTCCCCAAATTTCGTTCTTCTATGTTGAAGCGTTCGTTTCCAGTAACAGTTTGAATTTTAGGTTTCACTCTGTTTTCTTCTATATTGATAGATGTATTTGGAACACTGAATCCAACAAGGTTTGTGCTAGGTTCTTGAAACTTGACACAATAAAGTAGTTTCACGTTCTATCTCTATGTTTTGTTTCCTCTTGATGTAGCCCTAAGCAGTGACTGGCGAGAAACACTTTCATGGAAAGGGGTTGCCAGGCTTCCCAAAATTACGAATCTCCAGAAATCTCAGCAAATATTTTTTCACCCAAACTGGATGATACTTTCAGGTAATGATCAGTACACTAAGGCGACTTGGTTCCCCAAATTTCGTTCTTCTATGTTGAAGTGTTCGTTTCCAGTAACAGTTTGAATTTTTAGGTTTCACTCTGTTTTCTCCTATATTGATAGATGTATTTGGAACTCTAAATCCAACACGGTTTGTGCTAGCTTCTTGAAACTTGACACAATAAAGTAGTTTCACGTTCTATCTCTATGTTTTGTTTCCTCTTGATGTAGCCCTAAGCAGTGACTGGCGAGAAACACTTTCATGGAAAGGGGTTGCCAGGCTTCCCAAAATTACGAAACTCCAGAAATCTCAGCAAATACTTTTTCACCCAAACAGGATGATACTTACAGGTAATGATCAGTACACTAAGGCGACTTGGTTCCCCAAATGTCGTTCTTCTATGTTGAAGCGTTCGTTTCCAGTAACAGTTTGAATTTTTAGGTTTCACTCTGTTTTCTCCTATATTGATAGATGTATTTGGAACTCTAAATCCAACACGGTTTGTGCTAGCTTCTTGAAACTTGACACAATAAAGTAGTTTCACGTTCTATCTCTATGTTTTGTTTCCTCTTGATGTAGCCCTAAGCAGTGACTGGCGAGAAACACTTTCATGGAAAGGGGTTGCCAGGCTTCCCAAAATTACGAATCTCCAGAAATCTCAGCAAATATTTTTTCACCCAAACTGGATGATACTTTCAGGTAATGATCACTACACTAACGCGACTTGGTTTCCCAAATGTCGTTCTTCTATGTTGAAGCATTCGTTTCCAGTAACAGTTTGAATTTTTAGGTTTCACTCTGTTTTCTCCTATATTGATAGATGTATTTGGAACTCTAAATCCAACACGGTTTGTGCTAGCTTCTTGAAACTTGACACAATAAAGTAGTTTCACGTTCTATCTCTATGTTTTGTTTCCTCTTGATGTAGCCCTAAGCAGTGACTGGCGAGAAACACTTTCATGGAAAGGGGTTGCCAGGCTTCCCAAAATTACGAATCTCCAGAAATCTCAGCAAATATTTTTTCACCCAAACTGGATGATACTTTCAGGTAATGATCAGTACACTAAGGCGACTTGGTTCCCCAAATGTCGTTCTTCTATGTTGAAGCGTTCGTTTCCAGTAACAGTTTGAATTTTTAGGTTTCACTCTGTTTTCTCCTATATTGATAGATGTATTTGGAACTCTGAATCCAACACGGTTTGTGCTAGCTTCTTGAAACTTGACACAATAAAGTAGTTTCACGTTCTATCTCTATGTTTTGTTTCCTCTTGATGTAGCCCTAAGCAGTGACTGGTGAGAAACACTTTCATGGAAAGGGGTGGCTTCCCAAATATACGAATCTCCAGAAATCTCAGCAAATATTTTTTCACCCAAACTGGATGATACTTTCAGGTAATGATCAGTACACTAAGGCGACTTGGTTCCCCAAATTTCGTTTTTCTATGTTAAAGCGTTCGTTTCCTGTAACAGTTTGAATTTTTAGGTTTCACTCTGTTTTCTCCTATATTGATAGATGTATTTGGAACTCTAAATCCAACACGGTTTGTGCTAGCTTCTTGAAACTTGACACAATAAAGTAGTTTCACGTTCTATCTCTATGTTTTGTTTCCTCTTGATGTAGCCCTAACAGTGACTGGCGAGAAACACTTTCATGGAAAGGGGTTGCCAGGCTTCCCATATATACGAATCTCCAGAAATCTCAGCAAATATTTTTTGACCCAAACTGGATGATACTTTCAGGTAATGATCAGTACACTAAGGCGACTTGGTTCCCCAAATGTCGTTCTTCTATGTTGAAGCGTTCGTTTCCAGTAACAGTTTGAATTTTTAGGTTTCACTCTGTTTTCTCCTATATTGATAGATGTATTTGGAACTCTAAATCCAACACGGTTTGTGCTAGCTTCTTGAAACTTGACACAATAAAGTAGTTTCACGTTCTATCTCTATGTTTTGTTTCCTCTTGATGTAGCCCTAAGCAGTGACTGGCGAGAAACACTTTCATGGAAAGGGGTTGCCAGGCTTCCCAAAATTACGAATCTCCAGAAATCTCAGCAAATATTTTTTCACCCAAACTGGATGATACTTTCAGGTAATGATCAGTACACTAAGGCGACTTGGTTCCCCAAATGTCGTTCTTCTATGTTGAAGCGTTCGTTTCCAGTAACAGTTTGAATTTTTAGGTTTCACTCTGTTTTCTCCTATATTGATAGATGTATTTGGAACTCTAAATCCAACACGGTTTGTGCTAGCTTCTTGAAACTTGACACAATAAAGTAGTTTCACGTTCTATCCCTATGTTTTGTTTCCTCTTGATGTAGCCCTAAGCAGTGACTGGCGAGAAACACTTTCATGGAAAGGGGTTGCCAGGCTTCCCAAAATTACGAATCTCCAGAAATCTCAGCAAATATTTTTTCACCCAAACTGGATGATACTTTCAGGTAATGATCAGTACACTAAGGCGACTTGGTTCCCCAAATGTCGTTCTTCTATGTTGAAGCGTTCGTTTCCAGTAACAGTTTGAATTTTTAGGTTTCACTCTGTTTTCTCCTATATTGATAGATGTATTTGGAACTCTAAATCCAACACGGTTTGTGCTAGCTTCTTGAAACTTGACACAATAAAGTAGTTTCACGTTCTATCTCTATGTTTTGTTTCCTCTTGATGTAGCCCTAAGCAGTGACTGGCGAGAAACACTTTCATGGAAAGGGGTTGCCAGGCTTCCCAAAATAACGAATCTCCAGAAATCTCAGCAAATATTTTTTCACCCAAACTGGATGATACTTTCAGGTAATGATCAGTACACTAAGGCGACTTGGTTCCCCAAATGTCGTTCTTCTATGTTGAAGCGTTCGTTTCCAGTAACAGTTTGAATTTTTAGGTTTCACTCTGTTTTCTCCTATATTGATAGATGTATTTGGAACTCTAAATCCAACACGGTTTGTGCTAGCTTCTTGAAACTTGACACAATAAAGTAGTTTCACGTTCTATCTCTATGTTTTGTTTCCTCTTGATGTAGCCCTAAGCAGTGACTGGTGAGAAACACTTTCATGGAAAGGGGTGGCTTCCCAAATATACGAATCTCCAGAAATCTCAGCAAATATTTTTTCACCCAAACTGGATGATACTTTCAGGTAATGATCAGTACACTAAGGCGATTTGGTTCCCCAAATTTCGTTTTTCTATGTTAAAGCTTTCGTTTCCAGGAACAGTTTGAATTTTTAGGTTTCACTCTGTTTTCTCCTATATGGATAGATGTATTTGGAACTCTAAATCCAACACGGTTTGTGCTAGCTTCTTGAAACTTGACACAATAAAGTAGTTTCACGTTCTATCTCTATGTTTTGTTTCCTCTTGATGTAGCCCTAAGCAGTGACTGGCGAGAAACACTTTCATGGAAAGGGGTTGCCAGGCTTCCCAAAATTACGAATCTCCAGAAATCTCAGCAAATATTTTTTCACCCAAACTGGATGATACTTTCAGGTAATGATCAGTACACTAAGGCGACTTGGTTCCCCAAATGTCGTTCTTCTATGTTGAAGCGTTCGTTTCCAGTAACAGTTTGAATTTTTAGGTTTCACTCTGTTTTCTCCTATATTGATAGTTGTATTTGGAACTCTAAATCCAACACGGTTTGTGCTAGCTTCTTGAAACTTGACACAATAAAGTAGTTTCACGTTCTATCTCTATGATTTGTTTCCTCTTGATGTAGCCCTAAGCAGTGACTGGCGAGAAACACTTTCATGGAAAGGGGTTGCCAGGCTTCCCAAAATTACGAATCTCCAGAAATCTCAGCAAATATTTTTTCACCCAAACTGGATGATACTTTCAGGTAATGATCAGTACACTAAGGCGACTTGGTTCCCCAAATGTCGTTCTTCTATGTTGAAGCGTTCGTTTCCAGTAACAGTTTGAATTTTTAGGTTTCACTCTGTTTTCTCCTATATTGATAGATGTATTTGGAACTCTAAATCAAACAGGGTTTGTGCTAGCTTCTTGAAACTTGACACAATAAAGTAGTTTCACGTTCTATCTCTATGTTTTGATTCCTCTTGATGTAGCCCTAACAGTGACTGGCGAGAAACACTTTCATGGAAAGTGGTTGCCAGGCTTCCCAAATATACGAATCTCCAGAAATCTCAGGAAATATTTTTTCACCCAAACAGGATGATACTTTCAGGTAATGATCAGTACACTAAGGCGACTTGGTTCCCCAAATTTCGTTTTTCTATGTTAAAGCGTTCGTTTCCAGTAACAGTTTGAATTTTTAGGTTTCACTCTGTTTTCTCCTATATTGATAGAAGTATTTGGAACTCTAAATCCAACACGGTTTGTGCTAGCTTCTTGAAACTTGACACAATAAAGTAGTTTCACGTTCTATCTCTATGTTTTGTTTCCTCTTGATGTAGCCCTAAGCAGTGACTGGCGAGAAACACTTTCATGGAAAGGGGTTGCCAGGCTTCCCAAAATTACGAATCTCCAGAAATCTCAGCAAATATTTTTTCACCCAAACTGGATGATACTTTCAGGTAATGATCAGTACACTAAGGCGACTTGGTTCCCCAAATGTCGTTCTTCTATGTTGAAGCGTTCGTTTCCAGTAACAGTTTGAATTTTTAGGTTTCACTCTGTTTTCTCCTATATTGATAGATGTATTTGGAACTCTAAATCCAACACGGTTTGTGCAAGCTTCTTGAAACTTGACACAATAAAGTAGTTTCACGTTCTATCTCTATGTTTTGTTTCCTCTTGATGTAGCGCTAACAGTGACTGGCGAGAAACACTTTCATGGAAAGGGTTTGCCAGGCTTCCCAAATATACGAATCTCCAGAAATCTCAGCAAATATTTTTTGACCCAAACTGGATGATACTTTTAGGTAATGATCAGTACACTAATGCGACTTGGTTCCCCAAATGTCGTTCTTCTATGTTGAAGCGTTCGTTTCCAGTAACAGTTTGAATTTTTAGGTTTCACTCTGTTTTCTCCTATATTGATAGATGTATTTGGAACTCTAAATCCAACACGGTTTGTGCTAGCTTCTTGAAACTTGACACAATAAAGTAGTTTCACGTTCTATCTCTATGTTTTGTTTCCTCTTGATGTAGCCCTAAGCAGTGACTGGCGAGAAACACTTTCATGGAAAGGGGTTGCCAGGCTTCCCAAAATTACGAATCTCCAGAAATCTCAGCAAATATTTTTTCACCCAAACTGGATGATACTTTCAGGTAATGATCAGTACACTAAGGCGACTTGGTTTCCCAAATGTCGTTCTTCTATGTTGAAGCGTTCGTTTCCAGTAAGAGTTTGAATTTTTAGGTTTCACTCTGTTTTCTCCTATATTGATAGATGTATTTGGAACTCTAAATGCAACACGGTTTGTGCTAGCTTCTTGAAACTTGACACAATAAAGTAGTTTCACGTTCTATCTCTATGTTTTGTTTCCTCTTGATGTAGCCGTAAGCAGTGACTGGCGAGAAACACTTTCATGGAAAGGGGTTGCCAGGCTTCCCAAAATTACGAATCTCCAGAAATCTCAGCAAATATTTTTTCACCCAAACTGGATGATACTTTCCGGTAATGATCAGTACACTAAGGCGACTTGGTTCCCCAAATGTCGTTCTTCTATGTTGAAGCGTTCGTTTCCAGTAACAGTTTGAATTTTTAGGTTTCACTCTGTTTTCTCCTATATTGATAGATGTATTTGGAACTCTAAATCCAACACGGTTTGTGCTAGCTTCTTGAAACTTGACACAATAAAGTAGTTTCACGTTCTATCTCTATGTTTTGTTTCCTCTTGATGTAGCCCTAAGCAGTGACTGGCGAGAAACACTTTCATGGAAAGGGGTTGCCAGGCTTCCCAAAATTACGAATCTCCAGAAATCTCAGCAAATATTTTTTCACCCAAACTGGATGATACTTTCAGGTAATGATCAGTACACTAAGGCGACTTGGTTTCCCAAATGTCGTTCTTCTATGTTGAAGCGTTCGTTTCCAGTAAGAGTTTGAATTTTTAGGTTTCACTCTGTTTTCTCCTATATTGATAGATGCATTTGGAACTCTAAATGCAACACGGTTTGTGCTAGCTTCTTGAAACTTGACATAATAAAGTAGTTTCACGTTCTTTCTCCATGTTTTGTTTCCTCTTGATGTAGCCCTAACAGTGACTTTTGAGAAACACTTTCATGGAAAGGGGTTGCCAGGCTTCCCAAATATACGAATCTCCAGAAATCTCAGCAAATATTTTTTCACCCAAACTGGATGATACTTTCAGGTAATGATCAGTACACTAAGGCGACTTGGTTCCCCAAATTTCGTTTTTCTATGTTAAAGCGTTCGTTTCCAGTAACAGTTTGAATTTTTAGGTTTCACTCTGTTTTCTCCTATATTGATAGATGTATTTGGAACTCTAAATCCAACACGGTTTGTGCTAGCTTCTTGAAACTTGACACAATAAAGTAGTTTCACGTTCTATCTCTATGTTTTGTTTCCTCTTTATGTAGCCCTAACAGTGACTGGCGAGAAACACTTTCATGGAAAGGGGTTGCCAGGCTTCCCAAATATACGAATCTCCAGAAATCTCAGCAAATATTTTTTCACCCAAACTGGATGATACTTTCAGGTAATGATCAGTACACTAAGGCGACTTGGTTCCCCAAATTTCGTTTTTCTATGTTAAAGCGTTCGTTTCCAGTAACAGTTTGAATTTTTAGGTTTCACTCTGTTTTCTCCTATATTGATAGATGTATTTGGAACTCTAAATCCAACACGGTTTGTGCTAGCTTCTTGAAACTTGACACAATAAAGTAGTTTCACGTTCTATCTCTATGTTTTGTTTCCTCTTGATGTAGCCCTAAGCAGTGACTGGCGAGAAACACTTTCATGGAAAGGGGTTGCCAGGCTTCCCAAAATTACGAATCTCCAGAATTCTCAGCAAATATTTTTTCACCCAAACTGGATGATACTTTCAGGTAATGATCAGTACACTAAGGCGACTTGGTTCCCCAAATGTTGTTCTTCTATGTTGAAGCGTTCGTTTCCAGTAACAGTTTGAATTTTTAGGTTTCACTCTGTTTTCTCCTATATTGATAGATGTATTTGGAACTCTAAATCCAACACGGTTTGTGCTAGCTTCTTGAAACTTGACACAATAAAGTAGTTTCACGTTCTATCTCTATGTTTTGTTTCCTCTTGATGTAGCCCTAACAGTGACTGGCGAGAAACACTTTCATGGAAAGGGGTTGCCAGGCTTCCCAAATATACGAATCTCCAGAAATCTCAGCAAATATTTTTTGACCCAAACTGGATGATACTTTCAGGTAATGATCAGTACACTAAGGCGACTTGATTCCCCAAATGTCGTTCTTCTATGTTGAAGCGTTCGTTTCCAGTAACAGTTTGAATTTTTAGGTTTCACTCTGTTTTCTCCTATATTGATAGATGTATTTGGAACTCTAAATCCAACACGGTTTGTGCTAGCTTCTTGAAACTTGACACAATAAAGTAGTTTCACGTTCTATCTCTATGTTTTGTTTCCTCTTGATGTAGCCCTAAGCAGTGACTGGTGAGAAACACTTTCATGGAAAGGGGTTGCCAGGCTTCCCAAAATTACGAATCTCCAGAAATCTCAGCAAATATTTTTTCACCCAAACTGGATGATACTTTCAGGTAATGATCAGTACACTAAGGCGACTTGGTTCCCCAAATGTTGTTCTTCTATGTTGAAGCGTTCGTTTCCAGTAACAGTTTGAATTTTTAGGTTTCACTCTGTTTTCTCCTATATTGATAGATGTATTTGGAACTCTAAATCAAACAGGGTTTGTGCTAGCTTCTTGAAACTTGACACAATAAAGTAGTTTCACGTTCTATCTCTATCTTTTGTTTCCTCTTGATGTAGCCCTAACAGTGACTGGCGAGAAACACTTTCATGGAAAGTGGTTGCCAGGCTTCCCAAATATACGAATCTCCAGAAATCTCAGGAAATATTTTTTCACCCAAACAGGATGATACTTTCAGGTAATGATCAGTACACTAAGGCGACTTGGTTCCCCAAATTTCGTTTTTCTATGTTAAAGCGTTCGTTTCCAGTAACAGTTTGAATTTTTAGGTTTCACTCTGTTTTCTCCTATATTGATAGATGTATTTGGAACTCTAAATCCAACACGGTTTGTGCTAGCTTCTTGAAACTTGACACAATAAAGTAGTTTCACGTTCTATCTCTATGTTTTGTTTCCTCTTGATGTAGCCCTAAGCAGTGACTGGCGAGAAACACTTTCATGGAAAGGGGTTGCCAGGCTTCCCAAAATTACGAATCTCCAGAAATCTCAGCAAATATTTTTTCACCCAAACTGGATGATACTTTCAGGTAATGATCAGTACACTAAGGCGACTTGGTTCCCCAAATGTCGTTCTTCTATGTTGAAGCGTTCGTTTCCAGTAACAGTTTGAATTTTTAGGTTTCACTCTGTTTTCTCCTATATTGATAGATGTATTTGGAACTCTAAATCCAACACGGTTTGTGCTAGCTTCTTGAAACTTGACACAATAAAGTAGTTTCACGTTCTATCTCTATGTTTTGTTTCCTCTTGATGTAGCCCTAACAGTGACTGGCGAGAAACACTTTCATAGAAAGGGGTTGCCAGGCTTCCCAAATATACGAATCTCCAGAAATCTCAGCAAATATTTTTTCACCCAAACTGGATGATACTTTCAGGTAATGATCAGTACACTAAGGCGACTTGGTTCCCCAAATGTCGTTCTTCTATGTTGAAGCGTTCGTTTCCAGTAACAGTTTGAATTTTTAGGTTTCACTCTGTTTTCTCCTATATTGATAGATGTATTTGGAACTCTAAATCCAACACGGTTTGTGCTAGCTTCTTGAAACTTGACACAATAAAGTAGTTTCACGTTCTATCTCTATGTTTTGTTTCCTCTTGATGTAGCCCTAAGCAGTGACTGGCGAGAAACTCTTTCATGGAAAGGGGTTGCCAGGCTTCCCAAAATTAAGAATCTCCAGAAATCTCAGCAAATATTTTTTCACCCAAACTGGATGATACTTTCAGGTAATGATCAGTACACTAAGGCGACTTGGTTCCCCAAATGTTGTTCTTCTATGTTGAAGCGTTCGTTTCCAGTAACAGTTTGAATTTTTAGGTTTCACTCTGTTTTCTCCTATATTGATAGATGTATTTGGAACTCTAAATCCAACACGGTTTGTGCTAGCTTCTTGAAACTTGACACAATAAAGTAGTTTCACGTTCTATCTCTATGTTTTGTTTCCTCTTGATGTAGCCCTAACAGTGACTGGCGAGAAACACTTTCATGGAAAGGGGTTGCCAGGCTTCCCAAATATACGAATCTCCAGAAATCTCAGCAAATATTTTTTGACCCAAACTGGATGATACTTTCAGGTAATGATCAGTACACTAAGGCGACTTGATTCCCCAAATGTCGTTCTTCTATGTTGAAGCGTTCGTTTCCAGTAACAGTTTGAATTTTTAGGTTTCACTCTGTTTTCTCCTATATTGATAGATGTATTTGGAACTCTAAATCCAACACGGTTTGTGCTAGCTTCTTGAAACTTGACACAATAAAGTAGTTTCACGTTCTATCTCTATGTTTTGTTTCCTCTTGATGTAGCCCTAAGCAGTGACTGGCGAGAAACACTTTCATGGAAAGGGGTTGCCAGGCTTCCCAAAATTACGAATCTCCAGAAATCTCAGCAAATATTTTTTCACCCAAACTGGATGATACTTTCAGGTAATGATCAGTACACTAAGGCGACTTGGTTCC
The DNA here is from genome assembly GCF_964194105.1 of Spermophilus citellus. Lineage (NCBI taxonomy): Eukaryota > Metazoa > Chordata > Mammalia > Rodentia > Sciuridae > Spermophilus > Spermophilus citellus. The sequence goes on along the minus strand of NC_138188.1, from coordinate 6,848,183 downwards.
CCAAATGTCGTTCTTCTATGTTGAAGCGTTCGTTTCCAGTAACAGTTTGAATTTTTAGGTTTCACTCTGTTTTCTCCTATATTGATAGATGTATTTGGAACTCTAAATCAAACAGGGTTTGTGCTAGCTTCTTGAAACTTGACACAATAAAGTAGTTTCACGTTCTATCTCTATCTTTTGTTTCCTCTTGATGTAGCCCTAACAGTGACTGGCGAGAAACACTTTCATGGAAAGTGGTTGCCAGGCTTCCCAAATATACGAATCTCCAGAAATCTCAGGAAATATTTTTTCACCCAAACAGGATGATACTTTCAGGTAATGATCAGTACACTAAGGCGACTTGGTTCCCCAAATTTCGTTTTTCTATGTTAAAGCGTTCGTTTCCAGTAACAGTTTGAATTTTTAGGTTTCACTCTGTTTTCTCCTATATTGATAGATGTATTTGGAACTCTAAATCCAACACGGTTTGTGCTAGCTTCTTGAAACTTGACACAATAAAGTAGTTTCACGTTCTATCTCTATGTTTTGTTTCCTCTTGATGTAGCCCTAAGCAGTGACTGGCGAGAAACACTTTCATGGAAAGGGGTTGCCAGGCTTCCCAAAATTACGAATCTCTAGAAATCTCAGCAAATATTTTTTCACCCAAACTGGATGATACTTTCAGGTAATGATCAGTACACTAAGGCGACTTGGTTCCCCAAATGTCGTTCTTCTATGTTGAAGCGTTCGTTTCCAGTAACAGTTTGAATTTTTAGGTTTCACTCTGTTTTCTCCTATATTGATAGATGTATTTGGAACTCTAAATCCAACACGGTTTGTGCTAGCTTCTTGAAACTTGACACAATAAAGTAGTTTCACGTTCTATCTCTATGTTTTGTTTCCTCTTGATGTAGCCCTAACAGTGACTGGCGAGAAACACTTTCATAGAAAGGGGTTGCCAGGCTTCCCAAATATACGAATCTCCAGAAATCTCAGCAAATATTTTTTCACCCAAACTGGATGATACTTTCAGGTAATGATCAGTACACTAAGGCGACTTGGTTCCCCAAATGTCGTTCTTCTATGTTGAAGCGTTCGTTTCCAGTAACAGTTTGAATTTTTAGGTTTCACTCTGTTTTCTCCTATATTGATAGATGTATTTGGAACTCTAAATCCAACACGGTTTGTGCTAGCTTCTTGAAACTTGACACAATAAAGTAGTTTCACGTTCTATCTCTATGTTTTGTTTCCTCTTGATGTAGCCCTAAGCAGTGACTGGCGAGAAACACTTTCATGGAAAGGGGTTGCCAGGCTTCCCAAAATTACGAATCTCCAGAAATCTCAGCAAATATTTTTTCAACCAAACTGGATGATACTTTCAGGTAATGATCAGTACACTAAGGCGACTTGGTTCCCCAAATTTCGTTCTTCTATGTTGAAGCGTTCGTTTCCAGTAACAGTTTGAATTTTAGGTTTCACTCTGTTTTCTCCTATATTGATAGATGTATTTGGAACTCTGAATCCAACAAGGTTTGTGCTAGGTTCTTGAAACTTGACACAATAAAGTAGTTTCACTTTCTATCTATATGTTTTGTTTCCTCTTGATGTAGCCCTAACAGTGACTGGCGAGAAACACTTTCATGGAAAGGGGTTGCCAGGCTTCCCAAATATACGAAACTCCAGAAATCTCAGGAAATATTTTTTCACCCAAACAGGATGATACTTTCAGGTAATGATCAGTACACTAAGGCGAATTGGTTCCCCAAATTTCGTTTTTCTATGTTAAAGCGTTCATTTCCAGTAACAGTTTGAATTTTTAGGTTTCACTCTGTTTTCTCCTATATTGATAGATGTATTTGGGAGTCTAAATCCAACATGGTTTGTGCTAGCTTCTTGAAACTTGACACAATAAAGTAGTTTCACGTTCTATCTCTATGTTTTGTTTCCTCTTGATGTAGCCCTAAACAGTGACTGGCGAGAAACACTTTCATGGAAAGGGGTTGCCAGATTTCCCAAAATTACGAATCTCCAGAAATCTCAGCAAATATTTTTTCACCCAAACTGGATGATACTTTCAGGTAATGATCACTACACTAAGGCGACTTGGTTCCCCAAATGTCGTTCTTCTATGTTGAAGCGTTCATTTCCAGTAACAGTTTGGATTTTTAGGTTTCACTCTGCTTTCTCCTATATTGATAGATGTATTTGGAACTCTAAATCCAACACGGTTTGTGCTAGCTTCTTGAAACTAGACACAATAATGTAGTTTCACGTTCTATCTCTATGTTTTGTTTCCTCTTGATGTAGCCCTAACAGTGACTGGCGAGAAACACTTTCATAGAAAGGGGTTGCCAGGCTTCCCAAATATACGAATCTCCAGAAATCTCAGCAAATATTTTTTCACCCAAACTGGATGATACTTTCAGGTAATGATCAGTACACTAAGGCGACTTGGTTCCCCAAATGTCGTTCTTCTATGTTGAAGCGTTCGTTTCCAGTAACAGTTTGAATTTTTAGGTTTCACTCTGTTTTCTCCTATATTGATAGATGTATTTGGAACTCTAAATCCAACACGGTTTGTGCTAGCTTCTTGAAACTTGACACAATAAAGTAGTTTCACGTTCTATCTCTATGTTTTGTTTCCTCTTGATGTAGCCCTAAGCAGTGACTGGCGAGAAACACTTTCATGGAAAGGGGTTGCCAGGCTTCCCAAAATTACGAATCTCCAGAAATCTCAGCAAATATTTTTTCAACCAAACTGGATGATACTTTCAGGTAATGATCAGTACACTAAGGCGACTTGGTTTCCCAAATGTCGTTCTTCTATGTTGAAGCGTTCGTTTCCAGTAAGAGTTTGAATTTTTAGGTTTCACTCTGTTTTCTCCTATATTGATAGATGCATTTGGAACTCTAAATGCAACACGGTTTGTGCTAGCTTCTTGAAACTTGACACAATAAAGTAGTTTCACGTTCTTTCTCCATGTTTTGTTTCCTCTTGATGTAGCCCTAACAGTGACTGGCGAGAAACACTTTCATGGAAAGGGGTTGCCAGGCTTCCCAAATATACGAATCTCCAGAAATCTCAGCAAATATTTTTTCACCCAAACTGGATGATACTTTCAGGTAATGATCAGTACACTAAGGCGACTTGGTTCCCCAAATTTCGTTTTTCTATGTTAAAGCGTTTGTTTCCAGTAACAGTTTGAATTTTTAGGTTTCACTCTGTTTTCTCCTATATTGATAGATGTATTTGGAACTCTAAATCCAACACGGTTTGTGCTAGCTTCTTGAAACTTGACACAATAAAGTAGTTTCACGTTCTATCTCTATGTTTTGTTTCCTCTTGATGTAGCCCTAACAGTGACTGGCGAGAAACACTTTCATGGAAAGGGGTTGCCAGGCTTCCCAAATATACGAATCTCCAGAAATCTCAGCAAATATTTTTTCACCCAAACTGGATGATACTTTCAGATAATGATCAGTACACTAAGGCGACTTGGTTCCCCAAATGTCGTTCTTCTATGTTGAAGCGTTCGTTTCCAGTAACAGTTTGAATTTTAGGTTTCACTCTGTTTTCTCCTATATTGATAGATGTATTTGGAACTCTGAATCCAACAAGGTTTGTGCTAGGTTCTTGAAACTTGACACAATAAAGTAGTTTCACGTTCTATCTATATGTTTTGTTTCCTCTTGATGTAGCCCTAACAGTGACTGGCGAGAAACACTTTCATGGAAATGGGTTGCCAGGCTTCCCAAATATACGAAACTCCAGAAATCTCAGGAAATATTTTTTCACCCAAACAGGATGATACTTTCAGGTAATGATCAGTACACTAAGGCGAATTGGTTCCCCAAATTTCGTTTTTCTATGTTAAAGCGTTCATTTCCAGTAACAGTTTGAATTTTTAGGTTTCACTCTGTTTTCTCCTATATTGATAGATGTATTTGGGAGTCTAAATCCAACATGGTTTGTGCTAGCTTCTTGAAACTTGACACAATAAAGTAGTTTCACGTTCTATCTCTATGTTTTGTTTCCTCTTGATGTAGCCCTAAACAGTGACTGGCGAGAAACACTTTCATGGAAAGGGGTTGCCAGATTTCCCAAAATTACGAATCTCCAGAAATCTCAGCAAATATTTTTTCACCCAAACTGGATGATACTTTCAGGTAATGATCACTACACTAAGGCGACTTGGTTCCCCAAATGTCGTTCTTCTATGTTGAAGCGTTCATTTCCAGTAACAGTTTGGATTTTTAGGTTTCACTCTGCTTTCTCCTATATTGATAGATGTATTTGGAACTCTAAATCCAACACGGTTTGTGCTAGCTTCTTGAAACTAGACACAATAATGTAGTTTCACGTTCTATCTCTATGTTTTGTTTCCTCTTTATGTAGCCCTAACAGTGACTGGCGAGAAACACTTTCATGGAAAGGGGTTGCCAGGCTTCCCAAATATACGAATCTCCAGAAATCTCAGCAAATATTTTTTCACCCAAACTGGATGATACTTTCAGGTAATGATCAGTACACTAAGGCGACTTGGTTCCCCAAATGTCGTTCTTCTATGTTGAAGCGTTCGTTTCCAGTAACAGTTTGAATTTTTAGGTTTCACTCTGTTTTCTCCTATATTGATAGATGTATTTGGAACTCTAAATCCAACACGGTTTGTGCTAGCTTCTTGAAACTTGACACAATAAAGTAGTTTCATGTTCTATCTCTATGTTTTGTTTCCTCTTGATGTAGCCCTAAGCAGTGACTGGCGAGAAACACTTTCATGGAAAGGGGTTGCCAGGCTTACCAAAATTACGAATCTCCAGAAATCTCAGCAAATATTTTTTCAACCAAACTGGATGATACTTTCAGGTAATGATCACTACACTAACGCGACTTGGTTCCCCAAATTTCGTTCTTCTATGTTGAAGCGTTCGTTTCCAGTAACAGTTTGAATTTTTAGGTTTCACTCTGTTTTCTCCTATATTGATAGATGTATTTGGAAGTCTAATTCCAACACGGTTTTTGCTAGCTTCTTGAAACTTGACACAATAAAGTAGTTTCACGTTCTATCTCTATGTTTTGTTTCCTCTTGATGTAGCCCTAAGCAGTGACTGGCGAGAAACACTTTCATGGAAAGGGGTGGCTTCCCAAAATTACGAATCTCTAGAAATCTCAGCAAATATTTTTTCACCCAAACTGGATGATACTTTCAGGTAATGATCAGTACACTAAGGCGACTTGGTTCCCCAAATTTCGTTCTTCTATGTTGAAGCGTTCGTTTCCAGTAACAGTTTGAATTTTAGGTTTCACTCTGTTTTCTTCTATATTGATAGATGTATTTGGAACACTGAATCCAACAAGGTTTTTGCTAGGTTCTTGAAACTTGACACAATAAAGTAGTTTCATGTTCTATCTCTATGTTTTGTTTCCTCTTGATGTAGCCCTAACAGTGACTGGCGAGAAACACTTTCATGGAAAGGGGTGGCTTCCCAAAATTACGAATCTCCAGAAATCTCAGCAAATATTTTTTCACCCAAACTGGATGATACTTTCAGGTAATGATCAGTACACAAAGGCGACTTGGTTCCCCAAATGTCATTCTTCTATGTTGAAGCGTTCGTTTCCAGTAACAGTTTGAATTTTTAGGTTTCACTCTGTTTTCTCCTTTATTGATAGATGTATTTGGAACTCTGAATCCAACACGGTTTGTGCTAGCTTCTTGAGACTTGACACAATAAAGTAGTTTCACGTTCTATCTCTATGTTTTGTTTCCTCTTGATGTAGCCCTAAGCAGTGACTGACGAGAAACACTTTCATGGAAAGGGGTTGCCAGGCTTCCCAAAATTACGAATCTCCATAAATCTCAGGAAATATTTTTTCACCCAAACAGGATGATACTTTCAGGTAATGATCAGTACACTAAGGCGACTTGGTTCCTTAAATGTCGTTCTTCTATGTTGAAGCGTTCGTTTCCAGTAACAGTTTGAATTTTTAGGTTTCACTCTGTTTTCTCCTATATTGATAGATGTATTTGGAACTCTAAATCCAACACGGTTTGTGCTAGCTTCTTGAAACTTGACACAATAAAGTAGTTTCACGTTCTATCTCTATGTTTTGTTTCCTCTTGATGTAGCCCTAACAGTGACTGGCGAGAAACACTTTCATGGAAAGGGGTGGCTTCCCAAAATTACGAATCTCCAGAAATCTCAGCAAATATTTTTTCACCCAAACTGGATGATACTTTCAGGTAATGATCAGTACACTAAGGCGACTTGGTTCCCCAAATTTCGTTCTTATATGTTGAAGCGTTCGTTTCCAGTAACAGTTTGAATTTTAGGTTTCACTCTGTTTTCTCCTATATTGATAGATGTATTTGGAACTCTAAATCCAACACGGTTTGTGCTAGCTTCTTGAAACTTGACACATGAAAGTAGTTTCACGTTCTATCTCTATGTTTTGTTTCCTCTTGATGTAGCCCTAAGCAGTGACTGGCGAGAAACACTTTCATGGAAAGGGGTGGCTTCCCAAAATTACGAATCTCCAGAAATCTCAGCAAATATTTTTTCACCCAAACTGGATGATACTTTCAGGTAATGATCAGTACACTAAGGCGACTTGGTTCCCAAAATGTCGTTCTTCTATGTTGAAGCGTTCGTTTCCAGTAACAGTTTGAATTTTTAGGTTTCACTCTGTTTTCTCCTATATTGATAGATGTATTTGGAACTCTAAATCCAACACGGTTTGTGCTAGCTTCTTGAAACTTGACACAATAAAGTAGTTTCACGTTCTATCTCTATGTTTTGTTTCCTCTTGATGTAGCCCTAACAGTGACTGGCGAGAAACACTTTCATGGAAAGGGGTTGCCAGGCTTCCCAAATATACGAATCTCCAGAAATCTCAGCAAATATTTTTTCACCCAAACTGGATGATACTTTCAGGTAATGATCAGTACACTAAGGCGACTTGGTTCCCCAAATGTCGTTCTTCTATGTTGAAGCGTTCGTTTCCAGTAACAGTTTGAATTTTTAGGTTTCACTCTGTTTTCTCCAATATTGATAGATGTATTTGGAACTCTAAATCCAACACGGTTTGTGCTAGCTTCTTGAAACTTGACACAATAAAGTAGTTTCACGTTCTATCTCTATGTTTTGTTTCCTCTTGATGTAGCCCTAAGCAGTGACTGGCAAGAAACACATTCATGGAAATGGATTGCCAGGCTTCCCAAAATTACGAATCTCCAGAAATCTCAGCAAATATTTTTTCACCCAAAGGATGATACTTTCAGGTAATGATCAGTACACAAAGGTGAATTGGTTCCCCAAATGTCGTTCTTCTATGTTGAAGCGTTCGTTTCCAGTAACAGTTTGAATTTTTAGGTTTCACTCTGTTTTCTCCTATATTGATAGATGTATTTGGAACTCTAAATCCAACACGGTTTGTGCTAGCTTCTTGAAACTTGACACAATAAAGTAGTTTCACGTTCTATCTCTATGTTTTGTTTCCTCTTGATGTAGCCCTAAGCAGTGACTGGCGAGAAACACTTTCATGGAAAGGGGTGGCTTCCCAAAATTACGAATCTCCAGAAATCTCAGCAAATATTTTTTCACCCAAACTGGATGATACTTTCAGGTAATGATCAGTACACTAAGGCGACTTGGTTCCCCAAATGTCATTCTTCTATGTTGAAGCGTTCGTTTCCAGTAACAGTTTGAATTTTTAGGTTTCACTCTGTTTTCTCCTATATTGATAGATGTATTTGGAACTCTAAATCCAACACGGTTTGTGCTAGCTTCTTGAAACTTGACACAATAAAGTAGTTTCACGTTCTATCTCTATGTTTTGTTTCCTCTTGATGTAGCCCTAACAGTGACTGGCGAGAAACACTTTCATGGAAAGGGGTGGCTTCCCAAAATTACGAATATCCAGAAATCTCAGCAAATATTTTTTCACCCAAACTGGATGATACTTTCAGGTAATGATCAGTACACTAAGGCGACTTGGTTCCCCAAATTTCGTTCTTCTATGTTGAAGCGTTCGTTTCCAGTAACAGTTTGAATTTTAGGTTTCACTCTGTTTTCTCCTATATTGATAGATGTATTTGGAACTCTAAATCCAACACGGTTTGTGCTAGCTTCTTGAAACTTGACACAAGAAAGTAGTTTCACGTTCTATCTCTATGGTTTGTTTCCTCTTGATGTAGCCCTAAGCAGTGACTGACGAGAAACACTTTCATGGAAAGGGGTTGCCAGGCTTCCCAAATATACGAATCTCCAGAAATCTCAGGAAATATTTTTTCACCCAAACAGGATGATACTTTCAGGTAATGATCAGTACACTAAGGCGACTTGGTTCCCCAAATTTCGTTTTTCTATGTTAAAGCGTTCGTTTCCAGTAACAGTTTGAATTTTTAGGTTTCACTCTGTTTTCTCCTATATTGATAGATGTATTTGGAACTCTAAATCCAACACGGTTTGTGCTAGCTTCTTGAAACTTGACACAATAAAGTAGTTTCACGTTCTATCTCTATGTTTTGTTTCCTCTTGATGTAGCCCTAAGCAGTGACTGGCGAGAAACACTTACATGGAAAGGGGTTGCCAGGCTTCCCAAATTACGAATCTCCAGAAATCTCAGCAATTATTTTTTCACCCAAAGTGGATGATACTTTCAGGTAATGATCAGTACACTAAGGCGACTTGGTTCCCCAAATGTCATTCTTCTATGTTGAAGCGTTCGTTTCCAGTAACAGTTTGAATTTTTAGGTTTCACTCTGTTTTCTCCTTTATTGATAGATGTATTTGGAACTCTGAATCCAACACGGTTTGTGCTAGCTTCTTGAGACTTGACACAATAAAGTAGTTTCACGTTCTATCTCTATGTTTTGTTTCCTCTTGATGTAGCCCTAAGCAGTGACTGGCGAGAAACACTTTCATGGAAAGGGGTGGCTTCCCAAAATTACGAATCTCCAGAAATCTCAGCAAATATTTTTTCACCCAAACTGGATGATACTTTCAGGTAATGATCAGTACACTAAGGCGACTTGGTTCCCCAAATGTCGTTCTTCTATGTTGAAGCGTTCGTTTCCAGTAACAGTTTGAATTTTTAGGTTTCACTCTGTTTTCTCCAATATTGATAGATGTATTTGGAACTCTAAATCCAACACGGTTTGTGCTAGCTTCTTGAAACTTGACACAATAAAGTAGTTTCACGTTCTATCTCTATGTTTTGTTTCCTCTTGATGTAGCCCTAAGCAGTGACTGGCGAGAAACACATTCATGGAAATGGATTGCCAGGCTTCCCAAAATTACGAATCTCCAGAAATCTCAGCAAATATTTTTTCACCCAAAGGATGATACTTTCAGGTAATGATCAGTACACAAAGGTGAATTGGTTCCCCAAATGTCGTTCTTCTATGTTGAAGCGTTCGTTTCCAGTAACAGTTTGAATTTTTAGGTTTCACTCTGTTTTCTCCTATATTGATAGATGTATTTGGAACTCTAAATCCAACACGGTTTGTGCTAGCTTCTTGAAACTTGACACAATAAAGTAGTTTCACGTTCTATCTCTATGTTTTGTTTCCTCTTGATGTAGCCCTAAGCAGTGACTGGCGAGAAACACTTTCATGGAAAGGGGTTGCCAGGCTTCCCAAAATTACGAATCTCCAGAAATCTCAGCAATTATTTTTTCACCCAAACTGGATGATACTTTCAGGTAATGATCAGTACACTAAGGAGACTTGGTTCCCCAAATGTCATTCTTCTATGTTGAAGCGTTCGTTTCCAGTAACAGTTTGAATTTTTAGGTTTCACTCTGTTTTCTCCTTTATTGATAGATGTATTTGGAACTCTGAATCCAACACGGTTTGTGCTAGCTTCTTGAAACTTGACACAATAAAGTAGTTTCACGTTCTATCTCTATGTTTTGTTTCCTCTTGATGTAGCCCTAAGCAGTGACTGGCGAGAAACACTTTCATGGAAAGGGGTGGCTTCCCAAAATTACGAATCTCCAGAAATCTCAGCAAATATTTTTTCACCCAAACTGGATGATACTTTCAGGTAATGATCAGTACACTAAGGCGACTTGGTTCCCCAAATGTCATTCTTCTATGTTGAAGCGTTCGTTTCCAGTAACAGTTTGAATTTTTAGGTTTCACTCTGTTTTCTCCTATATTGATAGATGTATTTGGAACTCTAAATCCAACACGGTTTGTGCTAGCTTCTTGAAACTTGACACAATAAAGTAGTTTCACGTTCTATCTCTATGTTTTGTTTCCTCTTGATGTAGCCCTAACAGTGACTGGCGAGAAACACTTTCATGGAAAGGGGTGGCTTCCCAAAATTACGAATATCCAGAAATCTCAGCAAATATTTTTTCACCCAAACTGGATGATACTTTCAGGTAATGATCAGTACACTAAGGCGACTTGGTTCCCCAAATTTCGTTCTTCTATGTTGAAGCGTTCGTTTCCAGTAACAGTTTGAATTTTAGGTTTCACTCTGTTTTCTCTTATATTGATAGATGTATTTGGAACTCTAAATCCAACACGGTTTGTGCTAGCTTCTTGAAACTTGACACAAGAAAGTAGTTTCACGTTCTATCTCTATGGTTTGTTTCCTCTTGATGTAGCCCTAAGCAGTGACTGACGAGAAACACTTTCATGGAAAGGGGTTGACAGGTTTCCCAAAATTACGAATCTCCAGAAATCTCAGGAAATATTTTTTCACCCAAACAGGATGATACTTTCAGGTAATGATCAGTACACTAAGGCGACTTGGTTCCCCAAATTTCGTTTTTCTATGTTGAAGCGTTCGTTTCCAGTAACAGTTTGAATTTTTAGGTTTTACTCTGTTTTCTCCTATATTGATAGATGTATTTGGAACTCTAAATCCAACACGGTTTGTGCTAGCTTCTTGAAACTTGACACAATAAAGTAGTTTCACGTTCTATCTCTATGTTTTGTTTCCTCTTGATGTAGCCCTAACAGTGACTGGCGAGAAACACTTTCATGGAATGGGGTTGCCAGGCTTCCCAAATATACGAATCTCCAGAAATCTCAGCAAATATTTTTTCACCCAAACTGGATGATACTTTAAGGTAATGATCAGTACTCTAAGGCGACTTGGTTCCCCAAATGTCGTTCTTCTATGTTGAAGCGTTCGTTTCCAGTAACAGTTTGAATTTTTAGGTTTCACTCTGTTTTCTCCTATATTGATAGATGTATTTGGAACTCTAAATCCAACACGGTTTGTGCTAGGTTCTTGAAACTTGACACAATAAAGTAGTTTCACGTTCTATCTCTATGTTTTGTTTCCTCTTGATGTAGACCTAACAGTGACTGGCGAGAAACACTTTCATGGAAAGGGGTTGCCAGGCTTCCCAAATATACGAATCTCCAGAAATCTCAGCAAATATTTTTTCACCCAAACAGGATGATACTTTCAGGTAATGATCAGTACACTAAGGCGACTTGGTTCCCCAAATTTCGTTTTTCTATGTTAAAGCGTTCGTTTCCAGTAACAGTTTGAATTTTTAGGTTTCACTCTGTTTTCTCCTATATTGATAGATGTATTTGGAACTCTAAATCCAACACGGTTTGTGCTAGCTTCTTGAAACTTGACACAATAAAGTAGTTTCACGTTCTATCTCTATGTTTTGTTTCCTCTTGATGTAGCCCTAAGCAGTGACTGGCTAGAAACACTTACATGGAAAGGGGTTGCCAGGCTTCCCAAAATTACGAATCTCCAGAAATCTCAGGAATTATTTTTTCACCCAAACTGGATGATACTTTCAGGTAATGATCAGTACACTAAGGCGACTTGGTTCCCCAAATGTCATTCTTCTATGTTGAAGCGTTCGTTTCCAGTAACAGTTTGAATTTTTAGGTTTCACTCTGTTTTCTCCTTTATTGATAGATGTATTTGGAACTCTGAATCCAACACGGTTTGTGCTAGCTTCTTGAGACTTGACACAATAAAGTAGTTTCACGTTCTATCTCTATGTTTTGTTTCCTCTTGATGTAGCCCTAAGCAGTGACTGGCGAGAAACACTTTCATGGAAAGGGGTGGCTTCCCAAAATTACGAATCTCCAGAAATCTCAGCAAATATTTTTTCACCCAAACTGGATGATACTTTCAGGTAATGATCAGTACACTAAGGCGACTTGGTTCCCCAAATGTCGTTCTTCTATGTTGAAGCGTTCGTTTCCAGTAACAGTTTGAATTTTTAGGTTTCACTCTGTTTTCTCCAATATTGATAGATGTATTTGGAACTCTAAATCCAACACGGTTTGTGCTAGCTTCTTGAAACTTGACACAATAAAGTAGTTTCACGTTCTATCTCTATGTTTTGTTTCCTCTTGATGTAGCCCTAAGCAGTGACTGGCGAGAAACACATTCATGGAAATGGATTGCCAGGCTTCCCAAAATTACGAATCTCCAGAAATCTCAGCAAATATTTTTTCACCCAAAGGATGATACTTTCAGGTAATGATCAGTACACAAAGGTGAATTGGTTCCCCAAATGTCGTTCTTCTATGTTGAAGCGTTCGTTTCCAGTAACAGTTTGAATTTTTAGGTTTCACTCTGTTTTCTCCTATATTGATAGATGTATTTGGAACTCTAAATCCAACACGGTTTGTGCTAGCTTCTTGAAACTTGACACAATAAAGTAGTTTCACGTTCTATCTCTATGTTTTGTTTCCTCTTGATGTAGCCCTATGCAGTGACTGGCGAGAAACACTTTCATGGAAAGGGGTTGCCAGGCTTCCCAAAATTACGAATCTCCAGAAATCTCAGCAATTATTTTTTCACCCAAACTGGATGATACTTTCAGGTAATGATCAGTACACTAAGGCGACTTGGTTCCCCAAATGTCATTCTTCTATGTTGAAGCGTTCGTTTCCAGTAACAGTTTGAATTTTTAGGTTTCACTCTGTTTTCTCCTTTATTGATAGATGTATTTGGAACTCTGAATCCAACACGGTTTGTGCTAGCTTCTTGAAACTTGACACAATAAAGTAGTTTCACGTTCTATCTCTATGTTTTGTTTCCTCTTGATGTAGCCCTAAGCAGTGACTGGCGAGAAACACTTTCATGGAAAGGGGTTGCCAGGCTTCCCAAAATTACGAATCTCCAGAAATCTCAGCAAATATTTTTTCACCCAAACTGGATGATACTTTCAGGTAATGATCAGTACACTAAGGCGACTTGGTTCCCCAAATGTCATTCTTCTATGTTGAAGCGTTCGTTTCCAGTAACAGTTTGAATTTTTAGGTTTCACTCTGTTTTCTCCTTTATTGATAGATGTATTTGGAACTCTGAATCCAACACGGTTTGTGCTAGCTTCTTGAGACTTGACACAATAAAGTAGTTTCACGTTCTATCTCTATGTTTTGTTTCCTCTTGATGTAGCCCTAAGCAGTGACTGACGAGAAACACTTTCATGGAAAGGGGTTGCCAGGCTTCCCAAAATTACGAATCTCCAGAAATCTCAGGAAATATTTTTTCACCCAAACAGGATGATACTTTCAGGTAATGATCAGTACACTAAGGCGACTTGGTTCCCCAAATTTCGTTTTTCTATGTTGAAGCGTTCGTTTCCAGTAACAGTTTGAATTTTTAGGTTTCACTCTGTTTTCTCCTATATTGATAGATGTATTTGGAACTCTAAATCCAACACGGTTTGTGCTAGCTTCTTGAAACTTGACACAATAAAGTAGTTTCATGTTCTATCTCTATGTTTTGTTTCCTCTTGATGTAGCCCTAAGCAGTGACTGGCGAGAAACACTTTCATGGAAAGGGGTGGCTTCCCAAAATTACGAATCTCCAGAAATCTCAGCAAATATTTTTTCACCCAAACTGGATGATACTTTCAGGTAATGATCAGTACACTAAGGCGACTTGGTTCCCAAAATGTCGTTCTTCTATGTTGAAGCGTTCGTTTCCAGTAACAGTTTGAATTTTTAGGTTTCACTCTGTTTTCTCCTATATTGATAGATGTATTTGGAACTCTAAATCCAACACGGTTTGTGCTAGCTTCTTGAAACTTGACACAATAAAGTAGTTTCACGTTCTATCTCTATGTTTTGTTTCCTCTTGATGTAGCCCTAACAGTGACTGGCGAGAAACACTTTCATGGAAAGGGGTTGCCAGGCTTCCCAAATATACGAATCTCCAGAAATCTCAGCAAATATTTTTTAACCCAAACTGGATGATACTTTCAGGTAATGATCAGTACACTAAGGCGACTTGGTTCCCCAAATGTCGTTCTTCTATGTTGAAGCGTTCGTTTCCAGTAACAGTTTGAATTTTTAGGTTTCACTCTGTTTTCTCCAATATTGATAGATGTATTTGGAACTCTAAATCCAACACGGTTTGCGCTAGCTTCTTGAAACTTGACACAATAAAGTAGTTTCACGTTCTATCTCTATGTTTTGTTTCCTCTTGATGTAGCCCTAAGCAGTGACTGGCGAGAAACACATTCATGGAAATGGATTGCCAGGCTTCCCAAAATTACGAATCTCCAGAAATCTCAGCAAATATTTTTTCACCCAAAGGATGATACTTTCAGGTAATGATCAGTACACAAAGGTGAATTGGTTCCCCAAATGTCGTTCTTCTATGTTGAAGCGTTCGTTTCCAGTAACAGTTTGAATTTTTAGGATTCACTCTGTTTTCTCCTTTATTGATAGATGTATTTGGAACTCTGAATCCAACACGGTTTGTGCTAGCTTCTTGAAACTTGACACAATAAAGTAGTTTCACGTTCTATCTCTATGTTTTATTTCCTCTTGATGTAGCCCAAACAATGACTGGCAAGAAACACTTTCATGGAAAGGGGTTGCCAGGCTTCCAAAATATACGAATCTCCAGAAATCTCAGCAAATATTTTTTCACCCAAACTGGATGATACTTTCAGGTAATGATCAGTACACTAAGGCGACTTGGTTCCCCTAATGTCGTTCTTCTATGTTGAAGCGTTCGTTTCCAGTAACAGTTTGAATTTTTAGGTTTCACTCTGTTTTCTCCTATATTGATAGATGTATTTGGAACTCTAAATCCAACACGGTTTGTGCTAGCCTCTTGAAACTTGACACAATAAAGTAGTTTCACGTTCTATCTCTATGTTTTGTTTCCTCTTGATGTAGCCCAAACAGTGACTGGCAAGAAACACTTTCATGGAAAGGGGTTGCCAGGCTTCCAAAATATACGAATCTCCAGAAATCTCAGCAAATATTTTTTCACCCAAACTGGATGATACTTTCAGGTAATGATCAGTACACTAAGGCGACTTGGTTCCCCTAAAGTCGTTCTTCTATGTTGAAGCGTTCGTTTCCAGTAACAGTTTGAATTTTTAGGTTTCACTCTGTTTTCTCCTATATTGATAGATGTATTTGGAACTCTAAATCCAACACGGTTTGTGCTAGCTTCTTGAAACTTGACACAAGAAAGTAGTTTCACGTTCTATCTCTATGTTTTGTTTCCACTTGATGTAGCCCTAAGCAATGACTGGCGAGAAACACATTCATGGAAAGGGGTGGCTTCCCAAAATTACGAATCTCCAGAAATCTCAGCAAATATTTTTTTCACCCAAACTGGATGATACTTTCAGGTAATGATCAGTACACTAAGGCGACTTGGTTCCCCAAATTTCGTTCTTCTATGTTGAAGCGTTCGTTTCCAGTAACAGTTTGAATTTTAGGTTTCACTCTGTTTTCTCCTATATTGATAGATGTATTTGGAACTCTAATTCCAACACGGTTTGTGCTAGCTTCTTGAAACTTGACACAATAAAGTAGTTTCACGTTCTATCTCTATGTTTTGTTTCCTCTTGATGTAGCCCTAAGCAGTGACTGACGAGAAACACTTTCATGGAAAGGGGTTGCCAGGCTTACCAAAATTACGAATCTCCAGAAATCTCAGGAAATATTTTTTCACCCAAACAGGATGATACTTTCAGGTAATGATCAGTACACTAAGGCGACTTGGTTCCCCAAATTTCGTTTTCTATGTTGAAGCGTTCGTTTCCAGTAACAGTTTGAATTTTTAGGTTTCACTCTGTTTTCTCCTTTATTGATAGATGTATTTGGAACTCTAAATCCAACATGGTTTGTGCTAGCTTCTTGAAACTTGACACAATAAAGTAGTTTCACGTTCTTTCTCTATGTTTTGTTTCCTCTTGATGTAGCCCTAACAGTGACTGGCGAGAAACACTTTCATGGAAAGGGGTTGCCAGGCTTCCCAAATATACGAATCTCCAGAAATCTCAGCAAATATTTTTTCACCCAAACTGGATGATACTTTCAGGTAATGATCAGTACACTAAGGCGACTTGGTTCCTCAAATGTCGTTCTTCTATGTTGAAGCGTTCGTTTCCAGTAACAGTTTGAATTTTTAGGTTTCACTCTGTTTTCTCCTATATTGATAGATGTATTTGGAACTCTAAATCCAACACGGTTTGTGCTAGCTTCTTGAAACTTGACACAATAAAGTAGTTTCACGTTCTCTCTCAATGTTTTGTTTCCTCTTGATGTAGCCCTAAGCAGTGACTGGCGAGAAACACTTTCATGGAAAGGGGTTGCCAGGCTTCCCAAAATTACGAATCTCCAGAAATCTCAGCAAATATTTTTTCACCCAAACTGGATGATACTTTCAGGTAATGATCAGTACACTAAGGCGACTTGGTTCCCCAAATGTCGTTCTTCTATGTTGAAGCGTTCATTTCCAGTAACAGTTTGAATTTTTAGGTTTCACTCTGTTTTCTCCTATATTGATAGATGTATTTGGAAGTCTAAATCCAACACGGTTTGTGCTAGCTTCTTGAAGCTTGACACAATAAAGTAGTTTCACGTTCTATCTCTATGTTTGTTTCCTCTTGATGTAGCCCTAACAGTGACTGGCGAGAAACACTTTCATGGAAAGGGGTTGCCAGGCTTCCCAAATATACGAATCTCCCGAAATCTCAGCAAATATTTTTTCACCCAAACTTGATGATACTTTCAGGTAATGATCAGTACACTAAGGCGACTTGGTTCCCCAAATGTCGTTCTTCTATGTTGAAGCGTTCGTTTCCAGTAACAGTTTGAATTTTTAGGTTTCACTCTGTCTTCTCCTTTATTGATAGATGTATTTGGAATTCTGAATCCAACACGGTTTGTGCTAGCTTCTTGAAACTTGACACAATAAAGTAGTTTCACGTTCTATCTCTATGTTTTGTTTCCTCTTGATGTAGCCCTAACAGTGACTGGCGAGAAACACTTTCATGGAAAGGGGTTGCCAGGCTTCCCAAATATACGAAACTCCAGAAATCTCAGCAAATATTTTTTCACCCAAACTGGATGATACTTTCAGGTAATGATCAGTACACTAAGGCGACTTGGTTCCCCAAATGTCGTTCTTCTATGTTGAAGCGTTCGTTTCCAGTAACAGTTTGAATTTTTAGGTTTCACTCTGTTTTCTTTTATTTTGATAGATGTATTTGGAACTCTAAATCCAACACGGTTTGTGCTAGCTTCTTGAAACTTGACACAATAAAGTAGTTTCATGTTCTATCTCTATGTTTTGTTTCCTCTTCATGTAGCCCTAACAGTGACTGGCGAGATACACTTTCATGGAAAGGGGTTGCCAGGCTTCCCAAATATACGAATTTCCAGAAATCTCAGCAAATATTTTTTCACCCAAACTGGATGATACTTTCAGGTAATAATCACTACACTAACGCAACTTGGTTCCCCAAATTTCGTTCTTCTATGTTGAAGCGTTCGTTTCCAGTAACAGTTTGAATTTTTAGGTTTCACTCTGTTTTCTCCTATATTGATAGATGTATTTGGAACTCTAAATCCAACACGGATTGTGCTGGCTTCTTGAAACTTGACACAATAAAATAGTTTCACGTTCTATCTCTATGTTTTGTTTCCTCTTGATGTAGACCTAAGCAGTTACTGGCGAGAAACACTTTCATGGAAAGGGGTGGCTTCCCAAAATTACGAATCTCCAGAAATCTCAGCAAATATTTTTTCACCCAAACTGGATGATACTTTCAGGTAATGATCAGTACACTAAGGCGACTTGGTTCCCCAAATTTCGTTCTTCTATGTTGAAGCGTTCGTTTCCAGTAACAGTTTGAATTTTAGGTTTCACTCTGTTTTCTCCTATATTTATAGATGTATTTGGAACTCTGAATCCAACAAGGTTTGTGCTAGGTTCTTGAAACTTGACACAATAAAGTAGTTTCACGTTCTATCTATATGTTTTTTTTCCTCTTGATGTAGCCCTAACAGTGACTGGCGAGAAACACTTTCATGCAAAGGGGTTGCCAGGCTTCCCAAATATATGAATCTCCAGAAATCTCAGGAAGTATTTTTTCACCCAAAGAGGATGATACTTTCAGGTAAGGATCAGTACAGTAAGGCGACTTGGTTCCCCAAATTTCGTTTTTCTATGTTAAAGCGTTCGTTTCCAGTAACAGTTTGAATTTTTAGGTTTCACTCTGTTTTCTCCTATATTGATAGATGTATTTGGAAGTCTAAATCCAACACGGTTTGTTCTAGCTTCTTGAAACTTGACACAATAAAGTAGTTTCACGTTCTATCTCTATGTTTTGTTTCCTCTTGATGTAGCCCTAAGCAGTGACTGGCGAGAAACACTTTCATGGAAAGGGGTTGCCAGGCTTCCCAAAATTACGAATCTCCAGAAATCTCAGCAAATATTTTTTCACCCAAACTGGATGGTACTTTCAGGTAATGATCAGTATACTAAGGCGACTTGGTTCCCCAAATGCCGTTCTTCTATGTTGAAGCGTTCGTTTCCAGTAACAGTTTGAATTTTTAGGTTTCACTCTGTTTTCTCCTATATTGATAGATGTATTTGGAACTCTAAATCCAACACGGTTTGTGCTAGCTTCTTGAAACTTGACACAATAAAGTAGTTTCACGTTCTATCTCTGTTTTGTTTCCACTTGATGTAGCCCTAAGCAGTGACTGGCGAGAAACACTTTCATGGAAAGGGGTGGCTTCCCAAAATTACGAATCTCCAGAAATCTCAGCAAATATTTTTTCACCCAAACTGGATGATACTTTCAGGTAATGATCAGTACACTAAGGCGACTTGGTTCCCCAAATTTCGTTCTTCTATGTTGAAGCGTTCTTTTCCAGTAACAGTTTGAATTTTAGGTTTCACTCTGTTTTCTCTTATATTGATAGATGTATTTGGAACTCTGAATCCAACAAGGTTTCTGCTAGGTTCTTGAAACTTGACACAATAAAGTAGTTTCACGTTCTATCTCTGTTTTGTTTCCACTTGATGTAGCCCTAAGCAGTGACTGGCGAGAAACACATTCATTGAAAGGGGTGGCTTCCCAAAATTACGAATCTCCAGAAATCTCAGCAAATATTTTTTCACCCAAACTAGATGATACTTTCAGGTAATGATCAGTACACTAAGGCGACTTGGTTCCCCAAATTTCGTTCTTCTATGTTGAAGCGTTCGTTTCCAGTAACAGTTTGAATTTTAGGTTTCACTCTGTTTTCTCCTATATTGATAGATGTATTTGGAACTCTGAATCCAACAAGGTTTCTGCTCGGTTCTTGAAACTTGACACAATAAAGTAGTTTCATGTTCTATCTCTGTGTTTTGTTTCCTCTTGACGTAGCCCTAACAGTGACTGGCGAGAAACACTTTCATGGAAAGGGGTTGCCAGGCTTCCCAAATATACGAATCTCCAGAAATCTCAGCAAATATTTTTTCACCCAAACTGGATGATACTTTCAGGTAATGATCAGTACACTAAGGCGACTTGGTTCCCCAAATTTCGTTCTTCTATGTTGAAGCGTTCGTTTCCAGTAACAGTTTGAATTTTAGGTTTCATTCTGTTTTCTCCTATATTGATAGATGTATTTGGAACTCTGAATCCAACAAGGTTTGTGCTATGTTCTTGAAACTTGACACAATAAAGTAGTTTCACGTTCTATCTATATGTTTTGTTTCCTCTTGATGTAGCCCTAACAGTGACTGGCGAGAAACACTTTCATGGAAAGGGGTTGCCAGGCTTCCCAAATATATGAATCTCCAGAAATCTCAGGAAATATTTTTTCACCCAAACAGGATGATACTTTCAGGTAATGATCAGTACACTAAGGCGACTTGGTTCCCCAAATTTCGTTTTTCTATGTTAAAGCGTTCGTTTCCAGTAACAGTGTGAATTTTTAGGTTTCACTCTGTTTTCTCCTATATTGATAGATGTATTTGGAAGTCTAAATCCAACACGGTTTGTGCTAGCTTCTTGAAACTTGACACAATAAAGTAGTTTCACGTTCTATCTCTATGTTTTGTTTCCTCTTGATGTAGCCCTAAGCAGTGACTGGCGAGAAACACTTTCATGGAAAGTGGTTGCCAGGCTTCCCAAAATTACGAATCTCCAGAAATCTCAGCAAATATTTTTTCACCCAAACTGGATGATACTTTCAGGTAATGATCAGTACACTAAGGCGACTTGGTTCCCCAAATGCCGTTCTTCTATGTTGAAGCGTTCGTTTCCAGTAACAGTTTGAATTTTTAGGTTTCACTCTGTTTTCTCCTATATTGATAGATGTATTTGGAACTCTAAATCCAACACGGTTTGTGCTAGCCTCTTGAAACTTGACACAATAAAGTAGTTTCACGTTCTATCTCTATGTTTTGTTTCCTCTTGATGTAGCCCAAACAATGACTGGCAAGAAACACTTTCATGGAAAGGGGTTGCCAGGCTTCCAAAATATACGAATCTCCAGAAATCTCAGCAAATATTTTTTCACCCAAACTGGATGATACTTTCAGGTAATGATCAGTACACTAAGGCGACTTGGTTCCCCAAATGTCGTTCTTCTATGTTGAAGCGTTCGTTTCCAGTAACAGTTTGAATTTTTAGGTTTCACTCTGTTTTCTCCTATATTGATAGATGTATTTGGAACTCTAAATCCAACACGGTTTGTGCTAGCCTCTTGAAACTTGACACAATAAAGTAGTTTCACGTTCTATCTCTATGTTTTGTTTCCTCTTGATGTAGCCCAAACAGTGACTGGCAAGAAACACTTTCATGGAAAGGGGTTGCCAGGCTTCCAAAATATACGAATCTCCAGAAATCTCAGCAAATATTTTTTCACCCAAACTGGATGATACTTTCAGGTAATGATCAGTACACTAAGGCGACTTGGTTCCCCTAAAGTCGTTCTTCTATGTTGAAGCGTTCGTTTCCAGTAACAGTTTGAATTTTTAGGTTTCACTCTGTTTTCTCCTATATTGATAGATGTATTTGGAACTCTAAATCCAACACGGTTTGTGCTAGCTTCTTGAAACTTGACACAATAAAGTAGTTTCACGTTCTATCTCTATGTTTTGTTTCCACTTGATGTAGCCCTAAGCAATGACTGGCGAGAAACACATTCATGGAAAGGGGTGGCTTCCCAAAATTACGAATCTCCAGAAATCTCAGCAAATATTTTTTTCACCCAAACTGGATGATACTTTCAGGTAATGATCAGTACACTAAGGCGACTTGGTTCCCCAAATTTCGTTCTTCTATGTTGAAGCGTTCGTTTCCAGTAACAGTTTGAATTTTAGGTTTCACTCTGTTTTCTCCTATATTGATAGATGTATTTGGAACTCTAAATCCAACACGGTTTGTGCTAGCTTCTTGAAACTTGACACAATAAAGTAGTTTCACGTTCTATCTCTATGTTTTGTTTCCAAATGATGTAGCTCTAAGCAATGACTGGCGAGAAACACATTCATGGAAAGGGGTGGCTTCCCAAAATTACGAATCTCCAGAAATCTCAGCAAATATTTTTTTCACCCAAACTGGATGATACTTTCAGGTAATGATCAGTACACTAAGGCGACTTGGTTCCCCAAATTTCGTTCTTCTATGTTGAAGCGTTCGTTTCCAGTAACAGTTTGAATTTTAGGTTTCACTCTGTTTTCTCCTATATAGATAGATGTATTTGGAACTCTAAATCCAACACGGTTTGTGCTAGCTTCTTGAAACTTGACACAATAAAGTAGTTTCACGTTCTATCTCTATGTTTTGTTTCCTCTTGATGTAGCCCTAACAGTGACTGGCGAGAAACACTTTCATTGAAAGGGGTTGCCAGGCTTCCCAAATACACGAAACTCCAGAAATCTCAGCAAATATTTTTTCACCCAAACTGGATGATACTTTCAGGTAATGATCAGTACACTAAGGCGACTTGGTTCCCCAAATGTCGTTCTTCTATGTTGAAGCGTTCGTTTCCAGTAACAGTTTGAATTTTTAGGTTTCACTCTGTTTTCTCCTATATTGATAGATGTATTTGGAACTCTAAATCCAACACGGTTTGTGCTAGCTTTTTGAAACTTGACACAATAAAGTAGTTTCACGTTCTATCTCTATGTTTTGTTTCCTCTTGATGTAGCCCTAACAGTGACTGGCGAGAAACACTTTCATGGAAAGGCGTTGCCAGGCTTCCCAAATACACGAAACTCCAGAAATCTCAGCAAATATTTTTTCACCCAAACTGGATGATACTTTCAGGTAATGATCAGTACACTAAGGCGACTTGGTTCCCCAAATGTCGTTCTTCTATGTTGAAGCGTTCGTTTCCAGTAACAGTTTGAATTTTTAGGTTTCACTCTGTTTTCTCCTATATTGATAGATGTATTTGGAACTCTAAATCCAACACGGTTTGTGCTAGCTTCTTGAAACTTGACACAAGAAAGTAGTTTCACGTTCTATCTCTATGTTTTGTTTCCTCTTGATGTAGCCCTAACAGTGACTGGCGAGAAACACTTTCATGGAAAGGGGTTGCCAGGCTTCCCAAATATACGAATCTCCAGAAATCTCAGCAAATATTTTTTCACCCAAACTGGATGATACTTTCAGGTAATGATCAGTACACTAAGGCGACTTGGTTCCCCAAATTTCGTTTTTCTATGTTAAAGCGTTCGTTTCCAGTAACAGTTTGAATTTTTAGGTTTCACTCTGTTTTCTCCTATGTTGATAGATGTATTTGGAACTCTAAATCCAACACGGTTTGTGCTAGCTTCTTGAAACTTGACACAATAAAGTAGTTTCACGTTCTATCTCTATGTTTTGTTTCCTCTTGATGTAGCCCTAAGCAGTGACTGGCGAGAAACACTTTCATGGAAAGGGGTTGCCAGGCTTACCAAAATTACGAATCTCCAGAAATCTCAGCAAATATTTTTTCAACCAAACTGGATGATACTTTCAGGTAATGATCACTACACTAACGCGACTTGGTTCCCCAAATTTCGTTCTTCTATGTTGAAGCGTTCGTTTCCAGTAACAGTTTGAATTTTTAGGTTTCACTCTGTTTTCTCCTATATTGATAGATGTATTTGGAACTCTAAATCCAACACGGTTTGTGCTAGCCTCTTGAAACTTGACACAATAAAGTAGTTTCACGTTCTATCTCTATGTTTTGTTTCCTCTTGATGTAGCCCAAACAGTGACTGGCAAGAAACACTTTCATGGAAAGGGGTTGCCAGTCTTCCAAAATATACGAATCTCCAGAAATCTCAGCAAATATTTTTTCACCGAAACTGGATGATACTTTCAGGTAATGATCAGTACACTAAGGCGACTTGGTTCCCCTAATGTCGTTCTTCTATGTTGAAGCGTTCGTTTCCAGTAACAGTTTGAATTTTTAGGTTTCACTCTGTTTTCTCCTATATTGATAGATGTATTTGGAACTCTAAATCCAACACGGTTTGTGCTAGCTTCTTGAAACTTGACACAATAAAGTAGTTTCACGTTCTATCTCTATGTTTTGTTTCCTCTTGATGTAGCCCTAAGCAGTGACTGGCGAGAAACACTTTCATGGAAAGGGGTTGCCAGGCTTCCCAAAATTACGAATCTCTAGAAATCTCAGCAAATATTTTTTCACCCAAACTGGATGATACTTTCAGGTAATGATCAGTACACTAAGGCGACTTGGTTCCCCAAATGTCGTTCTTCTATGTTGAAGCGTTCGTTTCCAGTAACAGTTTGAATTTTTAGGTTTCACTCTGTTTTCTCCTATATTGATAGATGTATTTGGAACTCTAAATCCAACACGGTTTGTGCTAGCTTCTTGAAACTTGACACAATAATGTAGTTTCACGTTCTATCCCTATGTTTTGTTTCCTCTTGATGTAGCCCTAAGCAGTGACTGGCGAGAAACACTTTCATGGAAACGGGTTGCCAGGCTTCCGAAAATTACGAATCTCCAGAAATCTCAGCAAATATTTTTTCACCCAAACAGGATGATACTTTCAGGTAATGATCAGTACACTAAGGCGAATTGGTTCCCCAAATTTCGTTTTTCTATGTCAAAGCGTTCATTTCCAGTAACAGTTTGAATTTTTAGGTTTCACTCTGTTTTCTCCTATATTGATAGATGTATTTGGGAGTCTAAATCCAACATGGTTTGTGCTAGCTTCTTGAAACTTGACACAATAAAGTAGTTTCACGTTCTATCTCTATGTTTTGTTTCCTCTTGATGTAGCCCTAAACAGTGACTGGCGAGAAACACTTTCATGGAAAGGGGTTGCCAGATTTCCCAAAATTACGAATCTCCAGAAATCTCAGCAAATATTTTTTCACCCAAACTGGATGATACTTTCAGGTAATGATCACTACACTAAGACGACTTGGTTCCCCAAATGTCGTTCTTCTATGTTGAAGCGTTCATTTCCAGTAACAGTTTGGATTTTTAGGTTTCACTCTGCTTTCTCCTATATTGATAGATGTATTTGGAACTCTAAATCCAACACGGTTTGTGCTAGCTTCTTGAAACTAGACACAATAATGTATTTTCACGTTCTATCTCTATGTTTTGTTTCCTCTTTATGTAGCCCTAACAGTGACTGGCAAGAAACACTTTCATGGAAAGGGGTTGCCAGGCTTCCCAAATATACGAATCTCCAGAAATCTCAGCAAATATTTTTTCACCCAAAGTGGATGATACTTTCAGGTAATGATCAGTACACTAAGGCGACTTGGTTCCCCAAATGTCGTTCTTCTATGTTGAAGCGTTCGTTTCCAGTAACAGTTTGAATTTTTAGGTTTCACTCTGCTTTCTCCTATATTGATAGATGTATTTGGAACTCTAAATCCAACACGGTTTGTGCTAGCTTCTTGAAACTTCACACAATAAAGTAGTTTCACGTTCTATCTCTATGTTTTGTTTCCTCTTGATGTAGCCCTAAGCAGTGACTGGCGAGAAACACTTTCATGGAAAGGGGTTGCCAGGCTTCCCAAAATTACGAAACTCCAGAAATCACAGCAAATATTTTTTCACCCAAACTGGATGATACTTTCAGGTAATGATCAGTACACTAAGGCGACTTGGTTCCCCAAATGTCGTTCTTCTATGTTGAAGCGTTCGTTTCCAGTAACAGTTTGAATTTTTAGGTTTCACTCTGTTTTCTCCTATATTGATAGATGTATTTGGAACTCTAAATCCAACACGGTTTGTGCTAGCTTCTTGAAACTTGACACAATAAAGTAGTTTCACGTTCTATCTCTATGTTTTGTTTCCTCTTGATGTAGCGCTAACAGTGACTGGCGAGAAACACTTTCATGGAAAGGGGTTTGCAGGCTTCCCAAATATACGAATCTCCAGAAATCTCAGCAAATATTTTTTGACCCAAACTGGATGATACTTTCAGGTAATGATCAGTACACTAAGGCGACTTGGTTCCCCAAATGTCGTTCTTCTATGTTGAAGCGTTCGTTTCCAGTAACAGTTTGAATTTTTAGGTTTCACTCTGTTTTCTCCTATATTGATAGATGTATTTGGAACTCTAAATCCAACACGGTTTGTGCTAGCTTCTTGAAACTTGACACAATAAAGTAGTTTCACGTTCTATCTCTATGTTTTGTTTCCTCTTGATGTAGCCCTAAGCAGTGACTGGCGAGAAACACTTTCATGGAAAGAGGTTGCCAGGCTTTCCAAAATTACGAATCTCCAGAAATCTCAGCAAATATTTTTTCACCCAAACTGGATGAGACTTTCAGGTAATGATCAGTACACTAAGGCGACTTGGTTCCCCAAATGTCGTTCTTCTATGTTGAAGCGTTCGTTTCCAGTAACAGTTTGAATTTTTAGGTTTCACTCTGTTTTCTCCTATATTGATAGATGTATTTGGAACTCTAAATCCAACACGGTTTGTGCTAGCTTCTTGAAACTTGACACAATAAAGTAGTTTCACGTTTTATCTCTATGTTTTGTTTCCTCTTGATGTAGCCCTAACAGTGACTGGCGAGAAACACTTTCATGGAAAGGGGTTGCCAGGCTTCCCAAATATATGAATCTCCAGAAATCTCAGCAAATATTTTTTCACCCAAACTGGATGATACTTTCAGGTAATGATCAGTACACTAAGGCGACTTGGTTCCCCAAATTTCGTTTTTCTATGTTAAAGCGTTCGTTTCCAGTAACAGTTTGAATTTTTAGGTTTCACTCTGTTTTCTCCTATATTGATAGATGTATTTGGAACTCTAAATCCAACACGGTTTGTGCTAGCTTCTTGAAACTTGACACAATAAAGTAGTTTCACGTTCTATCTCTATGTTTTGTTTCCTCTTGATGTAGCCCTAAGCAGTGACTGGCGAGAAACACTTTCATGGAAAGGGGTGGCTTCCCAAAATTACGAATCTCTAGAAATCTCAGCAAATATTTTTTCACCCAAACTGGATGATACTTTCAGGTAATGTTCAGTACACTAAGGCGACTTGGTTCCCCAAATTTCGTTCTTCTATGTTGAAGCGTTCGTTTCCAGTAACAGTTTGAATTTTAGGTTTCACTCTGTTTTCTTCTATATTGATAGATGTATTTGGAACACTGAATCCAACAAGGTTTGTGCTAGGTTCTTGAAACTTGACACAATAAAGTAGTTTCACGTTCTATCTCTATGTTTTGTTTCCTCTTGATGTAGCCCTAAGCAGTGACTGGCGAGAAACACTTTCATGGAAAGGGGTTGCCAGGCTTACCAAAATTACGAATCTCCAGAAATCTCAGCAAATATTTTTTCAACCAAACTGGATGATACTTTCAGGTAATGATCACTACACCAACGCGACTTGGTTCCCCAAATTTCGTTCTTCTATGTTGAAGCGTCCGTTTCCAGTAACAGTTTGAATTTTTAGGTTTCACTCTGTTTTCTCCTATATTGATAGATGTATTTGGAAGTCTAAATCCAACACGGTTTGTGCTAGCTTCTTGAAACTTGACACAATAAAGTAGTTTCACGTTCTATCTCTATGTTTTGTTTCCTCTTGATGTAGCCCTAAGCAGTGACTGGCGAGAAACACTTTCATGGAAAGGGGTGGCTTCCCAAAATTACGAATCTCTAGAAACCTCAGCAAATATTTTTTCACCCAAACTGGATGATACTTTCAGGTAATGATCAGTACACTAAGGCGACTTGGTTCCCCAAATTTAGTTCTTCTATGTTGAAGCGTTCGTTTCCAGTAACAGTTTGAATTTTAGGTTTCACTCTGTTTTCTGCTATATTGATAGATGTATTTGGAACTCTAAATCCAACACGGTTTGTGCTAGCTTCTTGAAACTTGACACAAGAAAGTAGTTTCACGTTCTATCTCTATGGTTTGTTTCCTCTTGATGTAGCCCTAAGCAGTGACTGGCGAGAAACACTTTCATGGAAAGGGGTTGCCAGGCTTCCCAAAATTACGAAACTCCAGAAATCTCAGCAAATACTTTTTCACCCAAACAGGATGATACTTACAGGTAATGATCAGTACACTAAGGCGACTTGGTTCCCCAAATGTCGTTCTTCTATGTTGAAGCGTTCGTTTCCAGTAACAGTTTGAATTTTTAGGTTTCACTCTGTTTTCTCCTATATTGATAGATGTATTTGGAACTCTAAATCCAACACGGTTTGTGCTAGCTTCTTGAAACTTGACACAATAAAGTAGTTTCACGTTCTATCTCTATGTTTTGTTTCCTCTTGATGTAGCCCTAAGCAGTGACTGGCGAGAAACACTTTCATGGAAAGGGGTTGCCAGGCTTCCCAAAATTACGAATCTCCAGAAATCTCAGCAAATATTTTTTCACCCAAACTGGATGATACTTTCAGGTAATGATCACTACACTAACGCGACTTGGTTTCCCAAATGTCGTTCTGCTATGTTGAAGCGTTCGTTTCCAGTAACTGTTTGAATTTTTAGGTTTCACTCTGTTTTCTCCTATATTGATAGATGTATTTGGAACTCTAAATCCAACACGGTTTGTGCTAGCTTCTTGAAACTTGACACAATAAAGTAGTTTCACGTTCTATCTCTATGTATTGTTTCCTCTTGATGTAGCCCTAACAGTGACTGGCGAGAAACACTTTCATGGGAAGGGGTTGCCAGGCTCCCCAAATATACGAATCTCCAGAAATCTCAGCAAATATTTTTTCACCCAAACAGGATGATACTTTCAGGTAATGATCAGTACACTAAGGCGACTTGGTTCCCCAAATGTCGTTCTTCTATGTTGAAGCGTTCGTTTCCAGTAACAGTTTGAATTTTTAGGTTTCACTCTGTTTTCTCCTATATTGATAGATGTATTTGGAACTCTAAATCCAACACGGTTTGTGCTAGCTTCTTGAAACTTGACACAATAAAGTAGTTTCACGTTCTATCTCTATGTTTTGTTTCCTCTTGATGTAGCCCTAAGCAGTGACTGGCGAGAAACACTTTCATGGAAAGGGGTTGCCAGGCTTCCCAAAATTACGAATCTCCAGAAATCACAGCAAATATTTTTTCACCCAAACTGGATGATACTTTCAGGTAATGATCAGTACACTAAGGCGACTTGGTTCCCCAAATGTCGTTCTTCTATGTTGAAGCGTTCGTTTCCAGTAACAGTTTGAATTTTTAGGTTTCACTCTGTTTTCTCCTATATTGATAGATATATTTGGAACTCTGAATACAACACGGTTTGTGCTAGCTTCTTGAAACTTGACACAATAAAGTAGTTTCACGTTCTATCTCTATGTTTTGTTTCCTCTTGATGTAGCCCTAACAGTGACTGGCGAGAAACACTTTCATGGAAAGGGGTTGCCAGGCTTCCCATATATACGAATCTCCAGAAATCTCAGCAAATATTTTTTGACCCAAACTGGATGATACTTTCAGGTAATGATCAGTACACTAAGGCGACTTGGTTCCCCAAATGTCGTTCTTCTATGTTGAAGCGTTCGTTTCCAGTAACAGTTTGAATTTTTAGGTTTCACTCTGTTTTCTCCTATATTGATAGATGTATTTGGAACTCTAAATCCAACACGGTTTGTGCTAGCTTCTTGAAACTTGACACAATAAAGTAGTTTCACGTTCTATCTCTATGTTTTGTTTCCTCTTGATGTAGCCCTAAGCAGTGACTGGCGAGAAACACTTTCATGGAAAGGGGTTGCCAGGCTTCCCAAAATTACGAATCTCCAGAAATCTCAGCAAATATTTTTTCACCCAAACTGGATGATACTTTCAGGTAATGATCAGTACACTAAGGCGACTTGGTTCCCCAAATGTCGTTCTTCTATGTTGAAGCGTTCGTTTCCAGTAACAGTTTGAATTTTTAGGTTTCACTCTGTTTTCTCCTATATTGATAGATGTATTTGGAACTCTAAATCCAACACGGTTTGTGCTAGCTTTTTGAAACTTGACACAATAAAGTAGTTTCACGTTCTATCTCTATGTTTTGTTTCCTCTTGATGTAGCCCTAAGCAGTGACTGGCGAGAAACACTTTCATGGAAAGGGGTTGCCAGGCTTCCCAAAATTACGAATCTCCAGAAATCTCAGCAAATATTTTTTCACCCAAACTGGATGATACTTTCAGGTAATGATCAGTACACTAAGGCGACTTGGTTCCCCAAATGTCGTTCTTCTATGTTGAAGCGTTCGTTTCCAGTAACAGTTTGAATTTTTAGGTTTCACTCTGTTTTCTCCTATATTGATAGATGTATTTGGAACTCTGAATACAACACGGTTTGTGCTAGCTTCTTGAAACTTGACACAATAAAGTAGTTTCACGTTCTATCTCTATGTTTTGTTTCCTCTTGATGTAGCCCTAAGCAGTGACTGGTGAGAAACACTTTCATGGAAAGGGGTGGCTTCCCAAATATACGAATCTCCAGAAATCTCAGCAAATATTTTTTCACCCAAACTGGATGATACTTTCAGGTAATGATCAGTACACTAAGGCGACTTGGTTCCCCAAATTTCGTTTTTCTATGTTAAAGCGTTCGTTTCCTGTAACAGTTTGAATTTTTAGGTTTCACTCTGTTTTCTCCTATATTGATAGATGTATTTGGAACTCTAAATCCAACACGGTTTGTGCTAGCTTCTTGAAACTTGACACAATAAAGTAGTTTCACGTTCTATCTCTATGTTTTGTTTCCTCTTGATGTAGCCCTAACAGTGACTGGCGAGAAACACTTTCATGGAAAGGGGTTGCCAGGCTTCCCATATATACGAATCTCCAGAAATCTCAGCAAATATTTTTTGACCCAAACTGGATGATACTTTCAGGTAATGATCAGTACACTAAGGCGACTTGGTTCCCCAAATGTCGTTCTTCTATGTTGAAGCGTTCGTTTCCAGTAACAGTTTGAATTTTTAGGTTTCACTCTGTTTTCTCCTATATTGATAGATGTATTTGGAACTCTAAATCCAACACGGTTTGTGCTAGCTTCTTGAAACTTGACACAATAAAGTAGTTTCACGTTCTATCTCTATGTTTTGTTTCCTCTTGATGTAGCCCTAAGCAGTGACTGGCGAGAAACACTTTCATGGAAAGGGGTTGCCAGGCTTCCCAAAATTACGAATCTCCAGAAATCTCAGCAAATATTTTTTCACCCAAACTGGATGATACTTTCAGGTAATGATCAGTACACTAAGGCGACTTGGTTCCCCAAATGTCGTTATTCTATGTTGAAGCGTTCGTTTCCAGTAACAGTTTGAATTTTTAGGTTTCACTCTGTTTTCTCCTATATTGATAGATGTATTTGGAACTCTAAATCCAACACGGTTTGTGCTAGCTTCTTGAAACTTGACACAATAAAGTAGTTTCACGTTCTATCCCTATGTTTTGTTTCCTCTTGATGTAGCCCTAAGCAGTGACTGGCGAGAAACACTTTCATGGAAACGGGTTGCCAGGCTTCCCAAAATTACGAATCTCCAGAAATCTCAGCAAATATTTTTTCACCCAAACTGGATGATACTTTCAGGTAATGATCAGTACACTACGGCGACTTGGTTCCCCAAATTTCGTTCTTCTATGTTGAAGCGTTCGTTTCCAGTAACAGTTTGAATTTTAGGTTTCACTCTGTTTTCTTCTATATTGATAGATGTATTTGGAACACTGAATCCAACAAGGTTTGTGCTAGGTTCTTGAAACTTGACACAATAAAGTAGTTTCACGTTCTATCTCTATGTTTTGTTTCCTCTTGATGTAGCCCTAAGCAGTGACTGGCGAGAAACACTTTCATGGAAAGGGGTTGCCAGGCTTCCCAAAATTACGAATCTCCAGAAATCTCAGCAAATATTTTTTCACCCAAACTGGATGATACTTTCAGGTAATGATCAGTACACTAAGGCGACTTGGTTCCCCAAATGTCGTTCTTCTATGTTGAAGTGTTCGTTTCCAGTAACAGTTTGAATTTTTAGGTTTCACTCTGTTTTCTCCTATATTGATAGATGTATTTGGAACTCTAAATCCAACACGGTTTGTGCTAGCTTCTTGAAACTTGACACAATAATGTAGTTTCACGTTCTATCTCTATGTTTTGTTTCCTCTTGATGTAGCCCTAAGCAGTGACTGGCGAGAAACACTTTCATGGAAAGGGGTTGCCAGGCTTCCCAAAATTACGAAACTCCAGAAATCTCAGCAAATACTTTTTCACCCAAACAGGATGATACTTACAGGTAATGATCAGTACACTAAGGCGACTTGGTTCCCCAAATGTCGTTCTTCTATGTTGAAGCGTTCGTTTCCAGTAACAGTTTGAATTTTTAGGTTTCACTCTGTTTTCTCCTATATTGATAGATGTATTTGGAACTCTAAATCCAACACGGTTTGTGCTAGCTTCTTGAAACTTGACACAATAAAGTAGTTTCACGTTCTATCTCTATGTTTTGTTTCCTCTTGATGTAGCCCTAAGCAGTGACTGGCGAGAAACACTTTCATGGAAAGGGGTTGCCAGGCTTCCCAAAATTACGAATCTCCAGAAATCTCAGCAAATATTTTTTCACCCAAACTGGATGATACTTTCAGGTAATGATCACTACACTAACGCGACTTGGTTTCCCAAATGTCGTTCTTCTATGTTGAAGCGTTCGTTTCCAGTAACAGTTTGAATTTTTAGGTTTCACTCTGTTTTCTCCTATATTGATAGATGTATTTGGAACTCTAAATCCAACACGGTTTGTGCTAGCTTCTTGAAACTTGACACAATAAAGTAGTTTCACGTTCTATCTCTATGTATTGTTTCCTCTTGATGTAGCCCTAACAGTGACTGGCGAGAAACACTTTCCTGGGAAGGGGTTGCCAGGCTCCCCAAATATACGAATCTCCAGAAATCTCAGCAAATATTTTTTCACCCAAACAGGATGATACTTTCAGGTAATGATCAGTACACTAAGGCGACTTGGTTCCCCAAATTTCGTTTTTCTATGTTGAAGCGTTCGTTTCCAGTAACAGTTTGAATTTTTAGGTTTCACTCTGTTTTCTCCGATATTGATAGATGTATTTGGAACTCTAAATCCAACACGGTTTGTGCTAGCTTCTTGAAACTTGACACAATAAAGTAGTTTCACGTTCTATCTCTATGTTTTGTTTCCTCTTGATGTAGCCCTAAGCAGTGACTGGCGAGAAACACTTTCATGGAAAGGGGTTGCCAGGCTTCCCAAATATACGAATCTCCAGAAATCTCAGCAAATATTTTTTCACCCAAACTGGATGATACTTTCAGGTAATGATCAGTACACTAAGGCGACTTGGTTCCCCAAATGTCGTTCTTCTATGTTGAAGCGTTCGTTTCCAGTAACAGTTTGAATTTTTAGGTTTCACTCTGTTTTCTCCTATATTGATAGATGTATTTGGAACTCTAAATCCAACACGGTTTGTGCTAGCTTCTTGAAACTTGACACAATAAAGTAGTTTCACGTTCTATCCCTATGTTTTGTTTCCTCTTGATGTAGCCCTAAGCAGTGACTGGCGAGAAACACTTTCATGGAAACGGGTTGCCAGGCTTCCCAAAATTACGAATCTCCAGAAATCTCAGCAAATATTTTTTCACCCAAACTGGATGATACTTTCAGGTAATGATCAGTACACTAAGGCGACTTGGTTCCCCAAATGTCGTTCTTCTATGTTGAAGCGTTCGTTTCCAGTAACAGTTTGAATTTTTAGGTTTCACTCTGTTTTCTCCTATATTGATAGATGTATTTGGAACTCTAAATCCAACACGGTTTGTGCTAGCTTTTTGAAACTTGACACAATAAAGTAGTTTCACGTTCTATCTCTATGTTTTGTTTCCTCTTGATGTAGCCCTAAGCAGTGACTGGCGAGAAACACTTTCATGGAAAGGGGTTGCCAGGCTTCCCAAAATTACGAATCTCCAGAAATCTCAGCAAATATTTTTTCACCCAAACTGGATGATACTTTCAGGTAATGATCAGTACACTAAGGCGACTTGGTTCCCCTAATGTCGTTCTTCTATGTTGAAGCGTTCGTTTCCAGTAACAGTTTGAATTTTTAGGTTTCACTCTGTTTTCTCCTATATTGATAGATGTATTTGGAACTCTGAATCCAACACGGTTTGTGCTAGCTTCTTGAAACTTGACACAATAAAGTAGTTTCACGTTCTATCTCTATGTTTTGTTTCCTCTTGATGTAGCGCTAACAGTGACTGGCGAGAAACACTTTCATGGAAAGGGTTTGCCAGGCTTCCCAAATATACGAATCTCCAGAAATCTCAGCAAATATTTTTTGACCCAAACTGGATGATACTTTCAGGTAATGATCAGTACACTAATGCAACTTGGTTCCCCAAATGTCGTTCTTCTATGTTGAAGCGTTCGTTTCCAGTAACAGTTTGAATTTTTAGGTTTCACTCTGTTTTCTCCTATATTGATAGATGTATTTGGAACTCTAAATCCAACACGGTTTGTGCTAGCTTCTTGAAACTTGACACAATAAAGTAGTTTCACGTTCTATCTCTATGTTTTGTTTCCTCTTGATGTAGCCCTAAGCAGTGACTGGCGAGAAACACTTTCATGGAAAGGGGTTGCCAGGCTTCCCAAAATTACGAATCTCCAGAAATCTCAGCAAATATTTTTTCACCCAAACTGGATGATACTTTCAGGTAATGATCAGTACACTAAGGCGACTTGGTTTCCCTAATGTCGTTCTTCTATGTTGAAGCGTTCGTTTCCAGTAAGAGTTTGAATTTTTAGGTTTCACTCTGTTTTCTCCTATATTGATAGATGTATTTGGAACTCTAAATGCAACACGGTTTGTGCTAGCTTCTTGAAACTTGACACAATAAAGTAGTTTCACGTTCTATCTCTATGTTTTGTTTCCTCTTGATGTAGCCCTAAGCAGTGACTGGCGAGAAACACTTTCATGGAAAGGGGTTGCCAGACTTCCCAAAATTACGAATCTCCAGAAATCTCAGCAAATATTTTTTCACCCAAACTGGATGATACTTTCCGGTAATGATCAGTACACTAAGGCGACTTGGTTCCCCAAATGTCGTTCTTCTATGTTGAAGCGTTCGTTTCCAGTAACAGTTTGAATTTTTAGGTTTCACTCTGTTTTCTCCTATATTGATAGATGTATTTGGAACTCTAAATCCAACACGGTTTGTGCTAGCTTCTTGAAACTTGACACAATAAAGTAGTTTCACGTTCTATCTCTATGTTTTGTTTCCTCTTGATGTAGCCCTAAGCAGTGACTGGCGAGAAACACTTTCATGGAAAGGGGTTGCCAGGCTTCCCAAAATTACGAATCTCCAGAAATCTCAGCAAATATTTTTTCACCCAAACTGGATGATACTTTCAGGTAATGATCAGTACACTAAGGCGACTTGGTTCCCCTAATGTCGTTCTTCTATGTTGAAGCGTTCGTTTCCAGTAACAGTTTGAATTTTTAGGTTTCACTCTGTTTTCTCCTATATTGATAGATGTATTTGGAACTCTGAATCCAACACGGTTTGTGCTAGCTTCTTGAAACTTGACACAATAAAGTAGTTTCACGTTCTATCTCTATGTTTTGTTTCCTCTTGATGTAGCGCTAACAGTGACTGGCGAGAAACACTTTCATGGAAAGGGTTTGCCAGGCTTCCCAAATATACGAATCTCCAGAAATCTCAGCAAATATTTTTTGACCCAAACTGGATGATACTTTCAGGTAATGATCAGTACACTAATGCAACTTGGTTCCCCAAATGTCGTTCTTCTATGTTGAAGCGTTCGTTTCCAGTAACAGTTTGAATTTTTAGGTTTCACTCTGTTTTCTCCTATATTGATAGATGTATTTGGAACTCTAAATCCAACACGGTTTGTGCTAGCTTCTTGAAACTTGACACAATAAAGTAGTTTCACGTTCTATCTCTATGTTTTGTTTCCTCTTGATGTAGCCCTAAGCAGTGACTGGCGAGAAACACTTTCATGGAAAGGGGTTGCCAGGCTTCCCAAAATTACGAATCTCCAGAAATCTCAGCAAATATTTTTTCACCCAAACTGGATGATACTTTCAGGTAATGATCAGTACACTAAGGCGACTTGGTTTCCCTAATGTCGTTCTTCTATGTTGAAGCGTTCGTTTCCAGTAAGAGTTTGAATTTTTAGGTTTCACTCTGTTTTCTCCTATATTGATAGATGTATTTGGAACTCTAAATGCAACACGGTTTGTGCTAGCTTCTTGAAACTTGACACAATAAAGTAGTTTCACGTTCTATCTCTATGTTTTGTTTCCTCTTGATGTAGCCCTAAGCAGTGACTGGCGAGAAACACTTTCATGGAAAGGGGTTGCCAGACTTCCCAAAATTACGAATCTCCAGAAATCTCAGCAAATATTTTTTCACCCAAACTGGATGATACTTTCCGGTAATGATCAGTACACTAAGGCGACTTGGTTCCCCAAATGTCGTTCTTCTATGTTGAAGCGTTCGTTTCCAGTAACAGTTTGAATTTTTAGGTTTCACTCTGTTTTCTCCTATATTGATAGATGTATTTGGAACTCTAAATCCAACACGGTTTGTGCTAGCTTCTTGAAACTTGACACAATAAAGTAGTTTCACGTTCTATCTCTATGTTTTGTTTCCTCTTGATGTAGCCCTAAGCAGTGACTGGCGAGAAACACTTTCATGGAAAGGGGTTGCCAGGCTTCCCAAAATTACGAATCTCCAGAAATCTCAGCAAATATTTTTTCACCCAAACTGGATGATACTTTCAGATAATGATCAGTACACTAAGGCGACTTGGTTTCCCAAATGTCGTTCTTCTATGTTGAAGCGTTCGTTTCCAGTAAGAGTTTGAATTTTTAGGTTTCACTCTGTTTTCTCCTATATTGATAGATGCATTTGGAACTCTAAATGCAACACGGTTTGTGCTAGCTTCTTGAAACTTGACACAATAAAGTAGTTTCACGTTCTTTCTCCATGTTTTGTTTCCTCTTGATGTAGCCCTAACAGTGACTGGCGAGAAACACTTTCATGGAAAGGGGTTGCCAGGCTTCCCAAATATACGAATCTCCAGAAATCTCAGCAAATATTTTTTCACCCAAACTGGATGATACTTTCAGGTAATGATCAGTACACTAAGGCGACTTGGTTCCCCAAATTTCGTTTTTCTATGTTAAAGCGTTCGTTTCCAGTAACAGTTTGAATTTTTAGGTTTCACTCTGTTTTCTCCTATATTGATAGATGTATTTGGAACTCTAAATCCAACACGGTTTGTGCTAGCTTCTTGAAACTTGACACAATAAAGTAGTTTCACGTTCTATCTCTATGTTTTGTTTCCTCTTTATGTAGCCCTAACAGTGACTGGCGAGAAACACTTTCATGGAAAGGGGTTGCCAGGCTTCCCAAATATACGAATCTCCAGAAATCTCAGCAAATATTTTTTCACCCAAACTGGATGATACTTTCAGGTAATCATCAGTACACTAAGGCGACTTGGTTCCCCAAATTTCGTTTTTCTATGTTAAAGCGTTCGTTTCCAGTAACAGTTTGAATTTTTAGGTTTCACTCTGTTTTCTCCTATATTGATAGATGTATTTGGAACTCTAAATCCAACACGGTTTGTGCTAGCTTCTTGAAACTTGACACAATAAAGTAGTTTCACGTTCTATCTCTATGTTTTGTTTCCTCTTGATGTAGCCCTAACAGTGACTGGCGAGAAACACTTTCATGGAAAGGGGTTGCCAGGCTTCCCAAATATACGAATCTCCAGAAATCTCAGCAAATATTTTTTGACCCAAACTGGATGATACTTTCAGGTAATGATCAGTACACTAAGGCGACTTGATTCCCCAAATGTCGTTCTTCTATGTTGAAGCGTTCGTTTCCAGTAACAGTTTGAATTTTTAGGTTTCACTCTGTTTTCTCCTATATTGATAGATGTATTTGGAACTCTAAATCCAACACGGTTTGTGCTAGCTTCTTGAAGCTTGACACAATAAAGTAGTTTCACGTTCTATCTCTATGTTTTGTTTCCTCTTGATGTAGCCCTAACAGTGACTGGCGAGAAACACTTTCATGGAAAGGGGTTGCCAGGCTTCCCAAATATACGAATCTCCAGAAATCTCAGCAAATATTTTTTCACCCAAACTGGATGATACTTTCAGGTAATCATCAGTACACTAAGGCGACTTGGTTCCCCAAATGTCGTTCTACTATGTTGAAGCGTTCGTTTCCAGTAACAGTTTGAATTTTTAGGTTTCACTCTGTTTTCTCCTTTATTGATAGATGTATTTGGAATTCTGAATCCAACACGGTTTGTGCTAGCTTCTTGAAACTTGACACAATAAAGTAGTTTCACGTTCTATCTCTATGTTTTGTTTCCTCTTGATGTAGCCCTAACAGTGACTGGCGAGAAACACTTTCATGGAAAGGGGTTGCCAGGCTTCCCTAATATACGAAACTCCAGAAATCTCAGCAAATATTTTTTCACCCAAACTGGATGATACTTTCAGGTAATGATCAGTACACTAAGGCGACTTGGTTCCCCAAATGTCGTTCTTCTATGTTGAAGCGTTCGTTTCCAGTAACAGTTTGAATTTTTAGGTTTCACTCTGTTTTCTTTTATTTTGATAGATGTATTTGGAACTCTAAATCCAACACGGTTTGTGCTAGCTTCTTGAAACTTGACACAATAAAGTAGTTTCATGTTCTATCTCTATGTTTTGTTTCCTCTTCATGTAGCCCTAACAGTGACTGGCGAGAAACACTTTCATGGAAAGGGGTTGCCAGGCTTCCCAAATATACGAATTTCCAGAAATCTCAGCAAATATTTTTTCACCCAAACTGGATGATACTTTCAGGTAATAATCACTACACTAACGCAACTTGGTTCCCCAAATTTCGTTCTTCTATGTTGAAGCGTTCGTTTCCAGTAACAGTTTGAATTTTTAGGTTTCACTCTGTTTTCTCCTATATTGATAGATGTATTTGGAACTCTAAATCCAACACGGATTGTGCTAGCTTCTTGAAACTTGACACAATAAAATAGTTTCACGTTCTATCTCTATGTTTTGTTTCCTCTTGATGTAGACCTAAGCAGTTACTGGCGAGAAACACTTTCATGGAAAGGGGTGGCTTCCCAAAATTACGAATCTCCAGAAATCTCAGCAAATATTTTTTCACCCAAACTGGATGATACTTTCAGGTAATGATCAGTACACTAAGGCGACTTGGTTCCCCAAATTTCGTTCTTCTATGTTGAAGCGTTCGTTTCCAGTAACAGTTTGAATTTTAGGTTTCACTCTGTTTTCTCCTATATTGATAGATGTATTTGGAACTCTGAATCCAACAAGGTTTGTGCTAGGTTCTTGAAACTTGACACAATAAAGTAGTTTCACGTTCTATCTATATGTTTTGTTTCCTCTTGATGTAGCCCTAACAGTGACTGGCGAGAAACACTTTCATGCAAAGGGGTTGCCAGGCTTCCCAAATATATGAATCTCCAGAAATCTCAGGAAGTATTTTTTCACCCAAAGAGGATGATACTTTCAGGTAATGATCAGTACAGTAAGGCGACTTGGTTCCCCAAATTTCGTTTTTCTATG
This sequence comes from Spermophilus citellus, assembly GCF_964194105.1. Lineage (NCBI taxonomy): Eukaryota > Metazoa > Chordata > Mammalia > Rodentia > Sciuridae > Spermophilus > Spermophilus citellus. The sequence goes on along the minus strand of NC_138188.1, from coordinate 6,808,907 downwards.
TTAAAGCGTTCGTTTCCAGTAACAGTTTGAATTTTTAGGTTTCACTCTGTTTTCTCCTATATTGATAGATGTATTTGGAAGTCTAAATCCAACACGGTTTGTTCTAGCTTCTTGAAACTTGACACAATAAAGTAGTTTCACGTTCTATCTCTATGTTTTGTTTCCTCTTGATGTAGCCCTAAGCAGTGACTGGCGAGAAACACTTTCATGGAAAGGGGTTGCCAGGCTTCCCAAAATTACGAATCTCCAGAAATCTCAGCAAATATTTTTTCACCCAAACTGGATGGTACTTTCAGGTAATGATCAGTATACTAAGGCGACTTGGTTCCCCAAATGCCGTTCTTCTATGTTGAAGCGTTCGTTTCCAGTAACAGTTTGAATTTTTAGGTTTCACTCTGTTTTCTCCTATATTGATAGATGTATTTGGATCGCTAAATCCAACACGGTTTGTGCTAGCTTCTTGAAACTTGACACAATAAAGTAGTTTCACGTTCTATCCCTATGTTTTGTTTCCTCTTGATGTAGCCCTAAGCAGTGACTGGCGAGAAACACTTTCATGGAAAGGGGTTGCCAGGCTTCCCAAAATTACGAATCTCCAGAAATCTCAGCAAATATTTTTTCACCCAAACTAGATGATACTTTCAGGTAATGATCAGTACACTAAGGCGACTTGGTTCCCCAAATTTCGTTCTTCTATGTTGAAGCGTTCGTTTCCAGTAACAGTTTGAATTTTAGGTTTCACTCTGTTTTCTCCTATATTGATAGATGTATTTGGAACTCTGAATCCAACAAGGTTTCTGCTCGGTTCTTGAAACTTGACACAATAAAGTAGTTTCATGTTCTATCTCTGTGTTTTGTTTCCTCTTGACGTAGCCCTAACAGTGACTGGCGAGAAACACTTTCATGGAAAGGGGTTGCCAGGCTTCCCAAATATACGAATCTCCAGAAATCTCAGCAAATATTTTTTCACCCAAACTGGATGATACTTTCAGGTAATGATCAGTACACTAAGGCGACTTGGTTCCCCAAATTTCGTTCTTCTATGTTGAAGCGTTCGTTTCCAGTAACAGTTTGAATTTTAGGTTTCATTCTGTTTTCTCCTATATTGATAGATGTATTTGGAACTCTGAATCCAACAAGGTTTGTGCTATGTTCTTGAAACTTGACACAATAAAGTAGTTTCACGTTCTATCTATATGTTTTTTTTCCTCTTGATGTAGCCCTAACAGTGACTGGCGAGAAACACTTTCATGGAAAGGGGTTGCCAGGCTTCCCAAATATATGAATCTCCAGAAATCTCAGGAAATATTTTTTCACCCAAACAGGATGATACTTTCAGGTAATGATCAGTACACTAAGGCGACTTGGTTCCCCAAATTTCGTTTTTCTATGTTAAAGCGTTCGTTTCCAGTAACAGTTTGAATTTTTAGGTTTCACTCTGTTTTCTCCTATATTGATAGATGTATTTGGAAGTCTAAATCCAACACGGTTTGTGCTAGCTTCTTGAAACTTGACACAATAAAGTAGTTTCACGTTCTATCTCTATGTTTTGTTTCCTCTTGATGTAGCCCTAAGCAGTGACTGGCGAGAAACACTTTCATGGAAAGGGGTTGCCAGGCTTCCCAAAATTACGAATCTCCAGAAATCTCAGCAAATATTTTTTCACCCAAACTGGATGATACTTTCAGGTAATGATCAGTACACTAAGGCGACTTGGTTCCCCAAATGCCGTTCTTCTATGTTGAAGCGTTCGTTTCCAGTAACAGTTTGAATTTTTAGGTTTCACTCTGTTTTCTCCTATATTGATAGATGTATTTGGAACTCTAAATCCAACACGGTTTGTGCTAGCCTCTTGAAACTTGACACAATAAAGTAGTTTCACGTTCTATCTCTATGTTTTCTTTCCTCTTGATGTAGCCCAAACAATGACTGGCAAGAAACACTTTCATGGAAAGGGGTTGCCAGGCTTCCAAAATATACGAATCTCCAGAAATCTCAGCAAATATTTTTTCACCCAAACTGGATGATACTTTCAGGTAATGATCAGTACACTAAGGCGACTTGGTTCCCCAAATGTCGTTCTTCTATGTTGAAGCGTTCGTTTCCAGTAACAGTTTGAATTTTTAGGTTTCACTCTGTTTTCTCCTATATTGATAGATGTATTTGGAACTCTAAATCCAACACGGTTTGTGCTAGCCTCTTGAAACTTGACACAATAAAGTAGTTTCACGTTCTATCTCTATGTTTTGTTTCCTCTTGATGTAGCCCAAACAGTGACTGGCAAGAAACACTTTCATGGAAAGGGGTTGCCAGGCTTCCAAAATATACGAATCTCCAGAAATCTCAGCAAATATTTTTTCACCCAAACTGGATGATACTTTCAGGTAATGATCAGTACACTAAGGCGACTTGGTTCCCCTAATGTCGTTCTTCTATGTTGAAGCGTTCGTTTCCAGTAACAGTTTGAATTTTTAGGTTTCACTCTGTTTTCTCCTATATTGATAGATGTATTTGGAACTCTAAATCCAACACGGTTTGTGCTAGCTTCTTGAAACTTGACACAATAAAGTAGTTTCACGTTCTATCTCTATGTTTTGTTTCCACTTGATGTAGCCCTAAGCAATGACTGGCGAGAAACACATTCATGGAAAGGGGTGGCTTCCCAAAATTACGAATCTCCAGAAATCTCAGCAAATATTTTTTTCACCCAAACTGGATGATACTTTCAGGTAATGATCAGTACACTAAGGCGACTTGGTTCCCCAAATTTCGTTCTTCTATGTTGAAGCGTTCGTTTCCAGTAACAGTTTGAATTTTAGGTTTCACTCTGTTTTCTCCTATATTGATAGATGTATTTGGAACTCTAAATCCAACACGGTTTGTGCTAGCTTCTTGAAACTTGACACAATAAAGTAGTTTCACGTTCTATCTCTATGTTTTGTTTCCTCTTGATGTAGCTCTAACAGTGACTGGCGAGAAACACTTTCATGGAAAGGGGTTGCCAGGCTTCCCAAATACACGAAACTCCAGAAATCTCAGCAAATATTTTTTCACCCAAACTGGATGATACTTTCAGGTAATGATCAGTACACTAAGGCGACTTGGTTCCCCAAATTTCGTTCTTCTATGTTGAAGCGTTCGTTTCCAGTAACAGTTTGAATTTTTAGGTTTCACTCTGTATTCTCCTATATTGATAGATGTATTTGGAACTCTAAATCCAACACGGTTTGTGCTAGCTTCTTGAAACTTGACACAATAAAGTAGTTTCACGTTCTATCCCTATGTTTTGTTTCCTCTTGATGTAGCCCTAAGCAGTGACTGGCGAGAAACACTTTCATGGAAACGGGTTGCCAGGCTTCCCAAAATTACGAATCTCCAGAAATCTCAGCAAATAATTTTTCACCCAAACTGGATGATACTTTCAGGTAATGTTCAGTACACTAAGGCGACTTGGTTCCCCAAATGTCGTTCTTCTATGTTGAAGCGTTCGTTTCCAGTAACAGTTTGAATTTTTAGGTTTCACTCTGTTTTCTCCTATATTGATGGATGTATTTGGAACTCTAAATCCAACACGGTTTGTGCTAGCTTCTTGAAACTTGACACAATAAAGTAGTTTCACGTTCTATCTCTGTTTTGTTTCCACTTGATGTAGCCCTAAGCAGTGACTGGCGAGAATCACATTCATTGAAAGGGGTGGCTTCCCAAAATTACGAATCTCCAGAAATCTCAGCAAATATTTTTTCACCCAAACTGGATGATACTTTCAGGTAATGATCAGTACACTAAGGCGACTTGGTTCCCCAAATTTCGTTCTTCTATGTTGAAGCGTTCGTTTCCAGTAACAGTTTGAATTTTAGGTTTCACTCTGTTTTCTCTTATATTGATAGATGTATTTGGAACTCTGAATCCAACAAGGTTTCTGCTAGGTTCTTGAAACTTGACACAATAAAGTAGTTTCACGTTCTATCTCTGTTTTGTTTCCACTTGATGTAGCCCTAAGCAGTGACTGGCGAGAAACACATTCATTGAAAGGGGTGGCTTCCCAAAATTACGAATCTCCAGAAATCTCAGCAAATATTTTTTCACCCAAACTAGATGATACTTTCAGGTAATGATCAGTACACTAAGGCGACTTGGTTCCCCAAATTTCGTTCTTCTATGTTGAAGCGTTCGTTTCCAGTAACAGTTTGAATTTTAGGTTTCACTCTGTTTTCTCCTATATTGATAGATGTATTTGGAACTCTGAATCCAACAAGGTTTCTGCTCGGTTCTTGAAACTTGACACAATAAAGTAGTTTCATGTTCTATCTCTGTGTTTTGTTTCCTCTTGACGTAGCCCTAACAGTGACTGGCGAGAAACACTTTCATGGAAAGGGGTTGCCAGGCTTCCCAAATATACGAATCTCCAGAAATCTCAGCAAATATTTTTTCACCCAAACTGGATGATACTTTCAGGTAATGATCAGTACACTAAGGCGACTTGGTTCCCCAAATTTCGTTCTTCTATGTTGAAGCGTTCGTTTCCAGTAACAGTTTGAATTTTAGGTTTCATTCTGTTTTCTCCTATATTGATAGATGTATTTGGAACTCTGAATCCAACAAGGTTTGTGCTATGTTCTTGAAACTTGACACAATAAAGTAGTTTCACGTTCTATCTATATGTTTTGTTTCCTCTTGATGTAGCCCTAACAGTGACTGGCGAGAAACACTTTCATGGAAAGGGGTTGCCAGGCTTCCCAAATATATGAATCTCCAGAAATCTCAGGAAATATTTTTTCACCCAAACAGGATGATACTTTCAGGTAATGATCAGTACACTAAGGCGACTTGGTTCCCCAAATTTCGTTTTTCTATGTTAAAGCGTTCGTTTCCAGTAACAGTTTGAATTTTTAGGTTTCACTCTGTTTTCTCCTATATTGATAGATGTATTTGGAAGTCTAAATCCAACACGGTTTGTGCTAGCTTCTTGAAACTTGACACAATAAAGTAGTTTCACGTTCTATCTCTATGTTTTGTTTCCTCTTGATGTAGCCCTAAGCAGTGACTGGCGAGAAACACTTTCATGGAAAGGGGTTGCCAGGCTTCCCAAAATTACGAATCTCCAGAAATCTCAGCAAATATTTTTTCACCCAAACTGGATGATACTTTCAGGTAATGATCAGTACACTAAGGCGACTTGGTTCCCCAAATGCCGTTCTTCTATGTTGAAGCGTTCGTTTCCAGTAACAGTTTGAATTTTTAGGTTTCACTCTGTTTTCTCCTATATTGATAGATGTATTTGGAACTGTAAATCCAACACGGTTTGTGCTAGCCTCTTGAAACTTGACACAATAAAGTAGTTTCACGTTCTATCTCTATGTTTTGTTTCCTCTTGATGTAGCCCAAACAATGACTGGCAAGAAACACTTTCATGGAAAGGGGTTGCCAGGCTTCCAAAATATACGAATCTCCAGAAATCTCAGCAAATATTTTTTCACCCAAACTGGATGATACTTTCAGGTAATGATCAGTACACTAAGGCGACTTGGTTCCCCAAATGTCGTTCTTCTATGTTGAAGCGTTCGTTTCCAGTAACAGTTTGAATTTTTAGGTTTCACTCTGTTTTCTCCTATATTGATAGATGTATTTGGAACTCTAAATCCAACACGGTTTGTGCTAGCCTCTTGAAACTTGACACAATAAAGTAGTTTCACGTTCTATCTCTATGTTTTGTTTCCTCTTGATGTAGCCCAAAAAGTGACTGGCAAGAAACACTTTCATGGAAAGGGGTTGCCAGGCTTCCAAAATATACGAATCTCCAGAAATCTCAGCAAATATTTTTTCACCCAAACTGGATGATACTTTCAGGTAATGATCAGTACACTAAGGCGACTTGGTTCCCCTAATGTCGTTCTTCTATGTTGAAGCGTTCGTTTCCAGTAACAGTTTGAATTTTTAGGTTTCACTCTGTTTTCTCCTATATTGATAGATGTATTTGGAACTCTAAATCCAACACGGTTTGTGCTAGCTTCTTGAAACTTGACACAATAAAGTAGTTTCACGTTCTATCTCTATGTTTTCTTTCTACTTGATGTAGCCCTAAGCAATGACTGGCGAGAAACACATTCATGGAAAGGGGTGGCTTCCCAAAATTACGAATCTCCAGAAATCTCAGCAAATATTTTTTTCACCCAAACTGGATGATACTTTCAGGTAATGATCAGTACACTAAGGCGACTTGGTTCCCCAAATTTCGTTCTTCTATGTTGAAGCGTTCGTTTCCAGTAACAGTTTGAATTTTAGGTTTCACTCTGTTTTCTCCTATATTGATAGATGTATTTGGAACTCTAAATCCAACACGGTTTGTGCTAGCTTCTTGAAACTTGACACAATAAAGTAGTTTCACGTTCTATCTCTATGTTTTGTTTCCTCTTGATGTAGCCCTAACAGTGACTGGCGAGAAACACTTTCATGGAAAGGGGTTGCCAGGCTTCCCAAATACACGAAACTCCAGAAATCTCAGCAAATATTTTTTCACCCAAACTGGATGATACTTTCAGGTAATGATCAGTACACTAAGGCGACTTGGTTCCCCAAATTTCGTTCTTCTATGTTGAAGCGTTCGTTTCCAGTAACAGTTTGAATTTTTAGGTTTCACTCTGTTTTCTCCTATATTGATAGATGTATTTGGAACTCTAAATCCAACACGGTTTGTGCTAGCTTCTTGAAACTTGACACAATAAAGTAGTTTCACGTTCTATCTCTATGTTTTGTTTCCTCTTGATGTAGCCCTAAGCAGTGACTGGCGAGAAACAATTTCATGGAAAGGGATTGCCAGGCTTCCCAAAATTACGAATCTCCAGAAATCTCAGGAAATATTTTTTCACCCAAACAGGATGATACTTTCAGGTAATGATCAGTACACTAAGGCGACTTGGTTCCCCAAATTTCGTTTTTCTATGTTGAAGCGTTCGTTTCCAGTAACAGTTTGAATTTTTAGGTTTCACTCTGTTTTCTCCTATATTGATAGATGTATTTGGAACTCTAAATCCAACACGGTTTGTGCTAGCTTTTTGAAACTTGACACAATAAAGTAGTTTCACGTTCTATCTCTATGTTTTGTTTCCTCTTGATGTAGCCCTAACAGTGACTTTCGAGAAACACTTTCATGGAAAGGCGTTGCCAGGCTTCCCAAATACACGAAACTCCAGAAATCTCAGCAAATATTTTTTTCACCCAAACTGGATGATACTTTCAGGTAATGATCAGTACACTAAGGCGACTTGGTTCCCCAAATGTCGTTCTTCTATGTTGAAGCGTTCGTTTCCAGTAAGAGTTTGAATTTTTAGGTTTCACTCTGTTTTCTCCTATATTGATAGATGTATTTGGAACTCTAAATCCAACACGGTTTGTGCTAGCTTCTTGAAACTTGACACAATAAAGTAGTTTCACGTTCTATCTCTATGTTTTGTTTCCTCTTGATGTAGCCCTAACAGTGACTGGCGAGAAACACTTTCATGGAAAGGGGTTGCCAGGCTTCCCAAATATACGAATCTCCAGAAATCTCAGCAAATATTTTTTCACCCAAACTGGATGATACTTTCAGGTAATGATCAGTACACTAAGGCGACTTGGTTCCCCAAATTTCGTTTTTCTATGTTAAAGCGTTCGTTTCCAGTAACAGTTTGAATTTTTAGGTTTCACTCTGTTTTCTCCTATGTTGATAGATGTATTTGGAACTCTAAATCCAACACGGTTTGTGCTAGCTTCTTGAAACTTGACACAATAAAGTAGTTTCACGTTCTATCTCTATGTTTTGTTTCCTCTTGATGTAGCCCTAAGCAGTGACTGGCGAGAAACACTTTCATGGAAAGGGGTTGCCAGGCTTACCAAAATTACGAATCTCCAGAAATCTCAGCAAATATTTTTTCAACCAAACTGGATGATACTTTCAGGTAATGATCACTACACTAACGCGACTTGGTTCCCCAAATTTCGTTCTTCTATGTTGAAGCGTTCGTTTCCAGTAACAGTTTGAATTTTTAGGTTTCACTCTGTTTTCTCCTATATTGATAGATGTATTTGGAACTGTAAATCCAACACGGTTTGTGCTAGCTTCTTGAAACTTTACACAATAATGTAGTTTCACGTTCTATCCCTATGTTTTGTTTCCTCTTGATGTAGCCCTAAGCAGTGACTGGCGAGAAACACTTTCATGGAAACGGGTTGCCAGGCTTCCGAAAATTACGAATCTCCAGAAATCTCAGCAAATATTTTTTCACCCAAACAGGATGATACTTTCAGGTAATGATTAGTACACGAAGGCGACTTGGTTCCCCAAATGTCGTTCTTCTATGTTGAAGCGTTCGTTTCCAGTAACAGTTTGAATTTTTAGGTTTCACTCTGTTTTCTCCTATATTGATAGATGTATTTGGAACTCTAAATCCAACACGGTTTGTGCTATCTTCTGGAAACTTGACATAATAAAGTAGTTTCACGTTCTATCTCTATGTTATGTTTCCTCTTGATGTAGCCCTAAGGAGTGACTGGCGAGAAACACTTTCATGGAAAGGGGTTGCCAGGCTTCCCAAAATTACGAATCTCCAGAAATCTCAGCAAATATTTTTTCACCCAAACTGGATGATACTTTCAGGTAATGATCAGTACACTAAGGCGACTTGGTTCCCCAAATTTCGTTCTTCTATGTTGAAGCGTTCGTTTCCAGTAACAGTTTGAATTTTAGGTTTCACTCTGTTTTCTCCTATATTGATAGATGTATTTGGAACTCTGAATCCAACAAGGTTTGTGCTAGGTTCTTGAAACTTGACACAATAAAGTAGTTTCACGTTCTATCTATATGTTTTGTTTCCTCTTGATGTAGCCCTAACAGTGACTGGCGAGAAACACTTTCATGGAAAGGGGTTGCCAGGCTTCCCAAATATACGAAACTCCAGAAATCTCAGGAAATATTTTTTCACCCAAACAGGATGATACTTTCAGGTAATGATCAGTACACTAAGGCGAATTGGTTCCCCAAATTTCGTTTTTCTATGTTAAAGCGTTCATTTCCAGTAACAGTTTGAATTTTTAGGTTTCACTCTGTTTTCTCCTATATTGATAGATGTATTTGGGAGTCTAAATCCAACATGGTTTGTGCTAGCTTCTTGAAACTTGACACAATAAAGTAGTTTCACGTTCTATCTCTATGTTTTGTTTCCTCTTGATGTAGCCCTAAACAGTGACTGGCGAGAAACACTTTCATGGAAAGGGGTTGCCAGATTTCCCAAAATTACGAATCTCCAGAAATCTCAGCAAATATTTTTTCACCCAAACTGGATGATACTTTCAGGTAATGATCACTACACTAAGGCGACTTGGTTCCCCAAATGTCGTTCTTCTATGTTGAAGCGTTCATTTCCAGTAACAGTTTGGAGTTTTTAGGTTTCACTCTGCTTTCTCCTATATTGATAGATGTATTTGGAACTCTAAATCCAACACGGTTTGTGCTAGCTTCTTGAAACTAGACACAATAATGTAGTTTCACGTTCTATCTCTATGTTTTGTTTCCTCTTTATGTAGCCCTAACAGTGACTGGCGAGAAACACTTTCATGGAAAGGGGTTGCCAGGCTTCCCAAATATACGAATCTCCAGAAATCTCAGCAAATATTTTTTCACCCAAACTGGATGATACTTTCAGGTAATGATCAGTACACTAAGGCGACTTGGTTCCCCAAATGTCGTTCTTCTATGTTGAAGCGTTCGTTTCCAGTAACAGTTTGAATTTTTAGGTTTCACTCTGTTTTCTCCTATATTGATAGATGTATTTGGAACTCTAAATCCAACACGGTTTGTGCTAGCTTCTTGAAACTTGACACAATAAAGTAGTTTCATGTTCTATCTCTATGTTTTGTTTCCTCTTGATGTAGCCCTAAGCAGTGACTGGCGAGAAACACTTTCATGGAAAGGGGTTGCCAGGCTTACCAAAATTACGAATCTCCAGAAATCTCAGCAAATATTTTTTCAACCAAACTGGATGATACTTTCAGGTAATGATCACTACACTAACGCGACTTGGTTCCCCAAATTTCGTTCTTCTATGTTGAAGCGTTCGTTTCCAGTAACAGTTTGAATTTTTAGGTTTCACTCTGTTTTCTCCTATATTGATAGATGTATTTGGAAGTTTAATTCCAACACGGTTTTTGCTAGCTTCTTGAAACTTGACACAATAAAGTAGTTTCACGTTCTATCTCTATGTTTTGTTTCCTCTTGATGTAGCCCTAAGCAGTGACTGGCGAGAAACACTTTCATGGAATGGGGTGGCTTCCCAAAATTACGAATCTCTAGAAATCTCAGCAAATATTTTTTCACCCAAACTGGATGATACTTTCAGGTAATGATCAGTACACTAAGGCGACTTGGTTCCCCAAATTTCGTTCTTCTATGTTGAAGCGTTCGTTTCCAGTAACAGTTTGAATTTTAGGTTTCACTCTGTTTTCTTCTATATTGATAGATGTATTTGGAACACTGAATCCAACAAGGTTGTTGCTAGGTTCTTGAAACTTGACACAATAAAGTAGTTTCATGTTCTATCTCTATGTTTTGTTTCCTCTTGATGTAGCCCTAACAGTGACTGGCGAGAAACACTTTCATGGAAAGGGGTTGCCAGGCTTCCCAAATATACGAATCTCCAGAAATCTCAGCAAATATTTTTTCACCCAAACTGGATGATACTTTCAGGTAATGATCACTACACTAACGCGACTTGGATCCCCAAATGTCGTTCTTCTATGTTGAAGCGTTCGTTTCCAGTAACAGTTTGAATTTTTAGGTTTCACTCTGCTTTCTCCTATATTGATAGATGTATTTGGAACTCTAAATCCAACACGGTTTGTGCTAGCTTCTTGAAACTTGACACAATAAAGTAGTTTCACGTTCTATCTCTATGTTTTGTTTCCTCTTGATGTAGCCCTAAGCAGTGACTGGCGAGAAACACTTTCATGGAAAGGGGTTGCCAGGCTTCCCAAAATTACGAAACTCCAGAAATCTCAGCAAATATTTTTTCACCCAAACTGGATGATACTTTCAGGTAATGATCAGTACACTAAGGCGACTTGGTTCCCCAAATTTCGTTCTTCTATGTTGAAGCGTTCGTTTCCAGTAACAGTTTGAATTTTTAGGTTTCACTCTGTTTTCTCCTATATTGATAGATGTATTTGGAACTCTAAATCCAACACGGTTTGTGCTAGCTTCTTGAAACTTGACACAATAAAGTAGTTTCACGTTCTATCTCTATGTTTTGTTTCCTCTTGATGTAGCGCTAACAGTGACTGGCGAGAAACACTTTCATGGAAAGGGGTTGCCAGGCTTCCCAAATATACGAATCTCCAGAAATCTCAGCAAATATTTTTTGACCCAAACTGGATGATACTTTCAGGTAATGATCAGTACACTAAGGCGACTTGGTTCCCCAAATGTCGTTCTTCTATGTTGAAGCGTTCGTTTCCAGTAACAGTTTGAATTTTTAGGTTTCACTCTGTTTTCTCCTATATTGATAGATGTATTTGGAACTCTAAATCCAACACGGTTTGTGCTAGCTTCTTGAAACTTGACACAATAAAGTAGTTTCACGTTCTATCTCTATGTTTTGTTTCCTCTTGATGTAGCCCTAAGCAGTGACTGGCGAGAAACACTTTCATGGAAAGAGGTTGCCAGGCTTTCCAAAATTACGAATCTCCAGAAATCTCAGCAAATATTTTTTCACCCAAACTGGATGAGACTTTCAGGTAATGATCAGTACACTAAGGCGACTTGGTTCCCCAAATGTCGTTCTTCTATGTTGAAGCGTTCGTTTCCAGTAACAGTTTGAATTTTTAGGTTTCACTCTGTTTTCTCCTATATTGATAGATGTATTTGGAACTCTAAATCCAACACGGTTTGTGGTAGCTTCTTGAAACTTGACACAATAAAGTAGTTTCACGTTTTATCTCTATGTTTTGTTTCCTCTTGATGTAGCCCTAACAGTGACTGGCGAGAAACACTTTCATGGAAAGGGGTTGCCAGGCTTCCCAAATATATGAATCTCCAGAAATCTCAGCAAATATTTTTTCACCCAAACTGGATGATACTTTCAGGTAATGATCAGTACACTAAGGCGACTTGGTTCCCCAAATTTCGTTTTTCTATGTTAAAGCGTTCGTTTCCAGTAACAGTTTGAATTTTTAGGTTTCACTCTGTTTTCTCCTATATTGATAGATGTATTTGGAACTCTAAATCCAACACGGTTTGTGCTAGCTTCTTGAAACTTGACACAATAAAGTAGTTTCACGTTCTATCTCTATGTTTTGTTTCCTCTTGATGTAGCCCTAAGCAGTGACTGGCGAGAAACACTTTCATGGAAAGGGGTGGCTTCCCAAAATTACGAATCTCTAGAAATCTCAGCAAATATTTTTTCACCCAAACTGGATGATACTTTCAGGTAATGTTCAGTACACTAAGGCGACTTGGTTCCCCAAATTTCGTTCTTCTATGTTGAAGCGTTCGTTTCCAGTAACAGTTTGAATTTTAGGTTTCACTCTGTTTTCTTCTATATTGATAGATGTATTTGGAACACTGAATCCAACAAGGTTTGTGCTAGGTTCTTGAAACTTGACACAATAAAGTAGTTTCACGTTCTATCTCTATGTTTTGTTTCCTCTTGATGTAGCCCTAAGCAGTGACTGGCGAGAAACACTTTCATGGAAAGGGGTTGCCAGGCTTACCAAAATTACGAATCTCCAGAAATCTCAGCAAATATTTTTTCAACCAAACTGGATGATACTTTCAGGTAATGATCACTACACTAACGCGACTTGGTTCCCCAAATTTCGTTCTTCTATGTTGAAGCGTCCGTTTCCAGTAACAGTTTGAATTTTTAGGTTTCACTCTGTTTTCTCCTATATTGATAGATGTATTTGGAAGTCTAAATCCAACACGGTTTGTGCTAGCTTCTTGAAACTTGACACAATAAAGTAGTTTCACGTTCTATCTCTATGTTTTGTTTCCTCTTGATGTAGCCCTAAGCAGTGACTGGCGAGAAACACTTTCATGGAAAGGGGTGGCTTCCCAAAATTACGAATCTCTAGAAATCTCAGCAAATATTTTTTCACCCAAACTGGATGATACTTTCAGGTAATGATCAGTACACTAAGGCGACTTGGTTCCCCAAATTTCGTTCTTCTATGTTGAAGCGTTCGTTTCCAGTAACAGTTTGAATTTTAGGTTTCACTCTGTTTTCTTCTATATTGATAGATGTATTTGGAACACTGAATCCAACAAGGTTTGTGCTAGGTTCTTGAAACTTGACACAATAAAGTAGTTTCACGTTCTATCTCTATGTTTTGTTTCCTCTTGATGTAGCCCTAAGCAGTGACTGGCGAGAAACACTTTCATGGAAAGGGGTTGCCAGGCTTCCCAAAATTACGAATCTCCAGAAATCTCAGCAAATATTTTTTCACCCAAACTGGATGATACTTTCAGGTAATGATCAGTACACTAAGGCGACTTGGTTCCCCAAATTTCGTTCTTCTATGTTGAAGTGTTCGTTTCCAGTAACAGTTTGAATTTTTAGGTTTCACTCTGTTTTCTCCTATATTGATAGATGTATTTGGAACTCTAAATCCAACACGGTTTGTGCTAGCTTCTTGAAACTTGACACAATAAAGTAGTTTCACGTTCTATCTCTATGTTTTGTTTCCTCTTGATGTAGCCCTAAGCAGTGACTGGCGAGAAACACTTTCATGGAAAGGGGTTGCCAGGCTCCCCAAATATACGAATCTCCAGAAATCTCAGCAAATATTTTTTCACCCAAACAGGATGATACTTTCAGGTAATGATCAGTACACTAAGGCGACTTGGTTCCCCAAATTTCGTTTTTCTATGTTGAAGCGTTCGTTTCCAGTAATAGTTTGAATTTTTAGGTTTCACTCTGTTTTCTCCTATATTGATAGATGTATTTGGAACTCTAAATCCAACACGGTTTGTGCTAGCTTCTTGAAACTTGACACAATAAAGTAGTTTCACGTTCTATCTCTATGTTTTGTTTCCTCTTGATGTAGCCCTAACAGTGACTGGCGAGAAACACTTTCATGGAAAGGGGTTGCCAGGCTTCCCAAATATACGAATCTCCAGAAATCTCAGCAAATATTTTTTCACCCAAACTGGATGATACTTTCAGGTAATGATCAGTACACTAAGGCGACTTGGTTCCCCAAATGTCGTTCTTCTATGTTGAAGCGTTCGTTTCAAGTAACAGTTTGAATTTTTAGGTTTCACTCTGTTTTCTCCTATATTGATAGATGTATTTGGAACTCTAAATCCAACACGGTTTGTGCTAGCTTCTTGAAACTTGACACAATAAAGTAGTTTCACGTTCTATCCCAATGTTTTGTTTCCTCTTATGTAGCCCTAAGCAGTGACTGGCGAGAAACACTTTCATGGAAACGGGTTGCCAGGCTTCCCAAAATTACGAATCTCCAGAAATCTCAGCAAATATTTTTTCACCCAAATTGGATGATACTTTCAGGTAATGATCAGTACACTAAGGCGACTTGGTTCCCCAAATGTCGTTCTTCTATGTTGAAGCGTTCGTTTCCAGTAACAGTTTGAATTTTTAGGTTTCACTCTGTTTTCTCCTATATTGATAGATGTATTTGGAACTCTAAATCCAACACGGTTTGTGCTAGCTTCTTGAAACTTGACACAATAAAGTAGTTTCACGTTCTATCTCTATGTTTTGTTTCCTCTTGATGTAGCCCTAAGCAGTGACTGGCGAGAAACACTTTCATGGAAAGGGGTTGCCAGGCTTCCCAAAATTACGAATCTCCAGAAATCTCAGCAAATATTTTTTCACCCAAACTGGATGATACTTTCAGGTAATGATCAGTACACTAAGGCGACTTGGTTCCCCAAATGTCGTTCTTCTATGTTGAAGCGTTCGTTTCCAGTAACAGTTTGAATTTTTAGGTTTCACTCTGTTTTCTCCTATATTGATAGATGTATTTGGAACTCTGAATCCAACACGGTTTGTGCTAGCTTCTTGAAACTTGACACAATAAAGTAGTTTCACGTTCTATCTCTATGTTTTGTTTCCTCTTGATGTAGCCCTAAGCAGTGACTGGTGAGAAACACTTTCATGGAAAGGGGTGGCTTCCCAAATATACGAATCTCCAGAAATCTCAGCAAATATTTTTTCACCCAAACTGGATGATACTTTCAGGTAATGATCAGTACACTAAGGCGACTTGGTTCCCCAAATTTCGTTTTTCTATGTTAAAGCGTTCGTTTCCTGTAACAGTTTGAATTTTTAGGTTTCACTCTGTTTTCTCCTATATTGATAGATGTATTTGGAACTCTAAATCCAACACGGTTTGTGCTAGCTTCTTGAAACTTGACCCAATAAAGTAGTTTCACGTTCTATCTCTATGTTTTGTTTCCTCTTTATGTAGCCCTAACAGTGACTGGCGAGAAACACTTTCATGGAAAGGGGTTGCCAGGCTTCCCAAATATACGAATCTCCAGAAATCTCAGCAAATATTTTTTCACCCAAACTGGATGATACTTTCAGGTAATCATCAGTACACTAAGGCGACTTGGTTCCCCAAATTTCGTTTTTCTATGTTAAAGCGTTCGTTTCCAGTAACAGTTTGAATTTTTAGGTTTCACTCTGTTTTCTCCTATATTGATAGATGTATTTGGAACTCTAAATCCAACACGGTTTGTGCTAGCTTTTTGAAACTTGACACAATAAAGTAGTTTCACGTTCTATCTCTATGTTTTGTTTCCTCTTGATGTAGCCCTAAGCAGTGACTGGCGAGAAACACTTTCATGGAAAGGGGTTGCCAGGCTTCCCAAAATTACGAATCTCCAGAAATCTCAGCAAATATTTTTTCACCCAAACTGGATGATACTTTCAGGTAATGATCAGTACACTAAGGCGACTTGGTTCCCCAAATGTTGTTCTTCTATGTTGAAGCGTTCGTTTCCAGTAACAGTTTGAATTTTTAGGTTTCACTCTGTTTTCTCCTATATTGATAGATGTATTTGGAACTCTAAATCCAACACGGTTTGTGCTAGCTTCTTGAAACTTGACACAATAAAGTAGTTTCACGTTCTATCTCTATGTTTTGTTTCCTCTTGATGTAGCCCTAACAGTGACTGGCGAGAAACACTTTCATGGAAAGGGGTTGCCAGGCTTCCCAAATATACGAATCTCCAGAAATCTCAGCAAATATTTTTTGACCCAAACTGGATGATACTTTCAGGTAATGATCAGTACACTAAGGCGACTTGATTCCCCAAATGTCGTTCTTCTATGTTGAAGCGTTCGTTTCCAGTAACAGTTTGAATTTTTAGGTTTCACTCTGTTTTCTCCTATATTGATAGATGTATTTGGAACTCTAAATCCAACACGGTTTGTGCTAGCTTCTTGAAGCTTGACACAATAAAGTAGTTTCACGTTCTATCTCTATGTTTTGTTTCCTCTTGATGTAGCCCTAAGCAGTGACTGGCGAGAAACACTTTCATGGAAAGGGGTTGCCAGGCTTCCCAAAATTACGAATCTCCAGAAATCTCAGCAAATATTTTTTCACCCAAACTGGATGATACTTTCAGGTAATGATCAGTACACTAAGGCGACTTGGTTCCCCAAATGTCGTTCTTCTATGTTGAAGCGTTCGTTTCCAGTAACAGTTTGAATTTTTAGGTTTCACTCTGTTTTCTCCTATATTGATAGATGTATTTGGAACTCTGAATCCAACACGGTTTGTGCTAGCTTCTTGAAACTTGACACAATAAAGTAGTTTCACGTTCTATCTCTATGTTTTGTTTCCTCTTGATGTAGCCCTAAGCAGTGACTGGTGAGAAACACTTTCATGGAAAGGGGTGGCTTCCCAAATATACGAATCTCCAGAAATCTCAGCAAATATTTTTTCACCCAAACTGGATGATACTTTCAGGTAATGATCAGTACACTAAGGCGACTTGGTTCCCCAAATTTCGTTTTTCTATGTTAAAGCGTTCGTTTCCTGTAACAGTTTGAATTTTTAGGTTTCACTCTGTTTTCTCCTATATTGATAGATGTATTTGGAACTCTAAATCCAACACGGTTTGTGCTAGCTTCTTGAAACTTGACCCAATAAAGTAGTTTCACGTTCTATCTCTATGTTTTGTTTCCTCTTTATGTAGCCCTAACAGTGACTGGCGAGAAACACTTTCATGGAAAGGGGTTGCCAGGCTTCCCAAATATACGAATCTCCAGAAATCTCAGCAAATATTTTTTCACCCAAACTGGATGATACTTTCAGGTAATCATCAGTACACTAAGGCGACTTGGTTCCCCAAATTTCGTTTTTCTATGTTAAAGCGTTCGTTTCCAGTAACAGTTTGAATTTTTAGGTTTCACTCTGTTTTCTCCTATATTGATAGATGTATTTGGAACTCTAAATCCAACACGGTTTGTGCTAGCTTTTTGAAACTTGACACAATAAAGTAGTTTCACGTTCTATCTCTATGTTTTGTTTCCTCTTGATGTAGCCCTAAGCAGTGACTGGCGAGAAACACTTTCATGGAAAGGGGTTGCCAGGCTTCCCAAAATTACGAATCTCCAGAAATCTCAGCAAATATTTTTTCACCCAAACTGGATGATACTTTCAGGTAATGATCAGTACACTAAGGCGACTTGGTTCCCCAAATGTTGTTCTTCTATGTTGAAGAGTTCGTTTCCAGTAACAGTTTGAATTTTTAGGTTTCACTCTGTTTTCTCCTATATTGATAGATGTATTTGGAACTCTAAATCCAACACGGTTTGTGCTAGCTTCTTGAAACTTGACACAATAAAGTAGTTTCACGTTCTATCTCTATGTTTTGTTTCCTCTTGATGTAGCCCTAACAGTGACTGGCGAGAAACACTTTCATGGAAAGGGGTTGCCAGGCTTCCCAAATATACGAATCTCCAGAAATCTCAGCAAATATTTTTTGACCCAAACTGGATGATACTTTCAGGTAATGATCAGTACACTAAGGCGACTTGATTCCCCAAATGTCGTTCTTCTATGTTGAAGCGTTCGTTTCCAGTAACAGTTTGAATTTTTAGGTTTCACTCTGTTTTCTCCTATATTGATAGATGTATTTGGAACTCTAAATCCAACACGGTTTGTGCTAGCTTCTTGAAGCTTGACACAATAAAGTAGTTTCACGTTCTATCTCTATGTTTTGTTTCCTCTTGATGTAGCCCTAAGCAGTGACTGGCGAGAAACACTTTCATGGAAAGGGGTTGCCAGGCTTCCCAAATATACGAATCTCCCGAAATCTCAGCAAATATTTTTTCACCCAAACTGGATGATACTTTCAGGTAATGATCAGTACACTAAGGCGACTTGGTTCCCCAAATGTCGTTCTTCTATGTTGAAGCGTTCGTTTCCAGTAACAGTTTGAATTTTTAGGTTTCTCTCTGTTTTCTCCTATATTGATAGATGTATTTGGAATTCTGAATCCAACACGGTTTGTGCTAGCTTCTTGAAACTTGACACAATAAAGTAGTTTCACGTTCTATCTCTATGTTTTGTTTCCTCTTGATGTAGCCCTAACAGTGACTGGCGAGAAACACTTTCATGGAAAGGGGTTGCCAGGCTTCCCTAATATACGAAACTCCAGAAATCTCAGCAAATATTTTTTCACCCAAACTGGATGATACTTTCAGGTAATGATCAGTACACTAAGGCGACTTGGTTCCCCAAATGTCGTTCTTCTATGTTGAAGCGTTCGTTTCCAGTAACAGTTTGAATTTTTAGGTTTCACTCTGTTTTCTTTTATTTTGATAGATGTATTTGGAACTCTAAATCCAACACGGTTTGTGCTAGCTTCTTGAAACTTGACACAATAAAGTAGTTTCATGTTCTATCTCTATGTTTTGTTTCCTCTTCATGTAGCCCTAACAGTGACTGGCGAGAAACACTTTCATGGAAAGGGGTTGCCAGGCTTCCCAAATATACGAATTTCCAGAAATCTCAGCAAATATTTTTTCACCCAAACTGGATGATACTTTCAGGTAATAATCACTACACTAACGCAACTTGGTTCCCCAAATTTCGTTCTTCTATGTTGAAGCGTTCGTTTCCAGTAACAGTTTGAATTTTTAGGTTTCACTCTGTTTTCTCCTATATTGATAGATGTATTTGGAACTCTAAATCCAACACGGATTGTGCTAGCTTCTTGAAACTTGACACAATAAAATAGTTTCACGTTCTATCTCTATGTTTTGTTTCCTCTTGATGTAGACCTAAGCAGTTACTGGCGAGAAACACTTTCATGGAAAGGGGTGGCTTCCCAAAATTACGAATCTCCAGAAATCTCAGCAAATATTTTTTCACCCAAACTGGATGATACTTTCAGGTAATGATCAGTACACTAAGGCGACTTGGTTCCCCAAATTTCGTTCTTCTATGTTGAAGCGTTCGTTTCCAGTAACAGTTTGAATTTTAGGTTTCACTCTGTTTTCTCCTATATTGATAGATGTATTTGGAACTCTGAATCCAACAAGGTTTGTGCTAGGTTCTTGAAACTTGACACAATAAAGTAGTTTCACGTTCTATCTATATGTTTTGTTTCCTCTTGATGTAGCCCTAACAGTGACTGGCGAGAAACACTTTCATGCAAAGGGGTTGCCAGGCTTCCCAAATATATGAATCTCCAGAAATCTCAGGAAGTATTTTTTCACCCAAAGAGGATGATACTTTCAGGTAATGATCAGTACAGTAAGGCGACTTGGTTCCCCAAATTTCGTTTTTCTATGTTAAAGCGTTCGTTTCCAGTAACAGTTTGAATTTTTAGGTTTCACTCTGTTTTCTCCTATATTGATAGATGTATTTGGAACTCTAAATCCAACACGGTTTGTGCTAGCTTCTTGAAACTTGACACAATAAAGTAGTTTCACGTTCTATCTCTGTTTTGTTTCCACTTGATGTAGCCCTAAGCAGTGACTGGCGAGAATCACATTCATTGAAAGGGGTGGCTTCCCAAAATTACGAATCTCCAGAAATCTCAGCAAATATTTTTTCACCCAAACTGGATGATACTTTCAGGTAATGATTAGTACACTAAGGCGACTTGGTTCCCCAAATTTCGTTCTTCTATGTTGAAGCGTTCGTTTCCAGTAACAGTTTGAATTTTAGGTTTCACTCTGTTTTCTCTTATATTGATAGATGTATTTGGAACTCTGAATCCAACAAGGTTTCTGCTAGGTTCTTGAAACTTGACACAATAAAGTAGTTTCACGTTCTATCTCTGTTTTGTTTCCACTTGATGTAGCCCTAAGCAGTGACTGGCGAGAAACACATTCATTGAAAGGGGTGGCTTCCCAAAATTACGAATCTCCAGAAATCTCAGCAAATATTTTTTCACCCAAACTAGATGATACTTTCAGGTAATGATCAGTACACTAAGGCGACTTGGTTCCCCAAATTTCGTTCTTCTATGTTGAAGCGTTCGTTTCCAGTAACAGTTTGAATTTTAGATTTCACTCTGTTTTCTCCTATATTGATAGATGTATTTGGAACTCTGAATCCAACAAGGTTTCTGCTCGGTTCTTGAAACTTGACACAATAAAGTAGTGTCATGTTCTATCTCTGTGTTTTGTTTCCTCTTGACGTAGCCCTAACAGTGACTGTCGAGAAACACTTTCATGGAAAGGGGTTGCCAGGCTTCCCAAATATACGAATCTCCAGAAATCTCAGCAAATATTTTTTCACCCAAACTGGATGATATTTTCAGGTAATGATCAGTACACTAAGGCGACTTGGTTCCCCAAATTTCGTTCTTCTATGTTGAAGCGTTCGTTTCCAGTAACAGTTTGAATTTTAGGTTTCATTCTGTTTTCTCCTATATTGATAGATGTATTTGGAACTCTGAATCCAACAAGGTTTGTGCTATGTTCTTGAAACTTGACACAATAAAGTAGTTTCACGTTCTATCTATATGTTTTGTTTCCTCTTGATGTAGCCCTAACAGTGACTGGCGAGAAACACTTTCATGGAAAGGGGTTGCCAGGCTTCCCAAATATATGAATCTCCAGAAATCTCAGGAAATATTTTTTCACCCAAACAGGATGATACTTTCAGGTAATGATCAGTACACTAAGGCGACTTGGTTCCCCAAATTTCGTTTTTCTATGTTAAAGCGTTCGTTTCCAGTAACAGTTTGAATTTTTAGGTTTCACTCTGTTTTCTCCTATATTGATAGATGTATTTGGAAGTCTAAATCCAACACGGTTTGTGCTAGCTTCTTGAAACTTCACACAATAAAGTAGTTTCACGTTCTATCTCTATGTTTTGTTTCCTCTTGATGTAGCCCTAAGCAGTGACTGGCGAGAAACACTTTCATGGAAAGGGGTTGCCAGGCTTCCCAAAATTACGAATCTCCAGAAATCTCAGCAAATATTTTTTCACCCAAACTGGATGATACTTTCAGGTAATGATCAGTACACTAAGGCGACTTGGTTCCCCAAATGCCGTTCTTCTATGTTGAAGCGTTCGTTTCCAGTAACAGTTTGAATTTTTAGGTTTCACTCTGTTTTCTCCTATATTGATAGATGTATTTGGAACTCTAAATCCAACACGGTTTGTGCTAGCCTCTTGAAACTTGACACAATAAAGTAGTTTCACGTTCTATCTCTATGTTTTGTTTCCTCTTGATGTAGCCCAAACAATGACTGGCAAGAAACACTTTCATGGAATTGGGTTGCCAGGCTTCCAAAATATACGAATCTCCAGAAATCTCAGCAAATATTTTTTCACCCAAACTGGATGATACTTTCAGGTAATGATCAGTACACTAAGGCGACTTGGTTCCCCAAATGTCGTTCTTCTATGTTGAAGCGTTCGTTTCCAGTAACAGTTTGAATTTTTAGGTTTCACTCTGTTTTCTCCTATATTGATAGATGTATTTGGAACTCTAAATCCAACACGGTTTGTGCTAGCCTCTTGAAACTTGACACAATAAAGTAGTTTCACGTTCTATCTCTATGTTTTGTTTCCTCTTGATGTAGCCCAAACAGTGACTGGCAAGAAACACTTTCATGGAAAGGGGTTGCCAGGCTTCCAAAATATACGAATCTCCAGAAATCTCAGCAAATATTTTTTCACCCAAACTGGATGATACTTTCAGGTAATGATCAGTACACTAAGGCGACTTGGTTCCCCTAATGTCGTTCTTCTATGTTGAAGCGTTCGTTTCCAGTAACAGTTTGAATTTTTAGGTTTCACTCTGTTTTCTCCTATATTGATAGATGTATTTGGAACTCTAAATCCAACACGGTTTGTGCTAGCTTCTTGAAACTTGACACAATAAAGTAGTTTCACGTTCTATCTCTATGTTTTGTTTCCACTTGATGTAGCCCTAAGCAATGACTGGCGAGAAACACATTCATGGAAAGGGGTGGCTTCCCAAAATTACAAATCTCCAGAAATCTCAGCAAATATTTTTTTCACCCAAACTGGATGATACTTTCAGGTAATGATCAGTACACTAAGGCGACTTGGTTCCCCAAATTTCGTTCTTCTATGTTGAAGCGTTCGTTTCCAGTAACAGTTTGAATTTTAGGTTTCACTCTGTTTTCTCCTATATTGATAGATGTATTTGGAACTCTAAATCCAACACGGTTTGTGCTAGCTTCTTGAAACTTGACACAATAAAGTAGTTTCACGTTCTATCTCTATGTTTTGTTTCCTCTTGATGTAGCCCTAACAGTGACTGGCGAGAAACACTTTCATGGAAAGGGGTTGCCAGGCTTCCCAAATACACGAAACTCCAGAAATCTCAGCAAATATTTTTTCACCCAAACTGGATGATACTTTCAGGTAATGATCAGTACACTAAGGCGACTTGGTTCCCCAAATTTCGTTCTTCTATGTTGAAGCGTTCGTTTCCAGTAACAGTTTGAATTTTTAGGTTTCACTCTGTATTCTCCTATATTGATAGATGTATTTGGAACTCTAAATCCAACACGGTTTGTGCTAGCTTCTTGAAACTTGACACAATAAAGTAGTTTCACGTTCTATCCCTATGTTTTGTTTCCTCTTGATGTAGCCCTAAGCAGTGACTGGCGAGAAACACTTTCATGGAAACGGGTTGCCAGGCTTCCCAAAATTACGAATCTCCAGAAATCTCAGCAAATATTTTTTCACCCAAACTGGATGGTACTTTCAGGTAATGATCAGTATACTAAGGCGACTTGGTTCCCCAAATGCCGTTCTTCTATGTTGAAGCGTTCGTTTCCAGTAACAGTTTGAATTTTTAGGTTTCACTCTGTTTTCTCCTATATTGATAGATGTATTTGGAACTCTAAATCCAACACGGTTTGTGCTAGCTTCTTGAAACTTGACACAATAAAGTAGTTTCACGTTCTATCTCTATGTTTTGTTTCCTCTTGATGTAGCCCTAAGCAGTGACTGGCGAGAAACACTTTCATGGAAAGGGGTTGCCAGGCTTCCCAAAATTACGAATCTCCAGAAATCTCAGCAAATATTTTTTCACCCAAACTGGATGATACTTTCAGGTAATGATCAGTACACTAAGGCGACTTGGTTCCCCAAATGCCGTTCTTCTATGTTGAAGCGTTCGTTTCCAGTAACAGTTTGAATTTTTAGGTTTCACTCTGTTTTCTCCTATATTGATAGATGTATTTGGAACTCTAAATCCAACACGGTTTGTGCAGGCCTCTTGAAACTTGACACAATAAAGTAGTTTCACGTTCTATCTCTATGTTTTGTTTCCTCTTGATGTAGCCCAAACAATGACTGGCAAGAAACACTTTCATGGAAAGGGGTTGCCAGGCTTCCAAAATATACGAATCTCCAGAAATCTCAGCAAATATTTTTTCACCCAAACTGGATGATACTTTCAGGTAATGATCAGTACACTAAGGCGACTTGGTTCCCCAAATGTCGTTCTTCTATGTTGAAGCGTTCGTTTCCAGTAACAGTTTGAATTTTTAGGTTTCACTCTGTTTTCTCCTATATTGATAGATGTATTTGGAACTCTAAATCCAACACGGTTTGTGCTAGCCTCTTGAAACTTGACACAATAAAGTAGTTTCACGTTCTATCTCTATGTTTTGTTTCCTCTTGATGTAGCCCAAACAGTGACTGGCAAGAAACACTTTCATGGAAAGGGGTTGCCAGGCTTCCAAAATATACGAATCTCCAGAAATCTCAGCAAATATTTTTTCACCCAAACTGGATGATACTTTCAGGTAATGATCAGTACACTAAGGCGACTTGGTTCCCCTAATGTCGTTCTTCTATGTTGAAGCGTTCGTTTCCAGTAACAGTTTGAATTTTTAGGTTTCACTCTGTTTTCTCCTATATTGATAGATGTATTTGGAACTCTAAATCCAACACGGTTTGTGCTAGCTTCTTGAAACTTGACACAATAAAGTAGTTTCACGTTCTTTCTCCATGTTTTGTTTCCTCTTGATGTAGCCCTAACAGTGACTTTTGAGAAACACTTTCATGGAAAGGGGTTGCCAGGCTTCCCAAATATACGAATCTCCAGAAATCTCAGCAAATATTTTTTCACCCAAACTGGATGATACTTTCAGGTAATGATCAGTACACTAAGGCGACTTGGTTCCCCAAATTTCGTTCTTCTATGTTGAAGCGTTCGTTTCCAGTAACAGTTTGAATTTTAGGTTTCACTCTGTTTTCTCCTATATTGATAGATGTATTTGGAACTCTAAATCCAACACGGTTTGTGCTAGCTTCTTGAAACTTGACACAATAAAGTAGTTTCACGTTCTATCTCTATGTTTTGTTTCCTCTTGATGTAGCCCTAACAGTGACTGGCGAGAAACACTTTCATGGAAAGGGGTTGCCAGGCTTCCCAAATACACGAAACTCCAGAAATCTCAGCAAATATTTTTTCACCCAAACTGGATGATACTTTCAGGTAATGATCAGTACACTAAGGCGACTTGGTTCCCCAAATTTCGTTCTTCTATGTTGAAGCGTTCGTTTCCAGTAACAGTTTGAATTTTTAGGTTTCACTCTGTATTCTCCTATATTGATAGATGTATTTGGAACTCTAAATCCAACACGGTTTGTGCTAGCTTCTTGAAACTTGACACAATAAAGTAGTTTCACGTTCTATCCCTATGTTTTGTTTCCTCTTGATGTAGCCCTAAGCAGTGACTGGCGAGAAACACTTTCATGGAAACGGGTTGCCAGGCTTCCCAAAATTACGAATCTCCAGAAATCTCAGCAAATATTTTTTCACCCAAACTGGATGGTACTTTCAGGTAATGATCAGTATACTAAGGCGACTTGGTTCCCCAAATGCCGTTCTTCTATGTTGAAGCGTTCGTTTCCAGTAACAGTTTGAATTTTTAGGTTTCACTCTGTTTTCTCCTATATTGATAGATGTATTTGGAACTCTAAATCCAACACGGTTTGTGCTAGCTTCTTGAAACTTGACACAATAAAGTAGTTTCACGTTCTATCTCTATGTTTTGTTTCCTCTTGATGTAGCCCTAACAGTGACTGGCGAGAAACACTTTCATGGAAAGGGGTTGCCAGGCTTCCCAAATATACGAATCTCCAGAAATCTAAGCAAATAATTTTTCACCCAAACTGGATGATACTTTCAGGTAATGTTCAGTACACTAAGGCGACTTGGTTCCCCAAATGTCGTTCTTCTATGTTGAAGCGTTCGTTTCCAGTAACAGTTTGAATTTTTAGGTTTCACTCTGTTTTCTCCTATATTGATGGATGTATTTGGAACTCTAAATCCAACACGGTTTGTGCTAGCTTCTTGAAACTTGACACAATAAAGTAGTTTCACGTTCTATCTCTGTTTTTTTTCCACTTGATGTAGCCCTAAGCAGTGACTGGCGAGAATCACATTCATTGAAAGGGGTGGTTTCCCAAAATTACGAATCTCCAGAAATCTCAGCAAATATTTTTTCACCCAAACTGGATGATACTTTCAGGTAATGATCAGTACACTAAGGTGACTTGGTTCCCCAAATTTCGTTCTTCTATGTTGAAGCGTTCGTTTCCAGTAACAGTTTGAATTTTAGGTTTCACTCTGTTTTCTCTTATATTGATAGATGTATTTGGAACTCTGAATCCAACAAGGTTTCTGCTAGGTTCTTGAAACTTGACACAATAAAGTAGTTTCACGTTCTATCTCTGTTTTGTTTCCACTTGATGTAGCCCTAAGCAGTGACTGGCGAGAAACACATTCATTGAAAGGGGTGGCTTCCCAAAATTACGAATCTCCAGAAATCTCAGCAAATATTTTTTCACCCAAACTAGATGATACTTTCAGGTAATGATCAGTACACTAAGGCGACTTGGTTCCCCAAATTTCGTTCTTCTATGTTGAAGCGTTCGTTTCCAGTAACAGTTTGAATTTTAGGTTTCACTCTGTTTTCTCCTATATTGATAGATGTATTTGGAACTCTGAATCCAACAAGGTTTCTGCTCGGTTCTTGAAACTTGACACAATAAAGTAGTTTCATGTTCTATCTCTGTGTTTTGTTTCCTCTTGACGTAGCCCTAACAGTGACTGGCGAGAAACACTTTCATGGAAAGGGGTTGCCAGGCTTCCCAAATATACGAATCTCCAGAAATCTCAGCAAATATTTTTTCACCCAAACTGGATGATACTTTCAGGTAATGATCAGTACACTAAGGCGACTTGGTTCCCCAAATTTCGTTCTTCTATGTTGAAGCGTTCGTTTCCAGTAACAGTTTGAATTTTAGGTTTCATTCTGTTTTCTCCTATATTGATAGATGTATTTGGAACTCTGAATCCAACAAGGTTTGTGCTATGTTCTTGAAACTTGACACAATAAAGTAGTTTCACGTTCTATCTATATGTTTTGTTTCCTCTTGATGTAGCCCTAACAGTGACTGGCGAGAAACACTTTCATGGAAAGGGGTTGCCAGGCTTCCCAAATATATGAATCTCCAGAAATCTCAGGAAATATTTTTTCACCCAAACAGGATGATACTTTCAGGTAATGATCAGTACACTAAGGCGACTTGGTTCCCCAAATTTCGTTTTTCTATGTTAAAGCGTTCGTTTCCAGTAACAGTTTGAATTTTTAGGTTTCACTCTGTTTTCTCCTATATTGATAGATGTATTTGGAAGTCTAAATCCAACACGGTTTGTGCTAGCTTCTTGAAACTTGACACAATAAAGTAGTTTCACGTTCTATCTCTATGTTTTGTTTCCTCTTGATGTAGCCCTAAGCAGTGACTGGCGAGAAACACTTTCATGGAAAGGGGTTGCCAGGCTTCCCAAAATTACGAATCTCCAGAAATCTCAGCAAATATTTTTTCACCCAAACTGGATGATACTTTCAGGTAATGATCAGTACACTAAGGCGACTTGGTTCCCCAAATGCCGTTCTTCTATGTTGAAGCGTTCGTTTCCAGTAACAGTTTGAATTTTTAGGTTTCACTCTGTTTTCTCCTATATTGATAGATGTATTTGGAACTCTAAATCCAACACGGTTTGTGCTAGCCTCTTGAAACTTGACACAATAAAGTAGTTTCACGTTCTATCTCTATGTTTTGTTTCCTCTTGATGTAGCCCAAACAATGACTGGCAAGAAACACTTTAATTGAAAGGGGTTGCCAGGCTTCCAAAATATACGAATCTCCAGAAATCTCAGCAAATATTTTTTCACCCAAACTGGATGATACTTTCAGGTAATGATCAGTACACTAAGGCGACTTGGTTCCCCAAATGTCGTTCTTCTATGTTGAAGCGTTCGTTTCCAGTAACAGTTTGAATTTTTAGGTTTCACTCTGTTTTCTCCTATATTGATAGATGTATTTGGAACTCTAAATCCAACACGGTTTGTGCTAGCCTCTTGAAACTTGACACAATAAAGTAGTTTCACGTTCTATCTCTATGTTTTGTTTCCTCTTGATGTAGCCCAAACAGTGACTGGCAAGAAACACTTTCATGGAAAGGGGTTGCCAGGCTTCCAAAATATACGAATCTCCAGAAATCTCAGCAAATATTTTTTCACCCAAACTGGATGATACTTTCAGGTAATGATCAGTACACTAAGGCGACTTGGTTCCCCTAATGTCGTTCTTCTATGTTGAAGCGTTCGTTTCCAGTAACAGTTTGAATTTTTAGGTTTCACTCTGTTTTCTCCTATATTGATAGATGTATTTGGAACTCTAAATCCAACACGGTTTGTGCTAGCTTCTTGAAACTTGACACAATAAAGTAGTTTCACGTTCTATCTCTATGTTTTCTTTCCACTTGATGTAGCCCTAAGCAATGACTGGCGAGAAACACATTCATGGAAAGGGGTGGCTTCCCAAAATTACGAATCTCCAGAAATCTCAGCAAATATTTTTTTCACCCAAACTGGATGATACTTTCAGGTAATGATCAGTACACTAAGGCGACTTGGTTCCCCAAATTTCGTTCTTCTATGTTGAAGCGTTCGTTTCCAGTAACAGTTTGAATTTTATGTTTCACTCTGTTTTCTCCTATATTGATAGATGTATTTGGAACTCTAAATCCAACACGGTTTGTGCTAGCTTCTTGAAACTTGACACAATAAAGTAGTTTCACGTTCTATCTCTATGTTTTGTTTCCTCTTGATGTAGCCCTAACAGTGACTGGCGAGAAACACTTTCATGGAAAGGGGTTGCCAGGCTTCCCAAATACACGAAACTCCAGAAATCTCAGCAAATATTTTTTCACCCAAACTGGATGATACTTTCAGGTAATGATCAGTACACTAAGGCGACTTGGTTCCCCAAATTTCGTTCTTCTATGTTGAAGCGTTCGTTTCCAGTAACAGTTTGAATTTTTAGGTTTCACTCTGTTTTCTCCTATATTGATAGATGTATTTGGAACTCTAAATCCAACACGGTTTGTGCTAGCTTCTTGAAACTTGACACAATAAAGTAGTTTCACGTTCTATCTCTATGTTTTGTTTCCTCTTGATGTAGCCCTAAGCAGTGACTGGCGAGAAACAATTTCATGGAAAGGGGTTGCCAGGCTTCCCAAAATTACGAATCTCCAGAAATCTCAGGAAATATTTTTTCACCCAAACAGGATGATACTTTCAGGTAATGATCAGTACACTAAGGCGACTTGGTTCCCCAAATTTCGTTTTTCTATGTTGAAGCGTTCGTTTCCAGTAACAGTTTGAATTTTTAGGTTTCACTCTGTTTTCTCCTATATTGATAGATGTATTTGGAACTCTAAATCCAACACGGTTTGTGCTAGCTTTTTGAAACTTGACACAATAAAGTAGTTTCACGTTCTATCTCTATGTTTTGTTTCCTCTTGATGTAGCCCTAACAGTG
The DNA here is from genome assembly GCF_964194105.1 of Spermophilus citellus. Lineage (NCBI taxonomy): Eukaryota > Metazoa > Chordata > Mammalia > Rodentia > Sciuridae > Spermophilus > Spermophilus citellus. The sequence continues at coordinate 6,779,552 of NC_138188.1, read as the reverse complement.
ACTGGCGAGAAACACTTTCATGGAAAGGCGTTGCCAGGCTTCCCAAATACACGAAACTCCAGAAATCTCAGCAAATATTTTTTTCACCCAAACTGGATGATACTTTCAGGTAATGATCAGTACACTAAGGCGACTTGGTTCCCCAAATGTCGTTCTTCTATGTTGAAGCGTTCGTTTCCAGTAAGAGTTTGAATTTTTAGGTTTCACTCTGTTTTCTCCTATATTGATAGATGTATTTGGAACTCTAAATCCAACACGGTTTGTGCTAGCTTCTTGAAACTTGACACAATAAAGTAGTTTCACGTTCTATCTCTATGTTTTGTTTCCTCTTGATGTAGCCCTAACAGTGACTGGCGAGAAACACTTTCATGGAAAGGGGTTGCCAGGCTTCCCAAATATACGAATCTCCAGAAATCTCAGCAAATATTTTTTCACCCAAACTGGATGATACTTTCAGGTAATGATCAGTACACTAAGGCGACTTGGTTCCATAAATTTCGTTTTTCTATGTTAAAGCTTTCGTTTCCAGTAACAGTTTGAATATTTAGGTTTCACTCTATTTTCTCCTATGTTGATAGATGTATTTGGAACTCTAAATCCAACACGGTTTGTGCTAGCTTCTTGAAACTTGACACAATAAAGTAGTTTCACGTTCTATCTCTATGTTTTGTTTCCTCTTGATGTAGCCCTAAGCAGTGACTGGCGAGAAACACTTTCATGGAAAGGGGTTGCCAGGCTTACCAAAATTACGAATCTCCAGAAATCTCAGCAAATATTTTTTCAACCAAACTGGATGATACTTTCAGGTAATGATCACTACACTAACGCGACTTGGTTCCCCAAATTTCGTTCTTCTATGTTGAAGCGTTCGTTTCCAGTAACAGTTTGAATTTTTAGGTTTCACTCTGTTTTCTCCTATATTGATAGATGTATTTGGAACTGTAAATCCAACACGGTTTGTGCTAGCTTCTTGAAACTTTACACAATAATGTAGTTTCACGTTCTATCCCTATGTTTTGTTTCCTCTTGATGTAGCCCTAAGCAGTGACTGGCGAGAAACACTTTCATGGAAACGGGTTGCCAGGCTTCCGAAAATTACGAATCTCCAGAAATCTCAGCAAATATTTTTTCACCCAAACAGGATGATACTTTCAGGTAATGATTAGTACACGAAGGCGACTTGGTTCCCCAAATGTCGTTCTTCTATGTTGAAGCGTTCGTTTCCAGTAACAGTTTGAATTTTTAGGTTTCACTCTGTTTTCTCCTATATTGATAGATGTATTTGGAACTCTAAATCCAACACGGTTTGTGCTATCTTCTGGAAACTTGACACAATAAAGTAGTTTCACGTTCTATCTCTATGTTTTGTTTCCTCTTGATGTAGCCCTAAGCAGTGACTGGCGAGAAACACTTTCATGGAAAGGGGTTGCCAGGCTTACCAAAATTACGAATCTCCAGAAATCTCAGCAAATATTTTTTCAACCAAACTGGATGATACTTTCAGGTAATGATCACTACACTAACGCGACTTGGTTCCCCAAATTTCGTTCTTCTATGTTGAAGCGTTCGTTTCCAGTAACAGTTTGAATTTTTAGGTTTCACTCTGTTTTCTCCTATATTGATAGATGTATTTGGAACTGTAAATCCAACACGGTTTGTGCTAGCTTCTTGAAACTTTACACAATAATGTAGTTTCACGTTCTATCCCTATGTTTTGTTTCCTCTTGATGTAGCCCTAAGCAGTGACTGGCGAGAAACACTTTCATGGAAACGGGTTGCCAGGCTTCCGAAAATTACGAATCTCCAGAAATCTCAGCAAATATTTTTTCACCCAAACAGGATGATACTTTCAGGTAATGATTAGTACACGAAGGCGACTTGGTTCCCCAAATGTCGTTCTTCTATGTTGAAGCGTTCGTTTCCAGTAACAGTTTGAATTTTTAGGTTTCACTCTGTTTTCTCCTATATTGATAGATGTATTTGGAACTCTAAATCCAACACGGTTTGTGCTATCTTCTGGAAACTTGACATAATAAAGTAGTTTCACGTTCTATCTCTATGTTTTGTTTCCTCTTGATGTAGCCCTAAGCACTGACTGGCGAGAAACACTTTCATGGAAAGGGGTTGCCAGGCTTCCCAAAATTACGAATCTCCAGAAATCTCAGCAAATATTTTTTCACCCAAACTGGATGATACTTTCAGGTAATGATCACTACACTAAGGCGACTTGGTTCCCCAAATGTCGTTCTTCTATGTTGAAGCGTTCATTTCCAGTAACAGTTTGGATTTTTAGGTTTCACTCTGCTTTCTCCTATATTGATAGATGTATTTGGAACTCTAAATCCAACACGGTTTGTGCTAGCTTCTTGAAACTAGACACAATAATGTAGTTTCACGTTCTATCTCTATGTTTTGTTTCCTCTTTATGTAGCCCTAACAGTGACTGGCGAGAAACACTTTCATGGAAAGGGGTTGCCAGGCTTCCCAAATATACGAATCTCCAGAAATCTCAGCAAATATTTTTTCACCCAAACTGGATGATACTTTCAGGTAATGATCAGTACACTAAGGCGACTTGGTTCCCCAAATGTCGTTCTTCTATGTTGAAGCGTTCGTTTCCAGTAACAGTTTGAATTTTTAGGTTTCACTCTGTTTTCTCCTATATTGATAGATGTATTTGGAACTCTAAATCCAACACGGTTTGTGCTAGCTTCTTGAAACTTGACACAATAAAGTAGTTTCATGTTCTATCTCTATGTTTTGTTTCCTCTTGATGTAGCCCTAAGCAGTGACTGGCGAGAAACACTTTCATGGAAAGGGGTTGCCAGGCTTACCAAAATTACGAATCTCCAGAAATCTCAGCAAATATTTTTTCAACCAAACTGGATGATACTTTCAGGTAATGATCACTACACTAACGCGACTTGGTTCCCCAAATTTCGTTCTTCTATGTTGAAGCGTTCGTTTCCAGTAACAGTTTGAATTTTTAGGTTTCACTCTGTTTTCTCCTATATTGATAGATGTATTTGGAAGTCTAATTCCAACACGGTTTTTGCTAGCTTCTTGAAACTTGACACAATAAAGTAGTTTCACGTTCTATCTCTATGTTTTGTTTCCTCTTGATGTAGCCCTAAGCAGTGACTGGCGAGAAACACTTTCATGGAAAGGGGTGGCTTCCCAAAATTACGAATCTCTAGAAATCTCAGCAAATATTTTTTCACCCAAACTGGATGATACTTTCAGGTAATGATCAGTACACTAAGGCGACTTGGTTCCCCAAATTTCGTTCTTCTATGTTGAAGCGTTCGTTTCCAGTAACAGTTTGAATTTTAGGTTTCACTCTGTTTTCTTCTATATTGATAGATGTATTTGGAACACTGAATCCAACAAGGTTGTTGCTAGGTTCTTGAAACTTGACACAATAAAGTAGTTTCATGTTCTATCTCTATGTTTTGTTTCCTCTTGATGTAGCCCTAACAGTGACTGGCGAGAAACACTTTCATGGAAAGGGGTTGCCAGGCTTCCCAAATATACGAATCTCCAGAAATCTCAGCAAATATTTTTTCACCCAAACTGGATGATACTTTCAGGTAATGATCACTACACTAACGCGACTTGGATCCCCAAATGTCGTTCTTCTATGTTGAAGCGTTCGTTTCCAGTAACAGTTTGAATTTTTAGGTTTCACTCTGCTTTCTCCTATATTGATAGATGTATTTGGAACTCTAAATCCAACACGGTTTGTGCTAGCTTCTTGAAACTTGACACAATAAAGTAGTTTCACGTTCTATCTCTATGTTTTGTTTCCTCTTGATGTAGCCCTAAGCAGTGACTGGCGAGAAACACTTTCATGGAAAGGGGTTGCCAGGCTTCCCAAAATTACGAAACTCCAGAAATCTCAGCAAATATTTTTTCACCCAAACTGGATGATACTTTCAGGTAATGATCAGTACACTAAGGCGACTTGGTTCCCCAAATGTCGTTCTTCTATGTTGAAGCGTTCGTTTCCAGTAACAGTTTGAATTTTTAGGTTTCACTCTGTTTTCACCTATATTGATAGATGTATTTGGAACTCTAAATCCAACACGGTTTGTGCTAGCTTCTTGAAACTTGACACAATAAAGTAGTTTCACGTTTTATCTCTATGTTTTGTTTCCTCTTGATGTAGCCCTAACAGTGACTGGCGAGAAACACTTTCATGGAAAGGGGTTGCCAGGCTTCCCAAATATATGAATCTCCAGAAATCTCAGCAAATATTTTTTCACCCAAACTGGATGATACTTTCAGGTAATGATCAGTACACTAAGGCGACTTGGTTCCCCAAATTTCGTTTTTCTATGTTAAAGCGTTCGTTTCCAGTAACAGTTTGAATTTTTAGGTTTCACTCTGTTTTCTCCTATATTGATAGATGTATTTGGAACTCTAAATCCAACACGGTTTGTGCTAGCTTCTTGAAACTTGACACAATAAAGTAGTTTCACGTTCTATCTCTATGTTTTGTTTCCTCTTGATGTAGCCCTAAGCAGTGACTGGCGAGAAACACTTTCATGGAAAGGGGTGGCTTCCCAAAATTACGAATCTCTAGAAATCTCAGCAAATATTTTTTCACCCAAACTGGATGATACTTTCAGGTAATGTTCAGTACACTAAGGCGACTTGGTTCCCCAAATTTCGTTCTTCTATGTTGAAGCGTTCGTTTCCAGTAACAGTTTGAATTTTAGGTTTCACTCTGTTTTCTTCTATATTGATAGATGTATTTGGAACACTGAATCCAACAAGGTTTGTGCTAGGTTCTTGAAACTTGACACAATAAAGTAGTTTCACGTTCTATCTCTATGTTTTGTTTCCTCTTGATGTAGCCCTAAGCAGTGACTGGCGAGAAAAACTTTCATGGAAAGGGGTTGCCAGGCTTACCAAAATTACGAATCTCCAGAAATCTCAGCAAATATTTTTTCAACCAAACTGGATGATACTTTCAGGTAATGATCACTACACTAACGCGACTTGGTTCCCCAAATTTCGTTCTTCTATGTTGAAGCGTCCGTTTCCAGTAACAGTTTGAATTTTTAGGTTTCACTCTGTTTTCTCCTATATTGATAGATGTATTTGGAAGTCTAAATCCAACACGGTTTGTGCTAGCTTCTTGAAACTTGACACAATAAAGTAGTTTCACGTTCTATCTCTATGTTTTGTTTCCTCTTGATGTAGCCCTAAGCAGTGACTGGCGAGAAACACTTTCATGGAAAGGGGTGGCTTCCCAAAATTACGAATCTCTAGAAATCTCAGCAAATATTTTTTCACCCAAACTGGATGATACTTTCAGGTAATGATCAGTACACTAAGGCGACTTGGTTCCCCAAATTTCGTTCTTCTATGTTGAAGCGTTCGTTTCCAGTAACAGTTTGAATTTTAGGTTTCACTCTGTTTTCTTCTATATTGATAGATGTATTTGGAACACTGAATCCAACAAGGTTTGTGCTAGGTTCTTGAAACTTGACACAATAAAGTAGTTTCACGTTCTATCTCTATGTTTTGTTTCCTCTTGATGTAGCCCTAAGCAGTGACTGGCGAGAAACACTTTCATGGAAAGGGGTTGCCAGGCTTCCCAAAATTACGAATCTCCAGAAATCTCAGCAAATATTTTTTCACCCAAACTGGATGATACTTTCAGGTAATGATCAGTACACTAAGGCGACTTGGTTCCCCAAATTTCGTTCTTCTATGTTGAAGTGTTCGTTTCCAGTAACAGTTTGAATTTTTAGGTTTCACTCTGTTTTCTCCTATATTGATAGATGTATTTGGAACTCTAAATCCAACACGGTTTGTGCTAGCTTCTTGAAACTTGACACAATAAAGTAGTTTCACGTTCTATCTCTATGTTTTGTTTCCTCTTGATGTAGCCCTAAGCAGTGACTGGCGAGAAACACTTTCATGGAAAGGGGTTGCCAGGCTTCCCAAAATTACGAAACTCCAGAAATCTCAGCAAATACTTTTTCACCCAAACAGGATGATACTTACAGGTAATGATCAGTACACTAAGGCGACTTGGTTCCCCAAATGTCGTTCTTCTATGTTGAAGCGTTCGTTTCCAGTAACAGTTTGAATTTTTAGGTTTCACTCTGTTTTCTCCTATATTGATAGATGTATTTGGAACTCTAAATCCAACACGGTTTGTGCTAGCTTCTTGAAACTTGACACAATAAAGTAGTTTCACGTTTTATCTCTATGTTTTGTTTCCTCTTGATGTAGCCCTAAGCAGTGACTGGCGAGAAACACTTTCATGGAAAGGGGTTGCCAGGCTTCCCAAAATTACGAAACTCCAGAAATCTCAGCAAATATTTTTTCACCCAAACTGGATGATACTTTCAGGTAATGATCAGTACACTAAGGCGACTTGGTTCCCCAAATGTCGTTCTTCTATGTTGAAGCGTTCGTTTCCAGTAACAGTTTGAATTTTTAGGTTTCACTCTGTTTTCACCTATATTGATAGATGTATTTGGAACTCTAAATCCAACACGGTTTGTGCTAGCTTCTTGAAACTTGACACAATAAAGTAGTTTCACGTTTTATCTCTATGTTTTGTTTCCTCTTGATGTAGCCCTAACAGTGACTGGCGAGAAACACTTTCATGGAAAGGGGTTGCCAGGCTTCCCAAATATATGAATCTCCAGAAATCTCAGCAAATATTTTTTCACCCAAACTGGATGATACTTTCAGGTAATGATCAGTACACTAAGGCGACTTGGTTCCCCAAATTTCGTTTTTCTATGTTAAAGCGTTCGTTTCCAGTAACAGTTTGAATTTTTAGGTTTCACTCTGTTTTCTCCTATATTGATAGATGTATTTGGAACTCTAAATCCAACACGGTTTGTGCTAGCTTCTTGAAACTTGACACAATAAAGTAGTTTCACGTTCTATCTCTATGTTTTGTTTCCTCTTGATGTAGCCCTAAGCAGTGACTGGCGAGAAACACTTTCATGGAAAGGGGTGGCTTCCCAAAATTACGAATCTCTAGAAATCTCAGCAAATATTTTTTCACCCAAACTGGATGATACTTTCAGGTAATGTTCAGTACACTAAGGCGACTTGGTTCCCCAAATTTCGTTCTTCTATGTTGAAGCGTTCGTTTCCAGTAACAGTTTGAATTTTAGGTTTCACTCTGTTTTCTTCTATATTGATAGATGTATTTGGAACACTGAATCCAACAAGGTTTGTGCTAGGTTCTTGAAACTTGACACAATAAAGTAGTTTCACGTTCTATCTCTATGTTTTGTTTCCTCTTGATGTAGCCCTAAGCAGTGACTGGCGAGAAAAACTTTCATGGAAAGGGGTTGCCAGGCTTACCAAAATTACGAATCTCCAGAAATCTCAGCAAATATTTTTTCAACCAAACTGGATGATACTTTCAGGTAATGATCACTACACTAACGCGACTTGGTTCCCCAAATTTCGTTCTTCTATGTTGAAGCGTCCGTTTCCAGTAACAGTTTGAATTTTTAGGTTTCACTCTGTTTTCTCCTATATTGATAGATGTATTTGGAAGTCTAAATCCAACACGGTTTGTGCTAGCTTCTTGAAACTTGACACAATAAAGTAGTTTCACGTTCTATCTCTATGTTTTGTTTCCTCTTGATGTAGCCCTAAGCAGTGACTGGCGAGAAACACTTTCATGGAAAGGGGTGGCTTCCCAAAATTACGAATCTCTAGAAATCTCAGCAAATATTTTTTCACCCAAACTGGATGATACTTTCAGGTAATGATCAGTACACTAAGGCGACTTGGTTCCCCAAATTTCGTTCTTCTATGTTGAAGCGTTCGTTTCCAGTAACAGTTTGAATTTTAGGTTTCACTCTGTTTTCTTCTATATTGATAGATGTATTTGGAACACTGAATCCAACAAGGTTTGTGCTAGGTTCTTGAAACTTGACACAATAAAGTAGTTTCACGTTCTATCTCTATGTTTTGTTTCCTCTTGATGTAGCCCTAAGCAGTGACTGGCGAGAAACACTTTCATGGAAAGGGGTTGCCAGGCTTCCCAAAATTACGAATCTCCAGAAATCTCAGCAAATATTTTTTCACCCAAACTGGATGATACTTTCAGGTAATGATCAGTACACTAAGGCGACTTGGTTCCCCAAATTTCGTTCTTCTATGTTGAAGTGTTCGTTTCCAGTAACAGTTTGAATTTTTAGGTTTCACTCTGTTTTCTCCTATATTGATAGATGTATTTGGAACTCTAAATCCAACACGGTTTGTGCTAGCTTCTTGAAACTTGACACAATAAAGTAGTTTCACGTTCTATCTCTATGTTTTGTTTCCTCTTGATGTAGCCCTAAGCAGTGACTGGCGAGAAACACTTTCATGGAAAGGGGTTGCCAGGCTTCCCAAAATTACGAAACTCCAGAAATCTCAGCAAATACTTTTTCACCCAAACAGGATGATACTTACAGGTAATGATCAGTACACTAAGGCGACTTGGTTCCCCAAATGTCGTTCTTCTATGTTGAAGCGTTCGTTTCCAGTAACAGTTTGAATTTTTAGGTTTCACTCTGTTTTCTCCTATATTGATAGATGTATTTGGAACTCTAAATCCAACACGGTTTGTGCTAGCTTCTTGAAACTTGACACAATAAAGTAGTTTCACGTTCTATCTCTATGTTTTGTTTCCTCTTGATGTAGCCCTAAGCAGTGACTGGCGAGAAACACTTTCATGGAAAGGGGTTGCCAGGCTTCCCAAAATTACGAATCTCCAGAAATCTCAGCAAATATTTTTTCACCCAAACTGGATGATACTTTCAGGTAATGATCACTACACTAACGCGACTTGGTTTCCCAAATGTCGTTCTTCTATGTTGAAGCGTTCGTTTCCAGTAACAGTTTGAATTTTTAGGTTTCACTCTGTTTTCTCCTATATTGATAGATGTATTTGGAACTCTAAATCCAACACGGTTTGTGCTAGCTTCTTGAAACTTGACACAATAAAGTAGTTTCACGTTCTATCTCTATGTATTGTTTCCTCTTGATGTAGCCCTAACAGTGACTGGCGAGAAACACTTTCATGGGAAGGGGTTGCCAGGCTCCCCAAATATACGAATCTCCAGAAATCTCAGCAAATATTTTTTCACCCAAACAGGATGATACTTTCAGGTAATGATCAGTACACTAAGGCGACTTGGTTCCCCAAATTTCGTTTTTCTATGTTGAAGCGTTCGTTTCCAGTAACAGTTTGAATTTTTAGGTTTCACTCTGTTTTCTCCTATATTGATAGATGTATTTGGAACTCTAAATCCAACACGGTTTGTGCTAGCTTCTTGAAACTTGACACAATAAAGTAGTTTCACGTTCTATCTCTATGTTTTGTTTCCTCTTGATGTAGCCCTAAGCAGTGACTGGCGAGAAACACTTTCATGGAAAGGGGTTGCCAGGCTTCCCAAATATACGAATCTCCAGAAATCTCAGCAAATATTTTTTCACCCAAACTGGATGATACTTTCAGGTAATGATCAGTACACTAAGGCGACTTGGTTCCCCAAATGTCGTTCTTCTATGTTGAAGCGTTCGTTTCAAGTAACAGTTTGAATTTTTAGGTTTCACTCTGTTTTCTCCTATATTGATAGATGTATTTGGAACTCTAAATCCAACACGGTTTGTGCTAGCTTCTTGAAACTTGACACAATAAAGTAGTTTCACGTTCTATCCCAATGTTTTGTTTCCTCTTATGTAGCCCTAAGCAGTGACTGGCGAGAAACACTTTCATGGAAACGGGTTGCCAGGCTTCCCAAAATTACGAATCTCCAGAAATCTCAGCAAATATTTTTTCACCCAAACTGGATGATACTTTCAGGTAATGATCAGTACACTAAGGCGACTTGGTTCCCCAAATGTCGTTCTTCTATGTTGAAGCGTTCGTTTCCAGTAACAGTTTGAATTTTTAGGTTTCACTCTGTTTTCTCCTATATTGATAGATGTATTTGGAACTCTAAATCCAACACGGTTTGTGCTAGCTTTTTGAAACTTGACACAATAAAGTAGTTTCACGTTCTATCTCTATGTTTTGTTTCCTCTTGATGTAGCCCTAAGCAGTGACTGGCGAGAAACACTTTCATGGAAAGGGGTTGCCAGGCTTCCCAAAATTACGAATCTCCAGAAATCTCAGCAAATATTTTTTCACCCAAACTGGATGATACTTTCAGGTAATGATCAGTACACTAAGGCGACTTGGTTCCCCAAATGTCGTTCTTCTATGTTGAAGCGTTCGTTTCCAGTAACAGTTTGAATTTTTAGGTTTCACTCTGTTTTCTCCTATATTGATAGATGTATTTGGAACTCTGAATCCAACACGGTTTGTGCTAGCTTCTTGAAACTTGACACAATAAAGTAGTTTCACGTTCTATCTCTATGTTTTGTTTCCTCTTGATGTAGCCCTAAGCAGTGACTGGTGAGAAACACTTTCATGGAAAGGGGTGGCTTCCCAAATATACGAATCTCCAGAAATCTCAGCAAATATTTTTTCACCCAAACTGGATGATACTTTCAGGTAATGATCAGTACACTAAGGCGACTTGGTTCCCCAAATTTCGTTTTTCTATGTTAAAGCGTTCGTTTCCTGTAACAGTTTGAATTTTTAGGTTTCACTCTGTTTTCTCCTATATTGATAGATGTATTTGGAACTCTAAATCCAACACGGTTTGTGCTAGCTTCTTGAAACTTGACACAATAAAGTAGTTTCACGTTCTATCTCTATGTTTTGTTTCCTCTTGATGTAGCCCTAACAGTGACTGGCGAGAAACACTTTCATGGAAAGGGGTTGCCAGGCTTCCCATATATACGAATCTCCAGAAATCTCAGCAAATATTTTTTGACCCAAACTGGATGATACTTTCAGGTAATGATCAGTACACTAAGGCGACTTGGTTCCCCAAATGTCGTTCTTCTATGTTGAAGCGTTCGTTTCCAGTAACAGTTTGAATTTTTAGGTTTCACTCTGTTTTCTCCTATATTGATAGATGTATTTGGAACTCTAAATCCAACACGGTTTGTGCTAGCTTCTTGAAACTTGACACAATAAAGTAGTTTCACGTTCTATCTCTATGTTTTGTTTCCTCTTGATGTAGCCCTAAGCAGTGACTGGCGAGAAACACTTTCATGGAAAGGGGTTGCCAGGCTTCCCAAAATTACGAATCTCCAGAAATCTCAGCAAATATTTTTTCACCCAAACTGGATGATACTTTCAGGTAATGATCAGTACACTAAGGCGACTTGGTTCCCCAAATGTCGTTCTTCTATGTTGAAGCTTTCGTTTCCAGTAACAGTTTGAATTTTTAGGTTTCACTCTGTTTTCTCCTATATTGATAGATGTATTTGGAACTCTAAATCCAACACGGTTTGTGCTAGCTTCTTGAAACTTGACACAATAAAGTAGTTTCACGTTCTATCTCTATGTTTTGTTTCCTCTTGATGTAGCCCTAAGCAGTGACTGGCGAGAAACACTTTCATGGAAAGGGGTTGCCAGGCTTCCCAAAATAACGAATCTCCAGAAATCTCAGCAAATATTTTTTCACCCAAACTGGATGATACTTTCAGGTAATGATCAGTACACTAAGGCGACTTGGTTCCCCAAATGTCGTTCTTCTATGTTGAAGCGTTCGTTTCCAGTAACAGTTTGAATTTTTAGGTTTCACTCTGTTTTCTCCTATATTGATAGATGTATTTGGAACTCTAAATCCAACACGGTTTGTGCTAGCTTCTTGAAACTTGACACAATAAAGTAGTTTCACGTTCTATCTCTATGTTTTGTTTCCTCTTGATGTAGCCCTAAGCAGTGACTGGTGAGAAACACTTTCATGGAAAGGGGTGGCTTCCCAAATATACGAATCTCCAGAAATCTCAGCAAATATTTTTTCACCCAAACTGGATGATACTTTCAGGTAATGATCAGTACACTAAGGCGATTTGGTTCCCCAAATTTCGATTTTCTATGTTAAAGCGTTCGTTTCCAGGAACAGTTTGAATTTTTAGGTTTCACTCTGTTTTCTCCTATATGGATAGATGTATTTGGAACTCTAAATCCAACACGGTTTGTGCTAGCTTCTTGAAACTTGACACAATAAAGTAGTTTCACGTTCTATCTCTATGTTTTGTTTCCTCTTGATGTAGCCCTAAGCAGTGACTGGCGAGAAACACTTTCATGGAAAGGGGTTGCCAGGCTTCCCAAAATTACGAATCTCCAGAAATCTCAGCAAATATTTTTTCACCCAAACTGGATGATACTTTCAGGTAATGATCAGTACACTAAGGCGACTTGGTTCCCCAAATGTCGTTCTTCTATGTTGAAGCGTTCGTTTCCAGTAAGAGTTTGAATTTTTAGGTTTCACTCTGTTTTCTCCTATATTGATAGTTGTATTTGGAACTCTAAATCCAACACGGTTTGTGCTAGCTTCTTGAAACTTGACACAATAAAGTAGTTTCACGTTCTATCTCTATGATTTGTTTCCTCTTGATGTAGCCCTAAGCAGTGACTGGCGAGAAACACTTTCATGGAAAGGGGTTGCCAGGCTTCCCAAAATTACGAATCTCCAGAAATCTCAGCAAATATTTTTTCACCCAAACTGGATGATACTTTCAGGTAATGATCAGTACACTAAGGCGACTTGGTTCCCCAAATGTCGTTCTTCTATGTTGAAGCGTTCGTTTCCAGTAACAGTTTGAATTTTTAGGTTTCACTCTGTTTTCTCCTATATTGATAGATGTATTTGGAACTCTAAATCAAACAGGGTTTGTGCTAGCTTCTTGAAACTTGACACAATAAAGTAGTTTCACGTTCTATCTCTATGTTTTGATTCCTCTTGATGTAGCCCTAACAGTGACTGGCGAGAAACACTTTCATGGAAAGTGGTTGCCAGGCTTCCCAAATATACGAATCTCCAGAAATCTCAGGAAATATTTTTTCACCCAAACAGGATGATACTTTCAGGTAATGATCAGTACACTAAGGCGACTTGGTTCCCCAAATTTCGTTTTTCTATGTTAAAGCGTTCGTTTCCAGTAACAGTTTGAATTTTTAGGTTTCACTCTGTTTTCTCCTATATTGATAGAAGTATTTGGAACTCTAAATCCAACACGGTTTGTGCTAGCTTCTTGAAACTTGACACAATAAAGTAGTTTCACGTTCTGTCTCTATGTTTTGTTTCCTCTTGATGTAGCCCTAAGCAGTGACTGGCGAGAAACACTTTCATGGAAAGGGGTTGCCAGGCTTCCCAAAATTACGAATCTCCAGAAATCTCAGCAAATATTTTTTCACCCAAACTGGATGATACTTTCAGGTAATGATCAGTACACTAAGGCGACTTGGTTCCCCAAATGTCGTTCTTCTATGTTGAAGCGTTCGTTTCCAGTAACAGTTTGAATTTTTAGGTTTCACTCTGTTTTCTCCTATATTGATAGATGTATTTGGAACTCTAAATCCAACACGGTTTGTGCAAGCTTCTTGAAACTTGACACAATAAAGTAGTTTCACGTTCTATCTCTATGTTTTGTTTCCTCTTGATGTAGCGCTAACAGTGACTGGCGAGAAACACTTTCATGGAAAGGGTTTGAATGGCTTCCCAAATATACGAATCTCCAGAAATCTCAGCAAATATTTTTTGACCCAAACTGGATGATACTTTTAGGTAATGATCAGTACACTAATGCGACTTGGTTCCCCAAATGTCGTTCTTCTATGTTGAAGCGTTCGTTTCCAGTAACAGTTTGAATTTTTAGGTTTCACTCTGTTTTCTCCTATATTGATAGATGTATTTGGAACTCTAAATCCAACACGGTTTGTGCTAGCTTCTTGAAACTTGACACAATAAAGTAGTTTCACGTTCTATCTCTATGTTTTGTTTCCTCTTGATGTAGCCCTAAGCAGTGACTGGCGAGAAACACTTTCATGGAAAGGGGTTGCCAGGCTTCCCAAAATTACGAATCTCCAGAAATCTCAGCAAATATTTTTTCACCCAAACTGGATGATACTTTCAGGTAATGATCAGTACACTAAGGCGACTTGGTTTCCCAAATGTCGTTCTTCTATGTTGAAGCGTTCGTTTCCAGTAAGAGTTTGAATTTTTAGGTTTCACTCTGTTTTCTCCTATATTGATAGATGTATTTGGAACTCTAAATGCAACACGGTTTGTGCTAGCTTCTTGAAACTTGACACAATAAAGTAGTTTCACGTTCTTTCTCCATGTTTTGTTTCCTCTTGATGTAGCCCTAACAGTGACTTTTGAGAAACACTTTCATGGAAAGGGGTTGCCAGGCTTCCCAAATATACGAATCTCCAGAAATCTCAGCAAATATTTTTTCACCCAAACTGGATGATACTTTCAGGTAATGATCAGTACACTAAGGCGACTTGGTTCCCCAAATTTCGTTTTTCTATGTTAAAGCGTTCGTTTCCAGTAACAGTTTGAATTTTTAGGTTTCACTCTGTTTTCTCCTATATTGATAGATGTATTTGGAACTCTAAATCCAACACGGTTTGTGCTAGCTTCTTGAAACTTGACACAATAAAGTAGTTTCACGTTCTATCTCTATGTTTTGTTTCCTCTTTATGTAGCCCTAACAGTGACTGGCGAGAAACACTTTCATGGAAAGGGGTTGCCAGGCTTCCCAAATATACGAATCTCCAGAAATCTCAGCAAATATTTTTTCACCCAAACTGGATGATACTTTCAGGTAATGATCAGTACACTAAGGCGACTTGGTTCCCCAAATTTCGTTTTTCTATGTTAAAGCGTTCGTTTCCAGTAACAGTTTGAATTTTTAGGTTTCACTCTGTTTTCTCCTATATTGATAGATGTATTTGGAACTCTAAATCCAACACGGTTTGTGCTAGCTTCTTGAAACTTGACACAATAAAGTAGTTTCACGTTCTATCTCTATGTTTTGTTTCCTCTTGATGTAGCCCTAAGCAGTGACTGGCGAGAAACACTTTCATGGAAAGGGGTTGCCAGGCTTCCCAAAATTACGAATCTCCAGAAATCTCAGCAAATATTTTTTCACCCAAACTGGATGATACTTTCAGGTAATGATCAGTACACTAAGGCGACTTGGTTCCCCAAATTTCGTTTTTCTATGTTAAAGCGTTCGTTTCCTGTAACAGTTTGAATTTTTAGGTTTCACTCTGTTTTCTCCTATATTGATAGATGTATTTGGAACTCTAAATCCAACACGGTTTGTGCTAGCTTCTTGAAACTTGACACAATAAAGTAGTTTCACGTTCTATCTCTATGTTTTGTTTCCTCTTGATGTAGCCCTAACAGTGACTGGCGAGAAACACTTTCATGGAAAGGGGTTGCCAGGCTTCCCATATATACGAATCTCCAGAAATCTCAGCAAATATTTTTTGACCCAAACTGGATGATACTTTCAGGTAATGATGAGTACACTAAGGCGACTTGGTTCCCCAAATGTCGTTCTTCTATGTTGAAGCGTTCGTTTCCAGTAACAGTTTGAATTTTTAGGTTTCACTCTGTTTTCTCCTATATTGATAGATGTATTTGTAACTCTAAATCCAACACGGTTTGTGCTAGCTTCTTGAAACTTGACACAATAAAGTAGTTTCACGTTCTATCTCTATGTTTTGTTTCCTCTTGATGTAGCCCTAAGCAGTGACTGGCGAGAAACACTTTCATGGAAAGGGGTTGCCAGGCTTCCCAAAATTACGAATCTCCAGAAATCTCAGCAAATATTTTTTCACCCAAACTGGATGATACTTTCAGGTAATGATCAGTACACTAAGGCGACTTGGTTCCCCAAATGTCGTTCTTCTATGTTGAAGCGTTCGTTTCTAGTAACAGTTTGAATTTTTAGGTTTCACTCTGTTTTCTCCTATATTGATAGTTGTATTTGGAACTCTAAATCCAACACGGTTTGTGCTAGCTTCTTGAAACTTGACACAATAAAGTAGTTTCACGTTCTATCTCTATGTTTTGTTTCCTCTTGATGTAGCGCTAACAGTGACTGGCGAGAAACACTTTCATGGAAAGGGTTTGAATGGCTTCCCAAATATACGAATCTCCAGAAATCTCAGCAAATATTTTTTGACCCAAACTGGATGATACTTTTAGGTAATGATCAGTACACTAATGCGACTTGGTTCCCCAAATGTCGTTCTTCTATGTTGAAGCGTTCGTTTCCAGTAACAGTTTGAATTTTTAGGTTTCACTCTGTTTTCTCCTATATTGATAGATGTATTTGGAACTCTAAATCCAACACGGTTTGTGCTAGCTTCTTGAAACTTGACACAATAAAGTAGTTTCACGTTCTTTCTCCATGTTTTGTTTCCTCTTGATGTAGCCCTAACAGTGACTTTTGAGAAACACTTTCATGGAAAGGGGTTGCCAGGCTTCCCAAATATACGAATCTCCAGAAATCTCAGCAAATATTTTTTCACCCAAACTGGATGATACTTTCAGGTAATGATCAGTACACTAAGGCGACTTGGTTCCCCAAATTTCGTTTTTCTATGTTAAAGCGTTCGTTTCCAGTAACAGTTTGAATTTTTAGGTTTCACTCTGTTTTCTCCTATATTGATAGATGTATTTGGAACTCTAAATCCAACACGGTTTGTGCTAGCTTCTTGAAACTTGACACAATAAAGTAGTTTCACGTTCTATCTCTATGTTTTGTTTCCTCTTTATGTAGCCCTAACAGTGACTGGCGAGAAACACTTTCATGGAAAGGGGTTGCCAGGCTTCCCAAATATACGAATCTCCAGAAATCTCAGCAAATATTTTTTCACCCAAACTGGATGATACTTTCAGGTAATGATCAGTACACTAAGGCGACTTGGTTCCCCAAATTTCGTTTTTCTATGTTAAAGCGTTCGTTTCCAGTAACAGTTTGAATTTTTAGGTTTCACTCTGTTTTCTCCTATATTGATAGATGTATTTGGAACTCTAAATCCAACACGGTTTGTGCTAGCTTCTTGAAACTTGACACAATAAAGTAGTTTCACGTTCTATCTCTATGTTTTGTTTCCTCTTGATGTAGCCCTAAGCAGTGACTGGCGAGAAACACTTTCATGGAAAGGGGTTGCCAGGCTTCCCAAAATTACGAATCTCCAGAAATCTCAGCAAATATTTTTTCACCCAAACTGGATGATACTTTCAGGTAATGATCAGTACACTAAGGCGACTTGGTTCCCCAAATGTTGTTCTTCTATGTTGAAGCGTTCGTTTCCAGTAACAGTTTGAATTTTTAGGTTTCACTCTGTTTTCTCCTATATTGATAGATGTATTTGGAACTCTAAATCCAACACGGTTTGTGCTAGCTTCTTGAAACTTGACACAATAAAGTAGTTTCACGTTCTATCTCTATGTTTTGTTTCCTCTTGATGTAGCCCTAACAGTGACTGGCGAGAAACACTTTCATGGAAAGGGGTTGCCAGGCTTCCCAAATATACGAATCTCCAGAAATCTCAGCAAATATTTTTTGACCCAAACTGGATGATACTTTCAGGTAATGATCAGTACACTAAGGCGACTTGATTCCCCAAATGTCGTTCTTCTATGTTGAAGCGTTCGTTTCCAGTAACAGTTTGAATTTTTAGGTTTCACTCTGTTTTCTCCTATATTGATAGATGTATTTGGAACTCTAAATCCAACACGGTTTGTGCTAGCTTCTTGAAACTTGACACAATAAAGTAGTTTCACGTTCTATCTCTATGTTTTGTTTCCTCTTGATGTAGCCCTAAGCAGTGACTGGTGAGAAACACTTTCATGGAAAGGGGTTGCCAGGCTTCCCAAAATTACGAATCTCCAGAAATCTCAGCAAATATTTTTTCACCCAAACTGGATGATACTTTCAGGTAATGATCAGTACACTAAGGCGACTTGGTTCCCCAAATGTTGTTCTTCTATGTTGAAGCGTTCGTTTCCAGTAACAGTTTGAATTTTTAGGTTTCACTCTGTTTTCTCCTATATTGATAGATGTATTTGGAACTCTAAATCAAACAGGGTTTGTGCTAGCTTCTTGAAACTTGACACAATAAAGTAGTTTCACGTTCTATCTCTATCTTTTGTTTCCTCTTGATGTAGCCCTAACAGTGACTGGCGAGAAACACTTTCATGGAAAGTGGTTGCCAGGCTTCCCAAATATACGAATCTCCAGAAATCTCAGGAAATATTTTTTCACCCAAACAGGATGATACTTTCAGGTAATGATCAGTACACTAAGGCGACTTGGTTCCCCAAATTTCGTTTTTCTATGTTAAAGCGTTCGTTTCCAGTAACAGTTTGAATTTTTAGGTTTCACTCTGTTTTCTCCTATATTGATAGATGTATTTGGAACTCTAAATCCAACACGGTTTGTGCTAGCTTCTTGAAACTTGACACAATAAAGTAGTTTCACGTTCTATCTCTATGTTTTGTTTCCTCTTGATGTAGCCCTAAGCAGTGACTGGCGAGAAACACTTTCATGGAAAGGGGTTGCCAGGCTTCCCAAAATTACGAATCTCCAGAAATCTCAGCAAATATTTTTTCACCCAAACTGGATGATACTTTCAGGTAATGATCAGTACACTAAGGCGACTTGGTTCCCCAAATGTCGTTCTTCTATGTTGAAGCGTTCGTTTCCAGTAACAGTTTGAATTTTTAGGTTTCACTCTGTTTTCTCCTATATTGATAGATGTATTTGGAACTCTAAATCCAACACGGTTTGTGCTAGCTTCTTGAAACTTGACACAATAAAGTAGTTTCACGTTCTATCTCTATGTTTTGTTTCCTCTTGATGTAGCCCTAACAGTGACTGGCGAGAAACACTTTCATAGAAAGGGGTTGCCAGGCTTCCCAAATATACGAATCTCCAGAAATCTCAGCAAATATTTTTTCACCCAAACTGGATGATACTTTCAGGTAATGATCAGTACACTAAGGCGACTTGGTTCCCCAAATGTCGTTCTTCTATGTTGAAGCGTTCGTTTCCAGTAACAGTTTGAATTTTTAGGTTTCACTCTGTTTTCTCCTATATTGATAGATGTATTTGGAACTCTAAATCCAACACGGTTTGTGCTAGCTTCTTGAAACTTGACACAATAAAGTAGTTTCACGTTCTATCTCTATGTTTTGTTTCCTCTTGATGTAGCCCTAAGCAGTGACTGGCGAGAAACTCTTTCATGGAAAGGGGTTGCCAGGCTTCCCAAAATTACGAATCTCCAGAAATCTCAGCAAATATTTTTTCACCCAAACTGGATGATACTTTCAGGTAATGATCAGTACACTAAGGCGACTTGGTTCCCCAAATGTTGTTCTTCTATGTTGAAGCGTTCGTTTCCAGTAACAGTTTGAATTTTTAGGTTTCACTCTGTTTTCTCCTATATTGATAGATGTATTTGGAACTCTAAATCCAACACGGTTTGTGCTAGCTTCTTGAAACTTGACACAATAAAGTAGTTTCACGTTCTATCTCTATGTTTTGTTTCCTCTTGATGTAGCCCTAACAGTGACTGGCGAGAAACACTTTCATGGAAAGGGGTTGCCAGGCTTCCCAAATATACGAATCTCCAGAAATCTCAGCAAATATTTTTTGACCCAAACTGGATGATACTTTCAGGTAATGATCAGTACACTAAGGCGACTTGATTCCCCAAATGTCGTTCTTCTATGTTGAAGCGTTCGTTTCCAGTAACAGTTTGAATTTTTAGGTTTCACTCTGTTTTCTCCTATATTGATAGATGTATTTGGAACTCTAAATCCAACACGGTTTGTGCTAGCTTCTTGAAACTTGACACAATAAAGTAGTTTCACGTTCTATCTCTATGTTTTGTTTCCTCTTGATGTAGCCCTAAGCAGTGACTGGCGAGAAACACTTTCATGGAAAGGGGTTGCCAGGCTTCCCAAAATTACGAATCTCCAGAAATCTCAGCAAATATTTTTTCACCCAAACTGGATGATACTTTCAGGTAATGATCAGTACACTAAGGCGACTTGGTTCCCCAAATGTCGTTCTTCTATGTTGAAGCGTTCGTTTCCAGTAACAGTTTGAATTTTTAGGTTTCACTCTGTTTTCTCCTATATTGATAGATGTATTTGGAACTCTAAATCAAACAGGGTTTGTGCTAGCTTCTTGAAACTTGACACAATAAAGTAGTTTCACGTTCTATCTCTATCTTTTGTTTCCTCTTGATGTAGCCCTAACAGTGACTGGCGAGAAACACTTTCATGGAAAGTGGTTGCCAGGCTTCCCAAATATACGAATCTCCAGAAATCTAAGGAAATATTTTTTCACCCAAACAGGATGATACTTTCAGGTAATGATCAGTACACTAAGGCGACTTGGTTCCCCAAATTTCGTTTTTCTATGTTAAAGCGTTCGTTTCCAGTAACAGTTTGAATTTTTAGGTTTCACTCTGTTTTCTCCTATATTGATAGATGTATTTGGAACTCTAAATCCAACACGGTTTGTGCTAGCTTCTTGAAACTTGACACAATAAAGTAGTTTCACGTTCTATCTCTATGTTTTGTTTCCTCTTGATGTAGCCCTAAGCAGTGACTGGCGAGAAACACTTTCATGGAAAGGGGTTGCCAGGCTTCCCAAAATTACGAATCTCTAGAAATCTCAGCAAATATTTTTTCACCCAAACTGGATGATACTTTCAGGTAATGATCAGTACACTAAGGCGACTTGGTTCCCCAAATGTCGTTCTTCTATGTTGAAGCGTTCGTTTCCAGTAACAGTTTGAATTTTTAGGTTTCACTCTGTTTTCTCCTATATTGATAGATGTATTTGGAACTCTAAATCCAACACGGTTTGTGCTAGCTTCTTGAAACTTGACACAATAAAGTAGTTTCACGTTCTATCTCTATGTTTTGTTTCCTCTTGATGTAGCCCTAACAGTGACTGGCGAGAAACACTTTCATAGAAAGGGGTTGCCAGGCTTCCCAAATATACGAATCTCCAGAAATCTCAGCAAATATTTTTTCACCCAAACTGGATGATACTTTCAGGTAATGATCAGTACACTAAGGCGACTTGGTTCCCCAAATGTCGTTCTTCTATGTTGAAGCGTTCGTTTCCAGTAACAGTTTGAATTTTAGGTTTCACTCTGTTTTCTTCTATATTGATAGATGTATTTGGAACACTGAATCCAACAAGGTTTGTGCTAGGTTCTTGAAACTTGACACAATAAAGTAGTTTCACGTTCTATCTCTATGTTTTGTTTCCTCTTGATGTAGCCCTAAGCAGTGACTGGCGAGAAACACTTTCATGGAAAGGGGTTGCCAGGCTTACCAAAATTACGAATCTCCAGAAATCTCAGCAAATATTTTTTCAACCAAACTGGATGATACTTTCAGGTAATGATCACTACACTAACGCGACTTGGTTCCCCAAATTTCGTTCTTCTATGTTGAAGCGTCCGTTTCCAGTAACAGTTTGAATTTTTAGGTTTCACTCTGTTTTCTCCTATATTGATAGATGTATTTGGAAGTCTAAATCCAACACGGTTTGTGCTAGCTTCTTGAAACTTGACACAATAAAGTAGTTTCACGTTCTATCTCTATGTTTTGTTTCCTCTTGATGTAGCCCTAAGCAGTGACTGGCGAGAAACACTTTCATGGAAAGGGGTTGCCAGGCTTACCAAAATTACGAATCTCCAGAAATCTCAGCAAATATTTTTTCAACCAAACTGGATGATACTTTCAGGTAATGATCACTACACTAACGCGACTTGGTTCCCCAAATTTCGTTCTTCTATGTTGAAGCGTCCGTTTCCAGTAACAGTTTGAATTTTTAGGTTTCACTCTGTTTTCTCCTATATTGATAGATGTATTTGGAAGTCTAAATCCAACACGGTTTGTGCTAGCTTCTTGAAACTTGACACAATAAAGTAGTTTCACGTTCTATCTCTATGTTTTGTTTCCTCTTGATGTAGCCCTAAGCAGTGACTGGCGAGAAACACTTTCATGGAAAGGGGTGGCTTCCCAAAATTACGAATCTCTAGAAATCTCAGCAAATATTTTTTCACCCAAACTGGATGATACTTTCAGGTAATGATCAGTACACTAAGGCGACTTGGTTCCCCAAATTTCGTTCTTCTATGTTGAAGCGTTCGTTTCCAGTAACAGTTTGAATTTTAGGTTTCACTCTGTTTTCTTCTATATTGATAGATGTATTTGGAACACTGAATCCAACAAGGTTTGTGCTAGGTTCTTGAAACTTGACACAATAAAGTAGTTTCACGTTCTATCTCTATGTTTTGTTTCCTCTTGATGTAGCCCTAAGCAGTGACTGGCGAGAAACACTTTCATGGAAAGGGGTTGCCAGGCTTCCCAAAATTACGAATCTCCAGAAATCTCAGCAAATATTTTTTCACCCAAACTGGATGATACTTTCAGGTAATGATCAGTACACTAAGGCGACTTGGTTCCCCAAATTTCGTTCTTCTATGTTGAAGTGTTCATTTCCAGTAACAGTTTGAATTTTTAGGTTTCACTCTGTTTTCTCCTATATTGATAGATGTATTTGGAACTCTAAATCCAACACGGTTTGTGCTAGCTTCTTGAAACTTGACACAATAAAGTAGTTTCACGTTCTATCTCTATGTTTTGTTTCCTCTTGATGTAGCCCTAAGCAGTGACTGGCGAGAAACACTTTCATGGAAAGGGGTTGCCAGGCTTCCCAAAATTACGAAACTCCAGAAATCTCAGCAAATACTTTTTCACCCAAACAGGATGATACTTACAGGTAATGATCAGTACACTAAGGCGACTTGGTTCCCCAAATGTCGTTCTTCTATGTTGAAGCGTTCGTTTCCAGTAACAGTTTGAATTTTTAGGTTTCACTCTGTTTTCTCCTATATTGATAGATGTATTTGGAACTCTAAATCCAACACGGTTTGTGCTAGCTTCTTGAAACTTGACACAATAAAGTAGTTTCACGTTCTATCTCTATGTTTTGTTTCCTCTTGATGTAGCCCTAAGCAGTGACTGGCGAGAAACACTTTCATGGAAAGGGGTTGCCAGGCTTCCCAAAATTACGAATCTCCAGAAATCTCAGCAAATATTTTTTCACCCAAACTGGATGATACTTTCAGGTAATGATCACTACACTAACGCGACTTGGTTTCCCCAATGTCGTTCTTCTATGTTGAAGCGTTCGTTTCCAGTAACAGTTTGAATTTTTAGGTTTCACTCTGTTTTCTCCTATATTGATAGATGTATTTGGAACTCTAAATCCAACACGGTTTGTGCTAGCTTCTTGAAACTTGACACAATAAAGTAGTTTCACGTTCTATCTCTATGTATTGTTTCCTCTTGATGTAGCCCTAACAGTGACTGGCGAGAAACACTTTCATGGGAAGGGGTTGCCAGGCTCCCCAAATATACGAATCTCCAGAAATCTCAGCAAATATTTTTTCACCCAAACAGGATGATACTTTCAGGTAATGATCAGTACACTAAGGCGACTTGGTTCCCCAAATTTCGTTTTTCTATGTTGAAGCGTTCGTTTCCAGTAACAGTTTGAATTTTTAGGTTTCACTCTGTTTTCTCCTATATTGATAGATGTATTTGGAACTCTAAATCCAACACGGTTTGTGCTAGCTTCTTGAAACTTGACACAATAAAGTAGTTTCACGTTCTATCTCTATGTTTTGTTTCCTCTTGATGTAGCCCTAAGCAGTGACTGGCGAGAAACACTTTCATGGAAAGGGGTTGCCAGGCTTCCCAAAATTACGAAACTCCAGAAATCTCAGCAAATACTTTTTCACCCAAACAGGATGATACTTACAGGTAATGATCAGTACACTAAGGCGACTTGGTTCCCCAAATGTCGTTCTTCTATGTTGAAGCGTTCGTTTCCAGTAACAGTTTGAATTTTTAGGTTTCACTCTGTTTTCTCCTATATTGATAGATGTATTTGGAACTCTAAATCCAACACGGTTTGTGCTAGCTTCTTGAAACTTGACACAATAAAGTAGTTTCACGTTCTCTCTCTATGTTTTGTTTCCTCTTGATGTAGTCCTAAGCAGTGACTGGCGAGAAACACTTTCATGGAAAGGGGTTGCCAGGCTTCCCAAAATTACGAATCTCCAGAAATCTCAGCAAATATTTTTTCACCCAAACTGGATGATACTTTCAGGTAATGATCACTACACTAACGCGACTTGGTTTCCCAAATGTCGTTCTTCTATGTTGAAGCGTTCGTTTCCAGTAACAGTTTGAATTTTTAGGTTTCACTCTGTTTTCTCCTATATTGATAGATGTATTTGGAACTCTAAATCCAACACGGTTTGTGCTAGCTTCTTGAAACTTGACACAATAAAATAGTTTCACGTTCTATCTCTATGTATTGTTTCCTCTTGATGTAGCCCTAACAGTGACTGGCGAGAAACACTTTCATGGGAAGGGGTTGCCAGGCTCCCCAAATATACGAATCTCCAGAAATCTCAGCAAATATTTTTTCACCCAAACAGGATGATACTTTCAGGTAATGATCAGTACACTAAGGCGACTTGGTTCCCCAAATTTCGTTTTTCTATGTTGAAGCGTTCGTTTCCAGTAACAGTTTGAATTTTTAGGTTTCACTCTGTTTTCTCCTATATTGATAGATGTATTTGGAACTCTAAATCCAACACGGTTTGTGCTAGCTTCTTGAAACTTGACACAATAAAGTAGTTTCACGTTCTATCTCTATGTTTTGTTTCCTCTTGATGTAGCCCTAAGCAGTGACTGGCGAGAAACACTTTCATGGAAAGGGGTTGCCAGGCTTCCCAAATATACGAATCTCCAGAAATCTCAGCAAATATTTTTTCACCCAAACTGGATGATACTTTCAGGTAATGATCAGTACACTAAGGCGACTTGGTTCCCCAAATGTCGTTCTTCTATGTTGAAGCGTTCGTTTCCAGTAACAGTTTGAATTTTTAGGTTTCACTCTGTTTTCACCTATATTGATAGATGTATTTGGAACTCTAAATCCAACACGGTTTGTGCTAGCTTCTTGAAACTTGACACAATAAAGTAGTTTCACGTTCTATCCCAATGTTTTGTTTCCTCTTATGTAGCCCTAAGCAGTGACTGGCGAGAAACACTTTCATGGAAACGGGTTGCCAGGCTTCCCAAAATTACGAATCTCCAGAAATCTCAGCAAATATTTTTTCACCCAAACTGGATGATACTTTCAGGTAATGATCAGTACACTAAGGCGACTTGGTTCCCCAAATGTCGTTCTTCTATGTTGAAGCGTTCGTTTCCAGTAACAGTTTGAATTTTTAGGTTTCACTCTGTTTTCTCCTATATTGATAGATGTATTTGGAACTCTAAATCCAACACGGTTTGTGCTAGCTTTTTGAAACTTGACACAATAAAGTAGTTTCACGTTCTATCTCTATGTTTTGTTTCCTCTTGATGTAGCCCTAAGCAGTGACTGGCGAGAAACACTTTCATGGAAAGGGGTTGCCAGGCTTCCCAAAATTACGAATCTCCAGAAATCTCAGCAAATATTTTTTCACCCAAACTGGATGATACTTTCAGGTAATGATCAGTACACTAAGGTGACTTGGTTCCCCAAATGTCGTTCTTCTATGTTGAAGCGTTCGTTTCCAGTAACAGTTTGAATTTTTAGGTTTCACTCTGTTTTCTCCTATATTGATAGATGTATTTGGAACTCTGAATCCAACACGGTTTGTGCTAGCTTCTTGAAACTTGACACAATAAAGTAGTTTCACGTTCTATCTCTATGTTTTGTTTCCTCTTGATGTAGCCCTAAGCAGTGACTTGTGAGAAACACTTTCATGGAAAGGGGTGGCTTCCCAAATATACGAATCTCCAGAAATCTCAGCAAATATTTTTTCACCCAAACTGGATGATACTTTCAGGTAATGATCAGTACACTTAGGCGACTTGGTTCCCCAAATTTCGTTTTTCTATGTTAAAGCGTTCGTTTCCTGTAACAGTTTGAATTTTTAGGTTTCACTCTGTTTTCTCCTATATTGATAGATGTATTTGGAACTCTAAATCCAACACGGTTTGTGCTAGCTTCTTGAAACTTGACACAATAAAGTAGTTTCACGTTCTATCTCTATGTTTTGTTTCCTCTTGATGTAGCCCTAACAGTGACTGGCGAGAAACACTTTCATGGAAAGAGGTTGCCAGGCTTCCCATATATACGAATCTCCAGAAATCTCAGCAAATATTTTTTGACCCAAACTGGATGATACTTTCAGGTAATGATCAGTACACTAAGGCGACTTGGTTCCCCAAATGTCGTTCTTCTATGTTGAAGCGTTCGTTTCCAGTAACAGTTTGAATTTTTAGGTTTCACTCTGTTTTCTCCTATATTGATAGATGTATTTGGAACTCTAAATCCAACACGGTTTGTGCTAGCTTTTTGAAACTTGACACAATAAAGTAGTTTCACGTTCTATCTCTATGTTTTGTTTCCTCTTGATGTAGCCCTAAGCAGTGACTGGCGAGAAACACTTTCATGGAAAGGGGTTGCCAGGCTTCCCAAAATTACGAATCTCCAGAAATCTCAGCAAATATTTTTTCACCCAAACTGGATGATACTTTCAGGTAATGATCAGTACACTAAGGCGACTTGGTTCCCCAAATGTCATTTTTCTATGTTGAAGCGTTCGTTTCCAGTAACAGTTTGAATTTTTAGGTTTCACTCTGTTTTCTCCTATATTGATAGATGTATTTGGAACTCTGAATCCAACACGGTTTGTGCTAGCTTCTTGAAACTTGACACAATAAAGTAGTTTCACGTTCTATCTCTATGTTTTGTTTCCTCTTGATGTAGCCCTAAGCAGTGACTGGTGAGAAACACTTTCATGGAAAGGGGTGGCTTCCCAAATATACGAATCTCCAGAAATCTCAGCAAATATTTTTTCACCCAAACTGGATGATACTTTCAGGTAATGATCAGTACACTAAGGCGACTTGGTTCCCCAAATTTCGTTTTTCTATGTTAAAGCGTTCGTTTCCTGTAACAGTTTGAATTTTTAGGTTTCACTCTGTTTTCTCCTATATTGATAGATGTATTTGGAACTCTAAATCCAACACGGTTTGTGCTAGCTTCTTGAAACTTGACACAATAAAGTAGTTTCACGTTCTATCTCTATGTTTTGTTTCCTCTTGATGTAGCCCTAACAGTGACTGGCGAGAAACACTTTCATGGAAAGGGGTTGCCAGGCTTCCCATATATACGAATCTCCAGAAATCTCAGCAAATATTTTTTGACCCAAACTGGATGATACTTTCAGGTAATGATCAGTACACTAAGGCGACTTGGTTCCCCAAATGTCGTTCTTCTATGTTGAAGCGTTCGTTTCCAGTAACAGTTTGAATTTTTAGGTTTCACTCTGTTTTCTCCTATATTGATAGATGTATTTGGAACTCTAAATCCAACACGGTTTGTGCTAGCTTCTTGAAACTTGACACAATAAAGTAGTTTCACGTTCTATCTCTATGTTTTGTTTCCTCTTGATGTAGCCCTAAGCAGTGACTGGCGAGAAACACTTTCATGGAAAGGGGTTGCCAGGCTTACCAAAATTACGAATCTCCAGAAATCTCAGCAAATATTTTTTCAACCAAACTGGATGATACTTTCAGGTAATGATCACTACACTAACGCGACTTGGTTCCCCAAATTTCGTTCTTCTATGTTGAAGCGTCCGTTTCCAGTAACAGTTTGAATTTTTAGGTTTCACTCTGTTTTCTCCTATATTGATAGATGTATTTGGAAGTCTAAATCCAACACGGTTTGTGCTAGCTTCTTGAAACTTGACACAATAAAGTAGTTTCACGTTCTATCTCTATGTTTTGTTTCCTCTTGATGTAGCCCTAAGCAGTGACTGGCGAGAAACACTTTCATGGAAAGGGGTGGCTTCCCAAAATTACGAATCTCTAGAAATCTCAGCAAATATTTTTTCACCCAAACTGGATGATACTTTCAGGTAATGATCAGTACACTAAGGCGACTTGGTTCCCCAAATTTCGTTCTTCTATGTTGAAGCGTTCGTTTCCAGTAACAGTTTGAATTTTAGGTTTCACTCTGTTTTCTTCTATATTGATAGATGTATTTGGAACACTGAATCCAACAAGGTTTGTGCTAGGTTCTTGAAACTTGACACAATAAAGTAGTTTCACGTTCTATCTCTATGTTTTGTTTCCTCTTGATGTAGCCCTAAGCAGTGACTGGCGAGAAACACTTTCATGGAAAGGGGTTGCCAGGCTTCCCAAAATTACGAATCTCCAGAAATCTCAGCAAATATTTTTTCACCCAAACTGGATGATACTTTCAGGTAATGATCAGTACACTAAGGCGACTTGGTTCCCCAAATTTCGTTCTTCTATGTTGAAGTGTTCGTTTCCAGTAACAGTTTGAATTTTTAGGTTTCACTCTGTTTTCTCCTATATTGATAGATGTATTTGGAACTCTAAATCCAACACGGTTTGTGCTAGCTTCTTGAAACTTGACACAATAAAGTAGTTTCACGTTCTATCTCTATGTTTTGTTTCCTCTTGATGTTGCCCTAAGCAGTGACTGGCGAGAAACACTTTCATGGAAAGGGGTTGCCAGGCTTCCCAAAATTACGAAACTCCAGAAATCTCAGCAAATACTTTTTCACCCAAACAGGATGATACTTACAGGTAATGATCAGTACACTAAGGCGACTTGGTTCCCCAAATGTCGTTCTTCTATGTTGAAGCGTTCGTTTCCAGTAACAGTTTGAATTTTTAGGTTTCACTCTGTTTTCTCCTATATTGATAGATGTATTTGGAACTCTAAATCCAACACGGTTTGTGCTAGCTTCTTGAAACTTGACACAATAAAGTAGTTTCACGTTCTATCTCTATGTTTTGTTTCCTCTTGATGTAGCCCTAAGCAGTGACTGGCGAGAAACACTTTCATGGAAAGGGGTTGCCAGGCTTCCCAAAATTACGAATCTCCAGAAATCTCAGCAAATATTTTTTCACCCAAACTGGATGATACTTTCAGGTAATGATCACTACACTAACGCGACTTGGTTTCCCAAATGTCGTTCTTCTATGTTGAAGCGTTCGTTTCCAGTAACAGTTTGAATTTTTAGGTTTCACTCTGTTTTCTCCTATATTGATAGATGTATTTGGAACTCTAAATCCAACACGGTTTGTGCTAGCTTCTTGAAACTTGACACAATAAAGTAGTTTCACGTTCTATCTCTATGTTTTGTTTCCTCTTGATGTAGCCCTAACAGTGACTGGCGAGAAACACTTTCATGGGAAGGGGTTGCCAGGCTCCCCAAATATACGAATCTCCAGAAATCTCAGCAAATATTTTTTCACCCAAACAGGATGATACTTTCAGGTAATGATCAGTACACTAAGGCGACTTGGTTCCCCAAATTTCGTTTTTCTATGTTGAAGCGTTCGTTTCCAGTAACAGTTTGAATTTTTAGGTTTCACTCTGTTTTCTCCTATATTGATAGATGTATTTGGAACTCTAAATCCAACACGGTTTGTGCTAGCTTCTTGAAACTTGACACAATAAAGTAGTTTCACGTTCTATCTCTATGTTTTGTTTCCTCTTGATGTAGCCCTAAGCAGTGACTGGCGAGAAACACTTTCATGGAAAGGGGTTGCCAGGCTTCCCAAATATACGAATCTCCAGAAATCTCCGCAAATATTTTTTCACCCAAACTGGATGATACTTTCAGGTTATGATCAGTACACTAAGGCGACTTGGTTCCCCAAATGTCGTTCTTCTATGTTGAAGCGTTCGTTTCCAGTAACAGTTTGAATTTTTATTTTTCACTCTGTTTTCTCCTATATTGATAGATGTATTTGGAACTCTAAATCCAACACGGTTTGTGCTAGCTTCTTGAAACTTGACACAATAAAGTAGTTTCACGTTCTATCCCAATGTTTTGTTTCCTCTTATGTAGCCCTAAGCAGTGACTGGCGAGAAACACTTTCATGGAAACGGGTTGCCAGGCTTCCCAAAATTACGAATCTCCAGAAATCTCAGCAAATATTTTTTCACCCAAACTGGATGATACTTTCAGGTAATGATCAGTACACTAAGGCGACTTGGTTCCCCAAATGTCGTTCTTCTATGTTGAAGCGTTCGTTTCCAGTAACAGTTTGAATTTTTAGGTTTCACTCTGTTTTCTCCTATATTGATAGATGTATTTGGAACTCTAAATCCAACACGGTTTGTGCTAGCTTTTTGAAACTTGACACAATAAAGTAGTTTCACGTTCTATCTCTATGTTTTGTTTCCTCTTGATGTAGCCCTAAGCAGTGACTGGCGAGAAACACTTTCATGGAAAGGGGTTGCCAGGCTTCCCAAAATTACGAATCTCCAGAAATCTCAGCAAATATTTTTTCACCCAAACTGGATGATACTTTCAGGTAATGATCAGTACACTAAGGCGACTTGGTTCCCCAAATGTCGTTCTTCTATGTTGAAGCGTTCGTTTCCAGTAACAGTTTGAATTTTTAGGTTTCACTCTGTTTTCTCCTATATTGATAGATGTATTTGGAACTCTGAATCCAACACGGTTTGTGCTAGCTTCTTGAAACTTGACACAATAAAGTAGTTTCACGTTCTATCTCTATGTTTTGTTTCCTCTTGATGTAGCCCTAAGCAGTGACTGGTGAGAAACACTTTCATGGAAAGGGGTGGCTTCCCAAATATACGAATCTCCAGAAATCTCAGCAAATATTTTTTCACCCAAACTGGATGATACTTTCAGGTAATGATCAGTACACTTAGGCGACTTGGTTCCCCAAATTTCGTTTTTCTATGTTAAAGCGTTCGTTTCCTGTAACAGTTTGAATTTTTAGGTTTCACTCTGTTTTCTCCTATATTGATAGATGTATTTGGAACTCTAAATCCAACACGGTTTGTGCTAGCTTCTTGAAACTTGACACAATAAAGTAGTTTCACGTTCTATCTCTATGTTTTGTTTCCTCTTGATGTAGCCCTAACAGTGACTGGCGAGAAACACTTTCATGGAAAGGGGTTGCCAGGCTTCCCATATATACGAATCTCCAGAAATCTCAGCAAATATTTTTTGACCCAAACTGGATGATACTTTCAGGTAATGATCAGTACACTAAGGCGACTTGGTTCCCCAAATGTCGTTCTTCTATGTTGAAGCGTTCGTTTCCAGTAACAGTTTGAATTTTTAGGTTTCACTCTGTTTTCTCCTATATTGATAGATGTATTTGGAACTCTAAATCCAACACGGTTTGTGCTAGCTTCTTGAAACTTGACACAATAAAGTAGTTTCACGTTCTATCTCTATGTTTTGTTTCCTCTTGATGTAGCCCTAAGCAGTGACTGGCGAGAAACACTTTCATGGAAAGGGGTTGCCAGGCTTCCCAAAATTACGAATCTCCAGAAATCTCAGCAAATATTTTTTCACCCAAACTGGATGATACTTTCAGGTAATGATCAGTACACTAAGGCGACTTGGTTCCCCAAATGTCGTTCTTCTATGTTGAAGCGTTCGTTTCCAGTAACAGTTTGAATTTTTAGGTTTCACTCTGTTTTCTCCTATATTGATAGATGTATTTGGAACTCTAAATCCAACACGGTTTGTGCTAGCTTTTTGAAACTTGACACAATAAAGTAGTTTCACGTTCTATCTCTATGTTTTGTTTCCTCTTTATGTAGCCCTAAGCAGTGACTGGCGAGAAACACTTTCATGGAAAGGGGTTGCCAGGCTTCCCAAAATTACGAATCTCCAGAAATCTCAGCAAATATTTTTTCACCCAAACTGGATGATACTTTCAGGTAATGATCAGTACACTAAGGCGACTTGGTTCCCCAAATGTCGTTCTTCTATGTTGAAGCGTTCGTTTCCAGTAACAGTTTGAATTTTTAGGTTTCACTCTGTTTTCTCCTATATTGATAGATGTATTTGGAACTCTGAATCCAACACGGTTTGTGCTAGCTTCTTGAAACTTGACACAATAAAGTAGTTTCACGTTCTATCTCTATGTTTTGTTTCCTCTTGATGTAGCCCTAAGCAGTGACTGGTGAGAAACACTTTCATGGAAAGGGGTGGCTTCCCAAATATACGAATCTCCAGAAATCTCAGCAAATATTTTTTCACCCAAACTGGATGATACTTTCAGGTAATGATCAGTACACTAAGGCGACTTGGTTCCCCAAATTTCGTTTTTCTATGTTAAAGCGTTCGTTTCCTGTAACAGTTTGAATTTTTAGGTTTCACTCTGTTTTCTCCTATATTGATAGATGTATTTGGAACTCTAAATCCAACACGGTTTGTGCTAGCTTCTTGAAACTTGACACAATAAAGTAGTTTCATGTTCTATCTCTATGTTTTGTTTCCTCTTGATGTAGCCCTAACAGTGACTGGCGAGAAACACTTTCATGGAAAGGGGTTGCCAGGCTTCCCATATATACGAATCTCCAGAAATCTCAGCAAATATTTTTTGACCCAAACTGGATGATACTTTCAGGTAATGATCAGTACACTAAGGCGACTTGGTTCCCCAAATGTCGTTCTTCTATGTTGAAGCGTTCGTTTCCAGTAACAGTTTGAATTTTTAGGTTTCACTCTGTTTTCTCCTATATTGATAGATGTATTTGGAACTCTAAATCCAACACGGTTTGTGCTAGCTTCTTGAAACTTGACACAATAAAGTAGTTTCACGTTCTATCTCTATGTTTTGTTTCCTCTTGATGTAGCCCTAAGCAGTGACTGGCGAGAAACACTTTCATGGAAAGGGGTTGCCAGGCTTCCCAAAATTACGAATCTCCAGAAATCTCAGCAAATATTTTTTCACCCAAACTGGATGATACTTTCAGGTAATGATCAGTACACTAAGGCGACTTGGTTCCCCAAATGTCGTTCTTCTATGTTGAAGCGTTCGTTTCCAGTAACAGTTTGAATTTTTAGGTTTCACTCTGTTTTCTCCTATATTGATAGATGTATTTGGAACTCTAAATCCAACACGGTTTGTGCTAGCTTCTTGAAACTTGACACAATAAAGTAGTTTCACGTTCTATCCCTATGTTTTGTTTCCTCTTGATGTAGCCCTAAGCAGTGACTGGCGAGAAACACTTTCATGGAAAGTGGTTGCCAGGCTTCCCAAAATTACGAATCTCCAGAAATCTCAGCAAATATTTTTTCACCCAAACTGGATGATACTTTCAGGTAATGATCAGTACACTAAGGCGACTTGGTTCCCCAAATGTCGTTCTTCTATGTTGAAGCGTTCGTTTCCAGTAACAGTTTGAATTTTTAGGTTTCACTCTGTTTTCTCCTATATTGATAGATGTATTTGGAACTCTAAATCCAACACGGTTTGTGCTAGCTTCTTGAAACTTGACACAATAAAGTAGTTTCACGTTCTATCTCTATGTTTTGTTTCCTCTTGATGTAGCCCTAAGCAGTGACTGGCGAGAAACACTTTCATGGAAAGGGGTTGCCAGGCTTCCCAAAATTACGAATCTCCAGAAATCTCAGCAAATATTTTTTCACCCAAACTGGATGATACTTTCAGGTAATGATCAGTACACTAAGGCGACTTGGTTCCCCAAATGTCGTTCTTCTATGTTGAAGCGTTCGTTTCCAGTAACAGTTTGAATTTTTAGGTTTCACTCTGTTTTCTCCTATATTGATAGATGTATTTGGAACTCTAAATCCAACACGGTTTGTGCTAGCTTCTTGAAACTTGACACAATAAAGTAGTTTCACGTTCTATCTCTATGTTTTGTTTCCTCTTGATGTAGCCCTAAGCAGTGACTGGTGAGAAACACTTTCATGGAAAGGGGTGGCTTCCCAAATATACGAATCTCCAGAAATCTCAGCAAATATTTTTTCACCCAAACTGGATGATACTTTCAGGTAATGATCAGTACACTAAGGCGATTTGGTTCCCCAAATTTCGTTTTTCTATGTTAAAGCGTTCGTTTCCAGGAACAGTTTGAATTTTTAGGTTTCACTCTGTTTTCTCCTATATTGATAGATGTATTTGGAACTCTAAATCCAACACGGTTTGTGCTAGCTTCTTGAAACTTGACACAATAAAGTAGTTTCACGTTCTATCTCTATGTTTTGTTTCCTCTTGATGTAGCCCTAAGCAGTGACTGGCGAGAAACACTTTCATGGAAAGGGGTTGCCAGGCTTCCCAAAATTACGAATCTCCAGAAATCTCAGCAAATATTTTTTCACCCAAACTGGATGATACTTTCAGGTAATGATCAGTACACTAAGTCGACTTGGTTCCCCAAATGTCGTTCTTCTATGTTGAAGCGTTCGTTTAGAGTAACAGTTTGAATTTTTAGGTTTCACTCTGTTTTCTCCTATATTGATAGTTGTATTTGGAACTCTAAATCCAACACGGTTTGTGCTAGCTTCTTGAAACTTGACACAATAAAGTAGTTTCACGTTCTATCCCTATGATTTGTTTCCTCTTGATGTAGCCCTAAGCAGTGACTGGCGAGAAACACTTTCATGGAAAGGGGTTGCCAGGCTTCCCAAAATTACGAATCTCCAGAAATCTCAGCAAATATTTTTTCACCCAAACTGGATGATACTTTCAGGTAATGATCAGTACACTAAGGCGACTTGGTTCCCCAAATGTCGTTCTTCTATGTTGAAGCGTTCGTTTCCAGTAACAGTTTGAATTTTTAGGTTTCACTCTGTTTTCTCCTATATTGATAGATGTATTTGGAACTCTAAATCAAACAGGGTTTGTGCTAGCTTCTTGAAACTTGACACAATAAAGTAGTTTCACGTTCTATCTCTATGTTTTGATTCCTCTTGATGTAGCCCTAACAGTGACTGGCGAGAAACACTTTCATGGAAAGTGGTTGCCAGGCTTCCCAAATATACGAATCTCCAGAAATCTCAGGAAATATTTTTTCACCCAAACAGGATGATACTTTCAGGTAATGATCAGTACACTAAGGCGACTTGGTTCCCCAAATTTCGTTTTTCTATGTTAAAGCGTTCGTTTCCAGTAACAGTTTGAATTTTTAGGTTTCACTCTGTTTTCTCCTATATTGATAGAAGTATTTGGAACTCTAAATCCAACACGGTTTGTGCTAGCTTCTTGAAACTTGACACAATAAAGTAGTTTCACGTTCTATCTCTATGTTTTGTTTCCTCTTGATGTAGCCCTAAGCAGTGACTGGCGAGAAACACTTTCATGGAAAGGGGTTGCCAGGCTTCCCAAAATTACGAATCTCCAGAAATCTCAGCAAATATTTTTTCACCCAAACTGGATGATACTTTCAGGTAATGATCAGTACACTAAGGCGACTTGGTTCCCCAAATGTCGTTCTTCTATGTTGAAGCATTCGTTTCCAGTAACAGTTTGAATTTTTAGGTTTCACTCTGTTTTCTCCTATATTGATAGATGTATTTGGAACTCTAAATCCAACACGGTTTGTGCAAGCTTCTTGAAACTTGACACAATAAAGTAGTTTCACGTTCTATCTCTATGTTTTGTTTCCTCTTGATGTAGCGCTAACAGTGACTGGCGAGAAACACTTTCATGGAAAGGGTTTGCCAGGCTTCCCAAATATACGAATCTCCAGAAATCTCAGCAAATATTTTTTGACCCAAACTGGATGATACTTTCAGGTAATGATCAGTACACTAAGGCGACTTGGTTCCCCAAATGTCGTTCTTCTATGTTGAAGCGTTCGTTTCCAGTAACAGTTTGAATTTTTAGGTTTCACTCTGTTTTCTCCTATATTGATAGATGTATTTGGAACTCTAAATCCAACACGGTTTGTGCTAGCTTCTTGAAACTTGACACAATAAAGTAGTTTCACGTTCTATCTCTATGTTTTGTTTCCTCTTGATGTAGCCCTAAGCAGTGACTGGCGAGAAACACTTTCATGGAAAGGGGTTGCCAGGCTTCCCAAAATTACGAATCTCCAGAAATCTCAGCAAATATTTTTTCACCCAAACTGGATGATACTTTCAGGTAATGATCAGTACACTAAGGCGACTTGGTTTCCCAAATGTCGTTCTTCTATGTTGAAGCGTTCGTTTCCAGTAAGAGTTTGAATTTTTAGGTTTCACTCTGTTTTCTCCTATATTGATAGATGTATTTGGAACTCTAAATGCAACACGGTTTGTGCTAGCTTCTTGAAACTTGACACAATAAAGTAGTTTCACGTTCTATCTCTATGTTTTGTTTCCTCTTGATGTAGCCCTAAGCAGTGACTGGCGAGAAACACTTTCATGGAAAGGGGTTGCCAGGCTTCCCAAAATTACGAATCTCCAGAAATCTCAGCAAATATTTTTTCACCCAAACTGGATGATACTTTCCGGTAATGATCAGTACACTAAGGCGACTTGGTTCCCCAAATGTCGTTCTTCTATGTTGAAGCGTTCGTTTCCAGTAACAGTTTGAATTTTTAGGTTTCACTCTGTTTTCTCCTATATTGATAGATGTATTTGGAACTCTAAATCCAACACGGTTTGTGCTAGCTTCTTGAAACTTGACACAATAAAGTAGTTTCACGTTCTATCTCTATGTTTTGTTTCCTCTTGATGTAGCCCTAAGCAGTGACTGGCGAGAAACACTTTCATGGAAAGGGGTTGCCAGGCTTCCCAAAATTACGAATCTCCAGAAATCTCAGCAAATATTTTTTCACCCAAACTGGATGATACTTTCAGGTAATGATCAGTACACTAAGGCGACTTGGTTTCCCAAATGTCGTTCTTCTATGTTGAAGCGTTCGTTTCCAGTAAGAGTTTGAATTTTTAGGTTTCACTCTGTTTTCTCCTATATTGATAGATGCATTTGGAACTCTAAATGCAACACGGTTTGTGCTAGCTTCTTGAAACTTGACACAATAAAGTAGTTTCACGTTCTTTCTCCATGTTTTGTTTCCTCTTGATGTAGCCCTAACAGTGACTGGCGAGAAACACTTTCATGGAAAGGGGTTGCCAGGCTTCCCAAATATACGAATCTCCAGAAATCTCAGCAAATATTTTTTCACCCAAACTGGATTATACTTTCAGGTAATGATCAGTACACTAAGGCGACTTGGTTCCCCAAATTTCGTTTTTCTATGTTAAAGCGTTCGTTTCCAGTAACAGTTTGAATTTTTAGGTTTCACTCTGTTTTCTCCTATATTGATAGATGTATTTGGAACTCTAAATCCAACACGGTTTGTGCTAGCTTCTTGAAACTTGACACAATAAAGTAGTTTCACGTTCTATCTCTATGTTTTGTTTCCTCTTTATGTAGCCCTAACAGTGACTGGCGAGAAACACTTTCATGGAAAGGGGTTGCCAGGCTTCCCAAATATACGAATCTCCAGAAGTCTCAGCAAATATTTTTTCACCCAAACTGGATGATACTTTCAGGTAATGATCAGTACACTAAGGCGACTTGGTTCCCCAAATTTCGTTTTTCTATGTTAAAGCGTTCGTTTCCAGTAACAGTTTGAATTTTTAGGTTTCACTCTGTTTTCTCCTATATTGATAGATGTATTTGGAACTCTAAATGCAACACGGTTTGTGCTAGCTTCTTGAAACTTGACACAATAAAGTAGTTTCACGTTCTATCTCTATGTTTTGTTTCCTCTTGATGTAGCCCTAAGCAGTGACTGGCGAGAAACACTTTCATGGAAAGGGGTTGCCAGGCTTCCCAAAATTACGAATCTCCAGAAATCTCAGCAAATATTTTTTCACCCAAACTGGATGATACTTTCAGGTAATGATCAGTACACTAAGGCGACTTGGTTCCCCAAATGTTGTTCTTCTATGTTGACGCGTTCGTTTCCAGTAACAGTTTGAATTTTTAGGTTTCACTCTGTTTTCTCCTATATTGATCGATGTATTTGGAACTCTAAATCCAACACGGTTTGTGCTAGCTTCTTGAAACTTGACACAATAAAGTAGTTTCACGTTCTATCTCTATGTTTTGTTTCCTCTTGATGTAGCCCTAACAGTGACTGGCGAGAAACACTTTCATGGAAAGGGGTTGCCAGGCTTCCCAAATATACGAATCTCCAGAAATCTCAGCAAATATTTTTTGACCCAAACTGGATGATACTTTCAGGTAATGATCAGTACACTAAGGCGACTTGATTCCCCAAATGTCGTTCTTCTATGTTGAAGCGTTCGTTTCCAGTAACAGTTTGAATTTTTAGGTTTCACTCTGTTTTCTCCTATATTGATAGATGTATTTGGAACTCTAAATCCAACACGGTTTGTGCTAGCTTCTTGAAACTTGACACAATAAAGTAGTTTCACGTTCTATCTCTATGTTTTGTTTCCTCTTGATGTAGCCCTAAGCAGTGACTGGCGAGAAACACTTTCATGGAAAGGGGTTGCCAGGCTTCCCAAAATTACGAATCTCCAGAAATCTCAGCAAATATTTTTTCACCCAAACTGGATGATACTTTCAGGTAATGATCAGTACACTAAGGCGACTTGGTTCCCCAAATGTCGTTCTTCTATGTTGAAGCGTTCGTTTCCAGTAACAGTTTGAATTTTTAGGTTTCACTCTGTTTTCTCCTATATTGATAGATGTATTTGGAACTCTAAATCAAACAGGGTTTGTGCTAGCTTCTTGAAACTTGACACAATAAAGTAGTTTCACGTTCTATCTCTATCTTTTGTTTCCTCTTGATGTAGCCCTAACAGTGACTGGCGAGAAACACTTTCATGGAAAGTGGTTGCCAGGCTTCCCAAATATACGAATCTCCAGAAATCTCAGGAAATATTTTTTCACCCAAACAGGATGATACTTTCAGGTAATGATCAGTACACTAAGGCGACTTGGTTCCCCAAATTTCGTTTTTCTATGTTAAAGCGTTCGTTTCCAGTAACAGTTTGAATTTTTAGGTTTCACTCTGTTTTCTCCTATATTGATAGATGTATTTGGAACTCTAAATCCAACACGGTTTGTGCTAGCTTCTTGAAACTTGACACAATAAAGTAGTTTCACGTTCTATCTCTATGTTTTGTTTCCTCTTGATGTAGCCCTAAGCAGTGACTGGCGAGAAACACTTTCATGGAAAGGGGTTGCCAGGCTTCCCAAAATTACGAATCTCCAGAAATCTCAGCAAATATTTTTTCACCCAAACTGGATGATACTTTCAGGTAATGATCAGTACACTAAGGCGACTTGGTTCCCCAAATGTCGTTCTTCTATGTTGAAGCGTTCGTTTCCAGTAACAGTTTGAATTTTTAGGTTTCACTCTGTTTTCTCCTATATTGATAGATGTATTTGGAACTCTAAATCCAACACGGTTTGTGCTAGCTTCTTGAAACTTGACACAATAAAGTAGTTTCACGTTCTATCTCTATGTTTTGTTTCCTCTTGATGTAGCCTTAACAGTGACTGGCGAGAAACACTTTCATAGAAAGGGGTTGCCAGGCTTCCCAAATATACGAATCTCCAGAAATCTCAGCAAATATTTTTTCACCCAAACTGGATGATACTTTCAGGTAATGATCAGTACACTAAGGCGACTTGGTTCCCCAAATGTCGTTCTTCTATGTTGAAGCGTTCGTTTCCAGTAACAGTTTGAATTTTTAGGTTTCACTCTGTTTTCTCCTATATTGATAGATGTATTTGGAACTCTAAATCCAACACGGTTTGTGCTAGCTTCTTGAAACTTGACACAATAAAGTAGTTTCACGTTCTATCTCTATGTTTTGTTTCCTCTTGATGTAGCCCTAAGCAGTGACTGGCGAGAAACACTTTCATGGAAAGGGGTTGCCAGGCTTCCCAAAATTACGAATCTCCAGAAATCTCAGCAAATATTTTTTCACCCAAACTGGATGATACTTTCAGGTAATGATCAGTACTCTAAGGCGACTTGGTTCCCCAAATGTTGTTCTTCTATGTTGAAGCGTTCGTTTCCAGTAACAGTTTGAATTTTTAGGTTTCACTCTGTTTTCTCCTATATTGATAGATGTATTTGGAACTCTAAATCCAACACGGTTTGTGCTAGCTTCTTGAAACTTGACACAATAAAGTAGTTTCACGTTCTATCTCTATGTTTTGTTTCCTCTTGATGTAGCCCTAACAGTGACTGGCGAGAAACACTTTCATGGAAAGGGGTTGCCAGGCTTCCCAAATATACGAATCTCCAGAAATCTCAGCAAATATTTTTTGACCCAAACTGGATGATACTTTCAGGTAATGATCAGTACACTAAGGCGACTTGATTCCCCAAATGTCGTTCTTCTATGTTGAAGCGTTCGTTTCCAGTAACAGTTTGAATTTTTAGGTTTCACTCTGTTTTTTCCTATATTGATAGATGTATTTGGAACTCTAAATCCAACACGGTTTGTGCTAGCTTCTTGAAACTTGACACAATAAAGTAGTTTCACGTTCTATCTCTATGTTTTGTTTCCTCTTGATGTAGCCCTAAGCAGTGACTGGCGAGAAACACTTTCATGGAAAGGGGTTGCCAGGCTTCCCAAAATTACGAATCTCCAGAAATCTCAGCAAATATTTTTTCACCCAAACTGGATGATACTTTCAGGTAATGATCAGTACACTAAGGCGACTTGGTTCCCCAAATGTCGTTCTTCTATGTTGAAGCGTTCGTTTCCAGTAACAGTTTGAATTTTTAGGTTTCACTCTGTTTTCTTCTATATTGATAGATGTATTTGGAACTCTAAATCAAACAGGGTTTGTGCTAGCTTCTTGAAACTTGACACAATAAAGTAGTTTCACGTTCTATCTCTATCTTTTGTTTCCTCTTGATGTAGCCCTAACAGTGACTGGCGAGAAACACTTTCATGGAAAGTGGTTGCCAGGCTTCCCAAATATACGAATCTCCAGAAATCTCAGGAAATATTTTTTCACCCAAACAGGATGATACTTTCAGGTAATGATCAGTACACTAAGGCGACTTGGTTCCCCAAATTTCGTTTTTCTATGTTAAAGCGTTCGTTTCCAGTAACAGTTTGAATTTTTAGGTTTCACTCTGTTTTCTCCTATATTGATAGATGTATTTGGAACTCTAAATCCAACACGGTTTGTGCTAGCTTCTTGAAACTTGACACAATAAAGTAGTTTCACGTTCTATCTCTATGTTTTGTTTCCTCTTGATGTAGCACTAAGCAGTGACTGGCGAGAAACACTTTCATGGAAAGGGGTTGCCAGGCTTCCCAAAATTACGAATCTCCAGAAATCTCAGCAAATATTTTTTCACCCAAACTGGATG
Source organism: Spermophilus citellus (assembly GCF_964194105.1). Classification (NCBI taxonomy): domain Eukaryota; kingdom Metazoa; phylum Chordata; class Mammalia; order Rodentia; family Sciuridae; genus Spermophilus; species Spermophilus citellus. Next base: position 6,738,389 of record NC_138188.1, on the reverse strand, counting down.
ATACTTTCAGGTAATGATCAGTACACTAAGGCGACTTGGTTCCCCAAATGTCGTTCTTCTATGTTGAAGCGTTCGTTTCCAGTAACAGTTTGAATTTTTAGGTTTCACTCTGTTTTCTCCTATATTGATAGATGTATTTGGAACTCTAAATCCAACACGGTTTGTGCTAGCTTCTTGAAACTTGACACAATAAAGTAGTTTCACGTTCTATCTCTATGTTTTGTTTCCTCTTGATGTAGCCCTAACAGTGACTGGCGAGAAACACTTTCATAGAAAGGGGTTGCCAGGCTTCCCAAATATACGAATCTCCAGAAATCTCAGCAAATATTTTTTCACCCAAACTGGATGATACTTTCAGGTAATGATCAGTACACTAAGGCGACTTGGTTCCCCAAATGTCGTTCTTCTATGTTGAAGCGTTCGTTTCCAGTAACAGTTTGAATTTTTAGGTTTCACTCTGTTTTCTCCTATATTGATAGATGTATTTGGAACTCTAAATCCAACACGGTTTGTGCTAGCTTCTTGAAACTTGACACAATAAAGTAGTTTCACGTTCTATCTCTATGTTTTGTTTCCTCTTGATGTAGCCCTAAGCAGTGACTGGCGAGAAACACTTTCATGGAAAGGGGTTGCCAGGCTTCCCAAAATTACGAATCTCCAGAAATCTCAGCAAATATTTTTTCACCCAAACTGGATGATACTTTCAGGTAATGATCAGTACACTAAGGTGACTTGGTTCCCCAAATTTCGTTTTTCTATGTTAAAGCGTTCGTTTCCAGTAACAGTTTGAATTTTTAGGTTTCACTCTGTTTTCTCCTATATTGATAGATGTATTTGGAACTCTAAATCCAACACGGTTTGTGCTAGCTTCTTGAAACTTGACACAATAAAGTAGTTTCACGTTCTATCTCTATGTTTTGTTTCCTCTTGATGTAGCCCTAACAGTGACTGGCGAGAAACACTTTCATGGAAAGGGGTTGCCAGGCTTCCCAAATATACGAATCTCCAGAAATCTCAGCAAATATTTTTTCACCCAAACTGGATGATACTTTCAGGTAATGATCAGTACACTAAGGCGACTTGATTCCCCAAATGTCGTTCTTCTATGTTGAAGCGTTCGTTTCCAGTAACAGTTTGAATTTTTAGGTTTCACTCTGTTTTCTCCTATATTGATAGATGTATTTGGAACTCTAAATCCAACACGGTTTGTGCTAGCTTCTTGAAACTTGACACAATAAAGTAGTTTCACGTTCTATCTCTATGTTTTGTTTCCTCTTGATGTAGCCCTAAGCAGTGACTGGCGAGAAACACTTTCATGGAAAGGGGTTGCCAGGCTTCCCAAAATTACGAATCTCCAGAAATCTCAGCAAATATTTTTTCACCCAAACTGGATGATACTTTCAGGTAATGATCAGTACACTAAGGCGACTTGGTTCCCCAAATGTCGTTCTTCTATGTTGAAGCGTTCGTTTCCAGTAAGAGTTTGAATTTTTAGGTTTCACTCTGTTTTCTCCTATATTGATAGATGCATTTGGAACTCTAAATGCAACACGGTTTGTGCTAGCTTCTTGAAACTTGACACAATAAAGTAGTTTCACGTTCTTTCTCCATGTTTTGTTTCCTCTTGATGTAGCCCTAACAGTGACTGGCGAGAAACACTTTCATGGAAAGGGGTTGCCAGGCTTCCCAAATATACGAATCTCCAGAAATCTCAGCAAATATTTTTTCACCCAAACTGGATTATACTTTCAGGTAATGATCAGTACACTAAGGCGACTTGGTTCCCCAAATTTCGTTTTTCTATGTTAAAGCGTTCGTTTCCAGTAACAGTTTGAATTTTTAGGTTTCACTCTGTTTTCTCCTATATTGATAGATGTATTTGGAACTCTAAATCCAACACGGTTTGTGCTAGCTTCTTGAAACTTGACACAATAAAGTAGTTTCACGTTCTATCTCTATGTTTTGTTTCCTCTTTATGTAGCCCTAACAGTGACTGGCGAGAAACACTTTCATGGAAAGGGGTTGCCAGGCTTCCCAAATATACGAATCTCCAGAAATCTCAGCAAATATTTTTTCACCCAAACTGGATGATACTTTCAGGTAATGATCAGTACACTAAGGCGACTTGGTTCCCCAAATTTCGTTTTTCTATGTTAAAGCGTTCGTTTCCAGTAACAGTTTGAATTTTTAGGTTTCACTCTGTTTTCTCCTATATTGATAGATGTATTTGGAACTCTAAATGCAACACGGTTTGTGCTAGCTTCTTGAAACTTGACACAATAAAGTAGTTTCACGTTCTATCTCTATGTTTTGTTTCCTCTTGATGTAGCCCTAAGCAGTGACTGGCGAGAAACACTTTCATGGAAAGGGGTTGCCAGGCTTCCCAAAATTACGAATCTCCAGAAATCTCAGCAAATATTTTTTCACCCAAACTGGATGATACTTTCAGGTAATGATCAGTACACTAAGGCGACTTGGTTCCCCAAATGTTGTTCTTCTATGTTGACGCGTTCGTTTCCAGTAACAGTTTGAATTTTTAGGTTTCACTCTGTTTTCTCCTATATTGATCGATGTATTTGGAACTCTAAATCCAACACGGTTTGTGCTAGCTTCTTGAAACTTGACACAATAAAGTAGTTTCACGTTCTATCTCTATGTTTTGTTTCCTCTTGATGTAGCCCTAACAGTGACTGGCGAGAAACACTTTCATGGAAAGGGGTTGCCAGGCTTCCCAAATATACGAATCTCCAGAAATCTCAGCAAATATTTTTTGACCCAAACTGGATGATACTTTCAGGTAATGATCAGTACACTAAGGCGACTTGATTCCCCAAATGTCGTTCTTCTATGTTGAAGCGTTCGTTTCCAGTAACAGTTTGAATTTTTAGGTTTCACTCTGTTTTCTCCTATATTGATAGATGTATTTGGAACTCTAAATCCAACACGGTTTGTGCTAGCTTCTTGAAACTTGACACAATAAAGTAGTTTCACGTTCTATCTCTATGTTTTGTTTCCTCTTGATGTAGCCCTAAGCAGTGACTGGCGAGAAACACTTTCATGGAAAGGGGTTGCCAGGCTTCCCAAAATTACGAATCTCCAGAAATCTCAGCAAATATTTTTTCACCCAAACTGGATGATACTTTCAGGTAATGATCAGTACACTAAGGCGACTTGGTTCCCCAAATGTCGTTCTTCTATGTTGAAGCGTTCGTTTCCAGTAACAGTTTGAATTTTTAGGTTTCACTCTGTTTTCTCCTATATTGATAGATGTATTTGGAACTCTAAATCAAACAGGGTTTGTGCTAGCTTCTTGAAACTTGACACAATAAAGTAGTTTCACGTTCTATCTCTATCTTTTGTTTCCTCTTGATGTAGCCCTAACAGTGACTGGCGAGAAACACTTTCATGGAAAGTGGTTGCCAGGCTTCCCAAATATACGAATCTCCAGAAATCTCAGGAAATATTTTTTCACCCAAACAGGATGATACTTTCAGGTAATGATCAGTACACTAAGGCGACTTGGTTCCCCAAATTTCGTTTTTCTATGTTAAAGCGTTCGTTTCCAGTAACAGTTTGAATTTTTAGGTTTCACTCTGTTTTCTCCTATATTGATAGATGTATTTGGAACTCTAAATCCAACACGGTTTGTGCTAGCTTCTTGAAACTTGACACAATAAAGTAGTTTCACGTTCTATCTCTATGTTTTGTTTCCTCTTGATGTAGCCCTAAGCAGTGACTGGCGAGAAACACTTTCATGGAAAGGGGTTGCCAGGCTTCCCAAAATTACGAATCTCCAGAAATCTCAGCAAATATTTTTTCACCCAAACTGGATGATACTTTCAGGTAATGATCAGTACACTAAGGCGACTTGGTTCCCCAAATGTCGTTCTTCTATGTTGAAGCGTTCGTTTCCAGTAACAGTTTGAATTTTTAGGTTTCACTCTGTTTTCTCCTATATTGATAGATGTATTTGGAACTCTAAATCCAACACGGTTTGTGCTAGCTTCTTGAAACTTGACACAATAAAGTAGTTTCACGTTCTATCTCTATGTTTTGTTTCCTCTTGATGTAGCCTTAACAGTGACTGGCGAGAAACACTTTCATAGAAAGGGGTTGCCAGGCTTCCCAAATATACGAATCTCCAGAAATCTCAGCAAATATTTTTTCACCCAAACTGGATGATACTTTCAGGTAATGATCAGTACACTAAGGCGACTTGGTTCCCCAAATGTCGTTCTTCTATGTTGAAGCGTTCGTTTCCAGTAACAGTTTGAATTTTTAGGTTTCACTCTGTTTTCTCCTATATTGATAGATGTATTTGGAACTCTAAATCCAACACGGTTTGTGCTAGCTTCTTGAAACTTGACACAATAAAGTAGTTTCACGTTCTATCTCTATGTTTTGTTTCCTCTTGATGTAGCCCTAAGCAGTGACTGGCGAGAAACACTTTCATGGAAAGGGGTTGCCAGGCTTCCCAAAATTACGAATCTCCAGAAATCTCAGCAAATATTTTTTCACCCAAACTGGATGATACTTTCAGGTAATGATCAGTACTCTAAGGCGACTTGGTTCCCCAAATGTTGTTCTTCTATGTTGAAGCGTTCGTTTCCAGTAACAGTTTGAATTTTTAGGTTTCACTCTGTTTTCTCCTATATTGATAGATGTATTTGGAACTCTAAATCCAACACGGTTTGTGCTAGCTTCTTGAAACTTGACACAATAAAGTAGTTTCACGTTCTATCTCTATGTTTTGTTTCCTCTTGATGTAGCCCTAACAGTGACTGGCGAGAAACACTTTCATGGAAAGGGGTTGCCAGGCTTCCCAAATATACGAATCTCCAGAAATCTCAGCAAATATTTTTTGACCCAAACTGGATGATACTTTCAGGTAATGATCAGTACACTAAGGCGACTTGATTCCCCAAATGTCGTTCTTCTATGTTGAAGCGTTCGTTTCCAGTAACAGTTTGAATTTTTAGGTTTCACTCTGTTTTTTCCTATATTGATAGATGTATTTGGAACTCTAAATCCAACACGGTTTGTGCTAGCTTCTTGAAACTTGACACAATAAAGTAGTTTCACGTTCTATCTCTATGTTTTGTTTCCTCTTGATGTAGCCCTAAGCAGTGACTGGCGAGAAACACTTTCATGGAAAGGGGTTGCCAGGCTTCCCAAAATTACGAATCTCCAGAAATCTCAGCAAATATTTTTTCACCCAAACTGGATGATACTTTCAGGTAATGATCAGTACACTAAGGCGACTTGGTTCCCCAAATGTCGTTCTTCTATGTTGAAGCGTTCGTTTCCAGTAACAGTTTGAATTTTTAGGTTTCACTCTGTTTTCTTCTATATTGATAGATGTATTTGGAACTCTAAATCAAACAGGGTTTGTGCTAGCTTCTTGAAACTTGACACAATAAAGTAGTTTCACGTTCTATCTCTATCTTTTGTTTCCTCTTGATGTAGCCCTAACAGTGACTGGCGAGAAACACTTTCATGGAAAGTGGTTGCCAGGCTTCCCAAATATACGAATCTCCAGAAATCTCAGGAAATATTTTTTCACCCAAACAGGATGATACTTTCAGGTAATGATCAGTACACTAAGGCGACTTGGTTCCCCAAATTTCGTTTTTCTATGTTAAAGCGTTCGTTTCCAGTAACAGTTTGAATTTTTAGGTTTCACTCTGTTTTCTCCTATATTGATAGATGTATTTGGAACTCTAAATCCAACACGGTTTGTGCTAGCTTCTTGAAACTTGACACAATAAAGTAGTTTCACGTTCTATCTCTATGTTTTGTTTCCTCTTGATGTAGCCCTAAGCAGTGACTGGCGAGAAACACTTTCATGGAAAGGGGTTGCCAGGCTTCCCAAAATTACGAATCTCCAGAAATCTCAGCAAATATTTTTTCACCCAAACTGGATGATACTTTCAGGTAATGATCAGTACACTAAGGCGACTTGGTTCCCCAAATGTCGTTCTTCTATGTTGAAGCGTTCGTTTCCAGTAACAGTTTGAATTTTTAGGTTTCACTCTGTTTTCTCCTATATTGATAGATGTATTTGGAACTCTAAATCCAACACGGTTTGTGCTAGCTTCTTGAAACTTGACACAATAAAGTAGTTTCACGTTCTATCTCTATGTTTTGTTTCCTCTTGATGTAGCCCTAACAGTGACTGGCGAGAAACACTTTCATAGAAAGGGGTTGCCAGGCTTCCCAAATATACGAATCTCCAGAAATCTCAGCAAATATTTTTTCACCCAAACTGGATGATACTTTCAGGTAATGATCAGTACACTAAGGCGACTTGGTTCCCCAAATGTCGTTCTTCTATGTTGAAGCGTTCATTTCCAGTAACAGTTTGAATTTTTAGGTTTCACTCTGTTTTCTCCTATATTGATAGATGTATTTGGAACTCTAAATCCAACACGGTTTGTGCTAGCTTCTTGAAACTTGACACAATAAAGTAGTTTCACGTTCTATCTCTATGTTTTGTTTCCTCTTGATGTAGCCCTAAGCAGTGACTGGCGAGAAACACTTTCATGGAAAGGGGTTGCCAGGCTTCCCAAAATTACGAATCTCCAGAAATCTCAGCAAATATTTTTTCACCCAAACTGGATGATACTTTCAGGTAATGATCAGTACACTAAGGTGACTTGGTTCCCCAAATTTCGTTTTTCTATGTTAAAGCGTTCGTTTCCAGTAACAGTTTGAATTTTTAGGTTTCACTCTGTTTTCTCCTATATTGATAGATGTATTTGGAACTCTAAATCCAACACGGTTTGTGCTAGCTTCTTGAAACTTGACACAATAAAGTAGTTTCACGTTCTATCTCTATGTTTTGTTTCCTCTTGATGTAGCCCTAACAGTGACTGGCGAGAAACACTTTCATGGAAAGGGGTTGCCAGGCTTCCCAAATATATGAATCTCCAGAAATCTCAGCAAATATTTTTTCACCCAAACTGGATGATACTTTCAGGTAATGATCAGTACACTAAGGCGACTTGATTCCCCAAATGTCGTTCTTCTATGTTGAAGCGTTCGTTTCCAGTAACAGTTTGAATTTTTAGGTTTCACTCTGTTTTCTCCTATATTGATAGATGTATTTGGAACTCTAAATCCAACACGGTTTGTGCTAGCTTCTTGAAACTTGACACAATAAAGTAGTTTCACGTTCTATCTCTATGTTTTGTTTCCTCTTGATGTAGCCCTAAGCAGTGACTGGCGAGAAACACTTTCATGGAAAGGGGTTGCCAGGCTTCCCAAAATTACGAATCTCCAGAAATCTCAGCAAATATTTTTTCACCCAAACTGGATGATACTTTCAGGTAATGATCAGTACACTAAGGCGACTTGGTTCCCCAAATGTCGTTCTTCTATGTTGAAGCGTTCGTTTCCAGTAAGAGTTTGAATTTTTAGGTTTCACTCTGTTTTCTCCTATATTGATAGATGTATTTGGAACTCTAAATCCAACAAGGTTTGTGCTAGCTTCTTGAAACTTGACACAATAAAGTAGTTTCACGTTCTATCTCTATGTTTTGTTTCCTCTTGATGTAGCCCTAACAGTAACTGGCGAGAAACACTTTCATGGAAAGGGGTTGCCAGGCTTCCCAAATATACGAATCTCCAGAAATCTCAGCAAATATTTTTTCACCCAAACAGGATGATACTTTCAGGTAATGATCAGTACACTAAGGCGACTTGGTTCCCCAAATTTCGTTTTTCTATGTTAAAGCGTTCGTTTCCAGTAACAGTTTGAATTTTTAGGTTTCACTCTGTTTTCTCCTATATTGATAGATGTATTTGGAACTCTAAATCCAACACGGTTTGTGCTAGCTTCTTGAAACTTGACACAATAAAGTAGTTTCACGTTCTATCTCTATGTTTTGTTTCCTCTTGATGTAGCCCTAAGCAGTGACTGGCGAGAAACACTTTCATGGAAAGGGGTTGCCAGGCTTCCCAAATATACGAATCTCCAGAAATCTCAGCAAATATTTTTTCACCCAAACTGGATGATACTTTCAGGTAATGATCAGTACACTAAGGCGACTTGGTTCCCCAAATGTCGTTCTTCTATGTTGAAGCGTTCGTTTCCAGTAACAGTTTGAATTTTTAGGTTTCACTCTGTTTTCTCCTATATTGATAGATGTATTTGGAACTCTAAATCCAACACGGTTTGTGCTAGCTTCTTGAAACTTGACACAATAAAGTAGTTTCACGTTCTATCTCTATGTTTTGTTTCCTCTTGATGTAGCCCTAACAGTGACTGGCGAGAAACACTTTCATAGAAAGGGGTTGCCAGGCTTCCCAAATATACGAATCTCCAGAAATCTCAGCAAATATTTTTTCACCCAAACTGGATGATACTTTCAGGTAATGATCAGTACACTAAGGCGACTTGGTTCCCCAAATGTCGTTCTTCTATGTTGAAGCGTTCGTTTCCAGTAACAGTTTGAATTTTTAGGTTTCACTCTGTTTTCTCCTATATTGATAGATGTATTTGGAACTCTAAATCCAACACGGTTTGTGCTAGCTTCTTGAAACTTGACACAATAAAGTAGTTTCACGTTCTATCTCTATGTTTTGTTTCCTCTTGATGTAGCCCTAACAGTAACTGGCGAGAAACACTTTCACGGAAAGGGGTTGCCAGGCTTCCCAAATATACGAATCTCCAGAAATCTCAGCAAATATTTTTTCACCCAAACAGGATGATACTTTCAGGTAATGATCAGTACACTAAGGCGACTTGGTTCCCCAAATGTCGTTCTTCTATGTTGAAGCGTTCGTTTCCAGTAACAGTTTGAATTTTTAGGTTTCACTCTGTTTTCTCCTATATTGATAGATGTATTTGGAACTCTAAATCCAACACGGTTTGTGCTAGCTTCTTGAAACTTGACACAATAAAGTAGTTTCACGTTCTATCTCTATGTTTTGTTTCCTCTTGATGTAGCCCTAAGCAGTGACTGGCGAAAAACACTTTCATGGAAAGGGGTTGCCAGGCTTCCCAAATATACGAATCTCCAGAAATCTCAGCAAATATTTTTTCACCCAAACTGGATGATACTTTCAGGTAATGATCAGTACACTAAGGCGACTTGGTTCCCCAAATGTCGTTCTTCTATGTTGAAGCGTTCGTTTCCAGTAACAGTTTGAATTTTTAGGTTTCACTCTGTTTTCTCCTATATTGATAGATGTATTTGGAACTCTAAATCCAACACGGTTTGTGCTAGCTTCTTGAAACTTGACACAATAAAGTAGTTTCACGTTCTATCTCTATGTTTTGTTTCCTCTTGATGTAGCCCTAACAGTGACTGGCGAGAAACACTTTCATAGAAAGGGGTTGCCAGGCTTCCCAAATATACGAATCTCCAGAAATCTCAGCAAATATTTTTTCACCCAAACTGGATGATACTTTCAGGTAATGATCAGTACACTAAGGCGACTTGGTTCCCCAAATGTCGTTCTTCTATGTTGAAGCGTTCGTTTCCAGTAACAGTTTGAATTTTTAGGTTTCACTCTGTTTTCTCCTATATTGATAGATGTATTTGGAACTCTAAATCCAACACGGTTTGTGCTAGCTTTTTGAAACTTGACACAATAAAGTAGTTTCACATTCTATCTCTATGTTTTGTTTCCTCTTGATGTAGACCTAAGCAGTGACTGGCGAGAAACTCTTTCATGGAAAGGGGTTGCCAGGCTTCCCAAAATTACGAATCTCCAGAAATCTCAGCAAATATTTTTTCACCCAAACTGGATGATACTTTCAGGTAATGATCAGTACACTAAGGCGACTTGGTTTCCCAAATGTCGTTCTTCTATGTTGAAGCGTTCGTTTCCAGTAAGAGTTTGAATTTTTAGGTTTCACTCTGTTTTCTCCTATATTGATAGATGTATTTGGAACTCTAAATGCAACACGGTTTGTGCTAGCTTCTTGAAACTTGACACAATAAAGTAGTTTCACGTTCTATCTCTATGTTTTGTTTCCTCTTGATGTAGCCCTAACAGTGACTGGCGAGAAACACTTTCATGGAAAGGGGTTGCCAGGCTTCCCAAATATACAAATCTCCAGAAATCTCAGCAAATATTTTTTCACCCAAACAGGATGATACTTTCAGGTAATGATCAGTACACTAAGGCGACTTGGTTCCCCAAATTTCGTTTTTCTATGTTAAAGCGTTCGTTTCCAGTAACAGTTTGAATTTTTAGGTTTCACTCTGTTTTCTCCTATATTGATAGATGTATTTGGAACTCTAAATCCAACACGGTTTGTGCTAGCTTCTTGAAACTTGACACAATAAAGTAGTTTCACGTTCTATCTCTATGTTTTGTTTCCTCTTGATGTAGCCCTAACAGTGACTGGTGAGAAACACTTTCATGGAAAGGGGTTGCCAGGCTTCCCAAATATACGAATCTCCAGAAATCTCAGCAAATATTTTTTCACCCAAACTGGATGATACTTTCAGGTAATGATCAGTACACTAAGGCGACTTGGTTCCCCAAATTTCGTTTTTCTATGTTAAAGCGTTCGTTTCCAGTAACAGTTTGAATTTTTAGGTTTCACTCTGTTTTCTCCTATATTGATAGATGTATTTGGAACTCTAAATCCAACACGGTTTGTGCTAGATTCTTGAAACTTGACACAATAAAGTAGTTTCACGTTCTATCTCTATGTTTTGTTTCCTCTTGATGTAGCCCTAAGCAGTGACTGGCGAGAAACACTTTCATGTAAAGGGGTTGCCAGGCTTCCCAAAATTACGAATCTCCAGAAATCTCAGCAAATATTTTTTCACCCAAACTGGATGATACTTTCAGGTAATGATCAGTACACTAAGGCGACTTGGTTCCCCAAATGTTGTTCTTCTATGTTGAAGCGTTCGTTTCCAGTAACAGTTTGAATTTTTAGGTTTCACTCTGTTTTCTCCTATATTGATAGATGTATTTGGAACTCTAAATCCAACACGGTTTGTGCTAGCTTCTTGAAACTTGACACAATAAAGTAGTTTCACGTTCTATCTCTATGTTTTGTTTCCTCTTGATGTAGCCCTAACAGTGACTGGCGAGAAACACTTTCATGGAAAGGGGTTGCCAGGCTTCCCAAATATACGAATCTCCAGAAATCTCAGCAAATATTTTTTGACCCAAACTGGATGATACTTTCAGGTAATGATCAGTACACTAAGGCGACATGATTCCCCAAATGTCGTTCTTCTATGTTGAAGCGTTCGTTTCCAGTAACAGTTTGAATTTTTAGGTTTCACTCTGTTTTCTCCTATATTGATAGATGTATTTGGAACTCTAAATCCAACACGGTTTGTGCTAGCTTCTTGAAACTTGACACAATAAAGTAGTTTCACGTTCTATCTCTATGTTTTGTTTCCTCTTGATGTAGCCCTAAGCAGTGACTGGCGAGAAACACTTTCATGGAAAGGGGTTGCCAGGCTTCCCAAAATTACGAATCTCCAGAAATCTCAGCAAATATTTTTTCACCCAAACTGGATGATACTTTCAGGTAATGATCAGTACACTAAGGCGACTTGGTTCCCCAAATGTCGTTCTTCTATGTTGAAGCGTTCGTTTCCAGTAACAGTTTGAATTTTTAGGTTTCACTCTGTTTTCTCCTATATTGATAGATGTATTTGGAACTCTAAATCCAACACGGTTTGTGCTAGCTTCTTGAAACTTGACACAATAAAGTAGTTTCACGTTCTATCTCTATGTTTTGTTTCCTCTTGATGTAGCCCTAACAGTGACTGGCGAGAAACACTTTCATGGAAAGGGGTTGCCAGGCTTCCCAAATATACGAATCTCCAGAAATCTCAGCAAATATTTTTTCACCCAAACAGGATGATACTTTCAGGTAATGATCAGTACACTAAGGCGACTTGGTTCCCCAAATTTCGTTTTTCTATGTTAAAGCGTTCGTTTCCAGTAACAGTTTGAATTTTTAGGTTTCACTCTGTTTTCTCCTATATTGATAGATGTATTTGGAACTCTAAATCCAACACGGTTTGTGCTAGCTTCTTGAAACTTGACACAATAAAGTAGTTTCACGTTCTATCTCTATGTTTTGTTTCCTCTTGATGTAGCCCTAACAGTGACTGGTGAGAAACACTTTCATGGAAAGGGGTTGCCAGGCTTCCCAAATATACGAATCTCCAGAAATCTCAGCAAATATTTTTTCACCCAAACTGGATGATACTTTCAGGTAATGATCAGTACACTAAGGCGACTTGGTTCCCCAAATTTCGTTTTTCTATGTTAAAGCGTTCGTTTCCAGTAACAGTTTGAATTTTTAGGTTTCACTCTGTTTTCTCCTATATTGATAGATGTATTTGGAACTCTAAATCCAACACGGTTTGTGCTAGATTCTTGAAACTTGACACAATAAAGTAGTTTCACGTTCTATCTCTATGTTTTGTTTCCTCTTGATGTAGCCCTAAGCAGTGACTGGCGAGAAACACTTTCATGTAAAGGGGTTGCCAGGCTTCCCAAAATTACGAATCTCCAGAAATCTCAGCAAATATTTTTTCACCCAAACTGGATGATACTTTCAGGTAATGATCAGTACACTAAGGCGACTTGGTTCCCCAAATGTTGTTCTTCTATGTTGAAGCGTTCGTTTCCAGTAACAGTTTGAATTTTTAGGTTTCACTCTGTTTTCTCCTATATTGATAGATGTATTTGGAACTCTAAATCCAACACGGTTTGTGCTAGCTTCTTGAAACTTGACACAATAAAGTAGTTTCACGTTCTATCTCTATGTTTTGTTTCCTCTTGATGTAGCCCTAACAGTGACTGGCGAGAAACACTTTCATGGAAAGGGGTTGCCAGGCTTCCCAAATATACGAATCTCCAGAAATCTCAGCAAATATTTTTTGACCCAAACTGGATGATACTTTCTGGTAATGATCAGTACACTAAGGCGACATGATTCCCCAAATGTCGTTCTTCTATGTTGAAGCGTTCGTTTCCAGTAACAGTTTGAATTTTTAGGTTTCACTCTGTTTTCTCCTATATTGATAGATGTATTTGGAACTCTAAATCCAACACGGTTTGTGCTAGCTTCTTGAAACTTGACACAATAAAGTAGTTTCACGTTCTATCTCTATGTTTTGTTTCCTCTTGATGTAGCCCTAAGCAGTGACTGGCGAGAAACACTTTCATGGAAAGGGGTTGCCAGGCTTCCCAAATATACGAATCTCCAGAAATCTCAGCAAATATTTTTTCACCCAAACTGGATGATACTTTCAGGTAATGATCAGTACACTAAGGCGACTTGGTTCCCCAAATGTCGTTCTTCTATGTTGAAGCGTTCGTTTCCAGTAACAGTTTGAATTTTTAGGTTTCACTCTGTTTTCTCCTATATTGATAGATGTATTTGGAACTCTAAATCCAACAGGGTTTGTGCTAGCTTCTTGAAGCTTGACACAATAAAGTAGTTTCACGTTCTATCTCTATGTTTTGTTTCCTCTTGATGTAGCCCTAACAGTGACTGGCGAGAAACACTTTCATGGAAAGTGGTTGCCAGGCTTCCCAAATATACGAATCTCCAGAAATCTCAGGAAATATTTTTTCACCCAAACAGGATGATACTTTCAGGTAATGATCAGTACACTAAGGCGACTTGGTTCCCCAAATTTCGTTTTTCTATGTTAAAGCGTTCGTTTCCAGTAACAGTTTGAATTTTTAGGTTTCACTCTGTTTTCTCCTATATTGATAGAAGTATTTGGAACTCTAAATCCAACACGGTTTGTGCTAGCTTCTTGAAACTTGACACAAAAAGTAGTTTCACGTTCTATCTCTATGATTTGTTTCCTCATGATGTAGCCCTAAGCAGTGACTGGCGAGAAACACTTTCATGGAAGGGGTTGCCAGGCTTCCCAAAATTACGAATCTCCAGAAATCTCAGCAAATATTTTTTCACCCAAACTGGATGATACTTTCAGGTAATGATCAGTACACTAAGGCGACTTGGTTCCCCAAATGTCGTTCTTCTATGTTGAAGCGTTCGTTTCCAGTAACAGTTTGAATTTTTAGGTTTCACTCTGTTTTCTCCTATATTGATAGATGTATTTGGAACTCTAAATCAAACAGGATTTGTGCTAGCTTCTTGAAACTTGACACAATAAAGTAGTTTCACGTTCTATCTCTATGTTTTGTTTCCTCTTGATGTAGCCCTAACAGTGACTGGCGAGAAACACTTTCATGGAAAGTGGTTGCCAGGCTTCCCAAATATACGAATCTCCAGAAATCTCAGGAAATATTTTTTCACCCAAACAGGATGATACTTTCAGGTAGTGATCAGTACACTAAGGCGACTTGGTTCCCCAAATTTCGTTTTTCTATGTTAAAGCGTTCGTTTCCAGTAACAGTTTGAATTTTTAGGTTTCACTCTGTTTTCTCCTATATTGATAGAAGTATTTGGAACTCTAAATCCAACAGGGTTTGTGCTAGCTTCTTGAAGCTTGACACAATAAAGTAGTTTCACGTTCTATCTCTATGTTTTGTTTCCTCTTGATGTAGCCCTAACAGTGACTGGCGAGAAACACTTTCATGGAAAGTGGTTGCCAGGCTTCCCAAATATACGAATCTCCCCAGAAATCTCAGGAAATATTTTTTCACCCAAACAGGATGATACTTTCAGGTAATGATCAGTACACTAAGGCGACTTGGTTCCCCAAATTTCGTTTTTCTATGTTAAAGCGTTCGTTTCCAGTAACAGTTTGAATTTTTAGGTTTCACTCTGTTTTCTCCTATATTGATAGAAGTATTTGGAACTCTAAATCCAACACGGTTTGTGCTAGCTTCTTGAAACTTGACACAAAAAGTAGTTTCACGTTCTATCTCTATGATTTGTTTCCTCATGATGTAGCCCTAAGCAGTGACTGGCGAGAAACACTTTCATGGAAGGGGTTGCCAGGCTTCCCAAAATTACGAATCTCCAGAAATCTCAGCAAATATTTTTTCACCCAAACTGGATGATACTTTCAGGTAATGATCAGTACACTAAGGCGACTTGGTTCCCCAAATGTCGTTCTTCTATGTTGAAGCGTTCGTTTCCAGTAACAGTTTGAATTTTTAGGTTTCACTCTGTTTTCTCCTATATTGTTAGATGTATTTGGAACTCTAAATCAAACAGGATTTGTGCTAGCTTCTTGAAACTTGACACAATAAAGTAGTTTCACGTTCTATCTCTATGTTTTGTTTCCTCTTGATGTAGCCCTAACAGTGACTGGCGAGAAACACTTTCATGGAAAGGGGTTGCCAGGCTTCCCAAATATACGAATCTCCAGAAATCTCAGCAAATATTTTTTCACCCAAACAGGATGATACTTTCAGGTAATGAGCAGTACACTAAGGCGACTTGGTTCCCCAAATTTCGTTTTTCTATGTTAAAGCGTTCGTTTCCAGTAACAGTTTGAATTTTTAGGTTTCACTCTGTTTTCTCCTATATTGATAGATGTATTTGGAACTCTAAATCCAACACGGTTTGTGCTAGCTTCTTGAAACTTGACACAATAAAGTAGTTTCACGTTCTATCTCTATGTTTTGTTTCCTCTTGATGTAGCCCTAAGCAGTGACTGGCGAGAAACACTTTCATGGAAAGGGGTTGCCAGGCTTCCCAAAATTACGAATCTCCAGAAATCTCAGCAAATATTTTTTCACCCAAACTGGATGATACTTTCAGGTAATGATCAGTACACTAAGGCGACTTGGTTCCCCAAATGTCGTTCTTCTATGTTGAAGCGTTCGTTTCCAGTAACAGTTTGAATTTTTAGGTTTCACTCTGTTTTCTCCTATATTGATAGATGTATTTGGAACTCTAAATCCAACACGGTTTGTGCTAGCTTCTTGAAACTTGACACAATAAAGTAGTTTCACGTTCTATCTCTATGTTTTGTTTCCTCTTGATGTAGCGCTCACAGTGACTGGCGAGAAACACTTTCATGGAAGGGGTTTGCCAGGCTTCCCAAATATACGAATCTCCAGAAATCTCAGCAAATATTTTTTCACCCAAACTGGATGATACTTTCAGGTAATGATCAGTACACTAAGGCGACTTGGTTCCCCAAATGTCATTCTTCTATGTTGAAGCGTTCGTTTCCAGTAACAGTTTGAATTTTTAGGTTTCACTCTGTTTTCTCCTATATTGATAGATGTATTTGGAACTCTAAATCCAACACGGTTTGTGCTAGCTTCTTGAAACTTGACACAATAAAGTAGTTTCACGTTCTATCTCTATGTTTTGTTTCCTCTTGATGTAGCCCTAAGCAGTGACTGGCGAGAAACACTTTCATGGAAAGGGGTTGCCAGGCTTCCCAAAATTACGAATCTCCAGAAATCTCAGCAAATATTTTTTCACCCAAACTGGATGATACTTTCAGGTAATGATCAGTACACTAAGGCGACTTGGTTGCCCAAATGTCATTCTTCTATGTTGAAGTGTTCGTTTCCAGTAACAGTTTGAATTTTTAGGTTTCACTCTGTTTTCTCCTATATTGATAGATGTATTTGGAACTCTAAATCCAACACGGTTTGTGCTAGCTTCTTGAAACTTGACACAATAAAGTAGTTTCACGTTCTATCTCTATGTTTTGTTTCCTCTTGATGTAGCCCTAACAGTGACTGGCAAGAAACACTTTCATGGAAAGGGGTTGCCAGGCTTCCCAAATATACGAATCTCCAGAAATCTCAGCAAATATTTTTTCACCCAAACAGGATGATACTTTCAGGTAATGATCAGTACACTAAGGCGACTTGGTTCCCCAAATTTCGTTTTTCTATGTTAAAGCGTTCGTTTCCAGTAACAGTTTGAATTTTTAGGTTTCACTCTGTTTTCTCCTATATTGATAGATGTATTTGGAACTCTAAATCCAACACGGTTTGTGCTAGCTTCTTGAAACTTGACACAATAAAGTAGTTTCACGTTCTATCTCTATGTTTTGTTTCCTCTTGATGTAGCCCTAAGCAGTGACTGGCGAGAAACACTTTCATGGAGAGGGGTTGCCAGGCTTCCCAAAATTACGAATCTCCAGAAATCTCAGCAAATATTTTTTCACCCAAACTGGATGATACTTTCAGGTAATGATCAGTACACTAAGGCGACTTGGTTCCCCAAATGTCGTTCTTCTATGTTGAAGCGTTCGTTTCCAGTAACAGTTTGAATTTTTAGGTTTCACTCTGTTTTCTCCTATATTGATAGAAGTATTTGGAACTCTAAATCCAACACGGTTGGTGCTAGCTTCTTGAAACTTGACACAATAAAGTAGTTTCCCGTTCTATCTCTATGTTTTGTTTCCTCTTGATGTAGCCCTAAGCAGTGACTGGCGAGAAACACTTTCATGGAAAGGGGTTGCCGGGCTTCCCAAAATTACGAATCTCCAGAAATCTCAGCAAATATTTTTTCACCAAAACAGGATGATACTTTCAGGTAATGATCAGTACACTAAGGTGACTTGGTTCCCCAAATTTCGTTTTTCTATGTTAAAGCGTTCGTTTCCAGTAACAGTTTGAATTTTTAGGTTTCACTCTGTTTTCTCCTATATTGATAGATGTATTTGGAACTCTAAATCCAACATGGTTTGTGCTAGCTTCTTGAAACTTGACACAATAAAGTAGTTTCACGTTCTATCTCTATGTTTTGTTTCCTCTTGATGTAGCCCTAAGCAGTGACTGGCGAGAAACACTTTCATGGAAAGGGGTTGCCAGGCTTCCCAAAATTACGAATCTCCAGAAATCTCAGCAAATATTTTTTCACCCAACTGGATGATACTTTCAGGTAATGATCAGTACACTAAGGCGACTTGGTTCCCCAAATGTTGTTCTTCTATGTTGAAGCGTTCGTTTCCAGTAACAGTTTGAATTTTTAGGTTTCACTCTGTTTTCTCCTATATTGATAGATGTATTTGGAACTCTAAATCCAACACGGTTTGTGCTAGCTTCTTGAAACTTGACACAATAAAGTAGTTTCACGTTCTATCTCTATGTTTTGTTTCCTCTTGATGTAGCCCTAAGCAGTGACTGGCGAGAAACACTTTCATGGAAAGGGGTTGCCAGGCTTCCCAAAATTACGAATCTCCAGAAATCTCAGCAAATATTTTTTCACCCAAACTGGATGATACTTTCAGGTAATGATCAGTACACTAAGGCGACTTGGTTTCCCAAATGTCGTTCTTCTATGTTGAAGCGTTCGTTTCCAGTAACAGTTTGAATTTTTAGGTTTCACTCTGTTTTCTCCTATATTGATAGATGTATTTGGAACTCTAAATCCAACACGGTTTGTGCTAGCTTCTTGAAACTTGACACAATAAAGTAGTTTCACATTCTATCTCTATATTTTGTTTCCTCTTGATGTAGCCCTAACAGTGACTGGCGAGAAACACTTTCATGGAAAGGGGTTGCCAGGCTTCCCAAATATACGAATCTCCAGAAATCTCAGCAAATATTTTTTCACCCAAACAGGATGATACTTTCAGGTAATGATCAGTACACTAAGGCGACTTGGTTCCCCAAATTTCGTTTTTCTATGTTAAAGCGTTCGTTTCCAGTAACAGTTTGAATTTTTAGGTTTCACTCTGTTTTCTCCTATATTGATAGATGTATTTGGAACTCTAAATCCAACACGGTTTGTGCTAGCTTCTTGAAACTTGACACAATAAAGTAGTTTCACGTTCTATCTCTATGTTTTGTTTCCTCTTGATGTAGCCCTAACAGTGACTGGCGAGAAACACTTTCATGGAAAGGGGTTGCCAGGCTTCCCAAATATACGAATCTCCAGAAATCTCAGCAAATATTTTTTTCACCCAAACAGGATGATACTTTCAGGTAATGATCAGTACACTAAGGCGACTTGGTTTCCCAAATTTCGTTTTTCTATGTTAAAGCATTCGTTTCCAGTAACAGTTTGAATTTTTAGGTTTCACTCTGTTTTCTCCTATATTGATAGATGTATTTGGAACTCTAAATCCAACACGGTTTGTGCTAGCTTCTTGAAACTTGACACAATAAAGTAGTTTCACGTTCTATCTCTATGTTTTGTTTCCTCTTGATGTAGCCCTAAGCAGTGACTGGCGAGAAACACTTTCATGGAGAGGGGTTGCCAGGCTTCCCAAAATTACGAATCTCCAGAAATCTCAGCAAATATTTTTTCACCCAAACTGGATGATACTTTCAGGTAATGATCAGTACACTAAGGCGACTTGGTTCCCCAAATGTCGTTCTTCTATGTTGAAGCGTTCGTTTCCAGTAACAGTTTGAATTTTTAGGTTTCACTCTGTTTTCTCCTATATTGATAGATGTATTTGGAACTCTAAATCCAACACGGTTTGTGCTAGCTTCTTGAAACTTGACACAATAAAGTAGTTTCACGTTCTATCTCTATGTTTTGTTTCCTCTTGATGTAGCCCTAAGCAGTGACTGGCGAGAAACACTTTCATGGAAAGGGGTTGCCGGGCTTCCCAAAATTACGAATCTCCAGAAATCTCAGCAAATATTTTTTCACCCAAACAGGATGATACTTTCAGGTAATGATCAGTACACTAAGGTGACTTGGTTCCCCAAATTTCGTTTTTCTATGTTAAAGCGTTCGTTTCCAGTAACAGTTTGAATTTTTAGGTTTCACTCTGTTTTCTCCTATATTGATAGATGTATTTGGAACTCTAAATCCAACACGGTTTGTGCTAGCTTCTTGAAACTTGACACCATAAAGTAGTTTCACGTTCTATCTCTATGTTTTGTTTCCTCTTGATGTAGCCCTAACAGTAACTGGCGAGAAACACTTTCATGGAAAGGGGTTGCCAGGCTTCCCAAATATACGAATCTCCAGAAATCTCAGCAAATATTTTTTCACCCAAACAGGATGATACTTTCACGTAATGATCAGTACACTAAGGCGACTTGGTTCCCCAAATTTCGTTTTTCTATGTTAAAGCGTTCGTTTCCAGTAACAGTTTGAATTTTTAGGTTTCACTCTGTTTTCTCCTATATTGATAGATGTATTTGGAACTCTAAATCCAACACGGTTTGTGCTAGCTTCTTGAAACTTGACACAATAAAGTAGTTTCACGTTCTATCTCTATGTTTTGTTTCCTCTTGATGTAGCCCTAAGCAGTGACTGGCGAGAAACACTTTCATGGAAAGGGGTTGCCAGGCTTCCCAAAATTACGAATCTCCAGAAATCTCAGCAAATATTTTTTCACCCAAACTGGATGATACTTTCAGGTAATGATCAGTACACTAAGGCGACTTGGTTCCCCAAATGTCGTTCTTCTATGTTGAAGCGTTCGTTTCCAGTAACAGTTTGAATTTTTAGGTTTCACTCTGTTTTCTCCTATATTGATAGATGTATTTGGAACTCTAAATCCAACACGGTTTGTGCTAGCTTCTTGAAACTTGACACAATAAAGTAGTTTCACGTTCTATCTCTATGTTTTGTTTCCTCTTGATGTAGCCCTAAGCAGTGACTGGCCAGAAACACTTTCATGGAAAGGGGTTGCCAGGCTTCCCAAAATTACGAATCTCCAGAAATCTCAGCAAATATTTTTTCACCCAAACTGGATGATACTTTCAGGTAATGATCAGTACACTAAGGCGACTTGGTTGCCCAAATGTCATTCTTCTATGTTGAAGTGTTCGTTTCCAGTAACAGTTTGAATTTTTAGGTTTCACTCTGTTTTCTCCTATATTGATAGATGTATTTGGAACTCTAAATCCAACACGGTTTGTGCTAGCTTCTTGAAACTTGACACAATAAAGTAGTTTCACGTTCTATCTCTATGTTTTGTTTCCTCTTGATGTAGCCCTAACAGTGACTGGCAAGAAACACTTTCATGGAAAGGGGTTGCCAGGCTTCCCAAATATACGAATCTCCAGAAATCTCAGCAAATATTTTTTCACCCAAACAGGATGATACTTTCAGGTAATGATCAGTACACTAAGGCGACTTGGTTCCCCAAATTTCGTTTTTCTATGTTAAAGCGTTCGTTTCCAGTAACAGTTTGAATTTTTAGGTTTCACTCTGTTTTCTCCTATATTGATAGATGTATTTGGAACTCTAAATCCAACACGGTTTGTGCTAGCTTCTTGAAACTTGACACAATAAAGTAGTTTCACGTTCTATCTCTATGTTTTGTTTCCTCTTGATGTAGCCCTAAGCAGTGACTGGCGAGAAACACTTTCATGGAGAGGGGTTGCCAGGCTTCCCAAAATTACGAATCTCCAGAAATCTCAGCAAATATTTTTTCACCCAAACTGGATGATACTTTCAGGTAATGATCAGTACACTAAGGCGACTTGGTTCCCCAAATGTCGTTCTTCTATGTTGAAGCGTTCGTTTCCAGTAACAGTTTGAATTTTTAGGTTTCACTCTGTTTTCTCCTATATTGATAGAAGTATTTGGAACTCTAAATCCAACACGGTTGGTGCTAGCTTCTTGAAACTTGACACAATAAAGTAGTTTCCCGTTCTATCTCTATGTTTTGTTTCCTCTTGATGTAGCCCTAAGCAGTGACTGGCGAGAAACACTTTCATGGAAAGGGGTTGCCGGGCTTCCCAAAATTACGAATCTCCAGAAATCTCAGCAAATATTTTTTCACCCAAACAGGATGATACTTTCAGGTAATGATCAGTACACTAAGGTGACTTGGTTCCCCAAATTTCGTTTTTCTATGTTAAAGCGTTCGTTTCCAGTAACAGTTTGAATTTTTAGGTTTCACTCTGTTTTCTCCTATATTGATAGATGTATTTGGAACTCTAAATCCAACATGGTTTGTGCTAGCTTCTTGAAACTTGACACAATAAAGTAGTTTCACGTTCTATCTCTATGTTTTGTTTCCTCTTGATGTAGCCCTAAGCAGTGACTGGCGAGAAACACTTTCATGGAAAGGGGTTGCCAGGCTTCCCAAAATTACGAATCTCCAGAAATCTCAGCAAATATTTTTTCACCCAACTGGATGATACTTTCAGGTAATGATCAGTACACTAAGGCGACTTGGTTCCCCAAATGTTGTTCTTCTATGTTGAAGCGTTCGTTTCCAGTAACAGTTTGAATTTTTAGGTTTCACTCTGTTTTCTCCTATATTGATAGATGTATTTGGAACTCTAAATCCAACACGGTTTGTGCTAGCTTCTTGAAACTTGACACAATAAAGTAGTTTCACGTTCTATCTCTATGTTTTGTTTCCTCTTGATGTAGCCCTAAGCAGTGACTGGCGAGAAACACTTTCATGGAAAGGGGTTGCCAGGCTTCCCAAAATTACGAATCTCCAGAAATCTCAGCAAATATTTTTTCACCCAAACTGGATGATACTTTCAGGTAATGATCAGTACACTAAGGCGACTTGGTTTCCCAAATGTCGTTCTTCTATGTTGAAGCGTTCGTTTCCAGTAACAGTTTGAATTTTTAGGTTTCACTCTGTTTTCTCCTATATTGATAGATGTATTTGGAACTCTAAATCCAACACGGTTTGTGCTAGCTTCTTGAAACTTGACACAATAAAGTAGTTTCACATTCTATCTCTATATTTTGTTTCCTCTTGATGTAGCCCTAACAGTGACTGGCGAGAAACACTTTCATGGAAAGGGGTTGCCAGGCTTCCCAAATATACGAATCTCCAGAAATCTCAGCAAATATTTTTTCACCCAAACAGGATGATACTTTCAGGTAATGATCAGTACACTAAGGCGACTTGGTTCCCCAAATTTCGTTTTTCTATGTTAAAGCGTTCGTTTCCAGTAACAGTTTGAATTTTTAGGTTTCACTCTGTTTTCTCCTATATTGATAGATGTATTTGGAACTCTAAATCCAACACGGTTTGTGCTAGCTTCTTGAAACTTGACACAATAAAGTAGTTTCACGTTCTATCTCTATGTTTTGTTTCCTCTTGATGTAGCCCTAACAGTGACTGGCGAGAAACACTTTCATGGAAAGGGGTTGCCAGGCTTCCCAAATATACGAATCTCCAGAAATCTCAGCAAATATTTTTTTCACCCAAACAGGATGATACTTTCAGGTAATGATCAGTACACTAAGGCGACTTGGTTTCCCAAATTTCGTTTTTCTATGTTAAAGCATTCGTTTCCAGTAACAGTTTGAATTTTTAGGTTTCACTCTGTTTTCTCCTATATTGATAGATGTATTTGGAACTCTAAATCCAACACGGTTTGTGCTAGCTTCTTGAAACTTGACACAATAAAGTAGTTTCACGTTCTATCTCTATGTTTTGTTTCCTCTTGATGTAGCCCTAAGCAGTGACTGGCGAGAAACACTTTCATGGAGAGGGGTTGCCAGGCTTCCCAAAATTACGAATCTCCAGAAATCTCAGCAAATATTTTTTCACCCAAACTGGATGATACTTTCAGGTAATGATCAGTACACTAAGGCGACTTGGTTCCCCAAATGTCGTTCTTCTATGTTGAAGCGTTCGTTTCCAGTAACAGTTTGAATTTTTAGGTTTCACTCTGTTTTCTCCTATATTGATAGATGTATTTGGAACTCTAAATCCAACACGGTTTGTGCTAGCTTCTTGAAACTTGACACAATAAAGTAGTTTCACGTTCTATCTCTATGTTTTGTTTCCTCTTGATGTAGCCCTAAGCAGTGACTGGCGAGAAACACTTTCATGGAAAGGGGTTGCCGGGCTTCCCAAAATTACGAATCTCCAGAAATCTCAGCAAATATTTTTTCACCCAAACAGGATGATACTTTCAGGTAATGATCAGTACACTAAGGTGACTTGGTTCCCCAAATTTCGTTTTTCTATGTTAAAGCGTTCGTTTCCAGTAACAGTTTGAATTTTTAGGTTTCACTCTGTTTTCTCCTATATTGATAGATGTATTTGGAACTCTAAATCCAACACGGTTTGTGCTAGCTTCTTGAAACTTGACACCATAAAGTAGTTTCACGTTCTATCTCTATGTTTTGTTTCCTCTTGATGTAGCCCTAACAGTAACTGGCGAGAAACACTTTCATGGAAAGGGGTTGCCAGGCTTCCCAAATATACGAATCTCCAGAAATCTCAGCAAATATTTTTTCACCCAAACAGGATGATACTTTCACGTAATGATCAGTACACTAAGGCGACTTGGTTCCCCAAATTTCGTTTTTCTATGTTAAAGCGTTCGTTTCCAGTAACAGTTTGAATTTTTAGGTTTCACTCTGTTTTCTCCTATATTGATAGATGTATTTGGAACTCTAAATCCAACACGGTTTGTGCTAGCTTCTTGAAACTTGACACAATAAAGTAGTTTCACGTTCTATCTCTATGTTTTGTTTCCTCTTGATGTAGCCCTAAGCAGTGACTGGCGAGAAACACTTTCATGGAAAGGGGTTGCCAGGCTTCCCAAAATTACGAATCTCCAGAAATCTCAGCAAATATTTTTTCACCCAAACTGGATGATACTTTCAGGTAATGATCAGTACACTAAGGCGACTTGGTTCCCCAAATGTCGTTCTTCTATGTTGAAGCGTTCGTTTCCAGTAACAGTTTGAATTTTTAGGTTTCACTCTGTTTTCTCCTATATTGATAGATGTATTTGGAACTCTAAATCCAACACGGTTTGTGCTAGCTTCTTGAAACTTGACACAATAAAGTAGTTTCACGTTCTATCTCTATGTTTTGTTTCCTCTTGATGTAGCCCTAAGCAGTGACTGGCCAGAAACACTTTCATGGAAAGGGGTTGCCAGGCTTCCCAAAATTACGAATCTCCAGAAATCTCAGCAAATATTTTTTCACCCAAACTGGATGATACTTTCAGGTAATGATCAGTACACTAAGGCGACTTGGTTCCCCAAATGTCATTCTTCTATGTTGAAGCGTTCGTTTCCAGTAACAGTTTGAATTTTTAGGTTTCACTCTGTTTTCTCCTGTATTGATAGATGTATTTGGAACTCTGAATCCAACACGGTTTGTGCTAGCTTCTTGAAACTTGACACAATAAAGTAGTTTCACGTTCTATCTCTATGTTTTGTTTCCTCTTGATGTAGCCCTAACAGTGACTGGCGAGAAACACTTTCATGGAAAGGGGTTGCCAGGCTTCCCAAATATACGAATCTCCAGAAATCTCAGGAAATATTTTTTCACCCAAACAGGATGATACTTTCAGGTAATGATCAGTACACTAAGGCGACTTGGTTCCCCAAATTTCGTTTTTCTATGTTAAAGCGTTCGTTTCCAGTAACAGTTTGAATTTTTAGGTTTCACTCTGTTTTCTCCTATATTGATAGATGTATTTGGAACTCTAAATCCAACACGGTTTGTGCTAGCTTCTTGAAACTTGACACAATAAAGTAGTTTCACGTTCTATCTCTATGTTTTGTTTCCTCTTGATGTAGCCCTAAGCAGTGACTGGCGAGAAACACTTTCATGGAGAGGGGTTGCCAGGCTTCCCAAAATTACGAATCTCCAGAAATCTCAGCAAATATTTTTTCACCCAAACTGGATGATACTTTCAGGTAATGATCAGTACACTAAGGCGACTTGGTTCCCCAAATGTCGTTCTTCTATGTTGAAGCGTTCGTTTCCAGTAACAGTTTGAATTTTTAGGTTTCACTCTGTTTTCTCCTATATTGATAGATGTATTTGGAACTCTAAATCCAACACGGTTTGTGCTAGCTTCTTGAAACTTGACACAATAAAGTAGTTTCACGTTCTATCTCTATGTTTTGTTTCCTCTTGATGTAGCCCTAAGCAGTGACTGGCGAGAAACACTTTCATGGAAAGGGGTTGCCGGGCTTCCCAAAATTACGAATCTCCAGAAATCTCAGCAAATATTTTTTCACCCAAACAGGATGATACTTTCAGGTAATGATCAGTACACTAAGGTGACTTGGTTCCCCAAATTTCGTTTTTCTATGTTAAAGCGTTCGTTTCCAGTAACAGTTTGAATTTTTAGGTTTCACTCTGTTTTCTCCTATATTGATAGATGTATTTGGAACTCTAAATCCAACACGGTTTGTGCTAGCTTCTTGAAACTTGACACAATAAAGTAGTTTCACGTTCTATCTCTATGTTTTGTTTCCTCTTGATGTAGCCCTAACAGTGACTGGCGAGAAACACTTTCATGGAAAGGGGTTGCCAGGCTTCCCAAATATACGAATCTCCAGAAATCTCAGCAAATATTTTTTCACCCAAACAGGATGATACTTTCACGTAATGATCAGTACACTAAGGCGACTTGGTTCCCCAAATTTCGTTTTTCTATGTTAAAGCGTTCGTTTCCAGTAACAGTTTGAATTTTTAGGTTTCACTCTGTTTTCTCCTATATTGATAGATGTATTTGGAACTCTAAATCCAACACGGTTTGTGCTAGCTTCTTGAAACTTGACACAATAAAGTAGTTTCACGTTCTATCTCTATGTTTTGTTTCCTCTTGATGTAGCCCTAAGCAGTGACTGGCGAGAAACACTTTCATGGAAAGGGGTTGCCAGGCTTCCCAAAATTACGAATCTCCAGAAATCTCAGCAAATATTTTTTCACCCAAACTGGATGATACTTTCAGGTAATGATCAGTACACTAAGGCGACTTGGTTCCCCAAATGTCGTTCTTCTATGTTGAAGCGTTCGTTTCCAGTAACAGTTTGAATTTTTAGGTTTCACTCTGTTTTCTCCTATATTGATAGATGTATTTGGAACTCTAAATCCAACACGGTTTGTGCTAGCTTCTTGAAACTTGACACAATAAAGTAGTTTCACGTTCTATCTCTATGTTTTGTTTCCTCTTGATGTAGCCCTAAGCAGTGACTGGCGAGAAACACTTTCATGGAAAGGGGTTGCCAGGCTTCCCAAAATTACGAATCTCCAGAAATCTCAGCAAATATTTTTTCACCCAAACTGGATGATACTTTCAGGTAATGATCAGTACACTAAGGCGACTTGGTTCCCCAAATGTCATTCTTCTATGTTGAAGCGTTCGTTTCCAGTAACAGTTTGAATTTTTAGGTTTCACTCTGTTTTCTCCTGTATTGATAGATGTATTTGGAACTCTGAATCCAACACGGTTTGTGCTAGCTTCTTGAAACATGACACAATAAAGTAGTTTCACGTTCTATCTCTATGTTTTGTTTCCTCTTGATGTAGCCCTAACAGTGACTGGCGAGAAACACTTTCATGGAAAGGGGTTGCCAGGCTTCCCAAATATACGAATCTCCAGAAATCTCAGCAAATATTTTTTCACCCAAACAGGATGATACTTTCAGGTAATGATCAGTACACTAAGGCGACTTGGTTCCCCAAATGTCGTTCTTCTATGTTGAAGCGTTCGTTTCCAGTAACAGTTTGAATTTTTAGGTTTCACTCTGTTTTCTCCTATATTGATAGATGTATTTGGAACTCTAAATCCAACACGGTTTGTGCTAGCTTCTTGAAACTTGACACAATAAAGTAGTTTCACGTTCTATCTCTATGTTTTGTTTCCTCTTGATGTAGCCCTAAGCAGTGACTGGCGAGAAACACTTTCATGGAAAGGGGTTGCCGGGCTTCCCAAAATTACGAATCTCCAGAAATCTCAGCAAATATTTTTTCACCCAAACAGGATGATACTTTCAGGTAATGATCAGTACACTAAGGTGACTTGGTTCCCCAAATTTCGTTTTTCTATGTTAAAGCGTTCGTTTCCAGTAACAGTTTGAATTTTTAGGTTTCACTCTGTTTTCTCCTATATTGATAGAAGTATTTGGAACTCTAAATCCAACACGGTTTGTGCTAGCTTCTTGAAACTTGACACAATAAAGTAGTTTCACGTTCTATCTCTATGTTTTGTTTCCTCTTGATGTAGCCCTAAGCAGTGACTGGCGAGAAACACTTTCATGGAAAGGGGTTGCCAGGCTTCCCAAAATTACGAATCTCCAGAAATCTCAGCAAATATTTTTTCACCCAACTGGATGATACTTTCAGGTAATGATCAGTACACTAAGGCGACTTGGTTCCCCAAATGTCGTTCTTCTATGTTGAAGCGTTCGTTTCCAGTAACAGTTTGAATTTTTAGGTTTCACTCTGTTTTCTCCTATATTGATAGATGTATTTGGAACTCTAAATCCAACACGGTTTGTGCTAGCTTCTTGAAACTTGACACAATAAAGTAGTTTCACGTTCTATCTCTATGTTTTGTTTCCTCTTGATGTAGCGCTAACAGTGACTGGCGAGAAACACTTTCATGGAAAGGGTTTGCCAGGCTTCCCAAATATACGAATCTCCAGAAATCTCAGCAAATATTTTTTGACCCAAACTGGATGATACTTTCAGGTAATGATCAGTACACTAAGGCGACTTGGTTCCCCAAATGTCGTTCTTCTATGTTGAAGCGTTCGTTTCCAGTAACAGTTTGAATTTTTAGGTTTCACTCTGTTTTCTCCTATATTGATAGATGTATTTGGATCGCTAAATCCAACACGGTTTGTGCTAGCTTCTTGAAACTTGACACAATAAAGTAGTTTCACGTTCTATCCCTATGTTTTGTTTCCTCTTGATGTAGCCCTAAGCAGTGACTGGCGAGAAACACTTTCATGGAAAGGGGTTGCCAGGCTTCCCAAAATTACGAATCTACACAAATCTCAGCAAATATTTTTTCACCCAAACTGGATGATACTTTCAGGTAATGATCAGTACACTAAGGCGACTTGGTTTCCCAAATGTCGTTCTTCTATGTTGAAGCGTTCGTTTCCAGTAACAGTTTGAATTTTTAGGTTTCACTCTGTTTTCTCCTATATTGATAGATGTATTTGGAACTCTAAATCCAACACGGTTTGTGCTAGCTTCTTGAAACTTGACACAATAAAGTAGTTTCACGTTCTATCTCTATATTTTGTTTCCTCTTGATGTAGCCCTAACAGTGACTGGCGAGAAACACTTTCATGGAAAGGGGTTGCCAGGCTTCCCAAAATTACGAATCTCCAGAAATCTCAGCAAATATTTTTTCACCCAAACAGGATGATACTTTCAGGTAATGATCAGTACACTAAGGCGACTTGGTTCCCCAAATTTCGTTTTTCTATGTTAAAGCGTTCGTTTCCAGTAACAGTTTGAATTTTTAGGTTTCACTCTGTTTTCTCCTATATTGATAGATGTATTTGGAACTCTAAATCCAACACGGTTTGTGCTAGCTTCTTGAAACTTGACACAATAAAGTAGTTTCACGTTCTATCTCTATGTTTTGTTTCCTCTTGATGTAGCCCTAAGCAGTGACTGGCGAGAAACACTTTCATGGAAAGGGGTTGCCAGGCTTCCCAAAATTACGAATCTCCAGAAATCTCAGCAAATATTTTTTCACCCAAACTGGATGATACTTTCAGGTAATGATCAGTACACTAAGGCGACTTGGTTCCCCAAATATCGTTCTTCTATGTTGAAGCGTTCGTTTCCAGTAACAGTTTGAATTTTTAGGTTTCACTCTGTTTTCTCCTATATTGATAGATGTATTTGGAACTCTAAATCCAACACGGTTTGTGCTAGCTTCTTGAAACTTGACACAATAAAGTAGTTTCACGTTCTATCTCTATGTATTGTTTCCTCTTGATGTAGCCCTAAGCAGTGACTGGCGAGAAACACTTTCATGGAAAGGGGTTGCCAGGCTTCCCAAAATTACGAATCTCCAGAAATCTCAGCAAATATTTTTTCACCCAAACTGGATGATACTTTCAGGTAATGATCAGTACACTAAGGCGACTTGGTTCCCCAAATGTCATTCTTCTATGTTGAAGCGTTCGTTTCCAGTAACAGTTTGAATTTTTAGGTTTCACTCTGTTTTCTCCTGTATTGATAGATGTATTTGGAACTCTGAATCCAACACGGTTTGTGCTAGCTTCTTGAAACTTGACACAATAAAGTAGTTTCACGTTCTATCTCTATGTTTTGTTTCCTCTTGATGTAGCCCTAAGCAGTGACTGGCGAGAAACACTTTCATGGAAAGGGGTTGCCAGGCTTCCCAAAATTATGAATCTCCAGAAATCTCAGCAAATATTTTTTCACCCAAACTGGATGATACTTTCAGGTAATGATCAGTACACTAAGGCGACTTGGTTCCCCAAATGTCGTTCTTCTATGTTGAAGCGTTCGTTTCCAGTAACAGTTTGAATTTTTAGGTTTCACTCTGTTTTCTCCTATATTGATAGATGTATTTGGAACTCTAAATCCAACACGGTTTGTGCTAGCTTCTTGAAACTTGACACAATAAAGTAGTTTCACGTTCTATCTCTATGTTTTGTTTCCTCTTGATGTAGCCCTAAGCAGTGACTGGCGAGAAACACTTTCATGGAAAGGGGTTGCCGGGCTTCTCAAAATTACGAATCTCCAGAAATCTCAGCAAATATTTTTTCACCCAAACTGGATGATACTTTCAGGTAATGATCAGTACACTAAGGCGACATGGTTCCTCAAATTTCGTTCTTCTATGTTGAAGCGTTCGTTTCCAGTAACAGTTTGAATTTTTAGGTTTCACTCTGTTTTCTCCTATATTAATAGATGTATTTGGAACTCTAAATCCAACACGGTTTGTGCTAGCTTCTTGAAACTTGACACAATAAAGTAGTTTCACGTTCTATCTCTATGTTTTGTTTCCTCTTGATGTAGCCCTAAGCAGTGACTGGCGAGAAACACTTTCATGGAAAGGGGTTGCCAGGCTTCCCAAAATTACGAATCTCCAGAAATCTCAGCAAATATTTTTTCACCCAAACTGGATGATACTTTCAGGTAATGATCAGTACACTAAGGCGACTTGGTTCCCCAAATGTCATTCTTCTATGTTGAAGCGTTCGTTTCCAGTAACAGTTTGAATTTTAGGTTTCACTCTGTTTTCTCCTGTATTGATAGATGTATTTGGAACTCTGAATCCAACACGGTTTGTGCTAGTTTCTTGAAACTTGACACAATAAAGTAGTTTCACGTTCTATCTCTATGTTTTGTTTCCTCTTGATGTAGCCCTAAGCAGTGACTGGCGAGAAACACTTTCATGGAAAGGGGTTGCCAGGCTTCCCAAAATTACGAATCTCCAGAAATCTCAGCAAATATTTTTTCACCCAAACTGGATGATACTTTCAGGTAATGATCAGTACACTAAGGCGACTTGGTTCCCCAAATGTCGTTCTTCTATGTTGAAGCGTTCCTTTCCAGTAACAGTTTGAATTTTTAGGTTTCACTCTGTTTTCTCCTATATTGATAGATGTATTTGGAACTCTAAATCCAACACGGTTTGTGCTAGCTTCTTGAAACTTGACACAATAAAGTAGTTTCACGTTCTATCTCTATGTTTTGTTTCCTCTTGATGTAGCCCTAAGCAGTGACTGGCGAGAAACACTTTCATGGAAAGGGGTTGCCGGGCTTCCCAAAATTACGAATCTCCAGAAATCTCAGCAAATATTTTTTCACCCAAACAGGATGATACTTTCAGGTAATGATCAGTACACTCTAGTGACTTGGTTCCCCAAATTTCGTTTTTCTATGTTAAAGCGTTCGTTTCCAGTAACAGTTTGAATTTTTAGGTTTCACTCTGTTTTCTCCTATATTGATAGAAGTATTTGGAACTCTAAATCCAACACGGTTTGTGCTAGCTTCTTGAAACTTGACACAATAAAGTAGTTTCACGTTCTATCTCTATGTTTTGTTTCCTCTTGATGTAGCCCTAAGCAGTGACTGGCGAGAAACACTTTCATGGAAAGGGGTTGCCAGGCTTCCCAAAATTACGAATCTCCAGAAATCTCAGCAAATATTTTTTCACCCAACTGGATGATACTTTCAGGTAATGATCAGTACACTAAGGCGACTTGGTTCCCCAAATGTCGTTCTTCTATGTTGAAGCGTTCGTTTCCAGTAACAGTTTGAATTTTTAGGTTTCACTCTGTTTTCTCCTATATTGATAGATGTATTTGGAACTCTAAATCCAACACGGTTTGTGCTAGCTTCTTGAAACTTGACACAATAAAGTAGTTTCACGTTCTATCTCTATGTTTTGTTTCCTCTTGATGTAGCGCTAACAGTGACTGGCGAGAAACACTTTCATGGAAAGGGTTTGCCAGGCTTCCCAAATATACGAATCTCCAGAAATCTCAGCAAATATTTTTTGACCCAAACTGGATGATACTTTCAGGTAATGATCAGTACACTAAGGCGACTTGGTTCCCCAAATGTCGTTCTTCTATGTTGAAGCGTTCGTTTCCAGTAACAGTTTGAATTTTTAGGTTTCACTCTGTTTTCTCCTATATTGATAGATGTATTTGGAACGCTAAATCCAACACGGTTTGTGCTAGCTTTTTGAAACTTGACACAATAAAGTAGTTTCACGTTCTATCACTATGTTTTGTTTCCTCTTGATGTAGCCCTAAGCAGTGACTGGCGAGAAACACTTTCATGGAAAGGGGTTGCCAGGCTTCCCAAAATTACGAATCTCCAGAAATCTCAGCAAATATTTTTTCACCCAAACTGGATGATACTTTCAGGTAATGATCAGTACACTAAGGCGACTTGGTTCCCCAAATGTCATTCTTCTATGTTGAAGCGTTCGTTTCCAGTAACAGTTTGAATTTTTAGGTTTCACTCTGTTTTCTCCTGTATTGATAGATGTATTTGGAACTCTGAATCCAACACGGTTTGTGCTAGCTTCTTGAAACTTGACACAATAAAGTAGTTTCACGTTCTATCTCTATGTTTTGTTTCCTCTTGATGTAGCCCTAACAGTGACTGGCGAGAAACACTTTCATGGAAAGGGGTTGCCAGGCTTCCCAAATATACGAATCTCCAGAAATCTCAGCAAATATTTTTTCACCCAAACAGGATGATACTTTCAGGTAATGATCAGTACACTAAGGCGACTTGGTTCCCCAAATGTCGTTCTTCTATGTTGAAGCGTTCGTTTCCAGTAACAGTTTGAATTTTTAGGTTTCACTCTGTTTTCTCCTATATTGATAGATGTATTTGGAACTCTAAATCCAACACGGTTTGTGCTAGCTTCTTGAAACTTGACACAATAAAGTAGTTTCACGTTCTATCTCTATGTTTTGTTTCCTCTTGATGTAGCCCTAAGCAGTGACTGGCGAGAAACACTTTCATGGAAAGGGGTTGCCGGGCTTCCCAAAATTACGAATCTCCAGAAATCTCAGCAAATATTTTTTCACCCAAACAGGATGATACTTTCAGGTAATGATCAGTACACTAAGGTGACTTGGTTCCCCAAATTTCGTTTTTCTATGTTAAAGCGTTCGTTTCCAGTAACAGTTTGAATTTTTAGGTTTCACTCTGTTTTCTCCTATATTGATAGAAGTATTTGGAACTCTAAATCCAACACGGTTTGTGCTAGCTTCTTGAAACTTGACACAATAAAGTAGTTTCACGTTCTATCTCTATGTTTTGTTTCCTCTTGATGTAGCGCTAACAGTGACTGGCGAGAAACACTTTCATGGAAAGGGTTTGCCAGGCTTCCCAAATATATGAATCTCCAGAAATCTCAGCAAATATTTTTTGACCCAAACTGGATGATACTTTCAGGTAATGATCAGTACACTAAGGCGACTTGGTTCCCCAAATGTCGTTCTTCTATGTTGAAGCGTTCGTTTCCAGTAACAGTTTGAATTTTTAGGTTTCACTCTGTTTTCTCCTATATTGATAGATGTATTTGGAACGCTAAATCCAACACGGTTTGTGCTAGCTTCTTGAAACTTGACACAATAAAGTAGTTTCACGTTCTATCTCTATGTTTTGTTTCCTCTTGATGTAGCCCTAAGCAGTGACTGGCGAGAAACACTTTCATGGAAAGGGGTTGCCAGGCTTCCCAAAATTATGAATCTCCAGAAATCTCAGCAAATATTTTTTCACCCAAACTGGATGATACTTTCAGGTAATGATCAGTACACTAAGGCGACTTGGTTCCCCAAATGTCGTTCTTCTATGTTGAAGCGTTCGTTTCCAGTAACAGTTTGAATTTTTAGGTTTCACTCTGTTTTCTCCTATATTGATAGATGTATTTGGAACTCTAAATCCAACACGGTTTGTGCTAGCTTCTTGAAACTTGACACAATAAAGTAGTTTCACGTTCTATCTCTATGTTTTGTTTCCTCTTGATGTAGCCCTAAGCAGTGACTGGCGAGAAACACTTTCATGGAAAGGGGTTGCCGGGCTTCTCAAAATTACGAATCTCCAGAAATCTCAGCAAATATTTTTTCACCCAAACTGGATGATACTTTCAGGTAATGATCAGTACACTAAGGCGACATGGTTCCTCAAATTTCGTTCTTCTATGTTGAAGCGTTCGTTTCCAGTAACAGTTTGAATTTTTAGGTTTCACTCTGTTTTCTCCTATATTAATAGATGTATTTGGAACTCTAAATCCAACACGGTTTGTGCTAGCTTCTTGAAACTTGACACAATAAAGTAGTTTCACGTTCTATCTCTATGTTTTGTTTCCTCTTGATGTAGCCCTAAGCAGTGACTGGCGAGAAACACTTTCATGGAAAGGGGTTGCCAGGCTTCCCAAAATTACGAATCTCCAGAAATCTCAGCAAATAATTTTTCACCCAAACTGGATGATACTTTCAGGTAATGATCAGTACACTAAGGCGACTTGGTTCCCCAAATGTCATTCTTCTATGTTGAAGCGTTCGTTTCCAGTAACAGTTTGAATTTTAGGTTTCACTCTGTTTTCTCCTGTATTGATAGATGTATTTGGAACTCTGAATCCAACACGGTTTGTGCTAGTTTCTTGAAACTTGACACAATAAAGTAGTTTCACGTTCTATCTCTATGTTTTGTTTCCTCTTGATGTAGCCCTAAGCAGTGACTGGCGAGAAACACTTTCATGGAAAGGGGTTGCCAGGCTTCCCAAAATTACGAATCTCCAGAAATCTCAGCAAATATTTTTTCACCCAAACTGGATGATACTTTCAGGTAATGATCAGTACACTAAGGCGACTTGGTTCCCCAAATGTCGTTCTTCTATGTTGAAGCGTTCCTTTCCAGTAACAGTTTGAATTTTTAGGTTTCACTCTGTTTTCTCCTATATTGATAGATGTATTTGGAACTCTAAATCCAACACGGTTTGTGCTAGCTTCTTGAAACTTGACACAATAAAGTAGTTTCACGTTCTATCTCTATGTTTTGTTTCCTCTTGATGTAGCCCTAAGCAGTGACTGGCGAGAAACACTTTCATGGAAAGGGGTTGCCGGGCTTCCCAAAATTACGAATCTCCAGAAATCTCAGCAAATATTTTTTCACCCAAACAGGATGATACTTTCAGGTAATGATCAGTACACTCTAGTGACTTGGTTCCCCAAATTTCGTTTTTCTATTTTAAAGCGTTCGTTTCCAGTAACAGTTTGAATTTTTAGGTTTCACTCTGTTTTCTCCTATATTGATAGAAGTATTTGGAACTCTAAATCCAACACGGTTTGTGCTAGCTTCTTGAAACTTGACACAATAAAGTAGTTTCACGTTCTATCTCTATGTTTTGTTTCCTCTTGATGTAGCCCTAAGCAGTGACTGGCGAGAAACACTTTCATGGAAAGGGGTTGCCAGGCTTCCCAAAATTACGAATCTCCAGAAATCTCAGCAAATATTTTTTCACCCAACTGGATGATACTTTCAGGTAATGATCAGTACACTAAGG
Organism: Spermophilus citellus; assembly: GCF_964194105.1. NCBI lineage: Eukaryota > Metazoa > Chordata > Mammalia > Rodentia > Sciuridae > Spermophilus > Spermophilus citellus. The sequence continues at coordinate 6,702,809 of NC_138188.1, read as the reverse complement.
CGACTTGGTTCCCCAAATGTCGTTCTTCTATGTTGAAGCGTTCGTTTCCAGTAACAGTTTGAATTTTTAGGTTTCACTCTGTTTTCTCCTATATTGATAGATGTATTTGGAACTCTAAATCCAACACGGTTTGTGCTAGCTTCTTGAAACTTGACACAATAAAGTAGTTTCACGTTCTATCTCTATGTTTTGTTTCCTCTTGATGTAGCGCTAACAGTGACTGGCGAGAAACACTTTCATGGAAAGGGTTTGCCAGGCTTCCCAAATATACGAATCTCCAGAAATCTCAGCAAATATTTTTTGACCCAAACTGGATGATACTTTCAGGTAATGATCAGTACACTAAGGCGACTTGGTTCCCCAAATGTCGTTCTTCTATGTTGAAGCGTTCGTTTCCAGTAACAGTTTGAATTTTTAGGTTTCACTCTGTTTTCTCCTATATTGATAGATGTATTTGGAACGCTAAATCCAACACGGTTTGTGCTAGCTTTTTGAAACTTGACACAATAAAGTAGTTTCACGTTCTATCACTATGTTTTGTTTCCTCTTGATGTAGCCCTAAGCAGTGACTGGCGAGAAACACTTTCATGGAAAGGGGTTGCCAGGCTTCCCAAAATTACGAATCTCCAGAAATCTCAGCAAATATTTTTTCACCCAAACTGGATGATACTTTCAGGTAATGATCAGTACACTAAGGCGACTTGGTTCCCCAAATGTCATTCTTCTATGTTGAAGCGTTCGTTTCCAGTAACAGTTTGAATTTTTAGGTTTCACTCTGTTTTCTCCTGTATTGATAGATGTATTTGGAACTCTGAATCCAACACGGTTTGTGCTAGCTTCTTGAAACTTGACACAATAAAGTAGTTTCACGTTCTATCTCTATGTTTTGTTTCCTCTTGATGTAGCCCTAACAGTGACTGGCGAGAAACACTTTCATGGAAAGGGGTTGCCAGGCTTCCCAAATATACGAATCTCCAGAAATCTCAGCAAATATTTTTTCACCCAAACAGGATGATACTTTCAGGTAATGATCAGTACACTAAGGCGACTTGGTTCCCCAAATGTCGTTCTTCTATGTTGAAGCGTTCGTTTCCAGTAACAGTTTGAATTTTTAGGTTTCACTCTGTTTTCTCCTATATTGATAGATGTATTTGGAACTCTAAATCCAACACGGTTTGTGCTAGCTTCTTGAAACTTGACACAATAAAGTAGTTTCACGTTCTATCTCTATGTTTTGTTTCCTCTTGATGTAGCCCTAAGCAGTGACTGGCGAGAAACACTTTCATGGAAAGGGGTTGCCGGGCTTCCCAAAATTACGAATCTCCAGAAATCTCAGCAAATATTTTTTCACCCAAACAGGATGATACTTTCAGGTAATGATCAGTACACTAAGGTGACTTGGTTCCCCAAATTTCGTTTTTCTATGTTAAAGCGTTCGTTTCCAGTAACAGTTTGAATTTTTAGGTTTCACTCTGTTTTCTCCTATATTGATAGAAGTATTTGGAACTCTAAATCCAACACGGTTTGTGCTAGCTTCTTGAAACTTGACACAATAAAGTAGTTTCACGTTCTATCTCTATGTTTTGTTTCCTCTTGATGTAGCGCTAACAGTGACTGGCGAGAAACACTTTCATGGAAAGGGTTTGCCAGGCTTCCCAAATATACGAATCTCCAGAAATCTCAGCAAATATTTTTTGACCCAAACTGGATGATACTTTCAGGTAATGATCAGTACACTAAGGCGACTTGGTTCCCCAAATGTCGTTCTTCTATGTTGAAGCGTTCGTTTCCAGTAACAGTTTGAATTTTTAGGTTTCACTCTGTTTTCTCCTATATTGATAGATGTATTTGGAACGCTAAATCCAACACGGTTTGTGCTAGCTTCTTGAAACTTGACACAATAAAGTAGTTTCACGTTCTATCTCTATGTTTTGTTTCCTCTTGATGTAGCCCTAAGCAGTGACTGGCGAGAAACACTTTCATGGAAAGGGGTTGCCAGGCTTCCCAAAATTACGAATCTACACAAATCTCAGCAAATATTTTTTCACCCAAACTGGATGATACTTTCAGGTAATGATCAGTACACTAAGGCGACTTGGTTTCCCAAATGTCGTTCTTCTATGTTGAAGCGTTCGTTTCCAGTAACAGTTTGAATTTTTAGGTTTCACTCTGTTTTCTCCTATATTGATAGATGTATTTGGAACTCTAAATCCAACACGGTTTGTGCTAGCTTCTTGAAACTTGACACAATAAAGTAGTTTCACGTTCTATCTCTATATTTTGTTTCCTCTTGATGTAGCCCTAACAGTGACTGGCGAGAAACACTTTCATGGAAAGGGGTTGCCAGGCTTCCCAAAATTACGAATCTCCAGAAATCTCAGCAAATATTTTTTCACCCAAACTGGATGATACTTTCAGGTAATGATCAGTACACTAAGGCGACTTGGTTCCCCAAATATCGTTCTTCTATGTTGAAGCGTTCGTTTCCAGTAACAGTTTGAATTTTTAGGTTTCACTCTGTTTTCTCCTATATTGATAGATGTATTTGGAACTCTAAATCCAACACGGTTTGTGCTAGCTTCTTGAAACTTGACACAATAAAGTAGTTTCACGTTCTATCTCTATGTATTGTTTCCTCTTGATGTAGCCCTAAGCAGTGACTGGCGAGAAACACTTTCATGGAAAGGGGTTGCCAGGCTTCCCAAAATTACGAATCTCCAGAAATCTCAGCAAATATTTTTTCACCCAAACTGGATGATACTTTCAGGTAATGATCAGTACACTAAGGCGACTTGGTTCCCCAAATGTCATTCTTCTATGTTGAAGCGTTCGTTTCCAGTAACAGTTTGAATTTTTAGGTTTCACTCTGTTTTCTCCTGTATTGATAGATGTATTTGGAACTCTGAATCCAACACGGTTTGTGCTAGCTTCTTGAAACTTGACACAATAAAGTAGTTTCACGTTCTATCTCTATGTTTTGTTTCCTCTTGATGTAGCCCTAAGCAGTGACTGGCGAGAAACACTTTCATGGAAAGGGGTTGCCAGGCTTCCCAAAATTATGAATCTCCAGAAATCTCAGCAAATATTTTTTCACCCAAACTGGATGATACTTTCAGGTAATGATCAGTACACTAAGGCGACTTGGTTCCCCAAATGTCGTTCTTCTATGTTGAAGCGTTCGTTTCCAGTAACAGTTTGAATTTTTAGGTTTCACTCTGTTTTCTCCTATATTGATAGATGTATTTGGAACTCTAAATCCAACACGGTTTGTGCTAGCTTCTTGAAACTTGACACAATAAAGTAGTTTCACGTTCTATCTCTATGTTTTGTTTCCTCTTGATGTAGCCCTAAGCAGTGACTGGCGAGAAACACTTTCATGGAAAGGGGTTGCCGGGCTTCTCAAAATTACGAATCTCCAGAAATCTCAGCAAATATTTTTTCACCCAAACTGGATGATACTTTCAGGTAATGATCAGTACACTAAGGCGACATGGTTCCTCAAATTTCGTTCTTCTATGTTGAAGCGTTCGTTTCCAGTAACAGTTTGAATTTTTAGGTTTCACTCTGTTTTCTCCTATATTAATAGATGTATTTGGAACTCTAAATCCAACACGGTTTGTGCTAGCTTCTTGAAACTTGACACAATAAAGTAGTTTCACGTTCTATCTCTATGTTTTGTTTCCTCTTGATGTAGCCCTAAGCAGTGACTGGCGAGAAACACTTTCATGGAAAGGGGTTGCCAGGCTTCCCAAAATTACGAATCTCCAGAAATCTCAGCAAATATTTTTTCACCCAAACTGGATGATACTTTCAGGTAATGATCAGTACACTAAGGCGACTTGGTTCCCCAAATGTCATTCTTCTATGTTGAAGCGTTCGTTTCCAGTAACAGTTTGAATTTTAGGTTTCACTCTGTTTTCTCCTGTATTGATAGATGTATTTGGAACTCTGAATCCAACACGGTTTGTGCTAGTTTCTTGAAACTTGACACAATAAAGTAGTTTCACGTTCTATCTCTATGTTTTGTTTCCTCTTGATGTAGCCCTAAGCAGTGACTGGCGAGAAACACTTTCATGGAAAGGGGTTGCCAGGCTTCCCAAAATTACGAATCTCCAGAAATCTCAGCAAATATTTTTTCACCCAAACTGGATGATACTTTCAGGTAATGATCAGTACACTAAGGCGACTTGGTTCCCCAAATGTCGTTCTTCTATGTTGAAGCGTTCCTTTCCAGTAACAGTTTGAATTTTTAGGTTTCACTCTGTTTTCTCCTATATTGATAGATGTATTTGGAACTCTAAATCCAACACGGTTTGTGCTAGCTTCTTGAAACTTGACACAATAAAGTAGTTTCACGTTCTATCTCTATGTTTTGTTTCCTCTTGATGTAGCCCTAAGCAGTGACTGGCGAGAAACACTTTCATGGAAAGGGGTTGCCGGGCTTCCCAAAATTACGAATCTCCAGAAATCTCAGCAAATATTTTTTCACCCAAACAGGATGATACTTTCAGGTAATGATCAGTACACTCTAGTGACTTGGTTCCCCAAATTTCGTTTTTCTATGTTAAAGCGTTCGTTTCCAGTAACAGTTTGAATTTTTAGGTTTCACTCTGTTTTCTCCTATATTGATAGATGTATTTGGAACTCTAAATCCAACACGGTTTGTGCTAGCTTCTTGAAACTTGACACAATAAAGTAGTTTCACGTTCTATCTCTATGTTTTGTTTCCTCTTGATGTAGCCCTAAGCAGTGACTGGCGAGAAACACTTTCATGGAAAGGGGTTGCCAGGCTTCCCAAAATTACGAATCTCCAGAAATCTCAGCAAATATTTTTTCACCCAACTGGATGATACTTTCAGGTAATGATCAGTACACTAAGGCGACTTGGTTCCCCAAATGTCGTTCTTCTATGTTGAAGCGTTCGTTTCCAGTAACAGTTTGAATTTTTAGGTTTCACTCTGTTTTCTCCTATATTGATAGATGTATTTGGAACTCTAAATCCAACACGGTTTGTGCTAGCTTCTTGAAACTTGACACAATAAAGTAGTTTCACGTTCTATCTCTATGTTTTGTTTCCTCTTGATGTAGCGCTAACAGTGACTGGCGAGAAACACTTTCATGGAAAGGGTTTGCCAGGCTTCCCAAATATACGAATCTCCAGAAATCTCAGCAAATATTTTTTGACCCAAACTGGATGATACTTTCAGGTAATGATCAGTACACTAAGGCGACTTGGTTCCCCAAATGTCGTTCTTCTATGTTGAAGCGTTCGTTTCCAGTAACAGTTTGAATTTTTAGGTTTCACTCTGTTTTCTCCTATATTGATAGATGTATTTGGAACTCTAAATCCAACACGGTTTGTGCTAGCTTCTTGAAACTTGACACAATAAAGTAGTTTCACGTTCTATCTCTATGTTTTGTTTCCTCTTGATGTAGCCCTAAGCAGTGACTGGCGAGAAACACTTTCATGGAAAGGGGTTGCCGGGCTTCCCAAAATTACGAATCTCCAGAAATCTCAGCAAATATTTTTTCACCCAAACAGGATGATACTTTCAGGTAATGATCAGTACACTAAGGTGACTTGGTTCCCCAAATTTCGTTTTTCTATGTTAAAGCGTTCGTTTCCAGTAACAGTTTGAATTTTTAGGTTTCACTCTGTTTTCTCCTATATTGATAGAAGTATTTGGAACTCTAAATCCAACACGGTTTGTGCTAGCTTCTTGAAACTTGACACAATAAAGTAGTTTCACGTTCTATCTCTATGTTTTGTTTCCTCTTGATGTAGCCCTAAGCAGTGACTGGCGAGAAACACTTTCATGGAAAGGGGTTGCCAGGCTTCCCAAAATTACGAATCTCCAGAAATCTCAGCAAATATTTTTTCACCCAACTGGATGATACTTTCAGGTAATGATCAGTACACTAAGGCGACTTGGTTCCCCAAATGTCGTTCTTCTATGTTGAAGCGTTCGTTTCCAGTAACAGTTTGAATTTTTAGGTTTCACTCTGTTTTCTCCTATATTGATAGATGTATTTGGAACGCTAAATCCAACACGGTTTGTGCTAGCTTCTTGAAACTTGACACAATAAAGTAGTTTCACGTTCTATCTCTATGTTTTGTTTCCTCTTGATGTAGCGCTAACAGTGACTGGCGAGAAACACTTTCATGGAAAGGGTTTGCCAGGCTTCCCAAATATACGAATCTCCAGAAATCTCAGCAAATATTTTTTGACCCAAACTGGATGATACTTTCAGGTAATGATCAGTACACTAAGGCGACTTGGTTCCCCAAATGTCGTTCTTCTATGTTGAAGCGTTCGTTTCCAGTAACAGTTTGAATTTTTAGGTTTCACTCTGTTTTCTCCTATATTGATAGATGTATTTGGAACGCTAAATCCAACACGGTTTGTGCTAGCTTCTTGAAACTTGACACAATAAAGTAGTTTCACGTTCTATCTCTATGTTTTGTTTCCTCTTGATGTAGCCCTAACAGTGACTGGCGAGAAACACTTTCATGGAAAGGGGTTGCCAGGCTTCCCAAAATTACGAATCTCCAGAAATCTCAGCAAATATTTTTTCACCCAAACAGGATGATACTTTCAGGTAATGATCAGTACACTCTAGTGACTTGGTTCCCCAAATTTCGTTTTTCTATGTTAAAGCGTTCGTTTCCAGTAACAGTTTGAATTTTTAGGTTTCACTCTGTTTTCTCCTATATTGATAGAAGTATTTGGAACTCTAAATCCAACACGGTTTGTGCTAGCTTCTTGAAACTTGACACAATAAAGTAGTTTCACGTTCTATCTCTATGTTTTGTTTCCTCTTGATGTAGCCCTAAGCAGTGACTGGCGAGAAACACTTTCATGGAAAGGGGTTGCCAGGCTTCCCAAAATTACGAATCTCCAGAAATCTCAGCAAATATTTTTTCACCCAACTGGATGATACTTTCAGGTAATGATCAGTACACTAAGGCGACTTGGTTCCCCAAATGTCGTTCTTCTATGTTGAAGCGTTCGTTTCCAGTAACAGTTTGAATTTTTAGGTTTCACTCTGTTTTCTCCTATATTGATAGATGTATTTGGAACTCTAAATCCAACACGGTTTGTGCTAGCTTCTTGAAACTTGACACAATAAAGTAGTTTCACGTTCTATCTCTATGTTTTGTTTCCTCTTGATGTAGCGCTAACAGTGACTGGCGAGAAACACTTTCATGGAAAGGGTTTGCCAGGCTTCCCAAATATACGAATCTCCAGAAATCTCAGCAAATATTTTTTGACCCAAACTGGATGATACTTTCAGGTAATGATCAGTACACTAAGGCGACTTGGTTCCCCAAATGTCGTTCTTCTATGTTGAAGCGTTCGTTTCCAGTAACAGTTTGAATTTTTAGGTTTCACTCTGTTTTCTCCTATATTGATAGATGTATTTGGAACGCTAAATCCAACACGGTTTGTGCTAGCTTCTTGAAACTTGACACAATAAAGTAGTTTCACGTTCTATCACTATGTTTTGTTTCCTCTTGATGTAGCCCTAAGCAGTGACTGGCGAGAAACACTTTCATGGAAAGGGGTTGCCAGGCTTCCCAAAATTACGAATCTCCAGAAATCTCAGCAAATATTTTTTCACCCAAACTGGATGATACTTTCAGGTAATGATCAGTACACTAAGGCGACTTGGTTTCCCAAATGTCGTTCTTCTATGTTGAAGCGTTCGTTTCCAGTAACAGTTTGAATTTTTAGGTTTCACTCTGTTTTCTCCTATATTGATAGATGTATTTGGAACTCTAAATCCAACACGGTTTGTGCTAGCTTCTTGAAACTTGACACAATAAAGTAGTTTCACGTTCTATCTCTATGTTTTGTTTCCTCTTGATGTAGCCCTAAGCAGTGACTGGCGAGAAACACTTTCATGGAAAGGGGTTGCCGGGCTTCCCAAAATTACGAATCTCCAGAAATCTCAGCAAATATTTTTTCACCCAAACAGGATGATACTTTCAGGTAATGATCAGTACACTAAGGTGACTTGGTTCCCCAAATTTCGTTTTTCTATGTTAAAGCGTTCGTTTCCAGTAACAGTTTGAATTTTTAGGTTTCACTCTGTTTTCTCCTATATTGATAGAAGTATTTGGAACTCTAAATCCAACACGGTTTGTGCTAGCTTCTTGAAACTTGACACAATAAAGTAGTTTCACGTTCTATCTCTATGTTTTGTTTCCTCTTGATGTAGCCCTAAGCAGTGACTGGCGAGAAACACTTTCATGGAAAGGGGTTGCCAGGCTTCCCAAAATTACGAATCTCCAGAAATCTCAGCAAATATTTTTTCACCCAACTGGATGATACTTTCAGGTAATGATCAGTACACTAAGGCGACTTGGTTCCCCAAATGTCGTTCTTCTATGTTGAAGCGTTCGTTTCCAGTAACAGTTTGAATTTTTAGGTTTCACTCTGTTTTCTCCTATATTGATAGATGTATTTGGAACTCTAAATCCAACACGGTTTGTGCTAGCTTCTTGAAACTTGACACAATAAAGTAGTTTCACGTTCTATCTCTATGTTTTGTTTCCTCTTGATGTAGCGCTAACAGTGACTGGCGAGAAACACTTTCATGGAAAGGGTTTGCCAGGCTTCCCAAATATACGAATCTCCAGAAATCTCAGCAAATATTTTTTGACCCAAACTGGATGATACTTTCAGGTAATGATCAGTACACTAAGGCGACTTGGTTCCCCAAATGTCGTTCTTCTATGTTGAAGCGTTCGTTTCCAGTAACAGTTTGAATTTTTAGGTTTCACTCTGTTTTCTCCTATATTGATAGATGTATTTGGAACGCTAAATCCAACACGGTTTGTGCTAGCTTCTTGAAACTTGACACAATAAAGTAGTTTCACGTTCTATCACTATGTTTTGTTTCCTCTTGATGTAGCCCTAAGCAGTGACTGGCGAGAAACACTTTCATGGAAAGGGGTTGCCAGGCTTCCCAAAATTACGAATCTCCAGAAATCTCAGCAAATATTTTTTCACCCAAACTGGATGATACTTTCAGGTAATGATCAGTACACTAAGGCGACTTGGTTTCCCAAATGTCGTTCTTCTATGTTGAAGCGTTCGTTTCCAGTAACAGTTTGAATTTTTAGGTTTCACTCTGTTTTCTCCTATATTGATAGATGTATTTGGAACTCTAAATCCAACACGGTTTGTGCTAGCTTCTTGAAACTTGACACAATAAAGTAGTTTCACGTTCTATCTCTATGTTTTGTTTCCTCTTGATGTAGCCCTAAGCAGTGACTGGCGAGAAACACTTTCATGGAAAGGGGTTGCCGGGCTTCCCAAAATTACGAATCTCCAGAAATCTCAGCAAATATTTTTTCACCCAAACAGGATGATACTTTCAGGTAATGATCAGTACACTAAGGTGACTTGGTTCCCCAAATTTCGTTTTTCTATGTTAAAGCGTTCGTTTCCAGTAACAGTTTGAATTTTTAGGTTTCACTCTGTTTTCTCCTATATTGATAGAAGTATTTGGAACTCTAAATCCAACACGGTTTGTGCTAGCTTCTTGAAACTTGACACAATAAAGTAGTTTCACGTTCTATCTCTATGTTTTGTTTCCTCTTGATGTAGCCCTAAGCAGTGACTGGCGAGAAACACTTTCATGGAAAGGGGTTGCCAGGCTTCCCAAAATTACGAATCTCCAGAAATCTCAGCAAATATTTTTTCACCCAACTGGATGATACTTTCAGGTAATGATCAGTACACTAAGGCGACTTGGTTCCCCAAATGTCGTTCTTCTATGTTGAAGCGTTCGTTTCCAGTAACAGTTTGAATTTTTAGGTTTCACTCTGTTTTCTCCTATATTGATAGATGTATTTGGAACTCTAAATCCAACACGGTTTGTGCTAGCTTCTTGAAACTTGACACAATAAAGTAGTTTCACGTTCTATCTCTATGTTTTGTTTCCTCTTGATGTAGCGCTAACAGTGACTGGCGAGAAACACTTTCATGGAAAGGGTTTGCCAGGCTTCCCAAATATACGAATCTCCAGAAATCTCAGCAAATATTTTTTGACCCAAACTGGATGATACTTTCAGGTAATGATCAGTACACTAAGGCGACTTGGTTCCCCAAATGTCGTTCTTCTATGTTGAAGCGTTCGTTTCCAGTAACAGTTTGAATTTTTAGGTTTCACTCTGTTTTCTCCTATATTGATAGATGTATTTGGAACGCTAAATCCAACACGGTTTGTGCTAGCTTCTTGAAACTTGACACAATAAAGTAGTTTCACGTTCTATCTCTATGTTTTGTTTCCTCTTGATGTAGCCCTAACAGTGACTGGCGAGAAACACTTTCATGGAAAGGGGTTGCCAGGCTTCCCAAAATTACGAAACTCCAGAAATCTCAGCAAATATTTTTTCACCCAAACAGGATGATACTTTCAGGTAATGATCAGTACACTAAGGTGACTTGGTTCCCCAAATTTCGTTTTTCTATGTTAAAGCGTTCGTTTCCAGTAACAGTTTGAATTTTTAGGTTTCACTCTGTTTTCTCCTATATTGATAGAAGTATTTGGAACTCTAAATCCAACACGGTTTGTGCTAGCTTCTTGAAACTTGACACAATAAAGTAGTTTCACGTTCTATCTCTATGTTTTGTTTCCTCTTGATGTAGCCCTAAGCAGTGACTGGCGAGAAACACTTTCATGGAAAGGGGTTGCCAGGCTTCCCAAAATTACGAATCTCCAGAAATCTCAGCAAATATTTTTTCACCCAACTGGATGATACTTTCAGGTAATGATCAGTACACTAAGGCGACTTGGTTCCCCAAATGTCGTTCTTCTATGTTGAAGCGTTCGTTTCCAGTAACAGTTTGAATTTTTAGGTTTCACTCTGTTTTCTCCTATATTGATAGATGTATTTGGAACGCTAAATCCAACACGGTTTGTGCTAGCTTCTTGAAACTTGACACAATAAAGTAGTTTCACGTTCTATCTCTATGTTTTGTTTCCTCTTGATGTAGCGCTAACAGTGACTGGCGAGAAACACTTTCATGGAAAGGGTTTGCCAGGCTTCCCAAATATACGAATCTCCAGAAATCTCAGCAAATATTTTTTGACCCAAACTGGATGATACTTTCAGGTAATGATCAGTACACTAAGGCGACTTGGTTCCCCAAATGTCGTTCTTCTATGTTGAAGCGTTCGTTTCCAGTAACAGTTTGAATTTTTAGGTTTCACTCTGTTTTCTCCTATATTGATAGATGTATTTGGAACGCTAAATCCAACACGGTTTGTGCTAGCTTCTTGAAACTTGACACAATAAAGTAGTTTCACGTTCTATCTCTATGTTTTGTTTCCTCTTGATGTAGCCCTAACAGTGACTGGCGAGAAACACTTTCATGGAAAGGGGTTGCCAGGCTTCCCAAAATTACGAATCTCCGGAAATCTCAGCAAATATTTTTTCACCCAAACAGGATGATACTTTCAGGTAATGATCAGTACACTCTAGTGACTTGGTTCCCCAAATTTCGTTTTTCTATGTTAAAGCGTTCGTTTCCAGTAACAGTTTGAATTTTTAGGTTTCACTCTGTTTTCTCCTATATTGATAGAAGTATTTGGAACTCTAAATCCAACACGGTTTGTGCTAGCTTCTTGAAACTTGACACAATAAAGTAGTTTCACGTTCTATCTCTATGTTTTGTTTCCTCTTGATGTAGCCCTAAGCAGTGACTGGCGAGAAACACTTTCATGGAAAGGGGTTGCCAGGCTTCCCAAAATTACGAATCTCCAGAAATCTCAGCAAATATTTTTTCACCCAACTGGATGATACTTTCAGGTAATGATCAGTACACTAAGGCGACTTGGTTCCCCAAATGTCGTTCTTCTATGTTGAAGCGTTCGTTTCCAGTAACAGTTTGAATTTTTAGGTTTCACTCTGTTTTCTCCTATATTGATAGATGTATTTGGAACTCTAAATCCAACACGGTTTGTGCTAGCTTCTTGAAACTTGACACAATAAAGTAGTTTCACGTTCTATCTCTATGTTTTGTTTCCTCTTGATGTAGCGCTAACAGTGACTGGCGAGAAACACTTTCATGGAAAGGGTTTGCCAGGCTTCCCAAATATACGAATCTCCAGAAATCTCAGCAAATATTTTTTGACCCAAACTGGATGATACTTTCAGGTAATGATCAGTACACTAAGGCGACTTGGTTCCCCAAATGTCGTTCTTCTATGTTGAAGCGTTCGTTTCCAGTAACAGTTTGAATTTTTAGGTTTCACTCCGTTTTCTCCTATATTGATAGATGTATTTGGAATGCTAAATCCAACACGGTTTGTGCTAGCTTCTTGAAACTTGACACAATAAAGTAGTTTCACGTTCTATCACTATGTTTTGTTTCCTCTTGATGTAGCCCTAAGCAGTGACTGGCGAGAAACACTTTCATGGAAAGGGGTTGCCAGGCTTCCCAAAATTACGAATCTCCAGAAATCTCAGCAAATATTTTTTCACCCAAACTGGATGATACTTTCAGGTAATGATCAGTACACTAAGGCGACTTGGTTTCCCAAATGTCGTTCTTCTATGTTGAAGCGTTCGTTTCCAGTAACAGTTTGAATTTTTAGGTTTCACTCTGTTTTCTCCTATATTGATAGATGTATTTGGAACTCTAAATCCAACACGGTTTGTGCTAGCTTCTTGAAACTTGACACAATAAAGTAGTTTCACGTTCTATCTCTATGTTTTGTTTCCTCTTGATGTAGCCCTAAGCAGTGACTGGCGAGAAACACTTTCATGGAAAGGGGTTGCCGGGCTTCCCAAAATTACGAATCTCCAGAAATCTCAGCAAATATTTTTTCACCCAAACAGGATGATACTTTCAGGTAATGATCAGTACACTAAGGTGACTTGGTTCCCCAAATTTCGTTTTTCTATGTTAAAGCGTTCGTTTCCAGTAACAGTTTGAATTTTTAGGTTTCACTCTGTTTTCTCCTATATTGATAGAAGTATTTGGAACTCTAAATCCAACACGGTTTGTGCTAGCTTCTTGAAACTTGACACAATAAAGTAGTTTCACGTTCTATCTCTATGTTTTGTTTCCTCTTGATGTAGCCCTAAGCAGTGACTGGCGAGAAACACTTTCATGGAAAGGGGTTGCCAGGCTTCCCAAAATTACGAATCTCCAGAAATCTCAGCAAATATTTTTTCACCCAACTGGATGATACTTTCAGGTAATGATCAGTACACTAAGGCGACTTGGTTCCCCAAATGTCGTTCTTCTATGTTGAAGCGTTCGTTTCCAGTAACAGTTTGAATTTTTAGGTTTCACTCTGTTTTCTCCTATATTGATAGATGTATTTGGAACTCTAAATCCAACACGGTTTGTGCTAGCTTCTTGAAACTTGACACAATAAAGTAGTTTCACGTTCTATCTCTATGTTTTGTTTCCTCTTGATGTAGCGCTAACAGTGACTGGCGAGAAACACTTTCATGGAAAGGGTTTGCCAGGCTTCCCAAATATACGAATCTCCAGAAATCTCAGCAAATATTTTTTGACCCAAACTGGATGATACTTTCAGGTAATGATCAGTACACTAAGGCGACTTGGTTCCCCAAATGTCGTTCTTCTATGTTGAAGCGTTCGTTTCCAGTAACAGTTTGAATTTTTAGGTTTCACTCTGTTTTCTCCTATATTGATAGATGTATTTGGAACGCTAAATCCAACACGGTTTGTGCTAGCTTCTTGAAACTTGACACAATAAAGTAGTTTCACGTTCTATCTCTATGTTTTGTTTCCTCTTGATGTAGCCCTAACAGTGACTGGCGAGAAACACTTTCATGGAAAGGGGTTGCCAGGCTTCCCAAAATTACGAAACTCCAGAAATCTCAGCAAATATTTTTTCACCCAAACAGGATGATACTTTCAGGTAATGATCAGTACACTAAGGCGACTTGGTTCCCCAAATTTCGTTTTTCTATGTTAAAGCGTTCGTTTCCAGTAACAGTTTGAATTTTTAGGTTTCACTCTGTTTTCTCCTATATTGATAGATGTATTTGGAACACTAAATCCAACACGGTTTGTGCTAGCTTCTTGAAACTTGACACAATAAAGTAGTTTCACGTTCTATCTCTATGTTTTGTTTCCTCTTGATGTAGCCCTAAGCAGTGACTGGCGAGAAACACTTTCATGGAAAGGGGTTGCCAGGCTTCCCAAAATTACGAATCTCCAGAAATCTCAGCAAATATTTTTTCACCCAAACTGGATGATACTTTCAGGTAATGATCAGTACACTAAGGCGACTTGGTTCCCCAAATGTCGTTCTTCTATGTTGAAGCGTTCGTTTCCAGTAACAGTTTGAATTTTTAGGTTTCACTCTGTTTTCTCCTATATTGATAGATGTATTTGGAACTCTAAATCCAACACGGTTTGTGCTAGCTTCTTGAAACTTGACACAATAAAGTAGTTTCACGTTCTATCTCTATGTTTTGTTTCCTCTTGATGTAGCCCTAAGCAGTGACTGGCGAGAAACACTTTCATGGAAAGGGGTTGCCAGGCTTCCCAAAATTACGAATCTCCAGAAATCTCAGCAAATATTTTTTCACCCAAACTGGATGATACTTTCAGGTAATGATCAGTACACTAAGGCGACTTGGTTCCCCAAATGTCATTCTTCTATGTTGAAGCGTTCGTTTCCAGTAACAGTTTGAATTTTTAGGTTTCACTCTGTTTTCTCCTGTATTGATAGATGTATTTGGAACTCTGAATCCAACACGGTTTGTGCTAGCTTCTTGAAACTTGACACAATAAAGTAGTTTCACGTTCTATCTCTATGTTTTGTTTCCTCTTGATGTAGCCCTAAGCAGTGACTGGCGAGAAACACTTTCATGGAAAGGGGTTGCCAGGCTTCCCAAAATTATGAATCTCCAGAAATCTCAGCAAATATTTTTTCACCCAAACTGGATGATACTTTCAGGTAATGATCAGTACACTAAGGCGACTTGGTTCCCCAAATGTCGTTCTTCTATGTTGAAGCGTTCGTTTCCAGTAACAGTTTGAATTTTTAGGTTTCACTCTGTTTTCTCCTATATTGATAGATGTATTTGGAACTCTAAATCCAACACGGTTTGTGCTAGCTTCTTGAAACTTGACACAATAAAGTAGTTTCACGTTCTATCTCTATGTTTTGTTTCCTCTTGATGTAGCCCTAAGCAGTGACGGGCGAGAAACACTTTCATGGAAAGGGGTTGCCAGGCTTCCCAAAATTACGAATCTCCAGAAATCTCAGCAAATATTTTTTCACCCAAACTGGATGATACTTTCAGGTAATGATCAGTACACTAAGGCGACTTGGTTCCCCAAATGTCGTTCTTCTATGTTGAAGCGTTCGTTTCCAGTAACAGTTTGAATTTTTAGGTTTCACTCTGTTTTCTCCTATATTGATAGATGTATTTGGAACTCTAAATCCAACACGGTTTGTGCTAGCTTCTTGAAACTTGACACAATAAAGTAGTTTCACGTTCTATCTCTATGTTTTGTTTCCTCTTGATGTAGCCCTAAGCAGTGACTGGCGAGAAACACTTTCATGGAAAGGGGTTGCCGGGCTTCTCAAAATTACGAATCTCCAGAAATCTCAGCAAATATTTTTTCACCCAAACTGGATGATACTTTCAGGTAATGATCAGTACACTAAGGCGACATGGTTCCTCAAATTTCGTTCTTCTATGTTGAAGCGTTCGTTTCCAGTAACAGTTTGAATTTTTAGGTTTCACTCTGTTTTCTCCTATATTAATAGATGTATTTGGAACACTAAATCCAACACGGTTTGTGCTAGCTTCTTGAAACTTGACACAATAAAGTAGTTTCACGTTCTATCTCTATGTTTTGTTTCCTCTTGATGTAGCCCTAAGCAGTGACTGGCGAGAAACACTTTCATGGAAAGGGGTTGCCAGGCTTCCCAAAATTACGAATCTCCAGAAATCTCAGCAAATATTTTTTCACCCAAACTGGATGATACTTTCAGGTAATGATCAGTACACTAAGGCGACTTGGTTCCCCAAATGTCATTCTTCTATGTTGAAGCGTTCCTTTCCAGTAACAGTTTGAATTTTAGGTTTCACTCTGTTTTCTCCTGTATTGATAGATGTATTTGGAACTCTGAATCCAACACGGTTTGTGCTGGTTTCTTGAAACTTGACACAATAAGGTAGTTTCACGTTCTATCTCTATGTTTTGTTTCCTCTTGATGTAGCCCTAACAGTGACTGGCGAGAAACACTTTCATGGAAAGGGGTTGCCCGGCTTCCCAAAATTATGAATCTCCAGATATCTCAGCAAATATTTTTTCACCCAAACTGGATGATACTTTCAGGTAATGATCAGTACACTAAGGCGACTTGGTTCCCCAAATGTCGTTCTTCTATGTTCAAGCGTTCGTTTCCAGTAACAGTTTGAATTTTTAGGTTTCACTCTGTTTTCTCCTATATTGATAGATGTATTTGGAACTCTAAATCCAACACGGTTTGTGCTAGCTTCTTGAAACTTGACACAATAAAGTAGTTTCACGTTCTATCTCTATGTTTTGTTTCCTCTTGATGTAGCCCTAAGCAGTGACTGGCGAGAAACACTTTCATGGAAAGGGGTTGCCAGGCTTCCCAAAATTACGAATCTCCAGAAATCTCAGCAAATATTTTTTCACCCAAACTGGATGATACTTTCAGGTAATGATCAGTACACTAAGGCGACTTGGTTCCCCAAATTTCGTTCTTCTATGTTGAAGCGTTCGTTTCCAGTAACAGTTTGAATTTTTAGGTTTCACTCTGTTTTCTCCTATATTGATAGATGTATTTGGAACTCTGAATCCAACACGGTTTGTGCTAGCTTCTTGAAACTTGACACAATAAAGTAGTTTCACGTTCTATCTCTATGTTTTGTTTCCTCTTGATGTAGCCCTAAGCAGTGACTGGCGAGAAACACTTTCATGGAAAGGGGTTGCCGGGCTTCCCAAAATTACGAATCTCCAGAAATCTCAGCAAATATTTTTTCACCCAAACTGGATGATACTTTCAGGTAATGATCAGTACACTAAGGCGACTTGGTTCCCCAAATGTCGTTCTACTATGTTGAAGCGTTCGTTTCCAGTAACAGTTTGAATTTTTAGGTTTCACTCTGTTTTCTCCTATATTGATAGATGTATTTGGAACTCTAAATCCAACACGGTTTGTGCTAGCTTCTTGATACTTGACACAATAAAGTAGTTTCACGTTCTATCTCTATGTTTTGTTTCCTCTTGATGTAGCCCTAACAGTGACTGGCGAGAAACACTTTCATGGAAAGGGGTTGCCAGGCTTCCCAAATATACGAATCTCCAGAAATCTCAGCAAATATTTTTTCACCCAAACTGGATGATACTTTCAGGTAATGATCAGTACACTAGGCGACTTGGTTCCCCAAATTTCGTTTTTCTATGTTAAAGCGTTCGTTTCCAGTAACAGTTTGAATTTTTAGGTTTCACTCTGTTTTCTCCTATATTGATAGAAGTATTTGGAACTCTAAATCCAACACGGTTTGTGCTAGCTTCTTGAAACTTGACACAATAAAGTAGTTTCACGTTCTATCTCTATGTTTTGTTTCCTCTTGATGTAGCCCTAAGCTGTGACTGGCGAGAAACATTTTCATGGAAAGGGGTTGCCAGGCTTCACAAAATTACGAATCTCCAGAAATCTCAGCAAATATTTTTTCACCCAAACTGGATGATACTTTCAGGTAATGATCAATACACTAAGGTGACTTGGTTCCCCAAATGTCGTTCTTCTATGTTGAAGCGTTCGTTTCCAGTAACAGTTTGAATTTTTAGGTTTCACTCTGTTTTCTCCTATATTGATAGATGTATTTGGAACTCTAAATCCAACACGGTTTGTGCTAGCTTCTTGAAACTTGACACAATAAAGTAGTTTCACGTTCTATCTCTATGTTTTGTTTCCTCTTGATGTAGCCCTAAGCAGTGACTGGCGAGAAACACTTTCATGGAAAGGGGTTGCCAGGCTTCCCAAAATTACGAATATCCAGAAATCTCAGCAAATATTTTTTCACCCAAACTGGATGATACTTTCAGGTAATGATCAGTACACTAAGGCGACTTGGTTCCCCAAATGTCGTTCTTCTATGTTGAAGCGTTCCTTTCCAGTAACAGTTTGAATTTTTAGGTTTCACTCTGTTTTCTCCTATATTGATAGATGTATTTGG
The DNA here is from genome assembly GCF_964194105.1 of Spermophilus citellus. Classification (NCBI taxonomy): domain Eukaryota; kingdom Metazoa; phylum Chordata; class Mammalia; order Rodentia; family Sciuridae; genus Spermophilus; species Spermophilus citellus. The sequence goes on along the minus strand of NC_138188.1, from coordinate 6,684,580 downwards.
AACTCTAAATCCAACACGGTTTGTGCTAGCTTCTTGAAACTTGACACAATAAAGTAGTTTCACGTTCTATCTCTATGTTTTGTTTCCTCTTGATGTAGCGCTAACAGTGACTGGCGAGAAACACTTTCATGGAAAGGGTTTGCCAGGCTTCCAAAATATACGAATCTCCAGAAATCTCAGCAAATATTTTTTGACCCAAACTGGATGATACTTTCAGGTAATGATCAGTACACTAAGGCGACTTGGTTCCCCAAATGTCGTTCTTCTATGTTGAAGCGTTCGTTTCCAGTAACAGTTTGAATTTTTAGGTTTCACTCTGTTTTCTCCTATATTGATAGATGTATTTGGAACGCTAAATCCAACACGGTTTGTGCTAGCTTCTTGAAACTTGACACAATAAAGTAGTTTCACGTTCTATCTCTATGTTTTGTTTCCTCTTGATGTAGCCCTAACAGTGACTGGCGAGAAACACTTTCATGGAAAGGGGTTGCCAGGCTTCCCAAAATTACGAAACTCCAGAAATCTCAGCAAATATTTTTTCACCCAAACAGGATGATACTTTCAGGTAATGATCAGTACACTAAGGCGACTTGGTTCCCCAAATTTCGTTTTTCTATGTTAAAGCGTTCGTTTCCAGTAACAGTTTGAATTTTTAGGTTTCACTCTGTTTTCTCCTATATTGATAGATGTATTTGGAACACTAAATCCAACACGGTTTGTGCTAGCTTCTTGAAACTTGACACAATAAAGTAGTTTCACGTTCTATCTCTATGTTTTGTTTCCTCTTGATGTAGCCCTAAGCAGTGACTGGCGAGAAACACTTTCATGGAAAGGGGTTGCCAGGCTTCCCAAAATTACGAATCTCCAGAAATCTCAGCAAATATTTTTTCACCCAAACTGGATGATACTTTCAGGTAATGATCAGTACACTAAGGCGACTTGGTTCCCCAAATGTCGTTCTTCTATGTTGAAGCGTTCGTTTCCAGTAACAGTTTGAATTTTTAGGTTTCACTCTGTTTTCTCCTATATTGATAGATGTATTTGGAACTCTAAATCCAACACGGTTTGTGCTAGCTTCTTGAAACTTGACACAATAAAGTAGTTTCACGTTCTATCTCTATGTTTTGTTTCCTCTTGATGTAGCCCTAAGCAGTGACTGGCGAGAAACACTTTCATGGAAAGGGGTTGCCAGGCTTCCCAAAATTACGAATCTCCAGAAATCTCAGCAAATATTTTTTCACCCAAACTGGATGATACTTTCAGGTAATGATCAGTACACTAAGGCGACTTGGTTCCCCAAATGTCATTCTTCTATGTTGAAGCGTTCGTTTCCAGTAACAGTTTGAATTTTTAGGTTTCACTCTGTTTTCTCCTGTATTGATAGATGTATTTGGAACTCTGAATCCAACACGGTTTGTGCTAGCTTCTTGAAACTTGACACAATAAAGTAGTTTCACGTTCTATCTCTATGTTTTGTTTCCTCTTGATGTAGCCCTAAGCAGTGACTGGCGAGAAACACTTTCATGGAAAGGGGTTGCCAGGCTTCCCAAAATTATGAATCTCCAGAAATCTCAGCAAATATTTTTTCACCCAAACTGGATGATACTTTCAGGTAATGATCAGTACACTAAGGCGACTTGGTTCCCCAAATGTCGTTCTTCTATGTTGAAGCGTTCGTTTCCAGTAACAGTTTGAATTTTTAGGTTTCACTCTGTTTTCTCCTATATTGATAGATGTATTTGGAACTCTAAATCCAACACGGTTTGTGCTAGCTTCTTGAAACTTGACACAATAAAGTAGTTTCACGTTCTATCTCTATGTTTTGTTTCCTCTTGATGTAGCCCTAAGCAGTGACGGGCGAGAAACACTTTCATGGAAAGGGGTTGCCAGGCTTCCCAAAATTACGAATCTCCAGAAATCTCAGCAAATATTTTTTCACCCAAACTGGATGATACTTTCAGGTAATGATCAGTACACTAAGGCGACTTGGTTCCCCAAATGTCGTTCTTCTATGTTGAAGCGTTCGTTTCCAGTAACAGTTTGAATTTTTAGGTTTCACTCTGTTTTCTCCTATATTGATAGATGTATTTGGAACTCTAAATCCAACACGGTTTGTGCTAGCTTCTTGAAACTTGACACAATAAAGTAGTTTCACGTTCTATCTCTATGTTTTGTTTCCTCTTGATGTAGCCCTAAGCAGTGACTGGCGAGAAACACTTTCATGGAAAGGGGTTGCCGGGCTTCTCAAAATTACGAATCTCCAGAAATCTCAGCAAATATTTTTTCACCCAAACTGGATGATACTTTCAGGTAATGATCAGTACACTAAGGCGACATGGTTCCTCAAATTTCGTTCTTCTATGTTGAAGCGTTCGTTTCCAGTAACAGTTTGAATTTTTAGGTTTCACTCTGTTTTCTCCTATATTAATAGATGTATTTGGAACACTAAATCCAACACGGTTTGTGCTAGCTTCTTGAAACTTGACACAATAAAGTAGTTTCACGTTCTATCTCTATGTTTTGTTTCCTCTTGATGTAGCCCTAAGCAGTGACTGGCGAGAAACACTTTCATGGAAAGGGGTTGCCAGGCTTCCCAAAATTACGAATCTCCAGAAATCTCAGCAAATATTTTTTCACCCAAACTGGATGATACTTTCAGGTAATGATCAGTACACTAAGGCGACTTGGTTCCCCAAATGTCATTCTTCTATGTTGAAGCGTTCCTTTCCAGTAACAGTTTGAATTTTAGGTTTCACTCTGTTTTCTCCTGTATTGATAGATGTATTTGGAACTCTGAATCCAACACGGTTTGTGCTGGTTTCTTGAAACTTGACACAATAAGGTAGTTTCACGTTCTATCTCTATGTTTTGTTTCCTCTTGATGTAGCCCTAACAGTGACTGGCGAGAAACACTTTCATGGAAAGGGGTTGCCCGGCTTCCCAAAATTATGAATCTCCAGATATCTCAGCAAATATTTTTTCACCCAAACTGGATGATACTTTCAGGTAATGATCAGTACACTAAGGCGACTTGGTTCCCCAAATGTCGTTCTTCTATGTTCAAGCGTTCGTTTCCAGTAACAGTTTGAATTTTTAGGTTTCACTCTGTTTTCTCCTATATTGATAGATGTATTTGGAACTCTAAATCCAACACGGTTTGTGCTAGCTTCTTGAAACTTGACACAATAAAGTAGTTTCACGTTCTATCTCTATGTTTTGTTTCCTCTTGATGTAGCCCTAAGCAGTGACTGGCGAGAAACACTTTCATGGAAAGGGGTTGCCAGGCTTCCCAAAATTACGAATCTCCAGAAATCTCAGCAAATATTTTTTCACCCAAACTGGATGATACTTTCAGGTAATGATCAGTACACTAAGGCGACTTGGTTCCCCAAATTTCGTTCTTCTATGTTGAAGCGTTCGTTTCCAGTAACAGTTTGAATTTTTAGGTTTCACTCTGTTTTCTCCTATATTGATAGATGTATTTGGAACTCTGAATCCAACACGGTTTGTGCTAGCTTCTTGAAACTTGACACAATAAAGTAGTTTCACGTTCTATCTCTATGTTTTGTTTCCTCTTGATGTAGCCCTAAGCAGTGACTGGCGAGAAACACTTTCATGGAAAGGGGTTGCCGGGCTTCCCAAAATTACGAATCTCCAGAAATCTCAGCAAATATTTTTTCACCCAAACTGGATGATACTTTCAGGTAATGATCAGTACACTAAGGCGACTTGGTTCCCCAAATGTCGTTCTACTATGTTGAAGCGTTCGTTTCCAGTAACAGTTTGAATTTTTAGGTTTCACTCTGTTTTCTCCTATATTGATAGATGTATTTGGAACTCTAAATCCAACACAGTTTGTGCTAGCTTCTTGAAACTTGACACAATAAAGTAGTTTCACGTTCTATCTCTATGTTTTGTTTCCTCTTGATGTAGCCCTAACAGTGACGGGCGAGAAACAATTTCATGGAAAGGGGTTGCCAGGCTTCCCAAAATTTCGAATCTCCAGAAATCTCAGCAAATATTTTTTCACCCAAACTGGATGATACTTTCAGGTAATGATCAGTACACTAAGGCGACTTGGTTCCCCAAATGTCGTTCTTCTATGTTGAAGCGTTCGTTTCCAGTAACAGTTTGAATTTTTAGGTTTCACTCTGTTTTCTCCTATATTGATAGATGTATTTGGAACTCTAAATCCAACACGGTTTGTGCTAGCTTCTTGAAACTTGACACAATAAAGTAGTTTCACGTTCTATCTCTATGTTTTGTTTCCTCTTGATGTAGCCCTAAGCAGTGACTGGCGAGAAACACTTTCATGGAAAGGGGTTGCCAGGCTTCCCAAAATTACGAATCTCCAGAAATCTCAGCAAATATTTTTTCACCCAAACTGGATGATACTTTCAGGTAATGATCAGTACACTAAGGCGACTTGGTTCCCCAAATGTCGTTCTTCTATGTTGAAGCGTTCGTTTCCAGTAACAGTTTGAATTTTTAGGTTTCACTCTGTTTTCTCCTATATTGATAGATGTATTTGGAACTCTAAATCCAACACGGTTTGTGCTAGCTTCTTGAAACTTGACACAATAAAGTAGTTTCACGTTCTATCTCTATGTTTTGTTTCCTCTTGATGTAGCCGTAAGCAGTGACTGGCGAGAAACACTTTCATGGAAAAAGGTTGCCGGGCTTCTCAAAATTACGAATCTCCAGAAATCTCAGCAAATATTTTTTCACCCAAACTGGATGATACTTTCAGGTAATGATCAGTACACTAAGGCCACATGGTTCCCCAAATTTCGTTCTTCTATGTTGAAGCGTTCGTTTCCAGTAACAGTTTGAATTTTTAGGTTTCACTCTGTTTTCTCCTATATTGATAGATGTATTTGGAACTCTAAATCCAACACGGTTTGTGCTAGCTTCTTGAAACTTGACACAATAAAGTAGTTTCACGTTCTATCTCTATGTTTTGTTTCCTCTTGATGTAGCGCTAACAGTGACTGGCGAGAAACACTTTCATGGAAAGGGTTTGCCAGGCTTCCCAAATATACGAATCTCCAGAAATCTCAGCAAATATTTTTTGACCCAAACTGGATGATACTTTCAGGTAATGATCAGTACACTAAGGCGACTTGGTTCCCCAAATGTCGTTCTTCTATGTTGAAGCGTTCGTTTCCAGTAACAGTTTGAATTTTTAGGTTTCACTCTGTTTTCTCCTATATTGATAGATGTATTTGGAACGCTAAATCCAACACGGTTTGTGCTAGCTTCTTGAAACTTGACACAATAAAGTAGTTTCACGTTCTATCACTATGTTTTGTTTCCTCTTGATGTAGCCCTAAGCAGTGACTGGCGAGAAACACTTTCATGGAAAGGGGTTGCCAGGCTTCCCAAAATTACGAATCTCCAGAAATCTCAGCAAATATTTTTTCACCCAAACTGGATGATACTTTCAGGTAATGATCAGTACACTAAGGCGACTTGGTTTCCCAAATGTCGTTCTTCTATGTTGAAGCGTTCGTTTCCAGTAACAGTTTGAATTTTTAGGTTTCACTCTGTTTTCTCCTATATTGATAGATGTATTTGGAACTCTAAATCCAACACGGTTTGTGCTAGCTTCTTGAAACTTGACACAATAAAGTAGTTTCACGTTCTATCTCTATGTTTTGTTTCCTCTTGATGTAGCCCTAAGCAGTGACTGGCGAGAAACACTTTCATGGAAAGGGGTTGCCGGGCTTCCCAAAATTACGAATCTCCAGAAATCTCAGCAAATATTTTTTCACCCAAACAGGATGATACTTTCAGGTAATGATCAGTACACTAAGGTGACTTGGTTCCCCAAATTTCGTTTTTCTATGTTAAAGCGTTCGTTTCCAGTAACAGTTTGAATTTTTAGGTTTCACTCTGTTTTCTCCTATATTGATAGAAGTATTTGGAACTCTAAATCCAACACGGTTTGTGCTAGCTTCTTGAAACTTGACACAATAAAGTAGTTTCACGTTCTATCTCTATGTTTTGTTTCCTCTTGATGTAGCCCTAAGCAGTGACTGGCGAGAAACACTTTCATGGAAAGGGGTTGCCAGGCTTCCCAAAATTACGAATCTCCAGAAATCTCAGCAAATATTTTTTCACCCAACTGGATGATACTTTCAGGTAATGATCAGTACACTAAGGCGACTTGGTTCCCCAAATGTCGTTCTTCTATGTTGAAGCGTTCGTTTCCAGTAACAGTTTGAATTTTTAGGTTTCACTCTGTTTTCTCCTATATTGATAGATGTATTTGGAACTCTAAATCCAACACGGTTTGTGCTAGCTTCTTGAAACTTGACACAATAAAGTAGTTTCACGTTCTATCTCTATGTTTTGTTTCCTCTTGATGTAGCGCTAACAGTGACTGGCGAGAAACACTTTCATGGAAAGGGTTTGCCAGGCTTCCCAAATATACGAATCTCCAGAAATCTCAGCAAATATTTTTTGACCCAAACTGGATGATACTTTCAGGTAATGATCAGTACACTAAGGCGACTTGGTTCCCCAAATGTCGTTCTTCTATGTTGAAGCGTTCGTTTCCAGTAACAGTTTGAATTTTTAGGTTTCACTCTGTTTTCTCCTATATTGATAGATGTATTTGGAACGCTAAATCCAACACGGTTTGTGCTAGCTTCTTGAAACTTGACACAATAAAGTAGTTTCACGTTCTATCTCTATGTTTTGTTTCCTCTTGATGTAGCCCTAACAGTGACTGGCGAGAAACACTTTCATGGAAAGGGGTTGCCAGGCTTCCCAAAATTACGAATCTCCAGAAATCTCAGCAAATATTTTTTCACCCAAACAGGATGATACTTTCAGGTAATGATCAGTACACTAAGGTGACTTGGTTCCCCAAATTTCGTTTTTCTATGTTAAAGCGTTCGTTTCCAGTAACAGTTTGAATTTTTAGGTTTCACTCTGTTTTCTCCTATATTGATAGATGTATTTGGAACACTAAATCCAACACGGTTTGTGCTAGCTTCTTGAAACTTGACACAATAAAGTAGTTTCACGTTCTATCTCTATGTTTTGTTTCCTCTTGATGTAGCCCTAAGCAGTGACTGGCGAGAAACACTTTCATGGAAAGGGGTTGCCAGGCTTCCCAAAATTACGAATCTCCAGAAATCTCAGCAAATATTTTTTCACCCAAACTGGATGATACTTTCAGGTAATGATCAGTACACTAAGGCGACTTGGTTCCCCAAATGTCGTTCTTCTATGTTGAAGCGTTCGTTTCCAGTAACAGTTTGAATTTTTAGGTTTCACTCTGTTTTCTCCTATATTGATAGATGTATTTGGAACTCTAAATCCAACACGGTTTGTGCTAGCTTCTTGAAACTTGACACAATAAAGTAGTTTCACGTTCTATCTCTATGTTTTGTTTCCTCTTGATGTAGCCCTAAGCAGTGACTGGCGAGAAACACTTTCATGGAAAGGGGTTGCCAGGCTTCCCAAAATTACGAATCTCCAGAAATCTCAGCAAATATTTTTTCACCCAAACTGGATGATACTTTCAGGTAATGATCAGTACACTAAGGCGACTTGGTTCCCCAAATGTCATTCTTCTATGTTGAAGCGTTCGTTTCCAGTAACAGTTTGAATTTTTAGGTTTCACTCTGTTTTCTCCTGTATTGATAGATGTATTTGGAACTCTGAATCCAACACGGTTTGTGCTAGCTTCTTGAAACTTGACACAATAAAGTAGTTTCACGTTCTATCTCTATGTTTTGTTTCCTCTTGATGTAGCCCTAAGCAGTGACTGGCGAGAAACACTTTCATGGAAAGGGGTTGCCAGGCTTCCCAAAATTATGAATCTCCAGAAATCTCAGCAAATATTTTTTCACCCAAACTGGATGATACTTTCAGGTAATGATCAGTACACTAAGGCGACTTGGTTCCCCAAATGTCGTTCTTCTATGTTGAAGCGTTCGTTTCCAGTAACAGTTTGAATTTTTAGGTTTCACTCTGTTTTCTCCTATATTGATAGATGTATTTGGAACTCTAAATCCAACACGGTTTGTGCTAGCTTCTTGAAACTTGACACAATAAAGTAGTTTCACGTTCTATCTCTATGTTTTGTTTCCTCTTGATGTAGCCCTAAGCAGTGACGGGCGAGAAACACTTTCATGGAAAGGGGTTGCCAGGCTTCCCAAAATTACGAATCTCCAGAAATCTCAGCAAATATTTTTTCACCCAAACTGGATGATACTTTCAGGTAATGATCAGTACACTAAGGCGACTTGGTTCCCCAAATGTCGTTCTTCTATGTTGAAGCGTTCGTTTCCAGTAACAGTTTGAATTTTTAGGTTTCACTCTGTTTTCTCCTATATTGATAGATGTATTTGGAACTCTAAATCCAACACGGTTTGTGCTAGCTTCTTGAAACTTGACACAATAAAGTAGTTTCACGTTCTATCTCTATGTTTTGTTTCCTCTTGATGTAGCCCTAAGCAGTGACTGGCGAGAAACACTTTCATGGAAAGGGGTTGCCGGGCTTCTCAAAATTACGAATCTCCAGAAATCTCAGCAAATATTTTTTCACCCAAACTGGATGATACTTTCAGGTAATGATCAGTACACTAAGGCGACATGGTTCCTCAAATTTCGTTCTTCTATGTTGAAGCGTTCGTTTCCAGTAACAGTTTGAATTTTTAGGTTTCACTCTGTTTTCTCCTATATTAATAGATGTATTTGGAACACTAAATCCAACACGGTTTGTGCTAGCTTCTTGAAACTTGACACAATAAAGTAGTTTCACGTTCTATCTCTATGTTTTGTTTCCTCTTGATGTAGCCCTAAGCAGTGACTGGCGAGAAACACTTTCATGGAAAGGGGTTGCCAGGCTTCCCAAAATTACGAATCTCCAGAAATCTCAGCAAATATTTTTTCACCCAAACTGGATGATACTTTCAGGTAATGATCAGTACACTAAGGCGACTTGGTTCCCCAAATGTCATTCTTCTATGTTGAAGCGTTCGTTTCCAGTAACAGTTTGAATTTTAGGTTTCACTCTGTTTTCTCCTGTATTGATAGATGTATTTGGAACTCTGAATCCAACACGGTTTGTGCTAGTTTCTTGAAACTTGACACAATAAAGTAGTTTCACGTTCTATCTCTATGTTTTGTTTCCTCTTGATGTAGCCCTAACAGTGACTGGCGAGAAACACTTTCATGGAAAGGGGTTGCCCGGCTTCCCAAAATTATGAATCTCCAGATATCTCAGCAAATATTTTTTCACCCAAACTGGATGATACTTTCAGGTAATGATCAGTACACTAAGGCGACTTGGTTCCCCAAATGTCGTTCTTCTATGTTCAAGCGTTCGTTTCCAGTAACAGTTTGAATTTTTAGGTTTCACTCTGTTTTCTCCTATATTGATAGATGTATTTGGAACTCTAAATCCAACACGGTTTGTGCTAGCTTCTTGAAACTTGACACAATAAAGTAGTTTCACGTTCTATCTCTATGTTTTGTTTCCTCTTGATGTAGCCCTAAGCAGTGACTGGCGAGAAACACTTTCATGGAAAGGGGTTGCCAGGCTTCCCAAAATTACGAATCTCCAGAAATCTCAGCAAATATTTTTTCACCCAAACTGGATGATACTTTCAGGTAATGATCAGTACACTAAGGCGACTTGGTTCCCCAAATGTCGTTCTTCTATGTTGAAGCGTTCCTTTCCAGTAACAGTTTGAATTTTTAGGTTTCACTCTGTTTTCTCCTATATTGATAGATGTATTTGGAACTCTAAATCCAACACAGTTTGTGCTAGCTTCTTGAAACTTGACACAATAAAGTAGTTTCACGTTCTATCTCTATGTTTTGTTTCCTCTTGATGTAGCCCTAACAGTGACGGGCGAGAAACAATTTCATGGAAAGGGGTTGCCAGGCTTCCCAAAATTTCGAATCTCCAGAAATCTCAGCAAATATTTTTTCACCCAAACTGGATGATACTTTCAGGTAATGATCAGTACACTAAGGCGACTTGGTTCCCCAAATGTCGTTCTTCTATGTTGAAGCGTTCGTTTCCAGTAACAGTTTGAATTTTTAGGTTTCACTCTGTTTTCTCCTATATTGATAGATGTATTTGGAACTCTAAATCCAACACGGTTTGTGCTAGCTTCTTGAAACTTGACACAATAAAGTAGTTTCACGTTCTATCTCTATGTTTTGTTTCCTCTTGATGTAGCCCTAAGCAGTGACTGGCGAGAAACACTTTCATGGAAAGGGGTTGCCAGGCTTCCCAAAATTACGAATCTCCAGAAATCTCAGCAAATATTTTTTCACCCAAACTGGATGATACTTTCAGGTAATGATCAGTACACTAAGGCGACTTGGTTCCCCAAATGTCGTTCTTCTATGTTGAAGCGTTCGTTTCCAGTAACAGTTTGAATTTTTAGGTTTCACTCTGTTTTCTCCTATATTGATAGATGTATTTGGAACTCTAAATCCAACACGGTTTGTGCTAGCTTCTTGAAACTTGACACAATAAAGTAGTTTCACGTTCTATCTCTATGTTTTGTTTCCTCTTGATGTAGCCGTAAGCAGTGACTGGCGAGAAACACTTTCATGGAAAAAGGTTGCCGGGCTTCTCAAAATTACGAATCTCCAGAAATCTCAGCAAATATTTTTTCACCCAAACTGGATGATACTTTCAGGTAATGATCAATACACTAAGGCGACTTGGTTCCCCAAATGTCGTTCTTCTATGTTGAAGCGTTCGTTTCCAGTAACAGTTTGAATTTTTATGTTTCACTCTGTTTTCTCCTATATTGATAGATGTATTTGGAACTCTAAATCCAACACGGTTTGTGCTAGCTTCTTGAAACTTGACACAATAAAGTAGTTTCACGTTCTATCTCTATGTTTTGTTTCCTCTTGATGTAGCCCTAAGCAGTGACTGGCGAGAAACCCTTTCATGGAAAGGGGTTGCCAGGCTTCCCAAAATTACGAATCTCCAGAAATCTCAGAAAATATTTTTTCACCCAAACTGGATGATACTTTCAGGTAATGATCAGTACACTAAGGCGACTTGGTTCCCCAAATGTCATTCTTCTATGTTGAAGCGTTCGTTTCCAGTAACAGTTTGAATTTTTAGGTTTCACTCTGTTTTCTCCTGTATTGATAGATGTATTTGGAACTCTGAATCCAACACGGTTTGTGCTAGCTTCTTGAAACTTGACACAATAAAGTAGTTTCACATTCTATCTCTATGTTTTGTTTCCTCTTGATGTAGCCCTAAGCAGTGACTGGCGAGAAACACTTTCATGGAAAGGGGTTGCCAGGCTTCCCAAAATTACGAATATCCAGAAATCTCAGCAAATATTTTTTCACCCAAACTGGATGATACTTTCAGGTAATGATCAGTACACTAAGGCGACTTGGTTCCCCAAATGTCGTTCTTCTATGTTGAAGCGTTCCTTTCCAGTAACAGTTTGAATTTTTAGGTTTCACTCTGTTTTCTCCTATATTGATAGATGTATTTGGAACTCTAAATCCAACACGGTTTGTGCTAGCTTCTTGAAACTTGACACAATAAAGTAGTTTCACGTTCTATCTCTATGTTTTGTTTCCTCTAGATGTAGCCCTAACAGTGACGGGCGAGAAACAATTTCATGGAAAGGGGTTGCCAGGCTTCCCAAAATTTCGAATCTCCAGAAATCTCAGCAAATATTTTTTCACCCAAACTGGATGATACTTTCAGGTAATGATCAGTACACTAAGGCGACTTGGTTCCCCAAATGTCGTTCTTCTATGTTGAAGCGTTCGTTTCCAGTAACAGTTTGAATTTTTAGGTTTCACTCTGTTTTCTCCTATATTGATAGATGTATTTGGAACTCTAAATCCAACACGGTTTGTGCTAGCTTCTTGAAACTTGACACAATAAAGTAGTTTCACGTTCTATCTCTATGTTTTGTTTCCTCTTGATGTAGCACTAAGCAGTGACTGGCGAGAAACACTTTCATGGAAAGGGGTTGCCAGGCTTCCCAAAATTACGAATCTCCAGAAATCTCAGCAAATATTTTTTCACCCAAACTGGATGATACTTTCAGGTAATGATCAGTACACTAAGGCGACTTGGTTCCCCAAATGTCGTTCTTCTATGTTGAAGCGTTCGTTTCCAGTAACAGTTTGAATTTTTAGGTTTCACTCTGTTTTCTCCTATATTGATAGATGTATTTGGAACTCTAAATCCAACACGGTTTGTGCTAGCTTCTTGAAACTTGACACAATAAAGTAGTTTCACGTTCTATCTCTATGTTTTGTTTCCTCTTGATGTAGCCGTAAGCAGTGACTGGCGAGAAACACTTTCATGGAAAGGGGTTGCCGGGCTTCTCAAAATTACGAATCTCCAGAAATCTCAGCAAATATTTTTTCACCCAAACTGGATGATACTTTCAGGTAATGATCAGTACACTAAGGCCACATGGTTCCCCAAATTTCGTTCTTCTATGTTGAAGCGTTCGTTTCCAGTAACAGTTTGAATTTTTAGGTTTCACTCTGTTTTCTCCTATATTAATAGATGTATTTGGAACTCTAAATCCAACACGGTTTGTGCTAGCTTCTTGAAAGTTGACACAATAAAGTAGTTTCACGTTCTATCTCTATGTTTTGTTTCCTCTTGATGTAGCCCTAAGCAGTGACTGGCGAGAAACCCTTTCATGAAAGGGGTTGCCAGGCTTCTCAAAATTACGAATCTCCAGAAATCTCAGCAAATATTTTTTCACCCAAACTGGATGATACTTTCAGGTAATGATCAGTACACTAAGGCGACTTGGTTCCCCAAATGTCATTCTTCTATGTTGAAGCGTTCGTTTCCAGTAACAGTTTGAATTTTTAGGTTTCACTCTGTTTTCTCCTGTATTGATAGATGTATTTGGAACTCTGAATCCAACACGGTTTGTGCTAGTTTCTTGAAACTTGACACAATAAAGTAGTTTCACGTTCTATCTCTATGTTTTGTTTCCTCTTGATGTAGCCCTAAGCAGTGACTGGCGAGAAACACTTTCATGGAAAGGGGTTGCCAGGCTTCCCAAAATTAGGAATCTCCAGAAATCTCAGCAAATATTTTTTCACCCAAACTGGATGATACTTTCAGGTAATGATCAGTACACTAAGGCGACTTGGTTCCCCAAATGTCGTTCTACTATGTTGAAGCGTTCGTTTCCAGTAACAGTTTGAATTTTTAGGTTTCACTCTGTTTTCTCCTATATTGATAGATGTATTTGGAACTCTAAATCCAACACGGTTTGTGCTAGCTTCTTGAAACTTGACACAATAAAGTAGTTTCACGTTCTATCTCTATGTTTTGTTTCCTCTTGATGTAGCCCTAAGCAGTGACTGGCGAGAAACACTTTCATGGAAAGGGGTTGCCAGGCTTCCCAAAATTACGAATCTCCAGAAATCTCAGCAAATATTTTTTCACCCAAACTGGATGATACTTTCAGGTAATGATCAGTACACTAAGGCGACTTGGTTCCCCAAATGTCGTTCTACTATGTTGAAGCGTTCGTTTCCAGTAACCGTTTGAATTTTTAGGTTTCACTCTGTTTTCTCCTGTATTGATAGATGTATTTGGAACTCTGAATCCAACACGGTTTGTGCTAGCTTCTTGAAACTTGACACAATAAAGTAGTTTCACGTTCTATCTCTATGTTTTGTTTCCTCTTGATGTAGCCCTAAGCAGTGACTGGCGAGAAACCCTTTCATGGAAAGGGGTTGCCAGGCTTCCCAAAATTACGAATCTCCAGAAATCTCAGCAAATATTTTTTCACCCAAACTGGATGATACATTCAGGTAATGATCAGTACACTAAGGCGACTTGGTTCCCCAAATGTCATTCTTCTATGTTGAAGCGTTCGTTTCCAGTAACAGTTTGAATTTTTAGGTTTCACTCTGTTTTCTCCTGTATTGATAGATGTATTTGGAACTCTGAATCCAACACGGTTTGTGCTAGTTTCTTGAAACTTGACACAATAAAGTAGTTTCATGTTCTATCTCTATGTTTTGTTTCCTCTTGATGTAGCCCTAAGCAGTGACTGGCGAGAAACACTTTCATGGAAAGGGGTTGCCAGGCTTCCCAAAATTACGAATCTACAGAAATCTCAGCAAATATTTTTTCACCCAAACTGGATGATACATTCAGGTAATGATCAGTACACTAAGGCGACTTGGTTCCCCAAATGTCATTCTTCTATTTTGAAGCGTTCGTTTCCAGTAACAGTTTGAATTTTTAGGTTTCACTCTGTTTTCTCCTGTATTGATAGATGTATTTGGAACTCTGAATCCAACACGGTTTGTGCTAGTTTCTTGAAACTTGACACAATAAAGTAGTTTCATGTTCTATCTCTATGTTTTGTTTCCTCTTGATGTAGCCCTAAGCAGTGACTGGCGAGAAACACTTTCATGGAAAGGGGTTGCCAGGCTTCCCAAAATTACGAATCTACAGAAATCTCAGCAAATATTTTTTCACCCAAACTGGATGATACTTTCAGGTAATGATCAGTACACTAAGGCGACTTGGTTCCCCAAATGTCGTTCTTCTATGTTGAAGCGTTCGTTTCCAGTAACAGTTTGAATTTTTAGGTTTCACTCTGTTTTCTCCTATATTGATAGATGTATTTGGAACTCTAAATCCAACACGGTTTGTGCTAGCTTCTTGAAACTTGACACAATAAAGTAGTTTCACGTTCTATCTCTATGTTTTGTTTCCTCTTGATGTAGCCCTAACAGTGACGGGCGAGAAACACTTTCATGGAAAGGGGTTGCCAGGCTTCCCAAAATTACGAATCTCCAGAAATCTCAGCAAATATTTTTTCACCCAAACTGGATGATACTTTCAGGTAATGATCAGTACACTAAGGCGACTTGGTTCCCCAAATGTCGTTCTTCTATGTTGAAGCGTTCGTTTCCAGTAACAGTTTGAATTTTTAGGTTTCAGTCTGTTTTCTCCTATATTGATAGATGTATTTGGAACTCTAAATCCAACACGGTTTGTGCTAGCTTCTTGAAACTTGACACAATAAAGTAGTTTCACGTTCTATCTCTATGTTTTGTTTCCTCTTGATGTAGCCCTAAGCAGTGACTGGCGAGAAACACTTTCATGGAAAGGGGTTGCCGGGCTTCTCAAAATTACGAATCTCCAGAAATCTCAGCAAATATTTTTTCACCCAAACTGGATGATACTTTCAGGTAATGATCAGTACACTAAGGCCACATGGTTCCCCAAATTTCGTTCTTCTATGTTGAAGCGTTCGTTTCCAGTAACAGTTTGAATTTTTAGGTTTCACTCTGTTTTCTCCTATATTGATAGATGTATTTGGAACTCTAAATCCAACACGGTTTGTGCTAGCTTCTTGAAACTTGACACAATAAAGTAGTTTCACGTTCTATCTCTATGTTTTGTTTCCTCTTGATGTAGCCCTAAGCAGTGACTGGCGAGAAACACTTTCATGGAAAGGGGTTGCCGGGCTTCTCAAAATTACGAATCTCCAGAAATCTCAGCAAATATTTTTTCACCCAAACTGGATGATACTTTCAGGTAATGATCAGTACACTAAGGCCACATGGTTCCCCAAATTTCGTTCTTCTATGTTGAAGCGTTCGTTTCCAGTAACAGTTTGAATTTTTAGGTTTCACTCTGTTTTCTCCTATATTAATAGATGTATTTGGAACTCTAAATCCAACACGGTTTGTGCTAGCTTCTTGAAACTTGACACAATAAAGTAGTTTCACGTTCTATCTCTATGTTTTGTTTCCTCTTGATGTAGCCCTAAGCAGTGACTGGCGAGAAACCCTTTCATGGAAAGGGGTTGCCAGGCTTCCCAAAATTACGAATCTCCAGAAATCTCAGCAAATATTTTTTCACCCAAACTGGATGATACTTTCAGGTAATGATCAGTACACTAAGGCGACTTGGTTCCCCAAATGTCATTCTTCTATGTTGAAGCGTTTGTTTCCAGTAACAGTTTGAATTTTTAGGTTTCACTCTGTTTTCTCCTGTATTGATAGATGTATTTGGAACTCTAAATCCAACACGGTTTGTGCTAGTTTCTTGAAACTTGACACAATAAAGTAGTTTCATGTTCTATCTCTATGTTTTGTTTCCTCTTGATGTAGCCGTAAGCAGTGACTGGCGAGAAACACTTTCATGGAAAGGGGTTGCCGGGCTTCTCAAAATTACGAATCTCCAGAAATCTCAGCAAATATTTTTTCACCCAAACTGGATGATACTTTCAGGTAATGATCAGTACACTAAGGCCACATGGTTCCCCAAATTTCGTTCTTCTATGTTGAAGCGTTCGTTTCCAGTAACAGTTTGAATTTTTAGGTTTCACTCTGATTTCTCCTATATTAATAGATGTATTTGGAACTCTAAATCCAACACGGTTTGTGCTAGCTTCTTGAAAGTTGACACAATAAAGTAGTTTCACGTTCTATCTCTATGTTTTGTTTCCTCTTGATGTAGCCCTAAGCAGTGACTGGCGAGAAACCCTTTCATGGAAAGGGGTTGCCAGGCTTCCCAAAATTACGAATCTCCAGAAATCTCAGCAAATATTTTTTCACCCAAACTGGATGATACATTCAGGTAATGATCAGTACACTAAGGCGACTTGGTTCCCCAAATGTCATTCTTCTATGTTGAAGCGTTCGTTTCCAGTAACAGTTTGAATTTTTAGGTTTCACTCTGTTTTCTCCTGTATTGATAGATGTATTTGGAACTCTGAATCCAACACGGTTTGTGCTAGTTTCTTGAAACTTGACACAATAAAGTAGTTTCATGTTCTATCTCTATGTTTTGTTTCCTCTTGATGTAGCCCTAAGCAGTGACTGGCGAGAAACACTTTCATGGAAAGGGGTTGCCAGGCTTCCCAAAATTACGAATCTACAGAAATCTCAGCAAATATTTTTTCACCCAAACTGGATGATACTTTCAGGTAATGATCAGTACACTAAGGCGACTTGGTTCCCCAAATGTCGTTCTTCTATGTTGAAGCGTTCGTTTCCAGTAACAGTTTGAATTTTTAGGTTTCACTCTGTTTTCTCCTATATTGATAGATGTATTTGGAACTCTAAATCCAACACGGTTTGTGCTAGCTTCTTGAAACTTGACACAATAAAGTAGTTTCACGTTCTATCTCTATGTTTTGTTTCCTCTTGATGTAGCCCTAAGCAGTGACTGGCGAGAAACCCTTTCATGGAAAGGGGTTGCCAGGCTTCCCAAAATTACGAATCTCCAGAAATCTCAGCAAATATTTTTTCACCCAAACTGGATGATACTTTCAGGTAATGATCAGTACACTAAGGCCACATGGTTCCCCAAATTTCGTTCTTCTATGTTGAAGCGTTCGTTTCCAGTAACAGTTTGAATTTTTAGGTTTCACTCTGTTTTCTCCTATATTAATAGATGTATTTGGAACTCTAAATCCAACACGGTTTGTGCTAGCTTCTTGAAACTTGACACAATAAAGTAGTTTCACGTTCTATCTCTATGTTTTGTTTCCTCTTGATGTAGCCCTAAGCAGTGACTGGCGAGAAACCCTTTCATGGAAAGGGGTTGCCAGGCTTCCCAAAATTACGAATCTCCAGAAATCTCAGCAAATATTTTTTCACCCAAACTGGATGATACTTTCAGGTAATGATCAGTACACTAAGGCGACTTGGTTCCCCAAATGTCATTCTTCTATGTTGAAGCGTTCGTTTCCAGTAACAGTTTGAATTTTTAGGTTTCACTCTGTTTTCTCCTGTATTGATAGATGTATTTGGAACTCTGAATCCAACACGGTTTGTGCTAGTTTCTTGAAACTTGACACAATAAAGTAGTTTCATGTTCTATCTCTATGTTTTGTTTCCTCTTGATGTAGCCGTAAGCAGTGACTGGCGAGAAACACTTTCATGGAAAGGGGTTGCCGGGCTTCTCAAAATTACGAATCTCCAGAAATCTCAGCAAATATTTTTTCACCCAAACTGGATGATACTTTCAGGTAATGATCAGTACACTAAGGCCACATGGTTCCCCAAATTTCGTTCTTCTATGTTGAAGCGTTCGTTTCCAGTAACAGTTTGAATTTTTAGGTTTCACTCTGTTTTCTCCTATATTAATAGATGTATTTGGAACTCTAAATCCAACACGGTTTGTGCTAGCTTCTTGAAAGTTGACACAATAAAGTAGTTTCACGTTCTATCTCTATGTTTTGTTTCCTCTTGATGTAGCCCTAAGCAGTGACTGGCGAGAAACCCTTTCATGGAAAGGGGTTGCCAGGCTTCCCAAAATTACGAATCTCCAGAAATCTCAGCAAATATTTTTTCACCCAAACTGGATGATACATTCAGGTAATGATCAGTACACTAAGGCGACTTGGTTCCCCAAATGTCATTCTTCTATGTTGAAGCGTTCGTTTCCAGTAACAGTTTGAATTTTTAGGTTTCACTCTGTTTTCTCCTGTATTGATAGATGTATTTGGAACTCTGAATCCAACACGGTTTGTGCTAGTTTCTTGAAACTTGACACAATAAAGTAGTTTCATGTTCTATCTCTATGTTTTGTTTCCTCTTGATGTAGCCCTAAGCAGTGACTGGCGAGAAACACTTTCATGGAAAGGGGTTGCCAGGCTTCCCAAAATTACGAATCTACAGAAATCTCAGCAAATATTTTTTCACCCAAACTGGATGATACTTTCAGGTAATGATCAGTACACTAAGGCGACTTGGTTCCCCAAATGTCGTTCTTCTATGTTGAAGCGTTCGTTTCCAGTAACAGTTTGAATTTTTAGGTTTCACTCTGTTTTCTCCTATATTGATAGATGTATTTGGAACTCTAAATCCAACACGGTTTGTGCTAGCTTCTTGAAACTTGACACAATAAAGTAGTTTCACGTTCTATCTCTATGTTTTGTTTCCTCTTGATGTAGCCCTAACAGTGACGGGCGAGAAACACTTTCATGGAAAGGGGTTGCCAGGCTTCCCAAAATTACGAATCTCCAGAAATCTCAGCAAATATTTTTTCACCCAAACTGGATGATACTTTCAGGTAATGATCAGTACACTAAGGCGACTTGGTTCCCCAAATGTCGTTCTTCTATGTTGAAGCGTTCGTTTCCAGTAACAGTTTGAATTTTTAGGTTTCAGTCTGTTTTCTCCTATATTGATAGATGTATTTGGAACTCTAAATCCAACACGGTTTGTGCTAGCTTCTTGAAACTTGACACAATAAAGTAGTTTCACGTTCTATCTCTATGTTTTGTTTCCTCTTGATGTAGCCCTAAGCAGTGACTGGCGAGAAACACTTTCATGGAAAGGGGTTGCCGGGCTTCTCAAAATTACGAATCTCCAGAAATCTCAGCAAATATTTTTTCACCCAAACTGGATGATACTTTCAGGTAATGATCAGTACACTAAGGCCACATGGTTCCCCAAATTTCGTTCTTCTATGTTGAAGCGTTCGTTTCCAGTAACAGTTTGAATTTTTAGGTTTCACTCTGTTTTCTCCTATATTGATAGATGTATTTGGAACTCTAAATCCAACACGGTTTGTGCTAGCTTCTTGAAACTTGACACAATAAAGTAGTTTCACGTTCTATCTCTATGTTTTGTTTCCTCTTGATGTAGCCCTAAGCAGTGACTGGCGAGAAACACTTTCATGGAAAGGGGTTGCCGGGCTTCTCAAAATTACGAATCTCCAGAAATCTCAGCAAATATTTTTTCACCCAAACTGGATGATACTTTCAGGTAATGATCAGTACACTAAGGCCACATGGTTCCCCAAATTTCGTTCTTCTATGTTGAAGCGTTCGTTTCCAGTAACAGTTTGAATTTTTAGGTTTCACTCTGTTTTCTCCTATATTAATAGATGTATTTGGAACTCTAAATCCAACACGGTTTGTGCTAGCTTCTTGAAAGTTGACACAATAAAGTAGTTTCACGTTCTATCTCTATGTTTTGTTTCCTCTTGATGTAGCCCTAAGCAGTGACTGGCGAGAAACCCTTTCATGAAAGGGGTTGCCAGGCTTCCCAAAATTACGAATCTCCAGAAATCTCAGCAAATATTTTTTCACCCAAACTGGATGATACTTTCAGGTAATGATCAGTACACTAAGGCGACTTGGTTCCCCAAATGTCGTTCTACTATGTTGAAGCGTTCGTTTCCAGTAACAGTTTGAATTTTTAGGTTTCACTCTGTTTTCTCCTATATTGATAGATGTATTTGGAACTCTAAATCCAACACGGTTTGTGCTAGCTTCTTGATACTTGACACAATAAAGTAGTTTCACGTTCTATCTCTATGTTTTGTTTCCTCTTGATGTAGCCCTAACAGTGACTGGCGAGAAACACTTTCATGGAAAGGGGTTGCCAGGCTTCCCAAATATACGAATCTCCAGAAATCTCAGGAAATATTTTTTCACCCAAACAGGATGATACTTTCAGGTAATGATCAGTACACTAGGCGACTTGGTTCCCCAAATTTCGTTTTTCTATGTTAAAGCGTTCGTTTCCAGTAACAGTTTGAATTTTTAGGTTTCACTCTGTTTTCTCCTATATTGATAGAAGTATTTGGAACTCTAAATCCAACACGGTTTGTGCTAGCTTCTTGAAACTTGACACAATAAAGTAGTTTCACGTTCTATCTCTATGTTTTGTTTCCTCTTGATGTAGCCCTAAGCAGTGACTGGCGAGAAACACTTTCATGGAAAGGGGTTGCCAGGCTTCACAAAATTACGAATCTCCAGAAATCTCAGCAAATATTTTTTCACCCAAACTGGATGATACTTTCAGGTAATGATCAATACACTAAGGCGACTTGGTTCCCCAAATGTCGTTCTTCTATGTTGAAGCGTTCGTTTCCAGTAACAGTTTGAATTTTTAGGTTTCACTCTGTTTTCTCCTATATTGATAGATGTATTTGGAACTCTAAATCCAACACGGTTTGTGCTAGCTTCTTGAAACTTGACACAATAAAGTAGTTTCACGTTCTATCTCTATGTTTTGTTTCCTCTTGATGTAGCCCTAAGCAGTGACTGGCGAGAAACACTTTCATGGAAAGGGGTTGCCAGGCTTCCCAAAATTACGAATCTCCAGAAATCTCAGCAAATATTTTTTCACCCAAACTGGATGATACTTTCAGGTAATGATCAGTACACTAAGGCGACTTGGTTCCCCAAATGTCATTCTTCTATGTTGAAGCGTTCGTTTCCAGTAACCGTTTGAATTTTTAGGTTTCACTCTGTTTTCTCCTGTATTGATAGATGTATTTGGAACTCTGAATCCAACACGGTTTGTGCTAGCTTCTTGAAACTTGACACAATAAAGTAGTTTCACGTTCTATCTCTATGTTTTGTTTCCTCTTGATGTAGCCCTAAGCAGTGACTGGCGAGAAACCCTTTCATGGAAAGGGGTTGCCAGGCTTCCCAAAATTACGAATCTCCAGAAATCTCAGCAAATATTTTTTCACCCAAACTGGATGATACATTCAGGTAATGATCAGTACACTAAGGCGACTTGGTTCCCCAAATGTCATTCTTCTATTTTGAAGCGTTCGTTTCCAGTAACAGTTTGAATTTTTAGGTTTCACTCTGTTTTCTCCTGTATTGATAGATGTATTTGGAACTCTGAATCCAACACGGTTTGTGCTAGTTTCTTGAAACTTGACACAATAAAGTAGTTTCATGTTCTATCTCTATGTTTTGTTTCCTCTTGATGTAGCCCTAAGCAGTGACTGGCGAGAAACACTTTCATGGAAAGGGGTTGCCAGGCTTCCCAAAATTACGAATCTACAGAAATCTCAGCAAATATTTTTTCACCCAAACTGGATGATACTTTCAGGTAATGATCAGTACACTAAGGCGACTTGGTTCCCCAAATGTCGTTCTTCTATGTTGAAGCGTTCGTTTCCAGTAACAGTTTGAATTTTTAGGTTTCACTCTGTTTTCTCCTATATTGATAGATGTATTTGGAACTCTAAATCCAACACGGTTTGTGCTAGCTTCTTGAAACTTGACACAATAAAGTAGTTTCACGTTCTATCTCTATGTTTTGTTTCCTCTTGATGTAGCCCTAACAGTGACGGGCGAGAAACACTTTCATGGAAAGGGGTTGCCAGGCTTCCCAAAATTACGAATCTCCAGAAATCTCAGCAAATATTTTTTCACCCAAACTGGATGATACTTTCAGGTAATGATCAGTACACTAAGGCGACTTGGTTCCCCAAATGTCGTTCTTCTATGTTGAAGCGTTCGTTTCCAGTAACAGTTTGAATTTTTAGGTTTCAGTCTGTTTTCTCCTATATTGATAGATGTATTTGGAACTCTAAATCCAACACGGTTTGTGCTAGCTTCTTGAAACTTGACACAATAAAGTAGTTTCACGTTCTATCTCTATGTTTTGTTTCCTCTTGATGTAGCCCTAAGCAGTGACTGGCGAGAAACACTTTCATGGAAAGGGGTTGCCGGGCTTCTCAAAATTACGAATCTCCAGAAATCTCAGCAAATATTTTTTCACCCAAACTGGATGATACTTTCAGGTAATGATCAGTACACTAAGGCCACATGGTTCCCCAAATTTCGTTCTTCTATGTTGAAGCGTTCGTTTCCAGTAACAGTTTGAATTTTTAGGTTTCACTCTGTTTTCTCCTATATTAATAGATGTATTTGGAACTCTAAATCCAACACGGTTTGTGCTAGCTTCTTGAAAGTTGACACAATAAAGTAGTTTCACGTTCTATCTCTATGTTTTGTTTCCTCTTGATGTAGCCCTAAGCAGTGACTGGCGGGAAACCCTTTCATGAAAGGGGTTGCCAGGCTTCTCAAAATTACGAATCTCCAGAAATCTCAGCAAATATTTTTTCACCCAAACTGGATGATACTTTCAGGTAATGATCAGTACACTAGGGGACTTGGTTCCCCAAATGTCATTCTTCTATGTTGAAGCGTTCGTTTCCAGTAATAGTTTGAATTTTTAGGTTTCACTCTGTTTTCTCCTGTATTGATAGATGTATTTGGAACTCTGAATCCAACACGGTTTGTGCTAGTTTCTTGAAACTTGACACAATAAAGTAGTTTCACGTTCTATCTCTATGTTTTGTTTCCTCTTGATGTAGCCCTAAGCAGTGACTGGCGAGAAACACTTTCATGGAAAGGGGTTGCCAGGCTTCCCAAAATTACGAATCTCCAGAAATCTCAGCAAATATTTTTTCACCCAAACTGGATGATACTTTCAGGTAATGATCAGTACACTAAGGCGACTTGGTTCCCCAAATGTCGTTCTACTATGTTGAAGCGTTCGTTTCCAGTAACAGTTTGAATTTTTAGGTTTCACTCTGTTTTCTCCTATATTGATAGATGTATTTGGAACTCTAAATCCAACACGGTTTGTGCTAGCTTCTTGAAACTTGACACAATAAAGTAGTTTCACGTTCTATCTCTATGTTTTGTTTCCTCTTGATGTAGCCCTAAGCAGTGACTGGCGAGAAACACTTTCATGGAAAGGGGTTGCCAGGCTTCCCAAAATTACGAATCTCCAGAAATCTCAGCAAATATTTTTTCACCCAAACTGGATGATACTTTCAGGTAATGATCAGTACACTAAGGCGACTTGGTTCCCCAAATGTCGTTCTACTATGTTGAAGCGTTCGTTTCCAGTAACAGTTTGAATTTTTAGGTTTCACTCTGTTTTCTCCTATATTGATAGATGTATTTGGAACTCTAAATCCAACACGGTTTGTGCTAGCTTCTTGATACTTGACACAATAAAGTAGTTTCACGTTCTATCTCTATGTTTTGTTTCCTCTTGATGTAGCCCTAACAGTGACTGGCGAGAAACACTTTCATGGAAAGGGGTTGCCAGGCTTCCCAAATATACGAATCTCCAGAAATCTCAGGAAATATTTTTTCACCCAAACAGGATGATACTTTCAGGTAATGATCAGTACACTAGGCGACTTGGTTCCCCAAATTTCGTTTTTCTATGTTAAAGCGTTCGTTTCCAGTAACAGTTTGAATTTTTAGGTTTCACTCTGTTTTCTCCTATATTGATAGAAGTATTTGGAACTCTAAATCCAACACGGTTTGTGCTAGCTTCTTGAAACTTGACACAATAAAGTAGTTTCACGTTCTATCTCTATGTTTTGTTTCCTCTTGATGTAGCCCTAAGCAGTGACTGGCGAGAAACACTTTCATGGAAAGGGGTTGCCAGGCTTCACAAAATTACGAATCTCCAGAAATCTCAGCAAATATTTTTTCACCCAAACTGGATGATACTTTCAGGTAATGATCAATACACTAAGGCGACTTGGTTCCCCAAATGTCGTTCTTCTATGTTGAAGCGTTCGTTTCCAGTAACAGTTTGAATTTTTAGGTTTCACTCTGTTTTCTCCTATATTGATAGATGTATTTGGAACTCTAAATCCAACACGGTTGGTGCTAGCTTCTTGAAACTTGACACAATAAAGTAGTTTCACGTTCTATCTCTATGTTTTGTTTCCTCTTGATGTAGCCCTAAGCAGTGACTGGCGAGAAACACTTTCATGGAAAGGGGTTGCCAGGCTTCCCAAAATTACGAATCTCCAGAAATCTCAGCAAATATTTTTTCACCCAAACTGGATGATACTTTCAGGTAATGATCAGTACACTAAGGCGACTTGGTTCCCCAAATGTCATTCTTCTATGTTGAAGCGTTCGTTTCCAGTAACCGTTTGAATTTTTAGGTTTCACTCTGTTTTCTCCTGTATTGATAGATGTATTTGGAACTCTGAATCCAACACGGTTTGTGCTAGCTTCTTGAAACTTGACACAATAAAGTAGTTTCACGTTCTATCTCTACGTTTTGTTTCCTCTTGATGTAGCCCTAAGCAGTGACTGGCGAGAAACCCTTTCATGGAAAGGGGTTGCCAGGCTTCCCAAAATTACGAATCTCCAGAAATCTCAGCAAATATTTTTTCACCCAAACTGGATGATACTTTCAGGTAATGATCAGTACACTAAGGCGACTTGGTTCCCCAAATGTCATTCTTCTATGTTGAAGCGTTCGTTTCCAGTAACAGTTTGAATTTTTAGGTTTCACTCTGTTTTCTCCTGTATTGATAGATGTATTTGGAACTCTGAATCCAACACGGTTTGTGCTAGTTTCTTGAAACTTGACACAATAAAGTAGTTTCATGTTCTATCTCTATGTTTTGTTTCCTCTTGATGTAGCCCTAAGCAGTGACTGGCGAGAAACACTTTCATGGAAAGGGGTTGCCAGGCTTCCCAAAATTACGAATCTACAGAAATCTCAGCAAATATTTTTTCACCCAAACTGGATGATACTTTCAGGTAATGATCAGTACACTAAGGCGACTTGGTTCCCCAAATGTCGTTCTTCTATGTTGAAGCGTTCGTTTCCAGTAACAGTTTGAATTTTTAGGTTTCACTCTGTTTTCTCCTATATTGATAGATGTATTTGGAACTCTAAATCCAACACGGTTTGTGCTAGCTTCTTGAAACTTGACACAATAAAGTAGTTTCACGTTCTATCTCTATGTTTTGTTTCCTCTTGATGTAGCCCTAACAGTGACGGGCGAGAAACACTTTCATGGAAAGGGGTTGCCAGGCTTCCCAAAATTATGAATCTCCAGAAATCTCAGCAAATATTTTTTCACCCAAACTGGATGATACTTTCAGGTAATGATCAGTACACTAAGGCGACTTGGTTCCCCAAATGTCGTTCTTCTATGTTGAAGCGTTCGTTTCCAGTAACAGTTTGAATTTTTAGGTTTCAGTCTGTTTTCTCCTATATTGATAGATGTATTTGGAACTCTAAATCCAACACGGTTTGTGCTAGCTTCTTGAAACTTGACACAATAAAGTAGTTTCACGTTCTATCTCTATGTTTTGTTTCCTCTTGATGTAGCCCTAAGCAGTGACTGGCGAGAAACACTTTCATGGAAAGGGGTTGCCGGGCTTCTCAAAATTACGAATCTCCAGAAATCTCAGCAAATATTTTTTCACCCAAACTGGATGATACTTTCAGGTAATGATCAGTACACTAAGGCCACATGGTTCCCCAAATTTCGTTCTTCTATGTTGAAGCGTTCGTTTCCAGTAACAGTTTGAATTTTTAGGTTTCACTCTGTTTTCTCCTATATTGATAGATGTATTTGGAACTCTAAATCCAACACGGTTTGTGCTAGCTTCTTGAAACTTGACACAATAAAGTAGTTTCACGTTCTATCTCTATGTTTTGTTTCCTCTTGATGTAGCCCTAAGCAGTGACTGGCGAGAAACACTTTCATGGAAAGGGGTTGCCGGGCTTCTCAAAATTACGAATCTCCAGAAATCTCAGCAAATATTTTTTCACCCAAACTGGATGATACTTTCAGGTAATGATCAGTACACTAAGGCCACATGGTTCCCCAAATTTCGTTCTTCTATGTTGAAGCGTTCGTTTCCAGTAACAGTTTGAATTTTTAGGTTTCACTCTGTTTTCTCCTATATTAATAGATGTATTTGGAACTCTAAATCCAACACGGTTTGTGCTAGCTTCTTGAAACTTGACACAATAAAGTAGTTTCACGTTCTATCTCTATGTTTTGTTTCCTCTTGATGTAGCCCTAAGCAGTGACTGGCGAGAAACCCTTTCATGGAAAGGGGTTGCCAGGCTTCCCAAAATTACGAATCTCCAGAAATCTCAGCAAATATTTTTTCACCCAAACTGGATGATACTTTCAGGTAATGATCAGTACACTAAGGCGACTTGGTTCCCCAAATGTCATTCTTCTATGTTGAAGCGTTCGTTTCCAGTAACAGTTTGAATTTTTAGGTTTCACTCTGTTTTCTCCTGTATTGATAGATGTATTTGGAACTCTGAATCCAACACGGTTTGTGCTAGTTTCTTGAAACTTGACACAATAAAGTAGTTTCATGTTCTATCTCTATGTTTTGTTTCCTCTTGATGTAGCCCTAAGCAGTGACTGGCGAGAAACACTTTCATGGAAAGGGGTTGCCAGGCTTCCCAAAATTACGAATCTCCAGAAATCTCAGCAAATATTTTTTCACCCAAACTGGATGATACTTTCAGGTAATGATCAGTACACTAAGGCGACTTGGTTCCCCAAATGTCGTTCTTCTATGTTGAAGCGTTCGTTTCCAGTAACAGTTTGAATTTTTAGGTTTCACTCTGTTTTCTCCTATATTGATAGATGTATTTGGAACTCTAAATCCAACACGGTTTGTGCTAGCTTCTTGAAACTTGACACAATAAAGTAGTTTCACGTTCTATCTCTATGTTTTGTTTCCTCTTGATGTAGCCCTAACAGTGACGGGCGAGAAACCCTTTCATGGAAAGGGGTTGCCAGGCTTCCCAAAATTACGAATCTCCAGAAATCTCAGCAAATATTTTTTCACCCAAACTGGATGATACATTCAGGTAATGATCAGTACACTAAGGCGACTTGGTTCCCCAAATGTCATTCTTCTATGTTGAAGCGTTCGTTTCCAGTAACAGTTTGAATTTTTAGGTTTCACTCTGTTTTCTCCTGTATTGATAGATGTATTTGGAACTCTGAATCCAACACGGTTTGTGCTAGTTTCTTGAAACTTGACACAATAAAGTAGTTTCATGTTCTATCTCTATGTTTTGTTTCCTCTTGATGTAGCCCTAAGCAGTGACTGGCGAGAAACACTTTCATGGAAAGGGGTTGCCAGGCTTCCCAAAATTACGAATCTACAGAAATCTCAGCAAATATTTTTTCACCCAAACTGGATGATACTTTCAGGTAATGATCAGTACACTAAGGCGACTTGGTTCCCCAAATGTCGTTCTTCTATGTTGAAGCGTTCGTTTCCAGTAACAGTTTGAATTTTTAGGTTTCACTCTGTTTTCTCCTATATTGATAGATGTATTTGGAACTCTAAATCCAACATGGTTTGTGCTAGCTTCTTGAAACTTGACACAATAAAGTAGTTTCACGTTCTATCTCTATGTTTTGTTTCCTCTTGATGTAGCCCTAACAGTGACGGGCGAGAAACACTTTCATGGAAAGGGGTTGCCAGGCTTCCCAAAATTACGAATCTCCAGAAATCTCAGCAAATATTTTTTCACCCAAACTGGATGATACTTTCAGGTAATGATCAGTACACTAAGGCGACTTGGTTCCCCAAATGTCGTTCTTCTATGTTGAAGCGTTCGTTTCCAGTAACAGTTTGAATTTTTAGGTTTCAGTCTGTTTTCTCCTATATTGATAGATGTATTTGGAACTCTAAATCCAACACGGTTTGTGCTAGCTTCTTGAAACTTGACACAATAAAGTAGTTTCACGTTCTATCTCTATGTTTTGTTTCCTCTTGATGTAGCCCTAAGCAGTGACTGGCGAGAAACACTTTCATGGAAAGGGGTTGCCGGGCTTCTCAAAATTACGAATCTCCAGAAATCTCAGCAAATATTTTTTCACCCAAACTGGATGATACTTTCAGGTAATGATCAGTACACTAAGGCCACATGGTTCCCCAAATTTCGTTCTTCTATGTTGAAGCGTTCGTTTCCAGTAACAGTTTGAATTTTTAGGTTTCACTCTGTTTTCTCCTATATTGATAGATGTATTTGGAACTCTAAATCCAACACGGTTTGTGCTAGCTTCTTGAAACTTGACACAATAAAGTAGTTTCACGTTCTATCTCTATGTTTTGTTTCCTCTTGATGTAGCCCTAAGCAGTGACTGGCGAGAAACCCTTTCATGAAAGGGGTTGCCAGGCTTCCCAAAATTACGAATCTCCAGAAATCTCAGCAAATATTTTTTCACCCAAACTGGATGATACTTTCAGGTAATGATCAGTACACTAAGGCGACTTGGTTCCCCAAATGTCGTTCTACTATGTTGAAGCGTTCGTTTCCAGTAACAGTTTGAATTTTTAGGTTTCACTCTGTTTTCTCCTATATTGATAGATGTATTTGGAACTCTAAATCCAACACGGTTTGTGCTAGCTTCTTGATACTTGACACAATAAAGTAGTTTCACGTTCTATCTCTATGTTTTGTTTCCTCTTGATGTAGCCCTAACAGTGACTGGCGAGAAACACTTTCATGGAAAGGGGTTGCCAGGCTTCCCAAATATACGAATCTCCAGAAATCTCAGGAAATATTTTTTCACCCAAACAGGATGATACTTTCAGGTAATGATCAGTACACTAGGCGACTTGGTTCCCCAAATTTCGTTTTTCTATGTTAAAGCGTTCGTTTCCAGTAACAGTTTGAATTTTTAGGTTTCACTCTGTTTTCTCCTATATTGATAGAAGTATTTGGAACTCTAAATCCAACACGGTTTGTGCTAGCTTCTTGAAACTTGACACAATAAAGTAGTTTCACGTTCTATCTCTATGTTTTGTTTCCTCTTGATGTAGCCCTAAGCAGTGACTGGCGAGAAACACTTTCATGGAAAGGGGTTGCCAGGCTTCACAAAATTACGAATCTCCAGAAATCTCAGCAAATATTTTTTCACCCAAACTGGATGATACTTTCAGGTAATGATCAATACACTAAGGCGACTTGGTTCCCCAAATGTCGTTCTTCTATGTTGAAGCGTTCGTTTCCAGTAACAGTTTGAATTTTTAGGTTTCACTCTGTTTTCTCCTATATTGATAGATGTATTTGGAACTCTAAATCCAACACGGTTTGTGCTAGCTTCTTGAAACTTGACACAATAAAGTAGTTTCACGTTCTATCTCTATGTTTTGTTTCCTCTTGATGTAGCCCTAAGCAGTGACTGGCGAGAAACACTTTCATGGAAAGGGGTTGCCAGGCTTCCCAAAATTACGAATCTCCAGAAATCTCAGCAAATATTTTTTCACCCAAACTGGATGATACTTTCAGGTAATGATCAGTACACTAAGGCGACTTGGTTCCCCAAATGTCATTCTTCTATGTTGAAGCGTTCGTTTCCAGTAACCGTTTGAATTTTTAGGTTTCACTCTGTTTTCTCCTGTATTGATAGATGTATTTGGAACTCTGAATCCAACACGGTTTGTGCTAGCTTCTTGAAACTTGACACAATAAAGTAGTTTCACGTTCTATCTCTATGTTTTGTTTCCTCTTGATGTAGCCCTAAGCAGTGACTGGCGAGAAACCCTTTCATGGAAAGGGGTTGCCAGGCTTCCCAAAATTACGAATCTCCAGAAATCTCAGCAAATATTTTTTCACCCAAACTGGATGATACTTTCAGGTAATGATCAGTACACTAAGGCGACTTGGTTCCCCAAATGTCATTCTTCTATGTTGAAGCGTTCGTTTCCAGTAACAGTTTGAATTTTTAGGTTTCACTCTGTTTTCTACTGTATTGATAGATGTATTTGGAACTCTGAATCCAACACGGTTTGTGCTAGTTTCTTGAAACTTGACACAATAAAGTAGTTTCATGTTCTATCTCTATGTTTTGTTTCCTCTTGATGTAGCCCTAAGCAGTGACTGGCGAGAAACACTTTCATGGAAAGGGGTTGCCAGGCTTCCCAAAATTACGAATCTCCAGAAATCTCAGCAAATATTTTTTCACCCAAACTGGATGATACTTTCAGGTAATGATCAGTACACTAAGGCGACTTGGTTCCCCAAATGTCGTTCTTCTATGTTGAAGCGTTCGTTTCCAGTAACAGTTTGAATTTTTAGGTTTCACTCTGTTTTCTCCTATATTGATAGATGTATTTGGAACTCTAAATCCAACACGGTTTGTGCTAGCTTCTTGAAACTTGACACAATAAAGTAGTTTCACGTTCTATCTCTATGTTTTGTTTCCTCTTGATGTAGCCCTAACAGTGACGGGCGAGAAACCCTTTCATGGAAAGGGGTTGCCAGGCTTCCCAAAATTACGAATCTCCAGAAATCTCAGCAAATATTTTTTCACCCAAACTGGATGATACATTCAGGTAATGATCAGTACACTAAGGCGACTTGGTTCCCCAAATGTCATTCTTCTATGTTGAAGCGTTCGTTTCCAGTAACAGTTTGAATTTTTAGGTTTCACTCTGTTTTCTCCTGTATTGATAGATGTATTTGGAACTCTGAATCCAACACGGTTTGTGCTAGTTTCTTGAAACTTGACACAATAAAGTAGTTTCATGTTCTATCTCTATGTTTTGTTTCCTCTTGATGTAGCCCTAAGCAGTGACTGGCGAGAAACACTTTCATGGAAAGGGGTTGCCAGGCTTCCCAAAATTACGAATCTACAGAAATCTCAGCAAATATTTTTTCACCCAAACTGGATGATACTTTCAGGTAATGATCAGTACACTAAGGCGACTTGGTTCCCCAAATGTCGTTCTTCTATGTTGAAGCGTTCGTTTCCAGTAACAGTTTGAATTTTTAGGTTTCACTCTGTTTTCTCCTATATTGATAGATGTATTTGGAACTCTAAATCCAACATGGTTTGTGCTAGCTTCTTGAAACTTGACACAATAAAGTAGTTTCACGTTCTATCTCTATGTTTTGTTTCCTCTTGATGTAGCCCTAACAGTGACGGGCGAGAAACACTTTCATGGAAAGGGGTTGCCAGGCTTCCCAAAATTACGAATCTCCAGAAATCTCAGCAAATATTTTTTCACCCAAACTGGATGATACTTTCAGGTAATGATCAGTACACTAAGGCGACTTGGTTCCCCAAATGTCGTTCTTCTATGTTGAAGCGTTCGTTTCCAGTAACAGTTTGAATTTTTAGGTTTCAGTCTGTTTTCTCCTATATTGATAGATGTATTTGGAACTCTAAATCCAACACGGTTTGTGCTAGCTTCTTGAAACTTGACACAATAAAGTAGTTTCACGTTCTATCTCTATGTTTTGTTTCCTCTTGATGTAGCCCTAAGCAGTGACTGGCGAGAAACACTTTCATGGAAAGGGGTTGCCGGGCTTCTCAAAATTACGAATCTCCAGAAATCTCAGCAAATATTTTTTCACCCAAACTGGATGATACTTTCAGGTAATGATCAGTACACTAAGGCCACATGGTTCCCCAAATTTCGTTCTTCTATGTTGAAGCGTTCGTTTCCAGTAACAGTTTGAATTTTTAGGTTTCACTCTGTTTTCTCCTATATTGATAGATGTATTTGGAACTCTAAATCCAACACGGTTTGTGCTAGCTTCTTGAAACTTGACACAATAAAGTAGTTTCACGTTCTATCTCTATGTTTTGTTTCCTCTTGATGTAGCCCTAAGCAGTGACTGGCGAGAAACACTTTCATGGAAAGGGGTTGCCGAGCTTCTCAAAATTACGAATCTCCAGAAATCTCAGCAAATATTTTTTCACCCAAACTGGATGATACTTTCAGGTAATGATCAGTACACTAAGGCCACATGGTTCCCCAAATTTCGTTCTTCTATGTTGAAGCGTTCGTTTCCAGTAACAGTTTGAATTTTTAGGTTTCACTCTGTTTTCTCCTATATTAATAGATGTATTTGGAACTCTAAATCCAACACGGTTTGTGCTAGCTTCTTGAAAGTTGACACAATAAAGTAGTTTCACGTTCTATCTCTATGTTTTGTTTCCTCTTGATGTAGCCCTAAGCAGTGACTGGCGAGAAACCCTTTCATGAAAGGGGTTGCCAGGCTTCCCAAAATTACGAATCTCCAGAAATCTCAGCAAATATTTTTTCACCCAAACTGGATGATAGTTTCAGGTAATGATCAGTACACTAAGGTGACTTGGTTCCCCAAATGTCGTTCTACTATGTTGAAGCGTTCGTTTCCAGTAACAGTTTGAATTTTTAGGTTTCACTCTGTTTTCTCCTATATTGATAGATGTATTTGGAACTCTAAATCCAACACGGTTTGTGCTAGCTTCTTGATACTTGACACAATAAAGTAGTTTCACGTTCTATCTCTATGTTTTGTTTCCTCTTGATGTAGCCCTAACAGTGACTGGCGAGAAACACTTTCATGGAAAGGGGTTGCCAGGCTTCCCAAATATACGAATCTCCAGAAATCTCAGGAAATATTTTTTCACCCAAACAGGATGATACTTTCAGGTAATGATCAGTACACTAGGCGACTTGGTTCCCCAAATTTCGTTTTTCTATGTTAAAGCGTTCGTTTCCAGTAACAGTTTGAATTTTTAGGTTTCACTCTGTTTTCTCCTATATTGATAGAAGTATTTGGAACTCTAAATCCAACACGGTTTGTGCTAGCTTCTTGAAACTTGACACAATAAAGTAGTTTCACGTTCTATCTCTATGTTTTGTTTCCTCTTGATGTAGCCCTAAGCAGTGACTGGCGAGAAACACTTTCATGGAAAGGGGTTGCCAGGCTTCACAAAATTACGAATCTCCAGAAATCTCAGCAAATATTTTTTCACCCAAACTGGATGATACTTTCAGGTAATGATCAATACACTAAGGCGACTTGGTTCCCCAAATGTCGTTCTTCTATGTTGAAGCGTTCGTTTCCAGTAACAGTTTGAATTTTTAGGTTTCACTCTGTTTTCTCCTATATTGATAGATGTATTTGGAACTCTAAATCCAACACGGTTTGTGCTAGCTTCTTGAAACTTGACACAATAAAGTAGTTTCACGTTCTATCTCTATGTTTTGTTTCCTCTTGATGTAGCCCTAAGCAGTGACTGGCGAGAAACACTTTCATGGAAAGGGGTTGCCAGGCTTCCCAAAATTACGAATCTCCAGAAATCTCAGCAAATATTTTTTCACCCAAACTGGATGATACTTTCAGGTAATGATCAGTACACTAAGGCGACTTGGTTCCCCAAATGTCATTCTTCTATGTTGAAGCGTTCGTTTCCAGTAACCGTTTGAATTTTTAGGTTTCACTCTGTTTTCTCCTGTATTGATAGATGTATTTGGAACTCTGAATCCAACACGGTTTGTGCTAGCTTCTTGAAACTTGACACAATAAAGTAGTTTCACGTTCTATCTCTATGTTTTGTTTCCTCTTGATGTAGCCCTAAGCAGTGACTGGCGAGAAACCCTTTCATGGAAAGGGGTTGCCAGGCTTCCCAAAATTACGAATCTCCAGAAATCTCAGCAAATATTTTTTCACCCAAACTGGATGATACATTCAGGTAATGATCAGTACACTAAGGCGACTTGGTTCCCCAAATGTCATTCTTCTATTTTGAAGCGTTCGTTTCCAGTAACAGTTTGAATTTTTAGGTTTCACTCTGTTTTCTCCTGTATTGATAGATGTATTTGGAACTCTGAATCCAACACGGTTTGTGCTAGTTTCTTGAAACTTGACACAATAAAGTAGTTTCATGTTCTATCTCTATGTTTTGTTTCCTCTTGATGTAGCCCTAAGCAGTGACTGGCGAGAAACACTTTCATGGAAAGGGGTTGCCAGGCTTCCCAAAATTACGAATCTACAGAAATCTCAGCAAATATTTTTTCACCCAAACTGGATGATACTTTCAGGTAATGATCAGTACACTAAGGCGACTTGGTTCCCCAAATGTCGTTCTTCTATGTTGAAGCGTTCGTTTCCAGTAACAGTTTGAATTTTTAGGTTTCACTCTGTTTTCTCCTATATTGATAGATGTATTTGGAACTCTAAATCCAACACGGTTTGTGCTAGCTTCTTGAAACTTGACACAATAAAGTAGTTTCACGTTCTATCTCTATGTTTTGTTTCCTCTTGATGTAGCCCTAACAGTGACGGGCGAGAAACACTTTCATGGAAAGGGGTTGCCAGGCTTCCCAAAATTACGAATCTCCAGAAATCTCAGCAAATATTTTTTCACCCAAACTGGATGATACTTTCAGGTAATGATCAGTACACTAAGGCGACTTGGTTCCCCAAATGTCGTTCTTCTATGTTGAAGCGTTCGTTTCCAGTAACAGTTTGAATTTTTAGGTTTCAGTCTGTTTTCTCCTATATTGATAGATGTATTTGGAACTCTAAATCCAACACGGTTTGTGCTAGCTTCTTGAAACTTGACACAATAAAGTAGTTTCACGTTCTATCTCTATGTTTTGTTTCCTCTTGATGTAGCCCTAAGCAGTGACTGGCGAGAAACACTTTCATGGAAAGGGGTTGCCGGGCTTCTCAAAATTACGAATCTCCAGAAATCTCAGCAAATATTTTTTCACCCAAACTGGATGATACTTTCAGGTAATGATCAGTACACTAAGGCCACATGGTTCCCCAAATTTCGTTCTTCTATGTTGAAGCGTTCGTTTCCAGTAACAGTTTGAATTTTTAGGTTTCACTCTGTTTTCTCCTATATTGATAGATGTATTTGGAACTCTAAATCCAACACGGTTTGTGCTAGCTTCTTGAAACTTGACACAATAAAGTAGTTTCACGTTCTATCTCTATGTTTTGTTTCCTCTTGATGTAGCCCTAAGCAGTGACTGGCGAGAAACACTTTCATGGAAAGGGGTTGCCGGGCTTCTCAAAATTACGAATCTCCAGAAATCTCAGCAAATATTTTTTCACCCAAACTGGATGATACTTTCAGGTAATGATCAGTACACTAAGGCCACATGGTTCCCCAAATTTCGTTCTTCTATGTTGAAGCGTTCGTTTCCAGTAACAGTTTGAATTTTTAGGTTTCACTCTGTTTTCTCCTATATTAATAGATGTATTTGGAACTCTAAATCCAACACGGTTTGTGCTAGCTTCTTGTAACTTGACACAATAAAGTAGTTTCACGTTCTATCTCTATGTTTTGTTTCCTCTTGATGTAGCCCTAAGCAGTGACTGGCGAGAAACCCTTTCATGGAAAGGGGTTGCCAGGCTTCCCAAAATTACGAATCTCCAGAAATCTCAGCAAATATTTTTTCACCCAAACTGGATGATACTTTCAGGTAATGATCAGTACACTAAGGCGACTTGGTTCCCCAAATGTCATTCTTCTATGTTGAAGCGTTCGTTTCCAGTAACAGTTTGAATTTTTAGGTTTCACTCTGTTTTCTCCTGTATTGATAGATGTATTTGGAACTCTGAATCCAACACGGTTTGTGCT
The DNA here is from genome assembly GCF_964194105.1 of Spermophilus citellus. Lineage (NCBI taxonomy): Eukaryota > Metazoa > Chordata > Mammalia > Rodentia > Sciuridae > Spermophilus > Spermophilus citellus. The sequence goes on along the minus strand of NC_138188.1, from coordinate 6,648,642 downwards.
AGTTTCTTGAAACTTGACACAATAAAGTAGTTTCATGTTCTATCTCTATGTTTTGTTTCCTCTTGATGTAGCCGTAAGCAGTGACTGGCGAGAAACACTTTCATGGAAAGGGGTTGCCGGGCTTCTCAAAATTACGAATCTCCAGAAATCTCAGCAAATATTTTTTCACCCAAACTGGATGATACTTTCAGGTAATGATCAGTACACTAAGGCCACATGGTTCCCCAAATTTCGTTCTTCTATGTTGAAGCGTTCGTTTCCAGTAACAGTTTGAATTTTTAGGTTTCACTCTGTTTTCTCCTATATTAATAGATGTATTTGGAACTCTAAATCCAACACGGTTTGTGCTAGCTTCTTGAAAGTTGACACAATAAAGTAGTTTCACGTTCTATCTCTATGTTTTGTTTCCTCTTGATGTAGCCCTAAGCAGTGACTGGCGAGAAACCCTTTCATGAAAGGGGTTGCCAGGCTTCTCAAAATTACGAATCTCCAGAAATCTCAGCAAATATTTTTTCACCCAAACTGGATGATACTTTCAGGTAATGATCAGTACACTAGGGGACTTGGTTCCCCAAATGTCATTCTTCTATGTTGAAGCGTTCGTTTCCAGTAATAGTTTGAATTTTTAGGTTTCACTCTGTTTTCTCCTGTATTGATAGATGTATTTGGAACTCTGAATCCAACACGGTTTGTGCTAGTTTCTTGAAACTTGACACAATAAAGTAGTTTCACGTTCTATCTCTATGTTTTGTTTCCTCTTGATGTAGCCCTAAGCAGTGACTGGCGAGAAACACTTTCATGGAAAGGGGTTGCCAGGCTTCCCAAAATTACGAATCTCCAGAAATCTCAGCAAATATTTTTTCACCCAAACTGGATGATACTTTCAGGTAATGATCAGTACACTAAGGCGACTTGGTTCCCCAAATGTCGTTCTACTATGTTGAAGCGTTCGTTTCCAGTAACAGTTTGAATTTTTAGGTTTCACTCTGTTTTCTCCTATATTGATAGATGTATTTGGAACTCTAAATCCAACACGGTTTGTGCTAGCTTCTTGAAACTTGACACAATAAAGTAGTTTCACGTTCTATCTCTATGTTTTGTTTCCTCTTGATGTAGCCCTAAGCAGTGACTGGCGAGAAACACTTTCATGGAAAGGGGTTGCCAGGCTTCCCAAAATTACGAATCTCCAGAAATCTCAGCAAATATTTTTTCACCCAAACTGGATGATACTTTCAGGTAATGATCAGTACACTAAGGCGACTTGGTTCCCCAAATGTCGTTCTACTATGTTGAAGCGTTCGTTTCCAGTAACAGTTTGAATTTTTAGGTTTCACTCTGTTTTCTCCTATATTGATAGATGTATTTGGAACTCTAAATCCAACACGGTTTGTGCTAGCTTCTTGATACTTGACACAATAAAGTAGTTTCACGTTCTATCTCTATGTTTTGTTTCCTCTTGATGTAGCCCTAACAGTGACTGGCGAGAAACACTTTCATGGAAAGGGGTTGCCAGGCTTCCCAAATATACGAATCTCCAGAAATCTCAGGAAATATTTTTTCACCCAAACAGGATGATACTTTCAGGTAATGATCAGTACACTAGGCGACTTGGTTCCCCAAATTTCGTTTTTCTATGTTAAAGCGTTCGTTTCCAGTAACAGTTTGAATTTTTAGGTTTCACTCTGTTTTCTCCTATATTGATAGAAGTATTTGGAACTCTAAATCCAACACGGTTTGTGCTAGCTTCTTGAAACTTGACACAATAAAGTAGTTTCACGTTCTATCTCTATGTTTTGTTTCCTCTTGATGTAGCCCTAAGCAGTGACTGGCGAGAAACACTTTCATGGAAAGGGGTTGCCAGGCTTCACAAAATTACGAATCTCCAGAAATCTCAGCAAATATTTTTTCACCCAAACTGGATGATACTTTCAGGTAATGATCAATACACTAAGGCGACTTGGTTCCCCAAATGTCGTTCTTCTATGTTGAAGCGTTCGTTTCCAGTAACAGTTTGAATTTTTAGGTTTCACTCTGTTTTCTCCTATATTGATAGATGTATTTGGAACTCTAAATCCAACACGGTTGGTGCTAGCTTCTTGAAACTTGACACAATAAAGTAGTTTCACGTTCTATCTCTATGTTTTGTTTCCTCTTGATGTAGCCCTAAGCAGTGACTGGCGAGAAACACTTTCATGGAAAGGGGTTGCCAGGCTTCCCAAAATTACGAATCTCCAGAAATCTCAGCAAATATTTTTTCACCCAAACTGGATGATACTTTCAGGTAATGATCAGTACACTAAGGCGACTTGGTTCCCCAAATGTCATTCTTCTATGTTGAAGCGTTCGTTTCCAGTAACCGTTTGAATTTTTAGGTTTCACTCTGTTTTCTCCTGTATTGATAGATGTATTTGGAACTCTGAATCCAACACGGTTTGTGCTAGCTTCTTGAAACTTGACACAATAAAGTAGTTTCACGTTCTATCTCTACGTTTTGTTTCCTCTTGATGTAGCCCTAAGCAGTGACTGGCGAGAAACCCTTTCATGGAAAGGGGTTGCCAGGCTTCCCAAAATTACGAATCTCCAGAAATCTCAGCAAATATTTTTTCACCCAAACTGGATGATACTTTCAGGTAATGATCAGTACACTAAGGCGACTTGGTTCCCCAAATGTCATTCTTCTATGTTGAAGCGTTCGTTTCCAGTAACAGTTTGAATTTTTAGGTTTCACTCTGTTTTCTCCTGTATTGATAGATGTATTTGGAACTCTGAATCCAACACGGTTTGTGCTAGTTTCTTGAAACTTGACACAATAAAGTAGTTTCATGTTCTATCTCTATGTTTTGTTTCCTCTTGATGTAGCCCTAAGCAGTGACTGGCGAGAAACACTTTCATGGAAAGGGGTTGCCAGGCTTCCCAAAATTACGAATCTACAGAAATCTCAGCAAATATTTTTTCACCCAAACTGGATGATACTTTCAGGTAATGATCAGTACACTAAGGCGACTTGGTTCCCCAAATGTCGTTCTTCTATGTTGAAGCGTTCGTTTCCAGTAACAGTTTGAATTTTTAGGTTTCACTCTGTTTTCTCCTATATTGATAGATGTATTTGGAACTCTAAATCCAACACGGTTTGTGCTAGCTTCTTGAAACTTGACACAATAAAGTAGTTTCACGTTCTATCTCTATGTTTTGTTTCCTCTTGATGTAGCCCTAACAGTGACGGGCGAGAAACACTTTCATGGAAAGGGGTTGCCAGGCTTCCCAAAATTACGAATCTCCAGAAATCTCAGCAAATATTTTTTCACCCAAACTGGATGATACTTTCAGGTAATGATCAGTACACTAAGGCGACTTGGTTCCCCAAATGTCGTTCTTCTATGTTGAAGCGTTCGTTTCCAGTAACAGTTTGAATTTTTAGGTTTCAGTCTGTTTTCTCCTATATTGATAGATGTATTTGGAACTCTAAATCCAACACGGTTTGTGCTAGCTTCTTGAAACTTGACACAATAAAGTAGTTTCACGTTCTATCTCTATGTTTTGTTTCCTCTTGATGTAGCCCTAAGCAGTGACTGGCGAGAAACACTTTCATGGAAAGGGGTTGCCGGGCTTCTCAAAATTACGAATCTCCAGAAATCTCAGCAAATATTTTTTCACCCAAACTGGATGATACTTTCAGGTAATGATCAGTACACTAAGGCCACATGGTTCCCCAAATTTCGTTCTTCTATGTTGAAGCGTTCGTTTCCAGTAACAGTTTGAATTTTTAGGTTTCACTCTGTTTTCTCCTATATTGATAGATGTATTTGGAACTCTAAATCCAACACGGTTTGTGCTAGCTTCTTGAAACTTGACACAATAAAGTAGTTTCACGTTCTATCTCTATGTTTTGTTTCCTCTTGATGTAGCCCTAAGCAGTGACTGGCGAGAAACACTTTCATGGAAAGGGGTTGCCGGGCTTCTCAAAATTACGAATCTCCAGAAATCTCAGCAAATATTTTTTCACCCAAACTGGATGATACTTTCAGGTAATGATCAGTACACTAAGGCCACATGGTTCCCCAAATTTCGTTCTTCTATGTTGAAGCGTTCGTTTCCAGTAACAGTTTGAATTTTTAGGTTTCACTCTGTTTTCTCCTATATTAATAGATGTATTTGGAACTCTAAATCCAACACGGTTTGTGCTAGCTTCTTGAAACTTGACACAATAAAGTAGTTTCACGTTCTATCTCTATGTTTTGTTTCCTCTTGATGTAGCCCTAAGCAGTGACTGGCGAGAAACCCTTTCATGGAAAGGGGTTGCCAGGCTTCCCAAAATTACGAATCTCCAGAAATCTCAGCAAATATTTTTTCACCCAAACTGGATGATACTTTCAGGTAATGATCAGTACACTAAGGCGACTTGGTTCCCCAAATGTCATTCTTCTATGTTGAAGCGTTCGTTTCCAGTAACAGTTTGAATTTTTAGGTTTCACTCTGTTTTCTCCTGTATTGATAGATGTATTTGGAACTCTGAATCCAACACGGTTTGTGCTAGTTTCTTGAAACTTGACACAATAAAGTAGTTTCATGTTCTATCTCTATGTTTTGTTTCCTCTTGATGTAGCCCTAAGCAGTGACTGGCGAGAAACACTTTCATGGAAAGGGGTTGCCAGGCTTCCCAAAATTACGAATCTCCAGAAATCTCAGCAAATATTTTTTCACCCAAACTGGATGATACTTTCAGGTAATGATCAGTACACTAAGGCGACTTGGTTCCCCAAATGTCGTTCTTCTATGTTGAAGCGTTCGTTTCCAGTAACAGTTTGAATTTTTAGGTTTCACTCTGTTTTCTCCTATATTGATAGATGTATTTGGAACTCTAAATCCAACACGGTTTGTGCTAGCTTCTTGAAACTTGACACAATAAAGTAGTTTCACGTTCTATCTCTATGTTTTGTTTCCTCTTGATGTAGCCCTAACAGTGACGGGCGAGAAACACTTTCATGGAAAGGGGTTGCCAGGCTTCCCAAAATTACGAATCTCCAGAAATCTCAGCAAATATTTTTTGACCCAAACTGGATGATACTTTCAGGTAATGATCAGTACACTAAGGCGACTTGGTTCCCCAAATGTCGTTCTTCTATGTTGAAGCGTTCGTTTCCAGTAACAGTTTGAATTTTTAGGTTTCACTCTGTTTTCTCCTATATTGATAGATGTATTTGGAACTCTAAATCCAACACGGTTTGTGCTAGCTTCTTGAAACTTGACACAATAAAGTAGTTTCACGTTCTATCTCTATGTTTTGTTTCCTCTTGATGTAGCCCTAAGCAGTGACTGGCGAGAAACACTTTCATGGAAAGGGGTTGCCAGGCTTCCCAAAATTACGAATCTCCAGAAATCTCAGCAAATATTTTTTCACCCAAACTGGATGATACTTTCAGGTAATGATCAGTACACTAAGGCGACTTGGTTCCCCAAATGTCGTTCTACTATGTTGAAGCGTTCGTTTCCAGTAACAGTTTGAATTTTTAGGTTTCACTCTGTTTTCTCCTATATTGATAGATGTATTTGGAACTCTAAATCCAACACGGTTTGTGCTAGCTTCTTGAAACTTGACACAATAAAGTAGTTTCACGTTCTATCTCTATGTTTTGTTTCCTCTTGATGTAGCCCTAACAGTGACGGGCGAGAAACACTTTCATGGAAAGGGGTTGCCAGGCTTCCCAAAATTACGAATCTCCAGAAATCTCAGCAAATATTTTTTCACACAAACTGGATGATACTTTCAGGTAATGATCAGTAAACTAAGGCGACTTGGTTCCCCAAATGTCGTTCTTCTATGTTGAAGCGTTCGTTTCCAGTAACAGTTTGAATTTTTAGGTTTCACTCTGTTTTCTCCTATATTGATAGATGTATTTGGAACTCTAAATCCAACACGGTTTGTGCTAGCTTCTTGAAACTTGACACAATAAAGTAGTTTCACGTTCTATCTCTATGTTTTGTTTCCTCTTGATGTAGCCCTAAGCAGTGACTGGCGAGAAACACTTTCATGGAAAGGGGTTGCCGGGCTTCTCAAAATTACGAATCTCCAGAAATCTCAGCAAATATTTTTTCACCCAAACTGGATGATACTTTCAGGTAATGATCAGTACACTAAGGCCACATGGTTCCCCAAATTTCGTTCTTCTATGTTGAAGCGTTCGTTTCCAGTAACAGTTTGAATTTTTAGGTTTCACTCTGTTTTCTCCTATATTAATAGATGTATTTGGAACTCTAAATCCAACACGGTTTGTGCTAGCTTCTTGAAACTTGACACAATAAAGTAGTTTCACATTCTATCTCTATGTTTTGTTTCCTCTTGATGTAGCCCTAAGCAGTGACTGGCGAGAAACCCTTTCATGGAAAGGGGTTGCCAGGCTTCCCAAAATTACGAATCTCCAGAAATCTCAGCAAATATTTTTTCACCCAAACTGGATGATACTTTCAGGTAATGATCAGTACACTAAGGCGACTTGGTTCCCCAAATGTCATTCTTCTATGTTGAAGCGTTCGTTTCCAGTAACAGTTTGAATTTTTAGGTTTCACTCTGTTTTCTCCTGTATTGATAGATGTATTTGGAACTCTGAATCCAACACGGTTTGTGCTAGTTTCTTGAAACTTGACACAATAAAGTAGTTTCACGTTCTATCTCTATGTTTTGTTTCCTCTTGATGTAGCCCTAAGCAGTGACTGGCGAGAAACACATTCATGGAAAGGGGTTGCCAGGCTTCCCAAAATTACGAATCTCCAGAAATCTCAGCAAATATTTTTTCACCCAAACTGGATGATACTTTCAGGTAATGATCAGTACACTAAGGCGACTTGGTTCCCCAAATGTCGTTCTTCTATGTTGAAGCGTTCGTTTCCAGTAACAGTTTGAATTTTTAGGTTTCACTCTGTTTTCTCCTATATTGATAGATGTATTTGGAACTCTAAATCCAACACGGTTTGTGCTAGCTTCTTGAAACTTGACAAAATAAAGTAGTTTCACGTTCTATCTCTATGTTTTGTTTCCTCTTGATGTAGCCCTAACAGTGACGGGCGAGAAACAATTTCATGGAAAGGGGTTGCCAGGCTTCCCAAAATTTCGAATCTCCAGAAATCTCAGCAAATATTTTTTCACCCAAACTGGATGATACTTTCAGGTAATGATCAGTACACTAAGGCGACTTGGTTCCCCAAATGTCGTTCTTCTATGTTGAAGCGTTCGTTTCCAGTAACAGTTTGAATTTTTAGGTTTCACTCTGTTTTCTCCTATATTGATAGATGTATTTGGAACTCTAAATCCAACACGGTTTGTGCTAGCTTCTTGAAACTTGACACAATAAAGTAGTTTCACGTTCTATCTCTATGTTTTGTTTCCTCTTGATGTAGCCCTAACAGTGACTGGCGAGAAACACTTTCATGGAAAGGGGTTGCCAGGCTTCCCAAAATTACGAATCTCCAGAAATCTCAGCAAATATTTTTTCACCCAAACTGGATGATACTTTCAGGTAATGATCAGTAAACTAAGGCGACTTGGTTCCCCAAATGTCGTTCTTCTATGTTGAAGCGTTCGTTTCCAGTAACAGTTTGAATTTTTAGGTTTCACTCTGTTTTCTCCTATATTGATAGATGTATTTGGAACTCTAAATCCAACACGGTTTGTGCTAGCTTCTTGAAACTTGACACAATAAAGTAGTTTCACGTTCTATCTCTATGTTTTGTTTCCTCTTGATGTAGCCCTAAGCAGTGACTGGCGAGAAACACTTTCATGGAAAGGGGTTGCCGGGCTTCTCAAAATTACGAATCTCCAGAAATCTCAGCAAATATTTTTTCACCCAAACTGGATGATACTTTCAGGTAATGATCAGTACACTAAGGCCACATGGTTCCCCAAATTTCGTTCTTCTATGTTGAAGCGTTCGTTTCCAGTAACAGTTTGAATTTTTAGGTTTCACTCTGTTTTCTCCTATATTAATAGATGTATTTGGAACTCTAAATCCAACACGGTTTGTGCTAGCTTCTTGAAACTTGACACAATAAAGTAGTTTCACATTCTATCTCTATGTTTTGTTTCCTCTTGATGTAGCCCTAAGCAGTGACTGGCGAGAAACCCTTTCATGGAAAGGGGTTGCCAGGCTTCCCAAAATTACGAATCTCCAGAAATCTCTGCAAATATTTTTTCACCCAAACTGGATGATACTTTCAGGTAATGATCAGTACACTAAGGCGACTTGGTTCCCCAAATGTCATTCTTCTATGTTGAAGCGTTCGTTTCCAGTAACAGTTTGAATTTTTAGGTTTCACTCTGTTTTCTCCTGTATTGATAGATGTATTTGGAACTCTGAATCCAACACGGTTTGTGCTAGTTTCTTGAAACTTGACACAATAAAGTAGTTTCACGTTCTATCTCTATGTTTTGTTTCCTCTTGATGTAGCCCTAAGCAGTGACTGGCGAGAAACACTTTCATGGAAAGGGGTTGCCAGGCTTCCCAAAATTACGAATCTCCAGAAATCTCAGCAAATATTTTTTCACCCAAACTGGATGATACTTTCAGGTAATGATCAGTACACTAAGGCGACTTGGTTCCCCAAATGTCGTTCTTCTATGTTGAAGCGTTCGTTTCCAGTAACAGTTTGAATTTTTAGGTTTCACTCTGTTTTCTCCTATATTGATAGATGTATTTGGAACTCTAAATCCAACACGGTTTGTGCTAGCTTCTTGAAACTTGACAAAATAAAGTAGTTTCACGTTCTATCTCTCTGTTTTGTTTCCTCTTGATGTAGCCCTAACAGTGACGGGCGAGAAACAATTTCATGGAAAGGGGTTGCCAGGCTTCCCAAAATTTCGAATCTCCAGAAATCTCAGCAAATATTTTTTCACCCAAACTGGATGATACTTTCAGGTAATGATCAGTACACTAAGGCGACTTGGTTCCCCAAATGTCGTTCTTCTATGTTGAAGCGTTCGTTTCCAGTAACAGTTTGAATTTTTAGGTTTCACTCTGTTTTCTCCTATATTGATAGATGTATTTGGAACTCTAAATCCAACACGGTTTGTGCTAGCTTCTTGAAACTTGACACAATAAAGTAGTTTCACGTTCTATCTCTATGTTTTGTTTCCTCTTGATGTAGCCCTAACAGTCACGGGCGAGAAACAATTTCATGGAAAGGGGTTGCCAGGCTTCCCAAAATTTCAAATCTCCAGAAATCTCAGCAAATATTTTTTCACCCAAACTGGATGATACTTTCAGGTAATGATCAGTACACTAAGGCGACTTGGTTCCCCAAATGTCGTTCTTCTATGTTGAAGCGTTCGTTTCCAGTAACAGTTTGAATTTTTAGGTTTCACTCTGTTTTCTCCTATATTGATAGATGTATTTGGAACTCTAAATCCAACACGGTGTGTGCTAGCTTCTTGAAACTTGACACAATAAAGTAGTTTCACGTTCTATCTCTATGTTTTGTTTCCTCTTGATGTAGCCCTAAGCAGTGACTGGCGAGAAACACTTTCATGGAAAGGGGTTGCCAGGCTTCCCAAAATTACGAATCTCCAGAAATCTCAGCAAATATTTTTTCACCCAAATTGGATGATACTTTCAGGTAATGATCAGTACACTAAGGCGACTTGGTTCCCCAAATGTCGTTCTACTATGTTGAAGCGTTCGTTTCCAGTAACAGTTTGAATTTTTAGGTTTCACTCTGTTTTCTCCTATATTGATAGATGTATTTGGAACTCTAAATCCAACACGGTTTGTGCTAGCTTCTTGAAACTTGACACAATAAAGTAGTTTCTCGTTCTATCTCTATGTTTTGTTTCCTCTTGATGTAGCCCTAAGCAGTGACTGGCGAGAAACACTTTCATGGAAAGGGGTTGCCAGGCTTCCCAAAATTACGAATCTCCAGAAATCTCAGCAAATATTTTTTCACCCAAACTGGATGATACTTTCAGGTAATGATCAGTACACTAAGGCGACTTGGTTCCCCAAATGTCGTTCTTCTATGTTGAAGCGTTCGTTTCCAGTAACAGTTTGAATTTTTAGGTTTCACTCTGTTTTCTCCTATATTGATAGATGTATTTGGAACTCTAAATCCAACACGGTTTGTGCTAGCTTCTTGAAACTTGACACAATAAAGTAGTTTCACGTTCTATCTCTACGTTTTGTTTCCTCTTGATGTAGCCCTAACAGTGACGGGCGAGAAACACTTTCATGGAAAGGGGTTGCCAGGCTTCCCAAAATTACGAATCTCCAGAAATCTCAGCAAATATTTTTTCACCCAAACTGGATGATACTTTCAGGTAATGATCAGTACACTAAGGCGACTTGGTTCCCCAAATGTCGTTCTTCTATGTTGAAGCGTTCGTTTCCAGTAACAGTTTGAATTTTTAGGTTTCACTCTGTTTTCTCCTATATTGATAGATGTATTTGGAACTCTAAATCCAACACGGTTTGTGCTAGCTTCTTGAAACTTGACACAATAAAGTAGTTTCACGTTCTATCTCTATGTTTTGTTTCCTCTTGATGTAGCCCTAAGCAGTGACTGGCGAGAAACACTTTCATGGAAAGGGGTTGCCGGGCTTCTCAAAATTACGAATCTCCAGAAATCTCAGCAAATATTTTTTCACCCAAACTGGATGATACTTTCAGGTAATGATCAGTACACTAAGGCCACATGGTTCCCCAAATTTCGTTCTTCTATGTTGAAGCGTTCGTTTCCAGTAACAGTTTGAATTTTTAGGTTTCACTCTGTTTTCTCCTATATTAATAGATGTATTTGGAACTCTAAATCCAACACGGTTTGTGCTAGCTTCTTGAAACTTGACACAATAAAGTAGTTTCACGTTCTATCTCTATGTTTTGTTTCCTCTTGATGTAGCCCTAAGCAGTGACTGGCGAGAAACCCTTTCATGGAAAGGGGTTGCCAGGCTTCCCAAAATTACGAATCTCCAGAAATCTCAGCAAATATTTTTTCACCCAAACTGGATGATACTTTCAGGTAATGATCAGTACACTAAGGCGACTTGGTTCCCCAAATGTCATTCTTCTATGTTGAAGCGTTCGTTTCCAGTAACAGTTTGAATTTTTAGGTTTCACTCTGTTTTCTCCTGTATTGATAGATGTATTTGGAACTCTGAATCCAACACGGTTTGTGCTAGCTTCTTGAAACTTGACACAATAAAGTAGTTTCACGTTCTATCTCTATGTTTTGTTTCCTCTTGATGTAGCCCTAAGCAGTGACTGGCGAGAAACACTTTCATGGAAAGGGGTTGCCAGGCTTCCCAAAATTACGAATCTCCAGAAATCTCAGCAAATATTTTTTCACCCAAACTGGATGATACTTTCAGGTAATGATCAGTACACTAAGGCGACTTGGTTCCCCAAATGTCGTTCTTCTATGTTGAAGCGTTCGTTTCCAGTAACAGTTTGAATTTTTAGGTTTCACTCTGTTTTCTCCTATATTGATAGATGTATTTGGAACTCTAAATCCAACACGGTTTGTGCTAGCTTCTTGAAACTTGACACAATAAAGTAGTTTCACGTTCTATCTCTATGTTTTGTTTCCTCTTGATGTAGCCCTAACAGTGACGGGCGAGAAACACTTTCATGGAAAGGGGTTGCCAGGCTTCCCAAAATTACGAATCTCCAGAAATCTCAGCAAATATTTTTTCACCCAAACTGGATGATACTTTCAGGTAATGATCAGTACACTAAGGCGACTTGGTTCCCCAAATGTCGTTCTTCTATGTTGAAGCGTTCGTTTCCAGTAACAGTTTGAATTTTTAGGTTTCACTCTGTTTTCTCCTATATTGATAGATGTATTTGGAACTCTAAATCCAACACGGTTTGTGCTAGCTTCTTGAAACTTGACACAATAAAGTAGTTTCACGTTCTATCTCTATGTTTTGTTTCCTCTTTATGTAGCCCTAAGCAGTGACTGGCGAGAAACACTTTCATGGAAAGGGGTTGCCAGGCTTCCCAAAATTACGAATCTCCAGAAATCTCAGCAAATATTTTTTCACCCAAACTGGATGATACTTTCAGGTAATGATCAGTACACTAAGGCGACTTGGTTCCCCAAATGTCGTTCTACTATGTTGAAGCGTTCGTTTCCAGTAACAGTTTGAATTTTTAGGTTTCACTCTGTTTTCTCCTATATTGATAGATGTATTTGGAACTCTAAATCCAACACGGTTTGTGCTAGCTTCTTGAAACTTGACACAATAAAGTAGTTTCACGTTCTATCTCTATGTTTTGTTTCCTCTTGATGTAGCCCTAACAGTGACTGGCGAGAAACACTTTCATGGAAAGGGGTTGCCAGGCTTCCCAAAATTACGAATCTCCAGAAATCTCAGGAAATATTTTTTCACCCAAACAGGATGATACTTTCAGGTAATGATCAGTACACTAGGCGACTTGGTTCCCCAAATTTCGTTTTTCTATGTTAAAGCGTTCGTTTCCAGTAACAGTTTGAATTTTTAGGTTTCACTCTGTTTTCTCCTATATTGATAGATGTATTTGGAACTCTAAATCCAACACGGTTTGTGCTAGCTTCTTGAAACTTGACACAATAAAGTAGTTTCACGTTCTATCTCTATGTTTTGTTTCCTCTTGATGTAGCCCTAAGCAGTGACTGGCGAGAAACCCTTTCATGGAAAGGGGTTGCCAGGCTTCCCAAAATTACGAATCTCCAGAAATCTCAGCAAATATTTTTTCACCCAAACTGGATGATACTTTCAGGTAATGATCAGTACACTAAGGTGACTTGGTTCCCCAAATTTCGTTCTTCTATGTTGAAGCGTTCGTTTCCAGTAACAGTTTGAATTTTTAGGTTTCACTCTGTTTTCTCCTATATTGATAGATGTATTTGGAACTCTAAATCCAACACGGTTTGTGCTAGCTTCTTGAAACTTGACACAATAAAGTAGTTTCACGTTCTATCTCTATGTTTTGTTTCCTCTTGATGTAGCCCTAACAGTCACGGGCGAGAAACAATTTCATGGAAAGGGGTTGCCAGGCTTCCCAAAATTTCAAATCTCCAGAAATCTCAGCAAATATTTTTTCACCCAAACTGGATGATACTTTCAGGTAATGATCAGTACACTAAGGCGACTTGGTTCCCCAAATGTCGTTCTTCTATGTTGAAGCGTTCGTTTCCAGTAACAGTTTGAATTTTTAGGTTTCACTCTGTTTTCTCCTATATTGATAGATGTATTTGGAACTCTAAATCCAACACGGTGTGTGCTAGCTTCTTGAAACTTGACACAATAAAGTAGTTTCACGTTCTATCTCTATGTTTTGTTTCCTCTTGATGTAGCCCTAAGCAGTGACTGGCGAGAAACACTTTCATGGAAAGGGGTTGCCAGGCTTCCCAAAATTACGAATCTCCAGAAATCTCAGCAAATATTTTTTCACCCAAATTGGATGATACTTTCAGGTAATGATCAGTACACTAAGGCGACTTGGTTCCCCAAATGTCGTTCTACTATGTTGAAGCGTTCGTTTCCAGTAACAGTTTGAATTTTTAGGTTTCACTCTGTTTTCTCCTATATTGATAGATGTATTTGGAACTCTAAATCCAACACGGTTTGTGCTAGCTTCTTGAAACTTGACACAATAAAGTAGTTTCTCGTTCTATCTCTATGTTTTGTTTCCTCTTGATGTAGCCCTAAGCAGTGACTGGCGAGAAACACTTTCATGGAAAGGGGTTGCCAGGCTTCCCAAAATTACGAATCTCCAGAAATCTCAGCAAATATTTTTTCACCCAAACTGGATGATACTTTCAGGTAATGATCAGTACACTAAGGCGACTTGGTTCCCCAAATGTCGTTCTTCTATGTTGAAGCGTTCGTTTCCAGTAACAGTTTGAATTTTTAGGTTTCACTCTGTTTTCTCCTATATTGATAGATGTATTTGGAACTCTAAATCCAACACGGTTTGTGCTAGCTTCTTGAAACTTGACACAATAAAGTAGTTTCACGTTCTATCTCTACGTTTTGTTTCCTCTTGATGTAGCCCTAACAGTGACGGGCGAGAAACACTTTCATGGAAAGGGGTTGCCAGGCTTCCCAAAATTACGAATCTCCAGAAATCTCAGCAAATATTTTTTCACCCAAACTGGATGATACTTTCAGGTAATGATCAGTACACTAAGGCGACTTGGTTCCCCAAATGTCGTTCTTCTATGTTGAAGCGTTCGTTTCCAGTAACAGTTTGAATTTTTAGGTTTCACTCTGTTTTCTCCTATATTGATAGATGTATTTGGAACTCTAAATCCAACACGGTTTGTGCTAGCTTCTTGAAACTTGACACAATAAAGTAGTTTCACGTTCTATCTCTATGTTTTGTTTCCTCTTGATGTAGCCCTAAGCAGTGACTGGCGAGAAACACTTTCATGGAAAGGGGTTGCCGGGCTTCTCAAAATTACGAATCTCCAGAAATCTCAGCAAATATTTTTTCACCCAAACTGGATGATACTTTCAGGTAATGATCAGTACACTAAGGCCACATGGTTCCCCAAATTTCGTTCTTCTATGTTGAAGCGTTCGTTTCCAGTAACAGTTTGAATTTTTAGGTTTCACTCTGTTTTCTCCTATATTAATAGATGTATTTGGAACTCTAAATCCAACACGGTTTGTGCTAGCTTCTTGAAACTTGACACAATAAAGTAGTTTCACGTTCTATCTCTATGTTTTGTTTCCTCTTGATGTAGCCCTAAGCAGTGACTGGCGAGAAACCCTTTCATGGAAAGGGGTTGCCAGGCTTCCCAAAATTACGAATCTCCAGAAATCTCAGCAAATATTTTTTCACCCAAACTGGATGATACTTTCAGGTAATGATCAGTACACTAAGGCGACTTGGTTCCCCAAATGTCATTCTTCTATGTTGAAGCGTTCGTTTCCAGTAACAGTTTGAATTTTTAGGTTTCACTCTGTTTTCTCCTGTATTGATAGATGTATTTGGAACTCTGAATCCAACACGGTTTGTGCTAGCTTCTTGAAACTTGACACAATAAAGTAGTTTCACGTTCTATCTCTATGTTTTGTTTCCTCTTGATGTAGCCCTAAGCAGTGACTGGCGAGAAACACTTTCATGGAAAGGGGTTGCCAGGCTTCCCAAAATTACGAATCTCCAGAAATCTCAGCAAATATTTTTTCACCCAAACTGGATGATACTTTCAGGTAATGATCAGTACACTAAGGCGACTTGGTTCCCCAAATGTCGTTCTTCTATGTTGAAGCGTTCGTTTCCAGTAACAGTTTGAATTTTTAGGTTTCACTCTGTTTTCTCCTATATTGATAGATGTATTTGGAACTCTAAATCCAACACGGTTTGTGCTAGCTTCTTGAAACTTGACACAATAAAGTAGTTTCACGTTCTATCTCTATGTTTTGTTTCCTCTTGATGTAGCCCTAACAGTGACGGGCGAGAAACACTTTCATGGAAAGGGGTTGCCAGGCTTCCCAAAATTACGAATCTCCAGAAATCTCAGCAAATATTTTTTCACCCAAACTGGATGATACTTTCAGGTAATGATCAGTACACTAAGGCGACTTGGTTCCCCAAATGTCGTTCTTCTATGTTGAAGCGTTCGTTTCCAGTAACAGTTTGAATTTTTAGGTTTCACTCTGTTTTCTCCTATATTGATAGATGTATTTGGAACTCTAAATCCAACACGGTTTGTGCTAGCTTCTTGAAACTTGACACAATAAAGTAGTTTCACGTTCTATCTCTATGTTTTGTTTCCTCTTTATGTAGCCCTAAGCAGTGACTGGCGAGAAACACTTTCATGGAAAGGGGTTGCCAGGCTTCCCAAAATTACGAATCTCCAGAAATCTCAGCAAATATTTTTTCACCCAAACTGGATGATACTTTCAGGTAATGATCAGTACACTAAGGCGACTTGGTTCCCCAAATGTCGTTCTACTATGTTGAAGCGTTCGTTTCCAGTAACAGTTTGAATTTTTAGGTTTCACTCTGTTTTCTCCTATATTGATAGATGTATTTGGAACTCTAAATCCAACACGGTTTGTGCTAGCTTCTTGAAACTTGACACAATAAAGTAGTTTCACGTTCTATCTCTATGTTTTGTTTCCTCTTGATGTAGCCCTAACAGTGACTGGCGAGAAACACTTTCATGGAAAGGGGTTGCCAGGCTTCCCAAAATTACGAATCTCCAGAAATCTCAGGAAATATTTTTTCACCCAAACAGGATGATACTTTCAGGTAATGATCAGTACACTAGGCGACTTGGTTCCCCAAATTTCGTTTTTCTATGTTAAAGCGTTCGTTTCCAGTAACAGTTTGAATTTTTAGGTTTCACTCTGTTTTCTCCTATATTGATAGATGTATTTGGAACTCTAAATCCAACACGGTTTGTGCTAGCTTCTTGAAACTTGACACAATAAAGTAGTTTCACGTTCTATCTCTATGTTTTGTTTCCTCTTGATGTAGCCCTAAGCAGTGACTGGCGAGAAACCCTTTCATGGAAAGGGGTTGCCAGGCTTCCCAAAATTACGAATCTCCAGAAATCTCAGCAAATATTTTTTCACCCAAACTGGATGATACTTTCAGGTAATGATCAGTACACTAAGGTGACTTGGTTCCCCAAATTTCGTTCTTCTATGTTGAAGCGTTCGTTTCCAGTAACAGTTTGAATTTTTAGGTTTCACTCTGTTTTCTCCTATATTGATAGATGTATTTGGAACTCTGAATCCAACACGGTTTGTGCTAGCTTCTTGAAACTTGACACAATAAAGTAGTTTCACGTTCTATCTCTATGTTTTGTTTCCTCTTGATGTAGCCCTAAGCAGTGAGTGGCGAGAAACACTTGCATGGAAAGGGGTTGCCAGGCTTCCCAAAATTACGAATCTCCAGAAATCTCAGCAAATATTTTTTCACCCAAACTGGATGATACTTTCAGGTAATGATCAGTACACTAAGGCGACTTGGTTCCCCAAATGTCGTTCTTCTATGTTGAAGCGTTCGTTTCCAGTAACAGTTTGAATTTTTAGGTTTCACTCTGTTTTCTCCTATATTGATAGATGTATTTGGAACTCTAAATCCAACACGGTTTGTGCTAGCTTCTTGAAACTTGACACAATAAAGTAGTTTCACGTTCTATCTCTATGTTTTGTTTCCTCTTGATGTAGCCCTAACAGTGACGGGCGAGAAACACTTTCATGGAAAGGGGTTGCCAGGCTTCCCAAAATTACGAATCTCCAGAAATCTCAGCAAATATTTTTTCACCCAAACTGGATGATACTTTCAGGTAATGATCAGTACACTAAGGCGACTTGGTTCCCCAAATGTCGTTCTTCTATGTTGAAGCGTTCGTTTCCAGTAACAGTTTGAATTTTTAGGTTTCACTCTGTTTTCTCCTATATTGATAGATGTATTTGGAACTCTAAATCCAACACGGTTTGTGCTAGCTTCTTGAAACTTGACACAATAAAGTAGTTTCACGTTCTATCTCTATGTTTTGTTTCCTCTTGATGTAGCCCTAAGCAGTGACTGGCGAGAAACACTTTCATGGAAAGGGGTTGCCGGGATTCTCAAAATTACGAATCTCCAGAAATCTCAGCAAATATTTTTTCACCCAAAATGGATGATACTTTCAGGTAATGATCAGTACACTAAGGCCACATGGTTCCCCAAATGTCGTTCTTCTATGTTGAAGCGTTCGTTTCCAGTAACAGTTTGAATTTTTAGGTTTCACTCTGTTTTCTCCTATATTGATAGATGTATTTGGAACTCTAAATCCAACACGGTTTGTGCTAGCTTCTTGAAACTTGACACAATAAAGTAGTTTCACGTTCTATCTCTATGTTTTGTTTCCTCTTGATGTAGCCCTAAGCAGTGACTGGCGAGAAACCCTTTCATGGAAAGGGGTTGCCAGGCTTCCCAAAATTACGAATCTCCAGAAATCTCAGCAAATATTTTTTCACCCAAACTGGATGATACTTTCAGGTAATGATCAGTACACTAAGGCGACTTGGTTCCCCAAATGTCATTCTTCTATGTTGAAGCGTTCGTTTCCAGTAACAGTTTGAATTTTTAGGTTTCACTCTGTATTCTCCTGTATTGATAGATGTATTTGGAACTCTGAATCCAACACGGTTTGTGCTAGTTTCTTGAAACTTGACACAATAAAGTAGTTTCACGTTCTATCTCTATGTTTTCTTTCCTCTTGATGTAGCCCTAAGCAGTGACTGGCGAGAAACACTTTCATGGAAAGGGGTTGCCAGGCTTCCCAAAATTACGAATCTCCAGAAATCTCAGCAAATATCTTTTCACCCAAACTGGATGATACTTTCAGGTAATGATCAGTACACTAAGGCGACTTGGTTCCCCAAATGTCGTTCTTCTATGTTGAAGCGTTCGTTTCCAGTAACAGTTTGAATTTTTAGGTTTCACTCTGTTTTCTCCTATATTGATAGATGTATTTGGAACTCTAAATCCAACACGGTTTGTGCTAGCTTCTTGAAACTTGACACAATAAAGTAGTTTCACGTTCTATCTCTATGTTTTGTTTCCTCTTGATGTAGCCCTAACAGTGACGGGCGAGAAACACTTTCATGGAAAGGGGTTGCCAGGCTTCCCAAAATTACGAATCTCCAGAAATCTCAGCAAATATTTTTTCACCCAAACTGGATGATACTTTCAGGTAATGATCAGTACACTAAGGCGACTTGGTTCCCCAAATGTCGTTCTTCTATGTTGAAGCGTTCGTTTCCAGTAACAGTTTGAATTTTTAGGTTTCACTCTGTTTTCTCCTATATTGATAGATGTATTTGGAACTCTAAATCCAACACGGTTTGTGCTAGCTTCTTGAAACTTGACACAATAAAGTAGTTTCACGTTCTATCTCTATGTTTTGTTTCCTCTTGATGTAGCCCTAAGCAGTGACTGGCGAGAAACACTTTCATGGAAAGGGGTTGCCGGGATTCTCAAAATTACGAATCTCCAGAAATCTCAGCAAATATTTTTTCACCCAAACTGGATGATACTTTCAGGTAATGATCAGTACACTAAGGCCACATGGTTCCCCAAATTTCGTTCTTCTATGTTGAAGCGTTCGTTTCCAGTAACAGTTTGAATTTTTAGGTTTCACTCTGTTTTCTCCTATATTGATAGATGTATTTGGAACTCTAAATCCAACACGGTTTGTGCTAGCTTCTTGAAACTTGACACAATAAAGTAGTTTCACGTTCTATCTCTATGTTTTGTTTCCTCTTGATGTAGCCCTAAGCAGTGACTGGCGAGAAACCCTTTCATGGAAAGGGGTTGCCAGGCTTCCCAAAATTACGAATCTCCAGAAATCTCAGCAAATATTTTTTCACCCAAACTGGATGATACTTTCAGGTAATGATCAGTACACTAAGGCGACTTGGTTCCCCAAATGTCATTCTTCTATGTTGAAGCGTTCGTTTCCAGTAACAGTTTGAATTTTTAGGTTTCACTCTGTATTCTCCTGTATTGATAGATGTATTTGGAACTCTGAATCCAACACGGTTTGTGCTAGTTTCTTGAAACTTGACACAATAAAGTAGTTTCACGTTCTATCTCTATGTTTTCTTTCCTCTTGATGTAGCCCTAAGCAGTGACTGGCGAGAAACACTTTCATGGAAAGGGGTTGCCAGGCTTCCCAAAATTACGAATCTCCAGAAATCTCAGCAAATATCTTTTCACCCAAACTGGATGATACTTTCAGGTAATGATCAGTACACTAAGGCGACTTGGTTCCCCAAATGTCGTTCTTCTATGTTGAAGCGTTCGTTTCCAGTAACAGTTTGAATTTTTAGGTTTCACTCTGTTTTCTCCTATATTGATAGATGTATTTGGAACTCTAAATCCAACACGGTTTGTGCTAGCTTCTTGAAACTTGACACAATAAAGTAGTTTCACGTTCTATCTCTATGTTTTGTTTCCTCTTGATGTAGCCCTAACAGTGACGGGAGAGAAACACTTTCATGGAAAGGGGTTGCCAGGCTTCCCAAAATTACGAATCTCCAGAAATCTCAGCAAATATTTTTTCACCCAAACTGGATGATACTTTCAGGTAATGATCAGTACACTAAGGCGACTTGGTTCCCCAAATGTCGTTCTTCTATGTTGAAGCGTTCGTTTCCAGTAACAGTTTGAATTTTTAGGTTTCACTCTGTTTTCTCCTATATTGATAGATGTATTTGGAACTCTAAATCCAACACGGTTTGTGCTAGCTTCTTGAAACTTGACACAATAAAGTAGTTTCACGTTCTATCTCTATGTTTTGTTTCCTCTTGATGTAGCCCTAAGCAGTGACTGGCGAGAAACACTTTCATGGAAAGGGGTTGCCAGGCTTCCCAAAATTACGAATCTCCAGAAATCTCAGCAAATATTTTTTCACCCAAACTGGATGATACTTTCAGGTAATGATCAGTACACTAAGGCGACTTGGTTCCCCAAATGTCGTTCTACTATGTTGAAGCGTTCGTTTCCAGTAACAGTTTGAATTTTTAGGTTTCACTCTGTTTTCTCCTATATTGATAGATGTATTTGGAACTCTAAATCCAACACGGTTTGTGCTAGCTTCTTGATACTTGACACAATAAAGTAGTTTCACGTTCTATCTCTATGTTTTGTTTCCTCTTGATGTAGCCCTAACAGTGACTGGCGAGAAACACTTTCATGGAAAGGGGTTGCCAGGCTTCCCAAAATTACGAATCTCCAGAAATCTCAGGAAATATTTTTTCACCCAAACAGGATGATACTTTCAGGTAATGATCAGTACACTAGGCGACTTGGTTCCCCAAATTTCGTTTTTCTATGTTAAAGCGTTCGTTTCCAGTAACAGTTTGAATTTTTAGGTTTCACTCTGTTTTCTCCTATATTGATAGAAGTATTTGGAACTCTAAATCCAACACGGTTTGTGCTAGCTTCTTGAAACTTGACACAATAAAGTAGTTTCACGTTCTATCTCTATGTTTTGTTTCCTCTTGATGTAGCCCTAAGCAGTGACTGGCGAGAAACCCTTTCATGGAAAGGGGTTGCCAGGCTTCCCAAAATTACGAATCTCCAGAAATCTCAGCAAATATTTTTTCACCCAAACTGGATGATACTTTCAGGTAATGATCAGTACACTAAGGCGACTTGGTTCCCCAAATGTCGTTCTTCTATGTTGAAGCGTTCGTTTCCAGTAACAGTTTGAATTTTTAGGTTTCACTCTGTTTTCTCCTATATTGATAGATGTATTTGGAACTCTAAATCCAACACGGTTTTTGCTAGCTTCTTGAAACTTGACACAATAAAGTAGTTTCACGTTCTATCTCTATGTTTTGTTTCCTCTTGATGTAGCCCTAAGCAGTGACTGGCGAGAAACACTTTCATGGAAAGGGGTTGCCAGGCTTCCCAAAATTACGAATCTCCAGAAATCTCAGCAAATATTTTTTCACCCAAACTGGATGATACTTTCAGGTAATGATCAGTACACTAAGGCGACTTGGTTCCCCAAATGTCATTCTTCTATGTTGAAGCGTTCGTTTCCAGTAACAGTTTGAATTTTTAGGTTTCACTCTGTTTTCTCCTGTATTGATAGATGTATTTGGAACTCTGAATCCAACACGGTTTGTGCTAGCTTCTTGAAACTTGACACAATAAAGTAGTTTCACGTTCTATCTCTATGTTTTGTTTCCTCTTGATGTAGCCCTAAGCAGTGACTGGCGAGAAACACTTTCATGGAAAGGGGTTGCCAGGCTTCCCAAAATTACGAATCTCCAGAAATCTCAGCAAATATTTTTTCACCCAAACTGGATGATACTTTCAGGTAATGATCAGTACACTAAGGCGACTTGGTTCCCCAAATGTCGTTCTTCTATGTTGAAGCGTTCGTTTCCAGTAACAGTTTGAATTTTTAGGTTTCACTCTGTTTTCTCCTATATTGATAGATGTATTTGGAACTCTAAATCCAACACGGTTTGTGCTAGCTTCTTGAAACTTGACACAATAAAGTAGTTTCACGTTCTATCTCTATGTTTTGTTTCCTCTTGATGTAGCCCTAACAGTGACGGGCGAGAAACACTTTCATGGAAAGGGGTTGCCGGGCTTCTCAAAATTACGAATCTCCAGAAATCTCAGCAAATATTTTTTCACCCAAACTGGCTGATACTTTCAGGTAATGATCAGTACACTAAGGCGACATGGTTCCCCAAATTTCGTTCTTCTATGTTGAAGCGTTCGTTTCCAGTAACAGTTTGAATTTTTAGGTTTCACTCTGTTTTCTCCTATATTAATAGATGTATTTGGAACTCTAAATCCAACACGGTTTGTGCTAGCTTCTTGAAACTTGACACAATAAAGTAGTTTCACGTTCTATCTCTATGTTTTGTTTCCTCTTGATGTAGCCCTAAGCAGTGACTGGCGAGAAACACTTTCATGGAAAGGGGTTGCCAGGCTTCCCAAAATTACGAATCTCCAGAAATCTCAGCAAATATTTTTTCACCCAAACTGGATGATACTTTCAGGTAATGATCAGTACACTAAGGCGACTTGGTTCCCCAAATGTCATTCTTCTATGTTGAAGCGTTCGTTTCCAGTAACAGTTTAATTTTTAGGTTTCACTCTGTTTTCTCCTGTATTGATAGATGTATTTGGAACTCTGAATCCAACACGGTTTGTGCTAGTTTCTTGAAACTTGACACAATAAAGTAGTTTCACGTTCTATCTCTATGTTTTGTTTCCTCTTGATGTAGCCCTAAGCAGTGACTGGCGAGAAACACTTTCATGGAAAGGGGTTGCCAGGCTTCCCAAAATTACGAATCTCCAGAAATCTCAGCAAATATTTTTTCACCCAAACTGGATGATACTTTCAGGTAATGATCAGTACACTAAGGCGACTTGGTTCCCCAAATGTCGTTCTTCTATGTTGAAGCGTTCGTTTCCAGTAACAGTTTGAATTTTTAGGTTTCACTCTGTTTTCTCCTATATTGATAGATGTATTTGGAACTCTAAATCCAACACGGTTTGTGCTAGCTTCTTGAAACTTGACACAATAAAGTAGTTTCACGTTCTATCTCTATGTTTTGTTTCCTCTTGATGTAGCCCTAAGCAGTGACGGGCGAGAAACACTTTCATGGAAAGGGGTTGCCAGGCTTCCCAAAATTACGAATCTCCAGAAAACTCAGCAAATATTTTTTCACCCAAACTGGATGATACTTTCAGGTAATGATCAGTACACTAAGGCGACTTGGTTCCCCAAATTTCGTTCTTCTATGTTGAAGCGTTCGTTTCCAGTAACAGTTTGAATTTTTAGGTTTCACTCTGTTTTCTCCTATATTGATAGATGTATTTGGAACTCTAAATCCAACACGGTTTGTGCTAGCTTCTTGAAACTTGACACAATAAATAGTTTCACGTTCTATCTCTATGTTTTGTTTCCTCTTGATGTAGCCCTAAGCAGTGACTGGCGAGAAACACTTTCATGGAAAGGGGTTGCCAGGCTTCCCAAAATTACGAATCTCCAGAAATCTCAGCAAATATCTTTTCACCCAAACTGGATGATACTTTCAGGTAATGATCAGTACACTAAGGCGACTTGGTTCCCCAAATGTCGTTCTTCTATGTTGAAGCGTTCGTTTCCAGTAACAGTTTGAATTTTTAGGTTTCACTCTGTTTTCTCCTATATTGATAGATGTATTTGGAACTCTAAATCCAACACGGTTTGTGCTAGCTTCTTGAAACTTGACACAATAAAGTAGTTTCACGTTCTATCTCTATGTTTTGTTTCCTCTTGATGTAGCCCTAACAGTGACGGGCGAGAAACACTTTCATGGAAAGGGGTTGCCAGGCTTCCCAAAATTACGAATCTCCAGAAATCTCAGCAAATATTTTTTCACCCAAACTGGATGATACTTTCAGGTAATGATCAGTACACTAAGGCGACTTGGTTCCCCAAATGTCGTTCTTCTATGTTGAAGCGTTCGTTTCCAGTAACAGTTTGAATTTTTAGGTTTCACTCTGTTTTCTCCTATATTGATAGATGTATTTGGAACTCTAAATCCAACACGGTTTGTGCTAGCTTCTTGAAACTTGACACAATAAAGTAGTTTCACGTTCTATCTCTATGTTTTGTTTCCTCTTGATGTAGCCCTAAGCAGTGACTGGCGAGAAACACTTTCATGGAAAGGGGTTGCCGGGATTCTCAAAATTACGAATCTCCAGAAATCTCAGCAAATATTTTTTCACCCAAACTGGATGATACTTTCAGGTAATGATCAGTACACTAAGGCCACATGGTTCCCCAAATTTCGTTCTTCTATGTTGAAGCGTTCGTTTCCAGTAACAGTTTGAATTTTTAGGTTTCACTCTGTTTTCTCCTATATTGATAGATGTATTTGGAACTCTAAATCCAACACGGTTTGTGCTAGCTTCTTGAAACTTGACACAATAAAGTAGTTTCACGTTCTATCTCTATGTTTTGTTTCCTCTTGATGTAGCCCTAAGCAGTGACTGGCGAGAAACCCTTTCATGGAAAGGGGTTGCCAGGCTTCCCAAAATTACGAATCTCCAGAAATCTCAGCAAATATTTTTTCACCCAAACTGGATGATACTTTCAGGTAATTATCAGTACACTAAGGCGACTTGGTTCCCCAAATGTCATTCTTCTATGTTGAAGCGTTCGTTTCCAGTAACAGTTTGAATTTTTAGGTTTCACTCTGTATTCTCCTGTATTGATAGATGTATTTGGAACTCTGAATCCAACACGGTTTGTGCTAGTTTCTTGAAACTTGACACAATAAAGTAGTTTCACGTTCTATCTCTATGTTTTCTTTCCTCTTGATGTAGCCCTAAGCAGTGACTGGCGAGAAACACTTTCATGGAAAGGGGTTGCCAGGCTTCCCAAAATTACGAATCTCCAGAAATCTCAGCAAATATCTTTTCACCCAAACTGGATGATACTTTCAGGTAATGATCAGTACACTAAGGCGACTTGGTTCCCCAAATGTCGTTCTTCTATGTTGAAGCGTTCGTTTCCAGTAACAGTTTGAATTTTTAGGTTTCACTCTGTTTTCTCCTATATTGATAGATGTATTTGGAACTCTAAATCCAACACGGTTTGTGCTAGCTTCTTGAAACTTGACACAATAAAGTAGTTTCACGTTCTATCTCTATGTTTTGTTTCCTCTTGATGTAGCCCTAACAGTGACGGGAGAGAAACACTTTCATGGAAAGGGGTTGCCAGGCTTCCCAAAATTACGAATCTCCAGAAATCTCAGCAAATATTTTTTCACCCAAACTGGATGATACTTTCAGGTAATGATCAGTACACTAAGGCGACTTGGTTCCCCAAATGTCGTTCTTCTATGTTGAAGCGTTCGTTTCCAGTAACAGTTTGAATTTTTAGGTTTCACTCTGTTTTCTCCTATATTGATAGATGTATTTGGAACTCTAAATCCAACACGGTTTGTGCTAGCTTCTTGAAACTTGACACAATAAAGTAGTTTCACGTTCTATCTCTATGTTTTGTTTCCTCTTGATGTAGCCCTAAGCAGTGACTGGCGAGAAACACTTTCATGGAAAGGGGTTGCCAGGCTTCCCAAAATTACGAATCTCCAGAAATCTCAGCAAATATTTTTTCACCCAAACTGGATGATACTTTCAGGTAATGATCAGTACACTAAGGCGACTTGGTTCCCCAAATGTCGTTCTACTATGTTGAAGCGTTCGTTTCCAGTAACAGTTTGAATTTTTAGGTTTCACTCTGTTTTCTCCTATATTGATAGATGTATTTGGAACTCTAAATCCAACACGGTTTGTGCTAGCTTCTTGATACTTGACACAATAAAGTAGTTTCACGTTCTATCTCTATGTTTTGTTTCCTCTTGATGTAGCCCTAACAGTGACTGGCGAGAAACACTTTCATGGAAAGGGGTTGCCAGGCTTCCCAAAATTACGAATCTCCAGAAATCTCAGGAAATATTTTTTCACCCAAACAGGATGATACTTTCAGGTAATGATCAGTACACTAGGCGACTTGGTTCCCCAAATTTCGTTTTTCTATGTTAAAGCGTTCGTTTCCAGTAACAGTTTGAATTTTTAGGTTTCACTCTGTTTTCTCCTATATTGATAGAAGTATTTGGAACTCTAAATCCAACACGGTTTGTGCTAGCTTCTTGAAACTTGACACAATAAAGTAGTTTCACGTTCTATCTCTATGTTTTGTTTCCTCTTGATGTAGCCCTAAGCAGTGACTGGCGAGAAACCCTTTCATGGAAAGGGGTTGCCAGGCTTCCCAAAATTACGAATCTCCAGAAATCTCAGCAAATATTTTTTCACCCAAACTGGATGATACTTTCAGGTAATGATCAGTACACTAAGGCGACTTGGTTCCCCAAATGTCGTTCTTCTATGTTGAAGCGTTCGTTTCCAGTAACAGTTTGAATTTTTAGGTTTCACTCTGTTTTCTCCTATATTGATAGATGTATTTGGAACTCTAAATCCAACACGGTTTTTGCTAGCTTCTTGAAACTTGACACAATAAAGTAGTTTCACGTTCTATCTCTATGTTTTGTTTCCTCTTGATGTAGCCCTAAGCAGTGACTGGCGAGAAACACTTTCATGGAAAGGGGTTGCCAGGCTTCCCAAAATTACGAATCTCCAGAAATCTCAGCAAATATTTTTTCACCCAAACTGGATGATACTTTCAGGTAATGATCAGTACACTAAGGCGACTTGGTTCCCCAAATGTCATTCTTCTATGTTGAAGCGTTCGTTTCCAGTAACAGTTTGAATTTTTAGGTTTCACTCTGTTTTCTCCTGTATTGATAGATGTATTTGGAACTCTGAATCCAACACGGTTTGTGCTAGCTTCTTGAAACTTGACACAATAAAGTAGTTTCACGTTCTATCTCTATGTTTTGTTTCCTCTTGATGTAGCCCTAAGCAGTGACTGGCGAGAAACACTTTCATGGAAAGGGGTTGCCAGGCTTCCCAAAATTACGAATCTCCAGAAATCTCAGCAAATATTTTTTCACCCAAACTGGATGATACTTTCAGGTAATGATCAGTACACTAAGGCGACTTGGTTCCCCAAATGTCGTTCTTCTATGTTGAAGCGTTCGTTTCCAGTAACAGTTTGAATTTTTAGGTTTCACTCTGTTTTCTCCTATATTGATAGATGTATTTGGAACTCTAAATCCAACACGGTTTGTGCTAGCTTCTTGAAACTTGACACAATAAAGTAGTTTCACGTTCTATCTCTATGTTTTGTTTCCTCTTGATGTAGCCCTAACAGTGACGGGCGAGAAACACTTTCATGGAAAGGGGTTGCCGGGCTTCTCAAAATTACGAATCTCCAGAAATCTCAGCAAATATTTTTTCACCCAAACTGGCTGATACTTTCAGGTAATGATCAGTACACTAAGGCGACATGGTTCCCCAAATTTCGTTCTTCTATGTTGAAGCGTTCGTTTCCAGTAACAGTTTGAATTTTTAGGTTTCACTCTGTTTTCTCCTATATTAATAGATGTATTTGGAACTCTAAATCCAACACGGTTTGTGCTAGCTTCTTGAAACTTGACACAATAAAGTAGTTTCACGTTCTATCTCTATGTTTTGTTTCCTCTTGATGTAGCCCTAAGCAGTGACTGGCGAGAAACACTTTCATGGAAAGGGGTTGCCAGGCTTCCCAAAATTACGAATCTCCAGAAATCTCAGCAAATATTTTTTCACCCAAACTGGATGATACTTTCAGGTAATGATCAGTACACTAAGGCGACTTGGTTCCCCAAATGTCATTCTTCTATGTTGAAGCGTTCGTTTCCAGTAACAGTTTAATTTTTAGGTTTCACTCTGTTTTCTCCTGTATTGATAGATGTATTTGGAACTCTGAATCCAACACGGTTTGTGCTAGTTTCTTGAAACTTGACACAATAAAGTAGTTTCACGTTCTATCTCTATGTTTTGTTTCCTCTTGATGTAGCCCTAAGCAGTGACTGGCGAGAAACACTTTCATGGAAAGGGGTTGCCAGGCTTCCCAAAATTACGAATCTCCAGAAATCTCAGCAAATATTTTTTCACCCAAACTGGATGATACTTTCAGGTAATGATCAGTACACTAAGGCGACTTGGTTCCCCAAATGTCGTTCTTCTATGTTGAAGCGTTCGTTTCCAGTAACAGTTTGAATTTTTAGGTTTCACTCTGTTTTCTCCTATATTGATAGATGTATTTGGAACTCTAAATCCAACACGGTTTGTGCTAGCTTCTTGAAACTTGACACAATAAAGTAGTTTCACGTTCTATCTCTATGTTTTGTTTCCTCTTGATGTAGCCCTAAGCAGTGACGGGCGAGAAACACTTTCATGGAAAGGGGTTGCCAGGCTTCCCAAAATTACGAATCTCCAGAAAACTCAGCAAATATTTTTTCACCCAAACTGGATGATACTTTCAGGTAATGATCAGTACACTAAGGCGACTTGGTTCCCCAAATTTCGTTCTTCTATGTTGAAGCGTTCGTTTCCAGTAACAGTTTGAATTTTTAGGTTTCACTCTGTTTTCTCCTATATTGATAGATGTATTTGGAACTCTAAATCCAACACGGTTTGTGCTAGCTTCTTGAAACTTGAACAATAAATAGTTTCACGTTCTATCTCTATGTTTTGTTTCCTCTTGATGTAGCCCTAAGCAGTGACTGGCGAGAAACACTTTCATGGAAAGGGGTTGCCAGGCTTCCCAAAATTACGAATCTCCAGAAATCTCAGCAAATATTTTTTCACCCAAACTGGATGATACTTTCAGGTAATGATCAGTACACTAAGGCGACTTGGTTCCCCAAATGTCGTTCTACTATGTTGAAGCGTTCGTTTCCAGTAACAGTTTGAATTTTTAGGTTTCACTCTGTTTTCTCCTATATTGATAGATGTATTTGGAACTCTAAATCCAACACGGTTTGTGCTAGCTTCTTGAAACTTGACACAATAAAGTAGTTTCACGTTCTATCTCTATGTTTTGTTTCCTCTTGATGTAGCCCTAAGCAGTGACTGGCGAGAAACACTTTCATGGAAAGGGGTTGCCAGGCTTCCCAAAATTACGAATCTCCAGAAATCTCAGCAAATATTGTTTCACCCAAACTGGATGATACTTTCAGGTAATGATCAGTACACTAAGGCGACTTGGTTCCCCAAATGTCGTTCTACTATGTTGAAGCGTTCGTTTCCAGTAACAGTTTGAATTTTTAGGTTTCACTCTGTTTTCTCCTATATTGATAGATGTATTTGGAACTCTAAGTCCAACACGGTTTGTGCTAGCTTCTTGATACTTGACACAATAAAGTAGTTTCACGTTCTATCTCTATGTTTTGTTTCCTCTTGATGTAGCCCTAACAGTGACTGGCGAGAAACACTTTCATGGAAAGGGGTTGCCAGGCTTCCCAAATATACGAATCTCCAGAAATCTCAGGAAATATTTTTTCACCCAAACAGGATGATACTTTCAGGTAATGATCAGTACACTAGGCGACTTGGTTCCCCAAATTTCGTTTTTCTATGTTAAAGCGTTCGTTTCCAGTAACAGTTTGAATTTTTAGGTTTCACTCTGTTTTCTCCTATATTGATAGATGTATTTGGAACTCTAAATCCAACACGGTGTGTGCTAGCTTCTTGAAACTTGACACAATAAAGTAGTTTCACGTTCTATCTCTATGTTTTGTTTCCTCTTGATGTAGCCCTAAGCAGTGACTGGCGAGAAACACTTTCATGGAAAGGGGTTGCCAGGCTTCCCAAAATTACGAATCTCCAGAAATCTCAGCAAATATTTTTTCACCCAAATTGGATGATACTTTCAGGTAATGATCAGTACACTAAGGCGACTTGGTTCCCCAAATGTCGTTCTACTATGTTGAAGCGTTCGTTTCCAGTAACAGTTTGAATTTTTAGGTTTCACTCTGTTTTCTCCTATATTGATAGATGTATTTGGAACTCTAAATCCAACACGGTTTGTGCTAGCTTCTTGAAACTTGACACAATAAAGTAGTTTCACGTTCTATCTCTATGTTTTGTTTCCTCTTGATGTAGCCCTAAGCAGTGACTGGCGAGAAACACTTTCATGGAAAGGGGTTGCCAGGCTTCCCAAAATTACGAATCTCCAGAAATCTCAGCAAATATTTTTACACCCAAACTGGATGATACTTTCAGGTAATGATCAGTACACTAAGGCGACTTGGTTCCCCAAATGTCGTTCTACTATGTTGAAGCGTTCGTTTCCAGTAACAGTTTGAATTTTTAGGTTTCACTCTGTTTTCTCCTATATTGATAGATGTATTTGGAACTCTAAGTCCAACACGGTTTGTGCTAGCTTCTTGATACTTGACACAATAAAGTAGTTTCACGTTCTATCTCTATGTTTTGTTTCCTCTTGATGTAGCCCTAACAGTGACTGGCGAGAAACACTTTCATGGAAAGGGGTTGCCAGGCTTCCCAAATATACGAATCTCCAGAAATCTCAGGAAATATTTTTTCACCCAAACAGGATGATACTTTCAGGTAATGATCAGTACACTAGGCGACTTGGTTCCCCAAATTTCGTTTTTCTATGTTAAAGCGTTCGTTTCCAGTAACATTTGAATTTTTAGGTTTCACTCTGTTTTCTCCTATATTGATAGATGTATTTGGAACTCTAAATCCAACACGGTGTGTGCTAGCTTCTTGAAACTTGACACAATAAAGTAGTTTCACGTTCTATCTCTATGTTTTGTTTCCTCTTGATGTAGCCCTAAGCAGTGACTGGCGAGAAACACTTTCATGGAAAGGGGTTGCCAGGCTTCCCAAAATTACGAATCTCCAGAAATCTCAGCAAATATTTTTTCACCCAAATTGGATGATACTTTCAGGTAATGATCAGTACACTAAGGCGACTTGGTTCCCCAAATGTCGTTCTACTATGTTGAAGCGTTCGTTTCCAGTAACAGTTTGAATTTTTAGGTTTCACTCTGTTTTCTCCTATATTGATAGATGTATTTGGAACTCTAAATCCAACACGGTTTGTGCTAGCTTCTTGAAACTTGACACAATAAAGTAGTTTCACGTTCTATCTCTATGTTTTGTTTCCCCTTGATGTAGCCCTAAGCAGTGACTGGCGAGAAACACTTTCATGGAAAGGGGTTTCCAGGCTTCCCAAAATTACGAATCTCCAGAAATCTCAGCAAATATTTTTTCACCCAAACTGGATGATACTTTCAGGTAATGATCAGTACACTAAGGTGACTTGGTTCCCCAAATGTCGTTCTTCTATGTTGAAGCGTTCGTTTCCAGTAACAGTTTGAATTTTTAGGTTTCACTCTGTTTTCTCCTATATTGATAGATGTATTTGGAACTCTAAATCCAACACGGTTTGTGCTAGCTTCTTGAAACTTGACACAATAAAGTAGTTTCACGTTCTATCTCTATGTTTTGTTTCCTCTTGATGTAGCCCTAACAGTGACGGGCGAGAAACACTTTCATGGAAAGGGGTTGCCAGGCTTCCCAAAATTACGAATCTCCAGAAATCTCAGCAAATATTTTTTCACCCAAACTGGATGATACTTTCAGGTAATGATCAGTACACTAAGGCGACTTGGTTCCCCAAATGTCGTTCTTCTATGTTGAAGCGTTCGTTTCCAGTAACAGTTTGAATTTTTAGGTTTCACTCTGTTTTCTCCTATATTGATAGATGTATTTGGAACTCTAAATCCAACACGGTTTGTGCTAGCTTCTTGAAACTTGACACAATAAAGTAGTTTCACGTTCTATCTCTATGTTTTGTTTCCTCTTGATGTAGCCCTAAGCAGTGACTGGCGAGAAACACTTTCATGGAAAGGGGTTGCCGGGCTTCCCAAAATTACGAATCTCCAGAAATCTCAGCAAATATTTTTTCACCCAAACTGGATGATACTTTCAGGTAATGATCAGTACACTAAGGCGACATGGTTCCCCAAATTTCGTTCTTCTATGTTGAAGCGTTCGTTTCCAGTAACAGTTTGAATTTTTAGGTTTCACTCTGTTTTCTCCTATATTAATAGATGTATTTGGAACTCTAAAGCCAACACGGTTTGTGCTAGCTTCTTGAAACTTGACACAATAAAGTAGTTTCACGTTCTATCTCTATGTTTTGTTTCCTCTTGATGTAGCCCTAAGCAGTGACGGGCGAGAAACACTTTCATGGAAAGGGGTTGCCAGGCTTCCCAAAATTACGAATCTCCAGAAATCTCAGCAAATATTTTTTCACCCAAACTGGATGATACTTTCAGGTAATGATCAGTACACTAAGGCGACTTGGTTCCCCAAATGTCGTTCTTCTATGTTGAAGCGTTCATTTCCAGTAACAGTTTGAATTTTTAGGTTTCACTCTGTTTTCTCCTATATTGATAGATGTATTTGGAACTCTAAATCCAACACGGTTTGTGCTAGCTTCTTGAAACTTGACACAATAAAGTAGTTTCACGTTCTATCTCTATGTTTTGTTTCCTCTTGATGTAGCCCTAAGCAGTGACTGGCGAGAAACACTTTCATGGAAAGGGGTTGCCAGGCTTCCCAAAATTACGAATCTCCAGAAATCTCAGCAAATATTTTTTCACCCAAACTGGATGATACTTTCAGGTAATGATCAGTACACTAAGGCGACTTGGTTCCCCAAATGTCGTTCTACTATGTTGAAGCGTTCGTTTCCAGTAACAGTTTGAATTTTTAGGTTTCACTCTGTTTTCTCCTATATTGATAGATGTATTTGGAACTCTAAGTCCAACACGGTTTGTGCTAGCTTCTTGATACTTGACACAATAAAGTAGTTTCACGTTCTATCTCTATGTTTTGTTTCCTCTTGATGTAGCCCTAACAGTGACTGGCGAGAAACACTTTCATGGAAAGGGGTTGCCAGGCTTCCCAAATATATGAATCTCCAGAAATCTCAGGAAATATTTTTTCACCCAAACAGGATGATACTTTCAGGTAATGATCAGTACACTAGGCGACTTGGTTCCCCAAATTTCGTTTTTCTATGTTAAAGCGTTCGTTTCCAGTAACAGTTTGAATTTTTAGGTTTCACTCTGTTTTCTCCTATATAGATAGAAGTATTTGGAACTCTAAATCCAACACGGTTTGTGCTAGCTTCTTGAAACTTGACACAATAAAGTAGTTTCACGTTCTATCTCTATGTTTTGTTTCCTCTTGATGTAGCCCTAAGCAGTGACTGGGGAGAAACACTTTCATGGAAAGGGGTTGCCAGGCTTCACAAAATTACGAATCTCCAGAAATCTCAGCAAATATTTTTTCACCCAAACTGGATGATACTTTCAGGTAATGATCAATACACTAAGGCGACTTGGTTCCCCAAATGTCGTTCTTCTATGTTGAAGCGTTCGTTTCCAGTAACAGTTTGAATTTTTAGGTTTCACTCTGTTTTCTCCTATATTGATAGATGTATTTGGAACTCTAAATCCAACACGGTTTGTGCTAGCTTCTTGAAACTTGACACAATAAAGTAGTTTCACGTTCTATCTCTATGTTTTGTTTCCCCTTGATGTAGCCCTAAGCAGTGACTGGCGAGAAACACTTTCATGGAAAGGGGTTTCCAGGCTTCCCAAAATTACGAATCTCCAGAAATCTCAGCAAATATTTTTTCACCCAAACTGGATGATACTTTCAGGTAATGATCAGTACACTAAGGTGACTTGGTTCCCCAAATGTCGTTCTTCTATGTTGAAGCGTTCGTTTCCAGTAACAGTTTGAATTTTTAGGTTTCACTCTGTTTTCTCCTATATTGATAGATGTATTTGGAACTCTAAATCCAACACGGTTTGTGCTAGCTTCTTGAAACTTGACACAATAAAGTAGTTTCACGTTCTATCTCTATGTTTTGTTTCCTCTTGATGTAGCCCTAAGCAGTGACTGGCGAGAAACACTTTCATGGAAAGGGGTTGCCAGGCTTCCCAAAATTACGAATATCCAGAAATCTCAGCAAATATTTTTTCACCCAAACTGGATGATACTTTCAGGTAATGATCAGTACACTAAGGCGACTTGGTTCCCCAAATGTCGTTCTTCTATGTTGAAGCGTTCGTTTCCAGTAACAGTTTGAATTTTTAGGTTTCACTCTGTTTTCTCCTATATTGATAGATGTATTTGGAACTCTAAATCCAACACGGTTTGTGCTAGCTTCTTGAAACTTGACACAATAAAGTAGTTTCACGTTCTGTCTCTATGTTTTGTTTCCTCTTGATGTAGCCCTAACAGTGATGGGCGAGAAACAATTTCATGGAAAGGGGTTGCCAGGCTTCCCAAAATTACGAATCTCCGGAAATCTCAGCAAATATTTTTTCACCCAAACTGGATGATACTTTCAGGTAATGATCAGTACACTAAGGCGACTTGGTTCCCCAAATGTCGTTCTTCTATGTTGAAGCGTTCGTTTCCAGTAACAGTTTGAATTTTTAGGTTTCACTCTGTTTTCTCCTATATTGATAGATGTATTTGGAACTCTAAATCCAACACGGTGTGTGCTAGCTTCTTGAAACTTGACACAATAAAGTAGTTTCACGTTCTATCTCTATGTTTTGTTTCCTCTTGATGTAGCCCTAAGCAGTGACTGGCGAGAAACACTTTCATGGAAAGGGGTTGCCAGGCTTCCCAAAATTACGAATCTCCAGAAATCTCAGCAAATATTTTTTCACCCAAATTGGATGATACTTTCAGGTAATGATCAGTACACTAAGGCGACTT
The DNA here is from genome assembly GCF_964194105.1 of Spermophilus citellus. Classification (NCBI taxonomy): domain Eukaryota; kingdom Metazoa; phylum Chordata; class Mammalia; order Rodentia; family Sciuridae; genus Spermophilus; species Spermophilus citellus. Next base: position 6,613,918 of record NC_138188.1, on the reverse strand, counting down.
GGTTCCCCAAATGTCGTTCTACTATGTTGAAGCGTTCGTTTCCAGTAACAGTTTGAATTTTTAGGTTTCACTCTGTTTTCTCCTATATTGATAGATGTATTTGGAACTCTAAATCCAACACGGTTTGTGCTAGCTTCTTGAAACTTGACACAATAAAGTAGTTTCACGTTCTATCTCTATGTTTTGTTTCCTCTTGATGTAGCCCTAAGCAGTGACTGGCGAGAAACACTTTCATGGAAAGGGGTTGCCAGGCTTCCCAAAATTACGAATCTCCAGAAATCTCAGCAAATATTTTTTCACCCAAACTGGATGATACTTTCAGGTAATGATCAGTACACTAAGGCGACTTGGTTCCCCAAATGTCGTTCTACTATGTTGAAGCGTTCGTTTCCAGTAACAGTTTGAATTTTTAGGTTTCACTCTGTTTTCTCCTATATTGATAGATGTATTTGGAACTCTAAGTCCAACACGGTTTGTGCTAGCTTCTTGATACTTGACACAATAAAGTAGTTTCACGTTCTATCTCTATGTTTTGTTTCCTCTTGATGTAGCCCTAACAGTGACTGGCGAGAAACACTTTCATGGAAAGGGGTTGCCAGGCTTCCCAAATATATGAATCTCCAGAAATCTCAGGAAATATTTTTTCACCCAAACAGGATGATACTTTCAGGTAATGATCAGTACACTAGGCGACTTGGTTCCCCAAATTTCGTTTTTCTATGTTAAAGCGTTCGTTTCCAGTAACAGTTTGAATTTTTAGGTTTCACTCTGTTTTCTCCTATATAGATAGAAGTATTTGGAACTCTAAATCCAACACGGTTTGTGCTAGCTTCTTGAAACTTGACACAATAAAGTAGTTTCACGTTCTATCTCTATGTTTTGTTTCCTCTTGATGTAGCCCTAAGCAGTGACTGGGGAGAAACACTTTCATGGAAAGGGGTTGCCAGGCTTCACAAAATTACGAATCTCCAGAAATCTCAGCAAATATTTTTTCACCCAAACTGGATGATACTTTCAGGTAATGATCAATACACTAAGGCGACTTGGTTCCCCAAATGTCGTTCTTCTATGTTGAAGCGTTCGTTTCCAGTAACAGTTTGAATTTTTAGGTTTCACTCTGTTTTCTCCTATATTGATAGATGTATTTGGAACTCTAAATCCAACACGGTTTGTGCTAGCTTCTTGAAACTTGACACAATAAAGTAGTTTCACGTTCTATCTCTATGTTTTGTTTCCCCTTGATGTAGCCCTAAGCAGTGACTGGCGAGAAACACTTTCATGGAAAGGGGTTTCCAGGCTTCCCAAAATTACGAATCTCCAGAAATCTCAGCAAATATTTTTTCACCCAAACTGGATGATACTTTCAGGTAATGATCAGTACACTAAGGTGACTTGGTTCCCCAAATGTCGTTCTTCTATGTTGAAGCGTTCGTTTCCAGTAACAGTTTGAATTTTTAGGTTTCACTCTGTTTTCTCCTATATTGATAGATGTATTTGGAACTCTAAATCCAACACGGTTTGTGCTAGCTTCTTGAAACTTGACACAATAAAGTAGTTTCACGTTCTATCTCTATGTTTTGTTTCCTCTTGATGTAGCCCTAAGCAGTGACTGGCGAGAAACACTTTCATGGAAAGGGGTTGCCAGGCTTCCCAAAATTACGAATATCCAGAAATCTCAGCAAATATTTTTTCACCCAAACTGGATGATACTTTCAGGTAATGATCAGTACACTAAGGCGACTTGGTTCCCCAAATGTCGTTCTTCTATGTTGAAGCGTTCGTTTCCAGTAACAGTTTGAATTTTTAGGTTTCACTCTGTTTTCTCCTATATTGATAGATGTATTTGGAACTCTAAATCCAACACGGTTTGTGCTAGCTTCTTGAAACTTGACACAATAAAGTAGTTTCACGTTCTGTCTCTATGTTTTGTTTCCTCTTGATGTAGCCCTAACAGTGATGGGCGAGAAACAATTTCATGGAAAGGGGTTGCCAGGCTTCCCAAAATTACGAATCTCCGGAAATCTCAGCAAATATTTTTTCACCCAAACTGGATGATACTTTCAGGTAATGATCAGTACACTAAGGCGACTTGGTTCCCCAAATGTCGTTCTTCTATGTTGAAGCGTTCGTTTCCAGTAACAGTTTGAATTTTTAGGTTTCACTCTGTTTTCTCCTATATTGATAGATGTATTTGGAACTCTAAATCCAACACGGTGTGTGCTAGCTTCTTGAAACTTGACACAATAAAGTAGTTTCACGTTCTATCTCTATGTTTTGTTTCCTCTTGATGTAGCCCTAAGCAGTGACTGGCGAGAAACACTTTCATGGAAAGGGGTTGCCAGGCTTCCCAAAATTACGAATCTCCAGAAATCTCAGCAAATATTTTTTCACCCAAATTGGATGATACTTTCAGGTAATGATCAGTACACTAAGGCGACTTGGTTCCCCAAATGTCGTTCTACTATGTTGAAGCGTTCGTTTCCAGTAACAGTTTGAATTTTTAGGTTTCACTCTGTTTTCTCCTATATTGATAGATGTATTTGGAACTCTAAATCCAACACGGTTTGTGCTAGCTTCTTGAAACTTGACACAATAAAGTAGTTTCACGTTCTATCTCTATGTTTTGTTTCCTCTTGATGTAGCCCTAAGCAGTGACTGGCGAGAAACACTTTCATGGAAAGGGGTTGCCAGGCTTCCCAAAATTACGAATCTCCAGAAATCTCAGCAAATATTTTTTCACCCAAACTGGATGATACTTTCAGGTAATGATCAGTACACTAAGGTGACTTGGTTCCCCAAATGTCGTTCTTCTATGTTGAAGCGTTCGTTTCCAGTAACAGTTTGAATTTTAAGGTTTCACTCTGTTTTCTCCTATATTGATAGATGTATTTGGAACTCTAAATCCAACACGGTTTGTGCTAGCTTCTTGAAACTTGACACAATAAAGTAGTTTCACGTTCTATCTCTATGTTTTGTTTCCTCTTGATGTAGCCCTAACAGTGACGGGCGAGAAACACTTTCATGGAAAGGGGTTGCCAGGCTTCCCAAAATTACGAATCTCCAGAAATCTCAGCAAATATTTTTTCACCCAAACTGGATGATACTTTCAGGTAATGATCAGTACACTAAGGCGACTTGGTTCCCCAAATGTCGTTCTTCTATGTTGAAGCGTTCGTTTCCAGTAACAGTTTGAATTTTTAGGTTTCACTCTGTTTTCTCCTATATTGATAGATGTATTTGGAACTCTAAATCCAACACGGTTTGTGCTAGCTTCTTGAAACTTGACACAATAAAGTAGTTTCACGTTCTATCTCTATGTTTTGTTTCCTCTTGATGTAGCCCTAAGCAGTGACTGGCGAGAAACACTTTCATGGAAAGGGGTTGCCGGGCTTCCCAAAATTACGAATCTCCAGAAATCTCAGCAAATATTTTTTCACCCAAACTGGATGATACTTTCAGGTAATGATCAGTACACTAAGGCGACATGGTTCCCCAAATTTCGTTCTTCTATGTTGAAGCGTTCGTTTCCAGTAACAGTTTGAATTTTTAGGTTTCACTCTGTTTTCTCCTATATTAATAGATGTATTTGGAACTCTAAAGCCAACACGGTTTGTGCTAGCTTCTTGAAACTTGACACAATAAAGTAGTTTCACGTTCTATCTCTATGTTTTGTTTCCTCTTGATGTAGCCCTAAGCAGTGACGGGCGAGAAACACTTTCATGGAAAGGGGTTGCCAGGCTTCCCAAAATTACGAATCTCCAGAAATCTCAGCAAATATTTTTTCACCCAAACTGGATGATACTTTCAGGTAATGATCAGTACACTAAGGCGACTTGGTTCCCCAAATGTCGTTCTTCTATGTTGAAGCGTTCGTTTCCAGTAACAGTTTGAATTTTTAGGTTTCACTCTGTTTTCTCCTATATTGATAGATGTATTTGGAACTCTAAATCCAACACGGTTTGTGCTAGCTTCTTGAAACTTGACACAATAAAGTAGTTTCACGTTCTATCTCTATGTTTTGTTTCCTCTTGATGTAGCCCTAAGCAGTGACTGGCGAGAAACACTTTCATGGAAAGGGGTTGCCAGGCTTCCCAAAATTACGAATCTCCAGAAATCTCAGCAAATATTTTTTCACCCAAACTGGATGATACTTTCAGGTAATGATCAGTACACTAAGGCGACTTGGTTCCCCAAATGTCGTTCTACTATGTTGAAGCGTTCGTTTCCAGTAACAGTTTGAATTTTTAGGTTTCACTCTGTTTTCTCCTATATTGATAGATGTATTTGGAACTCTAAGTCCAACACGGTTTGTGCTAGCTTCTTGATACTTGACACAATAAAGTAGTTTCAAGTTCTATCTCTATGTTTTGTTTCCTCTTGATGTAGCCCTAACAGTGACTGGCGAGAAACACTTTCATGGAAAGGGGTTGCCAGGCTTCCCAAATATACGAATCTCCAGAAATCTCAGGAAATATTTTTTCACCCAAACAGGATGATACTTTCAGGTAATGATCAGTACACTAGGCGACTTGGTTCCCCAAATTTCGTTTTTCTATGTTAAAGCGTTCGTTTCCAGTAACAGTTTGAATTTTTAGGTTTCACTCTGTTTTCTCCTATATTGATAGATGTATTTGGAACTCTAAATCCAACACGGTGTGTGCTAGCTTCTTGAAACTTGACACAATAAAGTAGTTTCACGTTCTATCTCTATGTTTTGTTTCCTCTTGATGTAGCCCTAAGCAGTGACTGGCGAGAAACACTTTCATGGAAAGGGGTTGCCAGGCTTCCCAAAATTACGAATCTCCAGAAATCTCAGCAAATATTTTTTCACCCAAATTGGATGATACTTTCAGGTAATGATCAGTACACTAAGGCGACTTGGTTCCCCAAATGTCGTTCTACTATGTTGAAGCGTTCGTTTCCAGTAACAGTTTGAATTTTTAGGTTTCACTCTGTTTTCTCCTATATTGATAGATGTATTTGGAACTCTAAATCCAACACGGTTTGTGCTAGCTTCTTGAAACTTGACACAATAAAGTAGTTTCACGTTCTATCTCTATGTTTTGTTTCCCCTTGATGTAGCCCTAAGCAGTGACTGGCGAGAAACACTTTCATGGAAAGGGGTTTCCAGGCTTCCCAAAATTACGAATCTCCAGAAATCTCAGCAAATATTTTTTCACCCAAACTGGATGATACTTTCAGGTAATGATCAGTACACTAAGGTGACTTGGTTCCCCAAATGTCGTTCTTCTATGTTGAAGCGTTCGTTTCCAGTAACAGTTTGAATTTTTAGGTTTCACTCTGTTTTCTCCTATATTGATAGATGTATTTGGAACTCTAAATCCAACACGGTTTGTGCTAGCTTCTTGAAACTTGACACAATAAAGTAGTTTCACGTTCTATCTCTATGTTTTGTTTCCTCTTGATGTAGCCCTAACAGTGACGGGCGAGAAACACTTTCATGGAAAGGGGTTGCCAGGCTTCCCAAAATTACGAATCTCCAGAAATCTCAGCAAATATTTTTTCACCCAAACTGGATGATACTTTCAGGTAATGATCAGTACACTAAGGCGACTTGGTTCCCCAAATGTCGTTCTTCTATGTTGAAGCGTTCGTTTCCAGTAACAGTTTGAATTTTTAGGTTTCACTCTGTTTTCTCCTATATTGATAGATGTATTTGGAACTCTAAATCCAACACGGTTTGTGCTAGCTTCTTGAAACTTGACACAATAAAGTAGTTTCACGTTCTATCTCTATGTTTTGTTTCCTCTTGATGTAGCCCTAACCAGTGACTGGCGAGAAACACTTTCATGGAAAGGGGTTGCCGGGCTTCCCAAAATTACGAATCTCCAGAAATCTCAGCAAATATTTTTTCACCCAAACTGGATGATACTTTCAGGTAATGATCAGTACACTAAGGCGACATGGTTCCCCAAATTTCGTTCTTCTATGTTGAAGCGTTCGTTTCCAGTAACAGTTTGAATTTTTAGGTTTCACTCTGTTTTCTCCTATATTAATAGATGTATTTGGAACTCTAAATCCAACATGGTTTGTGCTAGCTTCTTGAAACTTGACACAATAAAGTAGTTTCACGTTCTATCTCTATGTTTTGTTTCCTCTTGATGTAGCCCTAAGCAGTGACGGGCGAGAAACACTTTCATGGAAAGGGGTTGCCAGGCTTCCCAAAATTACGAATCTCCAGAAATCTCAGCAAATATTTTTTCACCCAAACTGGATGATACTTTCAGGTAATGATCAGTACACTAAGGCGACTTGGTTCCCCAAATGTCGTTCTTCTATGTTGAAGCGTTCATTTCCAGTAACAGTTTGAATTTTTAGGTTTCACTCTGTTTTCTCCTATATTGATAGATGTATTTGGAACTCTAAATCCAACACGGTTTGTGCTAGCTTCTTGAAACTTGACACAATAAAGTAGTTTCACGTTCTATCTCTATGTTTTGTTTCCTCTTGATGTAGCCCTAAGCAGTGACTGGCGAGAAACACTTTCATGGAAAGGGGTTGCCAGGCTTCCCAAAATTACGAATCTCCAGAAATCTCAGCAAATATTTTTTCACCCAAACTGGATGATACTTTCAGGTAATGATCAGTACACTAAGGCGACTTGGTTCCCCAAATGTCGTTCTACTATGTTGAAGCGTTCGTTTCCAGTAACAGTTTGAATTTTTAGGTTTCACTCTGTTTTCTCCTATATTGATAGATGTATTTGGAACTCTAAGTCCAACACGGTTTGTGCTAGCTTCTTGATACTTGACACAATAAAGTAGTTTCACGTTCTATCTCTATGTTTTGTTTCCTCTTGATGTAGCCCTAACAGTGACTGGCGAGAAACACTTTCATGGAAAGGGGTTGCCAGGCTTCCCAAATATATGAATCTCCAGAAATCTCAGGAAATATTTTTTCACCCAAACAGGATGATACTTTCAGGTAATGATCAGTACACTAGGCGACTTGATTCCCCAAATTTCGTTTTTCTATGTTAAAGCGTTCGTTTCCAGTAACAGTTTGAATTTTTAGGTTTCACTCTGTTTTCTCCTATATAGATAGAAGTATTTGGAACTCTAAATCCAACACGGTTTGTGCTAGCTTCTTGAAACTTGACACAATAAAGTAGTTTCACGTTCTATCTCTATGTTTTGTTTCCTCTTGATGTAGCCCTAAGCAGTGACTGGGGAGAAACACTTTCATGGAAAGGGGTTGCCAGGCTTCACAAAATTACGAATCTCCAGAAATCTCAGCAAATATTTTTTCACCCAAACTGGATGATACTTTCAGGTAATGATCAATACACTAAGGCGACTTGGTTCCCCAAATGTCGTTCTTCTATGTTGAAGCGTTCGTTTCCAGTAACAGTTTGAATTTTTAGGTTTCACTCTGTTTTCTCCTATATTGATAGATGTATTTGGAACTCTAAATCCAACACGGTTTGTGCTAGCTTCTTGAAACTTGACACAATAAAGTAGTTTCACGTTCTATCTCTATGTTTTGTTTCCTCTTGATGTAGCCCTAAGCAGTGACTGGCGAGAAACACTTTCATGGAAAGGGGTTGCCGGGCTTCCCAAAATTACGAATCTCCAGAAATCTCAGCAAATATTTTTTCACCCAAACTGGATGATACTTTCAGGTAATGATCAGTACACTAAGGCGACATGGTTACCCAAATTTCGTTCTTCTATGTTGAAGCGTTCGTTTCCAGTAACAGTTTGAATTTTTAGGTTTCACTCTGTTTTCTCCTATATTAATAGATGTATTTGGAACTCTAAAGCCAACACGGTTTGTGCTAGCTTCTTGAAACTTGACACAATAAAGTAGTTTCACGTTCTATCTCTATGTTTTGTTTCCTCTTGATGTAGCCCTAAGCAGTGACGGGCGAGAAACACTTTCATGGAAAGGGGTTGCCAGGCTTCCCAAAATTACGAATCTCCAGAAATCTCAGCAAATATTTTTTCACCCAAACTGGATGATACTTTCAGGTAATGATCAGTACACTAAGGCGACTTGGTTCCCCAAATGTCGTTCTTCTATGTTGAAGCGTTCGTTTCCAGTAACAGTTTGAATTTTTAGGTTTCACTCTGTTTTCTCCTATATTGATAGATGTATTTGGAACTCTAAATCCAACACGGTTTGTGCTAGCTTCTTGAAACTTGACACAATAAAGTAGTTTCACGTTCTATCTCTATGTTTTGTTTCCTCTTGATGTAGCCCTAAGCAGTGACTGGCGAGAAACACTTTCATGGAAAGGGGTTGCCGGGCTTCCCAAAATTACGAATCTCCAGAAATCTCAGCAAATATTTTTTCACCCAAACTGGATGATACTTTCAGGTAATGATCAGTACACTAAGGCGACATGGTTCCCCAAATTTCGTTCTTCTATGTTGAAGCGTTCGTTTCCAGTAACAGTTTGAATTTTTAGGTTTCACTCTGTTTTCTCCTATATTAATAGATGTATTTGGAACTCTAAAGCCAACACGGTTTGTGCTAGCTTCTTGAAACTTGACACAATAAAGTAGTTTCACGTTCTATCTCTATGTTTTGTTTCCTCTTGATGTAGCCCTACGCAGTGACGGGCGAGAAACACTTTCATGGAAAGGGGTTGCCAGGCTTCCCAAAATTACGAATCTCCAGAAATCTCAGGAAATATTTTTCCACCCAAACAGGATGATACTTTCAGGTAATGATCAGTACACTAAGGTGACTTGGTTCCCCAAATGTCGTTCTTCTATGTTGAAGCGTTCGTTTCCAGTAACAGTTTGAATTTTTAGGTTTCACTCTGTTTTCTCCTATATTGATAGATGTATTTGGAACTCTAAATCCAACACGGTTTGTGCTAGCTTCTTGAAACTTGACACAATTAAGTAGTTTCACGTTCTATCTCTATGTTTTGTTTCCTCTTGATGTAGCCCTAAGCAGTGACTGGCGAGAAACACTTTCATGGAAAGGGGTTGCCGGGCTTCTCAAAATTACGAATCTCCAGAAATCTCAGCAAATATTTTTTCACCCAAACTGGATGATACTTTCAGGTAATGATCAGTACACTAAGGCCACATGGTTCCCCAAATTTCGTTCTTCTATGTTGAAGCGTTCGTTTCCAGTAACAGTTTGAATTTTTAGGTTTCACTCTGTTTTCTCCTATATTAATAGATGTATTTGGAACTCTAAATCCAACACGGTTTGTGCTAGCTTCTTGAAACTTGACACAATAAAGTAGTTTCACGTTCTATCACTATGTTTTGTTTCCTCTTGATGTAGCCCTAAGCAGTGACTGGCGAGAAACACTTTCATGGAAAGGGGTTGCCAGGCTTCCCAAAATTACGAATCTCCAGAAATCTCAGCAAATATTTTTTCACCCAAACTGGATGATACTTTCAGGTAATGATCAGTACACTAAGGCGACTTGGTTCCCCAAATGTCGTTCTTCTATGTTGAAGCGTTCGTTTCCAGTAACAGTTTGAATTTTTAGGTTTCACTCTGTTTTCTCCTGTATTGATAGATGTATTTGGAACTCTGAATCCAACACGGTTTGTGCTAGTTTCTTGAAACTTGACACAATAAAGTTGTTTCACGTTCTATCTCTATGTTTTGTTTCCTCTTGATGTAGCCCTAAGCAGTGACTGGCGAGAAACACTTTCATGGAAAGGGGTTGCCAGGCTTCCCAAAATTACGAATCTCCAGAAATCTCAGCAAATATTTTTTCACCCAAACTGGATGATACTTTCAGGTAATGATCAGTACACTAAGGCGACTTGGTTCCCCAAATGTCGTTCTTCTATGTTGAAGCGTTCGTTTCCAGTAACAGTTTGAATTTTTAGGTTTCACTCTGTTTTCTCCTATATTGATAGATGTATTTGGAACTCTAAATCCAACACGGTTTGTGCTAGATTCTTGAAACTTGACACAATAAAGTAGTTTCACGTTCTATCTCTATGTTTTGTTTCCTCTTGATGTAGCCCTAACAGTGACGGGCGAGAAACACTTTCATGGAAAGGGGTTGCCAGGCTTCCCAAAATTACGAATCTCCAGAAATCTCAGCAAATATTTTTTCACCCAAACTGGATGATACTTTCAGGTAATGATCAGTACACTAAGGCGACTTGGTTCCCCAAATGTCGTTCTTCTATGTTGAAGCGTTCGTTTCCAGTAACAGTTTGAATTTTTAGGTTTCACTCTGTTTTCTCCTATATTGATAGATGTATTTGGAACTCTAAATCCAACACGGTTTGTGCTAGCTTCTTGAAACTTGACACAATAAAGTAGTTTCACGTTCTATCTCTATGTTTTGTTTCCACTTGATGTAGCCCTATGCAGTGACGGGCGAGAAACACTTTCATGGAAAGGGGTTGCCAGGCTTCCCAAAATTACGAATCTCCAGAAATCTCAGGAAATATTTTTCCACCCAAACAGGATGATACTTTCAGGTAATGATCAGTACACTAAGGCGACTTGGTTCCCCAAATGTCGTTCTTCTATGTTGAAGCGTTCGTTTCCAGTAACAGTTTGAATTTTTAGGTTTCACTCTGTTTTCTCCTATATTGATAGATGTATTTGGAACTCTAAATCCAACACGGTTTGTGCTAGCTTCTTGAAACTTGACACAATAAAGTAGTTTCACGTTCTATCTCTATGTTTTGTTTCCTCTTGATGTAGCCCTAAGCAGTGACTGGCGAGAAACACTTTCATGGAAAGGGGTTGCCAGGCTTCCCAAAATTACGAATCTCCAGAAATCTCAGCAAATATTTTTTCACCCAAACTGGATGATACTTTCAGGTAATGATCAGTACACTAAGGCGACTTGGTTCCCCAAATGTCGTTCTACTATGTTGAAGCGTTCGTTTCCAGTAACAGTTTGAATTTTTAGGTTTCACTCTGTTTTCTCCTATATTGATAGATGTATTTGGAACTCTAAGTCCAACACGGTTTGTGCTAGCTTCTTGATACTTGACACAATAAAGTAGTTTCAAGTTCTATCTCTATGTTTTGTTTCCTCTTGATGTAGCCCTAACAGTGACTGGCGAGAAACACTTTCATGGAAAGGGGTTGCCAGGCTTCCCAAATATACGAATCTCCAGAAATCTCAGGAAATATTTTTTCACCCAAACAGGATGATACTTTCAGGTAATGATCAGTACACTAGGCGACTTGGTTCCCCAAATTTCGTTTTTCTATGTTAAAGCGTTCGTTTCCAGTAACAGTTTGAATTTTTAGGTTTCACTCTGTTTTCTCCTATATTGATAGATGTATTTGGAACTCTAAATCCAACACGGTGTGTGCTAGCTTCTTGAAACTTGACACAATAAAGTAGTTTCACGTTCTATCTCTATGTTTTGTTTCCTCTTGATGTAGCCCTAAGCAGTGACTGGCGAGAAACACTTTCATGGAAAGGGGTTGCCAGGCTTCCCAAAATTACGAATCTCCAGAAATCTCAGCAAATATTTTTTCACCCAAATTGGATGATACTTTCAGGTAATGATCAGTACACTAAGGCGACTTGGTTCCCCAAATGTCGTTCTACTATGTTGAAGCGTTCGTTTCCAGTAACAGTTTGAATTTTTAGGTTTCACTCTGTTTTCTCCTATATTGATAGATGTATTTGGAACTCTAAATCCAACACGGTTTGTGCTAGCTTCTTGAAACTTGACACAATAAAGTAGTTTCACGTTCTATCTCTATGTTTTGTTTCCCCTTGATGTAGCCCTAAGCAGTGACTGGCGAGAAACACTTTCATGGAAAGGGGTTTCCAGGCTTCCCAAAATTACGAATCTCCAGAAATCTCAGCAAATATTTTTTCACCCAAACTGGATGATACTTTCAGGTAATGATCAGTACACTAAGGTGACTTGGTTCCCCAAATGTCGTTCTTCTATGTTGAAGCGTTCGTTTCCAGTAACAGTTTGAATTTTTAGGTTTCACTCTGTTTTCTCCTATATTGATAGATGTATTTGGAACTCTAAATCCAACACGGTTTGTGCTAGCTTCTTGAAACTTGACACAATAAAGTAGTTTCACGTTCTATCTCTATGTTTTGTTTCCTCTTGATGTAGCCCTAACAGTGACGGGCGAGAAACACTTTCATGGAAAGGGGTTGCCAGGCTTCCCAAAATTACGAATCTCCAGAAATCTCAGCAAATATTTTTTCACCCAAACTGGATGATACTTTCAGGTAATGATCAGTACACTAAGGCGACTTGGTTCCCCAAATGTCGTTCTTCTATGTTGAAGCGTTCGTTTCCAGTAACAGTTTGAATTTTTAGGTTTCACTCTGTTTTCTCCTATATTGATAGATGTATTTGGAACTCTAAATCCAACACGGTTTGTGCTAGCTTCTTGAAACTTGACACAATAAAGTAGTTTCACGTTCTATCTCTATGTTTTGTTTCCTCTTGATGTAGCCCTAACCAGTGACTGGCGAGAAACACTTTCATGGAAAGGGGTTGCCGGGCTTCCCAAAATTACGAATCTCCAGAAATCTCAGCAAATATTTTTTCACCCAAACTGGATGATACTTTCAGGTAATGATCAGTACACTAAGGCGACATGGTTCCCCAAATTTCGTTCTTCTATGTTGAAGCGTTCGTTTCCAGTAACAGTTTGAATTTTTAGGTTTCACTCTGTTTTCTCCTATATTAATAGATGTATTTGGAACTCTAAATCCAACATGGTTTGTGCTAGCTTCTTGAAACTTGACACAATAAAGTAGTTTCACGTTCTATCTCTATGTTTTGTTTCCTCTTGATGTAGCCCTAAGCAGTGACGGGCGAGAAACACTTTCATGGAAAGGGGTTGCCAGGCTTCCCAAAATTACGAATCTCCAGAAATCTCAGCAAATATTTTTTCACCCAAACTGGATGATACTTTCAGGTAATGATCAGTACACTAAGGCGACTTGGTTCCCCAAATGTCGTTCTTCTATGTTGAAGCGTTCATTTCCAGTAACAGTTTGAATTTTTAGGTTTCACTCTGTTTTCTCCTATATTGATAGATGTATTTGGAACTCTAAATCCAACACGGTTTGTGCTAGCTTCTTGAAACTTGACACAATAAAGTAGTTTCACGTTCTATCTCTATGTTTTGTTTCCTCTTGATGTAGCCCTAAGCAGTGACTGGCGAGAAACACTTTCATGGAAAGGGGTTGCCAGGCTTCCCAAAATTACGAATCTCCAGAAATCTCAGCAAATATTTTTTCACCCAAACTGGATGATACTTTCAGGTAATGATCAGTACACTAAGGCGACTTGGTTCCCCAAATGTCGTTCTACTATGTTGAAGCGTTCGTTTCCAGTAACAGTTTGAATTTTTAGGTTTCACTCTGTTTTCTCCTATATTGATAGATGTATTTGGAACTCTAAGTCCAACACGGTTTGTGCTAGCTTCTTGATACTTGACACAATAAAGTAGTTTCACGTTCTATCTCTATGTTTTGTTTCCTCTTGATGTAGCCCTAACAGTGACTGGCGAGAAACACTTTCATGGAAAGGGGTTGCCAGGCTTCCCAAATATATGAATCTCCAGAAATCTCAGGAAATATTTTTTCACCCAAACAGGATGATACTTTCAGGTAATGATCAGTACACTAGGCGACTTGATTCCCCAAATTTCGTTTTTCTATGTTAAAGCGTTCGTTTCCAGTAACAGTTTGAATTTTTAGGTTTCACTCTGTTTTCTCCTATATAGATAGAAGTATTTGGAACTCTAAATCCAACACGGTTTGTGCTAGCTTCTTGAAACTTGACACAATAAAGTAGTTTCACGTTCTATCTCTATGTTTTGTTTCCTCTTGATGTAGCCCTAAGCAGTGACTGGGGAGAAACACTTTCATGGAAAGGGGTTGCCAGGCTTCACAAAATTACGAATCTCCAGAAATCTCAGCAAATATTTTTTCACCCAAACTGGATGATACTTTCAGGTAATGATCAATACACTAAGGCGACTTGGTTCCCCAAATGTCGTTCTTCTATGTTGAAGCGTTCGTTTCCAGTAACAGTTTGAATTTTTAGGTTTCACTCTGTTTTCTCCTATATTGATAGATGTATTTGGAACTCTAAATCCAACACGGTTTGTGCTAGCTTCTTGAAACTTGACACAATAAAGTAGTTTCACGTTCTATCTCTATGTTTTGTTTCCTCTTGATGTAGCCCTAAGCAGTGACTGGCGAGAAACACTTTCATGGAAAGGGGTTGCCGGGCTTCCCAAAATTACGAATCTCCAGAAATCTCAGCAAATATTTTTTCACCCAAACTGGATGATACTTTCAGGTAATGATCAGTACACTAAGGCGACATGGTTACCCAAATTTCGTTCTTCTATGTTGAAGCGTTCGTTTCCAGTAACAGTTTGAATTTTTAGGTTTCACTCTGTTTTCTCCTATATTAATAGATGTATTTGGAACTCTAAAGCCAACACGGTTTGTGCTAGCTTCTTGAAACTTGACACAATAAAGTAGTTTCACGTTCTATCTCTATGTTTTGTTTCCTCTTGATGTAGCCCTAAGCAGTGACGGGCGAGAAACACTTTCATGGAAAGGGGTTGCCAGGCTTCCCAAAATTACGAATCTCCAGAAATCTCAGCAAATATTTTTTCACCCAAACTGGATGATACTTTCAGGTAATGATCAGTACACTAAGGCGACTTGGTTCCCCAAATGTCGTTCTTCTATGTTGAAGCGTTCGTTTCCAGTAACAGTTTGAATTTTTAGGTTTCACTCTGTTTTCTCCTATATTGATAGATGTATTTGGAACTCTAAATCCAACACGGTTTGTGCTAGCTTCTTGAAACTTGACACAATAAAGTAGTTTCACGTTCTATCTCTATGTTTTGTTTCCTCTTGATGTAGCCCTAAGCAGTGACTGGCGAGAAACACTTTCATGGAAAGGGGTTGCCGGGCTTCCCAAAATTACGAATCTCCAGAAATCTCAGCAAATATTTTTTCACCCAAACTGGATGATACTTTCAGGTAATGATCAGTACACTAAGGCGACATGGTTCCCCAAATTTCGTTCTTCTATGTTGAAGCGTTCGTTTCCAGTAACAGTTTGAATTTTTAGGTTTCACTCTGTTTTCTCCTATATTAATAGATGTATTTGGAACTCTAAAGCCAACACGGTTTGTGCTAGCTTCTTGAAACTTGACACAATAAAGTAGTTTCACGTTCTATCTCTATGTTTTGTTTCCTCTTGATGTAGCCCTACGCAGTGACGGGCGAGAAACACTTTCATGGAAAGGGGTTGCCAGGCTTCCCAAAATTACGAATCTCCAGAAATCTCAGGAAATATTTTTCCACCCAAACAGGATGATACTTTCAGGTAATGATCAGTACACTAAGGTGACTTGGTTCCCCAAATGTCGTTCTTCTATGTTGAAGCGTTCGTTTCCAGTAACAGTTTGAATTTTTAGGTTTCACTCTGTTTTCTCCTATATTGATAGATGTATTTGGAACTCTAAATCCAACACGGTTTGTGCTAGCTTCTTGAAACTTGACACAATTAAGTAGTTTCACGTTCTATCTCTATGTTTTGTTTCCTCTTGATGTAGCCCTAAGCAGTGACTGGCGAGAAACACTTTCATGGAAAGGGGTTGCCGGGCTTCTCAAAATTACGAATCTCCAGAAATCTCAGCAAATATTTTTTCACCCAAACTGGATGATACTTTCAGGTAATGATCAGTACACTAAGGCCACATGGTTCCCCAAATTTCGTTCTTCTATGTTGAAGCGTTCGTTTCCAGTAACAGTTTGAATTTTTAGGTTTCACTCTGTTTTCTCCTATATTAATAGATGTATTTGGAACTCTAAATCCAACACGGTTTGTGCTAGCTTCTTGAAACTTGACACAATAAAGTAGTTTCACGTTCTATCACTATGTTTTGTTTCCTCTTGATGTAGCCCTAAGCAGTGACTGGCGAGAAACACTTTCATGGAAAGGGGTTGCCAGGCTTCCCAAAATTACGAATCTCCAGAAATCTCAGCAAATATTTTTTCACCCAAACTGGATGATACTTTCAGGTAATGATCAGTACACTAAGGCGACTTGGTTCCCCAAATGTCGTTCTTCTATGTTGAAGCGTTCGTTTCCAGTAACAGTTTGAATTTTTAGGTTTCACTCTGTTTTCTCCTGTATTGATAGATGTATTTGGAACTCTGAATCCAACACGGTTTGTGCTAGTTTCTTGAAACTTGACACAATAAAGTTGTTTCACGTTCTATCTCTATGTTTTGTTTCCTCTTGATGTAGCCCTAAGCAGTGACTGGCGAGAAACACTTTCATGGAAAGGGGTTGCCAGGCTTCCCAAAATTACGAATCTCCAGAAATCTCAGCAAATATTTTTTCACCCAAACTGGATGATACTTTCAGGTAATGATCAGTACACTAAGGCGACTTGGTTCCCCAAATGTCGTTCTTCTATGTTGAAGCGTTCGTTTCCAGTAACAGTTTGAATTTTTAGGTTTCACTCTGTTTTCTCCTATATTGATAGATGTATTTGGAACTCTAAATCCAACACGGTTTGTGCTAGATTCTTGAAACTTGACACAATAAAGTAGTTTCACGTTCTATCTCTATGTTTTGTTTCCTCTTGATGTAGCCCTAACAGTGACGGGCGAGAAACACTTTCATGGAAAGGGGTTGCCAGGCTTCCCAAAATTACGAATCTCCAGAAATCTCAGCAAATATTTTTTCACCCAAACTGGATGATACTTTCAGGTAATGATCAGTACACTAAGGCGACTTGGTTCCCCAAATGTCGTTCTTCTATGTTGAAGCGTTCGTTTCCAGTAACAGTTTGAATTTTTAGGTTTCACTCTGTTTTCTCCTATATTGATAGATGTATTTGGAACTCTAAATCCAACACGGTTTGTGCTAGCTTCTTGAAACTTGACACAATAAAGTAGTTTCACGTTCTATCTCTATGTTTTGTTTCCACTTGATGTAGCCCTATGCAGTGACGGGCGAGAAACACTTTCATGGAAAGGGGTTGCCAGGCTTCCCAAAATTACGAATCTCCAGAAATCTCAGGAAATATTTTTCCACCCAAACAGGATGATACTTTCAGGTAATGATCAGTACACTAAGGCGACTTGGTTCCCCAAATGTCGTTCTTCTATGTTGAAGCGTTCGTTTCCAGTAACAGTTTGAATTTTTAGGTTTCACTCTGTTTTCTCCTATATTGATAGATGTATTTGGAACTCTAAATCCAACACGGTTTGTGCTAGCTTCTTGAAACTTGACACAATAAAGTAGTTTCACGTTCTATCTCTATGTTTTGTTTCCTCTTGATGTAGCCCTAAGCAGTGACTGGCGAGAAACACTTTCATGGAAAGGGGTTTCCGGGCTTCTCAAAATTACGAATCTCCAGAAATCTCAGCAAATATTTTTTCACCCAAACTGGATGATACTTTCAGGTAATGATCAGTACACTAAGGCCACATGGTTCCCCAAATTTCGTTCTTCTATGTTGAAGCGTTCGTTTCCAGTAACAGTTTGAATTTTTAGGTTTCACTCTGTTTTCTCCTATATTAATAGATGTATTTGGAACTCTAAATCCAACACGGTTTGTGCTAGCTTCTTGAAACTTGACACAATAAAGTAGTTTCACGTTCTATCACTATGTTTTGTTTCCTCTTGATGTAGCCCTAAGCAGTGACTGGCGAGAAACACTTTCATGGAAAGGGGTTGCCAGGCTTCCCAAAATTACGAATCTCCAGAAATCTCAGCAAATATTTTTTCACCCAAACTGGATGATACTTTCAGGTAATGATCAGTACACTAAGGCGACTTGGTTCCCCAAATGTCGTTCTTCTATGTTGAAGCGTTCGTTTCCAGTAACAGTTTGAATTTTTAGGTTTCACTCTGTTTTCTCCTGTATTGATAGATGTATTTGGAACTCTGAATCCAACACGGTTTGTGCTAGTTTCTTGAAACTTGACACAATAAAGTAGTTTCACGTTCTATCTCTATGTTTTGTTTCCTCTTGATGTAGCCCTAAGCAGTGACTGGCGAGAAACACTTTCATGGAAAGGGGTTGCCAGGCTTCCCAAAATTACGAATCTCCAGAAATCTCAGCAAATATTTTTTCACCCAAACTGGATGATACTTTCAGGTAATGATCAGTACACTAAGGCGACTTGGTTCCCCAAATGTCGTTCTTCTATGTTGAAGCGTTCGTTTCCAGTAACAGTTTGAATTTTTAGGTTTCACTCTGTTTTCTCCTATATTGATAGATGTATTTGGAACTCTAAATCCAACACGGTTTGTGCTAGCTTCTTGAAACTTGACACAATAAAGTAGTTTCACGTTCTATCTCTATGTTTTGTTTCCTCTTGATGTAGCCCTAACAGTGACGGGCGAGAAACACTTTCATGGAAAGGGGTTGCCAGGCTTCCCAAAATTACGAATCTCCAGAAATCTCAGCAAATATTTTTTCACCCAAACTGGATGATACTTTCAGGTAATGATCAGTACACTAAGGCGACTTGGTTCCCCAAATGTCGTTCTTCTATGTTGAAGCGTTCGTTTCCAGTAACAGTTTGAATTTTTAGGTTTCACTCTGTTTTCTCCTATATTGATAGATGTATTTGGAACTCTAAATCCAACACGGTTTGTGCTAGCTTCTTGAAACTTGACACAATAAAGTAGTTTCACGTTCTATCTCTATGTTTTGTTTCCTCTTGATGTAGCCCTACGCAGTGACGGGCGAGAAACACTTTCATGGAAAGGGGTTGCCAGGCTTCCCAAAATTACGAATCTCCAGAAATCTCAGGAAATATTTTTCCACCCAAACAGGATGATACTTTCAGGTAATGATCAGTACACTAAGGCGACTTGGTTCCCCAAATGTCGTTCTTCTATGTTGAAGCGTTCGTTTCCAGTAACAGTTTGAATTTTTAGGTTTCACTCTGTTTTCTCCTATATTGATAGATGTATTTGGAACTCTAAATCCAACACGGTTTGTGCTAGCTTCTTGAAACTTGACACAATAAAGTAGTTTCACGTTCTATCTCTATGTTTTGTTTCCTCTTGATGTAGCCCTAAGCAGTGACGGGCGAGAAACACTTTCATGGAAAGGGGTTGCCAGGCTTCCCAAAATTACGAATCTCCAGAAATCTCAGCAAATATTTTTTCACCCAAACTGGATGATACTTTCAGGTAATGATCAGTACACTAAGGCGACTTGGTTCCCCAAATGTCGTTCTTCTATGTTGAAGCGTTCGTTTCCAGTAACAGTTTGAATTTTTAGGTTTCACTCTGTTTTCTCCTATATTGATAGATGTATTTGGAACTCTAAATCCAACACGGTTTGTGCTAGCTTCTTGAAACTTGACACAATAAAGTAGTTTCACGTTCTATCTCTATGTTTTGTTTCCTCTTGATGTAGCCCTAAGCAGTGACTGGCGAGAAACACTTTCATGGAAAGGGGTTGCCGGGCTTCCCAAAATTACGAATCTCCAGAAATCTCAGCAAATATTTTTTCACCCAAACTGGATGATACTTTCAGGTAATGATCAGTACACTAAGGCGACATGGTTCCCCAAATTTCGTTCTTCTATGTTGAAGCGTTCGTTTCCAGTAACAGTTTGAATTTTTAGGTTTCACTCTGTTTTCTCCTATATTAATAGATGTATTTGGAACTCTAAAGCCAACACGGTTTGTGCTAGCTTCTTGAAACTTGACACAATAAAGTAGTTTCACGTTCTATCTCTATGTTTTGTTTCCTCTTGATGTAGCCCTACGCAGTGACGGGCGAGAAACACTTTCATGGAAAGGGGTTGCCAGGCTTCCCAAAATTACGAATCTCCAGAAATCTCAGGAAATATTTTTCCACCCAAACAGGATGATACTTTCAGGTAATGATCAGTACACTAAGGCGACTTGGTTCCCCAAATGTCGTTCTTCTATGTTGAAGCGTTCGTTTCCAGTAACAGTTTGAATTTTTAGGTTTCACTCTGTTTTCTCCTATATTGATAGATGTATTTGGAACTCTAAATCCAACACGGTTTGTGCTAGCTTCTTGAAACTTGACACAATTAAGTAGTTTCACGTTCTATCTCTATGTTTTGTTTCCTCTTGATGTAGCCCTAAGCAGTGACTGGCGAGAAACACTTTCATGGAAAGGGGTTGCCGGGCTTCTCAAAATTACGAATCTCCAGAAATCTCAGCAAATATTTTTTCACCCAAACTGGATGATACTTTCAGGTAATGATCAGTACACTAAGGCCACATGGTTCCCCAAATTTCGTTCTTCTATGTTGAAGCGTTCGTTTCCAGTAACAGTTTGAATTTTTAGGTTTCACTCTGTTTTCTCCTATATTAATAGATGTATTTGGAACTCTAAATCCAACACGGTTTGTGCTAGCTTCTTGAAACTTGACACAATAAAGTAGTTTCACGTTCTATCACTATGTTTTGTTTCCTCTTGATGTAGCCCTAAGCAGTGACTGGCGAGAAACACTTTCATGGAAAGGGGTTGCCAGGCTTCCCAAAATTACGAATCTCCAGAAATCTCAGCAAATATTTTTTCACCCAAACTGGATGATACTTTCAGGTAATGATCAGTACACTAAGGCGACTTGGTTCCCCAAATGTCGTTCTTCTATGTTGAAGCGTTCGTTTCCAGTAACAGTTTGAATTTTTAGGTTTCACTCTGTTTTCTCCTGTATTGATAGATGAATTTGGAACTCTGAATCCAACACGGTTTGTGCTAGTTTCTTGAAACTTGACACAATAAAGTAGTTTCACGTTCTATCTCTATGTTTTGTTTCCTCTTGATGTAGCCCTAAGCAGTGACTGGCGAGAAACACTTTCATGGAAAGGGGTTGCCAGGCTTCCCAAAATTACGAATCTCCAGAAATCTCAGCAAATATTTTTTCACCCAAACTGGATGATACTTTCAGGTAATGATCAGTACACTAAGGCGACTTGGTTCCCCAAATGTCGTTCTTCTATGTTGAAGCGTTCGTTTCCAGTAACAGTTTGAATTTTTAGGTTTCACTCTGTTTTCTCCTATATTGATAGATGTATTTGGAACTCTAAATCCAACACGGTTTGTGCTAGCTTCTTGAAACTTGACACAATAAAGGAGTTTCACGTTCTATCTCTATGTTTTGTTTCCTCTTGATGTAGCCCTACGCAGTGACGGGCGAGAAACACTTTCATGGAAAGGGGTTGCCAGGCTTCCCAAAATTACGAATCTCCAGAAATCTCAGGAAATATTTTTCCACCCAAACAGGATGATACTTTCAGGTAATGATCAGTACACTAAGGCGACTTGGTTCCCCAAATGTCGTTCTTCTATGTTGAAGCGTTCGTTTCCAGTAACAGTTTGAATTTTTAGGTTTCACTCTGTTTTCTCCTATATTGATAGATGTATTTGGAACTCTAAATCCAACACGGTTTGTGCTAGCTTCTTGAAACTTGACACAATAAAGTAGTTTCACGTTCTATCTCTATGTTTTGTTTCCTCTTGATGTAGCCCTAAGCAGTGACTGGCGAGAAACACTTTCATGGAAAGGGGTTGCCGGGCTTCTCAAAATTACGAATCTCCAGAAATCTCAGCAAATATTTTTTCACCCAAACTGGATGATACTTTCAGGTAATGATCAGTACACTAAGGCCACATGGTTCCCCAAATTTCGTTCTTCTATGTTGAAGCGTTCGTTTCCAGTAACAGTTTGAATTTTTAGGTTTCACTCTGTTTTCTCCTATATTAATAGATGTATTTGGAACTCTAAATCCAACACGGTTTGTGCTAGCTTCTTGAAACTTGACACAATAAAGTAGTTTCACGTTCTATCACTATGTTTTGTTTCCTCTTGATGTAGCCCTAAGCAGTGACTGGCGAGAAACACTTTCATGGAAAGGGGTTGCCAGGCTTCCCAAAATTACGAATCTCCAGAAATCTCAGCAAATATTTTTTCACCCAAACTGGATGATACTTTCAGGTAATGATCAGTACACTAAGGCGACTTGGTTCCCCAAATGTCGTTCTTCTATGTTGAAGCGTTCGTTTCCAGTAACAGTTTGAATTTTTAGGTTTCACTCTGTTTTCTCCTGTATTGATAGATGTATTTGGAACTCTGAATCCAACACGGTTTGTGCTAGTTTCTTGAAACTTGACACAATAAAGTAGTTTCACGTTCTATCTCTATGTTTTGTTTCCTCTTGATGTAGCCCTAAGCAGTGACTGGCGAGAAACACTTTCATGGAAAGGGGTTGCCAGGCTTCCCAAAATTACGAATCTCCAGAAATCTCAGCAAATATTTTTTCACCCAAACTGGATGATACTTTCAGGTAATGATCAGTACACTAAGGCGACTTGGTTCCCCAAATGTCGTTCTTCTATGTTGAAGCGTTCGTTTCCAGTAACAGTTTGAATTTTTAGGTTTCACTCTGTTTTCTCCTATATTGATAGATGTATTTGGAACTCTAAATCCAACACGGTTTGTGCTAGCTTCTTGAAACTTGACACAATAAAGTAGTTTCACGTTCTATCTCTATGTTTTGTTTCCTCTTGATGTAGCCCTAACAGTGACGGGCGAGAAACACTTTCATGGAAAGGGGTTGCCAGGCTTCCCAAAATTACGAATCTCCAGAAATCTCAGCAAATATTTTTTCACCCAAACTGGATGATACTTTCAGGTAATGATCAGTACACTAAGGCGACTTGGTTCCCCAAATGTCGTTCTTCTATGTTGAAGCGTTCGTTTCCAGTAACAGTTTGAATTTTTAGGTTTCACTCTGTTTTCTCCTATATTGATAGATGTATTTGGAACTCTAAATCCAACACGGTTTGTGCTAGCTTCTTGAAACTTGACACAATAAAGTAGTTTCACGTTCTATCTCTATGTTTTGTTTCCTCTTGATGTAGCCCTACGCAGTGACGGGCGAGAAACACTTTCATGGAAAGGGGTTGCCAGGCTTCCCAAAATTACGAATCTCCAGAAATCTCAGGAAATATTTTTCCACCCAAACAGGATGATACTTTCAGGTAATGATCAGTACACTAAGGCGACTTGGTTCCCCAAATGTCGTTCTTCTATGTTGAAGCGTTCGTTTCCAGTAACAGTTTGAATTTTTAGGTTTCACTCTGTTTTCTCCTATATTGATAGATGTATTTGGAACTCTAAATCCAACACGGTTTGTGCTAGCTTCTTGAAACTTGACACAATAAAGTAGTTTCACGTTCTATCTCTATGTTTTGTTTCCTCTTGATGTAGCCCTAAGCAGTGACTGGCGAGAAACACTTTCATGGAAAGGGGTTGCCGGGCTTCTCAAAATTACGAATCTCCAGAAATCTCAGCAAATATTTTTTCACCCAAACTGGATGATACTTTCAGGTAATGATCAGTACACTAAGGCCACATGGTTCCCCAAATTTCGTTCTTCTATGTTGAAGTGTTCGTTTCCAGTAACAGTTTGAATTTTTAGGTTTCACTCTGTTTTCTCCTATATTAATAGATGTATTTGGAACTCTAAATCCAACACGGTTTGTGCTAGCTTCTTGAAACTTGACACAATAAAGTAGTTTCACGTTCTATCACTATGTTTTGTTTCCTCTTGATGTAGCCCTAAGCAGTGACTGGCGAGAAACACTTTCATGGAAAGGGGTTGCCAGGCTTCCCAAAATTACGAATCTCCAGAAATCTCAGCAAATATTTTTTCACCCAAACTGGATGATACTTTCAGGTAATGATCAGTACACTAAGGCGACTTGGTTCCCCAAATGTCGTTCTTCTATGTTGAAGCGTTCGTTTCCAGTAACAGTTTGAATTTTTAGGTTTCACTCTGTTTTCTCCTGTATTGATAGATGTATTTGGAACTCTGAATCCAACACGGTTTGTGCTAGTTTCTTGAAACTTGACACAATAAAGTAGTTTCACGTTCTATCTCTATGTTTTGTTTCCTCTTGATGTAGCCCTAAGCAGTGACTGGCGAGAAACACTTTCATGGAAAGGGGTTGCCAGGCTTCCCAAAATTACGAATCTCCAGAAATCTCAGCAAATATTTTTTCACCCAAACTGGATGATACTTTCAGGTAATGATCAGTACACTAAGGCGACTTGGTTCCCCAAATGTCGTTCTTCTATGTTGAAGCGTTCGTTTCCAGTAACAGTTTGAATTTTTAGGTTTCACTCTGTTTTCTCCTATATTGATAGATGTATTTGGAACTCTAAATCCAACACGGTTTGTGCTAGCTTCTTGAAGCTTGACACAATAAAGTAGTTTCACGTTCTATCTCTATGTTTTGTTTCCTCTTGATGTAGCCCTAACAGTGACGGGCGAGAAACACTTTCATGGAAAGGGGTTGCCAGGCTTCCCAAAATTACGAATCTCCAGAAATCTCAGCAAATATTTTTTCACCCAAACTGGATGATACTTTCAGGTAATGATCAGTACACTAAGGCGACTTGGTTCCCCAAATGTCGTTCTTCTATGTTGAAGCGTTCGTTTCCAGTAACAGTTTGAATTTTTAGGTTTCACTCTGTTTTCTCCTATATTGATAGATGTATTTGGAACTCTAAATCCAACACGGTTTGTGCTAGCTTCTTGAAACTTGACACAATAAAGTAGTTTCACGTTCTATCTCTATGTTTTGTTTCCTCTTGATGTAGCCCTAAGCAGTGACTGGCGAGAAACACTTTCATGGAAAGGGGTTGCCAGGCTTCCCAAAATTACGAATCTCCAGAAATCTCAGCAAATATTTTTTCACCCAAACTGGATGATACTTTCAGGTAATGATCAGTACACTAAGGCGACTTGGTTCCCCAAATTTCGTTCTACTATGTTGAAGCGTTCGTTTCCAGTAACAGTTTGAATTTTTAGGTTTCACTCTGTTTTCTCCTATATTGATAGATGTATTTGGAACTCTAAATCCAACACGGTTTGTGCTAGCTTCTTGAAACTTGACACAATAAAGTAGTTTCACGTTCTATCTCTATGTTTTGTTTCCTCTTGATGTAGCCCTAAGCAGTGACTGGCGAGAAACACTTTCATGGAAAGGGGCTGCCAGGCTTCCCAAAATTACGAATCTCCAGAAATCTCAGCAAATATTTTTTCACCCAAACTGGATGATACTTTCAGGTAATGATCAGTACACTAAGGCGACTTGGTTCCCCAAATGTCGTTCTACTATGTTGAAGCGTTCGTTTCCAGTAACAGTTTGAATTTTTAGGTTTCACTCTGTTTTCTCCTATATTGATAGATGTATTTGGAACTCTAAATCCAACACGGTTTGTGCTAGCTTCTTGATACTTGACACAATAAAGTAGTTTCACGTTCTATCTCTATGTTTTGTTTCCTCTTGATGTAGCCCTAAGCAGTGAGTGGCGAGAAACACTTTCATGGAAAGGGGTTGCCAGGCTTCCCAAAATTACGAATCTCCAGAAATCTCAGCAAATATTTTTTCACCCAAACAGGATGATACTTTCAGGTAATGATCAGTACACTAGGCGACTTGGTTCCCCAAATTTCGTTTTTCTATGTTAAAGCGTTCGTTTCCAGTAACAGTTTGAATTTTTAGGTTTCACTCTGTTTTCTCCTATATTGATAGAAGTATTTGGAACTCTAAATCCAACACGGTTTGTGCTAGCTTCTTGAAACTTGACACAATAAAGTAGTTTCACGTTCTATCTCTATGTTTTGTTTCCTCTTGATGTAGCCCTAAGCAGTGACTGGCGAGAAACACTTTCATGGAAAGGGGTTGCCAGGCTTCCCAAAATTACGAATCTCCAGAAATCTCAGCAAATATTTTTTCACCCAAACTGGATGATACTTTCAGGTAATGATCAGTACACTAAGGCAACTTGGTTCCCCAAATGTCGTTCTTCTATGTTGAAGCGTTTTTTTCCATTAACAGTTTGAATTTTTAGGTTTCACTCTGTTTTCTCCTATATTGATAGATGTATTTGGAACTCTAAATCCAACACGGTTTGTGCTAGCTTCTTGAAACTTGACACAATAAAGAAGTTTCACGTTCTATCTCTATGTTTTGTTTCCTCTTGATGTAGCCCTAAGCAGTGACTGGCGAGAAACACTTTCATGGAAAGGGGTTGCCAGGCTTCCCAAAATTACGAATCTCCAGAAATCTCAACAAATATTTTTTCACCCAAACTGGATGATACTTTCAGGTAATGATCAGTACACTAAGGCGACTTGGTTCCCCAAATGTCGTTCTTCTATGTTGAAGCGTTCGTTTCCAGTAACAGTTTGAATTTTTAGGTTTCACTCTGTTTTCTCCTATATTGATAGATGTATTTGGAACTCTAAATCCAACACGGTTTGTGCTAGCTTCTTGAAACTTGACACAATAAAGTAGTTTCACGTTCTATCTCTATGTTTTGTTTCCTCTTGATGTAGCCCTAAGCAGTGACTGGCGAGAAACACTTTCATGGAAAGGGGTTGCCAGGCTTCCCAAAATTACGAATCTCCAGAAATCTCAGCAAATATTTTTTTACCCAAACTGGATGATACTTTCAGGTAATGATCAGTACACTAAGGCGACTTGGTTCCCCAAATGTCATTCTTCTATATTGAAGCGTTCGTTTCCAGTAACAGTTTGAATTTTTAGGTTTCACTCTGTTTTCTCCTTTATTGATAGATGTATTTGGAACTCTGAATCCAACACGGTTTGTGCTAGCTTCTTGAAACTTGATACAATAAAGTAGTTTCACGTTCTATCTCTATGTTTTGTTTCCTCTTGATGTAGCCCTAAGCAGTGACTGACGAGAAACACTTTCATGGAAAGGGGTTGCCAGGCTTCCCAAAATTACGAATCTCCAGAAATCTCAGGAAATATTTTTCCACCCAAACAGGATGATACTTTCAGGTAATGATCAGTACACTAAGGCGACTTGGTTCCCCAAATTTCGTTTTTCTATGTTGAAGCGTTCGTTTCCAGTAACAGTTTGAATTTTTAGGTTTCACTCTGTTTTCTCCTATATTGATAGATGTATTTGGAACTCTAAATCCAACACGGTTTGTGCTAGCTTCTTGAAACTTGACACAATAAAGTAGTTTCACGTTCTATCTCTATGTTTTGTTTCCTCTTGATGTAGCCCTAAGCAGTGACTGGCGAGAAACACTTTCATGGAAAGGGGTGGCTTCCCAAAATTACGAATCTCCAGAAATCTTCGCAAATATTTTTTCACCCAAACTGGATGATACTTTCAGGTAATGATCAGTACACTAAGGCGACTTGGTTCCCCAAATTTCATTCTTCTATGTTGAACCGTTCGTTTCCAGTAACAGTTTGAATTTTTAGGTTTCACTCTGTTTTCTCCTTTATTGATAGATGTATTTGGAACTCTAAATCCAACACGGTTTGTGCTAGCTTCTTGAAGCTTGACACAATAAAGTAGTTTCATGTTCTATCTCTATGTTTTGTTTCCTCTTGATGTAGCCCTAAGCAGTGACTGGCGAGAAACACTTTCATGGAAAGGGGTTGCCAGGCTTCCCAAAATTACGAATCTCCAGAAATCTCAGCAAATATTTTTTCACCCAAACTGGATGATACTTTCAGGTAATGATCAGTACACTAAGGCGACTTGGTTCCCCAAATTTCGTTCTTCTATGTTGAAGCGTTCGTTTCCAGTAACAGTTTGAATTTTTAGGTTTCACTCTGTTTTCTCCTATATTGATAGATGTATTTGGAACTCTAAATCCAACACGGTTTGCGCTAGCTTCTTGAAACTTGACACAATAAAGTAGTTTCACGTTCTATCTCTATGTTTTGTTTCCTCTTGATGTAGCCCTAAGCAGTGACTGGCGAAAAACACTTTCATGGAAAGGAGTTGCTAGGCTTCCCAAAATTACGAATCTCCAGAAATCTCAACAAATATTTTTTCACCCAAACTGGATGATACTTTCAGGTAATGATCAGTACACTAAGGCGACTTGGTTCCCCAAATGTCGTTCTTCTATGTTGAAGCGTTCGTTTCCAGTAACAGTTTGAATTTTTAGGTTTCACTCTGTTTTCTCCTATATTGATAGATGTATTTGGAACTCTAAATCCAACACGGTTTGTGCTAGCTTCTTGAAACTTGACACAATAAAGTAGTTTCACGTTCTATCTCTATGTTTTGTTTCCTCTTGATGTAGCCCTAAGCAGTGACTGGCGAGAAACACTTTCATGGAAAGGGGTTGCCAGGCTTCCCAAAATTACGAATCTCCAGAAATCTCAGCAAATATTTTTTCACCCAAACTGGATGATACTTTCAGGTAATGATCAGTACACTAAGGCGACTTGGTTCCCCAAATTTTGTTCTTCTATGTTGAAGCGTTCGTTTCCAGTAACAGTTTGAATTTTTAGGTTTCACTCTGTTTTCTCCTATATTGATAGATGTATTTGGAACTCTAAATCCAACACGGTTTGTGCTAGCTTCTTGAAACTTGACACAATAAAGTAGTTTCACGTTCTATCTCTATGTATTGTTTCCTCTTGATGTAGCCCTAAGCAGTGACTGGCGAGAAACACTTTCATGGAAAGGGGTTGCCAGGCTTCCCAAAATTACGAATCTCCGGAAATCTCAGCAAATATTTTTTCACCCAAACTGGATGATACTTTCAGGTAATGATCAGTACACTAAGGCGACTTGGTTCCCCAAATGTCGTTCTTCTATGTTGAAGCGTTCGTTTCCAGTAACAGTTTGAATTTTTAGGTTTCACTCTGTTTTCTCCTATATTGATAGATGTATTTGGAACTCTAAATCCAACACGGTTTGTGCTAGCTTCTTGAAACTTGACACAATAAAGTAGTTTCACGTTCTATCTCTATGTTTTGTTTCCTCTTGATGTAGCCCTAAGCAGTGACTGGCGAGAAACACTTTCATGGAAAGGGGTTTCCAGGCTTCCCAAAATTACGAATCTCCAGAAATCTCAGCAAATATTTTTTCACCCAAACTGGATGATACTTTCAGGTAATGATCAGTACACTAAGGTGACTTGGTTCCCCAAATGTCGTTCTTCTATGTTGAAGCGTTCGTTTCCAGTAACAGTTTGAATTTTAAGGTTTCACTCTGTTTTCTCCTATATTGATAGATGTATTTGGAACTCTAAATCCAACACGGTTTGTGCTAGCTTCTTGAAACTTGACACAATAAAGTAGTTTCACGTTCTATCTCTATGTTTTGTTTCCTCTTGATGTAGCCCTAACAGTGACGGGCGAGAAACACTTTCATGGAAAGGGGTTGCCAGGCTTCCCAAAATTACGAATCTCCAGAAATCTCAGCAAATATTTTTTCACCCAAACTGGATGATACTTTCAGGTAATGATCAGTACACTAAGGCGACTTGGTTCCCCAAATGTCGTTCTTCTATGTTGAAGCGTTCGTTTCCAGTAACAGTTTGAATTTTTAGGTTTCACTCTGTTTTCTCCTATATTGATAGATGTATTTGGAACTCTAAATCCAACACGGTTTGTGCTAGCTTCTTGAAACTTGACACAATAAAGTAGTTTCACGTTCTATCTCTATGTTTTGTTTCCTCTTGATGTAGCCCTAAGCAGTGACTGGCGAGAAACACTTTCATGGAAAGGGGTTGCCGGGCTTCCCAAAATTACGAATCTCCAGAAATCTCAGCAAATATTTTTTCACCCAAACTGGATGATACTTTCAGGTAATGATCAGTACACTAAGGCGACATGGTTACCCAAATTTCGTTCTTCTATGTTGAAGCGTTCGTTTCCAGTAACAGTTTGAATTTTTAGGTTTCACTCTGTTTTCTCCTATATTAATAGATGTATTTGGAACTCTAAAGCCAACACGGTTTGTGCTAGCTTCTTGAAACTTGACACAATAAAGTAGTTTCACGTTCTATCTCTATGTTTTGTTTCCTCTTGATGTAGCCCTAAGCAGTGACGGGCGAGAAACACTTTCATGGAAAGGGGTTGCCAGGCTTCCCAAAATTACGAATCTCCAGAAATCTCAGCAAATATTTTTTCACCCAAACTGGATGATACTTTCAGGTAATGATCAGTACACTAAGGCGACTTGGTTCCCCAAATGTCGTTCTTCTATGTTGAAGCGTTCGTTTCCAGTAACAGTTTGAATTTTTAGGTTTCACTCTGTTTTCTCCTATATTGATAGATGTATTTGGAACTCTAAATCCAACACGGTTTGTGCTAGCTTCTTGAAACTTGACACAATAAAGTAGTTTCACGTTCTATCTCTATGTTTTGTTTCCTCTTGATGTAGCCCTAAGCAGTGACTGGCGAGAAACACTTTCATGGAAAGGGGTTGCCGGGCTTCCCAAAATTACGAATCTCCAGAAATCTCAGCAAATATTTTTTCACCCAAACTGGATGATACTTTCAGGTAATGATCAGTACACTAAGGCGACATGGTTCCCCAAATTTCGTTCTTCTATGTTGAAGCGTTCGTTTCCAGTAACAGTTTGAATTTTTAGGTTTCACTCTGTTTTCTCCTATATTAATAGATGTATTTGGAACTCTAAAGCCAACACGGTTTGTGCTAGCTTCTTGAAACTTGACACAATAAAGTAGTTTCATGTTCTATCTCTATGTTTTGTTTCCTCTTGATGTAGCCCTACGCAGTGACGGGCGAGAAACACTTTCATGGAAAGGGGTTGCCAGGCTTCCCAAAATTACGAATCTCCAGAAATCTCAGGAAATATTTTTCCACCCAAACAGGATGATACTTTCAGGTAATGATCAGTACACTAAGGTGACTTGGTTCCCCAAATGTCGTTCTTCTATGTTGAAGCGTTCGTTTCCAGTAACAGTTTGAATTTTTAGGTTTCACTCTGTTTTCTCCTATATTGATAGATGTATTTGGAACTCTAAATCCAACACGGTTTGTGCTAGCTTCTTGAAACTTGACACAATTAAGTAGTTTCACGTTCTATCTCTATGTTTTGTTTCCTCTTGATGTAGCCCTAAGCAGTGACTGGCGAGAAACACTTTCATGGAAAGGGGTTGCCGGGCTTCTCAAAATTACGAATCTCCAGAAATCTCAGCAAATATTTTTTCACCCAAACTGGATGATACTTTCAGGTAATGATCAGTACACTAAGGCCACATGGTTCCCCAAATTTCGTTCTTCTATGTTGAAGCGTTCGTTTCCAGTAACAGTTTGAATTTTTAGGTTTCACTCTGTTTTCTCCTATATTAATAGATGTATTTGGAACTCTAAATCCAACACGGTTTGTGCTAGCTTCTTGAAACTTGACACAATAAAGTAGTTTCACGTTCTATCACTATGTTTTGTTTCCTCTTGATGTAGCCCTAAGCAGTGACTGGCGAGAAACACTTTCATGGAAAGGGGTTGCCAGGCTTCCCAAAATTACGAATCTCCAGAAATCTCAGCAAATATTTTTTCACCCAAACTGGATGATACTTTCAGGTAATGATCAGTACACTAAGGCGACTTGGTTCCCCAAATGTCGTTCTTCTATGTTGAAGCGTTCGTTTCCAGTAACAGTTTGAATTTTTAGGTTTCACTCTGTTTTCTCCTGTATTGATAGATGTATTTGGAACTCTGAATCCAACACGGTTTGTGCTAGTTTCTTGAAACTTGACACAATAAAGTTGTTTCACGTTCTATCTCTATGTTTTGTTTCCTCTTGATGTAGCCCTAAGCAGTGACTGGCGAGAAACACTTTCATGGAAAGGGGTTGCCAGGCTTCCCAAAATTACGAATCTCCAGAAATCTCAGCAAATATTTTTTCACCCAAACTGGATGATACTTTCAGGTAATGATCAGTACACTAAGGCGACTTGGTTCCCCAAATGTCGTTCTTCTATGTTGAAGCGTTCGTTTCCAGTAACAGTTTGAATTTTTAGGTTTCACTCTGTTTTCTCCTATATTGATAGATGTATTTGGAACTCTAAATCCAACACGGTTTGTGCTAGATTCTTGAAACTTGACACAATAAAGTAGTTTCACGTTCTATCTCTATGTTTTGTTTCCTCTTGATGTAGCCCTAACAGTGACGGGCGAGAAACACTTTCATGGAAAGGGGTTGCCAGGCTTCCCAAAATTACGAATCTCCAGAAATCTCAGCAAATATTTTTTCACCCAAACTGGATGATACTTTCAGGTAATGATCAGTACACTAAGGCGACTTGGTTCCCCAAATGTCGTTCTTCTATGTTGAAGCGTTCGTTTCCAGTAACAGTTTGAATTTTTAGGTTTCACTCTGTTTTCTCCTATATTGATAGATGTATTTGGAACTCTAAATCCAACACGGTTTGTGCTAGCTTCTTGAAACTTGACACAATAAAGTAGTTTCACGTTCTATCTCTATGTTTTGTTTCCACTTGATGTAGCCCTATGCAGTGACGGGCGAGAAACACTTTCATGGAAAGGGGTTGCCAGGCTTCCCAAAATTACGAATCTCCAGAAATCTCAGGAAATATTTTTCCACCCAAACAGGATGATACTTTCAGGTAATGATCAGTACACTAAGGCGACTTGGTTCCCCAAATGTCGTTCTTCTATGTTGAAGCGTTCGTTTCCAGTAACAGTTTGAATTTTTAGGTTTCACTCTGTTTTCTCCTATATTGATAGATGTATTTGGAACTCTAAATCCAACACGGTTTGTGCTAGCTTCTTGAAACTTGACACAATAAAGTAGTTTCACGTTCTATCTCTATGTTTTGTTTCCTCTTGATGTAGCCCTAAGCAGTGACTGGCGAGAAACACTTTCATGGAAAGGGGTTGCCGGGCTTCTCAAAATTACGAATCTCCAGAAATCTCAGCAAATATTTTTTCACCCAAACTGGATGATACTTTCAGGTAATGATCAGTACACTAAGGCCACATGGTTCCCCAAATTTCGTTCTTCTATGTTGAAGCGTTCGTTTCCAGTAACAGTTTGAATTTTTAGGTTTCACTCTGTTTTCTCCTATATTAATAGATGTATTTGGAACTCTAAATCCAACACGGTTTGTGCTAGCTTCTTGAAACTTGACACAATAAAGTAGTTTCACGTTCTATCACTATGTTTTGTTTCCTCTTGATGTAGCCCTAAGCAGTGACTGGCGAGAAACACTTTCATGGAAAGGGGTTGCCAGGCTTCCCAAAATTACGAATCTCCAGAAATCTCAGCAAATATTTTTTCACCCAAACTGGATGATACTTTCAGGTAATGATCAGTACACTAAGGCGACTTGGTTCCCCAAATGTCGTTCTTCTATGTTGAAGCGTTCGTTTCCAGTAACAGTTTGAATTTTTAGGTTTCACTCTGTTTTCTCCTGTATTGATAGATGTATTTGGAACTCTGAATCCAACACGGTTTGTGCTAGTTTCTTGAAACTTGACACAATAAAGTAGTTTCACGTTCTATCTCTATGTTTTGTTTCCTCTTGATGTAGCCCTAAGCAGTGACTGGCGAGAAACACTTTCATGGAAAGGGGTTGCCAGGCTTCCCAAAATTACGAATCTCCAGAAATCTCAGCAAATATTTTTTCACCCAAACTGGATGATACTTTCAGGTAATGATCAGTACACTAAGGCGACTTGGTTCCCCAAATGTCGTTCTTCTATGTTGAAGCGTTCGTTTCCAGTAACAGTTTGAATTTTTAGGTTTCACTCTGTTTTCTCCTATATTGATAGATGTATTTGGAACTCTAAATCCAACACGGTTTGTGCTAGCTTCTTGAAACTTGACACAATAAAGTAGTTTCACGTTCTATCTCTATGTTTTGTTTCCTCTTGATGTAGCCCTAACAGTGACGGGCGAGAAACACTTTCATGGAAAGGGGTTGCCAGGCTTCCCAAAATTACGAATCTCCAGAAATCTCAGCAAATATTTTTTCACCCAAACTGGATGATACTTTCAGGTAATGATCAGTACACTAAGGCGACTTGGTTCCCCAAATGTCGTTCTTCTATGTTGAAGCGTTCGTTTCCAGTAACAGTTTGAATTTTTAGGTTTCACTCTGTTTTCTCCTATATTGATAGATGTATTTGGAACTCTAAATCCAACACGGTTTGTGCTAGCTTCTTGAAACTTGACACAATAAAGTAGTTTCACGTTCTATCTCTATGTTTTGTTTCCTCTTGATGTAGCCCTACGCAGTGACGGGCGAGAAACACTTTCATGGAAAGGGGTTGCCAGGCTTCCCAAAATTACGAATCTCCAGAAATCTCAGGAAATATTTTTCCACCCAAACAGGATGATACTTTCAGGTAATGATCAGTACACTAAGGCGACTTGGTTCCCCAAATGTCGTTCTTCTATGTTGAAGCGTTCGTTTCCAGTAACAGTTTGAATTTTTAGGTTTCACTCTGTTTTCTCCTATATTGATAGATGTATTTGGAACTCTAAATCCAACACGGTTTGTGCTAGCTTCTTGAAACTTGACACAATAAAGTAGTTTCACGTTCTATCTCTATGTTTTGTTTCCTCTTGATGTAGCCCTAAGCAGTGACGGGCGAGAAACACTTTCATGGAAAGGGGTTGCCAGGCTTCCCAAAATTACGAATCTCCAGAAATCTCAGCAAATATTTTTTCACCCAAACTGGATGATACTTTCAGGTAATGATCAGTACACTAAGGCGACTTGGTTCCCCAAATGTCGTTCTTCTATGTTGAAGCGTTCGTTTCCAGTAACAGTTTGAATTTTTAGGTTTCACTCTGTTTTCTCCTATATTGATAGATGTATTTGGAACTCTAAATCCAACACGGTTTGTGCTAGCTTCTTGAAACTTGACACAATAAAGTAGTTTCACGTTCTATCTCTATGTTTTGTTTCCTCTTGATGTAGCCCTAAGCAGTGACTGGCGAGAAACACTTTCATGGAAAGGGGTTGCCGGGCTTCCCAAAATTACGAATCTCCAGAAATCTCAGCAAATATTTTTTCACCCAAACTGGATGATACTTTCAGGTAATGATCAGTACACTAAGGCGACATGGTTCCCCAAATTTCGTTCTTCTATGTTGAAGCGTTCGTTTCCAGTAACAGTTTGAATTTTTAGGTTTCACTCTGTTTTCTCCTATATTAATAGATGTATTTGGAACTCTAAAGCCAACACGGTTTGTGCTAGCTTCTTGAAACTTGACACAATAAAGTAGTTTCACGTTCTATCTCTATGTTTTGTTTCCTCTTGATGTAGCCCTACGCAGTGACGGGCGAGAAACACTTTCATGGAAAGGGGTTGCCAGGCTTCCCAAAATTACGAATCTCCAGAAATCTCAGGAAATATTTTTCCACCCAAACAGGATGATACTTTCAGGTAATGATCAGTACACTAAGGCGACTTGGTTCCCCAAATGTCGTTCTTCTATGTTGAAGCGTTCGTTTCCAGTAACAGTTTGAATTTTTAGGTTTCACTCTGTTTTCTCCTATATTGATAGATGTATTTGGAACTCTAAATCCAACACGGTTTGTGCTAGCTTCTTGAAACTTGACACAATTAAGTAGTTTCACGTTCTATCTCTATGTTTTGTTTCCTCTTGATGTAGCCCTAAGCAGTGACTGGCGAGAAACACTTTCATGGAAAGGGGTTGCCGGGCTTCTCAAAATTACGAATCTCCAGAAATCTCAGCAAATATTTTTTCACCCAAACTGGATGATACTTTCAGGTAATGATCAGTACACTAAGGCCACATGGTTCCCCAAATTTCGTTCTTCTATGTTGAAGCGTTCGTTTCCAGTAACAGTTTGAATTTTTAGGTTTCACTCTGTTTTCTCCTATATTAATAGATGTATTTGGAACTCTAAATCCAACACGGTTTGTGCTAGCTTCTTGAAACTTGACACAATAAAGTAGTTTCACGTTCTATCACTATGTTTTGTTTCCTCTTGATGTAGCCCTAAGCAGTGACTGGCGAGAAACACTTTCATGGAAAGGGGTTGCCAGGCTTCCCAAAATTACGAATCTCCAGAAATCTCAGCAAATATTTTTTCACCCAAACTGGATGATACTTTCAGGTAATGATCAGTACACTAAGGCGACTTGGTTCCCCAAATGTCGTTCTTCTATGTTGAAGCGTTCGTTTCCAGTAACAGTTTGAATTTTTAGGTTTCACTCTGTTTTCTCCTGTATTGATAGATGAATTTGGAACTCTGAATCCAACACGGTTTGTGCTAGTTTCTTGAAACTTGACACAATAAAGTAGTTTCACGTTCTATCTCTATGTTTTGTTTCCTCTTGATGTAGCCCTAAGCAGTGACTGGCGAGAAACACTTTCATGGAAAGGGGTTGCCAGGCTTCCCAAAATTACGAATCTCCAGAAATCTCAGCAAATATTTTTTCACCCAAACTGGATGATACTTTCAGGTAATGATCAGTACACTAAGGCGACTTGGTTCCCCAAATGTCGTTCTTCTATGTTGAAGCGTTCGTTTCCAGTAACAGTTTGAATTTTTAGGTTTCACTCTGTTTTCTCCTATATTGATAGATGTATTTGGAACTCTAAATCCAACACGGTTTGTGCTAGCTTCTTGAAACTTGACACAATAAAGGAGTTTCACGTTCTATCTCTATGTTTTGTTTCCTCTTGATGTAGCCCTACGCAGTGACGGGCGAGAAACACTTTCATGGAAAGGGGTTGCCAGGCTTCCCAAAATTACGAATCTCCAGAAATCTCAGGAAATATTTTTCCACCCAAACAGGATGATACTTTCAGGTAATGATCAGTACACTAAGGCGACTTGGTTCCCCAAATGTCGTTCTTCTATGTTGAAGCGTTCGTTTCCAGTAACAGTTTGAATTTTTAGGTTTCACTCTGTTTTCTCCTATATTGATAGATGTATTTGGAACTCTA
Organism: Spermophilus citellus; assembly: GCF_964194105.1. Taxonomy (NCBI): domain Eukaryota; kingdom Metazoa; phylum Chordata; class Mammalia; order Rodentia; family Sciuridae; genus Spermophilus; species Spermophilus citellus. The sequence goes on along the minus strand of NC_138188.1, from coordinate 6,577,190 downwards.
AATCCAACACGGTTTGTGCTAGCTTCTTGAAACTTGACACAATAAAGTAGTTTCACGTTCTATCTCTATGTTTTGTTTCCTCTTGATGTAGCCCTAAGCAGTGACTGGCGAGAAACACTTTCATGGAAAGGGGTTGCCGGGCTTCTCAAAATTACGAATCTCCAGAAATCTCAGCAAATATTTTTTCACCCAAACTGGATGATACTTTCAGGTAATGATCAGTACACTAAGGCCACATGGTTCCCCAAATTTCGTTCTTCTATGTTGAAGCGTTCGTTTCCAGTAACAGTTTGAATTTTTAGGTTTCACTCTGTTTTCTCCTATATTAATAGATGTATTTGGAACTCTAAATCCAACACGGTTTGTGCTAGCTTCTTGAAACTTGACACAATAAAGTAGTTTCACGTTCTATCACTATGTTTTGTTTCCTCTTGATGTAGCCCTAAGCAGTGACTGGCGAGAAACACTTTCATGGAAAGGGGTTGCCAGGCTTCCCAAAATTACGAATCTCCAGAAATCTCAGCAAATATTTTTTCACCCAAACTGGATGATACTTTCAGGTAATGATCAGTACACTAAGGCGACTTGGTTCCCCAAATGTCGTTCTTCTATGTTGAAGCGTTCGTTTCCAGTAACAGTTTGAATTTTTAGGTTTCACTCTGTTTTCTCCTGTATTGATAGATGTATTTGGAACTCTGAATCCAACACGGTTTGTGCTAGTTTCTTGAAACTTGACACAATAAAGTAGTTTCACGTTCTATCTCTATGTTTTGTTTCCTCTTGATGTAGCCCTAAGCAGTGACTGGCGAGAAACACTTTCATGGAAAGGGGTTGCCAGGCTTCCCAAAATTACGAATCTCCAGAAATCTCAGCAAATATTTTTTCACCCAAACTGGATGATACTTTCAGGTAATGATCAGTACACTAAGGCGACTTGGTTCCCCAAATGTCGTTCTTCTATGTTGAAGCGTTCGTTTCCAGTAACAGTTTGAATTTTTAGGTTTCACTCTGTTTTCTCCTATATTGATAGATGTATTTGGAACTCTAAATCCAACACGGTTTGTGCTAGCTTCTTGAAACTTGACACAATAAAGTAGTTTCACGTTCTATCTCTATGTTTTGTTTCCTCTTGATGTAGCCCTAACAGTGACGGGCGAGAAACACTTTCATGGAAAGGGGTTGCCAGGCTTCCCAAAATTACGAATCTCCAGAAATCTCAGCAAATATTTTTTCACCCAAACTGGATGATACTTTCAGGTAATGATCAGTACACTAAGGCGACTTGGTTCCCCAAATGTCGTTCTTCTATGTTGAAGCGTTCGTTTCCAGTAACAGTTTGAATTTTTAGGTTTCACTCTGTTTTCTCCTATATTGATAGATGTATTTGGAACTCTAAATCCAACACGGTTTGTGCTAGCTTCTTGAAACTTGACACAATAAAGTAGTTTCACGTTCTATCTCTATGTTTTGTTTCCTCTTGATGTAGCCCTACGCAGTGACGGGCGAGAAACACTTTCATGGAAAGGGGTTGCCAGGCTTCCCAAAATTACGAATCTCCAGAAATCTCAGGAAATATTTTTCCACCCAAACAGGATGATACTTTCAGGTAATGATCAGTACACTAAGGCGACTTGGTTCCCCAAATGTCGTTCTTCTATGTTGAAGCGTTCGTTTCCAGTAACAGTTTGAATTTTTAGGTTTCACTCTGTTTTCTCCTATATTGATAGATGTATTTGGAACTCTAAATCCAACACGGTTTGTGCTAGCTTCTTGAAACTTGACACAATAAAGTAGTTTCACGTTCTATCTCTATGTTTTGTTTCCTCTTGATGTAGCCCTAAGCAGTGACTGGCGAGAAACACTTTCATGGAAAGGGGTTGCCGGGCTTCTCAAAATTACGAATCTCCAGAAATCTCAGCAAATATTTTTTCACCCAAACTGGATGATACTTTCAGGTAATGATCAGTACACTAAGGCCACATGGTTCCCCAAATTTCGTTCTTCTATGTTGAAGCGTTCGTTTCCAGTAACAGTTTGAATTTTTAGGTTTCACTCTGTTTTCTCCTATATTAATAGATGTATTTGGAACTCTAAATCCAACACGGTTTGTGCTAGCTTCTTGAAACTTGACACAATAAAGTAGTTTCACGTTCTATCACTATGTTTTGTTTCCTCTTGATGTAGCCCTAAGCAGTGACTGGCGAGAAACACTTTCATGGAAAGGGGTTGCCAGGCTTCCCAAAATTACGAATCTCCAGAAATCTCAGCAAATATTTTTTCACCCAAACTGGATGATACTTTCAGGTAATGATCAGTACACTAAGGCGACTTGGTTCCCCAAATGTCGTTCTTCTATGTTGAAGCGTTCGTTTCCAGTAACAGTTTGAATTTTTAGGTTTCACTCTGTTTTCTCCTGTATTGATAGATGTATTTGGAACTCTGAATCCAACACGGTTTGTGCTAGTTTCTTGAAACTTGACACAATAAAGTAGTTTCACGTTCTATCTCTATGTTTTGTTTCCTCTTGATGTAGCCCTAAGCAGTGACTGGCGAGAAACACTTTCATGGAAAGGGGTTGCCAGGCTTCCCAAAATTACGAATCTCCAGAAATCTCAGCAAATATTTTTTCACCCAAACTGGATGATACTTTCAGGTAATGATCAGTACACTAAGGCGACTTGGTTCCCCAAATGTCGTTCTTCTATGTTGAAGCGTTCGTTTCCAGTAACAGTTTGAATTTTTAGGTTTCACTCTGTTTTCTCCTATATTGATAGATGTATTTGGAACTCTAAATCCAACACGGTTTGTGCTAGCTTCTTGAAGCTTGACACAATAAAGTAGTTTCACGTTCTATCTCTATGTTTTGTTTCCTCTTGATGTAGCCCTAACAGTGACGGGCGAGAAACACTTTCATGGAAAGGGGTTGCCAGGCTTCCCAAAATTACGAATCTCCAGAAATCTCAGCAAATATTTTTTCACCCAAACTGGATGATACTTTCAGGTAATGATCAGTACACTAAGGCGACTTGGTTCCCCAAATGTCGTTCTTCTATGTTGAAGCGTTCGTTTCCAGTAACAGTTTGAATTTTTAGGTTTCACTCTGTTTTCTCCTATATTGATAGATGTATTTGGAACTCTAAATCCAACACGGTTTGTGCTAGCTTCTTGAAACTTGACACAATAAAGTAGTTTCACGTTCTATCTCTATGTTTTGTTTCCTCTTGATGTAGCCCTAAGCAGTGACTGGCGAGAAACACTTTCATGGAAAGGGGTTGCCAGGCTTCCCAAAATTACGAATCTCCAGAAATCTCAGCAAATATTTTTTCACCCAAACTGGATGATACTTTCAGGTAATGATCAGTACACTAAGGCGACTTGGTTCCCCAAATTTCGTTCTACTATGTTGAAGCGTTCGTTTCCAGTAACAGTTTGAATTTTTAGGTTTCACTCTGTTTTCTCCTATATTGATAGATGTATTTGGAACTCTAAATCCAACACGGTTTGTGCTAGCTTCTTGAAACTTGACACAATAAAGTAGTTTCACGTTCTATCTCTATGTTTTGTTTCCTCTTGATGTAGCCCTAAGCAGTGACTGGCGAGAAACACTTTCATGGAAAGGGGCTGCCAGGCTTCCCAAAATTACGAATCTCCAGAAATCTCAGCAAATATTTTTTCACCCAAACTGGATGATACTTTCAGGTAATGATCAGTACACTAAGGCGACTTGGTTCCCCAAATGTCGTTCTACTATGTTGAAGCGTTCGTTTCCAGTAACAGTTTGAATTTTTAGGTTTCACTCTGTTTTCTCCTATATTGATAGATGTATTTGGAACTCTAAATCCAACACGGTTTGTGCTAGCTTCTTGATACTTGACACAATAAAGTAGTTTCACGTTCTATCTCTATGTTTTGTTTCCTCTTGATGTAGCCCTAAGCAGTGAGTGGCGAGAAACACTTTCATGGAAAGGGGTTGCCAGGCTTCCCAAAATTACGAATCTCCAGAAATCTCAGCAAATATTTTTTCACCCAAACAGGATGATACTTTCAGGTAATGATCAGTACACTAGGCGACTTGGTTCCCCAAATTTCGTTTTTCTATGTTAAAGCGTTCGTTTCCAGTAACAGTTTGAATTTTTAGGTTTCACTCTGTTTTCTCCTATATTGATAGAAGTATTTGGAACTCTAAATCCAACACGGTTTGTGCTAGCTTCTTGAAACTTGACACAATAAAGTAGTTTCACGTTCTATCTCTATGTTTTGTTTCCTCTTGATGTAGCCCTAAGCAGTGACTGGCGAGAAACACTTTCATGGAAAGGGGTTGCCAGGCTTCCCAAAATTACGAATCTCCAGAAATCTCAGCAAATATTTTTTCACCCAAACTGGATGATACTTTCAGGTAATGATCAGTACACTAAGGCAACTTGGTTCCCCAAATGTCGTTCTTCTATGTTGAAGCGTTTTTTTCCATTAACAGTTTGAATTTTTAGGTTTCACTCTGTTTTCTCCTATATTGATAGATGTATTTGGAACTCTAAATCCAACACGGTTTGTGCTAGCTTCTTGAAACTTGACACAATAAAGAAGTTTCACGTTCTATCTCTATGTTTTGTTTCCTCTTGATGTAGCCCTAAGCAGTGACTGGCGAGAAACACTTTCATGGAAAGGGGTTGCCAGGCTTCCCAAAATTACGAATCTCCAGAAATCTCAACAAATATTTTTTCACCCAAACTGGATGATACTTTCAGGTAATGATCAGTACACTAAGGCGACTTGGTTCCCCAAATGTCGTTCTTCTATGTTGAAGCGTTCGTTTCCAGTAACAGTTTGAATTTTTAGGTTTCACTCTGTTTTCTCCTATATTGATAGATGTATTTGGAACTCTAAATCCAACACGGTTTGTGCTAGCTTCTTGAAACTTGACACAATAAAGTAGTTTCACGTTCTATCTCTATGTTTTGTTTCCTCTTGATGTAGCCCTAAGCAGTGACTGGCGAGAAACACTTTCATGGAAAGGGGTTGCCAGGCTTCCCAAAATTACGAATCTCCAGAAATCTCAGCAAATATTTTTTTACCCAAACTGGATGATACTTTCAGGTAATGATCAGTACACTAAGGCGACTTGGTTCCCCAAATGTCATTCTTCTATATTGAAGCGTTCGTTTCCAGTAACAGTTTGAATTTTTAGGTTTCACTCTGTTTTCTCCTTTATTGATAGATGTATTTGGAACTCTGAATCCAACACGGTTTGTGCTAGCTTCTTGAAACTTGATACAATAAAGTAGTTTCACGTTCTATCTCTATGTTTTGTTTCCTCTTGATGTAGCCCTAAGCAGTGACTGACGAGAAACACTTTCATGGAAAGGGGTTGCCAGGCTTCCCAAAATTACGAATCTCCAGAAATCTCAGGAAATATTTTTCCACCCAAACAGGATGATACTTTCAGGTAATGATCAGTACACTAAGGCGACTTGGTTCCCCAAATTTCGTTTTTCTATGTTGAAGCGTTCGTTTCCAGTAACAGTTTGAATTTTTAGGTTTCACTCTGTTTTCTCCTATATTGATAGATGTATTTGGAACTCTAAATCCAACACGGTTTGTGCTAGCTTCTTGAAACTTGACACAATAAAGTAGTTTCACGTTCTATCTCTATGTTTTGTTTCCTCTTGATGTAGCCCTAAGCAGTGACTGGCGAGAAACACTTTCATGGAAAGGGGTGGCTTCCCAAAATTACGAATCTCCAGAAATCTTCGCAAATATTTTTTCACCCAAACTGGATGATACTTTCAGGTAATGATCAGTACACTAAGGCGACTTGGTTCCCCAAATTTCATTCTTCTATGTTGAACCGTTCGTTTCCAGTAACAGTTTGAATTTTTAGGTTTCACTCTGTTTTCTCCTTTATTGATAGATGTATTTGGAACTCTAAATCCAACACGGTTTGTGCTAGCTTCTTGAAGCTTGACACAATAAAGTAGTTTCATGTTCTATCTCTATGTTTTGTTTCCTCTTGATGTAGCCCTAAGCAGTGACTGGCGAGAAACACTTTCATGGAAAGGGGTTGCCAGGCTTCCCAAAATTACGAATCTCCAGAAATCTCAGCAAATATTTTTTCACCCAAACTGGATGATACTTTCAGGTAATGATCAGTACACTAAGGCGACTTGGTTCCCCAAATTTCGTTCTTCTATGTTGAAGCGTTCGTTTCAGTAACAGTTTGAATTTTTAGGTTTCACTCTGTTTTCTCCTATATTGATAGATGTATTTGGAACTCTAAATCCAACACGGTTTGCGCTAGCTTCTTGAAACTTGACACAATAAAGTAGTTTCACGTTCTATCTCTATGTTTTGTTTCCTCTTGATGTAGCCCTAAGCAGTGACTGGCGAAAAACACTTTCATGGAAAGGAGTTGCTAGGCTTCCCAAAATTACGAATCTCCAGAAATCTCAACAAATATTTTTTCACCCAAACTGGATGATACTTTCAGGTAATGATCAGTACACTAAGGCGACTTGGTTCCCCAAATGTCGTTCTTCTATGTTGAAGCGTTCGTTTCCAGTAACAGTTTGAATTTTTAGGTTTCACTCTGTTTTCTCCTATATTGATAGATGTATTTGGAACTCTAAATCCAACACGGTTTGTGCTAGCTTCTTGAAACTTGACACAATAAAGTAGTTTCACGTTCTATCTCTATGTTTTGTTTCCTCTTGATGTAGCCCTAAGCAGTGACTGGCGAGAAACACTTTCATGGAAAGGGGTTGCCAGGCTTCCCAAAATTACGAATCTCCAGAAATCTCAGCAAATATTTTTTCACCCAAACTGGATGATACTTTCAGGTAATGATCAGTACACTAAGGCGACTTGGTTCCCCAAATTTTGTTCTTCTATGTTGAAGCGTTCGTTTCCAGTAACAGTTTGAATTTTTAGGTTTCACTCTGTTTTCTCCTATATTGATAGATGTATTTGGAACTCTAAATCCAACACGGTTTGTGCTAGCTTCTTGAAACTTGACACAATAAAGTAGTTTCACGTTCTATCTCTATGTATTGTTTCCTCTTGATGTAGCCCTAAGCAGTGACTGGCGAGAAACACTTTCATGGAAAGGGGTTGCCAGGCTTCCCAAAATTACGAATCTCCAGAAATCTCAGCAAATATTTTTTCACCCAAACTGGATGATACTTTCAGGTAATGATCAGTACACTAAGTCGACTTGGTTCCCCAAATGTCATTCTTCTATGTTGAAGCGTTCGTTTCCAGTAACAGTTTGAATTTTTAGGTTTCACTCTGTTTTCTCCTTTATTGATAGATGTATTTGGAACTCTGAATCCAACACGGTTTGTGCTAGCTTCTTGAAACTTGATACAATAAAGTAGTTTCACGTTCTATCTCTATGTTTTGTTTCCTCTTGATGTAGCCCTAAGCAGTGACTGACGAGAAACACTTTCATGGAAAGGGGTTGCCAGGCTTCCCAAAATTACGAATCTCCAGAAATCTCAGGAAATATTTTTCCACCCAAACAGGATGATACTTTCAGGTAATGATCAGTACACTAAGGCGACTTGGTTCCCCAAATTTCGTTTTTCTATGTTGAAGCGTTCGTTTCCAGTAACAGTTTGAATTTTTAGGTTTCACTCTGTTTTCTCCTATATTGATAGATGTATTTGGAACTCTAAATCCAACACGGTTTGTGCTAGCTTCTTGAAACTTGACACAATAAAGTAGTTTCACGTTCTATCTCTATGTTTTGTTTCCTCTTGATGTAGCCCTAAGCAGTGACTGGCGAGAAACACTTTCATGGAAAGGGGTGGCTTCCCAAAATAACGAATCTCCAGAAATCTCCGCAAATATTTTTTCACCCAAACTGGATGATACTTTCAGGTAATGATCAGTACACTAAGGCGACTTGGTTCCCCAAATTTCATTCTTCTATGTTGAACCGTTCGTTTCCAGTAACAGTTTGAATTTTTAGGTTTCACTCTGTTTTCTCCTTTATTGATAGATGTATTTGGAACTCTAAATCCAACACGGTTTTTGCTAGCTTCTTGAAGCTTGACACAATAAAGTAGTTGCATGTTCTATCTCTATGTTTTGTTTCCTCTTGATGTAGCCCTAAGCAGTGACTGGCGAGAAACACTTTCATGGAAAGGGGTTGCCAGGCTTCCCAAAATTACGAATCTCCAGAAATCTCAACAAATATTTTTTCACCCAAACTGGATGATACTTTCAGGTAATGATCAGTACACTAAGGCGACTTGGTTCCCCAAATGTCGTTCTTCTATGTTGAAGCGTTCATTTCCAGTAACAGTTTGAATTTTTAGGTTTCACTCTGTTTTCTCCTATATTGATAGATGTATTTGGAACTCTAAATCCAACACGGTTTGTGCTAGCTTCTTGAAACTTGACACAATAAAGTAGTTTCACGTTCTATCTCTATGTTTTGTTTCCTCTTGATGTATCCCTAAGCAGTGACTGACGAGAAACACTTTCATGGAAAGGGGTTGCCAGGCTTCCTAAAATTACGAATCTCCAGAAATCTCAACAAATATTTTTTCACCCAAACTGGATGATACTTTCAGGTAATGATCAGTACACTAAGGCGACTTGGTTCCTTAAATGTCGTTCTTCTATGTTGAAGCGTTCGTTTCCAGTAACAGTTTGAATTTTTAGGTTTCACTCTGTTTTCTCCTATATTGATAGATGTATTTGGAAGTCTAAATCCAACACGGTTTGTGCTAGCTTCTTGAAACTTGACAAAATAAAGTAGTTTCACGTTCTATCTCTATGTTTTGTTTCCTCTTGATGTAGCCCTAACAGTGACTGGCGAGAAACACTTTCATGGAAAGGGGTTGCCAGGCTTCCCAAATATACGAATCTCCAGAAATCTCAGCAAATATTTTTTCACCCAAACTGGATGATACTTTCAGGTAATGATCAGTACACTAAGGCGACTTGGTTCCCCAAATGTCGTTCTTCTATGTTGAAGCGTTCGTTTCCAGTAACAGTTTGAATTTTTAGGTTTCACTCTGTTTTCTCCTTTATTGATAGATGTATTTGGAACTCTGAATCCAACACGGTTTGTGCTAGCTTCTTGAAACTTGATACAATAAAGTAGTTTCACGTTCTATCTCTATGTTTTGTTTCCTCTTGATGTAGCCCTAAGCAGTGACTGACGAGAAACACTTTCATGGAAAGGGGTTGCCAGGCTTCCCAAAATTACGAATCTCCAGAAATCTCAGGAAATATTTTTCCACCCAAACAGGATGATACTTTCAGGTAATGATCAGTACACTAAGGCGACTTGGTTCCCCAAATTTCGTTTTTCTATGTTGAAGCGTTCGTTTCCAGTAACAGTTTGAATTTTTAGGTTTCACTCTGTTTTCTCCTATATTGATAGATGTATTTGGAACTCTAAATCCAACACGGTTTGTGCTAGCTTCTTGAAACTTGACACAATAAAGTAGTTTCACGTTCTATCTCTATGTTTTGTTTCCTCTTGGTGTAGCCCTAAGCAGTGACTGGCGAGAAACACTTTCATGGAAAGGGGTGGCTTCCCAAAATAACGAATCTCCAGAAATCTCCGCAAATATTTTTTCACCCAAACTGGATGATACTTTCAGGTAATGATCAGTACACTAAGGCGACTTGGTTCCCCAAATTTCATTCTTCTATGTTGAACCGTTCGTTTCCAGTAACAGTTTGAATTTTTAGGTTTCACTCTGTTTTCTCCTTTATTGATAGATGTATTTGGAACTCTAAATCCAACACGGTTTGTGCTAGCTTCTTGAAGCTTGACACAATAAAGTAGTTTCATGTTCTATCTCTATGTTTTGTTTCCTCTTGATGTAGCCCTAAGCAGTGACTGGCGAGAAACACTTTCATGGAAAGGGGTTGCCAGGCTTCCCAAAATTACGAATCTCCAGAAATCTCAACAAATATTTTTTCACCCAAACTGGATGATACTTTCAGGTAATGATCAGTACACTAAGGCGACTTGGTTCCCCAAATGTCGTTCTTCTATGTTGAAGCGTTCATTTCCAGTAACAGTTTGAATTTTTAGGTTTCACTCTGTTTTCTCCTATATTGATAGATGTATTTGGAACTCTAAATCCAACACGGTTTGTGCTAGCTTCTTGAAACTTGACACAATAAAGTAGTTTCACGTTCTATCTCTATGTTTTGTTTCCTCTTGATGTATCCCTAAGCAGTGACTGACGAGAAACACTTTCATGGAAAGGGGTTGCCAGGCTTCCTAAAATTACGAATCTCCAGAAATCTCAACAAATATTTTTTCACCCAAACTGGATGATACTTTCAGGTAATGATCAGTACACTAAGGCGACTTGGTTCCTTAAATGTCGTTCTTCTATGTTGAAGCGTTCGTTTCCAGTAACAGTTTGAATTTTTAGGTTTCACTCTGTTTTCTCCTATATTGATAGATGTATTTGGAACTCTAAATCCAACACGGTTTGTGCTAGCTTCTTGAAACTTGACAAAATAAAGTAGTTTCACGTTCTATCTCTATGTTTTGTTTCCTCTTGATGTAGCCCTAACAGTGACTGGCGAGAAACACTTTCATGGAAAGGGTTTGCCAGGCTTCCCAAATATACGAATCTCCAGAAATCTCAGCAAATATTTTTTCACCCAAACTGGATGATACTTTCAGGTAATGATCAGTACACTAAGGCGACTTGGTTCCCCAAATGTCGTTCTTCTATGTTGAAGCGTTCATTTCCAGTAACAGTTTGAATTTTTAGGTTTCACTCTGTTTTCTCCTATATTGATAGATGTATTTGGAACTCTAAATCCAACACGGTTTGTGCTAGCTTCTTGAAACTTGACACAATAAAGTAGTTTCACGTTCTATCTCTATGTTTTGTTTCCTCTTGATGTATCCCTAAGCAGTGACTGACGAGAAACACTTTCATGGAAAGGGGTTGCCAGGCTTCCTAAAATTACGAATCTCCAGAAATCTCAACAAATATTTTTTCACCCAAACTGGATGATACTTTCAGGTAATGATCAGTACACTAAGGCGACTTGGTTCCTTAAATGTCGTTCTTCTATGTTGAAGCGTTCGTTTCCAGTAACAGTTTGAATTTTTAGGTTTCACTCTGTTTTCTCCTATATTGATAGATGTATTTGGAACTCTAAATCCAACACGGTTTGTGCTAGCTTCTTGAAACTTGACAAAATAAAGTAGTTTCACGTTCTATCTCTATGTTTTGTTTCCTCTTGATGTAGCCCTAACAGTGACTGGCGAGAAACACTTTCATGGAAAGGGTTTGCCAGGCTTCCCAAATATACGAATCTCCAGAAATCTCAGCAAATATTTTTTCACCCAAACTGGATGATACTTTCAGGTAATGATCAGTACACTAAGGCGACTTGGTTCCCCAAATGTCGTTCTTCTATGTTGAAGCGTTCGTTTCCAGTAACAGTTTGAATTTTTAGGTTTCACTCTGTTTTCTCCTATATTGATAGATGTATTTGGAACTCTAAATCCAACACGGTTTGTGCTAGCTTCTTGAAACTTGACACAATAAAGTAGTTTCACATTCTATCTCTATGTTTTGTTTCCTCTTGATGTAGCCCTAAGCAGTGACTGGCGAGAAACACTTTCATGGAAAGGGGTTGCCAGGCTTCCCAAAATTATGAATCTCCAGAAATCTCAGCAAATATTTTTTCACCCAAACTGGATGATACTTTCAGGTAATGATCAGTACACTAAGGCGACTTGGTTCCCCAAATGTCGTTCTTCTATGTTGAAGCGTTTTTTTTCCATTAACTGTTTGAATTTTTAGGTTTCACTCTGTTTTCTCCTATATTGATAGATGTATTTGGAACTCTAAATCCAACACGGTTTGTGCTAGCTTCTTGAAACTTGACACAATAAAGTAGTTTCACGTTCTATCTCTATGTTTTGTTTCCTCTTGATGTAGCCCTAAGCAGTGACTGGCGAGAAACACTTTCATGGAAAGGGGTTGCCAGGCTTCCCAAAATTACGAATCTCCAGAAATCTCAGCAAATATTTTTTCACCCAAACTGGATGATACTTTCAGGTAATGATCAGTACACTAAGGCGACTTGGTTCCGCAAATTTCGTTTTTCGATGTTGAAGCGTTCGTTTCCAGTAACAGTTTGAATTTTTAGGTTTCACTCTGTTTTCTCCTATATTGATAGATGTATTTGGAACTCTAAATCCAACACGGTTTGTGCTAGCTTCTTGAAACTTGACACAATAAAGTAGTTTCACGTTCTATCTCTATGTTTTGTTTCCTCTTGATGTAGCCCTAAGCAGTGACTGGCGAGAAACACTGTCATGGAAAGGGGTTGCCAGGCTTCCCAAAATTACGAATCTCCAGAAATCTCAGCAAATATTTTTTCACCCAAACTGGATGATACTTTCAGGTAATGATCAGTACACTAAGGCAACTTGGTTCCCCAAATGTCATTCTTCTATGTTGAAGCGTTCGTTTCCAGTAACAGTTTGAATTTTTAGGTTTCACTCTGTTTTCTCCTTTATTGATAGATGTATTTGGAACTCTGAATCCAACACGGTTTGTGCTAGCTTCTTGAAACTTGATACAATAAAGTAGTTTCACGTTCTATCTCTATGTTTTGTTTCCTCTTGATGTAGCCCTAAGCAGTGACTGGCGAGAAACACTTTCATGGAAAGGGGTTGCCAGGCTTCCCAAAATTACGAATCTTTAGAAATCTCAGCAAATATTTATTCACCCAAACTGGATGATACTTTCACGTAATGATCAGTACACTAAGGCGACTTGGTTCCCCAAATTTCGTTTTTCTATGTTAAAGCGTTCGTTTCCAGTAATAGTTTGAATTTTTAGGTTTCACTCTGTTTTCTCCTATATTGATAGATGTATTTGGAACTCTAAATCCAACACGGTTTGTGCTAGCTTCTTGAAACTTGACACAATAAAGTAGTTTCACGTTCTATCTCTATGTTTTGTTTCCTCTTGATGTAGCCCTAAGCAGTGACTGGCGAGAAACACTTTCATGGAAAGGTGTGGCTTCCCAAAATTACGAATCTCCAGAAATCTCCGCAAATATTTTTTCACCCAAACTGGATGATACTTTCAGGTAATGATCAGTACACTAAGGCGACTTGGTTCCCCAAATTTCATTCTTCTATGTTGAACCGTTCGTTTCCAGTAACAGTTTGAATTTTTAGGTTTCACTCTGTTTTCTCCTTTATTGATAGATGTATTTGGAACTCTAAATCCAACACGGTTTGTGCTAGCTTCTTGAAGCTTGACACAATAAAGTAGTTGCATGTTCTATCTCTATGTTTTGTTTCCTCTTGATGTAGCCCTAAGCAGTGACAGGCGAGAAACACTTTCATGGAAAGGGGTTGCCAGGCTTCCCAAAATTACGAATCCCCAGAAATCTCAACAAATATTTTTTCACCCAAACTGGATGATACTTTCAGGTAATGATCAGTACACTAAGGCGAATTGGTTCCCCAAATGTCGTTCTTCTATGTTGAAGCGTTCGTTACCAGTAACAGTTTGAATTTTTAGGTTTCACTCTGTTTTCTCCTATATTGATAGATGTATTTGGAACTCTAAATCCAACACGGTTTGTGCTAGCTTCTTGAAACTTGACACAATAAAGTAGTTTCACGTTCTATCTCTATGTTTTGTTTCCTCTTGATGTAGCCCTAAGCAGTGACAGGCGAGAAACACTTTCATGGAAAGGGGTTGCCAGGCTTCCTAAAATTACGAATCTCGAGAAATCTCAACAAATATTTTTTCATCCAAACTGGATGATACTTTCAGGTAATGATCAGTACACTAAGGCGACTTGGTTCCCCAAATGTCGTTCTTCTATGTTGAAGCGTTCGTTTCCAGTAACAGTTTGAATTTTTAGGTTTCACTCTGTTTTCTCCTATATTGATAGATGTATTTGGAACTCTAAATCCAACACGGTTTGTGCTAGCTTCTTGAAACTTGACACAATAAAGTAGTTTCACGTTCTATCTCTATGTTTTGTTTCCTCTTGATGTAGCCCTAACAGTGACTGGCGAGAAACACTTTCATGGAAAGGGGTTGCCAGGCTTCCCAAATATACGAATCTCCAGAAATCTCAGGAAATATTTTTTCACCCAAACAGGATGATACTTTCAGGTAATGATCAGTACACTAAGGCGACTTGGTTCCGCAAATTTCGTTTTTCTATGTTAAAGCGTTCGTTTCCAGTAACAGTTTGAATTTTTAGGTTTCACTCTGTTTTCTCCTATATTGATAGATGTATTTGGAACTCTAAATCCAACACGGTTTGTGCTAGCTTCTTGAAACTTGACACAATAAAGTAGTTTCACGTTCTATCTCTATGTTTTGTTTCCTCAATGTAGCCCTAAGCAGTGACTGGCGAGAAACACTTTCATGGAAAGGGTTTGCCAGGCTTCCCAAAATTACGAATCTCCAGAAATCACAGCAAATATTTTTTCACCCAAACTGGATGATACTTTCAGGTAATGATCAGTACACTAAGGCGACTTGGTTCCCCAAATGTCGTTCTTCTATGTTGAAGCGTTCGTTTCCAGTAACAGTTTGAATTTTTAGGTTTCACTCTGTTTTCTCCTATATTGATAGATGTATTTGGAACTCTAAATCCAACACGGTTTGTGCTAGCTTCTTGAAACTTGACACAATAAAGTAGTTTCACGTTCTATCTCTATGTTTTGTTTCCTCAATGTAGCCCTAAGCAATGACTGGCGAGAAACACTTTCATGGAAAGGGGTTGCCAGGCTTCCCAAAATTACGAATCTCCAGAAATCTCAGCAAATATTTTTTCACCCAAACTGGATGATACTTTCAGGTAATGATCAGTACACTAAGGCGACTTGGTTCCCCAAATTTCGTTCTTCTATGTTGAAGCGTTCGTTTCCAGTAACAGTTTGAATTTTTAGGTTTCACTCTGTTTTCTCCTATATTGATAGATGTATTTGGAACTCTAAATCCAACACGGTTTGTGCTAGCTTCTTGAAACTTGACACAATAAAGTAGTTTCACGTTCTATCTCTATGTTTTGTTTCCTCTTGATGTAGCCCTAAGCAGTGACTGGCGAGAAACACTTTCATGGAAAGGGGTTGCCAGGCTTCCCAAAATTACGAATCTCCAGAAATCTCAGCAATTATTTTTTCACCCAAACTGGATGATACTTTCAGGTAATGATCAGTAAACTAAGGCGACTTGGTTCCCCAAATGTCATTCTTCTATGTTGAAGCGTTCGTTTCCAGTAACAGTTTGAATTTTTAGGTTTCACTCTGTTTTCTCCTTTATTGATAGATGTATTTGGAACTCTGAATCCAACACGGTTTGTGCTAGCTTCTTGAAACTTTACACAATAAAGTAGTTTCACGTTCTATCTCTATGTTTTGTTTCCTCTTGATGTAGCCCTAAGCAGTGACTGACGAGAAACACTTTCATGGAAAGGGGTTGCCAGGCTTCCCAAAATTACGAATCTCCAGAAATCTCAGGAAATATTTTTTCACCCAAACAGGATGATACTTTCAGGTAATGATCAGTACACTAAGGCGACTTGGTTCCCCAAATTTCGTTCTTCTATGTTGAAGCGTTTTTTTCCATTAACAGTTTGAATTTTTAGGTTTCACTCTGTTTTCTCCTATATTGATAGATGTATTTGGAACTCTAAATCCAACACGGTTTGTGCTAGCTTCTTGAAACTTGACAAAATAAAGTAGTTTCACGTTCTATCTCTATGTTTTGTTTCCTCTTGATGTAGCCCTAAGCAGTGACTGGCGAGAAACACTTTCATGGAAAGGGGTTGCCAGGCTTCCCAAAATTACGAATCTCCAGAAATCTCAGCAAATATTTTTTCACCCAAACTGGATGATACTTTCAGGTAATGATCAGTACACTAAGGCGACTTGGTTCCCCAAATGTCGTTCTTCTATGTTGAAGCGTTCGTTTCCAGTAACAGTTTGAATTTTTAGGTTTCACTCTGTTTTCTCCTATATTGATAGATGTATTTGGAACTCTAAATCCAACACGGTTTGTGCTAGCTTCTTGAAACATGACACAATAAAGTAGTTTCACGTTCTATCTCTATGTTTTGTTTCCTCTTGATGTAGCCCTAAGCAGTGACTGACGAGAAACACTTTCTTGGAAAGGGGTTGCCAGGCTTCCTAAAATTACGAATCTCCAGAAATCTCAGCAAATATTTTTTCACCCAAACTGGATGATACTTTCAGGTAATGATCAGTACACTAAGGTGACTTGGTTCCCCAAATGTCATTCTTCTATGTTGAAGCGTTCGTTTCCAGTAACAGTTTGAATTTTTAGGTTTCACTCTGTTTTCTCCTTTATTGATAGATGTATTTGGAACTCTGAATCCAACACGGTTTGTGCTAGCTTCTTGAAACTTTACACAATAAAGTAGTTTCACGTTCTATCTCCATGTTTTGTTTCCTCTTGATGTAGGCCTAAGCAGTGACTGACGAGAAACACTTTCATGGAAAGGGGTTGCCAGGCTTCCCAAAATTACGAATCTCCAGAAATCTCAGCAAATATTTTTTCACCCAAACTGGATGATACTTTCAGGTAATGATCAGTACACTAAGGCGACTTGGTTCCCCAACTGTCATTCTTCTATGTTGAAGCGTTCGTTTCCAGTAACAGTTTGAATTTTTAGGTTTCACTCTGTTTTCTCCTTTATTGATAGATGTATTTGGAACTCTGAATCCAACACGGTTTGTGCTAGCTTCTTGAAACTTGATACAATAAAGTAGTTTCACGTTCTATCTCCATGTTTTGTTTCCTCTTGATGTAGCCCTAAGCAGTGACTGACGAGAAACACTTTCATGGAAAGGGGTTGCCAGGCTTCCCAAAATTACGAATCTCCAGAAATCTCAGGAAATATTTTTCCACCCAAACAGGATGATACTTTCAGGTAATGATCAGTACACTAAGGCGACTTGGTTCCCCAAATTTCGTTTTACTATGTTGAAGCGTTCGTTTCCAGTAACAGTTTGAATTTCTAGGTTTCACTCTGTTTTCTCCTTTATTGATAGATGTATTTGGAACTCTGAATCCAACACGGTTTGTGCTAGCTTCTTGAAACTTGATACAATAAAGTAGTTTCACGTTCTATCTCTATGTTTTGTTTCCTCTTGATGTAGCCCTAAGCAGTGACTGACGAGAAACACTTTCATGGAAAAGGGTTGCCAGGCTTCCCAAAATTACGAATCTCCAGAAATCTCAGCAAATATTTTTTCACCCAAACTGGATGATACTTTCAGGTAATGATCAGTACACTAAGGCGACTTGGTTCCCCAAATTTCGTTCTTCTATGTTGAAGCGTTCGTTTCCAGTAACAGTTTGAATTTTTAGGTTTCACTCTGTTTTCTCCTATATTGATAGATGTATTTGGAACTCTAAATCCAACACGGTTTGTGCTAGCTTCTTGAAACTTGACACAATAAAGTAGTTTCACGTTCTATCTCTATGTTTTGTTTCCTCTTGATGTAGCCCTAAGCAGTGACTGGCGAGAAACACTTTCATGGAAAGGGGTTGCCAGGCTTCCCAAAATTACGAATCTCCAGAAATCTCAGCAAATATTTTTTCACCCAAACTGGATGATACTTTCAGGTAATGATCAGTACACTAAGGCGACTTGGTTCCCCAAATGTCATTCTTCTATGTTGAAGCGTTCGTTTCCAGTAACAGTTTGAATTTTTAGGTTTCACTCTGTTTTCTCCTTTATTGATAGATGTATTTGGAACTCTGAATCCAACACGGTTTGTGCTAGCTTCTTGAAACTTTACACAATAAAGTAGTTTCACGTTCTATCTCTATGTTTTGTTTCCTCTTGATGTAGCCCTAAGCAGTGACTGACGAGAAACACTTTCATGGAAAGGGGTTGCCAGGCTTCCCAAAATTACGAATCTCCAGAAATCTCAGGAAATATTTTTTCACCCAAACAGGATGATACTTTCAGGTAATGATCAGTACACTAAGGCGACTTGGTTCCCCAAATTTCGTTCTTCAATGTTGAAGCGTTTTTTTCCATTAACAGTTTGAATTTTTAGGTTTCACTCTGTTTTCTCCTATATTGATAGATGTATTTGGAACTCTAAATCCAACACGGTTTGTGCTAGCTTCTTGAAACTTGACACAATAAAGTAGTTTCACGTTCTATCTCTATGTTTTGTTTCCTCTTGATGTAGCCCTAAGCAGTGACTGGCGAGAAACACTTTCATGGAAAGGGGTTGCCAGGCTTCCCAAAATTACGAATCTCCAGAAATCTCAGCAAATATTTTTTCACCCAAACTGGATGATACTTTCAGGTAATGATCAGTACACTAAGGCGACTTGGTTCCCCAAATGTCGTTCTTCTATGTTGAAGCGTTCGTTTCCAGTAACAGTTTGAATTTTTAGGTTTCACTCTGTTTTCTCCTATATTGATAGATGTATTTGGAACTCTAAATCCAACACGGTTTGTGCTAGCTTCTTGAAACTTGACACAATAATGTAGTTTCACGTTCTATCTCTATGTTTTGTTTCCTCTTGATGTAGCCCTAACAGTGACTGGCGAGAAACACTTTCATGGAAAGGGGTTGCCAGGCTTCCCAAATATACGAATCTCCACAAATCTCAGCAAATATTTTTTCACCCAAACTGGATGATACTTTCAGGTAATGATCAGTACACTAAGGCGACTTGGTTCCCCAAATGTCGTTCTTCTATGTTGAAGTGTTCGTTTCCAGTAACAGTTTGAATTTTTAGGTTTCACTCTGTTTTCTCCTATATTGATAGATGTATTTGGAACTCTAAATCCAACACGGTTTGTGCTAGCTTCTTGAAACTTGACACAATAAAGTAGTTTCACGTTCTATCTCTATGTTTTGTTTCCTCTTGATGTAGCCCTAAGCAGTGACTGGCGAGAAACACTTTCATGGAAAGGATTGGCTTCCCAAAATTACGAATCTCCAGAAATCTCCGCAAATATTTTTTCACCCAAACTGGATGATACTTTCAGGTAATGATCAGTACACTAATGCGACTTGGTTCCCCAAATTTCATTCTTCTATGTTGAACCGTTCGTTTCCAGTAACAGTTTGAATTTTTAGGTTTCACTCTGTTTTCTCCTTTATTGATAGATGTATTTGGAACTCTAAATCCAACACGGTTTGTGCTAGCTTCTTGAAGCTTGACACAATAAAGTAGTTTCATGTTCTATCTCTATGTTTTGTTTCCTCTTGATGTAGCCCTAAGCAGTGACATGCGAGAAACACTTTCATGGAAAGGGGTTGCCAGGCTTGCCAAAATTACGAATCTCCAGAAATCTCAGCAAATATTTTTTCACCCAAACTGGATGATACTTTCAGGTAATGATCAGTACACTAAGGCGACTTGGTTCCCCAAATTTCGTTCTTCTATGTTGAAGCGTTCGTTTCCAGTAACAGTTTGAATTTTTAGGTTTCACTCTGTTTTCTCCTATATTGATAGATGTATTTGGAACTCTAAATCCAACACGGTTTGTGCTAGCTTCTTGAAACTTGACACAATAAAGTAGTTTCACGTTCTATCTCTATGTTTTGTTTCCTCTTGATGTAGCCCTAAGCAGTGACAGGCGAGAAACACTTTCATGGAAAGGGGTTGCCAGGCTTCCTAAAATTACGAATCTCCAGAAATCTCAACAAATATTTTTTCACCCAAACTGGATGATACTTTCAGGTAATGATCAGTACACTAAGGCGACTTGGTTCCTTAAATGTCGTTCTTCTATGTTGAAGCGTTCGTTTCCAGTAACAGTTTGAATTTTTAGGTTTCACTCTGTTTTCTCCTATATTGATAGATGTATTTGGAACTCTAAATCCAACACGGTTTGTGCTAGCTTCTTGAAACTTGACACAATAAAGTAGTTTCACGTTCTATCTCTATGTTTTGTTTCCTCTTGATGTAGCCCTAACAGTGACTGGCGAGAAACACTTTCATGGAAATGGGTTGCCAGGCTTCCCAAATATACGAATCTCCAGAAATCTCAGGAAATATTTTTTCACCCAAACAGGATGATACTTTCAGGTAATGATCAGTACACTAAGGCAACTTGGTTCCCCAAATTTCGTTTTTCTATGTTAAAGCGTTCGTTTCCAGTAACAGTTTGAATTTTTAGGTTTCACTCTGTTTTCTCCTATATTGATAGATGTATTTGGAACTCTAAATCCAACACGGTTTGTGCTAGCTTCTTGAAACTTGACACAATAAAGTAGTTTCACGTTCTATCTCTATGTTTTGTTTCCTCTTGATGTAGCCCTAAGCAGTGACTGGCGAGAAACACTTTCATGGAAAGGGGTTGCCAGGCTTCCCAAAATTACGAATCTCCAGAAATCTCAGCAATTATTTTTTCACCCAAACTGGATGATATTTTCAGGTAATGATCAGTACACTAAGGCGACTTGGTTCCCCAAATGTCATTCTTCTATGTTGAAGCGTTCGTTTCCAGTAACAGTTTGAATTTTTAGGTTTCACTTTGTTTTCTCCTTTATTGATAGATGTATTTGGAACTCTGAATCCAACACGGTTTGTGCTAGCTTCTTGAAACTTGACACAATAAAGTAGTTTCACGTTCTATCTCTATGTTTTGTTTCCTCTTGATGTAGCCCTAAGCAGTGACTGGCGAGAAACACTTTCATGGAAATGGGTGGCTTCCCAAAATTACGAATCTCCAGAAATCTCAGCAAATATTTTTTCACCCAAACTGGATGATACTTTCAGGTAATGATCAGTTCACTAAGGCGTCTTGGTTCCCCAAATGTCGTTCTTCTATGTTGAAGCATTCGTTTCCAGTAACAGTTTGAATTTTTAGGTTTCACTCTGTTTTCTCCTATATTGATAGATGTATTTGGAACTCTAAATCCAACACGGTTTGTGCTAGCTTCTTGAAACTTGACACAATAAAGTAGTTTCACGTTCTATCTCTATGTTTTGTTTCCTCTTGATGTAGCCCTAAGCAGTGACTGACGAGAAACACTTTCATGGAAAGGGGTTGCCAGGCTTCCTAAAATTACGAATCTCCAGAAATCTCAACAAATATTTTTTCACCCAAACTGGATGATACTTTCAGGTAATGATCAGTACACTAAGGCGACTTGGTTCCTTAAATGTCGTTCTTCTATGTTGAAGCGTTCGTTTCCAGTAACAGTTTGAATTTTTAGGTTTCACTCTGTTTTCTCCTATATTGATAGATGTATTTGGAAGTCTAAATCCAACACGGTTTGTGCTAGCTTCTTGAAACTTGACAAAATAAAGTAGTTTCAGGTTCTATCTCTATGTTTTGTTTCCTCTTGATGTAGCCCTAACAGTGACTGGCGAGAAACACTTTCATGGAAAGGGGTTGCCAGGCTTCCCAAATATACGAATCTCCAGAAATCTCAGCAAATATTTTTTCACCCAAACTGGATGATACTTTCAGGTAATGATCAGTACACTAAGGCGACTTGGTTCCCCAAATTTCGTTTTTCTATGTTGAAGCGTTCGTTTCCAGTAACAGTTTGAATTTTTAGGTTTCACTCTGTTTTCTCCTATATTGATAGATGTATTTGGAACTCTAAATCCAACACGGTTTGTGCTAGCTTCTTGAAACTTGACACAATAAAGTAGTTTCACGTTCTATCTCTATGTTTTGTTTCCTCTTGATGTAGCCCTAAGCAGTGACTGGCGAGAAACACTTTCATGGAAAGGGGTTGCCAGGCTTCCCAAAATTACGAATCTCCAGAAATCTCAGCAATTATTTTTTCACCCAAACTGGATGATACTTTCAGGTAATGATCAGTACACTAAGGCGACTTGGTTCCCCAAATGTCATTCTTCTATGTTGAAGCGTTCGTTTCCAGTAACACTTTGAATTTTTAGGTTTCACTCTGTTTTCTCCTTTATTGATAGATGTATTTGGAACTCTGAATCCAACACGGTTTGTGCTAGCTTCTTGAAACTTTACACAATAAAGTAGTTTCACGTTCTATCTCTATGTTTTGTTTCCTCTTGATGTAGCCCTAAGCAGTGACTGACGAGAAACACTTTCATGGAAAGGGGTTGCCAGGCTTCCCAAAATTACGAATCTCCAGAAATCTCAGGAAATATTTTTTCACCCAAACAGGATGATACTTTCAGGTAATGATCAGTACACTAAGGCGACTTGGTTCCCCAAATTTCGTTCTTCAATGTTGAAGCGTTTTTTTCCATTAACAGTTTGAATTTTTAGGTTTCACTCTGTTTTCTCCTATATTGATAGATGTATTTGGAACTCAAAATCCAACACGGTTTGTGCTAGCTTCTTGAAACTTGACACAATAAAGTAGTTTCACGTTCTATCTCTATGTTTTGTTTCCTCTTGATGTAGCCCTAAGCAGTGACTGGCGAGAAACACTTTCATGGAAAGGGGTTGCCAGGCTTCCCAAAATTACGAATCTCCAGAAATCTCAGCAAATATTTTTTCACCCAAACTGGATGATACTTTCAGGTAATGATCAGTACACTAAGGCGACTTGGTTCCCCAAATGTCGTTCTTCTATGTTGAAGCGTTCGTTTCCAGTAACAGTTTGAATTTTTAGGTTTCACTCTGTTTTCTCCTATATTGATAGATGTATTTGGAACTCTAAATCCAACACGGTTTGTGCTAGCTTCTTGATACTTGACACAATAAAGTAGTTTCACGTTCTATCTCTATGTTTTGTTTCCTCTTGATGTAGCCCTAACAGTGACTGGCGAGAAACACTTTCATGGAAAGCGGTTGCCAGGCTTCCCAAATATACGAATCTCCAGAAATCTCAGGAAATATTTTTTCACCCAAACAGGATGATACTTTCAGGTAATGATCAGTACACTAGGCGACTTGGTTCCCCAAATTTCGTTTTTCTATGTTAAAGCGTTCGTTTCCAGTAACAGTTTGAATTTTTAGGTTTCACTCTGTTTTCTCCTATATTGATAGAAGTATTTGGAACTCTAAATCCAACACGGTTTGTGCTAGCTTCTTGAAACTTGACACAATAAAGTAGTTTCACGTTCTATCTCTATGTTTTGTTTCCTCTTGATGTAGCCCTAAGCAGTGACTGGCGAGAAACACTTTCATGGAAAGGGGTTGCCAGGCTTCCCAAAATTACGAATCTCCAGAAATCTCAGCAAATATTTTTTCACCCAAACTGGATGATACTTTCAGGTAATGATCAGTACACTAAGGCAACTTGGTTCCCCAAATGTCGTTCTTCTATGTTGAAGCGTTTTTTTCCATTAACAGTTTGAATTTTTAGGTTTCACTCTGTTTTCTCCTATATTGATAGATGTATTTGGAACTCTAAGTCCAACACGGTTTGTGCTAGCTTCTTGAAACTTGACACAATAAAGAAGTTTCACGTTCTATCTCTATGTTTTGTTTCCTCTTGATGTAGCCCTAAGCAGTGACTGGCGAGAAACACTTTCATGGAAAGGGGTTGCCAGGCTTCCCAAAATTACGAATCTCCAGAAATCTCAGCAAATATTTTTTCACCCAAACTGGATGATACTTTCAGGTAATGATCAGTACACTAAGGCGACTTGGGTCCCCAAATGTCGTTCTTCTATGTTGAAGCGTTCGTTTCCAGTAACAGTTTGAATTTTTAGGTTTCACTCTGTTTTCTCCTATATTGATAGATGTATTTGGAACTCTAAATCCAACACGGTTTGTGCTAGCTTCTTGAAACTTGACACAATAAAGTAGTTTCACGTTCTATCTCTATGTTTTGTTTCCTCTTGATGTAGCCCTAAGCAGTGACTGGCGAGAAACACTTTCATGGAAAGGGGTTGCCAGGCTTCCCAAAATTACGAATCTCCAGAAATCTCAGCAAATATTTTTTCACCCAAACTGGATGATACTTTCAGGTAATGATCAGTACACTAAGGCTACTTGGTTCCCCAAATGTCATTCTTCTATATTGAAGCGTTCGTTTCCAGTAACAGTTTGAATTTTTAGGTTTCACTCTGTTTTCTCCTTTATTGATAGATGTATTTGGAACTCTGAATCCAACACGGTTTGTGCTAGCTTCTTGAAACTTGATACAATAAAGTAGTTTCACGTTCTATCTCTATGTTTTGTTTCCTCTTGATGTAGCCCTAAGCAGTGACTGACGAGAAACACTTTCATGGAAAGGGGTTGCCAGGCTTCCCAAAATTACGAATCTCCAGAAATCTCAGGAAATATTTTTCCACCCAAACAGGATGATACTTTCAGGTAATGATCAGTACACTAAGGCGACTTGGTTCCCCAAATTTCGTTTTTCTATGTTGAAGCGTTCGTTTCCAGTAACAGTTTGAATTTTTAGGTTTCACTCTGTTTTCTCCTATATTGATAGATGTATTTGGAACTCTAAATCCAACACGGTTTGTGCTAGCTTCTTGAAACTTGACACAATAAAGTAGTTTCACGTTCTATCTCTATGTTTTGTTTCCTCTTGATGTAGCCCTAAGCAGTGACTGGCGAGAAACACTTTCATGGAAAGGGGTGGCTTCCCAAAATTACGAATCTCCAGAAATCTCCGCAAATATTTTTTCACCCAAACTGGATGATACTTTCAGGTTATGATCAGTACACTAAGGCGACTTGGTTCCCCAAATTTCATTCTTCTATGTTGAACCGTTCGTTTCCAGTAACAGTTTGAATTTTTAGGTTTCACTCTGTTTTCTCCTTTATTGATAGATGTATTTGGAACTCTAAATCCAACACGGTTTGTGCTAGCTTCTTGAAACTTGACACAATAAAGTAGTTTCACGTTCTATCTCTATGTTTTGTTTCCTCTTGATGTAGCCCTAAGCAGTGACTGGCGAGAAACACTTTCATGGAAAGGAGTTGCTAGGCTTCCCAAAATTACGAATCTCCAGAAATCTCAACAAATATTTTTTCACCCAAACTGGATGATACTTTCAGGTAATGATCAGTACACTAAGGCGACTTGGTTCCCCAAATGTCGTTCTTCTATGTTGAAGCGTTCGTTTCCAGTAACAGTTTGAATTTTTAGGTTTCACTCTGTTTTCTCCTATATTGATAGATGTATTTGGAACTCTAAATCCAACACGGTTTGTGCTAGCTTCTTGAAACTTGACACAATAAAGTAGTTTCACGTTCTATCTCTATGTTTTGTTTCCTCTTGATGTAGCCCTAAGCAGTGACTGGCGAGAAACACTTTCATGAAAGGGGTTGCCAGGCTTCCCAAAATTACGAATCTCCAGAAATCTCAGCAAATATTTTTTCACCCAAACTGGATGATACTTTCAGGTAATGATCAGTACACTAAGGCGACTTGGTTCCCCAAATTTTGTTCTTCTATGTTGAAGCGTTCGTTTCCAGTAACAGTTTGAATTTTTAGGTTTCACTCTGTTTTCTCCTATATTGATAGATGTATTTGGAACTCTAAATCCAACACGGTTTGTGCTAGCTTCTTGAAACTTGACACAATAAAGTAGTTTCACGTTCTATCTCTATGTATTGTTTCCTCTTGATGTAGCCCTAAGCAGTGACTGGCGAGAAACACTTTCATGGAAAGGGGTTGCCAGGCTTCCCAAAATTACGAATCTCCAGAAATCTCAGCAAATATTTTTTCACCCAAACTGGATGATACTTTCAGGTAATGATCAGTACACTAAGTCGACTTGGTTCCCCAAATGTCATTCTTCTATGTTGAAGCGTTCGTTTCCAGTAACAGTTTGAATTTTTAGGTTTCACTCTGTTTTCTCCTTTATTGATAGATGTATTTGGAACTCTGAATCCAACACGGTTTGTGCTAGCTTCTTGAAACTTGATACAATAAAGTAGTTTCATGTTCTATCTCTATGTTTTGTTTCCTCTTGATGTAGCCCTAAGCAGTGACTGACGAGAAACACTTTCATGGAAAGGGGTTGCCAGGCTTCCCAAAATTACGAATCTCCAGAAATCTCAGGAAATATTTTTCCACCCAAACAGGATGATACTTTCAGGTAATGATCAGTACACTAGGGCGACTTGGTTCCCCAAATTTCGTTTTTCTATGTTGAAGCGTTCGTTTCCAGTAACAGTTTGAATTTTTAGGTTTCACTCTGTTTTCTCCTATATTGATAGATGTATTTGGAACTCTAAATCCAACACGGTTTGTGCTAGCTTCTTGAAACTTGACACAATAAAGTAGTTTCACGTTCTATCTCTATGTTTTGTTTCCTCTTGATGTATCCCTAAGCAGTGACTGGCGAGAAACACTTTCATGGAAAGGGGTGGCTTCCCAAAATAACGAATCTCCAGAAATCTCCGCAAATATTTTTTCACCCAAACTGGATGATACTTTCAGGTAATGATCAGTACACTAAGGCGACTTGGTTCCCCAAATTTCATTCTTCTATGTTGAACCGTTCGTTTCCAGTAACAGTTTGAATTTTTAGGTTTCACTCTGTTTTCTCCTTTATTGATAGATGTATTTGGAACTCTAAATCCAACACGGTTTGTGCTAGCTTCTTGAAGCTTGACACAATAAAGTAGTTTCATGTTCTATCTCTATGTTTTATTTCCTCTTGATGTAGCCCTAAGCAGTGACTGGCGAGAAACACTTTCATGGAAAGGGGTTGCCAGGCTTCCCAAAATTACGAATCTCCAGAAATCTCAACAAATATTTTTTCACCCAAACTGGATGATACTTTCAGGTAATGATCAGTACACTAAGGCGACTTGGTTCCCCAAATGTCGTTCTTCTATGTTGAAGCGTTCATTTCCAGTAACAGTTTGAATTTTTAGGTTTCACTCTGTTTTCTCCTATATTGATAGATGTATTTGGAACTCTAAATCCAACACGGTTTGTGCTAGCTTCTTGAAACTTGACACAATAAAGTAGTTTCACGTTCTATCTCTATGTTTTGTTTCCTCTTGATGTATCCCTAAGCAGTGACTGACGAGAAACACTTTCATGGAAAGGGGTTGCCAGGCTTCCCAAAATTACGAATCTCCAGAAATCTCAACAAATATTTTTTCACCCAAACTGGATGATACTTTCAGGTAATGATCAGTACACTAAGGCGACTTGGTTCCTTAAATGTCGTTCTTCTATGTTGAAGCGTTCGTTTCCAGTAACAGTTTGAATTTTTAGGTTTCACTCTGTTTTCTCCTATATTGATAGATGTATTTGGATCTCTAAATCCAACACGGTTTGTGCTAGCTTCTTGAAACTTGACAAAATAAAGTAGTTTCACGTTCTATCTCTATGTTTTGTTTCCTCTTGATGTAGCCCTAACAGTGACTGGCGAGAAACACTTTCATGGAAAGGGGTTGCCAGGCTTCCCAAATATACGAATCTCCAGAAATCTCAGCAAGTATTTTTTCACCCAAACTGGATGATACTTTCAGGTAATGATCAGTACACTAAGGCGACTTGGTTCCCCAAATGTCGTTCTTCTATGTTGAAGCGTTCGTTTCCAGTAACAGTTTGAATTTTTAGGTTTCACTCTGTTTTCTCCTATATTGATAGATGTATTTGGAACTCTAAATCCAACACGGTTTGTGCTAGCTTCTTGAAACTTGACACAATAAAGTAGTTTCACGTTCTATCTCTATGTTTTGTTTCCTCTTGATGTAGCCCTAAGCAGTGACTGGCGAGAAACACTTTCATGGAAAGGGGTTGCCAGGCTTCCCAAAATTACGAATCTCCAGAAATCTCAGCAAATATTTTTTCACCCAAACTGGATGATACTTTCAAGTAATGATCAGTACACTAAGGCGACTTGGTTCCCCAAATGTCGTTCTTCTATGTTGAAGCGTTTTTTTTCCATTAACTGTTTGAATTTTTAGGTTTCACTCTGTTTTCTCCTATATTGATAGATGTATTTGGAACTCTAAATCCAACACGGTTTGTGCTAGCTTCTTGAAACTTGACACAATAAAGTAGTTTCACGTTCTATCTCTATGTTTTGTTTCCTCTTGATGTAGCCCTAAGCAGTGACTGGCGAGAAACACTTTCATGGAAAGGGGTTGCCAGGCTTCCCAAAATTACGAATCTCCAGAAATCTCAGCAAATATTTTTTCACCCAAACTGGATGATACTTTCAGGTAATGATCAGTACACTAAGGCGACTTGGTTCCCCAAATTTCGTTCTTCGATGTTGAAGCGTTCGTTTCCAGTAACAGTTTGAATTTTTAGGTTTCACTCTGTTTTCTCCTATATTGATAGATGTATTTGGAACTCTAAATCCAACACGGTTTGTGCTAGCTTCTTGAAACTTGACACAATAAAGTAGTTTCACGTTCTATCTCTATGTTTTGTTTCCTCTTGATGTAGCCCTAAGCAGTGACTGGCGAGAAACACTTTCATGGAAAGGGGTTGCCAGGCTTCCCAAAATTACGAATCTCCAGAAATCTCAGCAAATATTTTTTCACCCAAACTGGATGATACTTTCAGGTAATGATCAGTACACTAAGGCAACTTGGTTCCCCAAATGTCATTCTTCTATGTTGAAGCGTTCGTTTCCAGTAACAGTTTGAATTTTTAGGTTTCACTCTGTTTTCTCCTTTATTGATAGATGTATTTGGAACTCTGAATCCAACACGGTTTGTGCTAGCTTCTTGAAACTTGATACAATAAAGTAGTTTCACGTTCTATCTCTATGTTTTGTTTCCTCTTGATGTAGCCCTAAGCAGTGACTGGCGAGAAACACTTTCATGGAAAGGGGTTGCCAGGCTTCCCAAAATTACGAATCTTTAGAAATCTCAGCAAATATTTATTCACCCAAACTGGATGATACTTTCAGGTAATGATCAGTACACTAAGGCGACTTGGTTCCCCAAATTTCGTTTTTCTATGTTAAAGCGTTCGTTTCCAGTAATAGTTTGAATTTTTAGGTTTCACTCTGTTTTCTCCTATATTGATAGATGTATTTGGAACTCTAAATCCAACACGGTTTGTGCTAGCTTCTTGAAACTTGACACAATAAAGTAGTTTCACGTTCTATCTCTATGTTTTGTTTCCTCTTGATGTAGCCCTAAGCAGTGACTGGCGAGAAACACTTTCATGGAAAGGGGTTGCCAGGCTTCCCAAAATTACGAATCTCCAGAAATCACAGCAACTATTTTTTCACCCAAACTGGATGATACTTTCAGGTAATGATCAGTACACTAAGGCGACTTGGTTCCCCAAATGTCGTTCTTCTATGTTGAAGCGTTCGTTTCCAGTAACAGTTTGAATTTTTAGGTTTCACTCTGTTTTCTCCTATATTGATAGATGTATTTGGAACTCTAAATCCAACACGGTTTGTGCTAGCTTCTTGAAACTTGACACAGTAAAGTAGTTTCACGTTCTATCTCTATGTTTTGTTTCCTCAATGTAGCCCTAAGCAGTGACTGGCGAGAAACACTTTCATGGAAAGGGGTTGCCAGGCTTCCCAAAATTACGAATCTCCAGAAATCTCAGCAAATATTTTTTCACCCTAACTGGATGATACTTTCAGGAAATGATCACTACACTAAGGCGACTTGGTTCCCCAAATTTCGTTCTTCTATGTTGAAGCGTTCGTTTCCAGTAACAGTTTGAATTTTTAGGTTTCACTCTGTTTTCTCCTATATTGATAGATGTATTTGGAACTCTAAATCCAACACGGTTTGTGCTAGCTTCTTGAAACTTGATACAATAAAGTAGTTTCACGTTCTATCTCTATGTTTTGTTTCCTCTTGATGTAGCCCTAAGCAGTGACTGACGAGAAACACTTTCATGGAAAGGGTTTGCCAGGCTTCCCAAAATTACGAATCTCCAGAAATCTCAGGAAATATTTTTCCACCCAAACAGGATGATACTTTCAGGTAATGATCAGTACACTAAGGCGACTTGGTTCCCCAAAATTCGTTTTTCTATGTTGAAGCGTTCGTTTCCAGTAACAGTTTGAATTTTTAGGTTTCACTCTGTTTTCTCCTATATTGATAGATGTATTTGGAACTCTAAATCCAACACGGTTTGTGCTAGCTTCTTGAAACTTGACACAATAAAGTAGTTTCACGTTCTATCTCTATGTTTTGTTTCCTCTTGATGTAGCCCTAAGCAGTGACTGGCGAGAAACACTTTCATGGAAAGGGGTTGCCAGGCTTCCCAAAATTACGAATCTCCAGAAATCTCAGCAAATATTTTTTCACCCAAACTGGATGATACTTTCAGGTAATGATCAGTACACTAAGGCAACTTGGTTCCCCTAATGTCATTCTTCTATGTTGAAGCGTTCGTTTCCAGTAACAGTTTGAATTTTTAGGTTTCACTCTGTTTTCTCCTTTATTGATAGATGTATTTGGAACTCTGAATCCAACACGGTTTGTGCTAGCTTCTTGAAACTTGATACAATAAAGTAGTTTCACGTTCTATCTCTATGTTTTGTTTCCTCTTGATGTAGCCCTAAGCAGTGACTGGCGAGAAACACTTTCATGGAAAGGGGTTGCCAGGCTTCCCAAAATTACGAATCTTTAGAAATCTCAGCAAATATTTATTCACCCAAACTGGATGATACTTTCAGGTAATGATCAGTACACTAAGGCGACTTGGTTCCCCAAATTTCGTTTTTCTATGTTAAAGCGTTCGTTTCCAGTAATAGTTTGAATTTTTAGGTTTCACTCTGTTTTCTCCTATATTGATAGATGTATTTGGAACTCTAAATCCAACACGGTTTGTGCTAGCTTCTTGAAACTTGACACAATAAAGTAGTTTCACGTTCTATCTCTATGTTTTGTTTCCTCTTGATGTAGCCCTAAGCAGTGACTGGCGAGAAACACTTTCATGGAAAGGGGTTGCCAGGCTTCCCAAAATTACGAATCTCCAGAAATCACAGCAACTATTTTTTCACCCAAACTGGATGATACTTTCAGGTAATGATCAGTACACTAAGGCGACTTGGTTCCCCAAATGTCGTTCTTCTATGTTGAAGCGTTCGTTTCCAGTAACAGTTTGAATTTTTAGGTTTCACTCTGTTTTCTCCTATATTGATAGATGTATTTGGAACTCTAAATCCAACACGGTTTGTGCTAGCTTCTTGAAACTTGACACAGTAAAGTAGTTTCACGTTCTATCTCTATGTTTTGTTTCCTCAATGTAGCCCTAAGCAGTGACTGGCGAGAAACACTTTCATGGAAAGGGGTTGCCAGGCTTCCCAAAATTACGAATCTCCAGAAATCTCAGCAAATATTTTTTCACCCTAACTGGATGATACTTTCAGGTAATGATCACTACACTAAGGCGACTTGGTTCCCCAAATTTCGTTCTTCTATGTTGAAGCGTTCGTTTCCAGTAACAGTTTGAATTTTTAGGTTTCACTCTGTTTTCTCCTATATTGATAGATGTATTTGGAACTCTAAATCCAACACGGTTTGTGCTAGCTTCTTGAAACTTGATACAATAAAGTAGTTTCACGTTCTATCTCTATGTTTTGTTTCCTCTTGATGTAGCCCTAAGCAGTGACTGACGAGAAACACTTTCATGGAAAGGGTTTGCCAGGCTTCCCAAAATTACGAATCTCCAGAAATCTCAGGAAATATTTTTCCACCCAAACAGGATGATACTTTCAGGTAATGATCAGTACACTAAGGCGACTTGGTTCCCCAAAATTCGTTTTTCTATGTTGAAGCGTTCGTTTCCAGTAACAGTTTGAATTTTTAGGTTTCACTCTGTTTTCTCCTATATTGATAGATGTATTTGGAACTCTAAATCCAACACGGTTTGTGCTAGCTTCTTGAAACTTGACACAATAAAGTAGTTTCACGTTCTATCTCTATGTTTTGTTTCCTCTTGATGTAGCCCTAAGCAGTGACTGGCGAGAAACACTTTCATGGAAAGGTGTGGCTTCCCAAAATTACGAATCTCCAGAAATCTCCGCAAATATTTTTTCACCCAAACTGGATGATACTTTCAGGTAATGATCAGTACACTAAGGCGACTTGGTTCCCCAAATTTCATTCTTCTATGTTGAACCGTTCGTTTCCAGTAACAGTTTGAATTTTTAGGTTTCACTCTGTTTTCTCCTTTATTGATAGATGTATTTGGAACTCTAAATCCAACACGGTTTGTGCTAGCTTCTTGAAGCTTGACACAATAAAGTAGTTGCATGTTCTATCTCTATGTTTTGTTTCCTCTTGATGTAGCCCTAAGCAGTGACAGGCGAGAAACACTTTCATGGAAAGGGGTTGCCAGGCTTCCCAAAATTATGAATCCCCAGAAATCTCAACAAATATTTTTTCACCCAAACTGGATGATACTTTCAGGTAATGATCAGTACAGTAAGGCGACTTGGTTCCCCAAATGTCGTTCTTCTATGTTGAAGCGTTCGTTTCCAGTAACAGTTTGAATTTTTAGGTTTCACTCTGTTTTCTCCTATATTGATAGATGTATTTGGAACTCTAAAACCAACACGGTTTGTGCTAGCTTCTTGAAACTTGACACAATAAAGTAGTTTCACGTTCTATCTCTATGTTTTGTTTCCTCTTGATGTAGCCCTAAGCAGTGACAGGCGAGAAACACTTTCATGGAAAGGGGTTTCCAGGCTTCCTAAAATTACGAATCTCGAGAAATCTCAACAAATATTTTTTCATCCAAACTGGATGATACTTTCAGGTAATGATCAGTACACTAAGGCGACTTGGTTCCTTAAATGTCGTTCTTCTATGTTGAAGCGTTCGTTTCCAGTAACAGTTTGAATTTTTAGGTTTCACTCTGTTTTCTCCTATATTGATAGATGTATTTGGAACTCTAAATCCAACACGGTTTTTGCTAGCTTCTTGAAACTTGACACAATAAAGTAGTTTCACGTTCTATCTCTATGTTTTGTTTCCTCTTGATGTAGCCCTAAGCAGTGACTGGCGAGAAACACTTTCATGGAAAGGGGTTGCCAGGCTTCCCAAATATACGAATCTCCAGAAATCTCAGGAAATATTTTTTCACCCAAACAGGATGATACTTTCAGGTAATGATCAGTACACTAAGGCGACTTGGTTCCGCAAATTTTGTTTTTCTATGTTAAAGCGTTCGTTTCCAGTAACAGTTTGAATTTTTAGGTTTCACTCTGTTTTCTCCTATATTGATAGATGTATTTGGAACTCTAAATCCAACACGGTTTGTGCTAGCTTCTTGAAACTTGACACAATAAAGTAGTTTCACGTTCTATCTCTATGTTTTGTTTCCTCAATGTAGCCCTAAGCAGTGACTGGCGAGAAACACATTCATGGAAAGGGTTTGCCAGGCTTCCCAAAATTACGAATCTCCAGAAATCACAGCAAATATTTTTTCACCCAAACTGGATGATACTTTCAGGTAATGATCAGTACACTAAGGCGACTTGGTTCCCCAAATGTCGTTCTTCTATGTTGAAGCGTTCGTTTCCAGTAACAGTTTGAATTTTTAGGTTTCACTCTGTTTTCTCCTATATTGATAGATGTATTTGGAACTCTAAATCCAACACGGTTTGTGCTAGCTTCTTGAAACTTGACACAATAAAGTAGTTTCACGTTCTATCTCTATGTTTTGTTTCCTCAATGTAGCCCTAAGCAATGACTGGCGAGAAACACTTTCATGGAAAGGGGTTGCCAGGCTTCCCAAAATTACGAATCTCCAGAAATCTCAGCAAATATTTTTTCACCCAAACTGGATGATACTTTCAGGTAATGATCAGTACACTAAGGCGACTTGGTTCCCCAAATTTCGTTCTTCTATGTTGAAGCGTTCGTTTCCAGTAACAGTTTGAATTTTTAGGTTTCACTCTGTTTTCTCCTATATTGATAGATGTATTTGGAACTCTAAATCCAACACGGTTTGTGCTAGCTTCTTGAAACTTGACACAATAAAGTAGTTTCACGTTCTATCTCTATGTTTTGTTTACTCTTGATGTAGCCCTAAGCAGTGACTGGCGAGAAACACTTTCATGGAAAGGGGTTGCCAGGCTTCCCAAAATTACGAATCTCCAGAAATCTCAGCAATTATTTTTTCACCCAAACTGGATGATACTTTCAGGTAATGATCAGTACACTAAGGCGACTTGGTTCCCCAAATGTCATTCTTCTATGTTGAAGCGTTCGTTTCCAGTAACAGTTTGAATTTTTAGGTTTCACTCTGTTTTCTCCTTTATTGATAGATGTATTTGGAACTCTGAATCCAACACGGTTTGTGCTAGCTTCTTGAAACTTGACACAATAAAGTAGTTTCACGTTCTATCTCTATGTTTTGTTTCCTCTTGATGTAGCCCTAAGCAGTGACTGACGAGAAACACTTTCATGGAAAGGGGTTGCCAGGCTTCCCAAAATTACGAATCTCCAGAAATCTCAGGAAATATTTTTTCACCCAAACAGGATGATACTTTCAGGTAATGATCAGTACAGTAAGGCGACTTGGTTCCCCAAATTTCGTTCTTCTATGTCGAAGCGTTTTTTTCCATTAACAGTTTGAATTTTTAGGTTTCACTCTGTTTTCTCCTATATTGATAGATGCATTTGGAACTCTAAATCCAACACGGTTTGTGCTAGCTTCTTGAAACTTGACACAATAAAGTAGTTTCATGTTCTATCTCTATGTTTTGTTTCCTCTTGATGTAGCCCTAAGCAGTGACTGGCGAGAAACACTTTCATGGAAAGGGGTTGCCAGGCTTCCCAAAATTACGAATCTCCAGAAATCTCAGCAAGTATTTTTTCACCCAAACTGGATGATACTTTCAGGTAATGATCAGTACACTAAGGCGACTTGGTTCCCCAAATGTCGTTCTTCTATGTTGAAGCGTTCGTTTCCAGTAACAGTTTGAATTTTTAGGTTTCACTCTGTTTTCTCCTATATTGATAGATGTATTTGGAACTCTAAATCCAACACGGTTTGTGCTAGCTTCTTGAAACTTGACACAATAAAGTAGTTTCACGTTCTATCTCTATGTTTTGTTTCCTCTTGATGTAGCCCTAAGCAGTGACTGACGAGAAACACTTTCTTGGAAAGGGGTTGCCAGGCTTCCTAAAATTACGAATCTCCAGAAATCTCAGCAAATATTTTTTCACCCAAACTGGATGATACTTTCAGGTAATGATCAGTACACTAAGGTGACTTGGTTCCCCAAATGTCATTCTTCTATGTTGAAGCGTTCGTTTCCAGTAACAGTTTGAATTTTTAGGTTTCACTCTGTTTTCTCCTTTATTGATAGATGTATTTGGAACTCTGAATCCAACACGGTTTGTGCTAGCTTCTTGAAACTTTACACAATAAAGTAGTTTCACGTTCTATCTCTATGTTTTGTTTCCTCAATGTAGCCCTAAGCAGTGACTGACGAGAAACACTTTCATGGAAAGGGGTTGCCAGGCTTCCCAAAATTACGAATCTCCAGAAATCTCAGGAAATATTTTTCCACCCAAACAGGATGATACTTTCAGGTAATGATCAGTACACTAAGGCGACTTGGTTCCCCAAAATTCGTTTTTCTATGTTGAAGCGTTCGTTTCCAGTAACAGTTTGAATTTTTAGGTTTCACTCTGTTTTCTCCTATATTGATAGATGTATTTGGAACTCTAAATCCAACACGGTTTGTGCTAGCTTCTTGAAACTTGACACAATAAAGTAGTTTCACGTTCTATCTCTATGTTTTGTTTCCTCTTGATGTAGCCCTAAGCAGTGACTGGCGAGAAACACTTTCATGG
The DNA here is from genome assembly GCF_964194105.1 of Spermophilus citellus. Lineage (NCBI taxonomy): Eukaryota > Metazoa > Chordata > Mammalia > Rodentia > Sciuridae > Spermophilus > Spermophilus citellus. The sequence goes on along the minus strand of NC_138188.1, from coordinate 6,541,538 downwards.
AAAGGTGTGGCTTCCCAAAATTACGAATCTCCAGAAATCTCCGCAAATATTTTTTCACCCAAACTGGATGATACTTTCAGGTAATGATCAGTACACTAAGGCGACTTGGTTCCCCAAATTTCATTCTTCTATGTTGAACCGTTCGTTTCCAGTAACAGTTTGAATTTTTAGGTTTCACTCTGTTTTCTCCTTTATTGATAGATGTATTTGGAACTCTAAATCCAACACGGTTTGTGCTAGCTTCTTGAAGCTTGACACAATAAAGTAGTTGCATGTTCTATCTCTATGTTTTGTTTCCTCTTGATGTAGACCTAAGCAGTGACAGGCGAGAAACACTTTCATGGAAAGGGGTTGCCAGGCTTCCCAAAATTACGAATCCCCAGAAATCTCAACAAATATTTTTTCACCCAAACTGGATGATACTTTCAGGTAATGATCAGTACACTAAGGCGACTTGGTTCCCCAAATGTCGTTCTTCTATGTTGAAGCGTTCGTTTCCAGTAACAGTTTGAATTTTTAGGTTTCACTCTGTTTTCTCCTATATTGATAGATGTATTTGGAACTCTAAATCCAACACGGTTTGTGCTAGCTTCTTGAAACTTGACACAATAAATTAGTTTCACGTTCTATCTCTATGTTTTGTTTCCTCTTGATGTAGCCCTAAGCAGTGACAGGCGAGAAACACTTTCATGGAAAGGGGTTGCCAGGCTTCCTAAAATTACGAATCTCGAGAAATCTCAACAAATATTTTTTCATCCAAACTGGATGATACTTTCAGGTAATGATCAGTACACTAAGGCGACTTGGTTCCCCAAATGTCATTCTTCTATGTTGAAGCGTTCGTTTCCAGTAACAGTTTGAATTTTTAGGTTTCACTCTGTTTTCTCCTATATTGATAGATGTATTTGGAACTCTAAATCCAACACGGTTTTTGCTAGCTTCTTGAAACTTGACACAATAAAGTAGTTTCACGTTCTATCTCTATGTTTTGTTTCCTCTTGATGTAGCCCTAACAGTGACTGGCGAGAAACACTTTCATGGAAAGGGGTTGCCAGGCTTCCCAAATATACGAATCTCCAGAAATCTCAGGAAATATTTTTTCACCCAAACAGGATGATACTTTCAGGTAATGATCAGTACACTAAGGCGACTTGGTTCCGCAAATTTCGTTTTTCTATGTTAAAGCGTTCGTTTCCAGTAACAGTTTGAATTTTTAGGTTTCACTCTGTTTTCTCCTATATTGATAGATGTATTTGGAACTCTAAATCCAACACGGTTTGTGCTAGCTTCTTGAAACTTGACACAAGAAAGTAGTTTCACGTTCTATCTCTATGTTTTGTTTCCTCAATGTAGCCCTAAGCAGTGACTGGCGAGAAACACATTCATGGAAAGGGTTTGCCAGGCTTCCCAAAATTACGAATCTCCAGAAATCACAGCAAATATTTTTTCACCCAAACTGGATGATACTTTCAGGTAATGATCAGTACACTAAGGCGACTTGGTTCCCCAAATGTCGTTCTTCTATGTTGAAGCGTTCGTTTCCAGTAACAGTTTGAATTTTTAGGTTTCACTCTGTTTTCTCCTATATTGATAGATGTATTTGGAACTCTAAATCCAACACGGTTTGTGCTAGCTTCTTGAAACTTGACACAATAAAGTAGTTTCACGTTCTATCTCTATGTTTTGTTTCCTCTTGATGTAGCCCTAAGCAGTGACTGACGAGAAACACTTTCATGGAAAGGGGTTGCCAGGCTTCCCAAATATACGAATCTCCAGAAATCTCAGGAAATATTTTTTCACCCAAACAGGATGATACTTTCAGGTAATGATCAGTACACTAAGGCGACTTGGTTCCCCAAATTTCGTTCTTCAATGTTGAAGCGTTCTTTTCCATTAACAGTTTGAATTTTTAGGTTTCACTCTGTTTTCTCCTATATTGATAGATGTATTTGGAACTCTAAATCCAACACGGTTTGTGCTAGCTTCTTGATACTTGACACAATAAAGTAGTTTCACGTTCTATCTCTATGTTTTGTTTCCTCTTGATGTAGCCCTAAGCAGTGACTGGCGAGAAACACTTTCATGGAAAGGGGTTGCCAGGCTTCCCAAATATACGAATCTCCAGAAATCTCCGCAAATATTTTTTCACCCAAACTGGATGATACTTTCAGGTAATGATCAGTACACTAAGGCGACTTGGTTCCCCAAATGTCGTTCTTCTATGTTGAAGCGTTCGTTTCCAGTAACAGTTTGAATTTTTAGGTTTCACTCTGTTTTCTCCTATATTGATAGATGTATTTGGAACTCTAAATCCAACACGGTTTGTTCTAGCTTCTTGAAACTTGACACAATAAAGTAGTTTCACGTTCTATCTCTGTGTTTTGTTTCCTCTTGATGTAGCCCTAACAGTGACTGGCGAGAAACACTTTCATGGAAAGGGGTTGCCAGGCTTCCCAAATATACGAATCTCCAGAAATCTCAGCAAATATTTTTTCACCCAAACTGGATGATACTTTCAGGTAATGATCAGTACACTAAGGCGACTTGGTTCCCCAAATGTCGTTCTTCTATGTTGAAGTGTTCGTTTCCAGTAACAGTTTGAATTTTTAGGTTTCACTCTGTTTTCTCCTATATTGATAGATGTATTTGGAACTCTAAATCCAACACGGTTTGTGCTAGCTTCTTGAAACTTGACACAATAAAGTAGTTTCACGTTCTATCTCTATGTTTTGTTTCCTCTTGATGTAGCCCTAAGCAGTGACTGGCGAGAAACACTTTCATGGAAAGGATTGGCTTCCCAAAATTACGAATCTCCAGAAATCTCCGCAAATATTTTTTCAACCAAACTGGATGATACTTTCAGGTAATGATCAGTACACTAATGCGACTTGGTTCCCCAAATTTCATTCTTCTATGTTGAACCGTTCGTTTCCAGTAACAGTTTGAATTTTTAGGTTTCACTCTGTTTTCTCCTTTATTGATAGATGTATTTGGAACTCTAAATCCAACACGGTTTGTGCTAGCTTCTTGAAGCTTGACACAATAAAGTAGTTTCATGTTCTATCTCTATGTTTTGTTTCCTCTTGATGTAGCCCTAAGCAGTGACTGGCGAGAAACACTTTCATGGAAAGGGGTTGCCAGGCTTCCCAAAATTACGAATCTCCAGAAATCTCAGCAAATATTTTTTCACCCAAACTGGATGATACTTTCAGGTAATTATCAGTACACTAAGGCGACTTGGTTCCCCAAATTTCGTTCTTCTATGTTGAAGCGTTCGTTTCCAGTAACAGTTTGAATTTTTAGGTTTCACTCTGTTTTCTCCTATATTGATAGATGTCTTTGGAACTCTAAATCCAACACAGTTTGTGCTAGCTTCTTGAAACTTGACACAATAAAGGAGTTTCACGTTCTATCTCTATGTTTTGTTTCCTCTTGATGTAGCCCTAAGCAGTGACTGGCGAGAAACACTTTCATGGAAAGGGGTTGCCAGGCTTCCCAAAATTACGAATCTCCAGAAATCTCAGCAAATATTTTTTCACCCAAACTGGATGATACTTTCAGGTAATGATCAGTACACTAAGGCGACTTGGTTCCCCAAATGTCATTCTTCTATGTTGAAGCGTTCGTTTCCAGTAACAGTTTGAATTTTTAGGTTTCACTCTGTTTTCTCCTTTATTGATAGATGTATTTGGAACTCTGAATCCAACACGGTTTGTGCTAGCTTCTTGAAACTTGACACAATAAAGTAGTTTCACGTTCTATCTCTATGTTTTGTTTCCTCTTGATGTAGCCCTAAGCAGTGACTGACGAGAAACACTTTCATGGAAAGGAGTTGCCAGGCTTCCCAAATATACGAATCTCCAGAAATCTCAGGAAATATTTTTTCACCCAAACAGGATGATACTTTCAGGTAATGATCAGTACACTAAGGCGACTTGGTTCCCCAAATTTCGTTCTTCAATGTTGAAGCGTTTTTTTCCATTAACAGTTTGAATTTTTAGGTTTCACTCTGTTTTCTCCTATATTGATAGATGTATTTGGAACTCTAAATCCAACACGGTTTGTGCTAGCTTCTTGAAACTTGACACAATAAAGTAGTTTCACGTTCTATCTCTATGTTTTGTTTCCTCTTGATGTAGCCCTAAGCAGTGACTGGCGAGAAACACTTTCATGGAAAGGGGTTGCCAGGCTTCCCAAAATTACGAATCTCCAGAAATCTCAGCAAATATTTTTTCACCCAAACTGGATGATACTTTCAGGTAATGATCAGTACACTAAGGCGACTTGGTTCCCCAAATGTCGTTCTTCTATGTTGAAGCGTTCGTTTCCAGTAACAGTTTGAATTTTTAGGTTTCACTCTGTTTTCTCCTATATTGATAGATGTATTTGGAACTCTAAATCCAACACGGTTTGTTCTAGCTTCTTGAAACTTGACACAATAAAGTAGTTTCACGTTCTATCTCTATGTTTTGTTTCCTCTTGATGTAGCCCTAACAGTGACTGGCGAGAAACACTTTCATGGAAAGGGGTTGCCAGGCTTCCCAAATATACGAATCTCCAGAAATCTCAGCAAATATTTTTTCACCCAAACTGGATGATACTTTCAGGTAATGATCAGTACACTAAGGCAACTTGGTTCCCCAAATGTCGTTCTTCTATGTTGAAGTGTTCGTTTCCAGTAACAGTTTGAATTTTTAGGTTTCACTCTGTTTTCTCCTATATTGATAGATGTATTTGGAACTCTAAATCCAACACGGTTTGTGCTAGCTTCTTGAAACTTGACACAATAAAGTAGTTTCACGTTCTATCTCTATGTTTTGTTTCCTCTTGATGTAGCCCTAAGCAGTGACTGGCGAGAAACACTTTCATGGAAAGGATTGGCTTCCCAAAATTACGAATCTCCAGAAATCTCCGCAAATATTTTTTCACCCAAACTGGATGATACTTTCAGGTAATGATCAGTACACTAATTCGACTTGGTTCCCCAAATTTCATTCTTCTATGTTGAACCGTTCGTTTCCAGTAACAGTTTGAATTTTTAGGTTTCACTCTGTTTTCTCCTTTATTGATAGATGTATTTGGAACTCTAAATCCAACACGGTTTGTGCTAGCTTCTTGAAGCTTGACACAATAAAGTAGTTTCATGTTCTATCTCTATGTTTTGTTTCCTCTTGATGTAGCCCTAAGCAGTGACAGGCGAGAAACACTTTCATGGAAAGGGGTTGCCAGGCTTCCCAAAATTACGAATCTTTAGAAATCTCAGCAAATATTTATTCACCCAAACTGGATGATACTTTCAGGTAATGATCAGTACACTAAGGCGACTTGGTTCCCCAAATTTCGTTTTTCTATGTTAAAGCGTTCGTTTCCAGTAATAGTTTGAATTTTTAGGTTTCACTCTGTTTTCTCCTATATTGATAGATGTATTTGGAACTCTAAATCCAACACGGTTTGTGCTAGCTTCTTGAAACTTGACACAATAAAGTAGTTTCACGTTCTATCTCTATGTTTTGTTTCCTCTTGATGTAGCCCTAAGCAGTGACTGGCGAGAAACACTTTCATGGAAAGGGGTTGCCAGGCTTCCCAAAATTACGAATCTCCAGAAATCACAGCAACTATTTTTTCACCCAAACTGGATGATACTTTCAGGTAATGATCAGTACACTAAGGCGACTTGGTTCCCCAAATGTCGTTCTTCTATGTTGAAGCGTTCGTTTCCAGTAACAGTTTGAATTTTTAGGTTTCACTCTGTTTTCTCCTATATTGATAGATGTATTTGGAACTCTAAATCCAACACGGTTTGTGCTAGCTTCTTGAAACTTGACACAATAAAGTAGTTTCACGTTCTATCTCTATGTTTTGTTTCCTCAATGTAGCCCTAAGCAGTGACTGGCGAGAAACACTTTCATGGAAAGGGGTTGCCAGGCTTCCCAAAATTACGAATCTCCAGAAATCTCAGCAAATATTTTTTCACCCTAACTGGATGATACTTTCAGGTAATGATCACTACACTAAGGCGACTTGGTTCCCCAAATTTCGTTCTTCTATGTTGAAGCGTTCGTTTCCAGTAACAGTTTGAATTTTTAGGTTTCACTCTGTTTTCTCCTATATTGATAGATGTATTTGGAACTCTAAATCCAACACGGTTTGTGCTAGCTTCTTGAAACTTGATACAATAAAGTAGTTTCACGTTCTATCTCTATGTTTTGTTTCCTCTTGATGTAGCCCTAAGCAGTGACTGACGAGAAACACTTTCATGGAAAGGGTTTGCCAGGCTTCCCAAAATTACGAATCTCCAGAAATCTCAGGAAATATTTTTCCACCCAAACAGGATGATACTTTCAGGTAATGATCAGTACACTAAGGCGACTTGGTTCCCCAAAATTCGTTTTTCTATGTTGAAGCGTTCGTTTCCAGTAACAGTTTGAATTTTTAGGTTTCACTCTGTTTTCTCCTATATTGATAGATGTATTTGGAACTCTAAATCCAACACGGTTTGTGCTAGCTTCTTGAAACTTGACACAATAAAGTAGTTTCACGTTCTATCTCTATGTTTTGTTTCCTCTTGATGTAGCCCTAAGCAGTGACTGGCGAGAAACACTTTCATGGAAAGGTGTGGCTTCCCAAAATTACGAATCTCCAGAAATCTCCGCAAATATTTTTTCACCCAAACTGGATGATACTTTCAGGTAATGATCAGTACACTAAGGCGACTTGGTTCCCCAAATTTCATTCTTCTATGTTGAACCGTTCGTTTCCAGTAACAGTTTGAATTTTTAGGTTTCACTCTGTTTTCTCCTTTATTGATAGATGTATTTGGAACTCTAAATCCAACACGGTTTGTGCTAGCTTCTTGAAGCTTGACACAATAAAGTAGTTGCATGTTCTATCTCTATGTTTTGTTTCCTCTTGATGTAGCCCTAAGCAGTGACAGGCGAGAAACACTTTCATGGAAAGGGGTTGCCAGGCTTCCCAAAATTATGAATCCCCAGAAATCTCAACAAATATTTTTTCACCCAAACTGGATGATACTTTCAGGTAATGATCAGTACAGTAAGGCGACTTGGTTCCCCAAATGTCGTTCTTCTATGTTGAAGCGTTCGTTTCCAGTAACAGTTTGAATTTTTAGGTTTCACTCTGTTTTCTCCTATATTGATAGATGTATTTGGAACTCTAAAACCAACACGGTTTGTGCTAGCTTCTTGAAACTTGACACAATAAAGTAGTTTCACGTTCTATCTCTATGTTTTGTTTCCTCTTGATGTAGCCCTAAGCAGTGACAGGCGAGAAACACTTTCATGGAAAGGGGTTTCCAGGCTTCCTAAAATTACAAATCTCGAGAAATCTCAACAAATATTTTTTTCATCCAAACTGGATGATACTTTCAGGTAATGATCAGTACACTAAGGCGACTTGGTTCCTTAAATGTCGTTCTTCTATGTTGAAGCGTTCGTTTCCAGTAACAGTTTGAATTTTTAGGTTTCACTCTGTTTTCTCCTATATTGATAGATGTATTTGGAACTCTAAATCCAACACGGTTTTTGCTAGCTTCTTGAAACTTGACACAATAAAGTAGTTTCACGTTCTATCTCTATGTTTTGTTTCCTCTTGATGTAGCCCTAAGCAGTGACTGGCGAGAAACACTTTCATGGAAAGGGGTTGCCAGGCTTCCCAAATATACGAATCTCCAGAAATCTCAGGAAATATTTTTTCACCCAAACAGGATGATACTTTCAGGTAATGATCAGTACACTAAGGCGACTTGGTTCCGCAAATTTCGTTTTTCTATGTTAAAGCGTTCGTTTCCAGTAACAGTTTGAATTTTTAGGTTTCACTCTGTTTTCTCCTATATTGATAGATGTATTTGGAACTCTAAATCCAACACGGTTTGTGCTAGCTTCTTGAAACTTGACACAATAAAGTAGTTTCACGTTCTATCTCTATGTTTTGTTTCCTCAATGTAGCCCTAAGCAGTGACTGGCGAGAAACACATTCATGGAAAGGGTTTGCCAGGCTTCCCAAAATTACGAATCTCCAGAAATCACAGCAAATATTTTTTCACCCAAACTGGATGATACTTTCAGGTAATGATCAGTACACTAAGGCGACTTGGTTCCCCAAATGTCGTTCTTCTATGTTGAAGCGTTCGTTTCCAGTAACAGTTTGAATTTTTAGGTTTCACTCTGTTTTCTCCTATATTGATAGATGTATTTGGAACTCTAAATCCAACACGGTTTGTGCTAGCTTCTTGAAACTTGACACAATAAAGTAGTTTCACGTTCTATCTCTATGTTTTGTTTCCTCAATGTAGCCCTAAGCAATGACTGGCGAGAAACACTTTCATGGAAAGGGGTTGCCAGGCTTCCCAAAATTACGAATCTCCAGAAATCTCAGCAAATATTTTTTCACCCAAACTGGATGATACTTTCAGGTAATGATCAGTACACTAAGGCGACTTGGTTCCCCAAATTTCGTTCTTCTATGTTGAAGCGTTCGTTTCCAGTAACAGTTTGAATTTTTAGGTTTCACTCTGTTTTCTCCTATATTGATAGATGTATTTGGAACTCTAAATCCAACACGGTTTGTGCTAGCTTCTTGAAACTTGACACAATAAAGTAGTTTCACGTTCTATCTCTATGTTTTGTTTACTCTTGATGTAGCCCTAAGCAGTGACTGGCGAGAAACACTTTCATGGAAAGGGGTTGCCAGGCTTCCCAAAATTACGAATCTCCAGAAATCTCAGCAATTATTTTTTCACCCAAACTGGATGATACTTTCAGGTAATGATCAGTACACTAAGGCGACTTGGTTCCCCAAATGTCATTCTTCTATGTTGAAGCGTTCGTTTCCAGTAACAGTTTGAATTTTTAGGTTTCACTCTGTTTTCTCCTTTATTGATAGATGTATTTGGAACTCTGAATCCAACACGGTTTGTGCTAGCTTCTTGAAACTTGACACAATAAAGTAGTTTCACGTTCTATCTCTATGTTTTGTTTCCTCTTGATGTAGCCCTAAGCAGTGACTGACGAGAAACACTTTCATGGAAAGGGGTTGCCAGGCTTCCCAAAATTACGAATCTCCAGAAATCTCAGGAAATATTTTTTCACCCAAACAGGATGATACTTTCAGGTAATGATCAGTACAGTAAGGCGACTTGGTTCCCCAAATTTCGTTCTTCTATGTCGAAGCGTTTTTTTCCATTAACAGTTTGAATTTTTAGGTTTCACTCTGTTTTCTCCTATATTGATAGATGTATTTGGAACTCTAAATCCAACACGGTTTGTGCTAGCTTCTTGAAACTTGACACAATAAAGTAGTTTCATGTTCTATCTCTATGTTTTGTTTCCTCTTGATGTAGCCCTAAGCAGTGACTGGCGAGAAACACTTTCATGGAAAGGGGTTGCCAGGCTTCCCAAAATTACGAATCTCCAGAAATCTCAGCAAATATTTTTTCACCCAAACTGGATGATACTTTCAGGTAATGATCAGTACACTAAGGCGACTTGGTTCCCCAAATGTCGTTCTTCTATGTTGAAGCGTTCGTTTCCAGTAACAGTTTGAATTTTTAGGTTTCACTCTGTTTTCTCCTATATTGATAGATGTATTTGGAACTCTAAATCCAACACGGTTTGTGCTAGCTTCTTGAAACTTGACACAATAAAGTAGTTTCACGTTCTATCACTATGTTTTGTTTCCTCTTGATGTAGCCCTAAGCAGTGACTGACGAGAAACACTTTCTTGGAAAGGGGTTGCCAGGCTTCCTAAAATTACGAATCTCCAGAAATCTCAGCAAATATTTTTTCACCCAAACTGGATGATACTTTCAGGTAATGATCAGTACACTAAGGTGACTTGGTTCCCCAAATGTCATTCTTCTATGTTGAAGCGTTCGTTTCCAGTAACAGTTTGAATTTTTAGGTTTCACTCTGTTTTCTCCTTTATTGATAGATGTATTTGGAACTCTGAATCCAACACGGTTTGTGCTAGCTTCTTGAAACTTTACACAATAAAGTAGTTTCACGTTCTATCTCTATGTTTTGTTTCCTCAATGTAGCCCTAAGCAGTGACTGACGAGAAACACTTTCATGGAAAGGGGTTGCCAGGCTTCCCAAAATTACGAATCTCCAGAAATCTCAGGAAATATTTTTCCACCCAAACAGGATGATACTTTCAGGTAATGATCAGTACACTAAGGCGACTTGGTTCCCCAAAATTCGTTTTTCTATGTTGAAGCGTTCGTTTCCAGTAACAGTTTGAATTTTTAGGTTTCACTCTGTTTTCTCCTATATTGATAGATGTATTTGGAACTCTAAATCCAACACGGTTTGTGCTAGCTTCTTGAAACTTGACACAATAAAGTAGTTTCACGTTCTATCTCTATGTTTTGTTTCCTCTTGATGTAGCCCTAAGCAGTGACTGGCGAGAAACACTTTCATGGAAAGGTGTGGCTTCCCAAAATTACGAATCTCCAGAAATCTCCGCAAATATTTTTTCACCCAAACTGGATGATACTTTCAGGTAATGATCAGTACACTAAGGCGACTTGGTTCCCCAAATTTCATTCTTCTATGTTGAACCGTTCGTTTCCAGTAACAGTTTGAATTTTTAGGTTTCACTCTGTTTTCTCCTTTATTGATAGATGTATTTGGAACTCTAAATCCAACACGGTTTGTGCTAGCTTCTTGAAGCTTGACACAATAAAGTAGTTGCATGTTCTATCTCTATGTTTTGTTTCCTCTTGATGTAGACCTAAGCAGTGACAGGCGAGAAACACTTTCATGGAAAGGGGTTGCCAGGCTTCCCAAAATTACGAATCCCCAGAAATCTCAACAAATATTTTTTCACCCAAACTGGATGATACTTTCAGGTAATGATCAGTACACTAAGGCGACTTGGTTCCCCAAATGTCGTTCTTCTATGTTGAAGCGTTCGTTTCCAGTAACAGTTTGAATTTTTAGGTTTCACTCTGTTTTCTCCTATATTGATAGATGTATTTGGAACTCTAAATCCAACACGGTTTGTGCTAGCTTCTTGAAACTTGACACAATAAAGTAGTTTCACGTTCTATCTCTATGTTTTGTTTCCTCTTGATGTAGCCCTAAGCAGTGACAGGCGAGAAACACTTTCATGGAAAGGGGTTGCCAGGCTTCCTAAAATTACGAATCTCGAGAAATCTCAACAAATATTTTTTCATCCAAACTGGATGATACTTTCAGGTAATGATCAGTACACTAAGGCGACTTGGTTCCCCAAATGTCATTCTTCTATGTTGAAGCGTTCGTTTCCAGTAACAGTTTGAATTTTTAGGTTTCACTCTGTTTTCTCCTATATTGATAGATGTATTTGGAACTCTAAATCCAACACGGTTTTTGCTAGCTTCTTGAAACTTGACACAATAAAGTAGTTTCACGTTCTATCTCTATGTTTTGTTTCCTCTTGATGTAGCCCTAACAGTGACTGGCGAGAAACACTTTCATGGAAAGGGGTTGCCAGGCTTCCCAAATATACGAATCTCCAGAAATCTCAGGAAATATTTTTTCACCCAAACAGGATGATACTTTCAGGTAATGATCAGTACACTAAGGCGACTTGGTTCCGCAAATTTCGTTTTTCTATGTTAAAGCGTTCGTTTCCAGTAACAGTTTGAATTTTTAGGTTTCACTCTGTTTTCTCCTATATTGATAGATGTATTTGGAACTCTAAATCCAACACGGTTTGTGCTAGCTTCTTGAAACTTGACACAAGAAAGTAGTTTCACGTTCTATCTCTATGTTTTGTTTCCTCAATGTAGCCCTAAGCAGTGACTGGCGAGAAACACATTCATGGAAAGGGTTTGCCAGGCTTCCCAAAATTACGAATCTCCAGAAATCACAGCAAATATTTTTTCACCCAAACTGGATGATACTTTCAGGTAATGATCAGTACACTAAGGCGACTTGGTTCCCCAAATGTCGTTCTTCTATGTTGAAGCGTTCGTTTCCAGTAACAGTTTGAATTTTTAGGTTTCACTCTGTTTTCTCCTATATTGATAGATGTATTTGGAACTCTAAATCCAACACGGTTTGTGCTAGCTTCTTGAAACTTGACACAATAAAGTAGTTTCACGTTCTATCTCTATGTTTTGTTTCCTCAATGTAGCCCTAAGCAATGACTGGCGAGAAACACTTTCATGGAAAGGGGTTGCCAGGCTTCCCAAAATTACGAATCTCCAGAAATCTCAGCAAATATTTTTTCACCCAAACTGGATGATACTTTCAGGTAATGATCAGTACACTAAGGCGACTTGGTTCCCCAAATGTCATTCTTCTATGTTGAAGCGTTCGTTTCCAGTAACAGTTTGAATTTTTAGGTTTCACTCTGTTTTCTCCTTTATTGATAGATGTATTTGGAACTCTGAATCCAACACGGTTTGTGCTAGCTTCTTGAAACTTTACACAATAAAGTAGTTTCACGTTCTATCTCTATGTTTTGTTTCCTCTTGATGTAGCCCTAAGCAGTGACTGACGAGAAACACTTTCATGGAAAGGGGTTGCCAGGCTTCCCAAATATACGAATCTCCAGAAATCTCAGGAAATATTTTTTCACCCAAACAGGATGATACTTTCAGGTAATGATCAGTACACTAAGGCGACTTGGTTCCCCAAATTTCGTTCTTCAATGTTGAAGCGTTCTTTTCCATTAACAGTTTGAATTTTTAGGTTTCACTCTGTTTTCTCCTATATTGATAGATGTATTTGGAACTCTAAATCCAACACGGTTTGTGCTAGCTTCTTGATACTTGACACAATAAAGTAGTTTCACGTTCTATCTCTATGTTTTGTTTCCTCTTGATGTAGCCCTAAGCAGTGACTGGCGAGAAACACTTTCATGGAAAGGGGTTGCCAGGCTTCCCAAATATACGAATCTCCAGAAATCTCCGCAAATATTTTTTCACCCAAACTGGATGATACTTTCAGGTAATGATCAGTACACTAAGGCGACTTGGTTCCCCAAATGTCGTTCTTCTATGTTGAAGCGTTCGTTTCCAGTAACAGTTTGAATTTTTAGGTTTCACTCTGTTTTCTCCTATATTGATAGATGTATTTGGAACTCTAAATCCAACACGGTTTGTTCTAGCTTCTTGAAACTTGACACAATAAAGTAGTTTCACGTTCTATCTCTGTGTTTTGTTTCCTCTTGATGTAGCCCTAACAGTGACTGGCGAGAAACACTTTCATGGAAAGGGGTTGCCAGGCTTCCCAAATATACGAATCTCCAGAAATCTCAGCAAATATTTTTTCACCCAAACTGGATGATACTTTCAGGTAATGATCAGTACACTAAGGCGACTTGGTTCCCCAAATGTCGTTCTTCTATGTTGAAGTGTTCGTTTCCAGTAACAGTTTGAATTTTTAGGTTTCACTCTGTTTTCTCCTATATTGATAGATGTATTTGGAACTCTAAATCCAACACGGTTTGTGCTAGCTTCTTGAAACTTGACACAATAAAGTAGTTTCACGTTCTATCTCTATGTTTTGTTTCCTCTTGATGTAGCCCTAAGCAGTGACTGGCGAGAAACACTTTCATGGAAAGGATTGGCTTCCCAAAATTACGAATCTCCAGAAATCTCCGCAAATATTTTTTCACCCAAACTGGATGATACTTTCAGGTAATGATCAGTACACTAAGGCGACTTGGTTCCCCAAATGTCGTTCTTCTATGTTGAAGAGTTCGTTTCCAGTAACAGTTTGAATTTTTAGGTTTCACTCTGTTTTCTCCTATATAGATAGATGTATTTGGAACTCTAAATCCAACACGGTTTGTGCTAGCTTCTTGAAACTTGACACAATAAAGTAGTTTCACGTTCTATCTCTATGTTTTGTTTCCTCTTGATGTAGCCCTAAGCAGTGACAGGCGAGAAACACTTTCATGGAAAGGGGTTGCCAGGCTTCCTAAAATTACGAATCTCCAGAAATCTCAACAAATATTTTTTCACCCAAACTGGATGATACTTTCAGGTAATGATCAGTACACTAAGGCGACTTGGTTCCTTAAATGTCGTTCTTCTATGTTGAAGCGTTCGTTTCCAGTAACAGTTTGAATTTTTAGGTTTCACTCTGTTTTCTCCTATATTGATAGATGTATTTGGAACTCTAAATCCAACACGGTTTGTGCTAGCTTCTTGAAACTTGACACAATAAAGTAGTTTCACGTTCTATCTCTATGTTTTGTTTCCTCTTGATGTAGCCCTAACAGTGACTGGCGAGAAACACTTTCATGGAAAGGGGTTGCCAGGCTTCCCAAATATACGAATCTCCAGAAATCTCAGGAAATATTTTTTCACCCAAACAGGATGATACTTTCAGGTAATGATCAGTACACTAAGGCGACTTGGTTCCCCAAATTTCGTTTTTCTATGTTAAAGCGTTCGTTTCCAGTAACAGTTTGAATTTTTAGGTTTCACTCTGTTTTCTCCTATATTGATAGATGTATTTGGAACTCTAAATCCAACACGGTTTGTGCTAGCTTCTTGAAACTTGACACAATAAAGTAGTTTCACGTTCTATCTCTATGTTTTGTTTCCTCTTGATGTAGCCCTAAGCAGTGACTGGCGAGAAACACTTTCATGGAAAGGGGTTGCCAGGCTTCCCAAAATTACGAATCTCCAGAAATCTCAGCAATTATTTTTTCACCCAAACTGGATGATACTTTCAGGTAATGATCAGTACACTAAGGCGACTTGGTTCCCCAAATGTCATTCTTCTATGTTGAAGCGTTCGTTTCCAGTAACAGTTTGAATTTTTAGGTTTCACTTTGTTTTCTCCTTTATTGATAGATGTATTTGGAACTCTGAATCCAACACGGTTTGTGCTAGCTTCTTGAAACTTGACACAATAAAGTAGTTTCACGTTCTATCTCTATGTTTTGTTTCCTCTTGATGTAGCCCTAAGCAGTGACTGGCGAGAAACACTTTCATGGAAATGGGTGGCTTCCCAAAATTACGAATCTCCAGAAATCTCAGCAAATATTTTTTCACCCAAACTGGATGATACTTTCAGGTAATGATCAGTTCACTAAGGCGACTTGGTTCCCCAAATGTCGTTCTTCATTGTTGAAGCATTCGTTTCCAGTAACAGTTTGAATTTTTAGGTTTCACTCTGTTTTCTCCTATATTGATAGATGTATTTGGAACTCTAAATCCAACACGGTTTGTGCTAGCTTCTTGAAACTTGACACAATAAAGTAGTTTCACGTTCTATCTCTATGTTTTGTTTCCTCTTGATGTAGCCCTAAGCAGTGACTGACGAGAAACACTTTCATGGAAAGGGGTTGCCAGGCTTCCTAAAATTACGAATCTCCAGAAATCTCAACAAATATTTTTTCACCCAAACTGGATGATACTTTCAGGTAATGATCAGTACACTAAGGCGACTTGGTTCCTTAAATGTCGTTCTTCTATGTTGAAGCGTTCGTTTCCAGTAACAGTTTGAATTTTTAGGTTTCACTCTGTTTTCTCCTATATTGATAGATGTATTTGGAAGTCTAAATCCAACACGGTTTGTGCTAGCTTCTTGAAACTTGACAAAATAAAGTAGTTTCATGTTCTATCTCTATGTTTTGTTTCCTCTTGATGTAGACCTAACAGTGACTGGCGAGAAACACTTTCATGGAAAGGGGTTGCCAGGCTTCCCAAATATACGAATCTCCAGAAATCTCAGCAAATATTTTTTCACCCAAACTGGATGATACTTTCAGGTAATGATCAGTACACTAAGGCTACTTGGTTCCCCAAATTTCGTTTTTCTATGTTGAAGCGTTCGTTTCCAGTAACAGTTTGAATTTTTAGGTTTCACTCTGTTTTCTCCTATATTGATAGATGTATTTGGAACTCTAAATCCAACACGGTTTGTGCTAGCTTCTTGAAACTTGACACAATAAAGTAGTTTCACGTTCTATCTCTATGTTTTGTTTCCTCTTGATGTAGCCCTAAGCAGTGACTGGCGAGAAACACTTTCATGGAAAGGGGTTGCCAGGCTTCCCAAAATTACGAATCTCCAGAAATCTCAGCAATTATTTTTTCACCCAAACTGGATGATACTTTCAGGTAATGATCAGTACACTAAGGCGACTTGGTTCCCCAAATGTCATTCTTCTATGTTGAAGCGTTCGTTTCCAGTAACACTTTGAATTTTTAGGTTTCACTCTGTTTTCTCCTTTATTGATAGATGTATTTGGAACTCTGAATCCAACACGGTTTGTGCTAGCTTCTTGAAACTTTACACAATAAAGTAGTTTCACGTTCTATCTCTATGTTTTGTTTCCTCTTGATGTAGCCCTAAGCAGTGACTGACGAGAAACACTTTCATGGAAAGGGGTTGCTAGGCTTCCCAAAATTACGAATCTCCAGAAATCTCAGGAAATATTTTTTCACCCAAACAGGATGATACTTTCAGGTAATGATCAGTACACTAAGGTTACTTGGTTCCCCAAATTTCGTTCTTCAATGTTGAAGCGTTTTTTTCCATTAACAGTTTGAATTTTTAGGTTTCACTCTGTTTTCTCCTATATTGATAGATGTATTTGGAACTCAAAATCCAACACGGTTTGTGCTAGCTTCTTGAAACTTGACACAATAAAGTAGTTTCACGTTCTATCTCTATGTTTTGTTTCCTCTTGATGTAGCCCTAAGCAGTGACTGGCGAGAAACACTTTCATGGAAAGGGGTTGCCAGGCTTCCCAAAATTACGAATCTCCAGAAATCTCAGCAAATATTTTTTCACCCAAACTGGATGATACTTTCAGGTAATGATCAGTACACTAAGGCGACTTGGTTCCCCAAATGTCGTTCTTCTATGTTGAAGCGTTCGTTTCCAGTAACAGTTTGAATTTTTAGGTTTCACTCTGTTTTCTCCTATATTGATAGATGTATTTGGAACTCTAAATCCAACACGGTTTGTGCTAGCTTCTTGAAACTTGACACAATAAAGTAGTTTCAAGTTCTATCTCTATGTTTTGTTTCCTCTTGATGTAGCCCTAACAGTGACTGGCGAGAAACACTTTCATGGAAAGGGGTTGCCAGGCTTCCCAAATATACGAATCTCCAGAAATCTCAGCAAATATTTTTTCACCCAAACTGGATGATACTTTCAGGTAATGATCAGTACACTAAGGCGACTTGGTTCCCCAAAGGTCGTTCTTCTATGTTGAAGTGTTCGTTTCCAGTAACAGTTTGAATTTTTAGGTTTCACTCTGTTTTCTCCTATATTGATAGATGTATTTGGAACTCTAAATCCAACACGGTTTGTGCTAGCTTCTTGAAACTTGACACAATAAAGTAGTTTCACGTTCTATCTCTATGTTTTGTTTCCTCTTGATGTAGCCCTAAGCAGTGACTGGCGAGAAACACTTTCATGGAAAGGATTGGCTTCCCAAAATTACGAATCTCCAGAAATCTCCGCAAATATTTTTTCACCCAAACTGGATGATACTTTCAGGTAATGATCAGTCCACTAATGCGACTTGGTTCCCCAAATTTCATTCTTCTATGTTGAACCGTTCGTTTCCAGTAACAGTTTGAATTTTTAGGTTTCACTCTGTTTTCTCCTTTATTGATAGATGTATTTGGAACTCTAAATCCAACACGGTTTGTGCTAGCTTCTTGAAGCTTGACACAATAAAGTAGTTTCATGTTCTATCTCTATGTTTTGTTTCCTCTTGATGTAGCCCTAAGCAGTGACTGGCGAGAAACACTTTCATGGAAAGGGGTTGCCAGGCTTCCCAAAATTACGAATCTCCAGAAATCTCAGCAAATATTTTTTCACCCAAACTGGATGATACTTTCAGGTAATGATCAGTACACTAAGGCGACTTGGTTCCCCAAATTTCGTTCTTCTATGTTGAAGCGTTCGTTTCCAGTAACAGTTTGAATTTTTAGGTTTCACTCTGTTTTCTCCTATATTGATAGATGTATTTGGAACTCTAAATCCAACACAGTTTGTGCTAGCTTCTTGAAACTTGACACAATAAAGGAGTTTCACGTTCTATCTCTATGTTTTGTTTCCTCTTGATGTAGCCCTAAGCAGTGACTGGCGAGAAACACTTTCATGGAAAGGGGTTGCCAGGCTTCCCAAAATTACGAATCTCCAGAAATCTCAGCAAATATTTTTTCACCCAAACTGGATGATACTTTCAGGTAATGATCAGTACACTAAGGCGACTTGGTTCCCCAAATGTCATTCTTCTATGTTGAGGCGTTCGTTTCCAGTAACAGTTTGAATTTTTAGGTTTCACTCTGTTTTCTCCTTTATTGATAGATGTATTTGGAACTCTGAATCCAACACGGTTTGTGCTAGCTTCTTGAAACTTTACACAATAAAGTAGTTTCACGTTCTATCTCTATGTTTTGTTTCCTCTTGATGTAGCCCTAAGCAGTGACTGACGAGAAACACTTTCATGGAAAGGAGTTGCCAGGCTTCCCAAATATACGAATCTCCAGAAATCTCAGGAAATATTTTTTCACCCAAACAGGATGATACTTTCAGGTAATGATCAGTACACTAAGGCGACTTGGTTCCCCAAATTTCGTTCTTCAATGTTGAAGCGTTTTTTCCATTAACAGTTTGAATTTTTAGGTTTCACTCTGTTTTCTCCTATATTGATAGATGTATTTGGAACTCTAAATCCAACACGGTTTGTGCTAGCTTCTTGAAACTTGACACAATAAAGTAGTTTCACGTTCTATCTCTATGTTTTGTTTCCTCTTGATGTAGCCCTAAGCAGTGACTGGCGAGAAACACTTTCATGGAAAGGGGTTGCCAGGCTTCCCAAAATTACGAATCTCCAGAAATCTCAGCAAATATTTTTTCACCCAAACTGGATGATACTTTCAGGTAATGATCAGTACACTAAGGCGACTTGGTTCCCCAAATGTCGTTCTTCTATGTTGAAGCGTTCGTTTCCAGTAACAGTTTGAATTTTTAGGTTTCACTCTGTTTTCTCCTATATTGATAGATGTATTTGGAACTCTAAATCCAACACGGTTTGTTCTAGCTTCTTGAAACTTGACACAATAAAGTAGTTTCACGTTCTATCTCTATGTTTTGTTTCCTCTTGATGTAGCCCTAACAGTGACTGGCGAGAAACACTTTCATGGAAAGGGGTTGCCAGGCTTCCCAAATATACGAATCTCCAGAAATCTCAGCAAATATTTTTTCACCCAAACTGGATGATACTTTCAGGTAATGATCAGTACACTAAGGCAACTTGGTTCCCCAAATGTCGTTCTTCTATGTTGAAGTGTTCGTTTCCAGTAACAGTTTGAATTTTTAGGTTTCACTCTGTTTTCTCCTATATTGATAGATGTATTTGGAACTCTAAATCCAACACGGTTTGTGCTAGCTTCTTGAAACTTGACACAATAAAGTAGTTTCACGTTCTATCTCTATGTTTTGTTTCCTCTTGATGTAGCCCTAAGCAGTGACTGGCGAGAAACACTTTCATGGAAAGGATTGGCTTCCCAAAATTACGAATCTCCAGAAATCTCCGCAAATATTTTTTCACCCAAACTGGATGATACTTTCAGGTAATGATCAGTACACTAATTCGACTTGGTTCCCCAAATTTCATTCTTCTATGTTGAACCGTTCGTTTCCAGTAACAGTTTGAATTTTTAGGTTTCACTCTGTTTTCTCCTTTATTGATAGATGTATTTGGAACTCTAAATCCAACACGGTTTGTGCTAGCTTCTTGAAGCTTGACACAATAAAGTAGTTTCATGTTCTATCTCTATGTTTTGTTTCCTCTTGATGTAGCCCTAAGCAGTGACAGGCGAGAAACACTTTCATGGAAAGGGGTTGCCAGGCTTCCCAAAATTACGAATCTCCAGAAATCTCAGCAAATATTTTTTCACCCAAACTGGATGATACTTTCAGGTAATGATCAGTACACTAAGGCGACTTGGTTCCCCAAATTTCGTTCTTCTATGTTGAAGCGTTCGTTTCCAGTAACAGTTTGAATTTTTAGGTTTCACTCTGTTTTCTCCTATATTGATAGATGTATTTGGAACTCTAAATCCAACACGGTTTGCGCTAGCTTCTTGAAACTTGACACAATAAAGTAGTTTCACGTTCTATCTCTATGTTTTTTTTCCTATTGATGTAGCCCTAAGCAGTGACTGGCGAGAAACACTTTCAGGGAAAGGAGTTGCCAGGCTTCCCAAAATTACGAATCTCCAGAAATCTCAACAAATATTTTTTCACCCAAACTGGATGATACTTTCAGGTAATGATCAGTACACTAAGGCGACTTGGTTCCCCAAATGTCGTTCTTCTATGTTGAAGCGTTCGTTTCCAGTAACAGTTTGAATTTTTAGGTTTCACTCTGTTTTCTCCTATATTGATAGATGTATTTGGAACTCTAAATCCAACACGGTTTGTGCTAGCTTCTTGAAACTTGACACAATAAAGTAGTTTCACGTTCTATCTCTATGTTTTGTTTCCTCTTGATGTAGCCCTAAGCAGTGACAGGCGAGAAACACTTTCATGGAAAGGGGTTGCCAGGCTTCCTAAAATTACGAATCTCCAGAAATCTCAACAAATATTTTTTCACCCAAACTGGATGATACTTTCAGGTAATGATCAGTACACTAAGGCGACTTGGTTCCTTAAATGTCGTTCTTCTATGTTGAAGCGTTCGTTTCCAGTAACAGTTTGAATTTTTAGGTTTCACTCTGTTTTCTCCTATATTGATAGATGTATTTGGAACTCTAAATCCAACACGGTTTGTGCTAGCTTCTTGAAACTTGACACAATAAAGTAGTTTCACGTTCTATCTCTATGTTTTGTTTCCTCTTGATGTAGCCCTAACAGTGACTGGCGAGAAACACTTTCATGGAAAGGGGTTGCCAGGCTTCCCAAATATACGAATCTCCAGAAATCTCAGGAAATATTTTTTCACCCAAACAGGATGATACTTTCAGGTAATGATCAGTACACTAAGGCGACTTGGTTCCCCAAATTTCGTTTTTCTATGTTAAAGCGTTCGTTTCCAGTAACAGTTTGAATTTTTAGGTTTCACTCTGTTTTCTCCTATATTGATAGATGTATTTGGAACTCTAAATCCAACACGGTTTGTGCTAGCTTCTTGAAACTTGACACAATAAAGTAGTTTCACGTTCTATCTCTATGTTTTGTTTCCTCTTGATGTAGCCCTAAGCAGTGACTGGCGAGAAACACTTTCATGGAAAGGGGTTGCCAGGCTTCCCAAAATTACGAATCTCCAGAAATCTCAGCAATTATTTTTTCACCCAAACTGGATGATACTTTCAGGTAATGATCAGTACACTAAGGCGACTTGGTTCCCCAAATGTCATTCTTCTATGTTGAAGCGTTCCTTTCCAGTAACAGTTTGAATTTTTAGGTTTCACTTTGTTTTCTCCTTTATTGATAGATGTATTTGGAACTCTGAATCCAACACGGTTTGTGCTAGCTTCTTGAAACTTGACACAATAAAGTAGTTTCACGTTCTATCTCTATGTTTTGTTTCCTCTTGATGTAGCCCTAAGCAGTGACTGGCGAGAAACACTTTCATGGAAATGGGTGGCTTCCCAAAATTACGAATCTCCAGAAATCTCAGCAAATATTTTTTCACCCAAACTGGATGATACTTTCAGGTAATGATCAGTTCACTAAGGCGACTTGGTTCCCCAAATGTCGTTCTTCTATGTTGAAGCATTCGTTTCCAGTAACAGTTTGAATTTTTAGGTTTCACTCTGTTTTCTCCTATATTGATAGATGTATTTGGAACTCTAAATCCAACACGGTTTGTGCTAGCTTCTTGAAACTTGACACAATAAAGTAGTTTCACGTTCTATCTCTATGTTTTGTTTCCTCTTAATGTAGCTCTAAGCAGTGACTGACGAGAAACACTTTCATGGAAAGGGGTTGCCAGGCTTCCTAAAATTACGAATCTCCAGAAATCTCAACAAATATTTTTTCACCCAAACTGGATGATACTTTCAGGTAATGATCAGTACACTAAGGCGACTTGGTTCCTTAAATGTCGTTCTTCTATGTTGAAGCGTTCGTTTCCAGTAACAGTTTGAATTTTTAGGTTTCACTCTGTTTTCTCCTATATTGATAGATGTATTTGGAAGTCTAAATCCAACACGGTTTGTGCTAGCTTCTTGAAACTTGACAAAATAAAGTAGTTTCACGTTCTATCTCTATGTTTTGTTTCCTCTTGATGTAGCCCTAACAGTGACTGGCGAGAAACACTTTCATGGAAAGGGGTTGCCAGGCTTCCCAAATATACGAATCTCCAGAAATCTCAGCAAATATTTTTTCACCCAAACTGGATGATACTTTCAGGTAATGATCAGTACACTAAGGCGACTTGGTTCCCCAAATTTCGTTTTTCTATGTTGAAGCGTTCGTTTCCAGTAACAGTTTGAATTTTTAGGTTTCACTCTGTTTTCTCCTATATTGATAGATGTATTTGGAACTCTAAATCCAACACGGTTTGTGCTAGCTTCTTGAAACTTGACACAATAAAGTAGTTTCACGTTCTATCTCTATGTTTTGTTTCCTCTTGATGTAGCCCTAAGCAGTGACTGGCGAGAAACACTTTCATGGAAAGGATTGGCTTCCCAAAATTACGAATCTCCAGAAATCTCCGCAAATATTTTTTCACCCAAACTGGATGATACTTTCAGGTAATGATCAGTACACTAATTCGACTTGGTTCCCCAAATTTCATTCTTCTATGTTGAACCGTTCGTTTCCAGTAACAGTTTGAATTTTTAGGTTTCACTCTGTTTTCTCCTTTATTGATAGATGTATTTGGAACTCTAAATCCAACACGGTTTGTGCTAGCTTCTTGAAGCTTGACACAATAAAGTAGTTTCATGTTCTATCTCTATGTTTTGTTTCCTCTTGATGTAGCCCTAAGCAGTGACAGGCGAGAAACACTTTCATGGAAAGGGGTTGCCAGGCTTCCCAAAATTACGAATCTCCAGAAATCTCAGCAAATATTTTTTCACCCAAACTGGATGATACTTTCAGGTAATGATCAGTACACTAAGGCGACTTGGTTCCCCAAATTTCGTTCTTCTATGTTGAAGCGTTCGTTTCCAGTAACAGTTTGAATTTTTAGGTTTCACTCTGTTTTCTCCTATATTGATAGATGTATTTGGAACTCTAAATCCAACACGGTTTGCGCTAGCTTCTTGAAACTTGACACAATAAAGTAGTTTCACGTTCTATCTCTATGTTTTTTTTCCTATTGATGTAGCCCTAAGCAGTGACTGGCGAGAAACACTTTCAGGGAAAGGAGTTGCCAGGCTTCCCAAAATTACGAATCTCCAGAAATCTCAACAAATATTTTTTCACCCAAACTGGATGATACTTTCAGGTAATGATCAGTACACTAAGGCGACTTGGTTCCCCAAATGTCGTTCTTCTATGTTGAAGCGTTCGTTTCCAGTAACAGTTTGAATTTTTAGGTTTCACTCTGTTTTCTCCTATATTGATAGATGTATTTGGAACTCTAAATCCAACACGGTTTGTGCTAGCTTCTTGAAACTTGACACAATAAAGTAGTTTCACGTTCTATCTCTATGTTTTGTTTCCTCTTGATGTAGCCCTAAGCAGTGACAGGCGAGAAACACTTTCATGGAAAGGGGTTGCCAGGCTTCCTAAAATTACGAATCTCCAGAAATCTCAACAAATATTTTTTCACCCAAACTGGATGATACTTTCAGGTAATGATCAGTACACTAAGGCGACTTGGTTCCTTAAATGTCGTTCTTCTATGTTGAAGCGTTCGTTTCCAGTAACAGTTTGAATTTTTAGGTTTCACTCTGTTTTCTCCTATATTGATAGATGTATTTGGAACTCTAAATCCAACACGGTTTGTGCTAGCTTCTTGAAACTTGACACAATAAAGTAGTTTCACGTTCTATCTCTATGTTTTGTTTCCTCTTGATGTAGCCCTAACAGTGACTGGCGAGAAACACTTTCATGGAAAGGGGTTGCCAGGCTTCCCAAATATACGAATCTCCAGAAATCTCAGGAAATATTTTTTCACCCAAACAGGATGATACTTTCAGGTAATGATCAGTACACTAAGGCGACTTGGTTCCCCAAATTTCGTTTTTCTATGTTAAAGCGTTCGTTTCCAGTAACAGTTTGAATTTTTAGGTTTCACTCTGTTTTCTCCTATATTGATAGATGTATTTGGAACTCTAAATCCAACACGGTTTGTGCTAGCTTCTTGAAACTTGACACAATAAAGTAGTTTCACGTTCTATCTCTATGTTTTGTTTCCTCTTGATGTAGCCCTAAGCAGTGACTGGCGAGAAACACTTTCATGGAAAGGGGTTGCCAGGCTTCCCAAAATTACGAATCTCCAGAAATCTCAGCAATTATTTTTTCACCCAAACTGGATGATACTTTCAGGTAATGATCAGTACACTAAGGCGACTTGGTTCCCCAAATGTCATTCTTCTATGTTGAAGCGTTCCTTTCCAGTAACAGTTTGAATTTTTAGGTTTCACTTTGTTTTCTCCTTTATTGATAGATGTATTTGGAACTCTGAATCCAACACGGTTTGTGCTAGCTTCTTGAAACTTGACACAATAAAGTAGTTTCACGTTCTATCTCTATGTTTTGTTTCCTCTTGATGTAGCCCTAAGCAGTGACTGGCGAGAAACACTTTCATGGAAATGGGTGGATTCCCAAAATTACGAATCTCCAGAAATCTCAGCAAATATTTTTTCACCCAAACTGGATGATACTTTCAGGTAATGATCAGTTCACTAAGGCGACTTGGTTCCCCAAATGTCGTTCTTCTATGTTGAAGCATTCGTTTCCAGTAACAGTTTGAATTTTTAGGTTTCACTCTGTTTTCTCCTATATTGATAGATGTATTTGGAACTCTAAATCCAACACGGTTTGTGCTAGCTTCTTGAAACTTGACACAATAAAGTAGTTTCACGTTCTATCTCTATGTTTTGTTTCCTCTTAATGTAGCTCTAAGCAGTGACTGACGAGAAACACTTTCATGGAAAGGGGTTGCCAGGCTTCCTAAAATTACGAATCTCCAGAAATCTCAACAAATATTTTTTCACCCAAACTGGATGATACTTTCAGGTAATGATCAGTACACTAAGGCGACTTGGTTCCTTAAATGTCGTTCTTCTATGTTGAAGCGTTCGTTTCCAGTAACAGTTTGAATTTTTAGGTTTCACTCTGTTTTCTCCTATATTGATAGATGTATTTGGAAGTCTAAATCCAACACGGTTTGTGCTAGCTTCTTGAAACTTGACAAAATAAAGTAGTTTCACGTTCTATCTCTATGTTTTGTTTCCTCTTGATGTAGCCCTAACAGTGACTGGCGAGAAACACTTTCATGGAAAGGGGTTGCCAGGCTTCCCAAATATACGAATCTCCAGAAATCTCAGCAAATATTTTTTCACCCAAACTGGATGATACTTTCAGGTAATGATCAGTACACTAAGGCGACTTGGTTCCCCAAATTTCGTTTTTCTATGTTGAAGCGTTCGTTTCCAGTAACAGTTTGAATTTTTAGGTTTCACTCTGTTTTCTCCTATATTGATAGATGTATTTGGAACTCTAAATCCAACACGGTTTGTGCTAGCTTCTTGAAACTTGACACAATAAAGTAGTTTCACGTTCTATCTCTATGTTTTGTTTCCTCTTGATGTAGCCCTAAGCAGTGACTGGCGAGAAACACTTTCATGGAAAGGGGTTGCCAGGCTTCCCAAAATTACGAATCTCCAGAAATCTCAGCAATTATTTTTTCACCCAAACTGGATGATACTTTCAGGTAATGATCAGTACACTAAGGCGACTTGGTTCCCAAATGTCATTCTTCTATGTTGAAGCGTTCGTTTCCAGTAACACTTTGAATTTTTAGGTTTCACTCTGTTTTCTCCTTTATTGATAGATGTATTTGGAACTCTGAATCCAACACGGTTTGTGCTAGCTTCTTGAAACTTTACACAATAAAGTAGTTTCACGTTCTATCTCTATGTTTTCTTTCCTCTTGATGTAGCCCTAAGCAGTGACTGACGAGAAACACTTTCATGGAAAGGGGTTGCCAGGCTTCCCAAAATTACGAATCTCCAGAAATCTCAGGAAATATTTTTTCACCCAAACAGGATGATACTTTCAGGTAATGATCAGTACACTAAGGTGACTTGGTTCCCCAAATTTCGTTCTTCAATGTTGAAGCGTTTTTTTCCATTAACAGTTTGAATTTTTAGGTTTCACTCTGTTTTCTCCTATATTGATAGATGTATTTGGAACTCAAAAACCAACACGGTTTGTGCTAGCTTCTTGAAACTTGACACAATAAAGTAGTTTCACGTTCTATCTCTATGTTTTGTTTCCTCTTGATGTAGCCCTAAGCAGTGACTGGCGAGAAACACTTTCATGGAAAGGGGTTGCCAGGCTTCCCAAAATTACGAATCTCCAGAAATCTCAGCAAATATTTTTTCACCCAAACTGGATGATACTTTCAGGTAATGATCAGTACACTAAGGCGACTTGGTTCCCCAAATGTCGTTCTTCTATGTTGAAGCGTTCGTTTCCAGTAACAGTTTGAATTTTTAGGTTTCACTCTGTTTTCTCCTATATTGATAGATGTATTTGGAACTCTAAATCCAACACGGTTTGTGCTAGCTTCTTGAAACTTGACACAATAAAGTAGTTTCAAGTTCTATCTCTATGTTTTGTTTCCTCTTGATGTAGCCCTAACAGTGACTGGCGAGAAACACTTTCATGGAAAGGGGTTGCCAGGCTTCCCAAATATACGAATCTCCAGAAATCTCAGCAAATATTTTTTCACCCAAACTGGATGATACGTTCAGGTAATGATCAGTACACTAAGGCGACTTGGTTCCCCAAATGTCGTTCTTCTATGTTGAAGTGTTCGTTTCCAGTAACAGTTTGAATTTTTAGGTTTCACTCTGTTTTCTCCTATATTGATAGATGTATTTGGAACTCTAAATCCAACACGGTTTGTGCTAGCTTCTTGAAACTTGACACAATAAAGTAGTTTCACGTTCTATCTCTATGTTTTGTTTCCTCTTGATGTAGCCCTAAGCAGTGACTGGCGAGAAACACTTTCATGGAAAATATTGGCTTCCCAAAATTACGAATCTCCAGAAATCTCCGCAAATATTTTTTCACCCAAACTGGATGATACTTTCAGGTAATGATCAGTACACTAATGCGACTTGGTTCCCCAAATTTCATTCTTCTATGTTGAACCGTTCGTTTCCAGTAAGAGTTTGAATTTTTAGGTTTCACTCTGTTTTCTCCTTTATTGATAGATGTATTTGGAACTCTAAATCCAACACGGTTTGTGCTAGCTTCTTGAAGCTTGACACAATAAAGTAGTTTCATGTTCTATCTCTATGTTTTGTTTCCTCTTTATGTAGCCCTAAGCAGTGACTGGCGAGAAACACTTTCATGGAAAGGGGTTGCCAGGCTTCCCAAAATTACGAATCTCCAGAAATCTCAGCAAATATTTTTTCACCCAAACTGGATGATACTTTCAGGTAATGATCAGTACACTAAGGCGACTTGGTTCCCCAAATGTCGTTCTTCTATGTTGAAGCGTTCGTTTCCAGTAACAGTTTGAATTTTTAGGTTTCACTCTGTTTTCTCCTATATTGATAGATGTATTTGGAACTCTAAATCCAACACGGTTTGCGCTAGCTTCTTGAAACTTGACACAATAAAGTAGTTTCACGTTCTATCTCTATGTTTTGTTTCCTCTTGATGTAGCCCTAAGCAGTGACTGGCGAGAAACACTTTCATGGAAAGGGGTGGCTTCCCAAAATTACGAATCTCCAGAAATCTCCGCAAATATTTTTTCACCCAAACTGGATGATACTTTCAGGTAATGATCAGTACACTAAGGCGACTTGGTTCCCCAAATTTCGTTCTTCTATGTTGAAGCGTTCGTTTCCAGTAACAGTTTGAATTTTTAGGTTTCACTCTGTTTTCTCCTATATTGATAGATGTATTTGGAACTCTAAATCCAACACGGTTTGCGCTAGCTTCTTGAAACTTGACACAATAAAGTAGTTTCACGTTCTATCTCTATGTTTTGTTTCCTCTTGATGTAGCCCTAAGCAGTGACTGGCGAGAAACACTTTCAGGGAAAGGAGTTGCCAGGCTTCCCAAAATTACGAATCTCCAGAAATCTCAACAAATATTTTTTCACCCAAACAGGATGATACTTTCAGGTAATGATCAGTACACTAAGGCGACTTGGTTCCCCAAATGTCGTTCTTCTATGTTGAAGCGTTCGTTTCCAGTAACAGTTTGAAATTTTAGGTTTCACTCTGTTTTCTCCTATATTGATAGATGTATTTGGAACTCTAAATCCAACACGGTTTGTGCTAGCTTCTTGAAACTTGACACAATAAAGTAGTTTCACGTTCTATCTCTATGTTTTGTTTCCTCTTGATGTAGCCCTAAGCAGTGACAGGCGAGAAACACTTTCATGGAAAGGGGTTGCCAGGCTTCCTAAAATTACGAATCTCCAGAAATCTCAACAAATATTTTTTCACCCAAACTGGATGATACTTTCAGGTAATGATCAGTACACTAAGGCGACTTGGTTCCTTAAATGTCGTTCTTCTATGTTGAAGTGTTCGTTTCCAGTAACAGTTTGAATTTTTAGGTTTCACTCTGTTTTCTCCTATATTGATAGATGTATTTGGAACTCTAAATCCAACACGGTTTGTGCTAGCTTCTTGAAACTTGACACAATAAAGTAGTTTCACGTTCTATCTCTATGTTTTGTTTCCTCTTGATGTAGCCCTAACAGTGACTGGCGAGAAACACTTTCATGGAAAGGGGTTGCCAGGCTTCCCAAATATACGAATCTCCAGAAATCTCAGGAAATATTTTTTCACCCAAACAGGATGATACTTTCAGGTAATGATCAGTACACTAAGGCGACTTGGTTCCCCAAATTTCGTTTTTCTATGTTAAAGCGTTCGTTTCCAGTAACAGTTTGAATTTTTAGGTTTCACTCTGTTTTCTCCTATATTGATAGATGTATTTGGAACTCTAAATCCAACACGGTTTGTGCTAGCTTCTTGAAACTTGACACAATAAAGTAGTTTCACGTTCTATCTCTATGTTTTGTTTCCTCTTGATGTAGCCCTAAGCAGTGACTGGCGAGAAACACTTTCATGGAAAGGGGTTGCCAGGCTTCCCAAAAATACGAATCTCCAAAAATCTCAGCAATTATTTTTTCACCCAAACTGGATGATACTTTCAGGTAATGATCAGTACACTAAGGCGACTTGGTTCCCCAAATGTCATTCTTCTATGTTGAAGCGTTCGTTTCCAGTAACAGTTTGAATTTTTAGGTTTCACTTTGTTTTCTCCTTTATTGATAGATGTATTTGGAACTCTGAATCCAACACGGTTTGTGCTAGCTTCTTGAAACTTGACACAATAAAGTAGTTTCACGTTCTATCTCTATGTTTTGTTTCCTCTTGATGTAGCCCTAAGCAGTGACTGGCGAGAAACACTTTCATGGAAATGGGTGGCTTCCCAAAATTACGAATCTCCAGAAATCTCAGCAAATATTTTTTCACCCAAACTGGATGATACTTTCAGGTAATGATCAGTTCACTAAGGCGACTTGGTTCCCCAAATGTCGTTCTTCTATGTTGAAGCATTCGTTTCCAGTAACAGTTTGAATTTTTTAGGTTTCACTCTGTTTTCTCCTATATTGATAGATGTATTTGGAACTCTAAATCCAACACGGTTTGTGCTAGCTTCTTGAAACTTGACACAATAAAGTAGTTTCACGTTCTATCTCTATGTTTTGTTTCCTCTTGATGTAGCCCTAAGCAGTGACTGACGAGAAACACTTTCATGGAAAGGGGTTGCCAGGCTTCCTAAAATTACGAATCTCCAGAAATCTCAACAAATATTTTTTCACCCAAACTGGATGATACTTTCAGGTAATGATCAGTACACTAAGGCGACTTGGTTCCTTAAATGTCGTTCTTCTATGTTGAAGCGTTCGTTTCCAGTAACAGTTTGAATTTTTAGGTTTCACTCTGTTTTCTCCTATATTGATAGATGTATTTGGAAGTCTAAATCCAACACGGTTTGTGCTAGCTTCTTGAAACTTGACAAAATAAAGTAGTTTCACGTTCTATCTCTATGTTTTGTTTCCTCTTGATGTAGCCCTAACAGTGACTGGCGAGAAACACTTTCATGGAAAGGGGTTGCCAGGCTTCCCAAATATACGAATCTCCAGAAATCTCAGCAAATATTTTTTCACCCAAACTGGATGATACTTTCAGGTAATGATCAGTACACTAAGGCGACTTGGTTCCCCAAATTTCGTTTTTCTATGTTGAAGCATTCGTTTCCAGTAACAGTTTGAATTTTTAGGTTTCACTCTGTTTTCTCCTATATTGATAGATGTATTTGGAACTCTAAATCCAACACGGTTTGTGCTAGCTTCTTGAAACTTGACACAATAAAGTAGTTTCACGTTCTATCTCTATGTTTTGTTTCCTCTTGATGTAGCCCTAAGCAGTGACTGGCGAGAAACACTTTCATGGAAAGGGGTTGCCAGGCTTCCCAAAATTACGAATCTCCAGAAATCTCAGCAATTATTTTTTCACCCAAACTGGATGATACTTTCAGGTAATGATCAGTACACTAAGGCGACTTGGTTCCCCAAATGTCATTCTTCTATGTTGAAGCGTTCGTTTCCAGTAACACTTTGAATTTTTAGGTTTCACTCTGTTTTCTCCTTTATTGATAGATGTATTTGGAACTCTGAATCCAACACGGTTTGTGCTAGCTTCTTGAAACTTTACACAATAAAGTAGTTTCACGTTCTATCTCTATGTTTTGTTTCCTCTTGATGTAGCCCTAAGCAGTGACTGACGAGACACACTTTCATGGAAAGGGGTTGCCAGGCTTCCCAAAATTACGAATCTCCAGAAATCTCAGGAAATATTTTTTCACCCAAACAGGATGATACTTTCAGGTAATGATCAGTACACTAAGGTGACTTGGTTCCCCAAATGTCGTTCTTCTATGTTGAAGTGTTCGTTTCCAGTAACAGTTTGAATTTTTAGGTTTCACTCTGTTTTCTCCTATATTGATAGATGTATTTGGAACTCTAAATCCAACACGGTTTGTGCTAGCTTCTTGAAACTTGACACAATAAAGTAGTTTCACGTTCTATCTCTATGTTTTGTTTCCTCTTGATGTAGCCCTAAGCAGTGACTGGCGAGAAACACTTTCATGGAAAGGGGTTGCCAGGCTTCCCAAAATTACGAATCTCCAGAAATCTCAGCAAATATTTTTTCACCCAAACTGGATGATACTTTCAGGTAATGATCAGTACACTAAGGCGACTTGGTTCCCCAAATGTCGTTCTTCTATGTTGAAGCGTTCGTTTCCAGTAACAGTTTGAATTTTTAGGTTTCACTCTGTTTTCTCCTATATTGATAGATGTATTTGGAACTCTAAATCCAACACGGTTTGTGCTAGCTTCTTGAAACTTGACACAATAAAGTAGTTTCAAGTTCTATCTCTATGTTTTGTTTCCTCTTGATGTAGCCCTAACAGTGACTGGCGAGAAACACTTTCATGGAAAGGGGTTGCCAGGCTTCCCAAATATACGAATCTCCAGAAATCTCAGCAAATATTTTTTCACCCAAACTGGATGATACTTTCAGGTAATGATCAGTACACTAAGGCGACTTGGTTCCCCAAATGTCGTTCTTCTATGTTGAAGTGTTCGTTTCCAGTAACAGTTTGAATTTTTAGGTTTCACTCTGTTTTCTCCTATATTGATAGATGTATTTGGAACTCTAAATCCAACACGGTTTGTGCTAGCTTCTTGAAACTTGACACAATAAAGTAGTTTCACGTTCTATCTCTATGTTTTGTTTCCTCTTGATGTAGCCCTAAGCAGTGACTGGCGAGAAACACTTTCATGGAAAGGATTGGCTTCCCAAAATTACGAATCTCCAGAAATCTCCGCAAATATTTTTTCACCCAAACTGGATGATACTTTCAGGTAATGATCAGTACACTAAGGCGACTTGGTTCCCCAAATGTCGTTCTTCTATGTTGAAGTGTTCGTTTCCAGTAACAGTTTGAATTTTTAGGTTTCACTCTGTTTTCTCCTATATTGATAGATGTATTTGGAACTCTAAATCCAACACGGTTTGTGCTAGCTTCTTGAAACTTGACACAATAAAGTAGTTTCACGTTCTATCTCTATGTTTTGTTTCCTCTTGATGTAGCCCTAAGCAGTGACTGGCGAGAAACACTTTCATGGAAAGGATTGGCTTCCCAAAATTACGAATCTCCAGAAATCTCCGCAAATATTTTTTCACCCAAACTGGATGATACTTTCAGGTAATGATCAGTACACTAATGCGACTTGGTTCCCCAAATTTCATTCTTCTATGTTGAACCGTTCGTTTCCAGTAACAGTTTGAATTTTTAGGTTTCACTCTGTTTTCTCCTTTATTGATAGATGTATTTGGAACTCTAAATCCAACACGGTTTGTGCTAGCTTCTTGAAGCTTGACACAATAAAGTAGTTTCATGTTCTATCTCTATGTTTTGTTTCCTCTTGATGTAGCCCTAAGCAGTGACAGGCGAGAAACACTTTCATGGAAAGGGGTTGCCAGGCTTCCCAAAATTACGAATCTCCAGAAATCTCAGCAAATATTTTTTCACCCAAACTGGATGATACTTTCAGGTAATGATCAGTACACTAAGGCGACTTGGTTCCCCAAATTTCGTTCTTCTATGTTGAAGCGTTCGTTTCCAGTAACAGTTTGAATTTTTAGGTTTCACTCTGTTTTCTCCTATATTGATAGATGTATTTGGAACTCTAAATCCAACACGGTTTGCGCTAGCTTCTTGAAACTTGACACAATAAAGTAGTTTCACGTTCTATCTCTATGTTTTGTTTCCTCTTGATGTAGCCCTTAGCAGTGACTGGCGAGAAACACTTTCAGGGAAAGGAGTTGCCTGGCTTCCCAAAATTACGAATCTCCAGAAATCTCAGCAAATATTTTTTCACCCAAACTGGATGATACTTTCAGGTAATGATCAGTTCACTAAGGCGACTTGGTTCCCCAAATGTCGTTCTTCTATGTTGAAGCGTTCGTTTCCAGTAACAGTTTGAATTTTTAGGTTTCACTCTGTTTTCTCCTATATTGATAGATGTATTTGGAACTCTAAATCCAACACGGTTTGTGCTAGCTTCTTGAAACTTGACACAATAAAGTAGTTTCACGTTCTATCTCTATGTTTTGTTTCCTCTTGATGTAGCCCTAAGCAGTGACAGGCGAGAAACACTTTCATGGAAAGGGGTTGCCAGGCTTCCTAAAATTACGAATCTCCAGAAATCTCAACAAATATTTTTTCACCCAAACTGGATGATACTTTCAGGTAATGATCAGTACACTAAGGCGACTTGGTTCCTTAAATGTCGTTCTTCTATGTTGAAGCGTTCGTTTCCAGTAACAGTTTGAATTTTTAGGTTTCACTTTGTTTTCTCCTTTATTGATAGATGTATTTGGAACTCTGAATCCAACACGGTTTGTGCTAGCTTCTTGAAACTTGACACAATAAAGTAGTTTCACGTTCTATCTCTATGTTTTGTTTCCTCTTGATGTAGCCCTAAGCAGTGACTGGCGAGAAACACTTTCATGGAAATGGGTGGCTTCCCAAAATTACGAATCTCCAGAAATCTCAGCAAATATTTTTTCACCCAAACTGGATGATACTTTCAGGTAATGATCAGTTCACTAAGGCGACTTGGTTCCCCAAATGTCGTTCTTCTATGTTGAAGCATTCGTTTCCAGTAACAGTTTGAATTTTTAGGTTTCACTCTGTTTTCTCCTATATTGATAGATGTATTTGGAACTCTAAATCCAACACGGTTTGTGCTAGCTTCTTGAAACTTGACACAATAAAGTAGTTTCACGTTCTATCTCTATGTTTTGTTTCCTCTTGATGTAGCCCTAAGCAGTGACTGACGAGAAACACTTTCATGGAAAGGGGTTGCCAGGCTTCCTAAAATTACGAATCTCCAGAAATCTCAACAAATATTTTTTCACCCAAACTGGATGATACTTTCAGGTAATGATCAGTACACTAAGGCGACTTGGTTCCTTAAATGTCGTTCTTCTATGTTGAAGCGTTCGTTTCCAGTAACAGTTTGAATTTTTAGGTTTCACTCTGTTTTCTCCTATATTGATAGATGCATTTGGAAGTCTAAATCCAACACGGTTTGTGCTAGCTTCTTGAAACTTGACACAATAAAGTAGTTTCACGTTCTATCTCTATGTTTTGTTTCCTCTTGATGTAGCCCTAACAGTGACTGGCGAGAAACACTTTCATGGAAAGGGGTTGCCAGGCTTCCCAAATATACGAATCTCCAGAAATCTCAGCAAATATTTTTTCACCCAAACTGGATGATACTTTCAGGTAATGATCAGTACACTAAGGCGACTTGGTTCCCCAAATTTCGTTTTTCTATGTTGAAGCATTCTTTTCCTGTAACAGTTTGAATTTTTAGGTTTCACTCTGTTTTCTCCTATATTGATAGATGTATTTGGAACTCTAAATCCAACACGGTTTGTGCTAGCTTCTTGAAACTTGACACAATAAAGTAGTTTCACGTTCTATCTCTATGTTTTGTTTCCTCTTGATGTAGCCCTAAGCAGTGACTGGCGAGAAACACTTTCATGGAAAGGGGTTGCCAGGCTTCCCAAAATTACGAATCTCCAGAAATCTCAGCAATTATTTTTTCACCCAAACTGGATGATACTTTCAGGTAATGATCAGTACACTAAGGCGACTTGGTTCCCCAAATGTCATTCTTCTATGTTGAAGCGTTCGTTTCCAGTAACACTTTGAATTTTTAGGTTTCACTCTGTTTTCTCCTTTATTGATAGATGTATTTGGAACTCTGAATCCAACACGGTTTGTGCTAGCTTCTTGAAACTTTACACAATAAAGTAGTTTCACGTTCTATCTCTATGTTTTGTTTCCTCTTGATGTAGCCCTAAGCAGTGACTGACGAGAAACACTTTCATGGAAAGGGGTTGCCAGGCTTCCCAAAATTACGAATCTCCAGAAATCTCAGGAAATATTTTTTCACCCAAACAGGATGATACTTTCAGGTAATGATCAGTACACTAAGGTGACTTGGTTCCCCAAATTTCGTTCTTCAATGTTGAAGCGTTTTTTTCCATTAACAGTTTGAATTTTTAGGTTTCACTCTGTTTTCTCCTATATTGATAGATGTATTTGGAACTCAAAATCCAACACGGTTTGTGCTAGCTTCTTGAAACTTGACACAATAAAGTAGTTTCACGTTCTATCTCTAGGTTTTGTTTCCTCTTGATGTAGCCCTAAGCAGTGACTGGCGAGAAACACTTTCATGGAAAGGGGTTGCCAGGCTTCCCAAAATTACGAATCTCCAGAAATCTCAGCAAATATTTTTTCACCCAAACTGGATGATACTTTCAGGTAATGATCAGTACACTAAGGCGACTTGGTTCCCCAAATGTCGTTCTTCTATGTTGAAGCGTTCGTTTCCAGGAACAGTTTGAATTTTTAGGTTTCACTCTGTTTTCTCCTATATTGATAGATGTATTTGGAACTCTAAATCCAACACGGTTTGTGCTAGCTTCTTGAAACTTGACACAATAAAGTAGTTTCAAGTTCTATCTCTATGTTTTGTTTCCTCTTGATGTAGCCCTAACAGTGACTGGCGAGAAACACTTTCATGGAAAGGGGTTGCCAGGCTTCCCAAATATACGAATCTCCAGAAATCTCAGCAAATATTTTTTCACCCAAACTGGATGATACTTTCAGGTAATGATCAGTACACTAAGGCGACTTGGTTCCCCAAATGTCGTTCTTCTATGTTGAAGTGTTCGTTTCCAGTAACAGTTTGAATTTTTAGGTTTCACTCTGTTTTCTCCTATATTGATAGATGTATTTGGAACTCTAAATCCAACACGGTTTGTGCTAGCTTCTTGAAACTTGACACAATAAAGTAGTTTCACGTTCTATCTCTATGTTTTGTTTCCTCTTGATGTAGCCCTAAGCAGTGACTGGCGAGAAACACTTTCATGGAAAGGATTGGCTTCCCAAAATTACGAATCTCCAGAAATCTCCGCAAATATTTTTTCACCCAAACTGGATGATACTTTCAGGTAATGATCAGTACACTAATGCGACTTGGTTCCCCAAATTTCATTCTTCTATGTTGAACCGTTCGTTTCCAGTAACAGTTTGAATTTTTAGGTTTCACTCTGTTTTCTCCTTTATTGATAGATGTATTTGGAACTCTAAATCCAACACGGTTTGTGCTAGCTTCTTGAAGCTTGACACAATAAAGTAGTTTCATGTTCTATCTCTATGTTTTGTTTCCTCTTGATGTAGCCCTAAGCAGTGACAGGCGAGAAACACTTTCATGGAAAGGGGTTGCCAGGCTTCCCAAAATTACGAATCTCCAGAAATCTCAGCAAATATTTTTTCACCCAAACTGGATGATACTTTCAGGTAATGATCAGTACACTAAGGCGACTTGGTTCCCCAAATTTCGTTCTTCTATGTTGAAGCGTTCGTTTCCAGTAACAGTTTGAATTTTTAGGTTTCACTCTGTTTTCTCCTATATTGATAGATGTATTTGGAACTCTAAATCCAACACGGTTTGCGCTAGCTTCTTGAAACTTGACACAATAAAGTAGTTTCACGTTCTATCTCTATGTTTTGTTTCCTCTTGATGTAGCCCTAAGCAGTGACTGGCGAGAAACACTTTCAGGGAAAGGAGTTGCCAGGCTTCCCAAAATTACGAATCTCCAGAAATCTCAACAAATATTTTTTCACCCAAACTGGATGATACTTTCAGGTAATGATCAGTACACTAAGGCGACTTGGTTCCCCAAATGTCGTTCTTCTATGTTGAAGCGTTCGTTTCCAGTAACAGTTTGAATTTTTAGGTTTCACTCTGTTTTCTCCTATATTGATAGATGTATTTGGAACTCTAAATCCAACACGGTTTGTGCTAGCTTCTTGAAACTTGACACAATAAAGTAGTTTCACGTTCTATCTCTATGTTTTGTTTCCTCTTGATGTAGCCCTAAGCAGTGACAGGCGAGAAACACTTTCATGGAAAGGGGTTGCCAGGCTTCCTAAAATTACGAATCTCCAGAAATCTCAACAAATATTTTTTCACCCAAACTGGATGATACTTTCAGGTAATGATCAGTACACTAAGGCGACTTGGTTCCTTAAATGTCGTTCTTCTATGTTGAAGCGTTCGTTTCCAGTAACAGTTTGAATTTTTAGGTTTCACTCTGTTTTCTCCTATATTGATAGATGTATTTGGAACTCTAAATCCAACACGGTTTGTGCTAGCTTCTTGAAACTTGACACAATAAAGTAGTTTCACGTTCTATCTCTATGTTTTGTTTCCTCTTGATGTAGCCCTAACAGTGACTGGCGAGAAACACTTTCATGGAAAGGGGTTGCCAGGCTTCCCAAATATACGAATCTCCAGAAATCTCAGGAAATATTTTTTCACCCAAACAGGATGATACTTTCAGGTAATGATCAGTACACTAAGGCGACTTGGTTCCCCAAATTTCGTTTTTCTATGTTAAAGCGTTCGTTTCCAGTAACAGTTTGAATTTTTAGGTTTCACTCTGTTTTCTCCTATATTGATAGATGTATTTGGAACTCTAAATCCAACACGGTTTGTGCTAGCTTCTTGAAACTTGACACAATAAAGTAGTTTCAAGTTCTATCTCTATGTTTTGTTTCCTCTTGATGTAGCCCTAACAGTGACTGGCGAGAAACACTTTCATGGAAAGGGGTTGCCAGGCTTCCCAAATATACGAATCTCCAGAAATCTCAGCAAATATTTTTTCACCCAAACTGGATGATACTTTCAGGTAATGATCAGTACACTAAGGCGACTTGGTTCCCCAAATGTCGTTCTTCTATGTTGAAGTGTTCGTTTCCAGTAACAGTTTGAATTTTTAGGTTTCACTCTGTTTTCTCCTATATTGATAGATGTATTTGGAACTCTAAATCCAACACGGTTTGTGCTAGCTTCTTGAAACTTGACACAATAAAGTAGTTTCACGTTCTATCTCTATGTTTTGTTTCCTCTTGATGTAGCCCTAAGCAGTGACTGGCGAGAAACACTTTCATGGAAAGGATTGGCTTCCCAAAATTACGAATCTCCAGAAATCTCCGCAAATATTTTTTCACCCAAACTGGATGATACTTTCAGGTAATGATCAGTACACTAATGCGACTTGGTTCCCCAAATTTCATTCTTCTATGTTGAACCGTTCGTTTCCAGTAACAGTTTGAATTTTTAGGTTTCACTCTGTTTTCTCCTTTATTGATAGATGTATTTGGAACTCTAAATCCAACACGGTTTGTGCTAGCTTCTTGAAGCTTGACACAATAAAGTAGTTTCATGTTCTATCTCTATGTTTTGTTTCCTCTTGATGTAGCCCTAAGCAGTGACAGGCGAGAAACACTTTCATGGAAAGGGGTTGCCAGGCTTCCCAAAATTACGAATCTCCAGAAATCTCAGCAAATATTTTTTCACCCAAACTGGATGATACTTTCAGGTAATGATCAGTACACTAAGGCGACTTGGTTCCCCAAATTTCGTTCTTCTATGTTGAAGCGTTCGTTTCCAGTAACAGTTTGAATTTTTAGGTTTCACTCTGTTTTCTCCTATATTGATAGATGTATTTGGAACTCTAAATCCAACACGGTTTGCGCTAGCTTCTTGAAACTTGACACAATAAAGTAGTTTCACGTTCTATCTCTATGTTTTGTTTCCTCTTGATGTAGCCCTAAGCAGTGACTGGCGAGAAACACTTTCAGGGAAAGGAGTTGCCAGGCTTCCCAAAATTACGAATCTCCAGAAATCTCAACAAATATTTTTTCACCCAAACTGGATGATACTTTCAGGTAATGATCAGTACACTAAGGCGACTTGGTTCCCCAAATGTCGTTCTTCTATGTTGAAGCGTTCGTTTCCAGTAACAGTTTGAATTTTTAGGTTTCACTCTGTTTTCTCCTATATTGATAGATGTATTTGGAACTCTAAATCCAACACGGTTTGTGCTAGCTTCTTGAAACTTGACACAATAAAGTAGTTTCACGTTCTATCTCTATGTTTTGTTTCCTCTTGATGTAGCCCTAAGCAGTGACAGGCGAGAAACACTTTCATGGAAAGGGGTTGCCAGGCTTCCTAAAATTACGAATCTCCAGAAATCTCAACAAATATTTTTTCACCCAAACTGGATGATACTTTCAGGTAATGATCAGTACACTAAGGCGACTTGGTTCCTTAAATGTCGTTCTTCTATGTTGAAGCGTTCGTTTCCAGTAACAGTTTGAATTTTTAGGTTTCACTCTGTTTTCTCCTATATTGATAGATGTATTTGGAACTCTAAATCCAACACGGTTTGTGCTAGCTTCTTGAAACTTGACACAATAAAGTAGTTTCACGTTCTATCTCTATGTTTTGTTTCCTCTTGATGTAGCCCTAACAGTGACTGGCGAGAAACACTTTCATGGAAAGGGGTTGCCAGGCTTCCCAAATATACGAATCTCCAGAAATCTCAGGAAATATTTTTTCACCCAAACAGGATGATACTTTCAGGTAATGATCAGTACACTAAGGCGACTTGGTTCCCCAAATTTCGTTTTTCTATGTTAAAGCGTTCGTTTCCAGTAACAGTTTGAATTTTTAGGTTTCACTCTGTTTTCTCCTATATTGATAGATGTATTTGGAACTCTAAATCCAACACGGTTTGTGCTAGCTTCTTGAAACTTGACACAATAAAGTAGTTTCACGTTCTATCTCTATGTTTTGTTTCCTCTTGATGTAGCCCTAAGCAGTGACTGGCGAGAAACACTTTCATGGAAAGGGGTTGCCAGGCTGCCCAAAATTACGAATCTCCAGAAATCTCAGCAAATATTTTTTCACCCAAACTGGATGATACTTTCAGGTAATGATCAGTACACTAAGGCGACTTGGTTCCCCAAATTTCGTTTTTCTATGTTGAAGCGTTCGTTTCCAGTAACAGTTTGAATTTTTAGGTTTCACTCTGTTTTCTCCTATATTGATAGATGTATTTGGAACTCTAAATCCAACACGGTTTGTGCTAGCTTCTTGAAACTTGACACAATAAAGTAGTTTCACGTTCTATCTCTATGTTTTGTTTCCTCTTGATGTAGCCCTAAGCAGTGACTGGCGAGAAACACTTTCATGGAAATGGGTGGCTTCCCAAAATTACGAATCTCCAGAAATCTCAGCAAATATTTTTTCACCCAAACTGGATGATACTTTCAGGTAATGATCAGTTCACTAAGGCGACTTGGTTCCCCAAATGTCGTTCTTCTATGTTGAAGCATTCGTTTCCAGTAACAGTTTGAATTTTTAGGTTTCACTCTGTTTTCTCCTATATTGATAGATGTATTTGGAACTCTAAATCCAACACGGTTTGTGCTAGCTTCTTGAAACTTGACACAATAAAGTAGTTTCACGTTCTATCTCTATGTTATGTTTCCTCTTGATGTAGCCCTAAGCAGTGACTGACGAGAAACACTTTCATGGAAAGGCGTTGCCAGGCTTCCTAAAATTACGAATCTCCAGAAATCTCAACAAATATTTTTTCACCCAAACTGGATGATACTTTCAGGTAATGATCAGTACACTAAGGCGACTTGGTTCCTTAAATGTCGTTCTTCTATGTTGAAGCGTTCGTTTCCAGTAACAGTTTGAATTTTTAGGTTTCACTCTGTTTTCTCCTATATTGATAGATGTATTTGGAAGTCTAAATCCAACACGGTTTGTGCTAGCTTCTTGAAACTTGACAAAATAAAGTAGTTTCACGTTCTATCTCTATGTTTTGTTTCCTCTTGATGTAGCCCTAACAGTGACTGGCGAGAAACACTTTCATGGAAAGGGGTTGCCAGGCTTCCCAAATATACGAATCTCCAGAAATCTCAGCAAATATTTTTTCACCCAAACTGGATGATACTTTCAGGTAATGATCAGTACACTAAGGCGACTTGGTTCCCCAAATTTCGTTTTTCTATGTTGAAGCGTTCGTTTCCAGTAACAGTTTGAATTTTTAGGTTTCACTCTGTTTTCTCCTATATTGATAGATGTATTTGGAACTCTAAATCCAACACGGTTTGTGCTAGCTTCTTGAAACTTGACACAATAAAGTAGTTTCACGTTCTATCTCTATGTTTTGTTTCCTCTTGATGTAGCCCTAAGCAGTGACTGGCGAGAAACACTTTCATGGAAAGGGGTTGCCAGGCTTCCCAAAATTACGAATCTCCAGAAATCTCAGCAATTATTTTTTCACCCAAACTGGATGATACTTTCAGGTAATGATCAGTACACTAAGGCGACTTGGTTCCCCAAATGTCATTCTTCTATGTTGAAGCATTCGTTTCCAGTAACACTTTGAATTTTTAGGTTTCACTCTGTTTTCTACTTTATTGATAGATGTATTTGGAACTCTGAATCCAACACGGTTTGTGCTAGCTTCTTGAAACTTTACACAATAAAGTAGTTTCACGTTCTATCTCTATGTTTTGTTTCCTCTTGATGTAGCCCTAAGCAGTGACTGACGAGAAACACTTTCATGGAAAGGGGTTGCCAGGCTTCCCAAAATTACGAATCTCCAGAAATCTCAGGAAATATTTTTTCACCCAAACAGGATGATACTTTCAGGTAATGATCAGTACACTAAGGTGACTTGGTTCCCCAAATTTCGTTCTTCAATGTTGAAGCGTTTTTTTCCATTAACAGTTTGAATTTTTAGGTTTCACTCTGTTTTCTCCTATATTGATAGATGTATTTGGAACTCAAAATCCAACACGGTTTGTGCTAGCTTCTTGAAACTTGACACAATAAAGTAGTTTCACGTTCTATCTCTATGTTTTGTTTCCTCTTGATGTAGCCCTAAGCAGTGACTGGCGAGAAACACTTTCATGGAAAGGGGTTGCCAGGCTTCCCAAAATTACGAATCTCCAGAAATCTCAGCAAATATTTTTTCACCCAAACTGGATGATACTTTCAGGTAATGATCAGTACACTAAGGCGACTTGGTTCCCCAAATGTCGTTCTTCTATGTTGAAGCGTTCGTTTCCAGTAACAGTTTGAATTTTTAGGTTTCACTCTGTTTTCTCCTATATTGATAGATGTATTTGGAACTCTAAATCCAACACGGTTTGTGCTAGCTTCTTGAAACTTGACACAATAAAGTAGTTTCACGTTCTATCTCTATGTTTTGTTTCCTCTTGATGTAGCCCTAACAGTGACTGGCGAGAAACACTTTCATGGAAAGGGGTTGCCAGGCTTCCCAAATATACGAATCTCCAGAAATCTCAGGAAATATTTTTTCACCCAAACAGGATGATACTTTCAGGTAATGATCAGTACACTAAGGCGACTTGGTTCCCCAAATTTCGTTTTTCTATGTTAAAGCGTTCGTTTCCAGTAACAGTTTGAATTTTTAGGTTTCACTCTGTTTTCTCCTATATTGATAGATGTATTTGGAACTCTAAATCCAACACGGTTTGTGCTAGCTTCTTGAAACTTGACACAATAAAGTAGTTTCACGTTCTATCTCTATGTTTTGTTTCCTCTTGATGTAGCCCTAAGCAGTGACTGGCGAGAAACACTTTCATGGAAAGGGGTTGCCAGGCTTCCCAAAATTACGAATCTCCAGAAATCTCAGCAATTATTTTTTCACCCAAACTGGATGATACTTTCAGGTAATGATCAGTACACTAAGGCGACTTGGTTCCCCAAATGTCATTCTCCTATGTTGAAGCGTTCCTTTCCAGTAACAGTTTGAATTTTTAGGTTTCACTTTGTTTTCTCCTTTATTGATAGATGTATTTGGAACTCTGAATCCAACACGGTTTGTGCTAGCTTCTTGAAACTTGACACAATAAAGTAGTTTCACGTTCTATCTCTATGTTTTGTTTCCTCTTGATGTAGCCCTAAGCAGTGACTGGCGAGAAACACTTTCATGGAAATGGGTGGCTTCCCAAAATTACGAATCTCCAGAAATCTCAGCAAATATTTTTTCACCCAAACTGGATGATACTTTCAGGTAATGATCAGTTCACTAAGGCGACTTGGTTCCCCAAATGTCGTTCTTCTATGTTGAAGCATTCGTTTCCAGTAACAGTTTGAATTTTTAGGTTTCACTCTGTTTTCTCCTATATTGATAGATGTATTTGGAACTCTAAATCCAACACGGTTTGTGCTAGCTTCTTGAAACTTGACACAATAAAGTAGTTTCACGTTCTATCTCTATGTTTTGTTTCCTCTTGATGTAGCCCTAAGCAGTGACTGACGAGAAACACTTTCATGGAAAGGGGTTGCCAGGCTTCCTAAAATTACGAATCTCCAGAAATCTCAACAAATATTTTTTCACCCAAACTGGATGATACTTTCAGGTAATGATCAGTACACTAAGGCGACTTGGTTCCTTAAATGTCGTTCTTCTATGTTGAAGCGTTCGTTTCCAGTAACAGTTTGAATTTTTAGGTTTCACTCTGTTTTCTCCTATATTGATAGATGTATTTGGAAGTCTAAATCCAACACGGTTTGTGCTAGCTTCTTGAAACTTGACAAAATAAAGTAGTTTCACGTTCTATCTCTATGTTTTGTTTCCTCTTGATGTAGCCCTAACAGTGACTGGCGAGAAACACTTTCATGGAAA
The DNA here is from genome assembly GCF_964194105.1 of Spermophilus citellus. Lineage (NCBI taxonomy): Eukaryota > Metazoa > Chordata > Mammalia > Rodentia > Sciuridae > Spermophilus > Spermophilus citellus. The sequence continues at coordinate 6,497,710 of NC_138188.1, read as the reverse complement.
GGGGTTGCCAGGCTTCCCAAATATACGAATCTCCAGAAATCTCAGCAAATATTTTTTCACCCAAACTGGATGATACTTTCAGGTAATGATCAGTACACTAAGGCGACTTGGTTCCCCAAATTTCGTTTTTCTATGTTGAAGCGTTCGTTTCCAGTAACAGTTTGAATTTTTAGGTTTCACTCTGTTTTCTCCTATATTGATAGATGTATTTGGAACTCTAAATCCAACACGGTTTGTGCTAGCTTCTTGAAACTTGACACAATAAAGTAGTTTCACGTTCTATCTCTATGTTTTGTTTCCTCTTGATGTAGCCCTAAGCAGTGACTGGCGAGAAACACTTTCATGGAAAGGGGTTGCCAGGCTTCCCAAAATTACGAATCTCCAGAAATCTCAGCAATTATTTTTTCACCCAAACTGGATGATACTTTCAGGTAATGATCAGTACACTAAGGCGACTTGGTTCCCCAAATGTCATTCTTCTATGTTGAAGCGTTCGTTTCCAGTAACACTTTGAATTTTTAGGTTTCACTCTGTTTTCTCCTTTATTGATAGATGTATTTGGAACTCTGAATCCAACACGGTTTGTGCTAGCTTCTTGAAACTTTACACAATAAAGTAGTTTCACGTTCTATCTCTATGTTTTGTTTCCTCTTGATGTAGCCCTAAGCAGTGACTGGCGAGAAACACTTTCATGGAAAGGGGTTGCCAGGCTTCCCAAAATTACGAATCTCCAGAAATCTCAGCAATTATTTTTTCACCCAAACTGGATGATACTTTCAGGTAATGATCAGTACACTAAGGCGACTTGGTTCCCCAAATGTCATTCTTCTATGTTGAAGCGTTCGTTTCCAGTAACACTTTGAATTTTTAGGTTTCACTCTGTTTTCTCCTTTATTGATAGATGTATTTGGAACTCTGAATCCAACACGGTGTGTGCTAGCTTCTTGAAACTTTACACAATAAAGTAGTTTCACGTTCTATCTCTATGTTTTGTTTCCTCTTGATGTAGACCTAACAGTGACTGGCGAGAAACACTTTCATGGAAAGGGGTTGCCAGGCTTCCCAAAATTACGAATCTCCAGAAATCTCAGGAAATATTTTTTCACCCAAACAGGATGATACTTTCAGGTAATGATCAGTACACTAAGGTGACTTGGTTCCCCAAATTTCGTTCTTCAATGTTGAAGCGTTTTTTTCCATTAACAGTTTGAATTTTTAGGTTTCACTCTGTTTTCTCCTATATTGATAGATGTATTTGGAACTCAAAAACCAACACGGTTTGTGCTAGCTTCTTGAAACTTGACACAATAAAGTAGTTTCACGTTCTATCTCTATGTTTTGTTTCCTCTTGATGTAGCCCTAAGCAGTGACTGGCGAGAAACACTTTCATGGAAAGGGGTTGCCAGGCTTCCAAAAATTACGAATCTCCAGAAATCTCAGCAAATATTTTTTCACCCAAACTGGATGATACTTTCAGGTAATGATCAGTACACTAAGGCGACTTGGTTCCCCAAATGTCGTTCTTCTATGTTGAAGCGTTCGTTTCCAGTAACAGTTTGAATTTTTAGGTTTCACTCTGTTTTCTCCTATATTGATAGATGTATTTGGAACTCTAAATCCAAAACGGTTTGTGCTAGCTTCTTGAAACTTGACACAATAAAGTAGTTTCAAGTTCTATCTCTATGTTTTGTTTCCTCTTGATGTAGCCCTAACAGTGACTGGCGAGAAACACTTTCATGGAAAGGGGTTGCCAGGCTTCCCAAATATACGAATCTCCAGAAATCTCAGCAAATATTTTTTCACCCAAACTGGATGATACGTTCAGGTAATGATCAGTACACTAAGGCGACTTGGTTCCCCAAATGTCGTTCTTCTATGTTGAAGTGTTCGTTTCCAGTAACAGTTTGAATTTTTAGGTTTCACTCTGTTTTCTCCTATATTGATAGATGTATTTGGAACTCTAAATCCAACACGGTTTGTGCTAGCTTCTTGAAACTTGACACAATAAAGTAGTTTCACGTTCTATCTCTATGTTTTGTTTCCTCTTGATGTAGCCCTAAGCAGTGACTGGCGAGAAACACTTTCATGGAAAGGATTGGCTTCCCAAAATTACGAATCTCCAGAAATCTCCGCAAATATTTTTTCACCCAAACTGGATGATACTTTCAGGTAATGATCAGTACACTAATGCGACTTGGTTCCCCAAATTTCATTCTTCTATGTTGAACCGTTCGTTTCCAGTAACAGTTTGAATTTTTAGGTTTCACTCTGTTTTCTCCTTTATTGATAGATGTATTTGGAACTCTAAATCCAACACGGTTTGTGCTAGCTTCTTGAAGCTTGACACAATAAAGTAGTTTCATGTTCTATCTCTATGTTTTGTTTCCTCTTGATGTAGCCCTAAGCAGTGACAGGCGAGAAACACTTTCATGGAAAGGGGTTGCCAGGCTTCCCAAAATTACGAATCTCCAGAAATCTCAGCAAATATTTTTTCACCCAAACTGGATGATACTTTCAGGTAATGATCAGTACACTAAGGCGACTTGGTTCCCCAAATTTCGTTCTTCTATGTTGAAGCGTTCGTTTCCAGTAACAGTTTGAATTTTTAGGTTTCACTCTGTTTTCTCCTATATTGATAGATGTATTTGGAACTCTAAATCCAACACGGTTTGCGCTAGCTTCTTGAAACTTGACACAATAAAGTAGTTTCACGTTCTATCTCTATGTTTTGTTTCCTCTTGATGTAGCCCTAAGCAGTGACTGGCGAGAAACACTTTCAGGGAAAGGAGTTGCCAGGCTTCCCAAAATTACGAATCTCCAGAAATCTCAACAAATATTTTTTCACCCAAACAGGATGATACTTTTAGGTAATGATCAGTACACTAAGGCGACTTGGTTCCCCAAATGTCGTTCTTCTATGTTGAAGCGTTCGTTTCCAGTAACAGTTTGAATTTTTAGGTTTCACTCTGTTTTCTCCTATATTGATAGATGTATTTGGAACTCTAAATCCAACACGGTTTGTGCTAGCTTCTTGAAACTTGACACAATAAAGTAGTTTCACGTTCTATCTCTATGTTTTGTTTCCTCTTGATGTAGCCCTAAGCAGTGACAGGCGAGAAACACTTTCATGGAAAGGGGTTGCCAGGCTTCCTAAAATTACGAATCTCCAGAAATCTCAACAAATATTTTTTCACCCAAACTGGATGATACTTTCAGGTAATGATCAGTACACTAAGGCGACTTGGTTCCTTAAATGTCGTTCTTCTATGTTGAAGCGTTCGTTTCCAGTAACAGTTTGAATTTTTAGGTTTCACTCTGTTTTCTCCTATATTGATAGATGTATTTGGAACTCTAAATCCAACACGGTTTGTGCTAGCTTCTTGAAACTTGACACAATAAAGTAGTTTCACGTTCTATCTCTATGTTTTGTTTCCTCTTGATGTAGCCCTAACAGTGACTGGCGAGAAACACTTTCATGGAAAGGGGTTGCCAGGCTTCCCAAATATACGAATCTCCAGAAATCTCAGGAAATATTTTTTCACCCAAACAGGATGATACTTTCAGGTAATGATCAGTACACTAAGGCGACTTGGTTCCCCAAATTTCGTTTTTCTATGTTAAAGCGTTCGTTTCCAGTAACAGTTTGAATTTTTAGGTTTCACTCTGTTTTCTCCTATATTGATAGATGTATTTGGAACTCTAAATCCAACACGGTTTGTGCTAGCTTCTTGAAACTTGACACAATAAAGTAGTTTCACGTTCTATCTCTATGTTTTGTTTCCTCTTGATGTAGCCCTAAGCAGTGACTGGCGAGAAACACTTTCATGGAAAGGGGTTGCCAGGCTTCCCAAAATTACGAATCTCCAGAAATCTCAGCAATTATTTTTTCACCCAAACTGGATGATACTTTCAGGTAATGATCAGTACACTAAGGCGACTTGGTTCCCCAAATGTCATTCTTCTATGTTGAAGCGTTCGTTTCCAGTAACAGTTTGAATTTTTAGGTTTCACTTTGTTTTCTCCTTTATTGATAGATGTATTTGGAACTCTGAATCCAACATGGTTTGTGCTAGCTTCTTGAAACTTGACACAATAAAGTAGTTTCACGTTCTATCTCTATGTTTTGTTTCCTCTTGATGTAGCCCTAAGCAGTGACTGGCGAGAAACACTTTCATGGAAATGGGTGGCTTCCCAAAATTACGAATCTCCAGAAATCTCAGCAAATATTTTTTCACCCAAACTGGATGATACTTTCAGGTAATGATCAGTTCACTAAGGCGACTTGGTTCCCCAAATATCGTTCTTCTATGTTGAAGCATTCGTTTCCAGTAACAGTTTGAATTTTTAGGTTTCACTCTGTTTTCTCCTATATTGATAGATGTATTTGGAACTCTAAATCCAACACGGTTTGTGCTAGCTTCTTGAAACTTGACACAATAAAGTAGTTTCACGTTCTATCTCTATGTTTTGTTTCCTCTTGATGTAGCCCTAAGCAGTGACTGACGAGAAACACTTTCATGGAAAGGGGTTGCCAGGCTTCCTAAAATTACGAATCTCCAGAAATCTCAACAAATATTTTTTCACCCAAACTGGATGATACTTTCAGGTAATGATCAGTACACTAAGGCGACTTGGTTCCTTAAATGTCGTTCTTCTATGTTGAAGCGTTCGTTTCCAGTAACAGTTTGAATTTTTAGGTTTCACTCTGTTTTCTCCTATATTGATAGATGTATTTGGAAGTCTAAATCCAACACGGTTTGTGCTAGCTTCTTGAAACTTGACAAAATAAAGTAGTTTCACGTTCTATCTCTATGTTTTGTTTCCTCTTGATGTAGCCCTAACAGTGACTGGCGAGAAACACTTTCATGGAAAGGGGTTGCCAGGCTTCCCAAATATACGAATCTCCAGAAATCTCAGCAAATATTTTTTCACCCAAACTGGATGATACTTTCAGGTAATGATCAGTACACTAAGGCGACTTGGTTCCCCAAATTTCGTTTTTCTATGTTGAAGCATTCGTTTCCAGTAACAGTTTGAATTTTTAGGTTTCACTCTGTTTTCTCCTATATTGATAGATGTATTTGGAACTCTAAATCCAACACGGTTTGTGCTAGCTTCTTGAAACTTGACACAATAAAGTAGTTTCACGTTCTATCTCTATGTTTTGTTTCCTCTTGATGTAGCCCTAAGCAGTGACTGGCGAGAAACACTTTCATGGAAAGGGGTTGCCAGGCTTCCCAAAATTACGAATCTCCAGAAATCTCAGCAATTATTTTTTCACCCAAACTGGATGATACTTTCAGGTAATGATCAGTACACTAAGGCGACTTGGTTCCCCAAATGTCGTTCTTCTATGTTGAAGCGTTCGTTTCCAGTAACAGTTTGAATTTTTAGGTTTCACTCTGTTTTCTCCTATATTGATAGATGTATTTGGAACTCTAAATCCAACACGGTTTGTGCTAGCTTCTTGAAACTTGACACAATAAAGTAGTTTCAAGTTCTATCTCTATGTTTTGTTTCCTCTTGATGTAGCCCTAACAGTGACTGGCGAGAAACACTTTCATGGAAAGGGGTTGCCAGGCTTCCCAAATATACGAATCTCCAGAAATCTCAGCAAATATTTTTTCACCCAAACTGGATGATACTTTCAGGTAATGATCAGTACACTAAGGCGACTTGGTTCCCCAAATGTCGTTCTTCTATGTTGAAGTGTTCGTTTCCAGTAACAGTTTGAATTTTTAGGTTTCACTCTGTTTTCTCCTATATTGATAGATGTATTTGGAACTCTAAATCCAACACGGTTTGTGCTAGCTTCTTGAAACTTGACACAATAAAGTAGTTTCACGTTCTATCTCTATGTTTTGTTTCCTCTTGATGTAGCCCTAAGCAGTGACTGGCGAGAAACACTTTCATGGAAAGGATTGGCTTCCCAAAATTACGAATCTCCAGAAATCTCCGCAAATATTTTTTCACCCAAACTGGATGATACTTTCAGGTAATGATCAGTACACTAAGGCGACTTGGTTCCCCAAATGTCGTTCTTCTATGTTGAAGTGTTCGTTTCCAGTAACAGTTTGAATTTTTAGGTTTCACTCTGTTTTCTCCTATATTGATAGATGTATTTGGAACTCTAAATCCAACACGGTTTGTGCTAGCTTCTTGAAACTTGACACAATAAAGTAGTTTCACGTTCTATCTCTATGTTTTGTTTCCTCTTGATGTAGCCCTAAGCAGTGACTGGCGAGAAACACTTTCATGGAAAGGATTGGCTTCCCAAAATTACGAATCTCCAGAAATCTCCGCAAATATTTTTTCACCCAAACTGGATGATACTTTCAGGTAATGATCAGTACACTAATGCGACTTGGTTCCCCAAATTTCATTCTTCTATGTTGAACCGTTCGTTTCCAGTAACAGTTTGAATTTTTAGGTTTCACTCTGTTTTCTCCTTTATTGATAGATGTATTTGGAACTCTAAATCCAACACGGTTTGTGCTAGCTTCTTGAAGCTTGACACAATAAAGTAGTTTCATGTTCTATCTCTATGTTTTGTTTCCTCTTGATGTAGCCCTAAGCAGTGACAGGCGAGAAATACTTTCATGGAAAGGGGTTGCCAGGCTTCCCGAAATTACGAATCTCCAGAAATCTCAGCAAATATTTTTTCACCCAAACTGGATGATACTTTCAGGTAATGATCAGTACACTAAGGCGACTTGGTTCCCCAAATTTCGTTCTTCTATGTTGAAGCGTTCGTTTCCAGTAACAGTTTGAATTTTTAGGTTTCACTCTGTTTTCTCCTATATTGATAGATGTATTTGGAACTCTAAATCCAACACGGTTTGTGCTAGCTTCTTGAAACTTGACACAATAAAGTAGTTTCAAGTTCTATCTCTATGTTTTGTTTCCTCTTGATGTAGCCCTAACAGTGACTGGCGAGAAACACTTTCATGGAAAGGGGTTGCCAGGCTTCCCAAATATACGAATCTCCAGAAATCTCAGCAAATATTTTTTCACCCAAACTGGATGATACTTTCAGGTAATGATCAGTACACTAAGGCGACTTGGTTCCCCAAATGTCGTTCTTCTATGTTGAAGCGTTCGTTTCCAGTAACAGTTTGAATTTTTAGGTTTCACTCTGTTTTCTCCTATATTGATAGATGTATTTGGAACTCTAAATCCAACACGGTTTGTGCTAGCTTCTTGAAACTTGACACAATAAAGTAGTTTCACGTTCTATCTCTATGTTTTGTTTCCTCTTGATGTAGCCCTAAGCAGTGACAGGCGAGAAACACTTTCATGGAAAGGGGTTGCCAGGCTTCCTAAAATTACGAATCTCCAGAAATCTCAACAAATATTTTTTCACCCAAACTGGATGATACTTTCAGGTAATGATCAGTACACTAAGGCGACTTGGTTCCTTAAATGTCGTTCTTCTATGTTGAAGCGTTCGTTTCCAGTAACAGTTTGAATTTTTAGGTTTCACTTTGTTTTCTCCTTTATTGATAGATGTATTTGGAACTCTGAATCCAACACGGTTTGTGCTAGCTTCTTGAAACTTGACACAATAAAGTAGTTTCACGTTCTATCTCTATGTTTTGTTTCCTCTTGATGTAGCCCTAAGCAGTGACTGGCGAGAAACACTTTCATGGAAATGGGTGGCTTCCCAAAATTACGAATCTCCAGAAATCTCAGCAAATATTTTTTCACCCAAACTGGATGATACTTTCAGGTAATGATCAGTTCACTAAGGCGACTTGGTTCCCCAAATGTCGTTCTTCTATGTTGAAGCATTCGTTTCCAGTAACAGTTTGAATTTTTAGGTTTCACTCTGTTTTCTCCTATATTGATAGATGTATTTGGAACTCTAAATCCAACACGGTTTGTGCTAGCTTCTTGAAACTTGACACAATAAAGTAGTTTCACGTTCTATCTCTATGTTTTGTTTCCTCTTGATGTAGCCCTAAGCAGTGACTGACGAGAAACACTTTCATGGAAAGGGGTTGCCAGGCTTCCTAAAATTACGAATCTCCAGAAATCTCAACAAATATTTTTTCACCCAAACTGGATGATACTTTCAGGTAATGATCAGTACACTAAGGCGACTTGGTTCCTTAAATGTCGTTCTTCTATGTTGAAGCGTTCGTTTCCAGTAACAGTTTGAATTTTTAGGTTTCACTCTGTTTTCTCCTATATTGATAGATGTATTTGGAAGTCTAAATCCAACACGGTTTGTGCTAGCTTCTTGAAACTTGACAAAATAAAGTAGTTTCACGTTCTATCTCTATGTTTTGTTTCCTCTTGATGTAGCCCTAACAGTGACTGGCGAGAAACACTTTCATGGAAAGGGGTTGCCAGGCTTCCCAAATATACGAATCTCCAGAAATCTCAGCAAATATTTTTTCACCCAAACTGGATGATACTTTCAGGTAATGATCAGTACACTAAGGCGACTTGGTTCCCCAAATTTCGTTTTTCTATGTTGAAGCATTCGTTTCCAGTAACAGTTTGAATTTTTAGGTTTCACTCTGTTTTCTCCTATATTGATAGATGTATTTGGAACTCTAAATCCAACACGGTTTGTGCTAGCTTCTTGAAACTTGACACAATAAAGTAGTTTCACGTTCTATCTCTATGTTTTGTTTCCTCTTGATGTAGCCCTAAGCAGTGACTGGCGAGAAACACTTTCATGGAAAGGGGTTGCCAGGCTTCCCAAAATTACGAATCTCCAGAAATCTCAGCAATTATTTTTTCACCCAAACTGGATGATACTTTCAGGTAATGATCAGTACACTAAGGCGACTTGGTTCCCCAAATGTCATTCTTCTATGTTGAAGCGTTCGTTTCCAGTAACACTTTGAATTTTTAGGTTTCACTCTGTTTTCTCCTTTATTGATAGATGTATTTGGAACTCTGAATCCAACACGGTTTGTGCTAGCTTCTTGAAACTTTACACAATAAAGTAGTTTCATGTTCTATCTCTATGTTTTCTTTCCTCTTGATGTAGCCCTAAGCAGTGACTGACGAGAAACACTTTCATGGAAAGGGGTTGCCAGGCTTCCCAAAATTACGAATCTCCAGAAATCTCAGGAAATATTTTTTCACCCAAACAGGATGATACTTTCAGGTAATGATCAGTACACTAAGGTGACTTGGTTCCCCAAATTTCGTTCTTCAATGTTGAAGCGTTTTTTTCCATTAACAGTTTGAATTTTTAGGTTTCACTCTGTTTTCTCCTATATTGATAGATGTATTTGGAACTCAAAATCCAACACGGTTTGTGCTAGCTTCTTGAAACTTGACACAATAAAGTAGTTTCACGTTCTATCTCTATGTTTTGTTTCCTCTTGATGTAGCCCTAAGCAGTGACTGGCGAGAAACACTTTCATGGAAAGGGGTTGCCAGGCTTCCCAAAATTACGAATCTCCAGAAATCTCAGCAAATATTTTTTCACCCAAACTGGATGATACTTTCAGGTAATGATCAGTACACTAAGGCGACTTGGTTCCCCAAATGTCGTTCTTCTATGTTGAAGCGTTCGTTTCCAGTAACAGTTTGAATTTTTAGGTTTCACTCTGTTTTCTCCTATATTGATAGATGTATTTGGAACTCTAAATCCAACACGGTTTGTGCTAGCTTCTTGAAACTTGACACAATAAAGTAGTTTCAAGTTCTATCTCTATGTTTTGTTTCCTCTTGATGTAGCCCTAACAGTGACTGGCGAGAAACACTTTCATGGAAAGGGGTTGCCAGGCTTCCCAAATATACGAATCTCCAGAAATCTCAGCAAATATTTTTTCACCCAAACTGGATGATACTTTCAGGTAATGATCAGTACACTAAGGCGACTTGGTTCCCCAAATGTCGTTCTTCTATGTTGAAGTGTTCGTTTCCAGTAACAGTTTGAATTTTTAGGTTTCACTCTGTTTTCTCCTATATTGATAGATGTATTTGGAACTCTAAATCCAACACGGTTTGTGCTAGCTTCTTGAAACTTGACACAATAAAGTAGTTTCACGTTCTATCTCTATGTTTTGTTTCCTCTTGATGTAGCCCTAAGCAGTGACTGGCGAGAAACACTTTCATGGAAAGGATTGGCTTCCCAAAATTACGAATCTCCAGAAATCTCCGCAAATATTTTTTCACCCAAACTGGATGATACTTTCAGGTAATAATCAGTACACTAATGCGACTTGGTTCCCCAAATTTCATTCTTCTATGTTGAACCGTTCGTTTCCAGTAACAGTTTGAATTTTTAGGTTTCACTCTGTTTTCTCCTTTATTGATAGATGTATTTGGAACTCTAAATCCAACACGGTTTGTGCTAGCTTCTTGAAGCTTGACACAATAAAGTAGTTTCATGTTCTATCTCTATGTTTTGTTTCCTCTTGATGTAGCCCTAAGCAGTGACAGGCGAGAAACACTTTCATGGAAAGGGGTTGCCAGGCTTCCCAAAATTACGAATCTCCAGAAATCTCAGCAAATATTTTTTCACCCAAACTGGATGATACTTTCAGGTAATGATCAGTACACTAAGGCGACTTGGTTCCCCAAATTTCGTTCTTCTATGTTGAAGCGTTCGTTTCCAGTAAGAGTTTGAATTTTTAGGTTTCACTCTGTTTTCTCCTATATTGATAGATGTATTTGGAACTCTAAATCCAACACGGTTTGCGCTAGCTTCTTGAAACTTGACACAATAAAGTAGTTTCACGTTCTATCTCTATGTTTTGTTTCCTCTTGATGTAGCCCTAAGCAGTGACTGGCGAGAAACACTTTCAGGGAAAGGAGTTGCCAGGCTTCCCAAAATTACGAATCTCCAGAAATCTCAACAAATATTTTTTCACCCAAACTGGATGATACTTTCAGGTAATGATCAGTACACTAAGGCGACTTGGTTCCCCAAATGTCGTTTTTCTATGTTTAAGCGTTCGTTTCCAGTAACAGTTTGAATTTTTAGGTTTCACTCTGTTTTCTCCTATATTGATAGATGTATTTGGAACTCTAAATCCAACACGGTTTGTGCTAGCTTCTTGAAACTTGACACAATAAAGTAGTTTCACGTTCTATCTCTATGTTTTGTTTCCACTTGATGTAGCCCTAAGCAGTGACAGGCGAGAAACACTTTCATGGAAAGGGGTTGCCAGGCTTCCTAAAATTACGAATCTCCAGAAATCTCAACAAATATTTTTTCACCCAAACTGGATGATACTTTCAGGTAATGATCAGTACACTAAGGCGACTTGGTTCCTTAAATGTCGTTCTTCTATGTTGAAGCGTTCGTTTCCAGTAACAGTTTGAATTTTTAGGTTTCACTCTGTTTTCTCCTATATTGATAGATGTATTTGGAACTCTAAATCCAACACGGTTTGTGCTAGCTTCTTGAAACTTGACACAATAAAGTAGTTTCACGTTCTATCTCTATGTTTTGTTTCCTCTTGATGTAGCCCTAACAGTGACTGGCGAGAAACACTTTCATGGAAAGGGGTTGCCAGGCTTCCCAAATATACGAATCTCCAGAAATCTCAGGAAATATTTTTTCACCCAAACAGGATGATACTTTCAGGTAACGATCAGTACACTAAGGCGACTTGGTTCCCCAAATTTCGTTTTTCTATGTTAAAGCGTTCGTTTCCAGTAACAGTTTGAATTTTTAGGTTTCACTCTGTTTTCTCCTATATTGATAGATGTATTTGGAACTCTAAATCCAACACGGTTTGTGCTAGCTTCTTGAAACTTGACACAATAAAGTAGTTTCAAGTTCTATCTCTATGTTTTGTTTCCTCTTGATGTAGCCCTAACAGTGACTGGCGAGAAACACTTTCATGGAAAGGGGTTGCCAGGCTTCCCAAATATACGAATCTCCAGAAATCTCAGCAAATATTTTTTCACCCAAACTGGATGATACTTTCAGGTAATGATCAGTACACTAAGGCGACTTGGTTCCCCAAATGTCGTTCTTCTATGTTGAAGTGTTCGTTTCCAGTAACAGTTTGAATTTTTAGGTTTCACTCTGTTTTCTCCTATATTGATAGATGTATTTGGAACTCTAAATCCAACACGGTTTGTGCTAGCTTCTTGAAACTTGACACAATAAAGTAGTTTCACGTTCTATCTCTATGTTTTGTTTCCTCTTGATGTAGCCCTAAGCAGTGACTGGCGAGAAACACTTTCATGGAAAGGATTGGCTTCCCAAAATTACGAATCTCCAGAAATCTCCGCAAATATTTTTTCACCCAAACTGGATGATACTTTCAGGTAATGATCAGTACACTAATGCGAATTGGTTCCCCAAATTTCATTCTTCTATGTTGAACCGTTCGTTTCCAGTAACAGTTTGAATTTTTAGGTTTCACTCTGTTTTCTCCTTTATTGATAGATGTATTTGGAACTCTAAATCCAACACGGTTTGTGCTAGCTTCTTGAAGCTTGACACAATAAAGTAGTTTCATGTTCTATCTCTATGTTTTGTTTCCTCTTGATGTAGCCCTAAGCAGTGACAGGCGAGAAACACTTTCATGGAAAGGGGTTGCCAGGCTTCCCAAAATTACGAATCTCCAGAAATCTCAGCAAATATTTTTTCACCCAAACTGGATGATACTTTCAGGTAATGATCAGTACACTAAGGCGACTTGGTTCCCCAAATTTCGTTCTTCTATGTTGAAGCGTTCGTTTCCAGTAACAGTTTGAATTTTTAGGTTTCACTCTGTTTTCTCCTATATTGATAGATGTATTTGGAACTCTAAATCCAACACGGTTTGCGCTAGCTTCTTGAAACTTGACACAATAAAGTAGTTTCACGTTCTATCTCTATGTTTTGTTTCCTCTTGATGTAGCCCTAAGCAGTGACTGGCGAGAAACACTTTCAGGGAAAGGAGTTGCCAGGCTTCCCAAAATTACGAATCTCCAGAAATCTCAACAAATATTTTTTCACCCAAACTGGATGATACTTTCAGGTAATGATCAGTACACTAAGGCGACTTGGTTCCCCAAATGTCGTTCTTCTATGTTGAAGCGTTCGTTTCCAGTAACAGTTTGAATTTTTAGGTTTCACTCTGTTTTCTCCTATATTGATAGATGTATTTGGAACTCTAAATCCAACACGGTTTGTGCTAGCTTCTTGAAACTTGACACAATAAAGTAGTTTCACGTTCTATCTCTATGTTTTGTTTCCTCTTGATGTAGCCCTAAGCAGTGACAGGCGAGAAACACTTTCATGGAAAGGGGTTGCCAGGCTTCCTAAAATTACGAATCTCCAGAAATCTCAACAAATATTTTTTCACCCAAACTGGATGATACTTTCAGGTAATGATCAGTACACTAAGGCGACTTGGTTCCTTAAATGTCGTTCTTCTATGTTGAAGCGTTCGTTTCCAGTAACAGTTTGAATTTTTAGGTTTCACTCTGTTTTCTCCTATATTGATAGATGTATTTGGAACTCTAAATCCAACACGGTTTGTGCTAGCTTCTTGAAACTTGACACAATAAAGTAGTTTCACGTTCTATCTCTATGTTTTGTTTCCTCTTGATGTAGCCCTAACAGTGACTGGCGAGAAACACTTTCATGGAAAGGGGTTGCCAGGCTTCCCAAATATACGAATCTCCAGAAATCTCAGGAAATATTTTTTCACCCAAACAGGATGATACTTTCAGGTAATGATCAGTACACTAAGGCGACTTGGTTCCCCAAATTTCGTTTTTCTATGTTAAAGCGTTCGTTTCCAGTAACAGTTTGAATTTTTAGGTTTCACTCTGTTTTCTCCTATATTGATAGATGTATTTGGAACTCTAAATCCAACACGGTTTGTGCTAGCTTCTTGAAACTTGACACAATAAAGTAGTTTCACGTTCTATCTCTATGTTTTGTTTCCTCTTGATGTAGCCCTAAGCAGTGACTGGCGAGAAACACTTTCATGGAAAGGGGTTGCCAGGCTTCCCAAAATTACGAATCTCCAGAAATCTCAGCAATTATTTTTTCACCCAAACTGGATGATACTTTCAGGTAATGATCAGTACACTAAGGCGACTTGGTTCCCCAAATGTCATTCTTCTATGTTGAAGCGTTCGTTTCCAGTAACAGTTTGAATTTTTAGGTTTCACTTTGTTTTCTCCTTTATTGATAGATGTATTTGGAACTCTGAATCCAACACGGTTTGTGCTAGCTTCTTGAAACTTGACACAATAAAGTAGTTTCACGTTCTATCTCTATGTTTTGTTTCCTCTTGATGTAGCCCTAAGCAGTGACTGGCGAGAAACACTTTCATGGAAATGGGTGGCTTCCCAAAATTACGAATCTCCAGAAATCTCAGCAAATATTTTTTCACCCAAACTGGATGATACTTTCAGGTAATGATCAGTTCACTAAGGCGACTTGGTTCCCCAAATGTCGTTCTTCTATGTTGAAGCATTCGTTTCCAGTAACAGTTTGAATTTTTAGGTTTCACTCTGTTTTCTCCTATATTGATAGATGTATTTGGAACTCTAAATCCAACACGGTTTGTGCTAGCTTCTTGAAACTTGACACAATAAAGTAGTTTCACGTTCTATCTCTATGTTTTGTTTCCTCTTGATGTAGCCCTAAGCAGTGACTGACGAGAAACACTTTCATGGAAAGGCGTTGCCAGGCTTCCTAAAATTACGAATCTCCAGAAATCTCAACAAATATTTTTTCACCCAAACTGGATGATACTTTCAGGTAATGATCAGTACACTAAGGCGACTTGGTTCCTTAAATGTCGTTCTTCTATGTTGAAGCGTTCGTTTCCAGTAACAGTTTGAATTTTTAGGTTTCACTCTGTTTTCTCCTATATTGATAGATGTATTTGGAAGTCTAAATCCAACACGGTTTGTGCTAGCTTCTTGAAACTTGACAAAATAAAGTAGTTTCACGTTCTATCTCTATGTTTTGTTTCCTCTTGATGTAGCCCTAACAGTGACTGGCGAGAAACACTTTCATGGAAAGGGGTTGCCAGGCTTCCCAAATATACGAATCTCCAGAAATCTCAGCAAATATTTTTTCACCCAAACTGGATGATACTTTCAGGTAATGATCAGTACACTAAGGCGACTTGGTTCCCCAAATTTCGTTTTTCTATGTTGAAGCGTTCGTTTCCAGTAACAGTTTGAATTTTTAGGTTTCACTCTGTTTTCTCCTATATTGATAGATGTATTTGGAACTCTAAATCCAACACGGTTTGTGCTAGCTTCTTGAAACTTGACACAATAAAGTAGTTTCACGTTCTATCTCTATGTTTTGTTTCCTCTTGATGTAGCCCTAAGCAGTGACTGGCGAGAAACACTTTCATGGAAAGGGGTTGCCAGGCTTCCCAAAATTACGAATCTCCAGAAATCTCAGCAATTATTTTTTCACCCAAACTGGATGATACTTTCAGGTAATGATCAGTACACTAAGGCGACTTGGTTCCCCAAATGTCATTCTTCTATGTTGAAGCATTCGTTTCCAGTAACACTTTGAATTTTTAGGTTTCACTCTGTTTTCTCCTTTATTGATAGATGTATTTGGAACTCTGAATCCAACACGGTTTGTGCTAGCTTCTTGAAACTTTACACAATAAAGTAGTTTCACGTTCTATCTCTATGTTTTGTTTCCTCTTGATGTAGCCCTAAGCAGTGACTGACGAGAAACACTTTCATGGAAAGGGGTTGCCAGGCTTCCCAAAATTACGAATCTCCAGAAATCTCAGGAAATATTTTTTCACCCAAACAGGATGATACTTTCAGGTAATGATCAGTACACTAAGGTGACTTGGTTCCCCAAATTTCGTTCTTCAATGTTGAAGCGTTTTTTTCCATTAACAGTTTGAATTTTTAGGTTTCACTCTGTTTTCTCCTATATTGATAGATGTATTTGGAACTCAAAATCCAACACGGTTTGTGCTAGCTTCTTGAAACTTGACACAATAAAGTAGTTTCACGTTCTATCTCTATGTTTTGTTTCCTCTTGATGTAGCCCTAAGCAGTTACTGGCGAGAAACACTTTCATGGAAAGGGGTTGCCAGGCTTCCCAAAATTACGAATCTCCAGAAATCTCAGCAAATATTTTTTCACCCAAACTGGATGATACTTTCAGGTAATGATCAGTACACTAAGGCGACTTGGTTCCCCAAATGTCGTTCTTCTATGTTGAAGCGTTCGTTTCCAGGAACAGTTTGAATTTTTAGGTTTCACTCTGTTTTCTCCTATATTGATAGATGTATTTGGAACTCTAAATCCAACACGGTTTGTGCTAGCTTCTTGAAACTTGACACAATAAAGTAGTTTCAAGTTCTATCTCTATGTTTTGTTTCCTCTTGATGTAGCCCTAACAGTGACTGGCGAGAAACACTTTCATGGAAAGGGGTTGCCAGGCTTCCCAAACATACGAATCTCCAGAAATCTCAGCAAATATTATTTCACCCAAACTGGATGATACTTTCAGGTAATGATCAGTACACTAAGGCGACTTGGTTCCCCAAATGTCGTTCTTCTATGTTGAAGTGTTCGTTTCCAGTAACAGTTTGAATTTTTAGGTTTCACTCTGTTTTCTCCTATATTGATAGATGTATTTGGAACTCTAAATCCAACACGGTTTGTGCTAGCTTCTTGAAACTTGACACAATAAAGTAGTTTCACGTTCTATCTCTATGTTTTGTTTCCTCTTGATGTAGCCCTAAGCAGTGACTGGCGAGAAACACTTTCATGGAAAGGATTGGCTTCCCAAAATTACGAATCTCCAGAAATCTCAGCAAATATTTTTTCACCCAAACTGGATGATACTTTCAGGTAATGATCAGTACACTAAGGCGACTTGGTTCCCCAAATTTCGTTTTTCTATGTTAAAGCGTTCGTTTCCAGTAACAGTTTGAATTTTTAGGTTTCACTCTGTTTTCTCCTATATTGATAGATGTATTTGGAACTCTAAATCCAACACGGTTTGTGCTAGCTTCTTGAAACTTGACACAATAAAGTAGTTTCACGTTCTATCTCTATGTTTTGTTTCCTCTTGATGTAGCCCTAAGCAGTGACTGGCGAGAAACACTTTCATGGAAAGGGGTTGCCAGGCTTCCCAAAATTACGAATCTCCAGAAATCTCAGCAATTATTTTTTCACCCAAACTGGATGATACTTTCAGGTAATGATCAGTACACTAAGGCGACTTGGTTCCCCAAATGTCATTCTTCTATGTTGAAGCGTTCGTTTCCAGTAACAGTTTGAATTTTTAGGTTTCACTTTGTTTTCTCCTTTATTGATAGATGTATTTGGAACTCTGAATCCAACACGGTTTGTGCTAGCTTCTTGAAACTTGACACAATAAAGTAGTTTCACGTTCTATCTCTATGTTTTGTTTCCTCTTGATGTAGCCCTAAGCAGTGACTGGCGAGAAACACTTTCATGGAAAGGGGTTGCCAGGCTTCCCAAAATTACGAATCTCCAGAAATCTCAGCAAATATTTTTTCACCCAAACTGGATGATACTTTCAGGTAATGATCAGTACACTAAGGCGACTTGTTTCCCCAAATGTCATTCTTCTATGTTGAAGAGTTCGTTTCCAGTAACAGTTTGAATTTTTAGGTTTCACTCTGTTTTCTCCTTTATTGATAGATGTATTTGGAACTCTGAATCCAACACGGTTTGTGCTAGCTTCTTGAAACTTGATACAATAAAGTAGTTTCACGTTCTATCTCTATGTTTTGTTTCCTCTTGATGTAGCCCTAAGCAGTGACTGGGGAGAAACACTTTCATGGAAAGGGGTTGCCAGGCTTCCCAAAATTACGAATCTCCAGAAATCTCAGGAAATATTTTTCCACCCAAACAGGATGATACTTTCAGGTAATGATCAGTACACTAAGGCGACTTGGTTCCCCAAATTTCGTTTTTCTATGTTGAAGCGTTCGTTTCCAGTAACAGTTTGAATTTTTAGGTTTCACTCTGTTTTCTCCTTTATTGATAGTTGTATTTGGAACTCTGAATCCAACACGGTTTGTGCTAGCTTCTTGAAACTTGATACAATAAAGTAGTTTCACGTTCTATCTCTATGTTTTGTTTCCTCTTGATGTAGCCCTAAGCAGTGACTGACGAGAAACACTTTCATGGAAAGGGGTTGCCAGGCTTCCCAAAATTACGAATCTCCAGAAATCTCAGGAAATATTTTTCCACCCAAACAGGATGATACTTTCAGGTAATGATCAGTACACTAAGGCGACTTGGTTCCCCAAATTTCGTTTTTCTATGTTGAAGCGTTCGTTTCCAGTAACACTTTGAATTTTTAGGTTTCACTCTGTTTTCTCCTTTATTGATAGACGTATTTGGAACTCTAAATCCAACACGGTTTGTGCTAGCTTCTTGAAGCTTGACACAATAAAGTAGTTTCATGTTCTATCTCTATGTTTTGTTTCCTCTTGATGTAGCCCTAAGCAGTGACAGGCGAGAAACACTTTCATGGAAAGGGGTTGCCAGGCTTCCCAAAATTACGAATCCCCAGAAATCTCAACAAATATTTTTTGACCCAAACTGGATGATACTTTCAGGTAATGATCAGTACACTAAGGCGACTTGGTTCCCCAAATGTCGTTCTTCTATGTTGAAGCGTTCGTTTCCAGTAACAGTTTGAATTTTTAGGTTTCACTCTGTTTTCTCCTATATTGATAGATGTATTTGGAACTCTAAATCCAACACGGTTTGTGCTAGCTTCTTGAAACTTGACACAATAAAGTAGTTTCACGTTCTATCTCTATGTTTTGTTTCCTCTTGATGTAGCCCTAACAGTGACTGGCGAGAAACACTTTCATGGAAAGGGGTTGACAGGCTTCCCAAAATTACGAATCTCCAGAAATCTCAGGAAATATTTTTTCACCCAAACAGGATGATACTTTCAGGTAATGATCAGTACACTAAGGCGACTTGGTTCCCCGAATTTCGTTTTTCTATGTTGAAGCGTTCGTTTCCAGTAACAGTTTGAATTTTTAGGTTTCACTCTGTTTTCTCCTATATTGATAGATGTATTTGGAACTCTAAATCCAACACGGTTTGTGCTAGCTTCTTGAAACTTGACACAATAAAGTAGTTTCACGTTCTATCTCTATGTTTTGTTTCCTCTTGATGTAGCCCTAACAGTGACTGGCGAGAAACACTTTCATGGAAAGGGGTTGCCAGGCTTCCCAAATATACGAATCTCCAGAAATCTCAGCAAATATTTTTTCACCCAAACTGGATGATACTTTCAGGTAATGATCAGTACACTAAGGCGACTTGGTTCCCCAAATTTCGTTCTTCTATGTTGAAGCGTTTTTTTCCATTAACAGTTTGAATTTTTAGGTTTCACTCTGTTTTCTCCTATATAGATAGATGTATTTGGAACTCTAAATCCAACACGGTTTGTGCTAGCTTCTTGAAACTTGACACAATAAATAGTTTCACGTTCTATCTCTATGTTTTGTTTCCTCTTGATGTAGCCCTAAGCAGTGACTGGCGAGAAACACTTTCATTGAAAGGGGTTGCCAGGCTTCCCAAAATTACGAATCTCCAGAAATCTCAGCAAATATTTTTTCACCCAAACTGGATGATACTTTCAGGTAATGATCAGTACACTAAGGCGACTTGGTTCCCCAAATTTCGTTCTTCTATGTTGAAGCGTTCGTTTCCAGTAACAGTTTGAATTTTTAGGTTTCACTCTGTTTTCTCCTATATTGATAGATGTATTTGGAACTCTAAATCCAACACGGTTTGTGCTAGCTTCTTGAAACTTGACACAATAAAGTAGTTTCACGTTCTATCTCTATGTTTTGTTTCCTCTTGATGTAGCCCTAACAGTGACTGGCGAGAAACACTTTCATGGAAAGGGGTTGCCAGGCTTCCCAAATATACGAATCTCCAGAAATCTCAGCAAATATTTTTAAACCCAAACTGGATGATACTTTCAGGTAATGATCAGTACACTAAGGCGACTTGGTTCCCCAAATGTCGTTCTTCTATGTTGAAGCGTTCGTTTCCAGTAACAGTTTGAATTTTTAGGTTTCACTCTGTTTTCTCCTATATTGATAGATGTATTTGGAACTCTAAATCCAACACGGTTTGTGCTAGCTTCTTGAAGCTTGACACAATAAAGTAGTTTCATGTTCTATCTCTATGTTTTGTTTCCTCTTGATGTAGCCCTAAGCAGTGACAGGCGAGAAACACTTTCATGGAAAGGGGTTGCCAGGCTTCCCAAAATTACGAATCTCCAGAAATCTCAGCAAATATTTTTTCACCCAAACTGGATGATACTTTCAGGTAATGATCAGTACACTAAGGCGACTTGGTTCCCCAAATTTCGTTCTTCTATGTTGAAGCGTTCGTTTCCAGTAACAGTTTGAATTTTTAGGTTTCACTCTGTTTTCTCCTATATTGATAGATGTATTTGGAACTCTAAATCCAACACGGTTTGCGCTAGCTTCTTGAAACTTGACACAATAAAGTAGTTTCACGTTCTATCTCTATGTTTTGTTTCCTCTTGATGTAGCCCTAAGCAGTGACTGGCGAGAAACACTTTCAGGGAAAGGAGTTGCCAGGCTTCCCAAAATTACGAATCTCCAGAAATCTCAACAAATATTTTTTCACCCAAACTGGATGATACTTTCAGGTAATGATCAGTACACTAAGGCGACTTGGTTCCCCAAATGTCGTTCTTCTATGTTGAAGCGTTCGTTTCCAGTAACAGTTTGAATTTTTAGGTTTCACTCTGTTTTCTCCTATATTGATAGATGTATTTGGAACTCGGAATCCAACACGGTTTGTGCTAGCTTCTTGAAACTTGACACAATAAAGTAGTTTCACGTTCTATCTCTATGTTTTGTTTCCTCTTGATGTAGCCCTAAGCAGTGACAGGCGAGAAACACTTTCATGGAAAGTGGTTGCCAGGCTTCCTAAAATTACGAATCTCCAGAAATCTCAACAAATATTTTTTCACCCAAACTGGATGATACTTTCAGGTAATGATCAGTACACTAAGGCGACTTGGTTCCTTAAATGTCGTTCTTCTATGTTGAAGCGTTCGTTTCCAGTAACAGTTTGAATTTTTAGGTTTCACTCTGTTTTCTCCTATATTGATAGATGTATTTGGAACTCTAAATCCAACACGGTTTGTGCTAGCTTCTTGAAACTTGACACAATAAAGTAGTTTCACGTTCTATCTCTATGTTTTGTTTCCTCTTGATGTAGCCCTAACAGTGACTGGCGAGAAACACTTTCATGGAAAGGGGTTGCCAGGCTTCCCAAATATACGAATCTCCAGAAATCTCAGGAAATATTTTTTCACCCAAACAGGATGATACTTTCAGGTAATGATCAGTACACTAAGGCGACTTGGTTCCCCAAATTTCGTTTTTCTATGTTAAAGCGTTCGTTTCCAGTAACAGTTTGAATTTTTACGTTTCACTCTGTTTTCTCCTATATTGATAGATGTATTTGGAACTCTAAATCCAACACGGTTTGTGCTAGCTTCTTGAAACTTGACACAATAAAGTAGTTTCACGTTCTATCTCTATGTTTTGTTTCCTCTTGATGTAGCCCTAAGCAGTGACTGGCGAGAAACACTTTCATGGAAAGGGGTTGCCAGGCTTCCCAAAATTACGAATCTCCAGAAATCTCAGCAATTATTTTTTCACCCAAACTGGATGATACTTTCAGGTAATGATCAGTACACTAAGGCGACTTGGTTCCCCAAATGTCATTCTTCTATGTTGAAGCGTTCGTTTCCAGTAACAGTTTGAATTTTTAGGTTTCACTTTGTTTTCTCCTTTATTGATAGATGTATTTGGAACTCTGAATCCAACACGGTTTGTGCTAGCTTCTTGAAACTTGACACAATAAAGTAGTTTCACGTTCTATCTCTATGTTTTGTTTCCTCTTGATGTAGCCCTAAGCAGTGACTGGCGAGAAACACTTTCATGGAAATGGGTGGCTTCCCAAAATTACGAATCTCCAGAAATCTCAACAAATATTTTTTCACCCAAACTGGATGATACTTTCAGGTAATGATCAGTTCACTAAGGCGACTTGGTTCCCCAAATGTCGTTCTTCTATGTTGAAGCATTCGTTTCCAGTAACAGTTTGAATTTTTAGGTTTCACTCTGTTTTCTCCTATATTGATAGATGTATTTGGAACTCTAAATCCAACACGGTTTGTGCTAGCTTCTTGAAACGTGACACAATAAAGTAGTTTCACGTTCTATCTCTATGTTTTGTTTCCTCTTGATGTAGCCCTAAGCAGTGACTGACGAGAAACACTTTCATGGAAAGGCGTTGCCAGGCTTCCTAAAATTACGAATCTCCAGAAATCTCAACAAATATTTTTTCACCCAAACTGGATGATACTTTCAGGTAATGATCAGTACACTAAGGCGACTTGGTTCCTTAAATGTCGTTCTTCTATGTTGAAGCGTTCGTTTCCAGTAACAGTTTGAATTTTTAGGTTTCACTCTGTTTTCTCCTATATTGATAGATGTATTTGGAACTCTAAATCCAACACGGTTTGTGCTAGCTTCTTGAAACTTGACACAATAAAGTAGTTTCACGTTCTATCTCTATGTTTTGTTTCCTCTTGATGTAGCCCTAAGCAGTGACTGGCGAGAAACACTTTCATGGAAAGGGGTTGCCAGGCTTCCCAAAATTACGAATCTCCAGAAATCTCAGCAATTATTTTTTCACCCAAACTGGATGATACTTTCAGGAAATGATCAGTACACTAAGGCGACTTGGTTCCCCAAATGTCATTCTTCTATGTTGAAGCGTTCGTTTCCAGTAACAGTTTGAATTTTTAGGTTTCACTTTGTTTTCTCCTTTATTGATAGATGTATTTGGAACTCTGAATCCAACACGGTTTGTGCTAGCTTCTTGAAACTTGACACAATAAAGTAGTTTCACGTTCTATCTCTATGTTTTGTTTCCTCTTGATGTAGCCCTAAGCAGTGACTGGCGAGAAACACTTTCATGGAAAGGGGTTGCCAGGCTTCCCAAAATTACGAATCTCCAGAAATCTCAGCAATTATTTTTTCACCCAAACTGGATGATACTTTCAGGAAATGATCAGTACACTAAGGCGACTTGGTTCCCCAAATGTCATTCTTCTATGTTGAAGCATTCGTTTCCAGTAACACTTTGAATTTTTAGGTTTCACTCTGTTTTCTCCTTTATTGATAGATGTATTTGGAACTCTGAATCCAACACGGTTTGTGCTAGCTTCTTGAAACTTTACACAATAAAGTAGTTTCACGTTCTATCTCTATGTTTTGTTTCCTCTTGATGTAGCCCTAAGCAGTGACTGACGAGAAACACTTTCATGGAAAGGGGTTGCCAGGCTTCCCAAAATTACGAATCTCCAGAAATCTCAGGAAATATTTTTTCACCCAAACAGGATGATACTTTCAGGTAATGATCAGTACACTAAGGTGACTTGGTTCCCCAAATTTCGTTCTTCAATGTTGAAGCGTTTTTTTCCATTAACAGTTTGAATTTTTAGGTTTCACTCTGTTTTCTCCTATATTGATAGATGTATTTGGAACTCAAAATCCAACACGGTTTGTGCTAGCTTCTTGAAACTTGACACAATAAAGTAGTTTCACGTTCTATCTCTATGTTTTGTTTCCTCTTGATGTAGCCCTAAGCAGTGACTGGCGAGAAACACTTTCATGGAAAGGGGTTGCCAGGCTTCCCAAAATTACGAATCTCCAGAAATCTCAGCAAATATTTTTTCACCCAAACTGGATGATACTTTCAGGTAATGATCAGTACACTAAGGCGACTTGGTTCCCCAAATGTCGTTCTTCTATGTTGAAGCGTTCGTTTCCAGTAACAGTTTGAATTTTTAGGTTTCACTCTGTTTTCTCCTATATTGATAGATGTATTTGGAACTCTAAATCCAACACGGTTTGTGCTAGCTTCTTGAAACTTGACACAATAAAGTAGTTTCACGTTCTATCTCTATGTTTTGTTTCCTCTTGATGTAGCCCTAACAGTGACTGGCGAGAAACACTTTCATGGAAAGGGGTTGCCAGGCTTCCCAAATATACGAATCTCCAGAAATCTCAGCAAATATTTTTTCACCCAAACAGGATGATACTTTCAGGTAATGATCAGTACACTAAGGCGACTTGGTTCCCCAAATTTCGTTTTTCTATGTTAAAGCGTTCGTTTCCAGTAACAGTTTGAATTTTTAGGTTTCACTCTGTTTTCTCCTATATTGATAGATGTATTTGGAACTCTAAATCCAACACGGTTTGTGCTAGCTTCTTGAAACTTGACACAATAAAGTAGTTTCACGTTCTATCTCTATGTTTTGTTTCCTCTTGATGTAGCCCTAAGCAGTGACTGGCGAGAAACACTTTCATGGAAAGGGGTTGCCAGGCTTCCCAAAATTACGAATCTCCAGAAATCTCAGCAATTATTTTTTCACCCAAACTGGATGATACTTTCAGGTAATGATCAGTACACTAAGGCGACTTGGTTCCCCAAATGTCATTCTTCTATGTTGAAGCGTTCCTTTCCAGTAACAGTTTGAATTTTTAGGTTTCACTTTGTTTTCTCCTTTATTGATAGATGTATTTGGAACTCTGAATCCAACACGGTTTGTGCTAGCTTCTTGAAACTTGACACAATAAAGTAGTTTCACGTTCTATCTCTATGTTTTGTTTCCTCTTGATGTAGCCCTAAGCAGTGACTGGCGAGAAACACTTTCATGGAAATGGGTGGCTTCCCAAAATTACGAATCTCCAGAAATCTCAGCAAATATTTTTTCACCCAAACTGGATGATACTTTCAGGTAATGATCAGTTCACTAAGGCGACTTGGTTCCCCAAATGTCGTTCTTCTATGTTGAAGCATTCGTTTCCAGTAACAGTTTGAATTTTTAGGTTTCACTCTGTTTTCTCCTATATTGATAGATGTATTTGGAACTCTAAATCCAACACGGTTTGTGCTAGCTTCTTGAAACTTGACACAATAAAGTAGTTTCACGTTCTATCTCTATGTTTTGTTTCCTCTTGATGTAGCCCTAAGCAGTGACTGACGAGAAACACTTTCATGGAAAGGGGTTGCCAGGCTTCCTAAAATTACGAATCTCCAGAAATCTCAACAAATATTTTTTCACCCAAACTGGATGATACTTTCAGGTAATGATCAGTACACTAAGGCGACTTGGTTCCTTAAATGTCGTTCTTCTATGTTGAAGCGTTCGTTACCAGTAACAGTTTGAATTTTTAGGTTTCACTCTGTTTTCTCCTATATTGATAGATGTATTTGGAAGCCTAAATCCAACACGGTTTGTGCTAGCTTCTTGAAACTTGACAAAATAAAGTAGTTTCACGTTCTATCTCTATGTTTTGTTTCCTCTTGATGTAGCCCTAACAGTGACTGGCGAGAAACACTTTCATGGAAAGGGGTTGCCAGGCTTCCCAAATATACGAATCTCCAGAAATCTCAGCAAATATTTTTTCACCCAAACTGGATGATACTTTCAGGTAATGATCAGTACACTAAGGCGACTTGGTTCCCCAAATTTCGTTTTTCTATGTTGAAGCGTTCGTTTCCAGTAACAGTTTGAATTTTTAGGTTTCACTCTGTTTTCTCCTATATTGATAGATGTATTTGGAACTCTAAATCCAACACGGTTTGTGCTAGCTTCTTGAAACTTGACACAATAAAGTAGTTTCACGTTCTATCTCTATGTTTTGTTTCCTCTTGATGTAGCCCTAAGCAGTGACTGGCGAGAAACACTTTCATGGAAAGGGGTTGCCAGGCTTCCCAAAATTACGAATCTCCAGAAATCTCAGCAATTATTTTTTCACCCAAACTGGATGATACTTTCAGGTAATGATCAGTACACTAAGGCGACTTGGTTCCCCAAATGTCATTCTTCTATGTTGAAGCGTTCGTTTCCAGTAACACTTTGAATTTTTAGGTTTCACTCTGTTTTCTCCTTTATTGATAGATGTATTTGGAACTCTGAATCCAACACGGTTTGTGCTAGCTTCTTGAAACTTTACACAATAAAGTAGTTTCACGTTCTATCTCTATGTTTTGTTTCCTCTTGATGTAGCCCTAAGCAGTGACTGGCGAGAAACACTTTCATGGAAAGGGGTTGCCAGGCTTCCCAAAATTACGAATCTCCAGAAATCTCAGCAATTATTTTTTCACCCAAACTGGATGATACTTTCAGGTAATGATCAGTACACTAAGGCGACTTGGTTCCCCAAATGTCATTCTTCTATGTTGAAGCGTTCGTTTCCAGTAACACTTTGAATTTTTAGGTTTCACTCTGTTTTCTCCTTTATTGATAGATGTATTTGGAACTCTGAATCCAACACGGTTTGTGCTAGCTTCTTGAAACTTTACACAATAAAGTAGTTTCACGTTCTATCTCTATGTTTTGTTTCCTCTTGATGTAGACCTAACAGTGACTGGCGAGAAACACTTTCATGGAAAGGGGTTGCCAGGCTTCCCAAAATTACGAATCTCCAGAAATCTCAGGAAATATTTTTTCACCCAAACAGGATGATACTTTCAGGTAATGATCAGTACACTAAGGTGACTTGGTTCCCCAAATTTCGTTCTTCAATGTTGAAGCGTTTTTTTCCATTAACAGTTTGAATTTTTAGGTTTCACTCTGTTTTCTCCTATATTGATAGATGTATTTGGAACTCAAAAACCAACACGGTTTGTGCTAGCTTCTTGAAACTTGACACAATAAAGTAGTTTCACGTTCTATCTCTATGTTTTGTTTCCTCTTGATGTAGCCCTAAGCAGTGACTGGCGAGAAACACTTTCATGGAAAGGGGTTGCCAGGCTTCCCAAAATTACGAATCTCCAGAAATCTCAGCAAATATTTTTTCACCCAAACTGGATGATACTTTCAGGTAATGATCAGTACACTAAGGCGACTTGGTTCCCCAAATGTCGTTCTTCTATGTTGAAGCGTTCGTTTCCAGTAACAGTTTGAATTTTTAGGTTTCACTCTGTTTTCTCCTATATTGATAGATGTATTTGGAACTCTAAATCCAAAACGGTTTGTGCTAGCTTCTTGAAACTTGACACAATAAAGTAGTTTCAAGTTCTATCTCTATGTTTTGTTTCCTCTTGATGTAGCCCTAACAGTGACTGGCGAGAAACACTTTCATGGAAAGGGGTTGCCAGGCTTCCCAAATATACGAATCTCCAGAAATCTCAGCAAATATTTTTTCACCCAAACTGGATGATACGTTCAGGTAATGATCAGTACACTAAGGCGACTTGGTTCCCCAAATGTCGTTCTTCTATGTTGAAGTGTTCGTTTCCAGTAACAGTTTGAATTTTTAGGTTTCACTCTGTTTTCTCCTATATTGATAGATGTATTTGGAACTCTAAATCCAACACGGTTTGTGCTAGCTTCTTGAAACTTGACACAATAAAGTAGTTTCACGTTCTATCTCTATGTTTTGTTTCCTCTTGATGTAGCCCTAAGCAGTGACTGGCGAGAAACACTTTCATGGAAAGGATTGGCTTCCCAAAATTACGAATCTCCAGAAATCTCCGCAAATATTTTTTCACCCAAACTGGATGATACTTTCAGGTAATGATCAGTACACTAATGCGACTTGGTTCCCCAAATTTCATTCTTCTATGTTGAACCGTTCGTTTCCAGTAACAGTTTGAATTTTTAGGTTTCACTCTGTTTTCTCCTTTATTGATAGATGTATTTGGAACTCTAAATCCAACACGGTTTGTGCTAGCTTCTTGAAGCTTGACACAATAAAGTAGTTTCATGTTCTATCTCTATGTTTTGTTTCCTCTTGATGTAGCCCTAAGCAGTGACTGGCGAGAAACACTTTCATGGAAAGGGGTTGCCAGGCTTCCCAAAATTACGAATCTCCAGAAATCTCAGCAATTATTTTTTCACCCAAACTGGATGATACTTTCAGGTAATGATCAGTACACTAAGGCGACTTGGTTCCCCAAATGTCATTCTTCTATGTTGAAGCGTTCGTTTCCAGTAACACTTTGAATTTTTAGGTTTCACTCTGTTTTCTCCTTTATTGATAGATGTATTTGGAACTCTGAATCCAACACGGTTTGTGCTAGCTTCTTGAAACTTTACACAATAAAGTAGTTTCACGTTCTATCTCTATGTTTTGTTTCCTCTTGATGTAGACCTAACAGTGACTGGCGAGAAACACTTTCATGGAAAGGGGTTGCCAGGCTTCCCAAAATTACGAATCTCCAGAAATCTCAGGAAATATTTTTTCACCCAAACAGGATGATACTTTCAGGTAATGATCAGTACACTAAGGTGACTTGGTTCCCCAAATTTCGTTCTTCAATGTTGAAGCGTTTTTTTCCATTAACAGTTTGAATTTTTAGGTTTCACTCTGTTTTCTCCTATATTGATAGATGTATTTGGAACTCAAAAACCAACACGGTTTGTGCTAGCTTCTTGAAACTTGACACAATAAAGTAGTTTCACGTTCTATCTCTATGTTTTGTTTCCTCTTGATGTAGCCCTAAGCAGTGACTGGCGAGAAACACTTTCATGGAAAGGGGTTGCCAGGCTTCCCAAAATTACGAATCTCCAGAAATCTCAGCAAATATTTTTTCACCCAAACTGGATGATACTTTCAGGTAATGATCAGTTCACTAAGGCGACTTGGTTCCCCAAATGTCGTTCTTCTATGTTGAAGCATTCGTTTCCAGTAACAGTTTGAATTTTTAGGTTTCACTCTGTTTTCTCCTATATTGATAGATGTATTTGGAACTCTAACTCCAACACGGTGTGTGCTAGCTTCTTGAAACTTGACACAATAAAGTAGTTTCACGTTCTATCTCTATGTTTTGTTTCCTCTTGATGTAGCCCTAAGCAGTGACTGACGAGAAACACTTTCATGGAAAGGGGTTGCCAGGCTTCCTAAAATTACGAATCTCCAGAAATCTCAACAAATATTTTTTCACCCAAACTGGATGATACTTTCAGGTAATGATCAGTACACTAAGGCGACTTGGTTCCTTAAATGTCGTTCTTCTATGTTGAAGCGTTCGTTTCCAGTAACAGTTTGAATTTTTAGGTTTCACTCTGTTTTCTCCTATATTGATAGATGTATTTGGAAGTCTAAATCCAACACGGTTTGTGCTAGCTTCTTGAAACTTGACAAAATAAAGTAGTTTCACGTTCTATCTCTATGTTTTGTTTCCTCTTGATGTAGCCCTAACAGTGACTGGCGAGAAACACTTTCATGGAAAGGGGTTGCCAGGCTTCCCAAATATACGAATCTCCAGAAATCTCAGCAAATATTTTTTCACCCAAACTGGATGATACTTTCAGGTAATGATCAGTACACTAAGGCGACTTGGTTCCCCAAATTTCGTTTTTCTATGTTGAAGCATTCGTTTCCAGTAACAGTTTGAATTTTTAGGTTTCACTCTGTTTTCTCCTATATTGATAGATGTATTTGGAACTCTAAATCCAACACGGTTTGTGCTAGCTTCTTGAAACTTGACACAATAAAGTAGTTTCACGTTCTATCTCTATGTTTTGTTTCCTCTTGATGTAGCCCTAAGCAGTGACTGGCGAGAAACACTTTCATGGAAAGGGGTTGCCAGGCTTCCCAAAATTACGAATCTCCAGAAATCTCAGCAATTATTTTTTCACCCAAACTGGATGATACTTTCAGGTAATGATCAGTACACTAAGGCGACTTGGTTCCCCAAATGTCATTCTTCTATGTTGAAGCGTTCGTTTCCAGTAACACTTTGAATTTTTAGGTTTCACTCTGTTTTCTCCTTTATTGATAGATGTATTTGGAACTCTGAATCCAACAAGGTTTGTGCTAGCTTCTTGAAACTTTACACAATAAAGTAGTTTCACGTTCTATCTCTATGTTTTGTTTCCTCTTGATGTAGCCCTAAGCAGTGACTGACGAGAAACACTTTCATGGAAAGGGGTTGCCAGGCTTCCCAAAATTACGAATCTCCAGAAATCTCAGGAAATATTTTTTCACCCAAACAGGATGATACTTTCAGGTAATGATCAGTACACTAAGGTGACTTGGTTCCCCAAATTTCGTTCTTCAATGTTGAAGCGTTTTTTTCCATTAACAGTTTGAATTTTTAGGTTTCACTCTGTTTTCTCCTATATTGATAGATGTATTTGGAACTCAAAATCCAACACGGTTTGTGCTAGCTTCTTGAAACTTGACACAATAAAGTAGTTTCACGTTCTATCTCTATGTTTTGTTTCCTCTTGATGTAGCCCTAAGCAGTGACTGGCGAGAAACACTTTCATGGAAAGGGGTTGCCAGGCTTCCCAAAATTACGAATCTCCAGAAATCTCAGCAAATATTTTTTCACCCAAACTGGATGATACTTTCAGGTAATGATCAGTACACTAAGGCGACTTGGTTCCCCAAATGTCGTTCTTCTATGTTGAAGCGTTCGTTTCCAGTAACAGTTTGAATTTTTAGGTTTCACTCTGTTTTCTCCTATATTGATAGATGTATTTGGAACTCTAAATCCAACACGGTTTGTGCTAGCTTCTTGAAACTTGACACAATAAAGTAGTTTCAAGTTCTATCTCTATGTTTTGTTTCCTCTTGATGTAGCCCTAACAGTGACTGGCGAGAAACACTTTCATGGAAAGGGGTTGCCAGGCTTCCCAAATATACGAATCTCCAGAAATCTCAGCAAATATTTTTTCACCCAAACTGGATGATACTTTCAGGTAATGATCAGTACACTAAGGCGACTTGGTTCCCCAAATGTCGTTCTTCTATGTTGAAGTGTTCGTTTCCAGTAACAGTTTGAATTTTTAGGTTTCACTCTGTTTTCTCCTATATTGATAGATGTATTTGGAACTCTAAATCCAACACGGTTTGTGCTAGCTTCTTGAAACTTGACACAATAAAGTAGTTTCACGTTCTATCTCTATGTTTTGTTTCCTCTTGATGTAGCCCTAAGCAGTGACTGGCGAGAAACACTTTCATGGAAAGGATTGGCTTCCCAAAATTACGAATCTCCAGAAATCTCCGCAAATATTTTTTCACCAAAACTGGATGATACTTTCAGGTAATGATCAGTACACTAAGGCGACTTGGTTCCCCAAATGTCGTTCTTCTATGTTGAAGTGTTCGTTTCCAGTAACAGTTTGAATTTTTAGGTTTCACTCTGTTTTCTCCTATATTGATAGATGTATTTGGAACTCTAAATCCAACACGGTTTGTGCTAGCTTCTTGAAACTTGACACAATAAAGTAGTTTCACATTCTATCTCTATGTTTTGTTTCCTCTTGATGTAGCCCTAAGCAGTGACTGGCGAGAAACACTTTCATGGAAAGGATTGGCTTCCCAAAATTACGAATCTCCAGAAATCTCCGCAAATATTTTTTCACCCAAACTGGATGATACTTTCAGGTAATGATCAGTACACTAATGCGACTTGGTTCCCCAAATTTCATTCTTCTATGTTGAACCGTTCGTTTCCAGTAACAGTTTGAATTTTTAGGTTTCACTCTGTTTTCTCCTATATTGATAGATGTATTTGGAACTCTAAATCCAACACGGTTTGTGCTAGCTTCTTGAAGCTTGACACAATAAAGTAGTTTCATGTTCTATCTCTATGTTTTGTTTCCTCTTGATGTAGCCCTAAGCAGTGACAGGCGAGAAACACTTTCATGGAAAGGGGTTGCCAGGCTTCCCAAAATTACGAATCTCCAGAAATCTCAGCAAATATTTTTTCACCCAAACTGGATGATACTTTCAGGTAATGATCAGTACACTAAGGCGACTTGGTTCCCCAAATTTCGTTCTTCTATGTTGAAGCGTTCGTTTCCAGTAACAGTTTGAATTTTTAGGTTTCACTCTGTTTTCTCCTATATTGATAGATGTATTTGGAACTCTAAATCCAACACGGTTTGCGCTAGCTTCTTGAAACTTGACACAATAAAGTAGTTTCACGTTCTATCTCTATGTTTTGTTTCCTCTTGATGTAGCCCTAAGCAGTGACTGGCGAGAAACACTTTCAGGGAAAGGAGTTGCCAGGCTTCCCAAAATTACGAATCTCCAGAAATCTCAACAAATATTTTTTCACCCAAACTGGATGATACTTTCAGGTAATGATCAGTACACTAAGGCGACTTGGTTCCCCAAATGTCGTTCTTCTATGTTGAAGCGTTCGTTTCCAGTAACAGTTTGAATTTTTAGGTTTCACTCTGTTTTCTCCTATATTGATAGATGTATTTGGAACTCTAAATCCAACACGGTTTGTGCTAGCTTCTTGAAACTTGACACAATAAAGTAGTTTCACGTTCTATCTCTATGTTTTGTTTCCTCTTGATGTAGCCCTAAGCAGTGACAGGCGAGAAACACTTTCATGGAAAGGGGTTGCCAGGCTTCCTAAAATTACGAATCTCCAGAAATCTCAACAAATATTTTTTCACCCAAACTGGATGATACTTTCAGGTAATGATCAGTACACTAAGGCGACTTGGTTCCTTAAATGTCGTTCTTCTATGTTGAAGCGTTCGTTTCCAGTAACAGTTTGAATTTTTAGGTTTCACTTTGTTTTCTCCTTTATTGATAGATGTATTTGGAACTCTGAATCCAACACGGTTTGTGCTAGCTTCTTGAAACTTGACACAATAAAGTAGTTTCACGTTCTATCTCTATGTTTTGTTTCCTCTTGATGTAGCCCTAAGCAGTGACTGGCGAGAAACACTTTCATGGAAATGGGTGGCTTCCCAAAATTACGAATCTCCAGAAATCTCAGCAAATATTTTTTCACCCAAACTGGATGATACTTTCAGGTAATGATCAGTTCACTAAGGCGACTTGGTTCCCCAAATGTCGTTCTTCTATGTTGAAGCATTCGTTTCCAGTAACAGTTTGAATTTTTAGGTTTCACTCTGTTTTCTCCTATATTGATAGATGTATTTGGAACTCTAAATCCAACACGGTTTGTGCTAGCTTCTTGAAACTTGACACAATAAAGTAGTTTCACGTTCTATCTCTATGTTTTGTTTCCTCTTGATGTAGCCCTAAGCAGTGACTGACGAGAAACACTTTCATGGAAAGGGGTTGCCAGGCTTCCCAAAATTACGAATCTCCAGAAATCTCAGGAAATATTTTTTCACCCAAACTGGATGATACTTTCATGTAATGATCAGTACACTAAGGCGACTTGGTTCCCCAAATGTCGTTCTTCTATGTTGAAGTGTTCGTTTACAGTAACAGTTTGAATTTTTAGGTTTCACTCTGTTTTCTCCTATATTGATAGATGTATTTGGAACTCTAAATCCAACACGGTTTGTGCTAGCTTCTTGAAACTTGACACAATAAAGTAGTTTCACGTTCTATCTCTATGTTTTGTTTCCTCTTGATGTAGCCCTAAGCAGTGACTGGCGAGAAACACTTTCATGGAAAGGATTGGCTTCCCAAAATTACGAATCTCCAGAAATCTCCGCAAATATTTTTTCACCCAAACTGGATGATACTTTCAGGTAATGATCAGTACACTAATGCGACTTGGTTCCCCAAATTTCATTCTTCTATGTTGAACCGTTCGTTTCCAGTAACAGTTTGAATTTTTAGGTTTCACTCTGTTTTCTCCTTTATTGATAGATGTATTTGGAACTCTAAATCCAACACGGTTTGTGCTAGCTTCTTGAAGCTTGACACAATAAAGTAGTTTCATGTTCTATCTCTATGTTTTGTTTCCTCTTGATGTAGCCCTAAGCAGTGACAGGCGAGAAACACTTTCATGGAAAGGGGTTGCCAGGCTTCCCAAAATTACGAATCTCCAGAAATCTCAGCAAATATTTTTTCACCCAAACTGGATGATACTTTCAGGTAATGATCAGTACACTAAGGCGACTTGGTTCCCCAAATTTCGTTCTTCTATGTTGAAGCGTTCGTTTCCAGTAACAGTTTGAATTTTTAGGTTTCACTCTGTTTTCTCCTATATTGATAGATGTATTTGGAACTCTAAATCCAACACGGTTTGCGCTAGCTTCTTGAAACTTGACACAATAAAGTAGTTTCACGTTCTATCTCTATGTTTTGTTTCCTCTTGATGTAGCCCTAAGCAGTGACTGGCGAGAAACACTTTCAGGGAAAGGAGTTGCCAGGCTTCCCAAAATTACGAATCTCCAGAAATCTCAACAAATATTTTTTCACCCAAACTGGATGATACTTTCAGGTAATGATCAGTACACTAAGGCGACTTGGTTCCCCAAATGTCGTTCTTCTATGTTGAAGCGTTCGTTTCCAGTAACAGTTTGAATTTTTAGGTTTCACTCTGTTTTCTCCTATATTGATAGATGTATTTGGAACTCTAAATCCAACACGGTTTGTGCTAGCTTCTTGAAACTTGACACAATAAAGTAGTTTCACGTTCTATCTCTATGTTTTGTTTTCTCTTGATGTAGCCCTAAGCAGTGACAGGCGAGAAACACTTTCATGGAAAGGAGTTGCCAGGCTTCCTAAAATTACGAATCTCCAGAAATCTCAACAAATATTTTTTCACCCAAACTGGATGATACTTTCAGGTAATGATCAGTACACTAAGGCGACTTGGTTCCTTAAATGTCGTTCTTCTATGTTGAAGCGTTCGTTTCCAGTAACAGTTTGAATTTTTAGGTTTCATTCTGTTTTCTCCTATATTGATAGATGTATTTGGAACTCTAAATCCAACACGGTTTGTGCTAGCTTCTTGAAACTTGACACAATAAAGTAGTTTCACGTTCTATCTCTATGTTTTGTTTCCTCTTGATGTAGCCCTAACAGTGACTGGCGAGAAACACTTTCATGGAAAGGGGTTGCCAGGCTTCCCAAATATACGAATCTCCAGAAATCTCAGGAAATATTTTTTCACCCAAACTGGATGATACTTTCAGGTAATGATCAGTACACTAAGGCGACTTGGTTCCCCAAATTTCGTTTTTCTATGTTAAAGCGTTCGTTTCCAGTAACAGTTTGAATTTTTAGGTTTCACTCTGTTTTCTCCTATATTGATAGATGTATTTGGAACTCTAAATCCAACACGGTTTGTGCTAGCTTCTTGAAACTTGACACAATAAAGTAGTTTCACGTTCTATCTCTATGTTTTGTTTCCTCTTGATGTAGCCCTAAGCAGTGACTGGCGAGAAACACTTTCATGGAAAGGGGTTGCCAGGCTTCCCAAAATTACGAATCTCCAGAAATCTCAGCAATTATTTTTTCACCCAAACTGGATGATACTTTCAGGTAATGATCAGTACACTAAGGCGACTTGGTTCCCCAAATGTCATTCTTCTATGTTGAAGCGTTCGTTTCCAGTAACAGTTTGAATTTTTAGGTTTCACTTTGTTTTCTCCTTTATTGATAGATGTATTTGGAACTCTGAATCCAACACGGTTTGTGCTAGCTTCTTGAAACTTGACACAATAAAGTAGTTTCACGTTCTATCTCTATGTTTTGTTTCCTCTTGATGTAGCCCTAAGCAGTGACTGGCGAGAAACACTTTCATGGAAATGGGTGGCTTCCCAAAATTACGAATCTCCAGAAATCTCAGCAAATATTTTTTCACCCAAACTGGATGATACTTTCAGGTAATGATCAGTTCACTAAGGCGACTTGGTTCCCCAAATGTCGTTCTTCTATGTTGAAGCATTCGTTTCCAGTAACAGTTTGAATTTTTAGGTTTCACTCTGTTTTCTCCTATATTGATAGATGTATTTGGAACTCTAAATCCAACACGGTTTGTGCTAGCTTCTTGAAACTTGACACAATAAAGTAGTTTCACGTTCTATCTCTATGTTTTGTTTCCTCTTGATGTAGCCCTAAGCAGTGACTGACGAGAAACACTTTCATGGAAAGGCGTTGCCAGGCTTCCTAAAATTACGAATCTCCAGAAATCTCAACAAATATTTTTTCACCCAAACTGGATGATACTTTCAGGTAATGATCAGTACACTAAGGCGACTTGGTTCCTTAAATGTCGTTCTTCTATGTTGAAGCGTTCGTTTCCAGTAACAGTTTGAATTTTTAGGTTTCACTCTGTTTTCTCCTATATTGATAGATGTATTTGGAAGTCTAAATCCAACACGGTTTGTGCTAGCTTCTTGAAACTTGACAAAATAAAGTAGTTTCACGTTCTATCTCTATGTTTTGTTTCCTCTTGATGTAGCCCTAACAGTGACTGGCGAGAAACACTTTCATGGAAAGGGGTTGCCAGGCTTCCCAAATATACGAATCTCCAGAAATCTCAGCAAATATTTTTTCACCCAAACTGGATGATACTTTCAGGTAATGATCAGTACACTAAGGCGACTTGGTTCCCCAAATGTCGTTTTTCTATGTTGAAGCGTTCGTTTCCAGTAACAGTTTGAATTTTTAGGTTTCACTCTGTTTTCTCCTATATTGATAGATGTATTTGGAACTCTAAATCCAACACGGTTTGTGCTAGCTTCTTGAAACTTGACACAATAAAGTAGTTTCACGTTCTATCTCTATGTTTTGTTTCCTCTTGATGTAGCCCTAAGCAGTGACTGGCGAGAAACACTTTCATGGAAAGGGGTTGCCAGGCTTCCCAAAATTACGAATCTCCAGAAATCTCAGCAATTATTTTTTCACCCAAACTGGATGATACTTTCAGGTAATGATCAGTACACTAAGGCGACTTGGTTCCCCAAATGTCATTCTTCTATGTTGAAGCATTCGTTTCCAGTAACACTTTGAATTTTTAGGTTTCACTCTGTTTTCTCCTTTATTGATAGATGTATTTGGAACTCTGAATCCAACACGGTTTGTGCTAGCTTCTTGAAACTTTACACAATAAAGTAGTTTCACGTTCTATCTCTATGTTTTGTTTCCTCTTGATGTAGCCCTAAGCAGTGACTGACGAGAAACACTTTCATGGAAAGGGGTTGCCAGGCTTCCCAAAATTACGAATCTCCAGAAATCTCAGCAAATATTTTTTCACCCAAACTGGATGATACTTTCAGGTAATGATCAGTACACTAAGGCGACTTGGTTCCCCAAATGTCGTTCTTCTATGTTGAAGCGTTCGTTTCCAGTAACAGTTTGAATTTTTAGGTTTCACTCTGTTTTCTCCTATATTGATAGATGTATTTGGAACTCTAAATCCAACACGGTTTGTGCTAGCTTCTTGAAACTTGACACAATAAAGTAGTTTCAAGTTCTATCTCTATGTTTTGTTTCCTCTTGATGTAGCCCTAACAGTGACTGGCGAGAAACACTTTCATGGAAAGGGGTTGCCAGGCTTCCCAAATATACGAATCTCCAGAAATCTCAGCAAATATTATTTCACCCAAACTGGATGATACTTTCAGGTAATGATCAGTACACTAAGGCGACTTGGTTCCCCAAATGTCGTTCTTCTATGTTGAAGTGTTCGTTTCCAGTAACAGTTTGAATTTTTAGGTTTCACTCTGTTTTCTCCTATATTGATAGATGTATTTGGAACTCTAAATCCAACACGGTTTGTGCTAGCTTCTTGAAACTTGACACAATAAAGTAGTTTCACGTTCTATCTCTATGTTTTGTTTCCTCTTGATGTAGCCCTAAGCAGTGACTGGCGAGAAACACTTTCATGGAAAGGATTGGCTTCCCAAAATTACGAATCTCCAGAAATCTCCGCAAATATTTTTTCACCCAAACTGGATGATACTTTCAGGTAATGATCAGTACACTAATGCGACTTGGTTCCCCAAATTTCATTCTTCTATGTTGAACCGTTCGTTTCCAGTAACAGTTTGAATTTTTAAGTTTCACTCTGTTTTCTCCTTTATAGATAGATGTACTTGGAACTCTAAATCCAACACGGTTTGTGCTAGCTTCTTGAAGCTTGACACAATAAAGTAGTTTCATGTTCTATCTCTATGTTTTGTTTCCTCTTGATGTAGCCCTAAGCAGTGACAGGCGAGAAACACTTTCATGGAAAGGGGTTGCCAGGCTTCCCAAAATTACGAATCTCCAGAAATCTCAGCAATTATTTTTTCACCCAAACTGGATGATACTTTCAGGTAATGATCAGTACACTAAGGCGACTTGGTTCCCCAAATTTCGTTCTTCTATGTTGAAGCGTTCGTTTCCAGTAACAGTTTGAATTTTTAGGTTTCACTCTGTTTTCTCCTATATTGATAGATGTATTTGGAACTCTAAATCCAACACGGTTTGCGCTAGCTTCTTGAAACTTGACACAATAAAGTAGTTTCACGTTCTATCTCTATGTTTTGTTTCCTCTTGATGTAGCCCTAAGCAGTGACTGGCGAGAAACACTTTCAGGGAAAGGAGTTGCCAGGCTTCCCAAAATTACGAATCTCCAGAAATCTCAACAAATATTTTTTCACCCAAACTGGATGATACTTTCAGGTAATGATCAGTACACTAAGGCGACTTGGTTCCCCAAATGTCGTTCTTCTATGTTGAAGCGTTCGTTTCCAGTAACAGTTTGAATTTTTAGGTTTCACTCTGTTTTCTCCTATATTGATAGATGTATTTGGAACTCTAAATCCAACACGGTTTGTGCTAGCTTCTTGAAACTTGACACAATAAAGTAGTTTCACGTTCTATCTCTATGTTTTGTTTCCTCTTGATGTAGCCCTAAGCAGTGACAGGCGAGAAACACTTTCATGGAAAGGGGTTGCCAGGCTTCCTAAAATTACGTATCTCCAGAAATCTCAACAAATATTTTTTCACCCAAACTGGATGATACTTTCAGGTAATGATCAGTACACTAAGGCGACTTGGTTCCTTAAATGTCGTTCTTCTATGTTGAAGCGTTCGTTTCCAGTAACAGTTTGAATTTTTAGGTTTCACTCTGTTTTCTCCTATATTGATAGATGTATTTGGAACTCTAAATCCAACACGGTTTGTGCTAGCTTCTTGAAACTTGACACAATAAAGTAGTTTCACGTTCTATCTCTATGTTTTGTTTCCTCTTGATGTAGCCCTAACAGTGACTGGCGAGAAACACTTTCATGGAAAGGGGTTGCCAGGCTTCCCAAATATACGAATCTCCAGAAATCTCAGGAAATATTTTTTCACCCAAACAGGATGATACTTTCAGGTAATGATCAGTACACTAAGGCGACTTGGTTCCCCAAATTTCGTTTTTCTATGTTAAAGCGTTCGTTTCCAGTAACAGTTTGAATTTTTAGGTTTCACTCTGTTTTCTCCTATATTGATAGATGTATTTGGAACTCTAAATCCAACACGGTTTGTGCTAGCTTCTTGAAACTTGACACAATAAAGTAGTTTCACGTTCTATCTCTATGTTTTGTTTCCTCTTGATGTAGCCCTAAGCAGTGACTGGCGAGAAACACTTTCATGGAAAGGGGTTGCCAGGCTTCCCAAAATTACGAATCTCCAGAAATCTCAGCAATTATTTTTTCACCCAAACTGGATGATACTTTCAGGTAATGATCAGTACACTAAGGCGACTTGGTTCCCCAAATGTCATTCTTCTATGTTGAAGCCTTCGTTTCCAGTAACAGTTTGAATTTTTAGGTTTCACTTTGTTTTCTCCTTTATTGATAGATGTATTTGGAACTCTGAATCCAACACGGTTTGTGCTAGCTTCTTGAAACTTGACACAATAAAGTAGTTTCACGTTCTATCTCTATGTTTTGTTTCCTCTTGATGTAGCCCTAAGCAGTGACTGGCGAGAAACACTTTCATGGAAAGGGGTTGCCAGGCTTCCCAAAATTACGAATCTCCAGAAATCTCAGCAAATATTTTTTCACCCAAACTGGATGATACTTTCAGGTAATGATCAGTACACTAAGGCGACTTGTTTCCCCAAATGTCATTCTTCTATGTTGAAGCGTTCGTTTCCAGTAACAGTTTGAATTTTTAGGTTTCACTCTGTTTTCTCCTTTATTGATAGATGTATTTGGAACTCTGAATCCAACACGGTTTGTGCTAGCTTCTTGAAACTTGATACAATAAAGTAGTTTCACGTTCTATCTCTATGTTTTGTTTCCTCTTGATGTAGCCCTAAGCAGTGACTGGGGAGAAACACTTTCATGGAAAGGGGTTGCCAGGCTTCCCAAAATTACGAATCTCCAGAAATCTCAGGAAATATTTTTCCACCCAAACAGGATGATACTTTCAGGTAATGATCAGTACACTAAGGCGACTTGGTTCCCCAAATTTCGTTTTTCTATGTTGAAGCGTTCGTTTCCAGTAACAGTTTGAATTTTTAGGTTTCACTC
Organism: Spermophilus citellus; assembly: GCF_964194105.1. NCBI lineage: Eukaryota > Metazoa > Chordata > Mammalia > Rodentia > Sciuridae > Spermophilus > Spermophilus citellus. Next base: position 6,457,512 of record NC_138188.1, on the reverse strand, counting down.
TGTTTTCTCCTTTATTGATAGATGTATTTGGAACTCTGAATCCAACACGGTTTGTGCTAGCTTCTTGAAACTTGATACAATAAAGTAGTTTCACGTTCTATCTCTATGTTTTGTTTCTTCTTGATGTAGCCCTAAGCAGTGACTGACGAGAAACACTTTCATGGAAAGGGGTTGCCAGGCTTCCCAAAATTACGAATCTCCAGAAATCTCAGGAAATATTTTTCCACCCAAACAGGATGATACTTTCAGGTAATGATCAGTACACTAAGGCGACTTGGTTCCCCAAATTTCGTTTTTCTATGTTGAAGCGTTCGTTTCCAGTAACACTTTGAATTTTTAGGTTTCACTCTGTTTTCTCCTTTATTGATAGATGTATTTGGAACTCTAAATCCAACACGGTTTGTGCTAGCTTCTTGAAGCTTGACACAATAAAGTAGTTTCATGTTCTATCTCTATGTTTTGTTTCCTCTTGATGTAGCCCTAAGCAGTGACAGGCGAGAAACACTTTCATGGAAAGGGGTTGCCAGGCTTCCCAAAATTACGAATCCCCAGAAATCTCAACAAATATTTTTTGACCCAAACTGGATGATACTTTCAGGTAATGATCAGTACACTAAGGCGACTTGGTTCCCCAAATGTCGTTCTTCTATGTTGAAGCGTTCGTTTCCAGTAACAGTTTGAATTTTTAGGTTTCACTCTGTTTTCTCCTATATTGATAGATGTATTTGGAACTCTAAATCCAACACGGTTTGTGCTAGCTTCTTGAAACTTGACACAATAAAGTAGTTTCACGTTCTATCTCTATGTTTTGTTTCCTCTTGATGTAGCCCTAAGCAGTGACTGACGAGAAACACTTTCATGGAAAGGGGTTGACAGGCTTCCCAAAATTACGAATCTCCAGAAATCTCAGGAAATATTTTTTCACCCAAACAGGATGATACTTTCAGGTAATGATCAGTACACTAAGGCGACTTGGTTCCCCGAATTTCGTTTTTCTATGTTGAAGCGTTCGTTTCCAGTAACAGTTTGAATTTTTAGGTTTCACTCTGTTTTCTCCTATATTGATAGATGTATTTGGAACTCTAAATCCAACACGGTTTGTGCTAGCTTCTTGAAACTTGACACAATAAAGTAGTTTCACGTTCTATCTCTATGTTTTGTTTCCTCTTGATGTAGCCCTAACAGTGACTGGCGAGAAACACTTTCATGGAAAGGGGTTGCCAGGCTTCCCAAATATACGAATCTCCAGAAATCTCAGCAAATATTTTTTCACCCAAACTGGATGATACTTTCAGGTAATGATCAGTACACTAAGGCGACTTGGTTCCCCAAATTTCGTTCTTCTATGTTGAAGCGTTTTTTTCCATTAACAGTTTGAATTTTTAGGTTTCACTCTGTTTTCTCCTATATTGATAGATGTATTTGGAACTCTAAATCCAACACGGTTTGTGCTAGCTTCTTGAAACTTGACACAATAAATAGTTTCACGTTCTATCTCTATGTTTTGTTTCCTCTTGATGTAGCCCTAAGCAGTGACTGGTGAGAAACACTTTCATGGAAAGGGGTTGCCAGGCTTCCCAAAATTACGAATCTCCAGAAATCTCAGCAAATATTTTTTCACCCAAACTGGATGATACTTTCAGGTAATGATCAGTACACTAAGGCGACTTGGTTCCCCAAATGTCGTTCTTCTATGTTGAAGCGTTCGTTTCCAGTAACAGTTTGAATTTTTAGGTTTCACTCTGTTTTCTCCTATATTGATAGATGTATTTGGAACTCTAAATCCAACACGGTTTGTGCTAGCTTCTTGAAACTTGACACAATAAAGTAGTTTCACGTTCTATCTCTATGTTTTGTTTCCTCTTGATGTAGCCCTAACAGTGACTGGCGAGAAACACTTTCATGGAAAGGGGTTGCCAGGCTTCCCAAATATACGAATCTCCAGAAATCTCAGCAAATATTTTTAAACCCAAACTGGATGATACTTTCAGGTAATGATCAGTACACTAAGGAGACTTGGTTCCCCAAATGTCGTTCTTCTATGTTGAAGCGTTCGTTTCCAGTAACAGTTTGAATTTTTAGGTTTCACTCTGTTTTCTCCTATATTGATAGATGTATTTGGAACTCTAAATCCAACACGGTTTGTGCTAGCTTCTTGAAACTTGACACAATAATGTAGTTTCACGTTCTATCTCTATGTTTTGTTTCCTCTTGATGTAGCCCTAAGCAGTGACTGGCGAGAAACACTTTCATGGAAAGGGGTTGTCAGGCTTCCCAAAATTACGAATATCCAGAAATCTCAGCAAATATTTTTTCACCCAAACTGGATGATACTTTCAGGTAATGATCAGTACACTAAGGCGACTTGGTTCCCCAAATGTCGTTCTTCTATGTTGAAGCGTTTTTTTCCATTAACAGTTTGAAATTTTAGGTTTCACTCTGTTTTCTCCTATATTGATAGATGTATTTGGAACTCTAAATCCAACACGGTTTGTGCTAGCTTCTTGAAACTTGACACAATAAAGTAGTTTCACGTTCTATCTCTATGTTTTGTTTCCTCTTGATGTAGCCCTAAGCAGTGACTGGCGAGAAACACTTTCATGGAAAGGGGTTGCCAGGCTTCCCAAAATTACGAATCTCCAGAAATCTCAGCAAATATTTTTCACCCAAACTGGATGATACTTTCAGGTAATGATCAGTACACTAAGGCGACTTGGTTCCCCAAATGTCATTCTTCTATGTTGAAGCGTTCGTTTCCAGTAACAGTTTGAATTTTTAGGTTTCACTCTGTTTTCTCCTATATTGATAGATGTATTTGGAACTCTAAATCCAACACGGTTTGTGCTAGCTTCTTGAAACTTGACACAATAAAGTAGTTTCACGTTCTATCTCTATGTTTTGTTTCCTCTTGATGAGGCCTAAGCAGTGACTGGCGAGATACAATTTCATGGAAAGGGGTGGCTTCCCAAAATTACGAATCTCCAGAAATCTCCGCAAATATTTTTTCACCCAAACTGGATGATACTTTCAGGTAATGATCAGTACACTAAGGCGACTTGGTTCCCCAAATTTCATTCTTCTATGTTGAACCGTTCGTTTCCAGTAACAGTTTGAATTTTTAGGTTTCACTCTGTTTTCTCCTTTATTGATAGATGTATTTGGAACTCTAAATCCAACACGGTTTGTGCTAGCTTCTTGAAGCTTGACACAATAAAGTAGTTTCATGTTCTGTCTCTATGTTTTGTTTCCTCTTGATGTAGCCCTAAGCAGTGACTGGTGAGAAACACTTTCATGGAAAGCGTGGCTTCCCAAATATACGAATCTCCAGAAATCTCAGCAAATATTTTTTCACCCAAACTGGATGATACTTTCAGGTAATGATCAGTACACTAAGGCGACTTGGTTCCCCAAATTTCGTTTTTCTATGTTAAAGCGTTCGTTTCCAGTAACAGTTTGAATTTTTAGGTTTCACTCTGTTTTCTCCTATATTGATAGATGTATTTGGAACTCTAAATCCAACACGGTTTGTGCTAGCTTCTTGAAACTTGACACAATAAAGTAGTTTCACGTTCTATCTCTATGTTTTGTTTCCTCTTGATGTAGCCCTAAGCAGTGACTGGCGAGAAACACTTTCATGGAAAGGGGTTGCCAGGCTTCCCAAAATTACGAATCTCCAGAAATCTCAGCAAATATTTTTTCACCAAACTGGATGATACTTTCAGGTAATGATCAGTACACTAAGGCGACTTGGTTCCCCAAATGTCGTTCTTCTATGTTGAAGTGTTCGTTTCCAGTAACAGTTTGAATTTTTAGGTTTCACTCTGTTTTCTCCTATATTGATAGAAGTATTTGGAACTCTAAATCCAACACGGTTTGTGCTAGCTTCTTGAAACTTGACACAATAAAGTAGTTTCACGTTCTATCTCTATGTTTTGTTTCCTCTTGATGTAGCCCTAAGCAGTGACTGGCGAGAAACACTTTCATGGAAAGGGGTTGCCAGGCTTCCCAAAATTACGAATCTCCAGAAATCTCAGCAAATCTTTTTTCACCCAAACTGGATGATACTTTCAGGTAATGATCAGTACACTAAGGCGACTTGGTTCCCCAAATGTCGTTCTTCTATGTTGAAGCGTTCGTTTCCAGTAACAGTTTGAATTTTTAGGTTTCACTCTGTTTTCTCCTATATTGATAGATGTATTTGGAACTCTAAATCAAACAGGGTTTGTGCTAGCTTCTTGAAACTTGACACAATAAAGTAGTTTCACGTTCTATCTCTATGTTTTGTTTCCTCTTGATGTAGCCCTAACAGTGACTGGCGAGAAACACTTTCATGGAAAGTGGTTGCCAGGCTTCCCAAATATACGAATCTCCAGAAATCTCAGGAAATATTTTTTCACCCAAACAGGATGATACTTTCAGGTAATGATCAGTACACTAAGGCGACTTGGTTCCCCAAATTTCGTTTTTCTATGTTAAAGCGTTCGTTTCCAGTAACAGTTTGAATTTTTAGGTTTCACTCTGTTTTCTCCTATATTGATAGAAGTATTTGGAACTCTAAATCCAACACGGTTTGTGCTAGCTTCTTGAAACTTGACACAATAAAGTAGTTTCACATTCTATCTCTATGTTTTGTTTCCTCTTGATGTAGCCCTAAGCAGTGACTGGCGAGAAACACTTTCATGGAAAGGGGTTGCCAGGCTTCCCAAAATTACGAATCTCCAGAAATCTCAGCAAATATTTTTTCACCCAAACTGGATGATACTTTCAGGTAATGATCAGTACACTAAGGCGACTTGGTTCCCCAAATGTCGTTCTTCTATGTTGAAGCGTTCGTTTCCAGTAACAGTTTGAATTTTTAGGTTTCACTCTGTTTTCTCCTATATTGATAGATGTATTTGGAACTCTAAATCAAACAGGGTTTGTGCTAGCTTCTTGAAACTTGACACAATAAAGTAGTTTCACGTTCTATCTCTATGTTTTGTTTCCTCTTGATGTAGCCCTAAGCAGTGACTGGCGAGAAACACTTTCATGGAAAGGGGTTGCCAGGCTTCCCAAAATTACGAATCTCCAGAAATCTCAGCAAATATTTTTTCACCCAAACTGGATGGTACTTTCAGGTAATGATCAGTACACTAAGGCGACTTGGTTTTCCAAATGTCGTTCTTCTATGTTGAAGCGTTCGTTTCCAGTAACAGTTTGAATTTTTAGGTTTCACTCTGTTTTCTCTTATATTGATAGATGTATTTGGAACTCTGAATCCAACACGGTTTGTGCTAGTTTCTTGAAACTTGACACAATAAAGTAGTTTCACGTTCTTTCTCTATGTTTTGTTTCCTCTTGATGTAGCCCTAAGCAGTGACTGGTGAGAAACACTTTCATGGAAAGGGGTGGCTTCCCAAATATACGAATCTCCAGAAATCTCAGCAAATATTTTTTCACCCAAACTGGATGATACTTTCAGGTAATGATCAGTACACAAAGGCGACTTGGTTCCCCAAATTTCGTTTTTCTATGTTAAAGCGTTCGTTTCCAGTAACAGTTTGAATTTTTAGGTTTCACTCTGTTTTCTCCTATATTGATAGATGTATTTGGAACTCTGAATCCAACACGGTTTGTGCTAGCTTCTTGAAACTTGACACAATAAAGTAGTTTCACGTTCTATCTCTATGTTTTGTTTCATCTTGATGTAGCCCTAACAGTGACTGGCGAGAAACACTTTCATGGAAAGGGTTTGCCAGGCTTCCCAAATATACGAATCTCCAGAAATCTCAGCAAATATTTTTTGACCCAAACTGGATGATACTTTCAGGTAATGATCAGTACACTAAGGCGACTTGGTTCCCCAAATGTCGTTCTTCTATGTTGAAGCGTTCGTTTCCAGTAACAGTTTGAATTTTTAGGTTTCACTCTGTTTTCTCCTATATTGATAGATGTATTTGGAACTCTAAATCCAACACGGTTTGTTCTAGCTTCTTGAAACTTGACACAATAAAGTAGTTTCACGTTCTATCTCTATGTTTTGTTTCCTCTTGATGTAGCCCTAACAGTGACTGGCGAGAAACACTTTCATGGAAAGTGGTTGCCAGGCTTCCCAAATATACGAATCTCCAGAAATCTCAGGAAATATTTTTTCACCCAAACAGGATGATACTTTCAGGTAATGATCAGTACACTAAGGCGACTTGGTTCCCCAAATTTCGTTTTTCTATGTTAAAGCGTTCGTTTCCAGTAACAGTTTGAATTTTTAGGTTTCACTCTGTTTTCTCCTATATTGATAGATGTATTTGGAACTCTGAATCCAACACGGTTTGTGCTAGCTTCTTGAAACTTGACACAATAAAGTAGTTTCACGTTTTATCTCTATGTTTTGTTTCCTCTTGATGTAGCCCTAAGCAGTGACTGGTGAGAAACACTTTCATGGAAAGGGGTGGCTTCCCAAATATACGAATCTCCAGAAATCTCAGCAAATATTTTTTCACCCAAACTGGATGATACTTTCAGGTAATGATCAGTACACTAAGGCGACTTGGTTCCCCAAATTTCGTTTTTCTATGTTAAAGCGTTCGTTTCCAGTAACAGTTTGAATTTTTAGGTTTCACTCTGTTTTCTCCTATATTGATAGATGTATTTGGAACTCTGAATCCAACACGGTTTGTGCTAGCTTCTTGAAACTTGACACAATAAAGTAGTTTCACGTTCTATCTCTATGTTTTGTTTCCTCTTGATGTAGCCCTAAGCAGTGACTGTTGAGAAACACTTTCATGGAAAGGGGTGGCTTCCCAAATATACGAATCTCCAGAAATCTCAGCAAATATTTTTTCACCCAAACTGGATGATACTTTCAGGTAATGATCAGTACACTAAGGCGACTTGGTTCCCCAAATTTCGTTTTTCTATGTTAAAGCGTTCGTTTCCAGTAACAGTTTGAATTTTTAGGTTTCACTCTGTTTTCTCCTATATTGATAGATGTATTTGGAACTCTAAATCCAACACGGTTTGTGCTAGCTTCTTGAAACTTGACACAATAAAGTACTTTCACGTTCTATCTCTATGTTTTGTTTCCTCTTGATGTAGCCCTAAGCAGTAACTGGCGAGAAACACTTTCATTGAAAGGGGTTGCCAGGCTTCCCAAAATTACGAATCTCCAGAAATCTCAGCAAATATTTTTTCACCCAAACTGGATGAGACTTTCAGGTAATGATCAGTACACTAAGGCGACTTGGTTCCCCAAATGTCGTTCTTCTATGTTGAAGTGTTCGTTTCCAGTAACAGTTTGAATTTTTAGGTTTCACTCTGTTTTCTCCTATATTGATAGAAGTATTTGGAACTCTAAATCCAACACGGTTTGTGCTAGCTTCTTGAAACTTGACACAATAAAGTAGTTTCACATTCTATCTCTATGTTTTGTTTCCTCTTGATGTAGCCCTAAGCAGTGACTGGCGAGAAACACTTTCATGGAAAGGGGTTGCCAGGCTTCCCAAAATTACGAATCTCCAGAAATCTCAGCAAATATTTTTTCACCCAAACTGGATGATACTTTCAGGTAATGATCAGTACACTAAGGCGACTTGGTTCCCCAAATGTCGTTCTTCTATGTTGAAGCGTTCGTTTCCAGTAACAGTTTGAATTTTTAGGTTTCACTCTGTTTTCTCCTATATTGATAGATGTATTTGGAACTCTAAATCAAACAGGGTTTGTGCTAGCTTCTTGAAACTTGACACAATAAAGTAGTTTCACGTTCTATCTCTATGTTTTGTTTCCTCTTGATGTAGCCCTAAGCAGTGACTGGCGAGAAACACTTTCATGGAAAGGGGTTGCCAGGCTTCACAAAATTACGAATCTCCAGAAATCTCAGCAAATATTTTTTCACCCAAACTGGATGATACTTTCAGGTAATGATCAGTACACTAAGGCGACTTGGTTCCCCAAATGTCGTTTTTCTATGTTAAAGCGTTCGTTTCCAGTAACAGTTTGAATTTTTAGGTTTCACTCTGTTTTCTCCTATATTGATAGAAGTATTTGGAACTCTAAATCCAACACGGTTTGTGCTAGCTTCTTGAAACTTGACACAATAAAGTAGTTTCACGTTCTATCTCTATGTTTTGTTTCCTCTTGATGTAGCCCTAAGCAGTGACTGGCGAGAAACACTTTCATGGAAAGGGGTTGCCAGGCTTCCCAAAATTACGAATCTCCAGAAATCTCAGCAAATATTTTTTCACCCAAACTGGATGATACTTTCAGGTAATGATCAGTACACTAAGGCGACTTGGTTCCCCAAATTTCGTTTTTCTATGTTAAAGCGTTCGTTTCCAGTAACAGTTTGAATTTTTAGGTTTCACTCTGTTTTCTCCTATATTGATAGATGTATTTGGAACTCTAAATCCAACACGGTTTGTGCTAGCTTCTTGAAACTTGACACAATAAAGTAGTTTCACGTTCTATCTCTATGTTTTGTTTCCTCTTGATGTAGCCCTAAGCAGTAACTGGCGAGAAACACTTTCATGGAAAGGGGTTGCCAGGCTTCCCAAAATTACGAATCTCCAGAAATCTCAGCAAATATTTTTTCACCCAAACTGGATGATACTTTCAGGTAATGATCAGTACACTAAGGCGACTTGGTTCCCCAAATGTCGTTCTTCTATGTTGAAGTGTTCGTTTCCAGTAACAGTTTGAATTTTTAGGTTTCACTCTGTTTTCTCCTATATTGATAGAAGTATTTGGAACTCTAAATCCAACACGGTTTGTGCTAGCTTCTTGAAACTTGACACAATAAAGTAGTTTCACATTCTATCTCTATATTTTGTTTCCTCTTGATGTAGCCCTAAGCAGTGACTGGCGAGAAACACTTTCATGGAAAGGGGTTGCCAGGCTTCCCAAAATTACGAATCTCCAGAAATCTCAGCAAATATTTTTTCACCCAAACTGGATGATACTTTCAGGTAATGATCAGTACACTAAGGCGACTTGGTTCCCCAAATGTCGTTCTTCTATGTTGAAGCGTTCGTTTCCAGTAACAGTTTGAATTTTTAGGTTTCACTCTGTTTTCTCCTATATTGATAGATGTATTTGGAACTCTAAATCAAACAGGGTTTGTGCTAGCTTCTTGAAACTTGACACAATAAAGTAGTTTCACGTTCTATCTCTATGTTTTGTTTCCTCTTGATGTAGCCCTAACAGTGACTGGCGAGAAACACTCTCATGGAAAGTGGTTGCCAGGCTTCCCAAATATACGAATCTCCAGAAATCTCAAGAAATATTTTTTCACCCAAACAGGATGATACTTTCAGGTAATGATAAGTACACTAAGGCGACTTGGTTCCCCAAATTTCGTTTTTCTATGTTAAAGCGTTCGTTTCCAGTAACAGTTTGAATTTTTAGGTTTCACTCTGTTTTCTCCTATATTGATAGAAGTATTTGGAACTCTAAATCCAACACGGTTTGTGCTAGCTTCTTGAAACTTGACACAATAAAGTAGTTTCACGTTCTATCTCTATGTTTTGTTTCCTCTTGATGTAGCCCTAAGCAGTGACTGGCGAGAAACACTTTCATGGAAAGGGGTTGCCAGGCTTCCCAAAATTACGAATCTCCAGAAATCCCAGCAAATATTTTTTCACCCAAACTGGATGATACTTTCAGGTAATGATCAGTACACTAAGGCGACTTGGTTCCCCAAATGTCGTTCTTCTATGTTGAAGCGTTCGTTTCCAGTAACAGTTTGAATTTTTAGGTTTCACTCTGTTTTCTCCTATATTGATAGATGTATTTGGAACTCTGAATCCAACACGGTTTGTGCTAGCTTCTTGAAACTTGACACAATAAAGTAGTTTCACGTTCTATCTCTATGTTTTGTTTCCTCTTGATGTAGCCCTAAGCAGTGACTGGTGAGAAACACTTTCATGGAAAGGGGTTGCCAGGCTTCCCAAAATTACGAGTCTCCAGAAATCTCAGCAAATATTTTTTCACCCAAACTGGATGATACTTTCAGGTAATGATCAGTACACTAAGGCGACTTGGTTCCCCAAATGTCGTTCTTCTATGTTGAAGCGTTCGTTTCCAGTAACAGTTTGAATTTTTAGGTTTCACTCTGTTTTCTCCTATATTGATAGATGTATTTGGAACTCTAAATCCAACACGGTTTGTGCTAGCTTCTTGAAACTAAACAATAAAGTAGTTTCACGTTCTATCTCTATGTTTTGTTTCCTCTTGATGTAGCCCTAACAGTGACTGGCGAGAAACACTTTCATGGAAAGGGGTTGCCAGGCTTCCCAAATACACGAATCTCCAGAAATCTCAGCAAATATTTTTTCACCCAAACTGGATGATACTTTCAGGTAATGATCAGTACACTAAGGCGACTTGGTTCCCCAAATTTCGTTTTTCTATGTTAAAGCGTTCGTTTCCAGTAACAGTTTGAATTTTTAGGTTTCACTCTGTTTTCTCCTATATTGATAGATGTATTTGGAACTCTAAATCCAACACGGTTTGTGCTAGCTTCTTGAAACTTGACACAATAAAGTAGTTTCACGTTCTATCTCTATGTTTTGTTTCCTCTTGATGTAGCCCTAAGCAGTGACTGGCGAGAAACACTTTCATGGAAAGGGGTTGCCAGGCTTCCCAAAATTACGAATCTCCAGAAATCTCAGCAAATATTTTTTCACCCAAACTGGATGATACTTTCAGGTAATGATCAGTACACTAAGGCGACTTGGTTCCCCAAATTTCGTTTTTCTATGTTAAAGCGTTTGTTTCCAGTAACAGTTTGAATTTTTAGGTTTCACTCTGTTTTCTCCTATATTGATAGATGTATTTGGACCTCTAAATCCAACACGGTTTGTGCTAGCTTCTTGAAACTTGACACAATAAAGTAGTTTCACGTTCTATCTCTATGTTTTGTTTCCTCTTGATGTAGCGCTAACAGTGACTGGCGAGAAACACTTTCATGGAAAGGGTTTGCCAGGCTTCCCAAATATACGAATCTCCAGAAATCTCAGCAAATATTTTTTCACCCAAACTGGATGATACTTTCAGGTAATGATCAGTACACTAAGGCGACTTGGTTCCCCAAATGTCGTTCTTCTATGTTGAAGCGTTCGTTTCCAGTAACAGTTTGAATTTTTAGGTTTCACTCTGTTTTCTCCTATATTGATAGATGTATTTGGAACTCTAAATCCAACACGGTTTGTGCTAGCTTCTTGAAACTTGACACAATAAAGTAGTTTCACGTTCTATCTCTATGTTTTGTTTCCTCTTGATGTAGCCCTAAGCAGTGACTGGCGAGAAACACTTTCATGGAAAGGGGTTGCCAGGCTTCCCAAAATTACGAATCTCCAGAAATCTCAGCAAATATTTTTTCACCCAAACTGGATGATACTTTCAGGTAATGATCAGTACACTAAGGCGACTTGGTTCCCCAAATTTCGTTTTTCTATGTTAAAGCGTTTGTTTCCAGTAACAGTTTGAATTTTTAGGTTTCACTCTGTTTTCTCCTATATTGATAGATGTATTTGGACCTCTAAATCCAACACGGTTTGTGCTAGCTTCTTGAAACTTGACACAATAAAGTAGTTTCACGTTCTATCTCTATGTTTTGTTTCCTCTTGATGTAGCGCTAACAGTGACTGGCGAGAAACACTTTCATGGAAAGGGTTTGCCAGGCTTCCCAAATATACGAATCTCCAGAAATCTCAGCAAATATTTTTTCACCCAAACTGGATGATACTTTCAGGTAATGATCAGTACACTAAGGCGACTTGGTTCCCCAAATGTCGTTCTTCTATGTTGAAGCGTTCGTTTCCAGTAACAGTTTGAATTTTTAGGTTTCACTCTGTTTTCTCCTATATTGATAGATGTATTTGGAACTCTAAATCCAACACGGTTTGTGCTAGCTTCTTGAAACTTGACACAATAAAGTAGTTTCACGTTCTATCTCTATGTTTTGTTTCCTCTTGATGTAGCCCTAAGCAGTGACTGGCGAGAAACACTTTCATGGAAAGGGGTTGCCAGGCTTCCCAAAATTACGAATCTCCAGAAATCTCAGCAAATATTTTTTCACCCAAACTGGATGATACTTTCAGGTAATGATCAGTACACTAAGGCGACTTGGTTCCCCAAATGTCGTTCTTCTATGTTGAAGCGTTCGTTTCCAGTAACAGTTTGAATTTTTAGGTATCACTCTGTTTTCTCCTATATTGATAGATGTATTTGGAACTCTAAATCCAACACGGTTTGTGCTAGCTTCTTGAAACTTGACACAATAAAGTAGTTTCACGTTCTATCTCTATGTTTTGTTTCCTCTTGATGTAGCCCTAACAGTGACTGGCGAGAAACACTTTCATGGAAAGGGGTTGCCAGGCTTCCCAAATATACGAATCTCCAGAAATCTCAGCAAATATTTTTTCACCCAAACAGGATGATACTTTCAGGTAATGATCAGTACACTAAGGCGACTTGGTTCCCCAAATTTCGTTTTTCTATGTTAAAGCGTTCGTTTCCAGTAACAGTTTGAATTTTTAGGTTTCACTCTGTTTTCTCCTATATTGATAGATGTATTTGGAACTCTAAATCCAACACGGTTTGTGCTAGCTTCTTGAAACTTGACACAATAAAGTAGTTTCACGTTCTATCTCTATGTTTTGTTTCCTCTTGATGTAGCCCTAAGCAGTGACTGGCGAGAAACACTTTCATGGAAAGGGGTTGCCAGGCTTCCCAAAATTACGAATCTCCAGAAATCTCAGCAAATATTTTTTCACCCAACCTGGATGATACTTTCAGGTAATGATCAGTACACTAAGGCGACTTGGTTCCCCAAATGTCGTTCTTCTATGTTGAAGCGTTCGTTTCCAGTAACAGTTTGAATTTTTAGGTTTCACTCTGTTTTCTCCTATATTGATAGATGTATTTGGAACTCTAAATCCAACACGGTTTGTGCTAGCTTCTTGAAACTTGACACAATAAAGTAGTTTCACGTTCTATCTCTATGTTTTGTTTCCTCTTGATGTAGCCCTAAGCAGTGACTGGCGAGAAACACTTTCATGGAAAGGGGTTGCCGGGCTCCCCAAAATTACGAATCTCCAGAAATCTCAGCAAATATTTTTTCACCCAAACAGGATGATACTTTCAGGTAATGATCAGTACACTAAGGTGACTTGGTTCCCCAAATATCGTTTTTCTATGTTAAAGCGTTCGTTTCCAGTAACAGTTTGAATTTATAGGTTTCACTCTGTTTTCTCCTATATTGATAGAAGTATTTGGAACTCTAAATCCAACACGGTTTGTGCTAGCTTCTTGAAACTTGACACAATACAGTAGTTTCACGTTCTATCTCTATGTTTTGTTTCCTCTTGATGTAGCCCTAAGCAGTGACTGGCGAGAAACACTTTCATGGAAAGGGGTTGCCAGGCTTCCCAAAATTACGAATCTCCAGAAATCTCAGCAAATATTTTTTCACCCAAACTGGATGATACTTTCAGGTAATGATCAGTACACTAAGGCGACTTGGTTCCCCAAATGTCGTGCTTCTATGTTGAAGCGTTCGTTTCCAGTAACAGTTTGAATTTTTAGGTTTCACTCTGTTTTCTCCTATATTGATAGATGTATTTGGAACTCTAAATCCAACACGGTTTGTGCTAGCTTCTTGAAACTTGACACAATAAAGTAGTTTCACGTTCTATCTCTATGTTTTGTTTCCTCTTGATGTAGCCCTAAGCAGTGACTGGCGAGAAACACTTTCATGGAAAGGGGTTGCCAGGCTTCCCAAAATTACGAATCTCCAGAAATCTCAGCAAATATTTTTTCACCCAAACTGGATGATACTTTCAGGTAATGATCAGTACACTAAGGCGACTTGGTTCCCCAAATGTCGTTCTACTAAGTTGAAGCGTTCGTTTCCAGTAACAGTTTGAATTTTTAGGTTTCACTCTGTTTTCTCCTATATTGATAGATGTATTTGGAACTCTAAATACAACACGGTTTGTGCTAGCTTCTTGAAACTTGACACAATAAAGTAGTTTCACGTTCTATCTCTATGTTTTGTTTCCTCTTGATGTAGCCCTAAGCAGTGACTGGCGAGAAACACTTTCATGGAAAGGGGTTGCCAGGCTTCCCAAAATTACGAATCTCCAGAAATCTCAGCAAATATTTTTTCACCCAAACTGGATGATACTTTCAGGTAATGATCAGTACACTAAGGCGACTTGGTTCCCCAAATGTCGTTCTACTATGTTGAAGCGTTCGTTTCCAGTAACAGTTTGAATTTTTAGGTTTCACTCTGTTTTCTCCTATATTGATAGATGTATTTGGAACTCTAAATCCAACACGGTTTGTTCTAGCTTCTTGATACTTGACACAATAAAGTAGTTTCACGTTCTATCTCTATGTTTTGTTTCCTCTTGATGTAGCCCTAACAGTGACTGGCGAGAAACACTTTCATGGAAAGGGGTTGCCAGGCTTCCCAAATATACGAATCTCCAGAAATCTCAGGAAATATTTTTTCACCCAAACAGGATGATACATTCAGGTAATGATCAGTACACTAGGCGACTTGGTTCCCCAAATTTCGTTTTTCTATGTTAAAGCGTTCGTTTCCAGTAACAGTTTGAATTTTTAGGTTTCACTCTGTTTTCTCCTATATTGATAGAAGTATTTGGAACTCTAAATCCAACACGGTTTGTGCTAGCTTCTTGAAACTTGACACAATAAAGTAGTTTCACGTTCTATCTCTATGTTTTGTTTCCTCTTGATGTAGCCCTAAGCAGTGACTGGCGAGAAACACTTTCATGGAAAGGGGTTGCCAGGCTTCACAAAATTACGAATCTCCAGAAATCTCAGCAAATATTTTTTCACCCAAACTGGATGATACTTTCAGGTAATGATCAATACACTAAGGCGACTTGGTTCCCCAAATGTCGTTCTTCTATGTTGAAGCGTTCGTTTCCAGTAACAGTTTGAATTTTTAGGTTTCACTCTGTTTTCTCCTATATTGATAGATGTATTTGGAACTCTAAATCCAACACGGTTTGTGCTAGCTTCTTGAAACTTGACACAATAAAGTAGTTTCACGTTCTATCTCTATGTTTTGTTTCCTCTTGATGTAGCCCTAAGCAGTGACTGGCGAGAAACACTTTCATGGAAAGGGGTTGCCAGGCTTCCCAAAATTACGAATCTCCAGAAATCTCAGCAAATATATTTTCACCCAAACTGGATGATACTTTCAGGTAATGATCAGTACACTAAGGCGACTTGGTTCCCCAAATGTCGTTCTTCTATGTTGAAGCGTTCGTTTCCAGTAACAGTTTGAATTTTTAGGTTTCACTCTGTTTTCTCCTTATTGATAGATGTATTTGGAACTCTAAATCCAACACGGTTTTTGCTAGCTTCTTGAAACTTGACACAATAAAGTAGTTTCACGTTCTATCTCTATGTTTTGTTTCCTCTTGATGTAGCCCTAAGCAGTGACTGGCGAGAAACACTTTCATGGAAAGGGGTTGCCAGGCTTCCCAAAATTACGAATCTCCAGAAATCTCAGCAAATATTTTTTCACCCAAACTGGATGATACTTTCAGGTAATGATCAGTACACTAAGGCGACTTGGTTCCCCAAATTTCGTTTTTCTATGTTGAAGCGTTCGTTTCCAGTAACAGTTTGAATTTTTAGGTTTCACTCTGTTTTCTCCTGTATTGATAGATGTATTTGGAACTCTGAATCCAACACGGTTTGTGCTAGCTTCTTGAATCTTGACACAATAAAGTAGTTTCACGTTCTATCTCTATGTTTTGTTTCCTCTTGATGTAACCCTAAGCAGTGACTGGCGAGAAACACTTTCATGAAAAGGGGTTGCCAGGCTTCCCAAAATTACGAATATCCAGAAATCTCAGCAAATATTTTTTCACCCAATCTGGATGATACTTTCAGGTAATGATCAGTACACTAAGGCGACTTGGTTCCCCAAATGTCGTTCTTCTATGTTGAAGCGTTCGTTTCCAGTAACAGTTTGAATTTTTAGGTTTCACTCTGTTTTCTCCTATATTGATAGATGTATTTGGAACTCTAAATCCAACACGGTTTGTGCTAGCTTCTTGAAACTTGACACAATAAAGTAGTTTCATGTTCTATCTCTATGTTTTGTTTCCTCTTGATGTAGCCCTAAGCAGTGACTGGCGAGAAACACTTTCATGGAAAGGGGTTGCCAGGCTTCCCAAAATTACGAATCTCCAGAAATCTCAGCAAATATTTTTTCACCCAAACTGGATGATACTTTCAGGTAATGATCAGTACACTGAGGCGACTTGGTTCCCCAAATGTCGTTCTTCTATGTTGAAGCGTTCGTTTCCAGTAACAGTTTGAATTTTTAGGTTTCACTCTGTTTTCTCCTATATTGATAGATGTATTTGGAACTCTAAATCCAACACGGTTTGTGCTAGCTTCTTGAAACTTGACACAATAAAGTAGTTTCACGTTCTATCTCTATGTTTTGTTTCCTCTTGATGTAGCCCTAACAGTGACGGGCGAGAAACACTTTCATGGAAAGGGGTTGCCAGGCTTCCCAAAATTACGAATCTCCAGAAATCTCAGCAAATATTTTTTCACCCAAACTGGATGATACTTTCAGGTAATGATCAGTACACTAAGGCGACTTGGTTCCCCAAATGTCGTTCTTCTATGTTGAAGCGTTCGTTTCCAGTAACAGTTTGAATTTTTAGGTTTCACTCTGTTTTCTCCTATATTGATAGATGTATTTGGAACTCCAAATCCAACACGGTTTGTGCTAGCTTCTTGAAACTTGACACAATAAAGTAGTTTCACGTTCTATCTCTATGTTTTGTTTCCTCTTGATGTAGCCCTAAGCAGTGACTGGCGAGAAACACTTTCATGGAAAGGGGTTGCCGGGCTTCCCAAAATTACGAATCTCCAGAAATCTCAGCAAATATTTTTTCACCCAAACTGGATGATACTTTCAGGTAATGATCAGTACACTAAGGCGACATGGTTCCCCAAATTTCGTTCTTCTATGTTGAAGCGTTCGTTTCCAGTAACAGTTTGAATTTTTAGGTTTCACTCTGTTTTCTCCTATATTAATAGATGTATTTGGAACTCTAAATCCAACATGGTTTTGCTAGCTTCTTGAAACTTGACACAATAAAGTAGTTTCACGTTCTATCTCTATGTTTTGTTTCCTCTTGATGTAGCCCTAACAGTGACGGGCGAGAAACACTTTCATGGAAAGGGGTTGCCAGGCTTCCCAAAATTACGAATCTCCAGAAATCTCAGCAAATATTTTTTCACCCAAACTGGATGATACTTTCAGGTAATGATCAGTACACTAAGGCGACTTGGTTCCCCAAATGTCGTTCTTCTATGTTGAAGCGTTCGTTTCCAGTAACAGTTTGAATTTTTAGGTTTCACTCTGTTTTCTCCTATATTGATAGATGTATTTGGAACTCTAAATCCAACACGGTTTGTGCTAGCTTCTTGAAACTTGACACAATAAAGTAGTTTCACGTTCTATCTCTATGTTTTGTTTCCTCTTGATGTAGCCCTAAGCAGTGACTGGCGAGAAACACTTTCATGGAAAGGGGTTGCCGGGCTTCTCAAAATTACGAATCTCCAGAAATCTCAGCAAATATTTTTTCACCCAAACTGGATGATACTTTCAGGTAATGATCAGTACACTAAGGCGACTTGGTTCCCCAAATGTCGTTCTTCTATGTTGAAGCGTTCGTTTCCAGTAACAGTTTGAATTTTTAGGTTTCACTCTGTTTTCTCCTATATTTATAGATGTATTTGGAACTCTAAATCCAACACGGTTTGTGCTAGCTTCTTGAAACTTGACACAATAAAGTAGTTTCACGTTCTATCTCTATGTTTTGTTTCCTCTTGATGTAGCCCTAAGCAGTGACTGGCGAGAAACACTTTCATGGAAAGGGGTTGCCAGGCTTCCCAAAATTACGAATCTCCAGAAATCTCAGCAAATATTTTTTCACCCAAACTGGATGATACTTTCAGGTAATGATCAGTACACTAAGGCGACTTGGTTCCCCAAATGTCGTTCTTCTATGTTGAAGCGTTCGTTTCCAGTAACAGTTTGAATTTTTAGGTTTCACTCTGTTTTCTCCTTATTGATAGATGTATTTGGAACTCTAAATCCAACACGGTTTTTGCTAGCTTCTTGAAACTTGACACAATAAAGTAGTTTCACGTTCTATCTCTATGTTTTGTTTCCTCTTGATGTAGCCCTAAGCAGTGACTGGCGAGAAACACTTTCATGGAAAGGGGTTGCCAGGCTTCCCAAAATTACGAATCTCCAGAAATCTCAGCAAATATTTTTTCACCCAAACTGGATGATACTTTCAGGTAATGATCAGTACACTAAGGCGACTTGGTTCCCCAAATGTCATTCTTCTATGTTGAAGCGTTCGTTTCCAGTAACAGTTTGAATTTTTAGGTTTCACTCTGTTTTCTCCTGTATTGATAGATGTATTTGGAACTCTGAATCCAACACGGTTTGTGCTAGCTTCTTGAATCTTGACACAATAAAGTAGTTTCATGTTCTATCTCTATGTTTTGTTTCCTCTTGATGTAGCCCTAAGCAGTGACTGGCGAGAAACACTTTCATGGAAAGGGGTTGCCAGGCTTCCCAAAATTACGAATATCCAGAAATCTCAGCAAATATTTTTTCACCCAATCTGGATGATACTTTCAGGTAATGATCAGTACACTAAGGCGACTTGGTTCCCCAAATGTCGTTCTTCTATGTTGAAGCGTTCGTTTCCAGTAACAGTTTGAATTTTTAGGTTTCACTCTGTTTTCTCCTATATTGATAGATGTATTTGGAACTCTAAATCCAACACGGTTTGTGCTAGCTTCTTGAAACTTGACACAATAAAGTAGTTTCAAGTTCTATCTCTATGTTTTGTTTCCTCTTGATGTAGCCCTAAGCAGTGACTGGCGAGAAACACTTTCATGGAAAGGGGTTGCCAGGCTTCCCAAAATTACGAATCTCCAGAAATCTCAGCAAATATTTTTTCACCCAAACTGGATGATACTTTCAGGTAATGATCAGTACACTAAGGCGACTTGGTTCCCCAAATGTCGTTCTTCTATGTTGAAGCGTTCGTTTCCAGTAACAGTTTGAATTTTTAGGTTTCACTCTGTTTTCTCCTATATTGATAGATGTATTTGGAACTCTAAATCCAACACGGTTTGTGCTAGCTTCTTGAAACTTGACACAATAAAGTAGTTTCACGTTCTATCTCTATGTTTTGTTTCCTCTTGATGTAGCCCTAAGCAGTGACTGGCGAGAAACACTTTCATGGAAAGGGGTTGCCAGGCTTCCCAAAATTACGAATCTCCAGAAATCTCAGCAAATATTTTTTCACCCAAACTGGATGATACTTTCAGGTAATGATCAGTACACTAAGGCGACTTGGTTCCCCAAATGTCATTCTTCTATGTTGAAGCGTTCGTTTCCAGTAACAGTTTGAATTTTTAGGTTTCACTCTGTTTTCTCCTGTATTGATAGATGTATTTGGAACTCTGAATCCAACACGGTTTGTGCTAGCTTCTTGAATCTTGACACAATAAAGTAGTTTCATGTTCTATCTCTATGTTTTGTTTCCTCTTGATGTAGCCCTAAGCAGTGACTGGCGAGAAACACTTTCATGGAAAGGGGTTGCCAGGCTTCCCAAAATTACGAATATCCAGAAATCTCAGCAAATATTTTTTCACCCAATCTGGATGATACTTTCAGGTAATGATCAGTACACTAAGGCGACTTGGTTCCCCAAATGTCGTTCTTCTATGTTGAAGCGTTCGTTTCCAGTAACAGTTTGAATTTTTAGGTTTCACTCTGTTTTCTCCTATATTGATAGATGTATTTGGAACTCTAAATCCAACACGGTTTGTGCTAGCTTCTTGAAACTTGACACAATAAAGTAGTTTCAAGGTCTATCTCTATGTTTTGTTTCCTCTTGATGTAGCCCTAAGCAGTGACTGGCGAGAAACACTTTCATGGAAAGGGGTTGCCAGGCTTCCCAAAATTACGAATCTCCAGAAATCTCAGCAAATATTTTTTCACCCAAACTGGATGATACTTTCAGGTAATGATCAGTACACTAAGGCGACTTGGTTCCCCAAATGTCGTTCTTCTATGTTGAAGCGTTCGTTTCCAGTAACAGTTTGAATTTTTAGGTTTCACTCTGTTTTCTCCTATATTGATAGATGTATTTGGAACTCTAAATCCAACACGGTTTGTGCTAGCTTCTTGAAACTTGACACAATAAAGTAGTTTCACGTTCTATCTCTATGTTTTGTTTCCTCTTGATGTAGCCCTAACAGTGACGGGCGAAAAACACTTTCATGGAAAGGGGTTGCCAGGCTTCCCAAAATTACGAATCTCCAGAAATCTCAGCAAATATTTTTTCACCCAAACTGGATGATACTTTCAGGTAATGATCAGTACACTAAGGCGACTTGGTTCCCCAAATGTCGTTCTTCTATGTTGAAGCGTTCGTTTCCAGTAACAGTTTGAATTTTTAGGTTTCACTCTGTTTTCTCCTATATTGATAGATGTATTTGGAACTCTAAATCCAACACGGTTTGTGCTAGCTTCTTGAAACTTGACACAATAAAGTAGTTTCACGTTCTATCTCTATGTTTTGTTTCCTCTTGATGTAGCCCTAAGCAGTGACTGGCGAGAAACACTTTCATGGAAAGGGG
Source organism: Spermophilus citellus (assembly GCF_964194105.1). Taxonomy (NCBI): domain Eukaryota; kingdom Metazoa; phylum Chordata; class Mammalia; order Rodentia; family Sciuridae; genus Spermophilus; species Spermophilus citellus. Next base: position 6,436,800 of record NC_138188.1, on the reverse strand, counting down.
TTGCCGGGCTTCCCAAAATTACGAATCTCCAGAAATCTCAGCAAATATTTTTTCACCCAAACTGGATGATACTTTCAGGTAATGATCAGTACACTAAGGCGACATGGTTCCCCAAATTTCGTTCTTCTATGTTGAAGCGTTCGTTTCCAGTAACAGTTTGAATTTTTAGGTTTCACTCTGTTTTCTCCTATATTGATAGAAGTATTTGGAACTCTAAATCCAACACGGTTTGTGCTAGCTTCTTGAAACTTGACACAATAAAGTAGTTTCACGTTCTATCTCTATGATTTGTTTCCTCTTGATGTAGCCCTAACAGTGACGGGCGAGAAACACTTTCATGGAAAGGGGTTGCCAGGCTTCCCAAAATTACGAATCTCCAGAAATCTCAGCAAATATTTTTTCACCCAAACTGGATGATACTTTCAGGTAATGATCAGTACACTAAGGCGACTTGGTTCCCCAAATGTCGTTCTTCTATGTTGAAGCGTTCGTTTCCAGTAACAGTTTGAATTTTTAGGTTTCACTCTGTTTTCTCCTATATTGATAGATGTATTTGGAACTCTAAATCCAACACGGTTTGTGCTAGCTTCTTGAAACTTGACACAATAAAGTAGTTTCCCGTTCTATCTCTATGTTTTGTTTCCTCTTGATGTAGCCCTAACAGTGACGGGCGAGAAACACTTTCATGGAAAGGGGTTGCCAGGCTTCCCAAAATTACGAATCTCCAGAAATCTCAGCAAATATTTTTTCACCCAAACTGGATGATACTTTCAGGTAATGATCAGTACACTAAGGCGACTTGGTTCCCCAAATGTCGTTCTTCTATGTTGAAGCGTTCGTTTCCAGTAACAGTTTGAATTTTTAGGTTTCACTCTGTTTTCTCCTATATTGATAGATGTATTTGGAACTCCAAATCCAACACGGTTTGTGCTAGCTTCTTGAAACTTGACACAATAAAGTAGTTTCACGTTCTATCTCTATGTTTTGTTTCCTCTTGATGTAGCCCTAAGCAGTGACTGGCGAGAAACACTTTCATGGAAAGGGGTTGCCGGGCTTCCCAAAATTACGAATCTCCAGAAATCTCAGCAAATATTTTTTCACCCAAACTGGATGATACTTTCAGGTAATGATCAGTACACTAAGGCGACATGGTTCCCCAAATTTCGTTCTTCTATGTTGAAGCGTTCGTTTCCAGTAACAGTTTGAATTTTTAGGTTTCACTCTGTTTTCTCCTATATTAATAGATGTATTTGGAACTCTAAATCCAACATGGTTTGTGCTAGCTTCTTGAAACTTGACACAATAAAGTAGTTTCACGTTCTATCTCTATGTTTTGTTTCCTCTTGATGTAGCCCTAACAGTGACGGGCGAGAAACACTTTCATGGAAAGGGGTTGCCAGGCTTCCCAAAATTACGAATCTCCAGAAATCTCAGCAAATATTTTTTCACCCAAACTGGATGATACTTTCAGGTAATGATCAGTACACTAAGGCGACTTGGTTCCCCAAATGTCGTTCTTCTATGTTGAAGCGTTCGTTTCCAGTAACAGTTTGAATTTTTAGGTTTCACTCTGTTTTCTCCTATATTGATAGATGGATTTGGAACTCTAAATCCAACACGGTTTGTGCTAGCTTCTTGAAACTTGACACAATAAAGTAGTTTCACGTTCTATCTCTATGTTTTGTTTCCTCTTGATGTAGCCCTAAGCAGTGACTGGCGAGAAACACTTTCATGGAAAGGGGTTGCCGGGCTTCTCAAAATTACGAATCTCCAGAAATCTCAGCAAATATTTTTTCACCCAAACTGGATGATACTTTCAGGTAATGATCAGTACACTAAGGCGACTTGGTTCCCCAAATGTCGTTCTTCTATGTTGAAGCGTTCGTTTCCAGTAACAGTTTGAATTTTTAGGTTTCACTCTGTTTTCTCCTATATTGATAGATGTATTTGGAACTCTAAATCCAACACGGTTTGTGCTAGCTTCTTGAAACTTGACACAATAAAGTAGTTTCACGTTCTATCTCTATGTTTTGTTTCCTCTTGATGTAGCCCTAAGCAGTGACTGGCGAGAAACACTTTCATGGAAAGGGGTTGCCAGGCTTCCCAAAATTACGAATCTCCAGAAATCTCAGCAAATATTTTTTCACCCAAACTGGATGATACTTTCAGGTAATGATCAGTACACTAAGGCGACTTGGTTCCCCAAATGTCGTTCTTCTATGTTGAAGCGTTCGTTTCCAGTAACAGTTTGAATTTTTAGGTTTCACTCTGTTTTCTCCTTATTGATAGATGTATTTGGAACTCTAAATCCAACACGGTTTTTGCTAGCTTCTTGAAACTTGACACAATAAAGTAGTTTCACGTTCTATCTCTATGTTTTGTTTCCTCTTGATGTAGCCCTAAGCAGTGACTGGCGAGAAACACTTTCATGGAAAGGGGTTGCCAGGCTTCCCAAAATTACGAATCTCCAGAAATCTCAGCAAATATTTTTTCACCCAAACTGGATGATACTTTCAGGTAATGATCAGTACACTAAGGCGACTTGGTTCCCCAAATGTCATTCTTCTATGTTGAAGCGTTCGTTTCCAGTAACAGTTTGAATTTTTAGGTTTCACTCTGTTTTCTCCTGTATTGATAGATGTATTTGGAACTCTGAATCCAACACGGTTTGTGCTAGCTTCTTGAATCTTGACACAATAAAGTAGTTTCATGTTCTATCTCTATGTTTTGTTTCCTCTTGATGTAGCCCTAAGCAGTGACTGGCGAGAAACACTTTCATGGAAAGGGGTTGCCAGGCTTCCCAAAATTACGAATATCCAGAAATCTCAGCAAATATTTTTTCACCCAATCTGGATGATACTTTCAGGTAATGATCAGTACACTAAGGCGACTTGGTTCCCCAAATGTCGTTCTTCTATGTTGAAGCGTTCGTTTCCAGTAACAGTTTGAATTTTTAGGTTTCACTCTGTTTTCTCCTATATTGATAGATGTATTTGGAACTCTAAATCCAACACGGTTTGTGCTAGCTTCTTGAAACTTGACACAATAAAGTAGTTTCAAGTTCTATCTCTATGTTTTGTTTCCTCTTGATGTAGCCCTAAGCAGTGACTGGCGAGAAACACTTTCATGGAAAGGGGTTGCCAGGCTTCCCAAAATTACGAATCTCCAGAAATCTCAGCAAATATTTTTTCACCCAAACTGGATGATACTTTCAGGTAATGATCAGTACACTAAGGCGACTTGGTTCCCCAAATGTCGTTCTTCTATGTTGAAGCGTTCGTTTCCAGTAACAGTTTGAATTTTTAGGTTTCACTCTGTTTTCTCCTATATTGATAGATGTATTTGGAACTCTAAATCCAACACGGTTTGTGCTAGCTTCTTGAAACTTGACACAATAAAGTAGTTTCACGTTCTATCTCTATGTTTTGTTTCCTCTTGATGTAGCCCTAAGCAGTGACTGGCGAGAAACACTTTCATGGAAAGGGGTTGCCAGGCTTCCCAAAATTACGAATCTCCAGAAATCTCAGCAAATATTTTTTCACCCAAACTGGATGATACTTTCAGGTAATGATCAGTACACTAAGGCGACTTGGTTCCCCAAATGTCATTCTTCTATGTTGAAGCGTTCGTTTCCAGTAACAGTTTGAATTTTTAGGTTTCACTCTGTTTTCTCCTGTATTGATAGATGTATTTGGAACTCTGAATCCAACACGGTTTGTGCTAGCTTCTTGAATCTTGACACAATAAAGTAGTTTCATGTTCTATCTCTATGTTTTGTTTCCTCTTGATGTAGCCCTAAGCAGTGACTGGCGAGAAACACTTTCATGGAAAGGGGTTGCCAGGCTTCCCAAAATTACGAATATCCAGAAATCTCAGCAAATATTTTTTCACCCAATCTGGATGATACTTTCAGGTAATGATCAGTACACTAAGGCGACTTGGTTCCCCAAATGTCGTTCTTCTATGTTGAAGCGTTCGTTTCCAGTAACAGTTTGAATTTTTAGGTTTCACTCTGTTTTCTCCTATATTGATAGATGTATTTGGAACTCTAAATCCAACACGGTTTGTGCTAGCTTCTTGAAACTTGACACAATAAAGTAGTTTCAAGTTCTATCTCTATGTTTTGTTTCCTCTTGATGTAGCCCTAAGCAGTGACTGGCGAGAAACACTTTCATGGAAAGGGGTTGCCAGGCTTCCCAAAATTACGAATCTCCAGAAATCTCAGCAAATATTTTTTCACCCAAACTGGATGATACTTTCAGGTAATGATCAGTACACTAAGGCGACTTGGTTCCCCAAATGTCGTTCTTCTATGTTGAAGCGTTCGTTTCCAGTAACAGTTTGAATTTTTAGGTTTCACTCTGTTTTCTCCTATATTGATAGATGTATTTGGAACTCTAAATCCAACACGGTTTGTGCTAGCTTCTTGAAACTTGACACAATAAAGTAGTTTCACGTTCTATCTCTATGTTTTGTTTCCTCTTGATGTAGCCCTAACAGTGACGGGCGAAAAACACTTTCATGGAAAGGGGTTGCCAGGCTTCCCAAAATTACGAATCTCCAGAAATCTCAGCAAATATTTTTTCACCCAAACTGGATGATACTTTCAGGTAATGATCAGTACACTAAGGCGACTTGGTTCCCCAAATGTCGTTCTTCTATGTTGAAGCGTTCGTTTCCAGTAACAGTTTGAATTTTTAGGTTTCACTCTGTTTTCTCCTATATTGATAGATGTATTTGGAACTCTAAATCCAACACGGTTTGTGCTAGCTTCTTGAAACTTGACACAATAAAGTAGTTTCACGTTCTATCTCTATGTTTTGTTTCCTCTTGATGTAGCCCTAAGCAGTGACTGGCGAGAAACACTTTCATGGAAAGGGGTTGCCGGGCTTCCCAAAATTACGAATCTCCAGAAATCTCAGCAAATATTTTTTCACCCAAACTGGATGATACTTTCAGGTAATGATCAGTACACTAAGGCGACTTGGTTCCCCAAATGTCGTTCTTCTATGTTGAAGCGTTCGTTTCCAGTAACAGTTTGAATTTTTAGGTTTCACTCTGTTTTCTCCTATATTGATAGATGTATTTGGAACTCTAAATCCAACACGGTTTGTGCTAGCTTCTTGAAACTTGACACAATAAAGTAGTTTCCCGTTCTATCTCTATGTTTTGTTTCCTCTTGATGTAGCCCTAAGCAGTGACTGGCGAGAAACACTTTCATGGAAAGGGGTTGCCGGGCTTCTCAAAATTACGAATCTCCAGAAATCTCAGCAAATATTTTTTCACCCAAACTGGATGATACTTTCAGGTAATGATCAGTACACTAAGGCGACTTGGTTCCCCAAATGTCGTTCTTCTATGTTGAAGCGTTCGTTTCCAGTAACAGTTTGAATTTTTAGGTTTCACTCTGTTTTCTCCTATATTGATAGATGTATTTGGAACTCCAAATCCAACACGGTTTGTGCTAGCTTCTTGAAACTTGACACAATAAAGTAGTTTCACGTTCTATCTCTATGTTTTGTTTCCTCTTGATGTAGCCCTAAGCAGTGACTGGCGAGAAACACTTTCATGGAAAGGGGTTGCCGGGCTTCCCAAAATTACGAATCTCCAGAAATCTCAGCAAATATTTTTTCACCCAAACTGGATGATACTTTCAGGTAATGATCAGTACACTAAGGCGACATGGTTCCCCAAATTTCGTTCTTCTATGTTGAAGCGTTCGTTTCCAGTAACAGTTTGAATTTTTAGGTTTCACTCTGTTTTCTCCTATATTAATAGATGTATTTGGAACTCTAAATCCAACATGGTTTGTGCTAGCTTCTTGAAACTTGACACAATAAAGTAGTTTCACGTTCTATCTCTATGTTTTGTTTCCTCTTGATGTAGCCCTAACAGTGACGGGCGAGAAACACTTTCATGGAAAGGGGTTGCCAGGCTTCCCAAAATTACGAATCTCCAGAAATCTCAGCAAATATTTTTTCACCCAAACTGGATGATACTTTCAGGTAATGATCAGTACACTAAGGCGACTTGGTTCCCCAAATGTCGTTCTTCTATGTTGAAGCGTTCGTTTCCAGTAACAGTTTGAATTTTTAGGTTTCACTCTGTTTTCTCCTATATTGATAGATGTATTTGGAACTCTAAATCCAACACGGTTTGTGCTAGCTTCTTGAAACTTGACACAATAAAGTAGTTTCACGTTCTATCTCTATGTTTTGTTTCCTCTTGATGTAGCCCTAAGCAGTGACTGGCGAGAAACACTTTCATGGAAAGGGGTTGCCAGGCTTCCCAAAATTACGAATCTCCAGAAATCTCAGCAAATATTTTTTCACCCAAACTGGATGATACTTTCAGGTAATGATCAGTACACTAAGGCGACTTGGTTCCCCAAATGTCGTTCTTCTATGTTGAAGCGTTCGTTTCCAGTAACAGTTTGAATTTTTAGGTTTCACTCTGTTTTCTCCTTATTGATAGATGTATTTGGAACTCTAAATCCAACACGGTTTTTGCTAGCTTCTTGAAACTTGACACAATACAGTAGTTTCACGTTCTATCTCTATGTTTTGTTTCCTCTTGATGTAGCCCTAAGCAGTGACTGGCGAGAAACACTTTCATGGAAAGGGGTTGCCAGGCTTCCCAAAATTACGAATCTCCAGAAATCTCAGCAAATATTTTTTCACCCAAACTGGATGATACTTTCAGGTAATGATCAGTACACTAAGGCGACTTGGTTCCCCAAATGTCATTCTTCTATGTTGAAGCGTTCGTTTCCAGTAACAGTTTGAATTTTTAGGTTTCACTCTGTTTTCTCCTGTATTGATAGATGTATTTGGAACTCTGAATCCAACACGGTTTGTGCTAGCTTCTTGAATCTTGACACAATAAAGTAGTTTCACGTTCTATCTCTATGTTTTGTTTCCTCTTGATGTAGCCCTAAGCAGTGACTGGCGAGAAACACTTTCATGGAAAGGGGTTGCCAGGCTTCCCAAAATTACGAATATCCAGAAATCTCAGCAAATATTTTTTCACCCAATCTGGATGATACTTTCAGGTAATGATCAGTACACTAAGGCGACTTGGTTCCCCAAATGTCGTTCTTCTATGTTGAAGCGTTCGTTTCCAGTAACAGTTTGAATTTTTAGGTTTCACTCTGTTTTCTCCTATATTGATAGATGTATTTGGAACTCTAAATCCAACACGGTTTGTGCTAGCTTCTTGAAACTTGACACAATAAAGTAGTTTCACGTTCTATCTCTATGTTTTGTTTCCTCTTGATGTAGCCCTAAGCAGTGACTGGCGAGAAACACTTTCATGGAAAGGGGTTGCCAGGCTTCCCAATATTACGAATCTCCAGAAATCTCAGCAAATATTTTTTCACCCAAACTGGATGATACTTTCAGGTAATGATCAGTACACTAAGGCGACTTGGTTCCCCAAATGTCGTTCTTCTATGTTGAAGCGTTCGTTTCCAGTAACAGTTTGAATTTTTAGGTTTCACTCTGTTTTCTCCTATATTGATAGATGTATTTGGAACTCTAAATCCAACACGGTTTGTGCTAGCTTCTTGAAACTTGACACAATAAAGTAGTTTCACGTTCTATCTCTATGTTTTGTTTCCTCTTGATGTAGCCCTAAGCAGTGACTGGCGAGAAACACTTTCATGGAAAGGGGTTGCCAGGCTTCCCAAAATTACGAATCTCCAGAAATCTCAGCAAATATTTTTTCACACAAACTGGATGATACTTTCAGGTAATGATCAGTACACTAAGGCGACTTGGTTCCCCAAATGTCGTTCTTCTATGTTGAAGCGTTCGTTTCCAGTAACAGTTTGAATTTTTAGGTTTCACTCTGTTTTCTCCTTATTGATAGATGTATTTGGAACTCTAAATCCAACACGGTTTTTGCTAGCTTCTTGAAACTTGACACAATACAGTAGTTTCACGTTCTATCTCTATGTTTTGTTTCCTCTTGATGTAGCTCTAAGCAGTGACTGGCGAGAAACACTTTCATGGAAAGGGGTTGCCAGGCTTCCCAAAATTACGAATCTCCAGAAATCTCAGCAAATATTTTTTCACCCAAACTGGATGATACTTTCAGGTAATGATCAGTACACTAAGGCGACTTGGTTCCCCAAATGTCATTCTTCTATGTTGAAGCGTTCGTTTCCAGTAACAGTTTGAATTTTTAGGTTTCACTCTGTTTTCTCCTGTATTGATAGATGTATTTGGAACTCTGAATCCAACACGGTTTGTGCTAGCTTCTTGAATCTTGACACAATAAAGTAGTTTCACGTTCTATCTCTATGTTTTGTTTCCTCTTGATGTAGCCCTAAGCAGTGACTGGCGAGAAACACTTTCATGGAAAGGGGTTGCCAGGCTTCCCAAAATTACGAATATCCAGAAATCTCAGCAAATATTTTTTCACCCAATCTGGATGATACTTTCAGGTAATGATCAGTACACTAAGGCGACTTGGTTCCCCAAATGTCGTTCTTCTATGTTGAAGCGTTCGTTTCCAGTAACAGTTTGAATTTTTAGGTTTCACTCTGTTTTCTCCTATATTGATAGATGTATTTGGAACTCTAAATCCAACACGGTTTGTGCTAGCTTCTTGAAACTTGACACAATAAAGTAGTTTCACGTTCTATCTCTATGTTTTGTTTCCTCTTGATGTAGCCCTAAGCAGTGACTGGCGAGAAACACTTTCATGGAAAGGGGTTGCCAGGCTTCCCAAAATTACGAATCTCCAGAAATCTCAGCAAATATTTTTTCACCCAAACTGGATGATACTTTCAGGTAATGATCAGTACACTAAGGCGACTTGGTTCCCCAAATGTCGTTCTTCTATGTTGAAGCGTTCGTTTCCAGTAACAGTTTGAATTTTTAGGTTTCACTCTGTTTTCTCCTATATTGATAGATGTATTTGGAACTCTAAATCCAACACGGTTTGTGCTAGCTTCTTGAAACTTGACACAATAAAGTAGTTTCACGTTCTATCTCTATGTTTTGTTTCCTCTTGATGTAGCCCTAACAGTGACGGGCGAGAAACACTTTCATGGAAAGGGGTTGCCAGGCTTCCCAAAATTACGAATCTCCAGAAATCTCAGCAAATATTTTTTCACCCAAACTGGATGATACTTTCAGGTAATGATCAGTACACTAAGGCGACTTGGTTCCCCAAATGTCATTCTTCTATGTTGAAGCGTTTGTTTCCAGTAACAGTTTGAATTTTTAGGTTTCACTCTGTTTTCTCCTATATTGATAGATGTATTTGGAACTCTAAATCCAACACGGTTTGTGCTAGCTTCTTGAAACTTGACACAATAAAGTAGTTTCACGTTCTATCTCTATGTTTTGTTTCCTCTTGATGTAGCCCTAAGCAGTGACTGGCGAGAAACACTTTCATGGAAAGGGGTTGCCGGGCTTCCCAAAATTACGAATCTCCAGAAATCTCAGCAAATATTTTTTCACCCAAACTGGATGATACTTTCAGGTAATGATCAGTACACTAAGGCGACATGGTTCCCCAAATTTCGTTCTTCTATGTTGAAGCGTTCGTTTCCAGTAACAGTTTGAATTTTTAGGTTTCACTCTGTTTTCTCCTATATTGATAGAAGTATTTGGAACTCTAAATCCAACACGGTTTGTGCTAGCTTCTTGAAACTTGACACAATAAAGTAGTTTCACGTTCTATCTCTATGTTTTGTTTCCTCTTGATGTAGCCCTAACAGTGACGGGCGAGAAACACTTTCATGGAAAGGGGTTGCCAGGCTTCCCAAAATTACGAATCTCCAGAAATCTCAGCAAATATTTTTTCACCCAAACTGGATGATACTTTCAGGTAATGATCAGTACACTAAGGCGACTTGGTTCCCCAAATGTCGTTCTTCTATGTTGAAGCGTTCGTTTCCAGTAACAGTTTGAATTTTTAGGTTTCACTCTGTTTTCTCCTATATTGATAGATGTATTTGGAACTCTAAATCCAACACGGTTTGTGCTAGCTTCTTGAAACTTGACACAATAAAGTAGTTTCACGTTCTATCTCTATGTTTTGTTTCCTCTTGATGTAGCCCTAAGCAGTGACTGGCGAGAAACACTTTCATGGAAAGGGGTTGCCGGGCTTCTCAAAATTACGAATCTCCAGAAATCTCAGCAAATATTTTTTCACCCAAACTGGATGATACTTTCAGGTAATGATCAGTACACTAAGGCGACTTGGTTCCCCAAATGTCATTCTTCTATGTTGAAGCGTTCGTTTCCAGTAACAGTTTGAATTTTTAGGTTTCACTCTGTTTTCTCCTATATTGATAGATGTATTTGGAACTCTAAATCCAACACGGTTTGTGCTAGCTTCTTGAAACTTGACACAATAAAGTAGTTTCACGTTCTATCTCTATGTTTTGTTTCCTCTTGATGTAGCCCTAAGCAGTGACTGGCGAGAAACACTTTCATGGAAAGGGGTTGCCAGGCTTCCCAAAATTACGAATCTCCAGAAATCTCAGCAAATATTTTTTCACCCAAACTGGATGATACTTTCAGGTAATGATCAGTACACTAAGGCGACTTGGTTCCCCAAATGTCGTTCTTCTATGTTGAAGCGTTCGTTTCCAGTAACAGTTTGAATTTTTAGGTTTCACTCTGTTTTCTCCTTATTGATAGATGTATTTGGAACTCTAAATCCAACACGGTTTTTGCTAGCTTCTTGAAACTTGACACAATAAAGTAGTTTCACGTTCTATCTCTATGTTTTGTTTCCTCTTGATGTAGCCCTAAGCAGTGACTGGCGAGAAACACTTTCATGGAAAGGGGTTGCCAGGCTTCCCAAAATTACGAATATCCAGAAATCTCAGCAAATATTTTTTCACCCAATCTGGATGATACTTTCAGGTAATGATCAGTACACTAAGGTGAGTTGGTTCCCCAAATGTCGTTCTTCTATGTTGAAGCGTTCGTTTCCAGTAACAGTTTGAATTTTTAGGTTTCACTCTGTTTTCTCCTATATTGATAGATGTATTTGGAACTCTAAATCCAACACGGTTTGTGCTAGCTTCTTGAAACTTGACACAATAAAGTAGTTTCACGTTCTATCTCTATGTTTTGTTTCCTCTTGATGTAGCCCTAAGCAGTGACTGGCGAGAAACACTTTCATGGAAAGGGGTTGCCAGGCTTCCCAAAATTACGAATCTCCAGAAATCTCAGCAAATATTTTTTCACCCAAACTGGATGATACTTTCAGGTAATGATCAGTACACTAAGGCGACTTGGTTCCCCAAATGTCGTTCTTCTATGTTGAAGCGTTCGTTTCCAGTAACAGTTTGAATTTTTAGGTTTCACTCTGTTTTCTCCTATATTGATAGATGTATTTGGAACTCTAAATCCAACACAGTTTGTGCTAGCTTCTTGAAACTTGACACAATAAAGTAGTTTCACGTTCTACCTCTATGTTTTGTTTCCTCTTGATGTAGCCCTAAGCAGTGACTGGCGAGAAACACTTTCATGGAAAGGGGTTGCCAGGCTTCCCAAAATTACGAATCTCCAGAAATCTCAGCAAATATTTTTTCACCCAAACTGGATGATACTTTCAGGTAATGATCAGTACACTAAGGCGACTTGGTTCCCCAAATGTCGTTCTTCTATGTTGAAGCGTTCGTTTCCAGTAACAGTTTGAATTTTTAGGTTTCACTCTGTTTTCTCCTATATTGATAGATGTATTTGGAACTCTAAATCCAACACGGTTTGTGCTAGCTTCTTGAAACTTGACACAATAAAGTAGTTTCACGTTCTATCTCTATGTTTTGTTTCCTCTTGATGTAGCCCTAACAGTGACGGGCGAAAAACACTTTCATGGAAAGGGGTTGCCAGTCTTCCCAAAATTACGAATATCCAGAAATCTCAGCAAATATTTTTTCACCCAAACTGGATGATACTTTCAGGTAATGATCAGTACACTAAGGCGACTTGGTTCCCCAAATGTCGTTCTTCTATGTTGAAGCGTTCGTTTCCAGTAACAGTTTGAATTTTTAGGTTTCACTCTGTTTTCTCCTATATTGATAGATGTATTTGGAACTCTAAATCCAACACGGTTTGTGCTAGCTTCTTGAAACTTGACACAATAAAGTAGTTTCCCGTTCTATCTCTATGTTTTGTTTCCTCTTGATGTAGCCCTAAGCAGTGACTGGCGAGAAACACTTTCATGGAAAGGGGTTGCCGGGCTTCTCAAAATTACGAATCTCCAGAAATCTCAGCAAATATTTTTTCACCCAAACTGGATGATACTTTCAGGTAATGATCAGTACACTAAGGCGACTTGGTTCCCCAAATGTCGTTCTTCTATGTTGAAGCGTTCGTTTCCAGTAACAGTTTGAATTTTTAGGTTTCACTCTGTTTTCTCCTATATTGATAGATGTATTTGGAACTCCAAATCCAACACGGTTTGTGCTAGCTTCTTGAAACTTGACACAATAAAGTAGTTTCACGTTCTATCTCTATGTTTTGTTTCCTCTTGATGTAGCCCTAAGCAGTGACTGGCGAGAAACACTTTCATGGAAAGGGGTTGCCGGGCTTCCCAAAATTACGAATCTCCAGAAATCTCAGCAAATATTTTTTCACCCAAACTGGATGATACTTTCAGGTAATGATCAGTACACTAAGGCGACATGGTTCCCCAAATTTCGTTCTTCTATGTTGAAGCGTTCGTTTCCAGTAACAGTTTGAATTTTTAGGTTTCACTCTGTTTTCTCCTATATTAATAGATGTATTTGGAACTCTAAATCCAACATGGTTTGTGCTAGCTTCTTGAAACTTGACACAATAAAGTAGTTTCACGTTCTATCTCTATGTTTTGTTTCCTCTTGATGTAGCCCTAACAGTGACGGGCGAGAAACACTTTCATGGAAAGGGGTTGCCAGGCTTCCCAAAATTACGAATCTCCAGAAATCTCAGCAAATATTTTTTCACCCAAACTGGATGATACTTTCAGGTAATGATCAGTACACTAAGGCGACTTGGTTCCCCAAATGTCGTTCTTCTATGTTGAAGCGTTCGTTTCCAGTAACAGTTTGAATTTTTAGGTTTCACTCTGTTTTCTCCTATATTGATAGATGTATTTGGAACTCTAAATCCAACACGGTTTGTGCTAGCTTCTTGAAACGTGACACAATAAAGTAGTTTCACGTTCTATCTCTATGTTTTGTTTCCTCTTGATGTAGCCCTAAGCAGTGACTGGCGAGAAACACTTTCATGGAAAGGGGTTGCCAGGCTTCCCAAAATTACGAATCTCCAGAAATCTCAGCAAATATTTTTTCACCCAAACTGGATGATACTTTCAGGTAATGATCAGTACACTAAGGCGACTTGGTTCCCCAAATGTCGTTCTTCTATGTTGAAGCGTTCGTTTCAAGTAACAGTTTGAATTTTTAGGTTTCACTCTGTTTTCTCCTTATTGATAGATGTATTTGGAACTCTAAATCCAACACGGTTTTTGCTAGCTTCTTGAAACTTGACACAATACAGTTGTTTCACGTTCTATCTCTATGTTTTGTTTCCTCTTGATGTAGCCCTAATCAGTGACTGGCGAGAAACACTTTCATGGAAAGGGGTTGCCAGGCTTCCCAAAATTACGAATCTCCAGAAATCTCAGCAAATATTTTTTCACCCAAACTGGATGATACTTTCAGGTAATGATCAGTACACTAAGGCGACTTGGTTCCCCAAATGTCATTCTTCTATGTTGAAGCGTTCGTTTCCAGTAACAGTTTGAATTTTTAGGTTTCACTCTGTTTTCTCCTGTATTGATAGATGTATTTGGAACTCTGAATCCAACACGGTTTGTGCTAGCTTCTTGAATCTTGACACAATAAAGTAGTTTCACGTTCTATCTCTATGTTTTGTTTCCTCTTGATGTAGCCCTAAGCAGTGACTGGCGAGAAACACTTTCATGGAAAGGGGTTGCCAGGCTTCCCAAAATTACGAATATCCAGAAATCTCAGCAAATATTTTTTCACCCAATCTGGATGATACTTTCAGGTAATGATCAGTACACTAAGGCGACTTGGTTCCCCAAATGTCGTTCTTCTATGTTGAAGCGTTCGTTTCCAGTAACAGTTTGAATTTTTAGGTTTCACTCTGTTTTCTCCTATATTGATAGATGTATTTGGAACTCTAAATCCAACACGGTTTGTGCTAGCTTCTTGAAACTTGACACAATAAAGTAGTTTCACGTTCTATCTCTATGTTTTGTTTCCTCTTGATGTAGCCCTAAGCAGTGACTGGCGAGAAACACTTTCATGGAAAGGGGTTGCCAGGCTTCCCAAAATTACGAATCTCCAGAAATCTCAGCAAATATTTTTTCACCCAAACTGGATGATACTTTCAGGTAATGATCAGTACACTAAGGCGACTTGGTTCCCCAAATGTCGTTCTTCTATGTTGAAGCGTTCGTTTCCAGTAACAGTTTGAATTTTTAGGTTTCACTCTGTTTTCTCCTATATTGATAGATGTATTTGGAACTCTAAATCCAACACGGTTTGTGCTAGCTTCTTGAAACTTGACACAATAAAGTAGTTTCACGTTCTATCTCTATGTTTTGTTTCCTCTTGATGTAGCCCTAACAGTGACGGGCGAAAAACACTTTCATGGAAAGGGGTTGCCAGGCTTCCCAAAATTACGAATCTCCAGAAATCTCAGCAAATATTTTTTCACCCAAACTGGATGATACTTTCAGGTAATGATCAGTACACTAAGGCGACTTGGTTCCCCAAATGTCGTTCTTCTATGTTGAAGCGTTCGTTTCCAGTAACAGTTTGAATTTTTAGGTTTCACTCTGTTTTCTCCTATATTGATAGATGTATTTGGAACTCTAAATCCAACACGGTTTGTGCTAGCTTCTTGAAACTTGACACAATAAAGTAGTTTCCCGTTCTATCTCTATGTTTTGTTTCCTCTTGATGTAGCCCTAAGCAGTGACTGGCGAGAAACACTTTCATGGAAAGGGGTTGCCGGGCTTCTCAAAATTACGAATCTCCAGAAATCTCAGCAAATATTTTTTCACCCAAACTGGATGATACTTTCAGGTAATAATCAGTACACTAAGGCGACTTGGTTCCCCAAATGTCGTTCTTCTATGTTGAAGCGTTCGTTTCCAGTAACAGTTTGAATTTTTAGGTTTCACTCTGTTTTCTCCTATATTGATAGATGTATTTGGAACTCCAAATCCAACACGGTTTGTGCTAGCTTCTTGAAACTTGACACAATAAAGTAGTTTCACGTTCTATCTCTATGTTTTGTTTCCTCTTGATGTAGCCCTAAGCAGTGACTGGCGAGAAACACTTTCATGGAAAGGGGTTGCCGGGCTTCCCAAAATTACGAATCTCCAGAAATCTCAGCAAATATTTTTTCACCCAAACTGGATGATACTTTCAGGTAATGATCAGTACACTAAGGCGACATGGTTCCCCAAATTTCGTTCTTCTATGTTGAAGCGTTCGTTTCCAGTAACAGTTTGAATTTTTAGGTTTCACTCTGTTTTCTCCTATATTAATAGATGTATTTGGAACTCTAAATCCAACATGGTTTGTGCTAGCTTCTTGAAACTTGACACAATAAAGTAGTTTCACGTTCTATCTCTATGTTTTGTTTCCTCTTGATGTAGCCCTAACAGTGACGGGCGAGAAACACTTTCATGGAAAGGGGTTGCCAGGCTTCCCAAAATTACGAATCTCCAGAAATCTCAGCAAATATTTTTTCACCCAAACTGGATGATACTTTCAGGTAATGATCAGTACTCTAAGGCGACTTGGTTCCCCAAATGTCGTTCTTCTATGTTGAAGCGTTCGTTTCCAGTAACAGTTTGAATTTTTAGGTTTCACTCTGTTTTCTCCTATATTGATAGATGTATTTGGAACTCTAAATCCAACACGGTTTGTGCTGTCTTCTTGAAACTTGACACAATAAAGTAGTTTCACGTTCTATCTCTATGTTTTGTTTCCTCTTGATGTAGCCCTAAGCAGTGACTGGCGAGAAACACTTTCATGGAAAGGGGTTGCCAGGCTTCCCAAAATTACGAATCTCCAGAAATCTCAGCAAATATTTTTTCACCCAAACTGGATGATACTTTCAGGTAATGATCAGTACACTAAGGCGACTTGGTTCCCCAAATGTCGTTCTTCTATGTTGAAGCGTTCGTTTCCAGTAACAGTTTGAATTTTTAGGTTTCACTCTGTTTTCTCCTATATTGATAGATGTATTTGGAACTCTAAATCCAACACGGTTTGTGCTAGCTTCTTGAAACTTGACACAATAAAGTAATTTCACCTTCTATCTCTATGTTTTGTTTCCTCTTGATGTAGCCCTAAGCAGTGACTGGCGAGAAACACTTTCATGGAAAGGGGTTGCCAGGCTTCCCAAAATTACGAATCTCCAGAAATCTCAGCAAATATTTTTTCACCCAAACTGGATGATACTTTCAGGTAATGATCAGTACACTAAGGCGACTTGGTTCCCCAAATTTCGTTCTTCTATGTTGAAGCGTTCGTTTCCAGTAACAGTTTGAATTTTTAGGTTTCACTCTGTTTTCTCCTGTATTGATAGATGTATTTGGAACTCTGAATCCAACACGGTTTTTGCTAGCTTCTTGAATCTTGACACAATAAAGTAGTTTCACGTTCTATCTCTATGTTTTGTTTCCTCTTGATGTAGCCCTAAGCAGTGACTGGCGAGAAACACTTTCATGGAAAGGGGTTGCCAGGCTTCCCAAAATTACGAATATCCAGAAATCTCAGCAAATATTTTTTCACCCAATCTGGATGATACTTTCAGGTAATGATCAGTACACTAAGGCGACTTGGTTCCCCAAATGTCGTTCTTCTATGTTGAAGCGTTCGTTTCCAGTAACAGTTTGAATTTTTAGGTTTCACTCTGTTTTTTTATATTGATAGATGTATTTGGAACTCTAAATCCAACACGGTTTGTGCTAGCTTCTTGAAACTTGACACAATAAAGTAGTTTCACGTTCTATCTCTATGTTTTGTTTCCTCTTGATGTAGCCCTAAGCAGTGACTGGCGAGAAACACTTTCATGGAAAGGGGTTGCCAGGCTTCCCAAAATTACGAATCTCCAGAAATCTCAGCAAATATTTTTTCACCCAAACTGGATGATACTTTCAGGTAATGATCAGTACACTAAGGCGACTTGGTTCCCCAAATGTCGTTCTTCTATGTTGAAGCGTTCGTTTCCAGTAACAGTTTGAATTTTTAGGTTTCACTCTGTTTTCTCCTATATTGATAGATGTATTTGGAACTCTAAATCCAACACGGTTTGTGCTAGCTTCTTGAAACTTGACACAATAAAGTAGTTTCACGTTCTATCTCTATGTTTTGTTTCCTCTTGATTTAGCCCTAACAGTGACCGGCGAGAAACACTTTCATGGAAAGGGGTTGCCAGGCTTCCCAAAATTACGAATCTCCAGAAATCTCAGCAAATATTTTTTCACCCAAACTGGATGATACTTTCAGGTAATGATCAGTACACTAAGGCGACTTGGTTCCCCAAATGTCGTTCTTCTATGTTGAAGCGTTCGTTTCCAGTAACAGTTTGAATTTTTAGGTTTCACTCTGTTTTCTCCTATATTGATAGATGTATTTGGAACTCTAAATCCAACACGGTTTGTGCTAGCTTCTTGAAACTTGACACAATAAAGTAGTTTCACGTTCTATCTCTATGTTTTGTTTCCTCTTGATGTAGCCCTAAGCAGTGACTGGCGAGAAACACTTTCATGGAAAGGGGTTGCCGGGCTTCCCAAAATTACGAATCTCCAGAAATCTCAGCAAATATTTTTTCACCCAAACTGGATGATACTTTCAGGTAATGATCAGTACACTAAGGCGACATGGTTCCCCAAATTTCGTTCTTCTATGTTGAAGCGTTCGTTTCCAGTAACAGTTTGAATTTTTAGGTTTCACTCTGTTTTCTCCTATATTGATAGAAGTATTTGGAACTCTAAATCCAACACGGTTTGTGCTAGCTTCTTGAAACTTGACACAATAGTTTCACGTTCTATCTCTATGTTTTGTTTCCTCTTGATGTAGCCCTAACAGTGACGGGCGAGAAACACTTTCATGGAAAGGGGTTGCCAGGCTTCCCAAAATTACGAATCTCCAGAAATCTCAGCAAATATTTTTTCACCCAAACTGGATGATACTTTCAGGTAATGATCAGTACACTAAGGCGACTTGGTTCCCCAAATGTCGTTCTTCTATGTTGAAGCGTTCGTTTCCAGTAACAGTTTGAATTTTTAGGTTTCACTCTGTTTTCTCCTATATTGATAGATGTATTTGGAACTCTAAATCCAACACGGTTTGTGCTAGATTCTTGAAACTTGACACAATAAAGTAGTTTCACGTTCTATCTCTATGTTTTGTTTCCTCTTGATGTAGCCCTAAGCAGTGACTGGCGAGAAACACTTTCATGGAAAGGGGTTGCCGGGCTTCTCAAAATTACGAATCTCCAGAAATCTCAGCAAATATTTTTTCACCCAAACTGGATGATACTTTCAGGTAATGATCAGTACACTAAGGCGACTTGGTTCCCCAAATGTCGTTCTACTATGTTGAAGCGTTCGTTTCCAGTAACATTTTGAATTTTTAGGTTTCACTCTGTTTTCTCCTATATTGATAGATGTATTTGGAACTCTAAATCCAACACGGTTTGTGCTAGCTTCTTGAAACTTGACACAATAAAGTAGTTTCACGTTCTATCTCTATGTTTTGTTTCCTCTTGATGTAGCCCTAAGCAGTGACTGGCGAGAAACACTTTCATGGAAAGGGGTTGCCAGGCTTCCCAAAATTACGAATCTCCAGAAATCTCAGCAAATATTTTTTCACCCAAACTGGATGATACTTTCAGGTAATGATCAGTACACTAAGGCGACTTGGTTCCCCAAATGTCGTTCTACTATGTTGAAGCGTTCGTTTCCAGTAACAGTTTGAATTTTTAGGTTTCACTCTGTTTTCTCCTATATTGATAGATGTATTTGGAACTCTAAATCCAACACGGTTTGTGCTAGCTTCTTGATACTTGACACAATAAAGTAGTTTCACGTTCTATCTCTATGTTTTGTTTCCTCTTGATGTAGCCCTAACAGTGACTGGCGAGAAACACTTTCATGGAAAGGGGTTGCCAGGCTTCCCAAATATACGAATCTCCAGAAATCTCAGGAAATATTTTTTCACCCAAACAGGATGATACATTCAGGTAATGATCAGTACACTAGGCGACTTGGTTCCCCAAATTTCGTTTTTCTATGTTAAAGCGTTCGTTTCCAGTAACAGTTTGAATTTTTAGGTTTCACTCTGTTTTCTCCTATATTGATAGAAGTATTTGGAACTCTAAATCCAACACGGTTTGTGCTAGCTTCTTGAAACTTGACACAATAAAGTAGTTTCACGTTCTATCTCTATGTTTTGTTTCCTCTTGATGTAGCCCTAAGCAGTGACTGGCGAGAAACACTTTCATGGAAAGGGGTTGCCAGGCTTCCCAAAATTACGAATCTCCAGAAATCTCAGCAAATATTTTTTCACCCAAACTGGATGATACTTTCAGGTAATGATCAGTACACTAAGGCGACTTGGTTCCCCAAATGTCATTCTTCTATGTTGAAGCGTTCGTTTCCAGTAACAGTTTGAATTTTTAGGTTTCACTCTGTTTTCTCCTGTATTGATAGATGTATTTGGAACTCTGAATCCAACACGGTTTGTGCTAGCTTCTTGAAACTTGACACAATAAAGTAGTTTCACGTTCTATCTCTATGTTTTGTTTCCTCTTGATGTAGCCCTAAGCAGTGACTGGCGAGAAACACTTTCATGGAAAGGGGTTGCCAGGCTTCCCAAAATTACGAATATCCAGAAATCTCAGCAAATATTTTTTCACCCAAACTGGATGATACTTTCAGGTAATGATCAGTACACTAAGGCGACTTGGTTCCCCAAATGTCGTTCTTCTATGTTGAAGCGTTCGTTTCCAGTAACAGTTTGAATTTTTAGGTTTCACTCTGTTTTCTCCTATATTGATAGATGTATTTGGAACTCTAAATCCAACACGGTTTGTGCTAGCTTCTTGAAACTTGACACAATAAAGTAGTTTCACGTTCTATCTCTATGTTTTGTTTCCTCTTGATGTAGCCCTAACAGTGACGGGCGAGAAACACTTTCATGGAAAGGGGTTGCCAGGCTTCCCAAAATTACGAATCTCCAGAAATCTCAGCAAATATTTTTTCACCCAAACTGGATGATACTTTCAGGTAATGATCAGTACACTAAGGCGACTTGGTTCCCCAAATGTCGTTCTTCTATGTTGAAGCGTTCGTTTCCAGTAACAGTTTGAATTTTTAGGTTTCACTCTGTTTTCTCCTATATTGATAGATGTATTTGGAACTCTAAATCCAACACGGTTTGTGCTAGCTTCTTGAAACTTGACACAATAAAGTAGTTTCACGTTCTATCTCTATGTTTTGTTTCCTCTTGATGTAGCCCTAAGCAGTGACTGGCGAGAAACACTTTCATGGAAAGGGGTTGCCAGGCTTCCCAAAATTACGAATCTCCAGAAATCTCAGCAAATATTTTTTCACCCAAACTGGATGATACTTTCAGGTAATGATCAGTACACTAAGGCGACTTGGTTCCCCAAATGTCGTTCTTCTATGTTGAAGCGTTCGTTTCCAGTAACAGTTTGAATTTTTAGGTTTCACTCTGTTTTCTCCTTTATTGATAGATGTATTTGGAACTCTGAATCCAACACGGTTTGTGCTAGCTTCTTGAGACTTGATACAATAAAGTAGTTTCACGTTCTATCGCTATGTTTTGTTTCCTCTTGATGTAGCCCTAAGCAGTGACTGACGAGAAACACTTTCATGGAAAGGGGTTGCCAGGCTTCCCAAAATTACGAATCTCCAGAAATCTCAGGAAATATTTTTCCACCCAAACAGGATGATACTTTCAGGTAATGATCAGTACACT
Source organism: Spermophilus citellus (assembly GCF_964194105.1). NCBI lineage: Eukaryota > Metazoa > Chordata > Mammalia > Rodentia > Sciuridae > Spermophilus > Spermophilus citellus. The sequence goes on along the minus strand of NC_138188.1, from coordinate 6,415,793 downwards.
AAGGCGACTTGGTTCCCCAAATGTCGTTCTACTATGTTGAAGCGTTCGTTTCCAGTAACAGTTTGAATTTTTAGGTTTCACTCTGTTTTCTCCTATATTTATAGATGAATTTGGAACTCTAAATCCAACACGGTTTGTGCTAGCTTCTTGATACTTGACACAATAAAGTAGTTTCACGTTCTATCTCTATGTTTTGTTTCCTCTTGATGTAGCCCTAACAGTGACTGGCGAGAAACACTTTCATGGAAAGGGGTTGCCAGGCTTCCCAAATATACGAATCTCCAGAAATCTCAGGAAATATTTTTTCACCCAAACAGGATGATACATTCAGGTAATGATCAGTACACTAGGCGACTTGGTTCCCCAAATTTCGTTTTTCTATGTTAAAGCGTTCGTTTCCAGTAACAGTTTGAATTTTTAGGTTTCACTCTGTTTTCTCCTATATTGATAGAAGTATTTGGAACTCTAAATCCAACACGGTTTGTGCTAGCTTCTTGAAACTTGACACAATAAAGTAGTTTCACGTTCTATCTCTATGTTTTGTTTCCTCTTGATGTAGCCCTAAGCAGTGACTGGCGAGAAACACTTTCATGGAAAGGGGTTGCCAGGCTTCCCAAAATTACGAATCTCCAGAAATCTCAGCAAATATTTTTTCACCCAAACTGGATGATACTTTCAGGTAATGATCAGTACACTAAGGCGACTTGGTTCCCCAAATGTCATTCTTCTATGTTGAAGCGTTCGTTTCCAGTAACAGTTTGAATTTTTAGGTTTCACTCTGTTTTCTCCTGTATTGATAGATGTATTTGGAACTCTGAATCCAACACGGTTTGTGCTAGCTTCTTGAAACTTGACACAATAAAGTAGTTTCACGTTCTATCTCTATGTTTTGTTTCCTCTTGATGTAGCCCTAAGCAGTGACTGGCGAGAAACACTTTCATGGAAAGGGGTTGCCAGGCTTCCCAAAATTACGAATATCCAGAAATCTCAGCAAATATTTTTTCACCCAAACTGGATGATACTTTCAGGTAATGATCAGTACACTAAGGCGACTTGGTTCCCCAAATGTCGTTCTTCTATGTTGAAGCGTTCGTTTCCAGTAACAGTTTGAATTTTTAGGTTTCACTCTGTTTTCTCCTATATTGATAGATGTATTTGGAACTCTAAATCCAACACGGTTTGTGCTAGCTTCTTGAAACTTGACACAATAAAGTAGTTTCACGTTCTATCTCTATGTTTTGTTTCCTCTTGATGTAGCCCTAACAGTGACGGGCGAGAAACACTTTCATGGAAAGGGGTTGCCAGGCTTCCCAAAATTACGAATCTCCAGAAATCTCAGCAAATATTTTTTCACCCAAACTGGATGATACTTTCAGGTAATGATCAGTACACTAAGGCGACTTGGTTCCCCAAATGTCGTTCTTCTATGTTGAAGCGTTCGTTTCCAGTAACAGTTTGAATTTTTAGGTTTCACTCTGTTTTCTCCTATATTGATAGATGTATTTGGAACTCTAAATCCAACACGGTTTGTGCTAGCTTCTTGAAACTTGACACAATAAAGTAGTTTCACGTTCTATCTCTATGTTTTGTTTCCTCTTGATGTAGCCCTAAGCAGTGACTGGCGAGAAACACTTTCATGGAAAGGGGTTGCCAGGCTTCCCAAAATTACGAATCTCCAGAAATCTCAGCAAATATTTTTTCACCCAAACTGGATGATACTTTCAGGTAATGATCAGTACACTAAGGCGACTTGGTTCCCCAAATGTCATTCTTCTATGTTGAAGCGTTCGTTTCCAGTAACAGTTTGAATTTTTAGGTTTCACTCTGTTTTCTCCTTTATTGATAGATGTATTTGGAACTCTGAATCCAACACGGTTTGTGCTAGCTTCTTGAAACTTGATACAATAAAGTAGTTTCACGTTCTATCGCTATGTTTTGTTTCCTCTTGATGTAGCCCTAAGCAGTGACTGACGAGAAACACTTTCATGGAAAGGGGTTGCCAGGCTTCCCAAAATTACGAATCTCCAGAAATCTCAGGAAATATTTTTCCACCCAAACAGGATGATACTTTCAGGTAATGATCAGTACACTAAGGCGACTTGGTTCCCCAAATGTCGTTCTACTATGTTGAAGCGTTCGTTTCCAGTAACAGTTTGAATTTTTAGGTTTCACTCTGTTTTCTCCTATATTGATAGATGTATTTGGAACTCTAAATCCAACACGGTTTGTGCTAGCTTCTTGATACTTGACACAATAAAGTAGTTTCACGTTCTATCTCTATGTTTTGTTTCCTCTTGATGTAGCCCTAACAGTGACTGGCGAGAAACACTTTCATGGAAAGGGGTTGCCAGGCTTCCCAAATATACGAATCTCCAGAAATCTCAGGAAATATTTTTTCACCCAAACAGGATGATACATTCAGGTAATGATCAGTACACTAGGCGACTTGGTTCCCCAAATTTCGTTTTTCTATGTTAAAGCGTTCGTTTCCAGTAACAGTTTGAATTTTTAGGTTTCACTCTGTTTTCTCCTATATTGATAGATGTATTTGGAACTCTAAATCCAACACGGTTTGTGCTAGCTTCTTGAAACTTGACACAATAAAGTAGTTTCACGTTCTATCTCTATGTTTTGTTTCCTCTTGATGTAGCCCTAAGCAGTGACTGGCGAGAAACACTTTCATGGAAAGGGGTTGCCAGGCTTCCCAAAATTACGAATCTCCAGAAATCTCAGCAAATATTTTTTCACCCAAACTGGATGATACTTTCAGGTAATGATCAGTACACTAAGGCGACTTGGTTCCCCAAATGTCATTCTTCTATGTTGAAGCGTTCGTTTCCAGTAACAGTTTGAATTTTTAGGTTTCACTCTGTTTTCTCCTGTATTGATAGATGTATTTGGAACTCTGAATCCAACACGGTTTGTGCTAGCTTCTTGAAACTTGACACAATAAAGTAGTTTCACGTTCTATCTCTATGTTTTGTTTCCTCTTGATGTAGCCCTAAGCAGTGACTGGCGAGAAACACTTTCATGGAAAGGGGTTGCCAGGCTTCCCAAAATTACGAATATCCAGAAATCTCAGCAAATATTTTTTCACCCAAACTGGATGATACTTTCAGGTAATGATCAGTACACTAAGGCGACTTGGTTCCCCAAATGTCGTTCTTCTATGTTGAAGCGTTCGTTTCCAGTAACAGTTTGAATTTTTAGGTTTCACTCTGTTTTCTCCTATATTGATAGATGTATTTGGAACTCTAAATCCAACACGGTTTGTGCTAGCTTCTTGAAACTTGACACAATAAAGTAGTTTCACGTTCTATCTCTATGTTTTGTTTCCTCTTGATGTAGCCCTAACAGTGACGGGCGAGAAACACTTTCATGGAAAGGGGTTGCCAGGCTTCCCAAAATTACGAATCTCCAGAAATCTCAGCAAATATTTTTTCACCCAAACTGGATGATACTTTCAGGTAATGATCAGTACACTAAGGCGACTTGGTTCCCCAAATGTCGTTCTTCTATGTTGAAGCGTTCGTTTCCAGTAACAGTTTGAATTTTTAGGTTTCACTCTGTTTTCTCCTATATTGATAGATGTATTTGGAACTCTAAATCCAACACGGTTTGTGCTAGCTTCTTGAAACTTGACACAATAAAGTAGTTTCACGTTCTATCTCTATGTTTTGTTTCCTCTTGATGTAGCCCTAAGCAGTGACTGGCGAGAAACACTTTCATGGAAAGGGGTTGCCAGGCTTCCCAAAATTACGAATCTCCAGAAATCTCAGCAAATATTTTTTCACCCAAACTGGATGATACTTTCAGGTAATGATCAGTACACTAAGGCGACTTGGTTCCCCAAATGTCATTCTTCTATGTTGAAGCGTTCGTTTCCAGTAACAGTTTGAATTTTTAGGTTTCACTCTGTTTTCTCCTTTATTGATAGATGTATTTGGAACTCTGAATCCAACACGGTTTGTGCTAGCTTCTTGAAACTTGATACAATAAAGTAGTTTCACGTTCTATCGCTATGTTTTGTTTCCTCTTGATGTAGCCCTAAGCAGTGACTGACGAGAAACACTTTCATGGAAAGGGGTTGCCAGGCTTCCCAAAATTACGAATCTCCAGAAATCTCAGGAAATATTTTTCCACCCAAACAGGATGATACTTTCAGGTAATGATCAGTACACTAAGGCGACTTGGTTCCCCAAATTTCGTTTTTCTATGTTGAAGCGTTCGTTTCCAGTAACAGTTTGAATTTTTAGGTTTCACTCTGTTTTCTCCTATATTGATAGATGTATTTGGAACTCTAAATCCAACACGGTTTGTGCTAGCTTCTTGAAACTTGACACAATAAAGTAGTTTCACGTTCTATCTCTATGTTTTGTTTCCTCTTGATGTAGCCCTAAGCAGTGACTGGCGAGAAACCCTTTCATGGAAAGGGGTGGCTTCCCAAAATTACGAATCTCCAGAAATCTCCGCAAATATTTTTTCACCCAAACTGGATGATACTTTCAGGTAATGATCAGTACACTAAGGCGACTTGGTTCCCCAAATTTCATTCTTCTATGTTGAACCGTTCGTTTCCAGTAACAGTTTGAATTTTTAGGTTTCACTCTGTTTTCTCCTTTATTGATAGATGTATTTGGAACTCTAAATCCAACACGGTTTGTGCTAGCTTCTTGAAGCTTGACACAATAAAGTAGTTTCATGTTCTATCTCTATGTTTTGTTTCCTCTTTATGTAGCCCTAAGCAGTGACTGGCGAGAAACACTTTCATGGAAAGGGGTTGCCAGGCTTCCCAAAATTACGAATCTCCAGAAATCTCAGCAAATATTTTTTCACCCAAACTGGATGATACTTTCAGGTAATGATCAGTACACTAAGGCGACTTGGTTCCCCAAATGTCGTTCTTCTATGTTGAAGCGTTCGTTTCCAGTAACAGTTTGAATTTTTAGGTTTCACTCTGTTTTCTCCTATATTGATAGATGTATTTGGAACTCTAAATCCAACACGTTTTGCGCTAGCTTCTTGAAACTTGACACAATAAAGTAGTTTCACGTTCTATCTCTATGTTTTGTTTCCTCTTGATGTAGCCCTAAGCAGTGACTGGCGAGAAACACTTTCATGGAAAGGAGTTGCCAGGCTTCCCAAAATTACGAATCTCCAGAAATCTCAACAAATATTTTTTCACCCAAACTGGATGATACTTTCAGGTAATGATCAGTACACTAAGGCGACTGGGTTCCCCAAATGTCGTTCTTCTATGTTGAAGCGTTCATTTCCAGTAACAGTTTGAATTTTTAGGTTTCACTCTGTTTTCTCCTATATTGATAGATGTATTTGGAACTCTAAATCCAACACGGTTTGTGCTAGCTTCTTGAAACTTGACACAATAAAGTAGTTTCACGTTCTATCTCTATGTTTTGTTTCCTCTTGATGTAGCCCTAAGCAGTGACTGGCGAGAAACACTTTCATGGAAAGGGGTTGCCAGGCTTCCCAAAATTACGAATCTCCAGAAATCTCAGCAAATATTTTTTCACCCAAACTGGATGATACTTTCAGGTAATGATCAGTACACTAAGGCAACTTGGTTCCCCAAATGTCATTCTTCTATGTTGAAGCGTTCGTTTCCAGTAACAGTTTGAATTTTTAGGTTTCACTCTGTTTTCTCCTATATTGATAGATATATTTGGAACTCTAAATCCAACACGGTTTGTGCTAGCTTCATGAAACTTGACACAATAAAGTAGTTTCACGTTCTATCTCTATGTTTTGTTTCCTCTTGATGTAGCCCTAAGCAGTGACTGGCGAGAAACACGTTCATGGAAAGGGGTGGCTTCCCAAAATTACGAATCTCCAGAAATCTCCGCAAATATTTTTTCACCCAAACTGGATGATACTTTCAGGTAATGATCAGTACACTAAGGCGACTTGGTTCCCCAAATTTCATTCTTCTATGTTGAACCGTTCGTTTCCAGTAACAGTTTGAATTTTTAGGTTTCACTCTGTTTTCTCCTTTATTGATAGATGTATTTGGAACTCTAAATCCAACACAGTTTGTGCTAGCTTCTTGAAGCTTGACACAATAAAGTAGTTTCATGTTCTATCTCTATATTTTGTTTTCTCTTGATGTAGCCCTAAGCAGTTACTGTCGAGAAACACTTTCATGGAAAGGGGTTGCCAGGCTTCCCAAAATTACGAATCTCCAGAAATCTCAGCAAATATTTTTTCACCCAAACTGGATGATACTTTCAGGTAATGATCAGTACACTAAGGCGACTTGGTTCCCCAAATTTCGTTCTTCTATGTTGAAGCGTTCGTTTCCAGTAACAGTTTGAATTTTTAGGTTTCACTCTGTTTTCTCCTATATTGATAGATGTATTTGGAACTCTAAATCCAACACGGTTTGTGCTAGCTTCTTGAAACTTGACACAATAAAGTAGTTTCACGTTCTATCTCTATGTTTTGTTTCCTCTTGATGTAGCCCTAAGCAGTGACTGACGAGAAACACTTTCATGGAAAGGGGTTGCCAGGCTTCCTAAAATTACGAATCTCCAGAAATCTCAACAAATATTTTTTCACCCAAACTGGATGATACTTTCAGGTAATGATCAGTACACTAAGGCGACTTGGTTCCTTAAATGTCGTTCTTCCATGTTGAAGCGTTCGTTTCCAGTAACAGTTTGAATTTTTAGGTTTCACTCTGTTTTCTCCTATATTGATAGATATATTTGGAACTCTAAATCCAACACGGTTTGTGCTAGCTTCATGAAACTTGACACAATAAAGTAGTTTCACGTTCTATCTCTATGTTTTGTTTCCTCTTGATGTAGCCCTAAGCAGTGACTGGCGAGAAACACGTTCATGGAAAGGGGTGGCTTCCCAAAATTACGAATCTCCAGAAATCTCCGCAAATATTTTTTCACCCAAACTGGATGATACTTTCAGGTAATGATCAGTACACTAAGGCGACTTGGTTCCCCAAATTTCATTCTTCTATGTTGAACCGTTCGTTTCCAGTAACAGTTTGAATTTTTAGGTTTCACTCTGTTTTCTCCTTTATTGATAGATGTATTTGGAACTCTAAATCCAACACAGTTTGTGCTAGCTTCTTGAAGCTTGACACAATAAAGTAGTTTCATGTTCTATCTCTATGTTTTGTTTTCTCTTGATGTAGCCCTAAGCAGTTACTGTCGAGAAACACTTTCATGGAAAGGGGTTGCCAGGCTTCCCAAAATTACGAATCTCCAGAAATCTCAGCAAATATTTTTTCACCCAAACTGGATGATACTTTCAGGTAATGATCAGTACACTAAGGCGACTTGGTTCCCCAAATTTCGTTCTTCTATGTTGAAGCGTTCGTTTCCAGTAACAGTTTGAATTTTTAGGTTTCACTCTGTTTTCTCCTATATTGATAGATGTATTTGGAACTCTAAATCCAACACGGTTTGTGCTAGCTTCTTGAAACTTGACACAATAAAGTAGTTTCACGTTCTATCTCTATGTTTTGTTTCCTCTTGATGTAGCCCTAAGCAGTGACTGACGAGAAACACTTTCATGGAAAGGGGTTGCCAGGCTTCCTAAAATTACGAATCTCCAGAAATCTCAACAAATATTTTTTCACCCAAACTGGATGATACTTTCAGGTAATGATCAGTACACTAAGGCGACTTGGTTCCTTAAATGTCGTTCTTCCATGTTGAAGCGTTCGTTTCCAGTAACAGTTTGAATTTTTAGGTTTCACTCTGTTTTCTCCTATATTGATAGATGTATTTGGAACTCTAAATCCAACACGGTTTGTGCTAGCTTCTTGAAACTTGACAAAATAAAGTAGTTTCACGTTCTATCTCTATGTTTTGTTTCCTCTTGATGTAGCCCTAACAGTGACTGGCGAGAAACACTTTCATGGAAAGGGGTTGCCAGGCTTCCCAAATATACGAATCTCCAAAAATCTCAGCAAATATTTTTTCACCCAAACTGGATGATACTTTCAGGTAATGATCAGTACACTAAGGCGACTTGGTTCCCCAAATGTCGTTCTTCTATGTTGAAGCGTTCGTTTCCAGTAACAGTTTGAATTTTTAGGTTTCACTCTGTTTTCTCCTGTATTGATAGATGTATTTGGAACTCTGAATCCAACACGGTTTGTGCTAGCTTCTTGAAACTTGACACAATAAAGTAGTTTCACGTTCTATCTCTATGTTTTGTTTCCTCTTGATGTAGCCCTAAGCAGTGACTGGCGAGAAACACTTTCATGGAAAGGGGTTGCCAGGCTTCCCAAAATTACGAATATCCAGAAATCTCAGCAAATATTTTTTCACCCAAACTGGATGATACTTTCAGGTAATGATCAGTACACTAAGGCGACTTGGTTCCCCAAATGTCGTTCTTCTATGTTGAAGCGTTCGTTTCCAGTAACAGTTTGAATTTTTAGGTTTCACTCTGTTTTCTCCTATATTGATAGATGTATTTGGAACTCTAAATCCAACACGGTTTGTGCTAGCTTCTTGAAACTTGACACAATAAAGTAGTTTCACGTTCTATCTCTATGTTTTGTTTCCTCTTGATGTAGCCCTAACAGTGACGGGCGAGAAACACTTTCATGGAAAGGGGTTGCCAGGCTTCCCAAAATTACGAATCTCCAGAAATCTCAGCAAATATTTTTTCACCCAAACTGGATGATACTTTCAGGTAATGATCAGTACACTAAGGCGACTTGGTTCCCCAAATGTCGTTCTTCTATGTTGAAGCGTTCGTTTCCAGTAACAGTTTGAATTTTTAGGTTTCACTCTGTTTTCTCCTATATTGATAGATGTATTTGGAACTCTAAATCCAACACGGTTTGTGCTAGCTTCTTGAAACTTGACACAATAAAGTAGTTTCACGTTCTATCTCTATGTTTTGTTTCCTCTTGATGTAGCCCTAACAGTGACGGGCGAGAAACACTTTCATGGAAAGGGGTTGCCAGGCTTCCCAAAATTACGAATCTCCAGAAATCTCAGCAAATATTTTTTCACCCAAACTGGATGATACTTTCAGGTAATGATCAGTACACTAAGGCGACTTGGTTCCCCAAATATCGTTCTTCTATGTTGAAGCGTTCGTTTCCAGTAACAGTTTGAATTTTTAGGTTTCACTCTGTTTTCTCCTATATTGATAGATGTATTTGGAACTCTAAATCCAACACGGTTTGTGCTAGCTTCTTGAAACTTGACACAATAAAGTAGTTTCACGTTCTATCTCTATGTTTTGTTTCCTCTTGATGTAGCCCTAAGCAGTGACTGGCGAGAAACACTTTCATGGAAAGGGGTTGCCAGGCTTCCCAAAATTACGAATCTCCAGAAATCTCAGCAAATATTTTTTCACCCAAACTGGATGATACTTTCAGGTAATGATCAGTACACTAAGGCGACTTGGTTCCCCAAATGTCATTCTTCTATGTTGAAGCGTTCGTTTCCAGTAACAGTTTGAATTTTTAGGTTTCACTCTGTTTTCTCCTTTATTGATAGATGTATTTGGAACTCTAAATCCAACACGGTTTGTGCTAGCTTCTTGATACTTGACACAATAAAGTAGTTTCACGTTCTATCTCTATGTTTTGTTTTCTCTTGATGTAGCCCTAACAGTGACTGGCGAGAAACACTTTCATGGAAAGGGGTTGCCAGGCTTCCCAAATATACGAATCTCCAGAAATCTCAGCAAATATTTTTTCACCCAAACAGGATGATACATTCAGGTAATGATCAGTACACTAGGCGACTTGGTTCCCCAAATTTCGTTTTTCTATGTTAAAGCGTTCGTTTCCAGTAATAGTTTGAATTTTTAGGTTTCACTCTGTTTTCTCCTATATTGATAGAAGTATTTGGAACTCTAAATCCAACACGGTTTGTGCTAGCTTCTTGAAGCTTGACACAATAAAGTAGTTTCATGTTCTATCTCTATGTTTTGTTTCCTCTTGATGTAGCCCTAAGCAGTGACTGGCGAGAAACACTTTCATGGAAAGGGGTTGCCAGGCTTCCCAAAATTACGAATCTCCAGAAATCTCAGCAAATATTTTTTCACCCAAACTGGATGATACTTTCAGGTAATGATCAGTACACTAAGGCGACTTGGTTCCCCAAATTTCGTTCTTCTATGTTGAAGCGTTCGTTTCCAGTAACAGTTTGAATTTTTAGGTTTCACTCTGTTTTCTCCTATATTGATAGATGTATTTGGAACTCTAAATCCAACACGGTTTGCGCTAGCTTCTTGAAACTTGACACAATAAAGTAGTTTCACGTTCTATCTCTATGTTTTGTTTCCTCTTGATGTAGCCCTAAGCAGTGACTGGCGAGAAACACTTTCATGGAAAGGAGTTGCCAGGCTTCCCAAAATTACGAATCTCCAGAAATCTCAACAAATATTTTTTCACCCAAACTGTATGATACTTTCAGGTAATGATCAGTACACTAAGGCGACTTGGTTCCCCATATGTCGTTCTTCTATGTTGAAGCGTTCATTTCCAGTAACAGTTTGAATTTTTAGGTTTCACTCTGTTTTCTCCTATATTGATAGATGTATTTGGAACTCTAAATCCAACACGGTTTGTGCTAGCTTCTTGAAACTTGACACAATAAAGTAGTTTCACGTTCTATCTCTATGTTTTGTTTCCTCTTGATGTAGCCCTAAGCAGTGACTGGCGAGAAACACATTCATGGAAAGGGGTTGCCAGGCTTCCCAAAATTACGAATCTCCAGAAATCTCAGCAAATATTTTTTCACCCAAACTGGATGATACTTTCAGGTAATGATCAGTACACTAAGGCGACTTGGTTCCCCAAATGTCGTTCTTCTATGTTGAAGCGTTCGTTTCCAGTAACAGTTTGAATTTTTAGGTTTCACTCTGTTTTCTCCTATATTGATAGATGTATTTGGAACTCTAAATCCAACACGGTTTGTGCTAGCTTCTTGAAACTTGACACAATAAAGTAGTTTCACGTTCTATCTCTATGTTTTGTTTCCTCTTGATGTAGCCCTAACAGTGACTGGCGAGAAACACTTTCATGGAAAGGGGTTGCCAGGCTTCCCAAAATTACGAATCTCCAGAAATCTCAGCAAATATTTTTTTCACCCAAACTGGATGATACATTCAGGTAATGATCAGTACACTAAGGCAACTTGGTTCCCCAAATGTCATTCTTCTATGTTGAAGCGTTCGTTTCCAGTAACAGTTTGAATTTTTAGGTTTCACTCTGTTTTCTCCTTTATTGATAGATGTATTTGGAACTCTGAATCCAACACGGTTTGTGCTAGCTTCTTGAAACTTGATACAATAAAGTAGTTTCACGTTCTATCTCTATGTTTTGTTTCCTCTTGATGTAGCCCTAAGCAGTGACTGGCGAGAAACACTTACATGGAAAGGGGTTGCCAGGCTTCCCAAAATTACGAATCTTTAGAAATCTCAGCAAATATTTTTTCACCCAAACTGGATGATACTTTCAGGTAATGATCAGTACACTAAGGCGACTTGGTTCCCCAAATTTCGTTCTTCTATGTTGAAGCGTTCGTTTCCAGTAACAGTTTGAATTTTTAGGTTTCACTCTGTTTTCTCCTATATTGATAGATGTATTTGGAACTCTAAATCCAACACGGTTTGTGCTAGCTTCTTGAAACTTGACACAATAAAGTAGTTTCACGTTCTATCTCTATGTTTTGTTTCCTCTTGATGTACCCCTAAGCAGTGACTGGCGAGAAACACTTTCATGGAAAGGGGTGGCTTCCCAAAATTACGAATCTCCAGAAATCTCAGCAAATATTTTTTCACCCAAACTGGATGATACTTTCAGGTAATGATCAGTACACTAAGGCGACTTGGTTCCTTAAATGTCGTTCTTCTATGTTGAAGCGTTCGTTTCCAGTAACAGTTTGAATTTTTAGGTTTCACTCTGTTTTCTCCTATATTGATAGATGTATTTGGAACTCTAAATCCAACACGGTTTGTGCTAGCTTCTTGAAACTTGACACAATAAAGTAGTTTCACGTTCTATCTCTATGTTTTGTTTCCTCTTGATGTAGCCCTAACAGTGACTGGCGAGAAACACTTTCATGGAAAGTGGTTGCCAGGCTTCCCAAATATACGAATCTCCAGAAATCTCATGAAATATTTTTTCACCCAAACAGGATGATACTTTCAGGTAATGATCAGTACACTAAGGCGATTTGGTTCCGCAAATTTCGTTTTTCTATGTTAAAGCGTTCGTTTCCAGTAACAGTTTGAATTTTTAGGTTTCACTCTGTTTTCTCCTATATTGATAGATGTATTTGGAACTCTAAATCGAACACGGTTTGTGCTAGCTTCTTGAAACTTCACACAATAAAGTAGTTTCACGTTCTATCTCTATGTTTTGTTTCCTCAATGTAGCCCTAAGCAGTGACTGGCGAGAAACACTTTCATGGAAAGGGGTTGCCAGGCTTCCCAAAATTACGAATCTCCAGAAATCACAGCAAATATTTTTTCACCCAAACTGGATGATACTTTCAGGTAATGATCAGTACACTAAGGCGACTTGGTTCCCCAAATGTCGTTCTTCTATGTTGAAGCGTTCGTTTCCAGTAACAGTTTGAATTTTTAGGTTTCACTCTGTTTTCTCCTATATTGATAGATGTATTTGGAACTCTAAATCCAACACGGTTTGTGCTAGCTTCTTGAAACTTGACACAATAAAGTAGTTTCACGTTCTATCTCTATGTTTTGTTTCCTCAATGTAGCCCTAAGCAGTGACTGGCGAGAAACACTTTCATGGAAAGGGGTTGCCAGGCTTCCCAAAATTACGAATCTCCAGAAATCTCAGCAAATATTTTTTCACCCAAACTGGATGATACTTTCAGGTAATGATCAGTACACTAAGGCGACTTGGTTCCCCAAATGTCGTTCTACTATGTTGAAGCGTTCGTTTCCAGTAACAGTTTGAATTTTTAGGTTTCACTCTGTTTTCTCCTATATTGATAGATGTATTTGGAACTCTAAATCCAACACGGTTTGTGCTAGCTTCTTGAAACTTGACACAATAAAGTAGTTTCACGTTCTATCTCTATGTTTTGTTTCCTCTTGATGTAGCCCTAAGCAGTGACTGGCGAGAAACACTTTCATGGAAAGGGGTTGCCAGGCTTCCCAAAATTACGAATCTCCAGAAATCTCAGCAAATATTTTTTCACCCAAACTGGATGATACTTTCAGGTAATGATCAGTACACTAAGGCGACTTGGTTCCCCAAATGTCGTTCTACTATGTTGAAGCGTTCGTTTCCAGTAACAGTTTGAATTTTTAGGTTTCACTCTGTTTTCTCCTATATTGATAGATGTATTTGGAACTCTAAATCCAACACGGTTTGTGCTAGCTTCTTGATACTTGACACAATAAAGTAGTTTCACGTTCTATCTCTATGTTTTGTTTCCTCTTGATGTAGCCCTAACAGTGACTGGCGAGAAACACTTTCATGGAAAGGGGTTGCCAGGCTTCCCAAATATACGAATCTCCAGAAATCTCAGGAAATATTTTTTCACCCAAACAGGATGATACTTCAGGTAATGATCAGTACACTAGGCGACTTGGTTCCCCAAATTTCGTTTTTCTATGTTAAAGCGTTCGTTTCCAGTAACAGTTTGAATTTTTAGGTTTCACTCTGTTTTCTCCTATATTGATAGAAGTATTTGGAACTCTAAATCCAACACGGTTTGTGCTAGCTTCTTGAAACTTGACACAATAAAGTAGTTTCACGTTCTATCTCTATGTTTTGTTTCCTCTTGATGTAGCCCTAAGCAGTGACTGGCGAGAAACACTTTCATGGAAAGGGGTTGCCAGGCTTCACAAAATTACGAATCTCCAGAAATCTCAGCAAATATTTTTTCATCCAAACTGGATGATACTTTCAGGTAATGATCAATACACTAAGGCGACTTGGTTCCCCAAATTTCGTTCTTCTATGTTGAAGCGTTCGTTTCCAGTAACAGTTTGAATTTTTAGGTTTCACTCTGTTTTCTCCTATATTGATAGATGTATTTGGAACTCTAAATCCAACACGGTTTGTGCTAGCTTCTTGAAACTTGACACAATAAAGTAATTTCACCTTCTATCTCTATGTTTTGTTTCCTCTTGATGTAGCCCTAAGCAGTGACTGGCGAGAAACACTTTCATGGAAAGGGGTTGCCAGGCTTCCCAAAATTACGAATCTCCAGAAATCTCAGCAAATATTTTTTCACCCAAACTGGATGATACTTTCAGGTAATGATCAGTACACTAAGGCGACTTGGTTCCCCAAATTTCGTTCTTCTATGTTGAAGCGTTCGTTTCCAGTAACAGTTTGAATTTTTAGGTTTCACTCTGTTTTCTCCTATATTGATAGATGTATTTGGAACTCTAAATCCAACACGGTTTTTGCTAGCTTCTTGAAACTTGACAAAATAAAGTAGTTTCACGTTCTATCTCTATGTTTTGTTTCCTCTTGATGTAGCCCTAAGCAGTGACTGGCGAGAAACACTTTCATGGAAAGGGGTTGCCAGGCTTCCCAAAATTACGAATCTCCAGAAATCTCAGCAAATATTTTTTCACCCAAACTGGATGATACTTTCAGGTAATGATCAGTACACTAAGGCGACTTGGTTCCCCAAATGTCATTCTTCTATGTTGAAGCGTTCGTTTCCAGTAACAGTTTGAATTTTTAGGTTTCACTCTGTTTTCTCCTGTATTGATAGATGTATTTGGAACTCTGAATCCAACACGGTTTGTGCTAGCTTCTTGAAACTTGACACAATAAAGTAGTTTCACGTTCTATCTCTATGTTTTGTTTCCTCTTGATGTAGCCCTAAGCAGTGACTGGCGAGAAACACTTTCATGGAAAGGGGTTGCCAGGCTTCCCAAAATTACGAATATCCAGAAATCTCAGCAAATATTTTTTCACCCAAACTGGATGATACTTTCAGGTAATGATCAGTACACTAAGGCGACTTGGTTCCCCAAATGTCGTTCTTCTATGTTGAAGCGTTCGTTTCCAGTAACAGTTTGAATTTTTAGGTTTCACTCTGTTTTCTCCTATATTGATAGATGTATTTGGAACTCTAAATCCAACACGGTTTGTGCTAGCTTCTTGAAACTTGACACAATAAAGTAGTTTCACGTTCTATCTCTATGTTTTGTTTCCTCTTGATGTAGCCCTAACAGTGACGGGCGAGAAACACTTTCATGGAAAGGGGTTGCCAGGCTTCCCAAAATTACGAATCTCCAGAAATCTCAGCAAATATTTTTTCACCCAAACTGGATGATACTTTCAGGTAATGAGCAGTACACTAAGGCGACTTGGTTCCCCAAATGTCGTTCTTCTATGTTGAAGCGTTCGTTTCCAGTAACAGTTTGAATTTTTAGGTTTCACTCTGTTTTCTCCTATATTGATAGATGTATTTGGAACTCTAAATCCAACACGGTTTGTGCTAGCTTCTTGAAACTTGACACAATAAAGTAGTTTCACGTTCTATCTCTATGTTTTGTTTCCTCTTGATGTAGCCCTAAGCAGTGACTGGCGAGAAACACTTTCATGGAAAGGGGTTGCCAGGCTTCCCAAAATTACGAATCTCCAGAAATCTCAGCAAATATTTTTTCAACCAAACTGGATGATACTTTCAGGTAATGATCAGTACACTAAGGCGACTTGGTTCCCCAAATGTCATTCTTCTATGTTGAAGCGTTCGTTTCCAGTAACAGTTTGAATTTTTAGGTTTCACTCTGTTTTCTCCTTTATTGATAGATGTATTTGGAACTCTGAATCCAACACGGTTTATGCTAGCTTCTTGAAACTTGATACAATAAAGTAGTTTCACGTTCTATCGCTATGTATTGTTTCCTCTTGATGTAGCCCTAAGCAGTGACTGACGAGAAACACTTTCATGGAAAGGGGTTGCCAGGCTTCCCAAAATTACGAATCTCCAGAAATCTCAGCAAATATTTTTCCACCCAAACAGGATGATACTTTCAGGTAATGATCAGTACACTAAGGCGACTTGGTTCCCCAAATTTCGTTTTTCTATGTTGAAGCGTTCGTTAACAGTAACAGTTTGAATTTTTAGGTTTCACTCTGTTTTCTCCTATATTGATAGATGTATTTGGAACTCTAAATCCAACACGGTTTGTGCTAGCTTCTTGAAATTTGACACAATAAAGTAGTTTCACGTTCTATCTCTATGTTTTGTTTCCTCTTGATGTAGCCCTAAGCAGTGACTGGCGAGAAACACTTTCATGGAAAGGGGTGGCTTCCCAAAATTACGAATCTCCAGAAATCTCCGCAAATATTTTTTCACCCAAACTGGATGATACTTTCAGGTAATGATCAGTACACTAAGGCGACTTGGTTCCCCAAATTTCATTCTTCTATGTTGAACCGTTCGTTTCCAGTAACAGTTTGAATTTTTAGGTTTCACTCTGTTTTCTCCTTTATTGATAGATGTATTTGGAACTCTAAATCCAACACGGTTTGTGCTAGCTTGTTGAAGCTTGACACAATAAAGTAGTTTCATGTTCTATCTCTATGTTTTGTTTCCTCTTTATGTAGCCCTAAGCAGTGACTGGCGAGAAACACTTTCATGGAAAGGGGTTGCCAGGCTTCCCAAAATTACGAATCTCCAGAAATCTCAGCAAATATTTTTTCACCCAAACTGGATGATACTTTCAGGTAATGATCAGTACACTAAGGCGACTTGGTTCCCCAAATGTCGTTCTTCTATGTTGAAGCGTTCGTTTCCAGTAACAGTTTGAATTTTTAGGTTTCACTCTGTTTTCTCCTATATTGATAGATGTATTTGGAACTCTAAATCCAACACGGTTTGTGCTAGCTTCTTGAAACTTGACACAATAAAGTAATTTCACCTTCTATCTCTATGTTTTGTTTCCTCTTGATGTAGCCCTAAGCAGTGACTGGCGAGAAACACTTTCATGGAAAGGGGTTGCCAGGCTTCCCAAAATTACGAATCTCCAGAAATCTCAGCAAATATTTTTTCACCCAAACTGGATGATACTTTCAGGTAATGATCAGTACACTAAGGCAACTTGGTTCCCCAAATGTCATTCTTCTATGTTGAAGCGTTCGTTTCCAGTAACAGTTTGAATTTTTAGGTTTCACTCTGTTTTCTCCTTTATTGATAGATGTATTTGGAACTCTGAATCCAACACGGTTTGTGCTAGCTTCTTGAAACTTGATACAATAAAGTAGTTTCACTTTCTATCTCTATGTTTTGTTTCCTCTTGATGTAGCCCTAAGCAGTGACTGACGAGAAACACTTTCATGGAAAGGGGTTGCCAGGCTTCCCAAAATTACGAATCTCCAGAAATCTCAGGAAATATTTTTCCCCCCAAACAGGATGATACTTTCAGGTAATGATCAGTACACTAAGGCGACTTGGTTCCCCAAATTTCGTTTTTCTATGTTCAAGCGTTCGTTTCCAGTAACAGTTTGAATTTTTAGGTTTCACTCTGTTTTCTCCTATATTGATAGATGTATTTGGAACTCTAAATCCAACACGGTTTGTGCTAGCTTCATGAAACTTGACACAATAAAGTAGTTTCACGTTCTATCTCTATGTTTTGTTTCCTCTTGATGTAGCCCTAAGCAGTGACTGGCGAGAAACACTTTCATGGAAAGGGGTGGCTTCCCAAAATTACGAATCTCCAGAAATCTCCGCAAATATTTTTTCACCCAAACTGGATGATACTTTCAGGTAATGATCAGTACACTAAGGCGACTTGGTTCCCCAAATTTCATTCTTCTATGTTGAACCGTTCGTTTCCAGTAACAGTTTGAATTTTTAGGTTTCACTCTGTTTTCTCCATTATTGATAGATGTATTTGGAACTCTAAATCCACCACGGTTTGTGCTAGCTTCTTGAAGCTTGACACAATAAAGTAGTTTCATGTTCTATCTCTATGTTTTGTTTTCTCTTGATGTAGCCCAAAGCAGTGACTGGCGAGAAACACTTTCATGGAAAGGGGTTGCCAGGCTTCCCAAAATTACGAATCTCCAGAAATCTCAGCAAATATTTTTTCACCCAAACTGGATGATACTTTCAGGTAATGATCAGTACAGTAAGGCGACTTGGTTCCCCAAATTTCGTTCTTCTATGTTGAAGCGTTCGTTTCCAGTAACAGTTTGAATTTTTAGGTTTCACTCTGTTTTCTCCTATATTGATAGATGTATTTGGAACTCTAAATCCAACACGGTTTGTGCTAGCTTCTTGAAACTTGACACAATAAAGTAGTTTCACGTTCTATCTCTATGTTTTGTTTCCTCTTGATGTAGCCCTAAGCAGTGACTGGCGAGAAACACTTTCATGGAAAGGGGTTGCCAGGCTTCCCAAAATTACGAATCTCCAGAAATCTCAGCAAATATTTTTTCACCCAAACTGGATGATACTTTCAGGTAATGATCAGTACACTAAGGCGACTTGGTTCCCCAAATGTCATTCTTCTATGTTGAAGCGTTCGTTTCCAGTAACAGTTTGAATTTTTAGGTTTCACTCTGTTTTCTCCTGTATTGATAGATGTATTTGGAACTCTGAATCCAACACGGTTTGTGCTAGCTTCTTGAAACTTGACACAATAAAGTAGTTTCACGTTCTATCTCTATGTTTTGTTTCCTCTTGATGTAGCCCTAAGCAGTGACTGGCGAGAAACACTTTCAGTGAAAGGGGTTGCCAGGCTTCCCAAAATTACGAATATCCAGAAATCTCAGCAAATATTTTTTCACCCAAACTGGATGATACTTTCAGGTAATGATCAGTACACTAAGGCGACTTGGTTCCCCAAATGTCGTTCTTCTATGTTGAAGCGTTCGTTTCCAGTAACAGTTTGAATTTTTAGGTTTCACTCTGTTTTCTCCTATATTGATAGATGTATTTGGAACTCTAAATCCAACACGGTTTGTGCTAGCTTCTTGAAACTTGACACAATAAAGTAGTTTCACGTTCTATCTCTATGTTTTGTTTCCTCTTGATGTAGCCCTAACAGTGACGGGCGAGAAACACTTTCATGGAAAGGGGTTGCCAGGCTTCCCAAAATTACGAATCTCCAGAAATCTCAGCAAATATTTTTTCACCCAAACTGGATGATACTTTCAGGTAATGATCAGTACACTAAGGCGACTTGGTTCCCCAAATGTCGTTCTTCTATGTTGAAGCGTTCGTTTCCAGTAACAGTTTGAATTTTTAGGTTTCACTCTGTTTTCTCCTATATTGATAGATGTATTTGGAACTCTAAATCCAACACGGTTTGCGCTAGCTTCTTGAAACTTGACACAATAAAGTAGTTTCACGTTCTATCTCTATGTTTTGTTTCCTCTTGATGTAGCCCTAAGCAGTGACTGGCGAGAAACACTTTCATGGAAAGGAGTTGCCAGGCTTCCCAAAATTACGAATCTCCAGAAATCTCAACAAATATTTTTTCACCCAAACTGGATGATACTTTCAGGTAATGATCAGTACACTAAGGCGACTTGGTTCCCCAAATGTCGTTCTTCTATGTTGAAGCGTTCATTTCCAGTAAGAGTTTGAATTTTTAGGTTTCACTCTGTTTTCTCCTATATTGATAGATGTATTTGGAACTCTAAATCCAACACGGTTTGTGCTAGCTTCTTGAAACTTGACACAATAAAGTAGTTTCACGTTCTATCTCTATGTTTTGTTTCCTCTTGATGTAGCCCTAAGCAGTGACTGGCGAGAAACACTTTCATGGAAAGGGGTTGCCAGGCTTCCCAAAATTACGAATCTCCAGAAATCTCAGCAAATATTTTTTCACCCAAACTGGATGATACTTTCAGGTAATGATCAGTACACTAAGGCGACTTGGTTCCCCAAATTTTGTTCTTCTATGTTGAAGCGTTCGTTTCCAGTAACAGTTTGAATTTTTAGGTTTCACTCTGTTTTCTCCTATATTGATAGATGTATTTGGAACTCTAAATCCAACACGGTTTGTGCTAGCTTCTTGAAACTTGACACAATAAAGTAGTTTCACGTTCTATCTCTATGTTTTGTTTCCTCTTGATGTAGCCCTAAGCAGTGACTGGCGAGAAACACTTTCATGGAAAGGGGTTGCCAGGCTTCCCAAAATTACGAATCTCCAGAAATCTCAGCAAATATTTTTTCACCCAAACTGGATGATACTTTCAGGTAATGATCAGTACACTAAGGCAACTTGGTTCCCCAAATGTCATTCTTCTATGTTGAAGCGTTCGTTTCCAGTAACAGTTTGAATTTTTAGGTTTCACTCTGTTTTCTCCTTTATTGATAGATGTATTTGGAACTCTGAATCCAACACGGTTTGTGCTAGCTTCTTGAAACTTGATACAATAAAGTAGTTTCACTTTCTATCTCTATGTTTTGTTTCCTCTTGATGTAGCCCTAAGCAGTGACTGACGAGAAACACTTTCATGGAAAGGGGTTGCCAGGCTTCCCAAAATTACGAATCTCCAGAAATCTCAGGAAATATTTTTCCACCCAAACAGGATGATACTTTCAGGTAATGATCAGTACACTAAGGCGACTTGGTTCCCCAAATTTCGTTTTTCTATGTTCAAGCGTTCGTTTCCAGTAACAGTTTGAATTTTTAGGTTTCACTCTGTTTTCTCCTATATTGATAGATGTATTTGGAACTCTAAATCCAACACGGTTTGTGCTAGCTTCATGAAACTTGACACAATAAAGTAGTTTCACGTTCTATCTCTATGTTTTGTTTCCTCTTGATGTAGCCCTAAGCAGTGACTGGCGAGAAACACTTTCATGGAAAGGGGTGGCTTCCCAAAATTACGAATCTCCAGAAATCTCCGCAAATATTTTTTCACCCAAACTGGATGATACTTTCAGGTAATGATCAGTACACTAAGGCGACTTGGTTCCCCAAATTTCATTCTTCTATGTTGAACCGTTCGTTTCCATTAACAGTTTGAATTTTTAGGTTTCACTCTGTTTTCTCCATTATTGATAGATGTATTTGGAACTCTAAATCCAACATGGTTTGTGCTAGCTTCTTGAAGCTTGACACAATAAAGTAGTTTCATGTTCTATCTCTATGTTTTGTTTTCTCTTGATGTAGCCCAAAGCAGTGACTGGCGAGAAACACTTTCATGGAAAGGGGTTGCCAGGCTTCCCAAAATTACGAATCTCCAGAAATCTCAGCAAATATTTTTTCACCCAAACTGGATGATACTTTCAGGTAATGATCAGTACAGTAAGGCGACTTGGTTCCCCAAATGTCGTTCTTCTATGTTGAAGCGTTCGTTTCCAGTAACAGTTTGAATTTTTAGGTTTCACTCTGTTTTCTCCTATATTGATAGATGTATTTGGAACTCTAAATCCAACACGGTTTGTGCTAGCTTCTTGAAACTTGACACAATAAAGTAGTTTCACGTTCTATCTCTATGTTTTGTTTCCTCTTGATGTAGCCCTAAGCAGTGACTGGCGAGAAACACTTTCATGGAAAGGGGTTGCCAGGCTTCCCAAAATTACGAATCTTCAGAAATCTCAGCAAATATTTTTTCACCCAAACTGGATGATACTTTCAGGTAATGATCAGTACACTAAGGCGACTTGGTTCCCCAAATGTCATTCTTCTATGTTGAAGCGTTCGTTTCCAGTAACAGTTTGAATTTTTAGGTTTCACTCTGTTTTCTCCTTTATTGATAGATGTATTTGGAACTCTGAATCCAACACGGTTTGTGCTAGCTTCTTGAAACGTGATACAATAAAGTAGTTTCACGTTCTATCGCTATGTATTGTTTCCTCTTGATGTAGCCCTAAGCAGTGACTGACGAGAAACACTTTCATGGAAAGGGGTTGCCAGGCTTCCCAAAATTACGAATCTCCAGAAATCTCAGGAAATATTTTTCCACCCAAACAGGATGATACTTTCAGGTAATGATCAGTACACTAAAGCGACTTGGTTCCCCAAATTTCGTTTTTCTATGTTGAAGCGTTCGTTTCCAGTAACAGTTTGAATTTTTAGGTTTCACTCTGTTTTCTCCTATATTGATAGATGTATTTGGAACTCTAAATCCAACACGGTTTGTGCTAGCTTCTTGAAACTTGTCACAATAAAGTAGTTTCACGTTCTATCTCTATGTTTTGTTTCCTCTTGATGTAGCCCTAAGCAGTGACTGGCGAGAAACACTTTCATGGAAAGGGGTGGCTTCCCAAAATTACGAATCTCCAGAAATCTCCGCAAATATTTTTTCACCCAAACTGGATGATACTTTCAGGTAATGATCAGTACACTAAGGCGACTTGGTTCCCCAAATTTCATTCTTCTATGTTGAACCGTTCGTTTCCAGTAACAGTTTGAATTTTTAGGTTTCACTCTGTTTTCTCCTTTATTGATAGATGTATTTGGAACTCTAAATCCAACACGGTTTGTGCTAGCTTCTTGAAGCTTGACACAATAAAGTAGTTTCATGTTCTATCTCTATGTTTTGTTTCCTCTTTATGTAGCCCTAAGCAGTGACTGGCGAGAAACACTTTCATGGAAAGGGGTTGCCAGGCTTCCCAAAATTACGAATCTCCAGAAATCTCAGCAAATATTTTTTCACCCAAACTGGATGATACTTTCAGGTAATGATCAGTACACTAAGGCGACTTGGTTCCCCAAATGTCGTTCTTCTATGTTGAAGCGTTCGTTTCCAGTAACAGTTTGAATTTTTAGGTTTCACTCTGTTTTCTCCTATATTGATAGATGTATTTGGAACTCTAAATCCAACACGGTTTGCGCTAGCTTCTTGAAACTTGACACAATAAAGTAGTTTCACGTTCTATCTCTATGTTTTGTTTCCTCTTGATGTAGCCCTAAGCAGTGACTGGCGAGAAACACTTTCATGGAAAGGGGTGGCTTCCCAAAATTACGAATCTCCAGAAATCTCCGCAAATATTTTTTCACCCAAACTGGATGATACTTTCAGGTAATGATCAGTACACTAAGGCGACTTGGTTCCCCAAATTTCATTCTTCTATGTTGAACCGTTCGTTTCCAGTAACAGTTTGAATTTTTAGGTTTCACTCTGTTTTCTCCTTTATTGATAGATGTATTTGGAACTCTGAATCCAACACGGTTTGTGCTAGCTTCTTGAAACTTGATACAATAAAGTAGTTTCACATTCTATCGCTATGTATTGTTTCCTCTTGATGTAGCCCTAAGCAGTGACTGACGAGAAACACTTTCATGGAAAGGGGTTGCCAGGCTTCCCAAAATTACGAATCTCCAGAAATCTCAGGAAATATTTTTCCACCCAAACAGGATGATACTTTCAGGTAATGATCAGTACACTAAGGCGACTTGGTTCCCCAAATTTCGTTTTTCTATGTTGAAGCGTTCGTTTCCAGTAACAGTTTGAATTTTTAGGTTTCACTCTGTTTTCTCCTATATTGATAGATGTATTTGGAACTCTAAATCCAACACGGTTTGTGCTAGCTTCTTGAAACTTGACACAATAAAGTAGTTTCACGTTCTATCTCTATGTTTTGTTTCCTCTTGATGTAGCCCTAAGCAGTGACTGGCGAGAAACACTTTCATGGAAAGGGGTGGCTTCCCAAAATTACGAATCTCCCGAAATCTCCGCAAATATTTTTTCACCCAAACTGGATGATACTTTCAGGTAATGATCAGTACACTAAGGCGACTTGGTTCCCCAAATTTCATTCTTCTATGTTGAACCGTTCGTTTCCAGTAACAGTTTGAATTTTTAGGTTTCACTCTGTTTTCTCCTTTATTGATAGATGTATTTGGAACTCTAAATCCAACACGGTTTGTGCTAGCTTCTTGAAGCTTGACACAATAAAGTAGTTTCATGTTCTATCTCTATGTTTTGTTTCCTCTTTATGTAGCCCTAAGCAGTGACTGGCGAGAAACACTTTCATGGAAAGGGGTTGCCAGGCTTCCCAAAATTACGAATCTCCAGAAATCTCAGCAAATATTTTTTCACCCAAACTGGATGATACTTTCAGGTAATGATCAGTACACTAAGGCGACTTGGTTCCCCAAATGTCGTTCTTCTATGTTGAAGCGTTCGTTTCCAGTAACAGTTTGAATTTTTAGGTTTCACTCTGTTTTCTCCTATATTGATAGATGTATTTGGAACTCTAAATCCAACACGGTTTGCGCTAGCTTCTTGAAACTTGACACAATAAAGTAGTTTCACGTTCTATCTCTATGTTTTGTTTCCTCTTGATGTAGCCCTAAGCAGTGACTGGCGAGAAACACTTTCATGGAAAGGAGTTGCCAGGCTTCCCAAAATTACGAATCTCCAGAAATCTCAACAAATATTTTTTCACCCAAACTGGATGATACTTTCAGGTAATGATCAGTACACTAAGGCGACTTGGTTCCCCAAATGTCGTTCTTCTATGTTGAAGCGTTCATTTCCAGTAACAGTTTGAATTTATAGGTTTCACTCTGTTTTCTCCTATATTGATAGATGTATTTGGAACTCTAAATCCAACACGGTTTGTGCTAGCTTCTTGAAACTTGACACAATAAAGTAGTTTCACGTTCTATCTCTATGTTTTGTTTCCTCTTGATGTAGCCCTAAGCAGTGACTGGCGAGAAACACTTTCATGGAAAGGGGTTGCCAGGCTTCCCAAAATTACGAATCTCCAGAAATCTCAGCAAATATTTTTTCACCCAAACTGGATGATACTTTCAGGTAATGATCAGTACACTAAGGCGACTTGGTTCCCCAAATTTTGTTCTTCTATGTTGAAGCGTTCGTTTCCAGTAACAGTTTGAATTTTTAGGTTTCACTCTGTTTTCTCCTATATTGATAGATGTATTTGGAACTCTAAATCCAACACGGTTTGTGCTAGCTTCTTGAAACTTGACACAATAAAGTAGTTTCACGTTCTATCTCTATGTTTTGTTTCCTCTTGATGTAGCCCTAAGCAGTGACTGGCGAGAAACACTTTCATGGAAAGGGGTTGCCAGGCTTCCCAAAATTACGAATCTCCAGAAATCTCAGCAAATATTTTTTCACCCAAACTGGATGATACTTTCAGGTAATGATCAGTACACTAAGGCAACTTGGTTCCCCAAATGTCATTCTTCTATGTTGAAGCGTTCGTTTCCAGTAACAGTTTGAATTTTTAGGTTTCACTCTGTTTTCTCCTTTATTGATAGATGTATTTGGAACTCTGAATCCAACACGGTTTGTGCTAGCTTCTTGAAACTTGATACAATAAAGTAGTTTCACTTTCTATCTCTATGTTTTGTTTCCTCTTGATGTAGCCCTAAGCAGTGACTGACGAGAAACACTTTCATGGAAAGGGGTTGCCAGGCTTCCCAAAATTACGAATCTCCAGAAATCTCAGGAAATATTTTTCCACCCAAACAGGATGATACTTTCAGGTAATGATCAGTACACTAAGGCGACTTGGTTCCCCAAATTTCGTTTTTCTATGTTCAAGCGTTCGTTTCCAGTAACAGTTTGAATTTTTAGGTTTCACTCTGTTTTCTCCTATATTGATAGATGTATTTGGAACTCTAAATCCAACACGGTTTGTGCTAGCTTCATGAAACTTGACACAATAAAGTAGTTTCACGTTCTATCTCTATGTTTTGTTTCCTCTTGATGTAGCCCTAAGCAGTGACTGGCGAGAAACACTTTCATGGAAAGGGGTGGCTTCCCAAAATTACGAATCTCCAGAAATCTCCGCAAATATTTTTTCACCCAAACTGGATGATACTTTCAGGTAATGATCAGTACACTAAGGCGACTTGGTTCCCCAAATTTCATTCTTCTATGTTGAACCGTTCGTTTCCATTAACAGTTTGAATTTTTAGGTTTCACTCTGTTTTCTCCATTATTGATAGATGTATTTGGAACTCTAAATCCAACATGGTTTGTGCTAGCTTCTTGAAGCTTGACACAATAAAGTAGTTTCATGTTCTATCTCTATGTTTTGTTTTCTCTTGATGTAGCCCAAAGCAGTGACTGGCGAGAAACACTTTCATGGAAAGGGGTTGCCAGGCTTCCCAAAATTACGAATCTCCAGAAATCTCAGCAAATATTTTTTCACCCAAACTGGATGATACTTTCAGGTAATGATCAGTACAGTAAGGCGACTTGGTTCCCCAAATGTCGTTCTTCTATGTTGAAGCGTTCGTTTCCAGTAACAGTTTGAATTTTTAGGTTTCACTCTGTTTTCTCCTATATTGATAGATGTATTTGGAACTCTAAATCCAACACGGTTTGTGCTAGCTTCTTGAAACTTGACACAATAAAGTAGTTTCACGTTCTATCTCTATGTTTTGTTTCCTCTTGATGTAGCCCTAAGCAGTGACTGGCGAGAAACACTTTCATGGAAAGGGGTTGCCAGGCTTCCCAAAATTACGAATCTTCAGAAATCTCAGCAAATATTTTTTCACCCAAACTGGATGATACTTTCAGGTAATGATCAGTACACTAAGGCGACTTGGTTCCCCAAATGTCATTCTTCTATGTTGAAGCGTTCGTTTCCAGTAACAGTTTGAATTTTTAGGTTTCACTCTGTTTTCTCCTTTATTGATAGATGTATTTGGAACTCTGAATCCAACACGGTTTGTGCTAGCTTCTTGAAACGTGATACAATAAAGTAGTTTCACGTTCTATCGCTATGTATTGTTTCCTCTTGATGTAGCCCTAAGCAGTGACTGACGAGAAACACTTTCATGGAAAGGGGTTGCCAGGCTTCCCAAAATTACGAATCTCCAGAAATCTCAGGAAATATTTTTCCACCCAAACAGGATGATACTTTCAGGTAATGATCAGTACACTAAAGCGACTTGGTTCCCCAAATTTCGTTTTTCTATGTTGAAGCGTTCGTTTCCAGTAACAGTTTGAATTTTTAGGTTTCACTCTGTTTTCTCCTATATTGATAGATGTATTTGGAACTCTAAATCCAACACGGTTTGTGCTAGCTTCTTGAAACTTGACACAATAAAGTAGTTTCACGTTCTATCTCTATGTTTTGTTTCCTCTTGATGTAGCCCTAAGCAGTGACTGGCGAGAAACACTTTCATGGAAAGGGGTGGCTTCCCAAAATTACGAATCTCCAGAAATCTCCGCAAATATTTTTTCACCCAAACTGGATGATACTTTCAGGTAATGATCAGTACACTAAGGCGACTTGGTTCCCCAAATTTCATTCTTCTATGTTGAACCGTTCGTTTCCAGTAACAGTTTGAATTTTTAGGTTTCACTCTGTTTTCTCCTTTATTGATAGATGTATTTGGAACTCTAAATCCAACACGGTTTGTGCTAGCTTCTTGAAGCTTGACACAATAAAGTAGTTTCATGTTCTATCTCTATGTTTTGTTTCCTCTTTATGTAGCCCTAAGCAGTGACTGGCGAGAAACACTTTCATGGAAAGGGGTTGCCAGGCTTCCCAAAATTACGAATCTCCAGAAATCTCAGCAAATATTTTTTCACCCAAACTGGATGATACTTTCAGGTAATGATCAGTACACTAAGGCGACTTGGTTCCCCAAATGTCGTTCTTCTATGTTGAAGCGTTCGTTTCCAGTAACAGTTTGAATTTTTAGGTTTCACTCTGTTTTCTCCTATATTGATAGATGTATTTGGAACTCTAAATCCAACACGGTTTGCGCTAGCTTCTTGAAACTTGACACAATAAAGTAGTTTCACGTTCTATCTCTATGTTTTGTTTCCTCTTGATGTAGCCCTAAGCAGTGACTGGCGAGAAACACTTTCATGGAAAGGGGTGGCTTCCCAAAATTACGAATCTCCAGAAATCTCCGCAAATATTTTTTCACCCAAACTGGATGATACTTTCAGGTAATGATCAGTACACTAAGGCGACTTGGTTCCCCAAATTTCATTCTTCTATGTTGAACCGTTCGTTTCCAGTAACAGTTTGAATTTTTAGGTTTCACTCTGTTTTCTCCTTTATTGATAGATGTATTTGGAACTCTGAATCCAACACGGTTTGTGCTAGCTTCTTGAAACTTGATACAATAAAGTAGTTTCACATTCTATCGCTATGTATTGTTTCCTCTTGATGTAGCCCTAAGCAGTGACTGACGAGAAACACTTTCATGGAAAGGGGTTGCCAGGCTTCCCAAAATTACGAATCTCCAGAAATCTCAGGAAATATTTTTCCACCCAAACAGGATGATACTTTCAGGTAATGATCAGTACACTAAGGCGACTTGGTTCCCCAAATTTCGTTTTTCTATGTTGAAGCGTTCGTTTCCAGTAACAGTTTGAATTTTTAGGTTTCACTCTGTTTTCTCCTATATTGATAGATGTATTTGGAACTCTAAATCCAACACGGTTTGTGCTAGCTTCTTGAAACTTGACACAATAAAGTAGTTTCACGTTCTATCTCTATGTTTTGTTTCCTCTTGATGTAGCCCTAAACAGTGACTGGCGAGAAACACTTTCATGGAAAGGGGTGGCTTCCCAAAATTACGAATCTCCCGAAATCTCCGCAAATATTTTTTCACCCAAACTGGATGATACTTTCAGGTAATGATCAGTACACTAAGGCGACTTGGTTCCCCAAATTTCATTCTTCTATGTTGAACCGTTCGTTTCCAGTAACAGTTTGAATTTTTAGGTTTCACTCTGTTTTCTCCTTTATTGATAGATGTATTTGGAACTCTAAATCCAACACGGTTTGTGCTAGCTTCTTGAAGCTTGACACAATAAAGTAGTTTCATGTTCTATCTCTATGTTTTGTTTCCTCTTTATGTAGCCCTAAGCAGTGACTGGCGAGAAACACTTTCATGGAAAGGGGTTGCCAGGCTTCCCAAAATTACGAATCTCCAGAAATCTCAGCAAATATTTTTTCACCCAAACTGGATGATACTTTCAGGTAATGATCAGTACACTAAGGCGACTTGGTTCCCCAAATGTCGTTCTTCTATGTTGAAGCGTTCGTTTCCAGTAACAGTTTGAATTTTTAGGTTTCACTCTGTTTTCTCCTATATTGATAGATGTATTTGGAACTCTAAATCCAACACGGTTTGCGCTAGCTTCTTGAAACTTGACACAATAAAGTAGTTTCACGTTCTATCTCTATGTTTTGTTTCCTCTTGATGTAGCCCTAAGCAGTGACTGGCGAGAAACACTTTCATGGAAAGGAGTTGCCAGGCTTCCCAAAATTACGAATCTCCAGAAATCTCAACAAATATTTTTTCACCCAAACTGGATGATACTTTCAGGTAATGATCAGTACACTAAGGCGACTTGGTTCCCCAAATGTCGTTCTTCTATGTTGAAGCGTTCATTTCCAGTAACAGTTTGAATTTATAGGTTTCACTCTGTTTTCTCCTATATTGATAGATGTATTTGGAACTCTAAATCCAACACGGTTTGTGCTAGCTTCTTGAAACTTGACACAATAAAGTAGTTTCACGTTCTATCTCTATGTTTTGTTTCCTCTTGATGTAGCCCTAAGCAGTGACTGGCGAGAAACACTTTCATGGAAAGGGGTTGCCAGGCTTCCCAAAATTACGAATCTCCAGAAATCTCAGCAAATATTTTTTCACCCAAACTGGATGATACTTTCAGGTAATGATCAGTACACTAAGGCGACTTGGTTCCCCAAATTTTGTTCTTCTATGTTGAAGCGTTCGTTTCCAGTAACAGTTTGAATTTTTAGGTTTCACTCTGTTTTCTCCTATATTGATAGATGTATTTGGAACTCTAAATCCAACACGGTTTGTGCTAGCTTCTTGAAACTTGACACAATAAAGTAGTTTCACGTTCTATCTCTATGTTTTGTTTCCTCTTGATGTAGCCCTAAGCAGTGACTGGCGAGAAACACTTTCATGGAAAGGGGTTGCCAGGCTTCCCAAAATTACGAATCTCCAGAAATCTCAGCAAATATTTTTTCACCCAAACTGGATGATACTTTCAGGTAATGATCAGTACACTAAGGCAACTTGGTTCCCCAAATGTCATTCTTCTATGTTGAAGCGTTCGTTTCCAGTAACAGTTTGAATTTTTAGGTTTCACTCTGTTTTCTCCTTTATTGATAGATGTATTTGGAACTCTGAATCCAACACGGTTTGTGCTAGCTTCTTGAAACTTGATACAATAAAGTAGTTTCACTTTCTATCTCTATGTTTTGTTTCCTCTTGATGTAGCCCTAAGCAGTGACTGACGAGAAACACTTTCATGGAAAGGGGTTGCCAGGCTTCCCAAAATTACGAATCTCCAGAAATCTCAGGAAATATTTTTCCACCCAAACAGGATGATACTTTCAGGTAATGATCAGTACACTAAGGCGACTTGGTTCCCCAAATTTCGTTTTTCTATGTTCAAGCGTTCGTTTCCAGTAACAGTTTGAATTTTTAGGTTTCACTCTGTTTTCTCCTATATTGATAGATGTATTTGGAACTCTAAATCCAACACGGTTTGTGCTAGCTTCATGAAACTTGACACAATAAAGTAGTTTCACGTTCTATCTCTATGTTTTGTTTCCTCTTGATGTAGCCCTAAGCAGTGACTGGCGAGAAACACTTTCATGGAAAGGGGTGGCTTCCCAAAATTACGAATCTCCAGAAATCTCCGCAAATATTTTTTCACCCAAACTGGATGATACTTTCAGGTAATGATCAGTACACTAAGGCGACTTGGTTCCCCAAATTTCATTCTTCTATGTTGAACCGTTCGTTTCCAGTAACAGTTTGAATTTTTAGGTTTCACTCTGTTTTCTCCATTATTGATAGATGTATTTGGAACTCTAAATCCAACACGGTTTGTGCTAGCTTCTTGAAGCTTGACACAATAAAGTAGTTTCATGTTCTATCTATATGTTTTGTTTTCTCTTGATGTAGCCCAAAGCAGTGACTGGCGAGAAACACTTTCATGGAAAGGGGTTGCCAGGCTTCCCAAAATTACGAATCTCCAGAAATCTCAGCAAATATTTTTTCACCCAAACTGGATGATACTTTCAGGTAATGATCAGTACAGTAAGGCGACTTGGTTCCCCAAATTTCGTTCTTCTATGTTGAAGCGTTCGTTTCCAGTAACAGTTTGAATTTTTAGGTTTCACTCTGTTTTCTCCTATATTGATAGATGTATTTGGAACTCTAAATCCAACACGGTTTGTGCTAGCTTCTTGAAACTTGACACAATAAAGTAGTTTCACGTTCTATCTCTATGTTTTGTTTCCTCTTGATGTAGCCCTAAGCAGTGACTGACGAGAAACACTTTCATGGAAAGGGGTTGCCAGGCTTCCTAAAATTACGAATCTCCAGAAATCTCAACAAATATTTTTTCACCCAAACTGGATGATACTTTCAGGTAATGATCAGTACACTAAGGCGACTTGGTTCCTTAAATGTCGTTCTTCTATGTTGAAGCGTTCGTTTCCAGTAACAGTTTGAATTTTTAGGTTTCACTCTGTTTTCTCCTATATTGATAGATGTATTTGGAACTCTAAATCCAACACGGTTTGTGCTAGCTTCTTGAAACTTGACACAATAAAGTAGTTTCACGTTCTATCTCTATGTTTTGTTTCCTCTTGATGTAGCCCTAAGCAGTGACTGGCGAGAAACACTTTCATGGAAAGGGGTTGCCAGGCTTCCCAAAATTACGAATCTCCAGAAATCTCAGCAAATATTTTTTCACCCAAACTGGATGATACTTTCAGGTAATGATCAGTACACTAAGGCAACTTGGTTCCCCAAATATCATTCTTCTATGTTGAAGCGTTCGTTTCCAGTAACAGTTTGAATTTTTAGGTTTCACTCTGTTTTCTCCTTTATTGATAGATGTATTTGGAACTCTGAATCCAACACGGTTTGTGCTAGCTTCTTGAAACTTGATACAATAAAGTAGTTTCACGTTCTATCTCTATGTTTTGTTTCCTCTTGATGTAGCCCTAAGCAGTGACTGACGAGAAACACTTTCATGGAAAGGGGTTGCCAGGCTTCCCAAAATTACGAATCTCCAGAAATCTCAGGAAATATTTTTCCACCCAAACAGGATGATACTTTCAGGTAATGATCAGTACACTAAGGCGACTTGGTTCCCCAAATTTCGTTTTTCTATGTTCAAGCGTTCGTTTCCAGTAACAGTTTGAATTTTTAGGTTTCACTCTGTTTTCTCCTATATTGATAGATATATTTGGAACTCTAAATCCAACACGGTTTGTGCTAGCTTCATGAAACTTGACACAATAAAGTAGTTTCACGTTCTATCTCTATGTTTTGTTTCCTCTTGATGTAGCCCTAAGCAGTGACTGGCGAGAAACACGTTCATGGAAAGGGGTGGCTTCCCAAAATTACGAATCTCCAGAAATCTCCGCAAATATTTTTTCACCCAAACTGGATGATACTTTCAGGTAATGATCAGTACACTAAGGCGACTTGGTTCCCCAAATTTCATTCTTCTATGTTGAACCGTTCGTTTCCAGTAACAGTTTGAATTTTTAGGTTTCACTCTGTTTTCTCCTATATTGATAGATGTATTTGGAACTCTAAATCCAACACGGTTTGTGCTAGCTTCTTGAAACTTGACACAATAAAGTAGTTTCACGTTCTATCTCTATGTTTTGTTTCCTCTTGATGTAGCCCTAAGCAGTGACTGGCGAGAAACACTTTCATGGAAAGGGGTTGCCAGGCTTCCCAAAATTACGAATCTCCAGAAATCTCAGCAAATATTTTTTCACCCAAACTGGATGATACTTTCAGGTAATGATCAGTACACTAAGGCGACTTGGTTCCCCAAATTTTGTTCTTCTATGTTGAAGCGTTCGTTTCCAGTAACAGTTTGAATTTTTAGGTTTCACTCTGTTTTCTCCTATATTGATAGATGTATTTGGAACTCTAAATCCAACACGGTTTGTGCTAGCTTCTTGAAACTTGACACAATAAAGTAGTTTCACGTTCTATCTCTATGTTTTGTTTCCTCTTGATGTAGCCCTAAGCAGTGACTGGCGAGAAACACTTTCATGGAAAGGGGTTGCCAGGCTTCCCAAAATTACGAATCTCCAGAAATCTCAGCAAATATTTTTTCACCCAAACTGGATGATACTTTCAGGTAATGATCAGTACACTAAGGCAACTTGGTTCCCCAAATGTCATTCTTCTATGTTGAAGCGTTCGTTTCCAGTAACAGTTTGAATTTTTAGGTTTCACTCTGTTTTCTCCTTTATTGATAGATGTATTTGGAACTCTGAATCCAACACGGTTTGTGCTAGCTTCTTGAAACTTGATACAATAAAGTAGTTTCACTTTCTATCTCTATGTTTTGTTTCCTCTTGATGTAGCCCTAAGCAGTGACTGACGAGAAACACTTTCATGGAAAGGGGTTGCCAGGCTTCCCAAAATTACGAATCTCCAGAAATCTCAGGAAATATTTTTCCACCCAAACAGGATGATACTTTCAGGTAATGATCAGTACACTAAGGCGACTTGGTTCCCCAAATTTCGTTTTTCTATGTTCAAGCGTTCGTTTCCAGTAACAGTTTGAATTTTTAGGTTTCACTCTGTTTTCTCCTATATTGATAGATGTATTTGGAACTCTAAATCCAACACGGTTTGTGCTAGCTTCATGAAACTTGACACAATAAAGTAGTTTCACGTTCTATCTCTATGTTTTGTTTCCTCTTGATGTAGCCCTAAGCAGTGACTGGCGAGAAACACTTTCATGGAAAGGGGTGGCTTCCCAAAATTACGAATCTCCAGAAATCTCCGCAAATATTTTTTCACCCAAACTGGATGATACTTTCAGGTAATGATCAGTACACTAAGGCGACTTGGTTCCCCAAATTTCATTCTTCTATGTTGAACCGTTCGTTTCCATTAACAGTTTGAATTTTTAGGTTTCACTCTGTTTTCTCCATTATTGATAGATGTATTTGGAACTCTAAATCCAACATGGTTTGTGCTAGCTTCTTGAAGCTTGACACAATAAAGTAGTTTCATGTTCTATCTCTATGTTTTGTTTTCTCTTGATGTAGCCCAAAGCAGTGACTGGCGAGAAACACTTTCATGGAAAGGGGTTGCCAGGCTTCCCAAAATTACGAATCTCCAGAAATCTCAGCAAATATTTTTTCACCCAAACTGGATGATACTTTCAGGTAATGATCAGTACAGTAAGGCGACTTGGTTCCCCAAATGTCGTTCTTCTATGTTGAAGCGTTCGTTTCCAGTAACAGTTTGAATTTTTAGGTTTCACTCTGTTTTCTCCTATATTGATAGATGTATTTGGAACTCTAAATCCAACACGGTTTGTGCTAGCTTCTTGAAACTTGACACAATAAAGTAGTTTCACGTTCTATCTCTATGTTTTGTTTCCTCTTGATGTAGCCCTAAGCAGTGACTGGCGAGAAACACTTTCATGGAAAGGGGTTGCCAGGCTTCCCAAAATTACGAATCTTCAGAAATCTCAGCAAATATTTTTTCACCCAAACTGGATGATACTTTCAGGTAATGATCAGTACACTAAGGCGACTTGGTTCCCCAAATGTCATTCTTCTATGTTGAAGCGTTCGTTTCCAGTAACAGTTTGAATTTTTAGGTTTCACTCTGTTTTCTCCTTTATTGATAGATGTATTTGGAACTCTGAATCCAACACGGTTTGTGCTAGCTTCTTGAAACGTGATACAATAAAGTAGTTTCACGTTCTATCGCTATGTATTGTTTCCTCTTGATGTAGCCCTAAGCAGTGACTGACGAGAAACACTTTCATGGAAAGGGGTTGCCAGGCTTCCCAAAATTACGAATCTCCAGAAATCTCAGGAAATATTTTTCCACCCAAACAGGATGATACTTTCAGGTAATGATCAGTACACTAAAGCGACTTGGTTCCCCAAATTTCGTTTTTCTATGTTGAAGCGTTCGTTTCCAGTAACAGTTTGAATTTTTAGGTTTCACTCTGTTTTCTCCTATATTGATAGATGTATTTGGAACTCTAAATCCAACACGGTTTGTGCTAGCTTCTTGAAACTTGACACAATAAAGTAGTTTCACGTTCTATCTCTATGTTTTGTTTCCTCTTGATGTAGCCCTAAGCAGTGACTGGCGAGAAACACTTTCATGGAAAGGGGTGGCTTCCCAAAATTACGAATCTCCAGAAATCTCCGCAAATATTTTTTCACCCAAACTGGATGATACTTTCAGGTAATGATCAGTACACTAAGGCGACTTGGTTCCCCAAATTTCATTCTTCTATGTTGAACCGTTCGTTTCCAGTAACAGTTTGAATTTTTAGGTTTCACTCTGTTTTCTCCTTTATTGATAGATGTATTTGGAACTCTAAATCCAACACGGTTTGTGCTAGCTTCTTGAAGCTTGACACAATAAAGTAGTTTCATGTTCTATCTCTATGTTTTGTTTCCTCTTTATGTAGCCCTAAGCAGTGACTGGCGAGAAACACTTTCATGGAAAGGGGTTGCCAGGCTTCCCAAAATTACGAATCTCCAGAAATCTCAGCAAATATTTTTTCACCCAAACTGGATGATACTTTCAGGTAATGATCAGTACACTAAGGCGACTTGGTTCCCCAAATGTCGTTCTTCTATGTTGAAGCGTTCGTTTCCAGTAACAGTTTGAATTTTTAGGTTTCACTCTGTTTTCTCCTATATTGATAGATGTATTTGGAACTCTAAATCCAACACGGTTTGCGCTAGCTTCTTGAAACTTGACACAATAAAGTAGTTTCACGTTCTATCTCTATGTTTTGTTTCCTCTTGATGTAGCCCTAAGCAGTGACTGGCGAGAAACACTTTCATGGAAAGGGGTGGCTTCCCAAAATTACGAATCTCCAGAAATCTCCGCAAATATTTTTTCACCCAAACTGGATGATACTTTCAGGTAATGATCAGTACACTAAGGCGACTTGGTTCCCCAAATTTCATTCTTCTATGTTGAACCGTTCGTTTCCAGTAACAGTTTGAATTTTTAGGTTTCACTCTGTTTTCTCCTTTATTGATAGATGTATTTGGAACTCTGAATCCAACACGGTTTGTGCTAGCTTCTTGAAACTTGATACAATAAAGTAGTTTCACATTCTATCGCTATGTATTGTTTCCTCTTGATGTAGCCCTAAGCAGTGACTGACGAGAAACACTTTCATGGAAAGGGGTTGCCAGGCTTCCCAAAATTACGAATCTCCAGAAATCTCAGGAAATATTTTTCCACCCAAACAGGATGATACTTTCAGGTAATGATCAGTACACTAAGGCGACTTGGTTCCCCAAATTTCGTTTTTCTATGTTGAAGCGTTCGTTTCCAGTAACAGTTTGAATTTTTAGGTTTCACTCTGTTTTCTCCTATATTGATAGATGTATTTGGAACTCTAAATCCAACACGGTTTGTGCTAGCTTCTTGAAACTTGACACAATAAAGTAGTTTCACGTTCTATCTCTATGTTTTGTTTCCTCTTGATGTAGCCCTAAACAGTGACTGGCGAGAAACACTTTCATGGAAAGGGGTGGCTTCCCAAAATTACGAATCTCCCGAAATCTCCGCAAATATTTTTTCACCCAAACTGGATGATACTTTCAGGTAATGATCAGTACACTAAGGCGACTTGGTTCCCCAAATTTCATTCTTCTATGTTGAACCGTTCGTTTCCAGTAACAGTTTGAATTTTTAGGTTTCACTCTGTTTTCTCCTTTATTGATAGATGTATTTGGAACTCTAAATCCAACACGGTTTGTGCTAGCTTCTTGAAGCTTGACACAATAAAGTAGTTTCATGTTCTATCTCTATGTTTTGTTTCCTCTTTATGTAGCCCTAAGCAGTGACTGGCGAGAAACACTTTCATGGAAAGGGGTTGCCAGGCTTCCCAAAATTACGAATCTCCAGAAATCTCAGCAAATATTTTTTCACCCAAACTGGATGATACTTTCAGGTAATGATCAGTACACTAAGGCGACTTGGTTCCCCAAATGTCGTTCTTCTATGTTGAAGCGTTCGTTTCCAGTAACAGTTTGAATTTTTAGGTTTCACTCTGTTTTCTCCTATATTGATAGATGTATTTGGAACTCTAAATCCAACACGGTTTGCGCTAGCTTCTTGAAACTTGACACAATAAAGTAGTTTCACGTTCTATCTCTATGTTTTGTTTCCTCTTGATGTAGCCCTAAGCAGTGACTGGCGAGAAACACTTTCATGGAAAGGAGTTGCCAGGCTTCCCAAAATTACGAATCTCCAGAAATCTCAACAAATATTTTTTCACCCAAACTGGATGATACTTTCAGGTAATGATCAGTACACTAAGGCGACTTGGTTCCCCAAATGTCGTTCTTCTATGTTGAAGCGTTCATTTCCAGTAACAGTTTGAATTTATAGGTTTCACTCTGTTTTCTCCTATATTGATAGATGTATTTGGAACTCTAAATCCAACACGGTTTGTGCTAGCTTCTTGAAACTTGACACAATAAAGTAGTTTCACGTTCTATCTCTATGTTTTGTTTCCTCTTGATGTAGCCCTAAGCAGTGACTGGCGAGAAACACTTTCATGGAAAGGGGTTGCCAGGCTTCCCAAAATTACGAATCTCCAGAAATCTCAGCAAATATTTTTTCACCCAAACTGGATGATACTTTCAGGTAATGATCAGTACACTAAGGCGACTTGGTTCCCCAAATTTTGTTCTTCTATGTTGAAGCGTTCGTTTCCAGTAACAGTTTGAATTTTTAGGTTTCACTCTGTTTTCTCCTATATTGATAGATGTATTTGGAACTCTAAATCCAACACGGTTTGTGCTAGCTTCTTGAAACTTGACACAATAAAGTAGTTTCACGTTCTATCTCTATGTTTTGTTTCCTCTTGATGTAGCCCTAAGCAGTGACTGGCGAGAAACACTTTCATGGAAAGGGGTTGCCAGGCTTCCCAAAATTACGAATCTCCAGAAATCTCAGCAAATATTTTTTCACCCAAACTGGATGATACTTTCAGGTAATGATCAGTACACTAAGGCAACTTGGTTCCCCAAATGTCATTCTTCTATGTTGAAGCGTTCGTTTCCAGTAACAGTTTGAATTTTTAGGTTTCACTCTGTTTTCTCCTTTATTGATAGATGTATTTGGAACTCTGAATCCAACACGGTTTGTGCTAGCTTCTTGAAACTTGATACAATAAAGTAGTTTCACTTTCTATCTCTATGTTTTGTTTCCTCTTGATGTAGCCCTAAGCAGTGACTGACGAGAAACACTTTCATGGAAAGGGGTTGCCAGGCTTCCCAAAATTACGAATCTCCAGAAATCTCAGGAAATATTTTTCCACCCAAACAGGATGATACTTTCAGGTAATGATCAGTACACTAAGGCGACTTGGTTCCCCAAATTTCGTTTTTCTATGTTCAAGCGTTCGTTTCCAGTAACAGTTTGAATTTTTAGGTTTCACTCTGTTTTCTCCTATATTGATAGATGTATTTGGAACTCTAAATCCAACACGGTTTGTGCTAGCTTCATGAAACTTGACACAATAAAGTAGTTTCACGTTCTATCTCTATGTTTTGTTTCCTCTTGATGTAGCCCTAAGCAGTGACTGGCGAGAAACACTTTCATGGAAAGGGGTGGCTTCCCAAAATTACGAATCTCCAGAAATCTCCGCAAATATTTTTTCACCCAAACTGGATGATACTTTCAGGTAATGATCAGTACACTAAGGCGACTTGGTTCCCCAAATTTCATTCTTCTATGTTGAACCGTTCGTTTCCAGTAACAGTTTGAATTTTTAGGTTTCACTCTGTTTTCTCCATTATTGATAGATGTATTTGGAACTCTAAATCCAACACGGTTTGTGCTAGCTTCTTGAAGCTTGACACAATAAAGTAGTTTCATGTTCTATCTATATGTTTTGTTTTCTCTTGATGTAGCCCAAAGCAGTGACTGGCGAGAAACACTTTCATGGAAAGGGGTTGCCAGGCTTCCCAAAATTACGAATCTCCAGAAATCTCAGCAAATATTTTTTCACCCAAACTGGATGATACTTTCAGGTAATGATCAGTACAGTAAGGCGACTTGGTTCCCCAAATTTCGTTCTTCTATGTTGAAGCGTTCGTTTCCAGTAACAGTTTGAATTTTTAGGTTTCACTCTGTTTTCTCCTATATTGATAGATGTATTTGGAACTCTAAATCCAACACGGTTTGTGCTAGCTTCTTGAAACTTGACACAATAAAGTAGTTTCACGTTCTATCTCTATGTTTTGTTTCCTCTTGATGTAGCCCTAAGCAGTGACTGACGAGAAACACTTTCATGGAAAGGGGTTGCCAGGCTTCCTAAAATTACGAATCTCCAGAAATCTCAACAAATATTTTTTCACCCAAACTGGATGATACTTTCAGGTAATGATCAGTACACTAAGGCGACTTGGTTCCTTAAATGTCGTTCTTCTATGTTGAAGCGTTCGTTTCCAGTAACAGTTTGAATTTTTAGGTTTCACTCTGTTTTCTCCTATATTGATAGATGTATTTGGAACTCTAAATCCAACACGGTTTGTGCTAGCTTCTTGAAACTTGACACAATAAAGTAGTTTCACGTTCTATCTCTATGTTTTGTTTCCTCTTGATGTAGCCCTAAGCAGTGACTGGCGAGAAACACTTTCATGGAAAGGGGTTGCCAGGCTTCCCAAAATTACGAATCTCCAGAAATCTCAGCAAATATTTTTTCACCCAAACTGGATGATACTTTCAGGTAATGATCAGTACACTAAGGCAACTTGGTTCCCCAAATATCATTCTTCTATGTTGAAGCGTTCGTTTCCAGTAACAGTTTGAATTTTTAGGTTTCACTCTGTTTTCTCCTTTATTGATAGATGTATTTGGAACTCTGAATCCAACACGGTTTGTGCTAGCTTCTTGAAACTTGATACAATAAAGTAGTTTCACGTTCTATCTCTATGTTTTGTTTCCTCTTGATGTAGCCCTAAGCAGTGACTGACGAGAAACACTTTCATGGAAAGGGGTTGCCAGGCTTCCCAAAATTACGAATCTCCAGAAATCTCAGGAAATATTTTTCCACCCAAACAGGATGATACTTTCAGGTAATGATCAGTACACTAAGGCGACTTGGTTCCCCAAATTTCGTTTTTCTATGTTCAAGCGTTCGTTTCCAGTAACAGTTTGAATTTTTAGGTTTCACTCTGTTTTCTCCTATATTGATAGATATATTTGGAACTCTAAATCCAACACGGTTTGTGCTAGCTTCATGAAACTTGACACAATAAAGTAGTTTCACGTTCTATCTCTATGTTTTGTTTCCTCTTGATGTAGCCCTAAGCAGTGACTGGCGAGAAACACGTTCATGGAAAGGGGTGGCTTCCCAAAATTACGAATCTCCAGAAATCTCCGCAAATATTTTTTCACCCAAACTGGATGATACTTTCAGGTAATGATCAGTACACTAAGGCGACTTGGTTCCCCAAATTTCATTCTTCTATGTTGAACCGTTCGTTTCCAGTAACAGTTTGAATTTTTAGGTTTCACTCTGTTTTCTCCTATATTGATAGATGTATTTGGAACTCTAAATCCAACACGGTTTGTGCTAGCTTCTTGAAGCTTGACACAATAAAGTAGTTTCATGTTCTATCTCTATGTTTTGTTTTCTCTTGATGTAGCCCTAAGCAGTGACTGGCGAGAAACACTTTCATGGAAAGGGGTTGCCAGGGTTCCCAAAATTACGAATCTCCAGAAATCTCAGCAAATATTTTTTCACCCAAACTGGATGATACTTTCAGGTAATGATCAGTACACTAAGGCGACTTGGTTCCCCAAATTTCGTTCTTCTATGTTGAAGCGTTCGTTTCCAGTAACAGTTTGAATTTTTAGGTTTCACTCTGTTTTCTCCTATATTGATAGATGTATTTGGAACTCTAAATCCAACACGGTTTGTGCTAGCTTCTTGAAACTTGACACAATAAAGTAGTATCACGTTCTATCTCTATGTTTTGTTTCCTCTTGATGTAGCCCTAAGCAGTGACTGACGAGAAACACTTTCATGGAAAGGGGTTGCCAGGCTTCCTAAAATTACGAATCTCCAGAAATCTCAACAAATATTTTTTCACCCAAACTGGATGATACTTTCAGGTAATGATCAGTACACTAAGGCGACTTGGTTCCTTAAATGTCGTTCTTCTATGTTGAAGCGTTCGTTTCCAGTAACAGTTTGAATTTTTAGGTTTCACTCTGTTTTCTCCTATATTGATAGATGTATTTGGAACTCTAAATCTAACACGGTTTGTGCTAGCTTCTTGAAACTTGACACAATAAAGTAGTTTCATGTTCTATCTCTATGTTTTGTTTTCTCTTGATGTAGCCCTAAGCAGTGACTGGCGAGAAACACTTTCATGGAAAGGGGTTGCCAGGCTTCCCAAAATTACGAATCTCCAGAAATCTCAGCAAATATTTTTTCACCCAAACTGGATGATACTTTCAGGTAATGATCAGTACACTAAGGCGACTTGGTTCCCCAAATGTCGTTCTTCTATGTTGAAGCGTTCGTTTCCAGTAACAGTTTGAATTTTTAGGTTTCACTCTGTTTTCTCCTATATTGATAGATGTATTTGGAACTCTAAATCCAACACGGTTTGTGCTAGCTTCTTGAAACTTGACACAATAAAGTAGTTTCACGTTCTATCTCTATGTTTTGTTTCCTCTTGATGTAGCCCTAAGCAGTGACTGACGAGAAACACTTTCATGGAAAGGGGTTGCCAGGCTTCCTAAAATTACGAATCTCCAGAAATCTCAACAAATATTTTTTCACCCAAACTGGATGATACTTTCAGGTAATGATCAGTACACTAAGGCGACTTGGTTCCTTAAATGTCGTTCTTCTATGTTGAAGCGTTCGTTTCCAGTAACAGTTTGAATTTTTAGGTTTCACTCTGTTTTCTCCTATATTGATAGATGTATTTGGAACTCTAAATCCAACACGGTTTGTGCTAGCTTCTTGAAACTTGACACAATAAAGTAGTTTCACGTTCTATCTCTATGTTTTGTTTCCTCTTGATGTAGCCCTAAGCAGTGACTGGCGAGAAACACTTTCATGGAAAGGGGTTGCCAGGCTTCCCAAATATACGAATCTCCAAAAATCTCAGCAAATATTTTTTCACCCAAACTGGATGATACTTTCAGGTAATGATCAGTACACTAAGGCGACTTGGTTCCCCAAATGTCGTTCTTCTATGTTGAAGCGTTCGTTTCCAGTAACAGTTTGAATTTTTAGGTTTCACTCTGTTTTCTCCTATATT
Source organism: Spermophilus citellus (assembly GCF_964194105.1). Taxonomy (NCBI): domain Eukaryota; kingdom Metazoa; phylum Chordata; class Mammalia; order Rodentia; family Sciuridae; genus Spermophilus; species Spermophilus citellus. Next base: position 6,373,596 of record NC_138188.1, on the reverse strand, counting down.
GATAGATATATTTGGAACTCTAAATCCAACACGGTTTGTGCTAGCTTCTTGAAACTTGACACAATAAAGTAGTTTCACGTTCTATCTCTATGTTTTGTTTCCTCTTGATGTAGCCCTAAGCAGTGACTGGCGAGAAACACTTTCATGGAAAGGGGTTGCCAGGCTTCCCAAAATTACGAATCTCCAGAAATCTCAGCAAATATTTTTTCACCCAAACTGGATGATACTTTCAGGTAATGATCAGTACACTAAGGCGACTTGGTTCCCCAAATGTCATTCTTCTATGTTGAAGCGTTCGTTTCCAGTAACAGTTTGAATTTTTAGGTTTCACTCTGTTTTCTCCTGTATTGATAGATGTATTTGGAACTCTGAATCCAACACGGTTTGTGCTAGCTTCTTGAAACTTGACACAATAAAGTAGTTTCACGTTCTATCTCTATGTTTTGTTTCCTCTTGATGTAGCCCTAAGCAGTGACTGGCGAGAAACACTTTCATGGAAAGGGGTTGCCAGGCTTCCCAAAATTACGAATATCCAGAAATCTCAGCAAATATTTTTTCACCCAAACTGGATGATACTTTCAGGTAATGATCAGTACACTAAGGCGACTTGGTTCCCCAAATGTCGTTCTTCTATGTTGAAGCGTTCATTTCCAGTAACAGTTTGAATTTTTAGGTTTCACTCTGTTTTCTCCTATATTGATAGATGTATTTGGAACTCTAAATCCAACACGGTTTGTGCTAGCTTCTTGAAACTTGACACAATAAAGTAGTTTCACGTTCTATCTCTATGTTTTGTTTCCTCTTGATGTAGCCCTAACAGTGACGGGCGAGAAACACTTTCATGGAAAGGGGTTGCCAGGCTTCCCAAAATTACGAATCTCCAGAAATCTCAGCAAATATTTTTTCACCCAAACTGGATGATACTTTCAGGTAATGATCAGTACACTAAGGCGACTTGGTTCCCCAAATGTCGTTCTAATATGTTGAAGCGTTCGTTTCCAGTAACAGTTTGAATTTTTAGGTTTCACTCTGTTTTCTCCTATATTGATAGATGTATTTGGAACTCTAAATCCAACACGGTTTGTGCTAGCTTCTTGAAACTTGACACAATAAAGTAGTTTCACGTTCTATCTCTATGTTTTGTTTCCTCTTGATGTAGCCCTAAGCAGTGACTGGCGAGAAACACTTTCATGGAAAGGGGTTGCCAGGCTTCCCAAAATTACGAATCTCCAGAAATCTCAGCAAATATTTTTTCACCCAAACTGGATGATACTTTCAGGTAATGATCAGTACACTAAGGCGACTTGGTTCCCCAAATGTCGTTCTACTATGTTGAAGCATTCGTTTCCAGTAACAGTTTGAATTTTTAGGTTTCACTCTGTTTTCTCCTATATTGATAGATGTATTTGGAACTCTAAATCCAACACGGTTTGTGCTAGCTTCTTGATACTTGACACAATAAAGTAGTTTCACGTTCTATCTCTATGTTTTGTTTCCTCTTGATGTAGCCCTAACAGTGACTGGCGAGAAACACTTTCATGGAAAGGGGTTGCCAGGCTTCCCAAATATACGAATCTCCAGAAATCTCAGGAAATATTTTTTCACCCAAACAGGATGATACTTTCAGGTAATGATCAGTACACTAGGCGACTTGGTTCCCCAAATTTCGTTTTTCTATGTTAAAGCGTTCGTTTCCAGTAATAGTTTGAATTTTTAGGTTTCACTCTGTTTTCTCCTATATTGATAGAAGTATTTGGAACTCTAAATCCAACACGGTTTGTGCTAGCTTCTTGAAGCTTGACACAATAAAGTAGTTTCATGTTCTATCTCTATGTTTTGTTTCCTCTTGATGTAGCCCTAAGCAGTGACTGGCGAGAAAAACTTTCATGGAAAGGGGTTGCCAGGCTTCCCAAAATTACGAATCTCCAGAAATCTCAGCAAATATTTTTTCACCCAAACTGGATGATACTTTCAGGTAATGATCAGTACACTAAGGCGACTTGGTTCCCCAAATTTCGTTCTTCTATGTTGAAGCGTTCGTTTCCAGTAACAGTTTGAATTTTTAGGTTTCACTCTGTTTTCTCCTATATTGATAGATGTATTTGGAACTCTAAATCCAACACGGTTTGCGCTAGCTTCTTGAAACTTGACACAATAAAGTAGTTTCACGTTCTATCTCTATGTTTTGTTTCCTCTTGATGTAGCCCTAAGCAGTGACTGGCGAGAAACACTTTCATGGAAAGGAGTTGCCAGGCTTCCCAAAATTACGAATCTCCAGAAATCTCAACAAATATTTTTTCACCCAAACTGGATGATACTTTCAGGTAATGATCAGTACACTAAGGCGACTTGGTTCCCCAAATGTCGTTCTTCTATGTTGAAGCGTTCATTTCCAGTAACAGTTTGAATTTTTAGGTTTCACTCTGTTTTCTCCTATATTGATAGATGTATTTGGAACTCTAAATCCAACACGGTTTGTGCTAGCTTCTTGAAACTTGACACAATAAAGTAGTTTCACGTTCTATCTCTATGTTTTGTTTCCTCTTGATGTAGCCCTAAGCAGTGACTGGCGAGAAACACATTCATGGAAAGGGGTTGCCAGGCTTCCCAAAATTACGAATCTCCAGAAATCTCAGCAAATATTTTTTCACCCAAACTTGATGATACTTTCAGGTAATGATCAGTACACTAAGGCGACTTGGTTCCCCAAATGTCGTTCTTCTATGTTGAAGCGTTCGTTTCCAGTAACAGTTTGAATTTTTAGGTTTCACTCTGTTTTCTCCTATATTGATAGATGTATTTGGAACTCTAAATCCAACACAGTTTGTGCTAGCTTCTTGAAACTTGACACAATAAAGTAGTTTCACGTTCTATCTCTATGTTTTGTTTCCTCTTGATGTAGCCCTAAGCAGTGACTGGCGAGAAACACTTTCATGGAAAGGGGTTGCCAGGCTTCCCAAAATTACGAATCTCCAGAAATCTCAGCAAATATTTTTTCACCCAAACTGGATGATACATTCAGGTAATGATCAGTACACTAAGGCAACTTGGTTCCCCAAATGTCATTCTTCTATGTTGAAGCGTTCGTTTCCAGTAACAGTTTGAATTTTTAGGTTTCACTCTGTTTTCTCCTTTATTGATAGATGTATTTGGAACTCTGAATCCAACACGGTTTGTGCTAGCTTCTTGAAACTTGATACAATAAAGTAGTTTCACGTTCTATCTCTATGTTTTGTTTCCTCTTGATGTAGCCCTAAGCAGTGACTGGCGAGAAACACTTTCATGGAAAGGGGTTGCCAGGCTTCCCAAAATTACGAATCTTTAGAAATCTCAGCAAATATTTTTTCACCCAAACTGGATGATACTTTCAGGTAATGATCAGTACACTAAGGCGACTTGGTTCCCCAAATTTCGTTCTTCTATGTTGAAGCGTTCGTTTCCAGTAACAGTTTGAATTTTTAGGTTTCACTCTGTTTTCTCCTATATTGATAGATGTATTTGGAACTCTAAATCCAACACGGTTTGTGCTAGCTTCTTGAAACTTGACACAATAAAGTAGTTTCACATTCTATCTCTATGTTTTGTTTCCTCTTGATGTAGCCCTAAGCAGTGACTGGCGAGAAACACTTTCATGGAAAGGTGTGGCTTCCCAAAATTACGAATCTCCAGAAATCTCAGCAAATATTTTTTCACCCAAACTGGATGATACTTTCAGGTAATGATCAGTACACTAAGGCGACTTGGTTCCCCAAATTTCATTCTTCTATGTTGAACCGTTCGTTTCCAGTAACAGTTTGAATTTTTAGGTTTCACTCTGTTTTCTCCTTTATTGATAGATGTATTTGGAACTCTAAATCCAACACGGTTTGTGCTAGCTTCTTGAAGCTTGACACAATAAAGTAGTTTCATGTTCTATCTCTATGTTTTGTTTCCTCTTGATGTAGCCCTAAGCAGTGACAGGCGAGAAACACTTTCATGGAAAGGGGTTGCCAGGCTTCCCAAAATTACGAATCTCCAGAAATCTCAGCAAATATTTTTTCACCCAAACTGGATGATACTTTCAGGTAATGATCAGTACACTAAGGCGACTTGGTTCCCCAAATTTCGTTCTTCTATGTTGAAGCGTTCGTTTCCAGTAACAGTTTGAATTTTTAGGTTTCACTCTGTTTTCTCCTATATTGATAGATGTATTTGGAACTCTAAATCCAACACGGTTTGTGCTAGCTTCTTGAAACTTGACACAATAAAGTAGTTTCACGTTCTATCTCTATGTTTTGTTTCCTCTTGATGTAGCCCTAAGCAGTGACTGGCGAGAAACACTTTCATGGAAAGGGGTTGCCAGGCTTCCCAAAATTACGAATCTCCAGAAATCTCAGCAAATATTTTTTCACCCAAACTGGATGATACTTTCAGGTAATGATCAGTACACTAAGGCGACTTGGTTCCCCAAATTTCGTTCTTCTATGTTGAAGCGTTCGTTTCCAGTAACAGTTTGAATTTTTAGGTTTCACTCTGTTTTCTCCTATATTGATAGATGTATTTGGAACTCTAAATCCAACACGGTTTGTGCTAGCTTCTTGAAACTTGACACAATAAAGTAGTTTCACGTTCTATCTCTATGTTTTGTTTCCTCTTGATGTAGCCCTAAGCAGTGACTGGCGAGAAACACTTTCATGGAAAGGTGTGGCTTCCCAAAATTACGAATCTCCAGAAATCTCAGCAAATATTTTTTCACCCAAACTGGATGATACTTTCAGGTAATGATCAGTACACTAAGGCGACTTGGTTCCCCAAATTTCATTCTTCTATGTTGAACCGTTCGTTTCCAGTAACAGTTTGAATTTTTAGGTTTCACTCTGTTTTCTCCTTTATTGATAGATGTATTTGGAACTCTAAATCCAACACGGTTTGTGCTAGCTTCTTGAAGCTTGACACAATAAAGTAGTTTCATGTTCTATCTCTATGTTTTGTTTCCTCTTGATGTAGCCCTAAGCAGTGACAGGCGAGAAACACTTTCATGGAAAGGGGTTGCCAGGCTTCCCAAAATTACGAATCCCCAGAAATCTCAACAAATATTTTTTCACCCAAACTGGATGATACTTTCAGGTAATGATCAGTACACTAAGGCGACTTGGTTCCCCAAATGTCGTTCTTCTATGTTGAAGCGTTCGTTTCCAGTAACAGTTTGAATTTTTAGGTTTCACTCTGTTTTCTCCTATATTGATAGATGTATTTGGAACTCTAAATCCAACACGGTTTGTGCTAGCTTCTTGAAACTTGACATAATAAAGTAGTTTCACGTTCTATCTCTATGTTTTGTTTCCTCTTGATGTAGCCCTAACAGTGACTGGCGAGAAACACTTTCATGGAAAGGGGTTGCCAGGCTTCCCAAATATACGAATCTCCAGAAATCTCATGAAATATTTTTTCACCCAAACAGGATGATACTTTCAGGTAATGATCAGTACACTAAGGCGATTTGGTTCCGCAAATTTCGTTTTTCTATGTTAAAGCGTTCGTTTCCAGTAACAGTTTGAATTTTTAGGTTTCACTCTGTTTTCTCCTATATTGATAGATGTATTTGGAACTCTAAATCCAACACGGTTTGTGCTAGCTTCTTGAAACTTGACACAATAAAGTAGTTTCACGTTCTATCTCTATGTTTTGTTTCCTCAATGTAGCCCTAAGCAGTGACTGGCGAGAAACACTTTCATGGAAAGGGGTTGCCAGGCTTCCCAAAATTACGAATCTCCAGAAATCTCAGCAAATATTTTTTCACCCAAACTGGATGATACTTTCAGGTAATGATCAGTACACTAAGGCGACTTGGTTCCCCAAATGTCGTTCTTCTATGTTGAAGCGTTCGTTTCCAGTAACAGTTTGAATTTTTAGGTTTCACTCTGTTTTCTCCTATATTGATAGATGTATTTGGAACTCTAAATCCAACACGGTTTGTGCTAGCTTCTTGAAACTTGACACAATAAAGTAGTTTCACGTTCTATCTCTATGTTTTGTTTCCTCTTGATGTAGCCCTAAGCAGTGACTGGCGAGAAACACTTTCATGGAAAGGGGTTGCCAGGCTTCCCAAAATTACGAATCTCCAGAAATCTCAGCAATTATTTTTTCACCCAAACTGGATGATACTTTCAGGTAATGATCAGTACACTAAGGCGACTTGGTTCCCCAAATGTCATTCTTCTATGTTGAAGTGTTCGTTTCCAGTAACAGTTTGAATTTTTAGGTTTCACTCTGTTTTCTCCTTTATTGATAGATGTATTTGGAACTCTGAATCCAACACGGTTTGTGCTAGCTTCTTGAAACTTTACACAATAAAGTAGTTTCATGTTCTATCTCTATGTTTTGTTTCCTCTTGATGTAGCCCTAAGCAGTGACTGACGAGAAACACTTTCATGGAAAGGGGTTGCCAGGCTTCCCAAAATTACGAATCTCCAGAAATCTCAGGAAATATTTTTTCACCCAAACAGGATGATACTTTCAGGTAATGATCAGTACACTAAGGCGACTTGGTTCCCCAAATTTCGTTCTTCTATGTTGAAGCGTTTTTTTCCATTAACAGTTTGAATTTTTAGGTTTCACTCTGTTTTCTCCTATATTGATAGATGTATTTGGAACTCTAAATCCAACACGGTTTGTGCTAGCTTCTTGAAACTTGACACAATAAAGTAGCTTCACGTTCTATCTCTATGTTTTGTTTCCTCTTGATGTAGCCCTAAGCAGTGACTGGCGAGAAACACTTTCATGGAAAGGGTTTGCCAGGCTTCCCAAAATTACGAATCTCCAGAAATCTCAGCAAATATTTTTTCACCCAAACTGGATGATACTTTCAGGTAATGATCAGTACACTAAGGCGACTTGGTTCCCCAAATGTCGTTCTTCTATGTTGAAGCGTTCGTTTCCAGTAACAGTTTGAATTTTTAGGTTTCACTCTGTTTTCTCCTATATTGATAGATGTATTTGGAACTCTAAATCCAACACGGTTTGTGCTAGCTTCTTGAAACTTGACACAATAAAGTAGTTTCACGTTCTATCTCTATGTTTTGTTTCCTCTTGATGTAGCCCTAACAGTGACTGGCGAGAAACACTTTCATGGAAAGGGGTTGCCAGGCTTCCCAAATATACGAATCTCCAGAAATCTCAGCAAATATTTTTTCACCCAAACTGGATGATACTTTCAGGTAATGATCAGTACACTAAGGCGACTTGGTTCCCCAAATGTCGTTCTTCTATGTTGAAGTGTTCGTTTCCAGTAACAGTTTGAATTTTTAGGTTTCACTCTGTTTTCTCCTATATTGATAGATGTATTTGGAACTCTAAATCCAACACGGTTTGTGCTAGCTTCTTGAAACTTGACACAATAAAGTAGTTTCACGTTCTATCTCTATCTTTTGTTTCCTCTTGATGTAGCCCTAAGCAGTGACTGGCGAGAAACACATTCATGGAAAGGGATTGCCAGGCTTCCCAAAATTACGAATCTCCAGAAATCTCAGGAAATATTTTTTCACCCAAACTGGATGATACTTTCAGGTAATGATCAGTACACTAAGGCGACTTGGTTCCCCAAATTTCGTTCTTCTATGTTGAAGCGTTCGTTTCCAGTAACAGTTTGAATTTTTAGGTTTCACTCTGTTTTCTCCTATATTGATAGATGTATTTGGAACTCTAAATCCAACACGGTTTGCGCTAGCTTCTTGAAACTTGACACAATAAAGTAGTTTCACGTTCTATCTCTATGTTTTGTTTCCTCTTGATGTAGCCCTAAGCAGTGACTGGCGAGAAACACTTTCAGGGAAAGGAGTTGCCAGGCTTCCCAAAATTACGAATCTCCAGAAATCTCAACAAATATTTTTTCACCCAAACTGGATGATACTTTCAGGTAATGATCAGTACACTAAGGCGACTTGGTTCCCCAAATGTCGTTTTTCTATGTTGACGCGTTCGTTTCCAGTAACAGTTTGAATTTTTAGGTTTCACTCTGTTTTCTCCTATATTGATAGATGTATTTGGAACTCTAAATCCAACACGGTTTGTGCTAGCTTCTTGAAACTTGACACAATAAAGTAGTTTCACGTTCTATCTCTATGTTTTGTTTCCTCTTGATGTAGCCCTAAGCAGTGACAGGCGAGAAACACTTTCATGGAAAGGGGTTGCCAGGCTTCCTAAAATTACGAATATCCAGAAATCTCAGCAAATATTTTTTCACCCAAACTGGATGATACTTTCAGGTAATGATCAGTACACTAAGGCGACTTGGTTCCCCAAATGTCGTTCTTCTATGTTGAAGCGTTCGTTTCCAGTAACAGTTTGAATTTTTAGGTTTCACTCTGTTTTCTCCTATATTGATAGATGTATTTGGAACTCTAAATCCAACACGGTTTGTGCTAGCTTCTTGAAACTTGACACAATAAAGTAGTTTCACGTTCTATCTCTATGTTTTGTTTCCTCTTGATGTAGCCCTAACAGTGACTGGCGAGAAACACTTTCATGGAAAGGGGTTGCCAGGCTTCCCAAATATACGAATCTCCAGAAATCTCAGGAAATATTTTTTCACCCAAACAGGATGATACTTTCAGGTAATGATAAGTACACTAAGGCGACTTGGTTCCCCAAATTTCGTTTTTCTATGTTAAAGCGTTCGTTTCCAGTAACAGTTTGAATTTTTAGGTTTCACTCTGTTTTCTCCTATATTGATAGATGTATTTGGAACTCTAAATCCAACACGGTTTGTGCTAGCTTCTTGAAACTTGACACAATAAAGTAGTTTCACGTTCTATCTCTATGTTTTGTTTCCTCTTGATGTAGCCCTAAGCAGTGACTGGCGAGAAACACTTTCATGGAAAGGGGTTGCCAGGCTTCCCAAAATTACGAATCTCCAGAAATCTCAGCAATTATTTTTTCACCCAAACTGGATGATACTTTCAGGTAATGATCAGTACACTAAGGTGACTTGGTTCCCCAAATGTCATTCTTCTATGTTGAAGCGTTCGTTTCCAGTAACAGTTTGAATTTTTAGGTTTCACTCTGTTTTCTCCTTTATTGATAGATGTATTTGGAACTCTGAATCCAACACGGTTTGTGCTAGCTTCTTGAAACTTTACACAATAAAGTAGTTTCGCATTCTATCTCTATGTTTTGTTTCCTCTTGATGTAGCCCTAAGCAGTGACTGACGAGAAACACTTTCATGGAAAGGGGTTGCCAGGCTTCCCAAAATTACGAATCTCCAGAAATCTCAGGAAATATTTTTTCACCCAAACAGGATGATTCTTTCAGGTAATGATCAGTACACTAAGGTGACTTGGTTCCCCAAATTTCGTTTTTCTATGTTGAAGCGTTCGTTTCCAGTAACAGTTTGAATTTTTAGGTTTCACTCTGTTTTCTCCTATATTGATAGATGTATTTGGAACTCTAAATCCAACACGGTTTGTGCTAGCTTCTTGAAACTTGACACAATAAAGTAGTTTCACGTTCTATCTCTATGTTTTGTTTCCTCTTGATGTAGCCCTAAGCAGTGACTGGCGAGAAACACTTTCATGGAAAGGGGTGGCTTCCCAAAATTACGAATCTCCAGGAATCTCAGCAAATATTTTTTCACCCAAACTGGATGATACTTTCAGGTAATGATCAGTACACTAAGGCGAATTGGTTCCCCAAATTTCGTTCTTCTATGTTGAAGCGTTCGTTTCCAGTAACAGTTTGAATTTTTAGGTTTCACTCTGTTTTCTCCTATATTGATAGATGTATTTGGAACTCTAAATCCAACACGGTTTGTGCTAGCTTCTTGAAACTTGACACAGTAAAGTAGTTTCACGTTCTATCTCTATGTTTTGTTTCCTCTTGATGTAGCCCTAACAGTGACTGGCGAGAAACACTTTCATGGAAAGGGGTTGCCAGGCTTCCCAAATATACGAATCTCCAGAAATCTCAGCAAATATTTTTTCACCCAAACTGGATGATACTTTCAGGTAATGATCAGTACACTAAGGCGACTTGGTTCCCCAAATGTCGTTCTTCTATGTTGAAGCGTTCGTTTCCAGTAACAGTTTGAATTTTTAGGTTTCACTCTGTTTTCTCCTATATTGATAGATGTATTTGGAACTCTAAATCCAACACGGTTTGCGCTAGCTTCTTGAAACTTGACACAATAAAGTAGTTTCACGTTCTATCTCTATGTTTTGTTTCCTCTTGATGTAGCCCTAAGCAGTGACTGGCGAGAAACACTTTCAGGGAAAGGAGTTGCCAGGCTTCCCAAAATTACGAATCTCCAGAAATCTCAACAAATATTTTTTCACCCAAACTGGATGATACTTTCAGGTAATGATCAGTACACTAAGGCGACTTGGTTCCCCAAATGTCGTTTTTCTATGTTGACGCGTTCGTTTCCAGTAACAGTTTGAATTTTTAGGTTTCACTCTGTTTTCTCCTATATTGATAGATGTATTTGGAACTCTAAATCCAACACGGTTTGTGCTAGCTTCTTGAAACTTGACACAATAAAGTAGTTTCACGTTCTATCTCTATGTTTTGTTTCCTCTTGATGTAGCCCTAAGCAGTGACAGGCGAGAAACACTTTCATGGAAAGGGGTTGCCAGGCTTCCTAAAATTACGAATATCCAGAAATCTCAGCAAATATTTTTTCACCCAAACTGGATGATACTTTCAGGTAATGATCAGTACACTAAGGCGACTTGGTTCCCCAAATGTCGTTCTTCTATGTTGAAGCGTTCGTTTCCAGTAACAGTTTGAATTTTTAGGTTTCACTCTGTTTTCTCCTATATTGATAGATGTATTTGGAACTCTAAATCCAACACGGTTTGTGCTAGCTTCTTGAAACTTGACACAATAAAGTAGTTTCACGTTCTATCTCTATGTTTTGTTTCCTCTTGATGTAGCCCTAACAGTGACTGGCGAGAAACACTTTCATGGAAAGGGGTTGCCAGGCTTCCCAAATATACGAATCTCCAGAAATCTCAGGAAATATTTTTTCACCCAAACAGGATGATACTTTCAGGTAATGATAAGTACACTAAGGCGACTTGGTTCCCCAAATTTCGTTTTTCTATGTTAAAGCGTTCGTTTCCAGTAACAGTTTGAATTTTTAGGTTTCACTCTGTTTTCTCCTATATTGATAGATGTATTTGGAACTCTAAATCCAACACGGTTTGTGCTAGCTTCTTGAAACTTGACACAATAAAGTAGTTTCACGTTCTATCTCTATGTTTTGTTTCCTCTTGATGTAGCCCTAAGCAGTGACTGGCGAGAAACACTTTCATGGAAAGGGGTTGCCAGGCTTCCCAAAATTACGAATCTCCAGAAATCTCAGCAATTATTTTTTCACCCAAACTGGATGATACTTTCAGGTAATGATCAGTACACTAAGGTGACTTGGTTCCCCAAATGTCATTCTTCTATGTTGAAGCGTTCGTTTCCAGTAACAGTTTGAATTTTTAGGTTTCACTCTGTTTTCTCCTTTATTGATAGATGTATTTGGAACTCTGAATCCAACACGGTTTGTGCTAGCTTCTTGAAACTTTACACAATAAAGTAGTTTCGCATTCTATCTCTATGTTTTGTTTCCTCTTGATGTAGCCCTAAGCAGTGACTGACGAGAAACACTTTCATGGAAAGGGGTTGCCAGGCTTCCCAAAATTACGAATCTCCAGAAATCTCAGGAAATATTTTTTCACCCAAACAGGATGATTCTTTCAGGTAATGATCAGTACACTAAGGTGACTTGGTTCCCCAAATTTCGTTTTTCTATGTTGAAGCGTTCGTTTCCAGTAACAGTTTGAATTTTTAGGTTTCACTCTGTTTTCTCCTATATTGATAGATGTATTTGGAACTCTAAATCCAACACGGTTTGTGCTAGCTTCTTGAAACTTGACACAATAAAGTAGTTTCACGTTCTATCTCTATGTTTTGTTTCCTCTTGATGTAGCCCTAAGCAGTGACTGGCGAGAAACACTTTCATGGAAAGGGGTGGCTTCCCAAAATTACGAATCTCCAGGAATCTCAGCAAATATTTTTTCACCCAAACTGGATGATACTTTCAGGTAATGATCAGTACACTAAGGCGAATTGGTTCCCCAAATTTCGTTCTTCTATGTTGAAGCGTTCGTTTCCAGTAACAGTTTGAATTTTTAGGTTTCACTCTGTTTTCTCCTATATTGATAGATGTATTTGGAACTCTAAATCCAACACGGTTTGTGCTAGCTTCTTGAAACTTGACACAGTAAAGTAGTTTCACGTTCTATCTCTATGTTTTGTTTCCTCTTGATGTAGCCCTAACAGTGACTGGCGAGAAACACTTTCATGGAAAGGGGTTGCCAGGCTTCCCAAATATACGAATCTCCAGAAATCTCAGCAAATATTTTTTCACCCAAACTGGATGATACTTTCAGGTAATGATCAGTACACTAAGGCGACTTGGTTCCCCAAATGTCGTTCTTCTATGTTGAAGCGTTCGTTTCCAGTAACAGTTTGAATTTTTAGGTTTCACTCTGTTTTCTCCTATATTGATAGATGTATTTGGAACTCTAAATCCAACACGGTTTGTGCTAGCTTCTTGAAACTTGACACAATAAAGTAGTTTCACGTTCTATCTCTATGTGTTGTTTCCTCTTGATGTAGCCCTAAGCAGTGACTGGCGAGAAACACTTTCATGGAAAGGGGTTGCCAGGCTTCCCAAAATTACGAATCTCCAGAAATCTCAGCAAATATTTTTTCACCCAAACTGGATGATACTTTCAGGTAATGATCAGTACACTAAGGCGACTTGGTTCCCCAAATGTCGTTCTTCTATGTTGAAGTGTTCGTTTCCAGTAACAGTTTGAATTTTTAGGTTTCACTCTGTTTTCTCCTATATTGATAGATGTATTTGGAACTCTAAATCCAACACGGTTTGTGCTAGCTTCTTGAAACTTGACACAATAAAATAGTTTCACGTTCTATCTCTATGTTTTGTTTCCTCTTGATGTAGCCCTAAGCAGTGACTGGCGAGAAACACTTTCATGGAAAGGGGTTGCCAGGCTTCCCAAATTTACGAATCTCCAGAAATCTCAGCAATTATTTTTTCACCCAAACTGGATGATACTTTCAGGTAATGATCAGTACACTAAGGCGACTTGGTTCCCCAAATGTCATTCTTCTATGTTGAAGCGTTCGTTTCCAGTAACAGTTTGAATTTTTAGGTTTCACTCTGTTTTCTCCTTTATTGATAGATGTATTTGGAACTCTGAATCCAACACGGTTTGTGCTACCTTCTTGAAACTTTACACAATAAAGTAGTTTCACGTTCTATCTCTATGTTTTGTTTCCTCTTGATGTAGCCCTTAGCAGTGACTGACGAGAAACACTTTCATGGAAAGGGGTTGCCAGGCTTCCCAAAATTACGAATCTCCAGAAATCTCAGGAAATATTTTTTCACCCAAACAGGATGATACTTTCAGGTAATGATCAGTACACTAAGGCGACTTGGTTCCCCAAATTTCGTTTTTCTATGTTGAAGCGTTCGTTTCCAGTAACAGTTTGAATTTTTAGGTTTCACTCTGTTTTCTCCTATATTGATAGATGTATTTGGAACTCTAAATCCAACACGGTTTGTGCTAGCTTCTTGAAACTTGACACAATAAAGTAGTTTCACGTTCTATCTCTATGTTTTGTTTCCTCTTGATGTAGCCCTAAGCAGTGACTGGCGAGAAACACTTTCATGGAAAGGGGTTGCCAGGCTTCCCAAAATTACGAATCTCCAGAAATCTCAGCAAATATTTTTTCACCCAAACTGGATGATACTTTCAGGTAATGATCAGTACACTAAGGCGACTTGGTTCCCCAAATGTCGTTCTTCTATGTTGAAGCGTTCGTTTCCAGTAACAGTTTGAATTTTTAGGTTTCACTCTGTTTTCTCCTATATTGATAGATGTATTTGGAACTCTAAATCCAACACGGTTTTTGCTAGCTTCTTGAAACTTGACACAATAAAGTAGTTTCACGTTCTATCTCTATGTGTTGTTTCCTCTTGATGTAGCCCTAACAGTGACTGGCGAGAAACACTTTCATGGAAAGGGGTTGCCAGGCTTCCCAAATATACGAATCTCCAGAAATCTCAGCAAATATTTTTTCACCCAAACTGGATGATACTTTCAGGTAATGATCAGTACACTAAGGCGACTTGGTTCCCCAAATGTCGTTCTTCTATGTTGAAGCGTTCGTTTCCAGTAACAGTTTGAATTTTTAGGTTTCACTCTGTTTTCTCCTATATTGATAGATGTATTTGGAACTCTAAATCCAACACGGTTTGTGCTAGCTTCTTGAAACTTGACACAATAAAGTAGTTTCACGTTCTATCTCTATGTTTTGTTTCCTCTTGATGTAGCCCTAAGCAGTGACTGGCGAGAAACACTTTCATGGAAAGGGGTTGCCAGGCTTCCCAAAATTACGAATCTCCAGAAATCTCAGCAAATATTTTTTCACCCAAACTGGATGATACTTTCAGGTAATGATCAGTACACTAAGGCGACTTGGTTCCCCAAATGTCGTTCTTCTATGTTGAAGCGTTTTTTTCCATTAACAGTTTGAATTTTTAGGTTTCACTCTGTTTTCTCCTATATTGATAGATGTATTTGGAACTCTAAATCCAACACGGTTTGTGCTAGCTTCTTGAAACTTGACACAATAAAGTAGTTTCACGTTCTATCTCTATGTTTTGTTTTCTCTTGATGTAGCCCTAGGCAGTGACTGGCGAGAAACACTTTCATGGAAAGGGGTTGCCAGGCTTCCCAAAATTACGAATCTCCAGAAATCTCAGCAATTATTTTTTCACCCAAACTGGATGATACTTTCAGGTAATGATCAGTACACTAAGGCGAATTGGTTCCCCAAATTTCGTTCTTCTATGTTGAAGCGTTCGTTTCCAGTAACAGTTTGAATTTTTAGGTTTCACTCTGTTTTCTCCTATATTGATAGATGTATTTGGAACTCTAAATCCAACACGGTTTGTGCTAGCTTCTTGAAACTTGACACAGTAAAGTAGTTTCACGTTCTATCTCTATGTTTTGTTTCCTCTTGATGTAGCCCTAACAGTGACTGGCGAGAAACACTTTCATGGAAAGGGGTTGCCAGGCTTCCCAAATATACGAATCTCCAGAAATCTCAGCAAATATTTTTTCACCCAAACTGGATGATACTTTCAGGTAATGATCAGTACACTAAGGCGACTTGGTTCCCCAAATGTCGTTCTTCTATGTTGAAGCGTTCGTTTCCAGTAACAGTTTGAATTTTTAGGTTTCACTCTGTTTTCTCCTATATTGATAGATGTATTTGGAACTCTAAATCCAACACGGTTTGTGCTAGCTTCTTGAAACTTGACACAATAAAGTAGTTTCACGTTCTATCTCTATGTGTTGTTTCCTCTTGATGTAGCCCTAAGCAGTGACTGGCGAGAAACACTTTCATGGAAAGGGGTTGCCAGGCTTCCCAAAATTACGAATCTCCAGAAATCTCAGCAAATATTTTTTCACCCAAACTGGATGATACTTTCAGGTAATGATCAGTACACTAAGGCGACTTGGTTCCCCAAATGTCGTTCTTCTATGTTGAAGTGTTCGTTTCCAGTAACAGTTTGAATTTTTAGGTTTCACTCTGTTTTCTCCTATATTGATAGATGTATTTGGAACTCTAAATCCAACACGGTTTGTGCTAGCTTCTTGAAACTTGACACAATAAAATAGTTTCACGTTCTATCTCTATGTTTTGTTTCCTCTTGATGTAGCCCTAAGCAGTGACTGGCGAGAAACACTTTCATGGAAAGGGGTTGCCAGGCTTCCCAAATTTACGAATCTCCAGAAATCTCAGCAATTATTTTTTCACCCAAACTGGATGATACTTTCAGGTAATGATCAGTACACTAAGGCGACTTGGTTCCCCAAATGTCATTCTTCTATGTTGAAGCGTTCGTTTCCAGTAACAGTTTGAATTTTTAGGTTTCACTCTGTTTTCTCCTTTATTGATAGATGTATTTGGAACTCTGAATCCAACACGGTTTGTGCTACCTTCTTGAAACTTTACACAATAAAGTAGTTTCACGTTCTATCTCTATGTTTTGTTTCCTCTTGATGTAGCCCTTAGCAGTGACTGACGAGAAACACTTTCATGGAAAGGGGTTGCCAGGCTTCCCAAAATTACGAATCTCCAGAAATCTCAGGAAATATTTTTTCACCCAAACAGGATGATACTTTCAGGTAATGATCAGTACACTAAGGCGACTTGGTTCCCCAAATTTCGTTTTTCTATGTTGAAGCGTTCGTTTCCAGTAACAGTTTGAATTTTTAGGTTTCACTCTGTTTTCTCCTATATTGATAGATGTATTTGGAACTCTAAATCCAACACGGTTTGTGCTAGCTTCTTGAAACTTGACACAATAAAGTAGTTTCACGGTCTATCTCTATGTTTTGTTTCCTCTTGATGTAGCCCTAAGCAGTGACTGGCGAGAAACACTTTCATGGAAAGGGGTTGCCAGGCTTCCCAAAATTACGAATCTCCAGAAATCTCAGCAAATATTTTTTCACCCAAACTGGATGATACTTTCAGGTAATGATCAGTACACTAAGGCGACTTGGTTCCCCAAATGTCGTTCTTCTATGTTGAAGCGTTCGTTTCCAGTAACAGTTTGAATTTTTAGGTTTCACTCTGTTTTCTCCTATATTGATAGATGTATTTGGAACTCTAAATCCAACACGGTTTTTGCTAGCTTCTTGAAACTTGACACAATAAAGTAGTTTCACGTTCTATCTCTATGTGTTGTTTCCTCTTGATGTAGCCCTAACAGTGACTGGCGAGAAACACTTTCATGGAAAGGGGTTGCCAGGCTTCCCAAATATACGAATCTCCAGAAATCTCAGCAAATATTTTTTCACCCAAACTGGATGATACTTTCAGGTAATGATCAGTACACTAAGGCGACTTGGTTCCCCAAATGTCGTTCTTCTATGTTGAAGCGTTCGTTTCCAGTAACAGTTTGAATTTTTAGGTTTCACTCTGTTTTCTCCTATATTGATAGATGTATTTGGAACTCTAAATCCAACACGGTTTGTGCTAGCTTCTTGAAACTTGACACAATAAAGTAGTTTCACGTTCTATCTCTATGTTTTGTTTCCTCTTGATGTAGCCCTAAGCAGTGACTGGCGAGAAACACTTTCATGGAAAGGGGTTGCCAGGCTTCCCAAAATTACGAATCTCCAGAAATCTCAGCAAATATTTTTTCACCCAAACTGGATGATACTTTCAGGTAATGATCAGTACACTAAGGCGACTTGGTTCCCCAAATGTCGTTCTTCTATGTTGAAGCGTTTTTTTCCATTAACAGTTTGAATTTTTAGGTTTCACTCTGTTTTCTCCTATATTGATAGATGTATTTGGAACTCTAAATCCAACACGGTTTGTGCTAGCTTCTTGAAACTTGACACAATAAAGTAGTTTCACGTTCTATCTCTATGTTTTGTTTTCTCTTGATGTAGCCCTAGGCAGTGACTGGCGAGAAACACTTTCATGGAAAGGGGTTGCCAGGCTTCCCAAAATTACGAATCTCCAGAAATCTCAGCAATTATTTTTTCACCCAAACTGGATGATACTTTCAGGTAATGATCAGTACACTAAGGCGACTTGGTTCCCCAAATGTCGTTTTTCTATGTTGAAGCGTTCGTTTCCAGTAACAGTTTGAATTTTTAGGTTTCACTCTGTTTTCTCCTATATTGATAGATGTATTTGGAACTCTAAATCCAACACGGTTTGTGCTAGCTTCTTGAAACTTGACACAATAAAGTAGTTTCACGTTCTATCTCTATGTTTTGTTTCCTCTTGATGTAGCCCTAAGCAGTGACAGGCGAGAAACACTTTCATGGAAAGGGGTTGCCAGGCTTCCTATAATTACAAATCTCCAGAAATCTCAACAAATATTTTTTCACCCAAACTGGATGATACTCTCAGGTAATGTTCAGTACACTAAGGCGACTTGGTTCCTTAAATGTCGTTCTTCTATGTTGAAGCGTTCGTTTCCAGTAACAGTTTGAATTTTTAGGTTTCACTCTGTTTTCTCCTATATTGATAGATGTATTTGGAACTCTAAATCCAACACGGTTTGTGCTAGCTTCTTGAAACTTGACAAAATAAAGTAGTTTCACGTTCTATCTCTATGTTTTGTTTCCTCTTGATGTAGCCCTAACAGTGACTGGCGAGAAACACTTTCATGGAAAGGGGTTGCCAGGCTTCCCAAATATACGAATCTCCAGAAATCTCAGGAAATATTTTTTCACCCAAACAGGATGATACTTTCAGGTAATGATCAGTACACTAAGGCGACTTGGTTCCCCAAATTTCGTTTTTCTATGTTAAAGCGTTCGTTTCCAGTAACAGTTTGAATTTTTAGGTTTCACTCTGTTTTCTCCTATATTGATAGATGTATTTGGAACTCTAAATCCAACACGGTTTGTGCTAGCTTCTTGAAACTTGACACAATAAAGTAGTTTCACGTTCTATCTCTATGTTTTGTTTCCTCTTGATGTAGCCCTAAGCAGTGACTGGCGAGAAACACTTTCATGGAAAGGGGTTGCCAGGCTTCCCAAAATTACGAATCTCCAGAAATCTCAGCAATTATTTTTTCACCCAAACTGGATGATACTTTCAGGTAATGATCAGTACACTAAGGCGACTTGGTTCCCCAAATGTCATTCTTCTATGTTGAAGCGTTCGTTTCCAGTAACAGTTTGAATTTTTAGGTTTCACTCTGTTTTCTCCTTTATTGATAGATGTATTTGGAACTCTGAATCCAACACGGTTTGTGCTAGCTTCTTGAAACTTTACACAATAAAGTAGTTTCACGTTCTATCTCTATGTTTTGTTTCCTCTTGATGTAGCCCTAAGCAGTGACTGACGAGAAACACTTTCATGGAAAGGGGTTGCCAGGCTTCCCAAAATTACGAATCTCCAGAAATCTCAGGAAATATTTTTCACCCAAACAGGATGATACTTTCAGGTAATGATCAGTACACTAAGGCGACTTGGTTCCCCAAATTTCGTTTTTCTATGTTGAAGCGTTCGTTTCCAGTAACAGTTTGAATTTTTAGGTTTCACTCTGTTTTCTCCTATATTGATAGATGTATTTGGAACTCTAAATCCAACACGGTTTGTGCTAGCTTCTTGAAACTTGACACAATAAAGTAGTTTCACGTTCTATCTCTATGTTTTGTTTCCTCTTGATGAAGCCCTAAGCAGTGACTGGCGAGAAACACTTTCATGGAAAGGGGTGGCTTCCCAAAATTACGAATCTCCAGAAATCTCAGCAAATATTTTTTCACCGAAACTGGATGATACTTTCAGGTAATGATCAGTACACTAAGGCGACTTGGTTCCCCAAATTTCGTTCTTCTATGTTGAAGCGTTCGTTTCCAGTAACAGTTTGAATTTTTAGGTTTCACTCTGTTTTCTCCTATATTGATAGATGTATTTGGAACTCTAAATCCAACACGGTTTGTGCTAGCTTCTTGAAACTTGACACAGTAAAGTAGTTTCACGTTCTATCTCTATGTTTTGTTTCCTCTTGATGTAGCCCTAACAGTGACTGGCGAGAAACACTTTCATGGAAAGGGGTTGCCAGGCTTCCCAAATATACGAATCTCCAGAAATCTCAGCAAATATTTTTTCACCCAAACTGGATGATACTTTCAGGTAATGATCAGTACACTAAGGCGACTTGGTTCCCCAAATGTCATTCTTCTATGTTGAAGCGTTCGTTTCCAGTAACAGTTTGAATTTTTAGGTTTCACTCTGTTTTCTCCTATATTGATAGATGTATTTGGAACTCTAAATCCAACACGGTTTGTGCTAGCTTCTTGAAACTTGACACAATAAAGTAGTTTCACGTTCTATCTCTATGTGTTGTTTCCTCTTGATGTAGCCCTAAGCAGTGACTGGCGAGAAACACTTTCATGGAAAGGGGTTGCCAGGCTTCCCAAAATTACGAATCTCCAGAAATCTCAACAAATATTTTTTCACCCAAACTGGATGATACTTTCAGGTAATGATCAGTACACTAAGGCGACTTGGTTCCCCAAATGTCGTTCTTCTATGTTGAAGCGTTTTTTTCCATTAACAGTTTGAATTTTTAGGTTTCACTCTGTTTTCTCCTATATTGATAGATGTATTTGGAACTCTAAATCCAACACGGTTTGTGCTAGCTTCTTGAAACTTGACACAATAAAGTAGTTTCACGTTCTGTCTCTATGTTTTGTTTCCTCTTGATGTAGCCCTAACAGTGACTGGCGAGAAACACTTTCATGGAAAGGGGTTGCCAGGCTTCCCAAAATTACGAATCTCCAGAAATCTCAGGAAATATTTTTTCACCCAAACTGGATGATACTTTCAGGTAATGATCAGTACACTAAGGCGACTTGGTTCCCCAAATGTCGTTCTTCTATGTTGAAGCGTTCGTTTCCAGTAACAGTTTGAATTTTTAGGTTTCACTCTGTTTTCTCCTATATTGATAGATGTATTTGGAACTCTAAATCCAACACGGTTTGTGCTAGCTTCTTGAAACTTGACACAATAAAGTAGTTTCACGTTCTATCTCTATGTTTTGTTTCCTCTTGATGTAGCCCTAACAGTGACTGGCGAGAAACACTTTCATGGAAAGGGGTTGCCAGGCTTCCCAAATATACGAATCTCCAGAAATCTCAGCAAATATTTTTTCACCCAAACTGGATGATACTTTCAGGTAATGATCAGTACACTAAGGCGACTTGGTTCCCCAAATGTCGTTCTTCTATGTTGAAGCGTTCGTTTCCAGTAACAGTTTGAATTTTTAGGTTTCACTCTGTTTTCTCCTATATTGATAGATGTATTTGGAACTCTAAATCCAACACGGTTTGTGCTAGCTTCTTGAAACTTGACACAATAAAGTAGTTTCACGTTCTATCTCTATGTTTTGTTTCCTCTTGATGTAGCCCTAGGCAGTGACTGGCGAGAAACACTTTCATGGAAAGGGGTTGCCAGGCTTCCCAAAATTACGAATCTCCAGAAATCTCAGCAATTATTTTTTCACCCAAACTGGATGATACTTTCAGGTAATGATCAGTACACTAAGGCGACTTGGTTCCCCAAATGTCGTTCTTCTATGTTGAAGCGTTCGTTTCCAGTAACAGTTTGAATTTTTAGGTTTCACTCTGTTTTCTCCTATATTGATAGATGTATTTGGAACTCTAAATCCAACACGGTTTGTGCTAGCTTCTTGAAACTTGACACAATAAAGTAGTTTCACGTTCTATCTCTATGTTTTGTTTCCTCTTGATGTAGCCCTAAGCAGTGACTGGCGAGAAACACTTTCATGGAAAGGGGTTGCCAGGGTTCCCAAAATTACAAATCTCCAGAAATCTCAGCAAATATTTTTTCACCCAAACTGGATGATACTTTCAGGTAATGATCAGTACACTAAGGCGACTTGGTTCCCCAAATGTCATTCTTCTATGTTGAAGCGTTCGTTTCCAGTAACAGTTTGAATTTTTAGGTTTCACTCTGTTTTCTCCTTTATTGATAGATGTATTTGGAACTCTGAATCCAACACGGTTTGTGCTAGCTTCTTGAAACTTGATACAATAAAGTAGTTTCACGTTCTATCTCTATGTTTTGTTTCCTCTTGATGTAGCCCTAAGCAGTGACTGGCGAGAAACACTTTCATGGAAAGGGGTTGCCGGGCTTCCCAAAATTACGAATCTTTAGAAATCTCAGCAAATATTTTTTCTCCCAAACTGGATGATACTTTCAGGTAATGATCAGTACACTAAGGCGACTTGGTTCCCCAAATTTCGTTCTTCTATGTTGAAGCGTTCGTTTCCAGTAACAGTTTGAATTTTTAGGTTTCACTCTGTTTTCTCCTTTATTGATAGATGTATTTGGAACTCTGAATCCAACACGGTTTGTGCTAGCTTCTTGAAACTTGACACAATAAAGTAGTTTCACGTTCTATCTCTATGTTTTGTTTCCTCTTGATGTAGCCCTAAGCAGTGACAGGCGAGAAACACTTTCATGGAAAGGGGTTGCCAGGCTTCCTAAAATTACAAATCTCCAGAAATCTCAACAAATATTTTTTCACCCAAACTGGATGATACTTTCAGGTAATGATCAGTACACTAAGGCGACTTGGTTCCTTAAATGTCGTTCTTCTATGTTGAAGCGTTCGTTTCCAGTAACAGTTTGAATTTTTAGGTTTCACTCTGTTTTCTCCTATATTGATAGATGTATTTGGAACTCTAAATCCAACACGGTTTGTGCTAGCTTCTTGAAACTTGACACAATAAAGTAGTTTCACGTTCTATCTCTATGTTTTGTTTCCTCTTGATGTAGCCCTAACAGTGACTGGCGAGAAACACTTTCATGGAAAGGGGTTGCCAGGCTTCCCAAATATACGAATCTCCAGAAATCTCAGGAAATATTTTTTCACCCAAACAGGATGATACTTTCAGGTAATGATCAGTACACTAAGGCGACTTGGTTCCCCAAATTTCGTTTTTCTATGTTAAAGCGTTCGTTTCCAGTAACAGTTTGAATTTTTAGGTTTCACTCTGTTTTCTCCTATATTGATAGATGTATTTGGAACTCTAAATCCAACACGGTTTGTGCTAGCTTCTTGAAACTTGACACAATAAAGTAGTTTCACGTTCTATCTCTATGTTTTGTTTCCTCTTGATGTAGCCCTAAGCAGTGACTGGCGAGAAACACTTTCATGGAAAGGGGTTGCCAGGCTTCCCAAAATTACGAATCTCCAGAAATCTCAGCAATTATTTTTTCACCCAAACTGGATGATACTTTCAGGTAATGATCAGTACACTAAGGCGACTTGGTTCCCCAAATGTCATTCTTCTATGTTGAAGCGTTCGTTTCCAGTAACAGTTTGAATTTTTAGGTTTCACTCTGTTTTCTCCTTTATTGATAGATGTATTTGGAACTCTGAATCCAACACGGTTTGTGCTAGCTTCTTGAAACTTTACACAATAAAGTAGTTTCACGTTCTATCTCTATGTTTTGTTTCCTCTTGATGTAGCCCTAAGCAGTGACTGACGAGAAACACTTTCATGGAAAGGGGTTGCCAGGCTTCCCAAAATTACGAATCTCCAGAAATCTCAGGAAATATTTTTTCACCCAAACAGGATGATACTTTCAGGTAATGATCAGTACACTAAGGCGACTTGGTTCCCCAAATTTCGTTTTTCTATGTTGAAGCGTTCGTTTCCAGTAACAGTTTGAATTTTTAGGTTTCACTCTGTTTTCTCCTATATTGATAGATGTATTTGGAACTCTAAATCCAACACGGTTTGTGCTAGCTTCTTGAAACTTGACACAATAAAGTAGTTTCACGTTCTATCTCTATGTTTTGTTTCCTCTTGATGTAGCCCTAAGCAGTGACTGGCGAGAAACACTTTCATGGAAAGGGGTGGCTTCCCAAAATTACGAATCTCCAGAAATCTCAGCAAATATTTTTTCACCGAAACTGGATGATACTTTCAGGTAATGATCAGTACACTAAGGCGACTTGGTTCCCCAAATTTCGTTCTTCTATGATGAAGCGTTCGTTTCCAGTAACAGTTTGAATTTTTAGGTTTCACTCTGTTTTCTCCTATATTGATAGATGTATTTGGAACTCTAAATCCAACACGGTTTGTGCTAGCTTCTTGAAACTTGACACAGTAAAGTAGTTTCACGTTCTATCTCTATGTTTTGTTTCCTCTTGATGTAGCCCTAACAGTGACTGGCGAGAAACACTTTCATGGAAAGGGGTTGCCAGGCTTCCCAAATATACGAATCTCCAGAAATCTCAGCAAATATTTTTTCACCCAAACTGGATGATACTTTCAGGTAATGATCAGTACACTAAGGCGACTTGGTTCCCCAAATGTCATTCTTCTATGTTGAAGCGTTCGTTTCCAGTAACAGTTTGAATTTTTAGGTTTCACTCTGTTTTCTCCTATATTGATAGATGTATTTGGAACTCTAAATCCAACACGGTTTGTGCTAGCTTCTTGAAACTTGACACAATAAAGTAGTTTCACGTTCTATCTCTATGTGTTGTTTCCTCTTGATGTAGCCCTAACAGTGACTGGCGAGAAACACTTTCATGGAAAGGGGTTGCCAGGCTTCCCAAAATTACGAATCTCCAGAAATCTCAACAAATATTTTTTCACCCAAACTGGATGATACTTTCAGGTAATGATCAGTACACTAAGGCGACTTGGTTCCCCAAATGTCGTTCTTCTATGTTGAAGCGTTTTTTTCCATTAACAGTTTGAATTTTTAGGTTTCACTCTGTTTTCTCCTATATTGATAGATGTATTTGGAACTCTAAATCCAACACGGTTTGTGCTAGCTTCTTGAAACTTGACACAATAAAGTAGTTTCACGTTCTGTCTCTATGTTTTGTTTCCTCTTGATGTAGCCCTAACAGTGACTGGCGAGAAACACTTTCATGGAAAGGGGTTGCCAGGCTTCCCAAATACACGAAACTCCAGAAATCTCAGCAAATATTTTTTCACCCAAACTGGATGATACTTTCAGGTAATGATCAGTACACTAAGGCGACTTGGTTCCCCAAATGTGATTCTTCTATGTTGAAGCGTTCGTTTCCAGTAACAGTTTGAATTTTTAGGTTTCACTCTGTTTTCTCCTTTATTGATAGATGTATTTGGAACTCTGAATCCAACACGGTTTGTGCTAGCTTCTTGAAACTTTACACAATAAAGTAGTTTCACGTTCTATCTCTATGTTTTGTTTCCTCTTGATGTAGCCCTTAGCAGTGACTGACGAGAAACACTTTCATGGAAAGGGGTTGCCAGGCTTCCCAAAATTACGAATCTCCAGAAATCTCAGGAAATATTTTTTCACCCAAACAGGATGATACTTTCAGGTAATGATCAGTACACTAAGGCGACTTGGTTCCCCAAATTTCGTTTTTCTATGTTGAAGCGTTCGTTTCCAGTAACAGTTTGAATTTTTAGGTTTCACTCTGTTTTCTCCTATATTGATAGATGTATTTGGAACTCTAAATCCAACACGGTTTGTGCTAGCTTCTTGAAACTTGACACAATAAAGTAGTTTCACGTTCTATCTCTATGTTTTGTTTCCTCTTGATGTAGCCCTAAGCAGTGACTGGCGAGAAACACTTTCATGGAAAGGGGTTGCCAGGCTTCCCAAAATTACGAATCTCCAGAAATCTCAGCAAATATTTTTTCACCCAAACTGGATGATACTTTCAGGTAATGATCAGTACACTAAGGCGACTTGGTTCCCCAAATGTCGTTCTTGTATGTTGAAGCGTTCGTTTCCAGTAACAGTTTGAATTTTTAGGTTTCACTCTGTTTTCTCCTATATTGATAGATGTATTTGGAACTCTAAATCCAACACGGTTTTTGCTAGCTTCTTGAAACTTGACACAATAAAGTAGTTTCACGTTCTATCTCTATGTTTTGTTTCCTCTTGATGTAGCCCTAACAGTGACTGGCGAGAAACACTTTCATGGAAAGGGGTTGCCAGGCTTCCCAAATATACGAATCTCCAGAAATCTCAGCAAATATTTTTTCACCCAAACTGGATGATACTTTCAGGTAATGATCAGTACACTAAGGCGACTTGGTTCCCCAAATGTCGTTCTTCTATGTAGAAGCGTTCGTTTCCAGTAACAGTTTGAATTTTTAGGTTTCACTCTGTTTTCTCCTATATTGATAGATGTATTTGGAACTCTAAATCCAACACGGTTTGTGCTAGCTTCTTGAAACTTGACACAATAAAGTAGTTTCACGTTCTATCTCTATGTTTTGTTTCCTCTTGATGTAGCCCTAGGCAGTGACTGGCGAGAAACACTTTCATGGAAAGGGGTTGCCAGGCTTCCCAAAATTACGAATCTCCAGAAATCTCAGCAATTATTTTTTCACCCAAACTGGATGATACTTTCAGGTAATGATCAGTACACTAAGGCGACTTGGTTCCCCAAATGTCGTTCTTCTATGTTGAAGCGTTCGTTTCCAGTAACAGTTTGAATTTTTAGGTTTCACTCTGTTTTCTCCTATATTGATAGATGTATTTGGAACTCTAAATCCAACACGGTTTGTGCTAGCTTCTTGAAACTTGACACAATAAAGTAGTTTCACGTTCTATCTCTATGTTTTGTTTCCTCTTGATGTAGCCCTAAGCAGTGACTGGCGAGAAACACTTTCATGGAAAGGGGTTGCCAGGGTTCCCAAAATTACAAATCTCCAGAAATCTCAGCAAATATTTTTTCACCCAAACTGGATGATACTTTCAGGTAATGATCAGTACACTAAGGCGACTTGGTTCCCCAAATGTCATTCTTCTATGTTGAAGCGTTCGTTTCCAGTAACAGTTTGAATTTTTAGGTTTCACTCTGTTTTCTCCTTTATTGATAGATGTATTTGGAACTCTGAATCCAACACGGTTTGTGCTAGCTTCTTGAAACTTGATACAATAAAGTAGTTTCACGTTCTATCTCTATGTTTTGTTTCCTCTTGATGTAGCCCTAAGCAGTGACTGGCGAGAAACACTTTCAGGGAAAGGAGTTGCCAGGCTTCCCAAAATTACGAATCTCCAGAAATCTCAACAAATATTTTTTCACCCAAACTGGATGATACTTTCAGGTAATGATCAGTACACTAAGGCGACTTGGTTCCCCAAATGTCGTTCTTCTATGTTGACGCGTTCGTTTCCAGTAACAGTTTGAATTTTTAGGTTTCACTCTGTTTTCTCCTATATTGATAGATGTATTTGGAACTCTAAATCCAACACGGTTTGTGCTAGCTTCTTGAAACTTGACACAATAAAGTAGTTTCACGTTCTATCTCTATGTTTTGTTTCCTCTTGATGTAGCCCTAAGCAGTGACAGGCGAGAAACACTTTCATGGAAAGGGGTTGCCAGGCTTCCTAAAATTACAAATCTCCAGAAATCTCAACAAATATTTTTTCACCCAAACTGGATGATACTTTCAGGTAATGATCAGTACACTAAGGCGACTTGGTTCCCCAAATTTCGTTTTTCTATGTTGAAGCGTTCGTTTCCAGTAACAGTTTGAATTTTTAGGTTTCACTCTGTTTTCTCCTATATTGATAGATGTATTTGGAACTCTAAATCCAACACGGTTTGTGCTAGCTTCTTGAAACTTGACACAATAAAGTAGTTTCACGTTCTGTCTCTATGTTTTGTTTCCTCTTGATGTAGCCCTAACAGTGACTGGCGAGAAACACTTTCATGGAAAGGGGTTGCCAGGCTTCCCAAATACACGAAACTCCAGAAATCTCAGCAAATATTTTTTCACCCAAACTGGATGATACTTTCAGGTAATGATCAGTACACTAAGGCGACTTGGTTCCCCAAATGTGATTCTTCTATGTTGAAGCGTTCGTTTCCAGTAACAGTTTGAATTTTTAGGTTTCACTCTGTTTTCTCCTTTATTGATAGATGTATTTGGAACTCTGAATCCAACACGGTTTGTGTTAGCTTCTTGAAACTTTACACAATAAAGTAGTTTCACGTTCTATCTCTATGTTTTGTTTCCTCTTGATGTAGCCCTTAGCAGTGACTGACGAAAAACACTTTCATGGAAAGGGGTTGCCAGGCTTCCCAAAATTACGAATCTCCAGAAATCTCAGGAAATATTTTTTCACCCAAACAGGATGATACTTTCAGGTAATGATCAGTACACTAAGGCGACTTGGTTCCCCAAATTTCGTTTTTCTATGTTGAAGCGTTCGTTTCCAGTAACAGTTTGAATTTTTAGGTTTCACTCTGTTTTCTCCTATATTGATAGATGTATTTGGAACTCTAAATCCAACACGGTTTGTGCTAGCTTCTTGAAACTTGACACAATAAAGTAGTTTCACGTTCTATCTCTATGTTTTGTTTCCTCTTGATGTAGCCCTAAGCAGTGACTGGCGAGAAACACTTTCATGGAAAGGGGTTGCCAGGCTTCCCAAAATTACGAATCTCCAGAAATCTCAGCAAATATTTTTTCACCCAAACTGGATGATACTTTCAGGTAATGATCAGTACACTAAGGCGACTTGGTTCCCCAAATGTCGTTCTTCTATGTTGAAGCGTTCGTTTCCAGTAACAGTTTGAATTTTTAGGTTTCACTCTGTTTTCTCCTATATTGATAGATGTATTTGGAACTCTAAATCCAACACGGTTTTTGCTAGCTTCTTGAAACTTGACACAATAAAGTAGTTTCACGTTCTATCTCTATGTTTTGTTTCCTCTTGATGTAGCCCTAACAGTGACTGGCGAGAAACACTTTCATGGAAAGGGGTTGCCAGGCTTCCCAAATATACGAATCTCCAGAAATCTCAGCAAATATTTTTTCACCCAAACTGGATGATACTTTCAGGTAATGATCAGTACACTAAGGCGACTTGGTTCCCCAAATGTCGTTCTTCTATGTTGAAGCGTTCGTTTCCAGTAACAGTTTGAATTTTTAGGTTTCACTCTGTTTTCTCCTATATTGATAGATGTATTTGGAACTCTAAATCCAACACGGTTTGTGCTAGCTTCTTGAAACTTGACACAATAAAGTAGTTTCACGTTCTATCTCTATGTTTTGTTTCCTCTTGATGTAGCCCTAGGCAGTGACTGGCGAGAAACACTTTCATGGAAAGGGGTTGCCAGGCTTCCCAAAATTACGAATCTCCAGAAATCTCAGCAATTATTTTTTCACCCAAACTGGATGATACTTTCAGGTAATGATCAGTACACTAAGGCGACTTGGTTCCCCAAATGTCGTTCTTCTATGTTGAAGCGTTCGTTTCCAGTAACAGTTTGAATTTTTCGGTTTCACTCTGTTTTCTCCTATATTGATAGATGTATTTGGAACTCTAAATCCAACACGGTTTGTGCTAGCTTCTTGAAACTTGACACAATAAAGTAGTTTCACGTTCTATCTCTATGTTTTGTTTCCTCTTGATGTAGCCCTAAGCAGTGACTGGCGAGAAACACTTTCATGGAAAGGGGTTGCCAGGGTTCCCAAAATTACAAATCTCCAGAAATCTCAGCAAATATTTTTTCACCCAAACTGGATGATACTTTCAGGTAATGATCAGTACACTAAGGCGACTTGGTTCCCCAAATGTCATTCTTCTATGTTGAAGCGTTCGTTTCCAGTAACAGTTTGAATTTTTAGGTTTCACTCTGTTTTCTCCTATATTGATAGATGTATTTGGAACTCTAAATCCAACACGGTTTGTGCTAGCTTCTTGAATCTTGACACAATAAAGTAGTTTCACGTTCTATCTCTATGTTTTGTTTCCTCTTGATGTAGCCCTAACAGTGACTGGCGAGAAACACTTTCATGGAAAGGGGTTGCCAGGCTTCCCAAATATACGAATCTCCAGAAATCTCAGCAAATATTTTTTCACCCAAACTGGATGATACTTTCAGGTAATGATCAGTACACTAAGGCGACTTGGTTCCCCAAATTTCGCTCTTCTATGTTGAAGCGTTCGTTTCCAGTAACAGTTTGAATTTTTAGGTTTCACTCTGTTTTCTCCTATATTGATAGATGTATTTGGAACTCTAAATCCAACACGGTTTGTGCTAGCTTCTTGAAACTTGACACAATAATGTAGTTTCACGTTCTATCTCTATGTTTTGTTTCCTCTTGATGTAGCCCTAAGCAGTGACTGGCGAGAAACACTTTCATGGAAAGGGGTTGCCAGGCTTCACAAAATTACGAATCTCCAGAAATCTCAGCAAATATTTTTTCACCCTAACTGGATGATACTTTCAGGTAATCATCAGTACACTAAGGCGACTTGGTTCCCCAAATTTCGTTCTTCTATGTTGATGCGTTCGTTTCCAGTAACAGTTTGAATTTTTAGGTTTCACTCTGTTTTCTCCTATATTGATAGATGTATTTGGAACTCTAAATCCAACACGGTTTGTGCTAGCTTCTTGAAACTTGACACAATAAAGTAGTTTCACGTTCTATCTCTATGTTTTGTTTCCTCTTGATGTAGCCCTAAGCAGTGACTGGCGAGAAACACTTTCATGGAAAGGGGTGGCTTCCCAAAATTACGAATCTCCAGAAATCTCCGCAAATATTTTTTTCACCCAAACTGGATGATACTTTCAGGTAATGATCAGTACACTAAGGCGACTTGGTTCCCCAAATTTCATTCTTCTATGTTGAACCGTTCGTTTCCAGTAACAGTTTGAATTTTTAGGTTTCACTCTGTTTTCTCCTTTATTGATAGATGTATTTGGAACTCTAAATCCAACACGGTTTGTGCTAGCTTCTTGAAGCTTGACACAATAAAGTAGTTTCATGTTCTATCTCTATGTTTTGTTTCCTCTTGATGTAGCCCTAAGCAGTGACAGGCGAGAAACTGTTTCATGGAAAGGGGTTGCCAGGCTTCCCAAAATTACGAATCTCCAGAAATCTCAGCAAATATTTTTTCACCCAAACTGGATGATACTTTCAGGTAATGATCAGTACACTAAGGCGACTTGGTTCCCCAAATGTCGTTCTTCTATGTTGAAGCGTTCGTTTCCAGTAACAGTTTGAATTTTTAGGTTTCACTCTGTTTTCTCCTATATTGATAGATGTATTTGGAACTCTAAATCCAACACGGTTTGTGCTAGCTTCTTGAAACTTGACACAATAAAGTAGTTTCACGTTCTATCTCTATGTTTTGTTTCCTCTTGATGTAGCCCTAAGCAGTGATAGGCGAGAAACACTTTCATGGAAAGGGGTTGCCAGGCTTCCCAAAATTACGAATCTCCAGAAATCTCAACAAATATTTTTTCACCCAAACTGGATGATACTTTCAGGTAATGATCAGTACACTAAGGCGACTTGGTTCCTTAAATGTCGTTCTTCTATGTTGAAGCGTTCCTTTCCAGTAACAGTTTGAATTTTTAGGTTTCACTCTGTTTTCTCCTATATTGATAGATGTATTTGGAACTCTAAATCCAACACGGTTTGTGCTAGCTTCTTGAAACTTGACACAATAAAGTAGTTTCACGTTCTATCTCTATGTTTTGTTTCCTCTTGATGTAGCCCTAACAGTGACTGGCGAGAAACACTTTCATGGAAAGGGGTTGCCAGGCTTCCCAAATATACGAATCTCCAGAAATCTCAGGAAATATTTTTTCACCCAAACAGGATGATACTTTCAGGTAATGATCAGTACACTAAGGCGACTTGGTTCCCCAAATTTCGTTTTTCTATGTTAAAGCGTTCGTTTCCAGTAACAGTTTGAATTTTTAGGTTTCACTCTGTTTTCTCCTATATTGATAGATGTATTTGGAACTCTAAATCCAACACGGTTTGTGCTAGCTTCTTGAAACTTGACACAATAAAGTAGTTTCACGTTCTATCTCTATGTTTTGTTTCCTCTTGATGTAGCCCTAAGCAGTGACTGGCGAGAAACACTTTCATGGAAAGGGGTTGCCAGGCTTCCCAAAATTACGCATCTCCAGAAATCACAGCAAATATTTTTTCACCCAAACTGGATGATACTTTCAGGTAATGATCAGTACACTAAGGCGACTTGGTTCCCCAAATGTCGTTCTTCTATGTTGAAGCGTTCGTTTCCAGTAACAGTTTGAATTTTTAGGTTTCACTCTGTTTTCTCCTATATTGATAGATGTATTTGGAACTCTAAATCCAACACGGTTTGTGCTAGCTTCTTGAACCTTGACACAATAAAGTAGTTTCCCGTTCTATCTCTATGTTTTGTTTCCTCAATGTAGCCCTAAGCAGTGACTGGCGAGAAACACTTTCATGGAAAGGGGTTGCCAGGCTTCCCAAAATTACGAATCTCCAGAAATCTCAGCAAATATTTTTTCACCCTAACTGGATGATACTTTCAGGTAATGATCAGTACACTAAGGCGACTTGGTTCCCCAAATTTCGTTCTTCTGTGTTGAAGCGTTCGTTTCCAGTAACAGTTTGAATTTTTAGGTTTCACTCTGTTTTCTCCTATATTGATAGATGTATTTGGAACTCTAAATCCAACACGGTTTGTGCTAGCTTCTTGAAACTTGACACAATAAAGTAGTTTCACGTTCTATCTCTGTGTTTTGTTTCCTCTTGATGTAGCCCTAAGCAGTGACTGGCGAGAAACACTTTCATGGAACGGGGTTGCCAGGCTTCCCAAAATTACGAATCTCCAGAAATCTCAGCAATTATTTTTTCACCCAAACTGGATGATACTTTCAGGTAATGATCAGTACACTAAGGCGACTTGGTTCCCCAAATTTCGTTCTTCTATGTTGAAGCGTTCGTTTCCAGTAACAGTTTGAATTTTTAGGTTTCACTCTGTTTTCTCCTATATTGATAGATGTATTTGGAACTCTAAATCCAACACGGTTTGTGCTAGCTTCTTGAAACTTGACACAATAAAGTAGTTTCACGTTCTATCTCTATGTTTTGTTTCCTCTTGATGTAGCCCTAAGCAGTGACTGGCGAGAAACACTTTCATGGAAAGGGGTTGCCAGGCTTCCCAAAATTACGAATCTCCAGAAATCTCAGCAATTATTTTTTCACCCAAACTGGATGATACTTTCAGGTAATGATCAGTACACTAAGGCGACTTGGTTCCCCAAATGTCATTCTTCTATGTTGAAGCGTTCGTTTCCAGTAACAGTTTGAATTTTTAGGTTTCACTCTGTTTTCTCCTATATTGATAGATGTATTTGGAACTCTAAATCCAACACGGTTTGTGCTAGCTTCTTGAATCTTGACACAATAAAGTAGTTTCACGTTCTATCTCTATGTTTTGTTTCCTCTTGATGTAGCCCTAACAGTGACTGGCGAGAAACACTTTCATGGAAAGGGGTTGCCAGGCTTCCCAAATATACGAATCTCCAGAAATCTCAGCAAATATTTTTTCACCCAAACTGGATGATACTTTCAGGTAATGATCAGTACACTAAGGCGACTTGGTTCCCCAAATGTCGTTCTTCTATGTTGAAGTGTTCGTTTCCAGTAACAGTTTGAATTTTTAGGTTTCACTCTGTTTTCTCCTATATTGATAGATGTATTTGGAACTCTAAATCCAACACGGTTTGTGCTAGCTTCTTGAAACTTGACACAATAAAGTAGTTTCACGTTCTATCTCTATGTTTTGTTTCCTCTTGATGTAGCCCTAAGCAGTGACTGGCGAGAAACACTTTCATGGAAAGGGGTGGCTTCCCAAAATTACGAATCTCCAGAAATCTCCGCAAATATTTTTTCACCCAAACTGGATGATACTTTCAGGTAATGATCAGTACACTAAGGCGACTTGGTTCCCCAAATTTCATTCTTCTATGTTGAACCGTTCGTTTCCAGTAACAGTTTGAATTTTTAGGTTTCACTCTGTTTTCTCCTTTATTGATAGATGTATTTGGAACTCTAAATCCAACACGGTTTGTGCTAGCTTCTTGAAGCTTGACACAATAAAGTAGTTTCATGTTCTATCTCTATGTTTTGTTTCCTCTTGATGTAGCCCTAAGCAGTGACAGGCGAGAAACACTTTCATGGAAAGGGGTTGCCAGGCTTCCCAAAATTACGAATCTCCAGAAATCTCAGCAATTATTTTTTCACCCAAACTGGATGATACTTTCAGGTAATGATCAGTACACTAAGGCGACTTGGTTCCCCAAATGTCATTCTTCTATGTTGAAGCGTTCGTTTCCAGTAACAGTTTGAATTTTTAGGTTTCACTCTGTTTTCTCCTATATTGATAGATGTATTTGGAACTCTAAATCCAACACGGTTTGTGCTAGCTTCTTGAATCTTGACACAATAAAGTAGTTTCACGTTCTATCTCTATGTTTTGTTTCCTCTTGATGTAGCCCTAACAGTGACTGGCGAGAAACACTTTCATGGAAAGGGGTTGCCAGGCTTCCCAAATATACGAATCTCCAGAAATCTCAGCAAATATTTTTTCACCCAAACTGGATGATACTTTCAGGTAATGATCAGTACACTAAGGCGACTTGGTTCCCCAAATGTCGTTCTTCTATGTTGAAGTGTTCGTTTCCAGTAACAGTTTGAATTTTTAGGTTTCACTCTGTTTTCTCCTATATTGATAGATGTATTTGGAACTCTAAAT
Source organism: Spermophilus citellus (assembly GCF_964194105.1). NCBI lineage: Eukaryota > Metazoa > Chordata > Mammalia > Rodentia > Sciuridae > Spermophilus > Spermophilus citellus. Next base: position 6,339,440 of record NC_138188.1, on the reverse strand, counting down.
CCAACACGGTTTGTGCTAGCTTCTTGAAACTTGACACAATAAAGTAGTTTCACGTTCTATCTCTATGTTTTGTTTCCTCTTGATGTAGCCCTAAGCAGTGACTGGCGAGAAACACTTTCATGGAAAGGGGTGGCTTCCCAAAATTACGAATCTCCAGAAATCTCCGCAAATATTTTTTCACCCAAACTGGATGATACTTTCAGGTAATGATCAGTACACTAAGGCGACTTGGTTCCCCAAATTTCATTCTTCTATGTTGAACCGTTCGTTTCCAGTAACAGTTTGAATTTTTAGGTTTCACTCTGTTTTCTCCTTTATTGATAGATGTATTTGGAGCTCTAAATCCAACACGGTTTGTGCTAGCTTCTTGAAGCTTGACACAATAAAGTAGTTTCATGTTCTATCTCTATGTTTTGTTTCCTCTTGATGTAGCCCTAAGCAGTGACAGGCGAGAAACACTTTCATGGAAAGGGGTTGCCAGGCTTCCCAAAATTACGAATCTCCAGAAATCTCAGCAAATATTTTTTCACCCAAACTGGATGATACTTTCAGGTAATGATCAGTACACTAAGGCGACTTGGTTCCCCTAATTTCGTTCTTCTATGTTGAAGCGTTTGTTTCCAGTAACAGTTTGAATTTTTAGGTTTCACTCTGTTTTCTCCTATATTGATAGATGTATTTGGAACTCTAAATCCAACACGGTTTGCGCTAGCTTCTTGAAACTTGACACAATAAAGTAGTTTCACGTTCTATCTCTATGTTTTGTTTCCTCTTGATGTAGCCCTAAGCAGTGACAGGCGAGAAACACTTTCATGGAAAGTGGTTGCCAGGCTTCCTAAAATTACGAATCTCCAGAAATCTCAACAAATATTTTTTCACCCAAACTGGATGATACTTTCAGGTAATGATCAGTACACTAAGGCGACTTGGTTCCTTAAATGTCGTTCTTCTATTTTGAAGCGTTCGTTTCCAGTAACAGTTTGAATTTTTAGGTTTCACTCTGTTTTCTCCTATATTGATAGATGTATTTGGAACTCTAAATCCAACACGGTTTGTGCTAGCTTCTTGAAACTTGACACAATAAAGTAGTTTCACGTACTATCTCTATGTTTTGTTTCCTCTTGATGTAGCCCTAACAGTGACTGGCGAGAAACACTTTAATGGAAAGGGGTTGCCAGGCTTCCCAAATATACGAATCTCCAGAAATCTCAGGAAATATTTTTTCACCCAAACAGGATGATACTTTCAGGTAATGATCAGTACACTAAGGCGACTTGGTTCCCCAAATTTCGTTCTTCTATGTTGAAGCGTTCGTTTCCAGTAACAGTTTGAATTTTTAGGTTTCACTCTGTTTTCTCCTATATTGATAGATGTATTTGGAACTCTAAATCCAACACGGTTTGTGCTAGCTTCTTGAAACTTGACACAATAAAGTAGTTTCACGTTCTATCTCTATGTTTTGTTTCCTCTTGATGTAGCCCTAAGCAGTGACTGGCGAGAAACACTTTCATGGAAAGGGGTTGCCAGGCTTCCCAAATATACGAATCTCCAGAAATCTCAGCAATTATTTTTTCACCCAAACTGGATGATACTTTCAGGTAATGATCAGTACACTAAGGCGACTTGGTTCCCCAAATGTCATTCTTCTATGTTGAAGCGTTCGTTTCCAGTAACAGTTTGAATTTCTAGGTTTCACTCTGTTTTCTCCTTTATTGATAGATGTATTTGGAACTCTGAATCCACCACGGTTTGTGCTAGCTTCTTGAAACTTTACACAATAAAGTAGTTTCATGTTCTATCTCTATGTTTTGTTTCCTCTTGATGTAGCCCTAAGCAGTGACTGACGAGAAACACTTTCATGGAAAGGGGTTGCCAGGCTTCCCAAAATTACGAATCTCCAGAAATCTCAGGAAATATTTTTTCACCCAAACAGGATGATACTTTCAGGTAATGATCAGTACACTAAGGTGACTTGGTTCCCCAAATGTCGTTCTTCTATGTTGAAGCGTTCGTTTCCAGTAACAGTTTGAATTTTTAGGTTTCACTCTGTTTTCTCCTATATTGATAGATGTATTTGGAACTCTAAATCCAACACGGTTTGTGCTAGCTTCTTGAAACTTGACACAATAAAGTAGTTTCACGTTCTATCTCTATGTTTTGTTTCCTCTTTATGTAGCCCTAAGCAGTGACTGGCGAGAAACACTTTCATGGAAAGGGGTGGCTTCCCAAAATTACGAATCTCCAGAAATCTCAGCAAATATTTTTTCACCCAAACTGGATGATACTTTCAGGTAATCATCAGTACACTAAGGCGACTTGGTTCCCCAAATGTCGTTCTTCTATGTTGAAGTGTTCGTTTCCAGTAACAGTTTGAATTTTTAGGTTTCACTCTGTTTTCTCCTATATTGATAGATGTATTTGGAACTCTAAATCCAACACGGTTTGTGCTAGCTTCTTGAAACTTGACACAATAAAGTAGTTTCACGTTCTATCTCTATGTTTTGTTTCCTCTTGATGTAGCCCTAAGCAGTGACTGGCGAGAAACACATTCATGGAAAAAGATTGCCAGGCTTCCCAAAATTACGAATCTCCAGAAATCTCAGCAATTATTTTTTCACCCAAAGAATGATACTTTCAGGTAATGATCAGTACACTAAGGCGACTTGGTTCCCCAAATGTCGTTCTTCTATGTTGAAGTGTTCGTTTCCAGTAACAGTTTGAATTTTTAGGTTTCACTCTGTTTTCTCCTATATTGATAGATGTATTTGGAACTCTAAATCCAACACGGTTTGTGCTAGCTTCTTGAAACTTGACACAATAAAGTAGTTTCACGTTCTATCTCTATGTTTTGTTTCCTCTTGATGTAGCCCTAACAGTGACTGGCGAGAAACACTTTCATGGAAAGGGGTTGCCAGGCTTCCCAAATATACGAATCTCCAGAAATCTCAGCAAATATTTTTTCACCCAAACTGGATGATACTTTCAGGTAATGATCAGTACACTAAGGCGACTTGGTTCCCCAAATGTCGTTCTTCTATGTTGAAGTGTTCGTTTCCAGTAACAGTTTGAATTTTTAGGTTTCACTCTGTTTTCTCCTATATTGATAGATGTATTTGGAACTCTAAATCCAACACGGTTTGTGCTAGCTTCTTGAAACTTGACACAATAAAGTAGTTTCACGTTCTATCTCTATGTTTTGTTTCCTCTTGATGTAGCCCTAAGCAGTGACTGGCGAGAAACACTTTCATGGAAAGGGGTGGCTTCCCAAAATTACGAATCTCCAGAAATCTCCGCAAATATTTTTTCACCCAAACTGGATGATACTTTCAGGTAATGATCAGTACACTAAGGCGACTTGGTTCCCCAAATTTCATTCTTCTATGTTGAACCGTTCGTTTCCAGTAACAGTTTGAATTTTTAGGTTTCACTCTGTTTTCTCCTTTATTGATAGATGTATTTGGAACTCTAAATCCAACACGGTTTGTGCTAGCTTCTTGAAGCTTGACACAATAAAGTAGTTTCATGTTCTATCTCTATGTTTTGTTTCCTCTTGATGTAGCCCTAAGCAGTGACAGGCGAGAAACACTTTCATGGAAAGGGGTTGCCAGGCTTCCCAAAATTACGAATCTCCAGAAATCTCAGCAAATATTTTTTCACCCAAACTGGATGATACTTTCAGGTAATGATCAGTACACTAAGGCGACTTGGTTCCCCTAATTTCGTTCTTCTATGTTGAAGCGTTCGTTTCCAGTAACAGTTTGAATTTTTAGGTTTCACTCTGTTTTCTCCTATATTGATAGATGTATTTGGAACTCTAAATCCAACACGGTTTGCGCTAGCTTCTTGAAACTTGACACAATAAAGTAGATTCACGTTCTATCTCTATGTTTTGTTTCCTCTTGATGTAGCCCTAAGCAGTGACTGGCGAGAAACACTTTCAGGGAAAGGAGTTGCCAGGCTTCCCAAAATTACGAATCTCCAGAAATCTCAACAAATATTTTTTCACCCAAACTGGATGATACTTTCAGGTAATGATCAGTACACTAAGGCGACTTGGTTCCCCAAATGTCGTTCTTCTATGTTGAAGCGTTCGTTTCCAGTAACAGTTTGAATTTTTAGGTTTCACTCTGTTTTCTCCTATATTGATAGATGTATTTGGAACTCTAAATCCAACACGGTTTGTGCTAGCTTCTTGAAACTTGACACAATAAAGTAGTTTCACGTTCTATCTCTATGTTTTGTTTCCTCTTGATGTAGCCCTAAGCAGTGACTGGCGAGAAACACTTTCATGGAAAGGGGTTGCCAGGCTTCCCAAAATTAAGAATCTCCAGAAATCTCAGCAATTATTTTTTCACCCAAACTGGATGATACTTTCAGGTAATGATCAGTACACTAAGGCGACTTGGTTCCCCAAATGTCATTCTTCTATGTTGAAGCGTTCGTTTCCAGTAACAGTTTGAATTTCTAGGTTTCACTCTGTTTTCTCCTTTATTGATAGATGTATTTGGAACTCTGAATCCAACACGGTTTGTGCTAGCTTCTTGAAACTTTACACAATAAAGTAGTTTCATGTTCTATCTCTATGTTTTGTTTCCTCTTGATGTAGCCCTAAGCAGTGACTGACGAGAAACACTTTCATGGAAAGGGGTTGCCAGGCTTCCCAAAATTACGAATCTCCAGAAATCTCAGGAAATATTTTTTCACCCAAACAGGATGATACTTTCAGGTAATGATCAGTACACTAAGGTGACTTGGTTCCCCAAATGTCGTTCTTCTATGTTGAAGCGTTCGTTTCCAGTAACAGTTTGAATTTTTAGGTTTCACTCTGTTTTCTCCTATATTGATAGATGTATTTGGAACTCTAAATCCAACACGGTTTGTGCTAGCTTCTTGAAACTTGACACAATAAAGTAGTTTCACGTTCTATCTCTATGTTTTGTTTCCTCTTTATGTAGCCCTAAGCAGTGACTGGCGAGAAACACTTTCATGGAAAGGGGTGGCTTCCCAAAATTACGAATCTCCAGAAATCTCAGCAAATATTTTTTCACCCAAACTGGATGATACTTTCAGGTAATCATCAGTACACTAAGGCGACTTGGGTCCCCAAATGTCGTTCTTCTATGTTGAAGTGTTCGTTTCCAGTAACAGTTTGAATTTTTAGGTTTCACTCTGTTTTCTCCTATATTGATAGATGTATTTGGAACTCTAAATCCAACACGGTTTGTGCTAGCTTCTTGAAACTTGACACAATAAAGTAGTTTCACGTTCTATCTCTATGTTTTGTTTCCTCTTGATGTAGCCCTAAGCAGTGACTGGCGAGAAACACATTCATGGAAAAAGATTGCCAGGCTTCCCAAAATTACGAATCTCCAGAAATCTCAGCAATTATTTTTTCACCCAAAGAATGATACTTTCAGGTAATGATCAGTACACTAAGGCGACTTGGTTCCCCAAATGTCGTTCTTCTATGTTGAAGTGTTCGTTTCCAGTAACAGTTTGAATTTTTAGGTTTCACTCTGTTTTCTCCTATATTGATAGATGTATTTGGAACTCTAAATCCAACACGGTTTGTGCTAGCTTCTTGAAACTTGACACAATAAAGTAGTTTCACGTTCTATCTCTATGTTTTGTTTCCTCTTGATGTAGCCCTAACAGTGACTGGCGAGAAACACTTTCATGGAAAGGGGTTGCCAGGCTTCCCAAATATACGAATCTCCAGAAATCTCAGCAAATATTTTTTCACCCAAACTGGATGATACTTTCAGGTAATGATCAGTACACTAAGGCGACTTGGTTCCCCAAATGTCGTTCTTCTATGTTGAAGTGTTCGTTTCCAGTAACAGTTTGAATTTTTAGGTTTCAATCTGTTTTCTCCTATATTGATAGATGTATTTGGAACTCTAAATCCAACACGGTTTGTGCTAGCTTCTTGAAACTTGACACAATAAAGTAGTTTCACGTTCTATCTCTATGTTTTGTTTCCTCTTGATGTAGCCCTAAGCAGTGACTGGCGAGAAACACTTTCATGGAAAGGGGTGGCTTCCCAAAATTACGAATCTCCAGAAATCTCCGCAAATATTTTTTCACCCAAACTGGATGATACTTTCAGGTAATGATCAGTACACTAAGGCGACTTGGTTCCCCAAATTTCATTCTTCTATGTTGAACCGTTCGTTTCCAGTAACAGTTTGAATTTTTAGGTTTCACTCTGTTTTCTCCTTTATTGATAGATGTATTTGGAACTCTAAATCCAACACGGTTTGTGCTAGCTTCTTGAAGCTTGACACAATAAAGTAGTTTCATGTTCTATCTCTATGTTTTGTTTCCTCTTGATGTAGCCCTAAGCAGTGACAGGCGAGAAACACTTTCATGGAAAGGGGTTGCCAGGCTTCCCAAAATTACGAATCTCCAGAAATCTCAGCAAATATTTTTTCACCCAAACTGGATGATACTTTCAGGTAATGATCAGTACACTAAGGCGACTTGGTTCCCCTAATTTCGTTCTTCTATGTTGAAGCGTTCGTTTCCAGTAACAGTTTGAATTTTTAGGTTTCACTCTGTTTTCTCCTATATTGATAGATGTATTTGGAACTCTAAATCCAACACGGTTTGCGCTAGCTTCTTGAAACTTGACACAATAAAGTAGTTTCACGTTCTATCTCTATGTTTTGTTTCCTCTTGATGTAGCCCTAAGCAGTGACTGGCGAGAAACACTTTCAGGGAAAGGAGTTGCCAGGCTTCCCAAAATTACGAATCTCCAGAAATCTCAACAAATATTTTTTCACCCAAACTGGATGATACTTTCAGGTAATGATCAGTACACTAAGGCGACTTGGTTCCCCAAATGTCGTTCTTCTATGTTGAAGCGTTCGTTTCCAGTAACAGTTTGAATTTTTAGGTTTCACTCTGTTTTCTCCTATATTGATAGATGTATTTGGAACTCTAAATCCAACACGGTTTGTGCTAGCTTCTTGAAACTTGACACAATAAAGTAGTTTCACGTTCTATCTCTATGTTTTGTTTCCTCTTGATGTAGCCCTAAGCAGTGACAGGCGAGAAACACTTTCATGGAAAGTGGTTGCAAGGCTTCCTAAAATTACGAATCTCCAGAAATCTCAACAAATATTTTTTCACCCAAACTGGATGATACTTTCAGGTAATGATCAGTACACTAAGGCGACTTGGTTCCTTAAATGTCGTTCTTCTATGTTGAAGCGTTCGTTTCCAGTAACAGTTTGAATTTTTAGGTTTCACTCTGTTTTCTCCTATATTGATAGATGTATTTGGAACTCTAAATCCAACACGGTTTGTGCTAGCTTCTTGAAACTTGACACAATAAAGTAGTTTCACGTTCTATCTCTATGTTTTGTTTCCTCTTGATGTAGCCCTAACAGTGACTGGCGAGAAACACTTTAATGGAAAGGGGTTGCCAGGCTTCCCAAATATACGAATCTCCAGAAATCTCAGGAAATATTTTTTCACCCAAACAGGATGATACTTTCAGGTAATGATCAGTACACTAAGGCGACTTGGTTCCCCAAATTTCGTTCTTCTATGTTGAAGCGTTCGTTTCCAGTAACAGTTTGAATTTTTAGGTTTCACTCTGTTTTCTCCTATATTGATAGATGTATTTGGAACTCTAAATCCAACACGGTTTGTGCTAGCTTCTTGAAACTTGACACAATAAAGTAGTTTCACGTTCTATCTCTATGTTTTGTTTCCTCTTGATGTAGCCCTAAGCAGTGACTGGCGAGAAACACTTTCATGGAAAGGGGTTGCCAGGCTTCCCAAAATTAAGAATCTCCAGAAATCTCAGCAATTATTTTTTCACCCAAACTGGATCATACTTTCAGGTAATGATCAGTACACTAAGGCGACTTGGTTCCCCAAATGTCATTCTTCTATGTTGAAGCGTTCGTTTCCAGTAACAGTTTGAATTTTTAGGTTTCACTCTGTTTTCTCCTTTATTGATAGATGTATTTGGAACTCTGAATCCAACACGGTTTGTGCTAGCTTCTTGAAACTTTACACAATAAAGTAGTTTCATGTTCTATCTCTATGTTTTGTTTCCTCTTGATGTAGCCCTAAGCAGTGACTGACGAGAAACACTTTCATGGAAAGGGGTTGCCAGGCTTCCCAAATATACGAATCTCCAGAAATCTCAGGAAATATTTTTTCACCCAAACAGGATGATACTTTCAGGTAATGATCAGTACACTAAGGTGACTTGGTTCCCCAAATGTCGTTCTTCTATGTTGAAGCGTTCGTTTCCAGTAACAGTTTGAATTTTTAGGTTTCACTCTGTTTTCTCCTATATTGATAGATGTATTTGGAACTCTAAATCCAACACGGTTTGTGCTAGCTTCTTGAAACTTGACACAATAAAGTAGTTTCACGTTCTATCTCTATGTTTTGTTTCCTCTTTATGTAGCCCTAAGCAGTGACTGGCGAGAAACACTTTCATGGAAAGGGGTGGCTTCCCAAAATTACGAATCTCCAGAAATCTCAGCAAATATTTTTTCACCCAAACTGGATGATACTTTCAGGTAATCATCAGTACACTAAGGCGACTTGGTTCCCCAAATGTCGTTCTTCTATGTTGAAGTGTTCGTTTCCAGTAACAGTTTGAATTTTTAGGTTTCACTCTGTTTTCTCCTATATTGATAGATGTATTTGGAACTCTAAATCCAACACGGTTTGTGCTAGCTTCTTGAAACTTGACACAATAAAGTAGTTTCACGTTCTATCTCTATGTTTTGTTTCCTCTTGATGTAGCCCTAAGCAGTGACTGGCGAGAAACACATTCATGGAAAAAGATTGCCAGGCTTCCCAAAATTACGAATCTCCAGAAATCTCAGCAATTATTTTTTCACCCAAAGAATGATACTTTCAGGTAATGATCAGTACACTAAGGTGAATTGGTTCCCCAAATGTCGTTCTTCTATGTTGAAGCGTTCGTTTCCAGTAACAGTTTGAATTTTTAGGTTTCACTCTGTTTTCTCCTATATTGATAGATGTATTTGGAACTCTAAATCCAACACGGTTTGTGCTAGCTTCTTGAAACTTGACACAATAAATAGTTTCACGTTCTATCTCTATGTTTTGTTTCCTCTTGATGTAGCCCTAAGCAGTGACTGGCGAGAAACACTTTCATGGAAAGGGGTTGCCAGGCTTCCCAAATATACGAATCTCCAGAAATCTCAGCAAATATTTTTTCACCCAAACTGGATGATACTTTCAGGTAATGATCAGTACTCTAAGGCGACTTGGTTCCCCAAATTTCGTTCTTCTATGTTGAAGCGTTCGTTTCCAGTAACAGTTTGAATTTTTAGGTTTCCCTCTGTTTTCTCCTTTATTGATAGATGTATTTGGAACTCTAAATCCAACACGGTTTGTGCTAGCTTCTTGAAACTTGACACAATAAAGTAGTTTCACGTTCTATCTCTATGTTTTGTTTCCTCTTGATGTAGCCCTAAGCAGTGACTGGCGAGAAACACTTTCATGGAAAGGGGTTGCCAGGCTTCCCAAAATTAAGAATCTCCAGAAATCTCAGCAATTATTTTTTCACCCAAACTGGATGATACTTTCAGGTAATGATCAGTACACTAAGGCGACTTGGTTCCCCAAATGTCATTCTTCTATGTTGAAGCGTTCGTTTCCAGTAACAGTTTGAATTTTTAGGTTTCACTCTGTTTTCTCCTTTATTGATAGATGTATTTGGAACTCTGAATCCAACACGGTTTGTGCTAGCTTCTTGAAACTTTACACAATAAAGTAGTTTCATGTTCTATCTCTATGTTTTGTTTCCTCTTGATGTAGCCCTAAGCAGTGACTGACGAGAAACACTTTCATGGAAAGGGGTTGCCAGGCTTCCCAAAATTACGAATCTCCAGAAATCTCAGCAAATATTTTTTCACCCAAACAGGATGATACTTTCAGGTAATGATCAGTACAATAAGGTGACTTGGTTCCCCAAATTTCGTTTTTCTATGTTGAAGCGTTCGTTTCCAGTAACAGTTTGAATTTTTAGGTTTCACTCTGTTTTCTCCTATATTGATAGATGTATTTGGAACTCTAAATCCAACACGGTTTGTGCTAGCTTCTTGAAACTTGACACAATAAATAGTTTCACGTTCTATCTCTATGTTTTGTTTCCTCTTGATGTATCCCTAAGCAGTGACTGGCGAGAAACACATTCATGGAAAGGGATTGCCAGGCTTCCCAAAATTACGAATCTCCAGAAATCTCAGCAAATATTTTTTCACCCAAAGAATGATACTTTCAGGTAATGATCAGTACACTAAGGTGAATTGGTTCCCCAAATGTCGTTCTTCTATGTTGAAGCGTTCGTTTCCAGTAACAGTTTGTTTTTAGGTTTCACTCTGTTTTCTCCTATATTGATAGATGTATTTGGAACTCTAAATCCAACACGGTTTGTGCTAGCTTCTTGAAACTTGACACAATAAATAGTTTCACGTTCTATCTCTATGTTTTGTTTCCTCTTGATGTAGCCCTAAGACAGTGACTGGCGAGAAACACTTTCATGGAAAGGGGTTGCCAGGCTTCCCAAAATTACGAATCTCCAGAAATCTCAGCAAATATTTTTTCACCCAAACTGGATGATACTTTCAGGTAATGATCAGTACACTAAGGCGACTTGGTTCCCCAAATTTCGTTCTTCTATGTTGAAGCGTTCGTTTCCAGTAACAGTTTGAATTTTTAGGTTTCACTCTGTTTTCTCCTTTATTGATAGATGTATTTGGAACTCTGAATCCAACACGGTTTGTGCTAGCTTCTTGAAACTTGACACAATAAAGTAGTTTCACGTTCTATCTCTATGTTTTGTTTCCTCTTGATGTAGCCCTAAGCAGTGACTGACGAGAAACACTTTCATGGAAAGGGGTTGCCAGGCTTCCCAAAATTACGAATCTCCAGAAATCTCAGGAAATATTTTTTCACCCAAACAGGATGATACTTTCAGGTAATGATCAGTACACTAAGGCGACTTGGTTCCCCAAATTTCGTTCTTCTATGTTGAAGCGTTCGTTTCCAGTAACAGTTTGAATTTTTAGGTTTCACTCTGTTTTCTCCTTTATTGATAGATGTATTTGGAACTCTGAATCCAACACGGTTTGTGCTAGCTTCTTGAAACTTGACACAATAAAGTAGTTTCACGTTCTATCTCTATGTTTTGTTTCCTCTTGATGTAGCCCTAAGCAGTGACTGGCGAGAAACACTTTCATGGAAAGGGGTTGCCAGGCTTCCCAAAATTACGAATCTCCAGAAATCTCAGCAAATATTTTTTCACCCAAACTGGATGATACTTTCAGGTAATGATCAGTACACTAAGGCGACTTGGTTCCCCAAATGTCATTCTTCTATGTTGAAGCGTTCGTTTCCAGTAACAGTTTGAATTTTTAGGTTTCACTCTGTTTTCTCATTTATTGATAGATGTATTTGGAACTCTGAATCCAACACGGTTTGTGCTAGCTTCTTGAAACTTTACACAATAAAGTAGTTTCACGTTCTATCTCTATGTTTTGTTTCCTCTAAATGTAGCCCTAAGCAGTGACTGACGAGAAACACTTTCATGGAAAGGGGTTGCCAGGCTTCCCAAAATTACGAATCTCCAGAAATCTCAGGAAATATTTTTTCACCCAAACAGGATGATACTTTCAGGTAATGATCAGTACACTAAGGCGACTTGGTTCCCCAAATTTCGTTTTTCTATGTTGAAGCGTTCGTTTCCAGTAACAGTTTGAATTTTTAGGTTTCACTCTGTTTTCTCCTATATTGATAGATGTATTTGGAACTCTAAATCCAACACGGTTTGTGCTAGCTTCTTGAAACTTGACACAATAAAGTAGTTTCACGTTCTATCTCTATGTTTTGTTTCCTGTTGATGTAGCCCTAAGCAGTGACAGGCGAGAAACACTTTCATGGAAAGGGGTTGCAAGGCTTCCTAAAATTACGAATCTCCAGAAATCTCAACAAATATTTTTTCACCCAAACTGGATGATACTTTCAGGTAATGATCAGTACACTAAGGCGACTTGGTTCCTTAAATGTCGTTCTTCTATGTTGAAGCGTTCGTTTCCAGTAACAGTTTGAATTTTTAGGTTTCACTCTGTTTTCTCCTATATTGATAGATGTATTTGGAACTCTAAATCCAACACGGTTTGTGCTAGCTTCTTGAAACTTGACACAATAAAGTAGTTTCACGTTCTATCTCTATGTTTTGTTTCCTCTTGATGTAGCCCTAACAGTGACTGGCGAGAAACACTTTCATGGAAAGGGGTTGCCAGGCTTCCCAAATATACGAATCTCCAGAAATCTAAGGAAATATTTTTTCACCCAAACAGGATGATACTTTCAGGTAATGATCAGTACACTAAGGCGACTTGGTTCCCCAAATTTCGTTTTTCTATGTTAAAGCGTTCGTTTCCAGTAACAGTTTGAATTTTTAGGTTTCACTCTGTTTTCTCCTATATTGATAGATATATTTGGAACTCTAAATCCAACACGGTTTGTGCTAGCTTCTTGAAACTTGACACAATAAAGTAGTTTCACGTTCTATCTCTATGTTTTGTTTCCTCTTGATGTAGCCCTAAGCAGTGACTGGCGAGAAACACTTTCATGGAAAGGGGTTGCCAGGCTTCCCAAAATTACGAATCTCCAGAAATCACAGCAAATATTTTTTCACCCAAACTGGATGATACTTTCAGGTAATGATCAGTACACTAAGGCGACTTGGTTCCCCAAATGTCGTTCTTCTATGTTGAAGCGTTCGTTTCCAGTAACAGTTTGAATTTTTAGGTTTCACTCTGTTTTCTCCTATATTGATAGATGTATTTGGAACTCTAAATCCAACACGGTTTGTGCTAGCTTCTTGAAACTTGACACAATAAAGTAGTTTCACGTTCTATCTCTATGTTTTGTTTCCTCAATGTAGCCCTAAGCAGTGACTGGCGAGAAACACTTTCATGGAAAGGGGTTGCCAGGCTTCCCAAAATTACGAATCTCCAGAAATCTCAGCAAATATTTTTTCACCCTAACTGGATGATACTTTCAGGTAATGATCAGTACACTAAGGCGACTTGGTTCCCCAAATGTCGTTCTTCTATGTTGAAGCGTTCGTTTCCAGTAACAGTTTGAATTTTTAGGTTTCACTCTGTTTTCTCCTACATTGATAGATGTATTTGGAACTCTAAATCCAACACGGTTTGTGCTAGCTTCTTGAAACTTGACACAATAAAGTAGTTTCACGTTCTATCTCTATGTTTTGTTTCCTCTTGATGTAGCCCTAAGCAGTGACTGGCGAGAAACACTTTCATGGAAAGGGGTTGCCAGGCTTCCCAAAATTACGAATCTCCAGAAATCTCAGCAATTATTTTTTCACCCAAACTGGATGATACTTTCAGGTAATGATCAGTACACTAAGGCGACTTGGTTCCCCAAATGTCATTCTTCTATGTTGAAGCGTTCGTTTCCAGTAACAGTTTGAATTTTTAGGTTTCACTCTGTTTTCTCCTTTATTGATAGATGTATTTGGAACTCTGAATCCAACACGGTTTGTGCTAGCTTCTTGAAACTTGACACTATAAAGTAGTTTCACGTTCTATCTCTATGTTTTGTTTCCTCTTGATGTAGCCCTAAGCAGTGACTGACGAGAAACACTTTCATGGAAAGGGGTTGCCAGGCTTCCCAAAATTACGAATCTCCAGAAATCTCAACAAATATTTTTTCATCCAAACTGGATGATACTTTCAGGTAATGATCAGTACACTAAGGCGACTTGGTTTCCCAAATGTCGTTCTTCTATGTTGAAGCGTTCGTTTCCAGTAACAGTTTGAATTTTTATGTTTCACTCTGTTTTCTCCTATATTGATAGATGTATTTGGAACTCTAAATCCAACACGGTTTGTGATAGCTTCTTGAAACTTGACACAATAAAGTAGTTTCACGTTCTATCTCTATGTTTTGTTTCCTCTTGATGTAGCCCTAAGCAGTGACTGGCGAGAAACACTTTCATGGAAAGGGGTGACTTCCCAAAATTACGAATCTCCAGAAATCTCAGCAAATATTTTTTCACCCAAACTGGATGATACTTTCAGGTAATGATCAGTACACTAAGGCGACTTGGTTCCCCAAATGTCGTTTTTCTATGTTGAAGCGTTAGTTTCCAGTAACAGTTTGAATTTTTAGGTTTCACTCTGTTTTCTCCTATATTGATAGATGTATTTGGAACTCTAAATCCAACACGGTTTGTGCTAGCTTCTTGAAACTTGACACAATAAAGTAGTATCACGTTCTATCTCTATGTTTTGTTTCCTCTTGATGTAGCCCTAACAGTGACTGGCGAGAAACACTTTCATGGAAAGGGGTTGCCAGGCTTCCCAAATATACGAATCTCCAGAAATCTCAGCAAATATTTTTTCACCCAAACTGGATGATACTTTCAGGTAATGATCAGTACACTAAGGCGACTTGGTTCCCCAAATGTCGTTCTTCTATGTTGAAGTGTTCGTTTCCAGTAACAGTTTGAATTTTTAGGTTTCACTCTGTTTTCTCCTATATTGATAGATGTATTTGGAACTCTAAATCCAACACGGTTTGTGCTAGCTTCTTGAAACTTGACACAATAAAGTAGTTTCACGTTCTATCTCTATGTTTTGTTTCCTCTTGATGTAGCCCTAAGCAGTGACTGGCGAGAAACACTTTCATGGAAAGGGGTGGCTTCCCAAAATTACGAATCTCCAGAAATCTCCGCAAATATTTTTTCACCCAAACTGGATGATACTTTCAGGTAATGATCAGTACACTAAGGCGACTTGGTTCCCCAAATTTCATTCTTCTATGTTGAACCGTTCGTTTCCAGTAACAGTTTGAATTTTTAGGTTTCACTCTGTTTTCTCCTTTATTGATAGATGTATTTGGAACTCTAAATCCAACACAGTTTGTGCTAGCTTCTTGAAGCTTGACACAATAAAGTAGTTTCATGTTCTATCTCTATGTTTTGTTTCCTCTTGATGTAGCCCTAAGCAGTGACAGGCGAGAAACACTTTCATGGAAAGGGGTTGCCAGGCTTCCCAAAATTACGAATCTCCAGAAATCTCAGCAAATATTTTTTCACCCAAACTGGATGATACTTTCAGGTAATGATCAGTACACTAAGGCGACTTGGTTCCCCAAATTTCGTTCTTCTATGTTGAAGCGTTCGTTTCCAGTAACAGTTTGAATTTTTAGGTTTCACTCTGTTTTCTCCTATATTGATAGATGTATTTGGAACTCTAAATCCAACACGGTTTGCGCTAGCTTCTTGAAACTTGACACAATAAAGTAGTTTCACGTTCTATCTCTATGTTTTGTTTCCTCTTGATGTAGCCCTAAGCAGTGACTGGCGAGAAACACTTTCAGGGAAAGGAGTTGCCAGGCTTCCCAAAATTACGAATCTCCAGAAATCTCAACAAATATTTTTTCACCCAAACTGGATGATACTTTCAGGTAATGATCAGTACACTAAGGCGACTTGGTTCCCCAAATGTCGTTCTTCTATGTTGAAGCGTTCGTTTCCAGTAACAGTTTGAATTTTTAGGTTTCACTCTGTTTTCTCCTATATTGATAGATGTATTTGGAACTCTAAATCCAACACGGTTTGTGCTAGCTTCTTGAAACTTGACACAATAAAGTAGTTTCACGTTCTATCTCTATGTTTTGTTTCCTCTTGATGTAGCCCTAAGCAGTGACAGGCGAGAAGCACTTTCATGGAAAGTGGTTGCCAGGCTTCCTAAAATTACGAATCTCCAGAAATCTCAACAAATATTTTTTCACCCAAACTGGATGATACTTTCAGGTAATGATCAGTACACTAAGGCGACTTGGTTCCCCAAATTTCGTTCTTCTATGTTGAAGCGTTCGTTTCCAGTAACAGTTTGAATTTTTAGGTTTCACTCTGTTTTCTCCTTTATTGATAGATGTATTTGGAACTCTGAATCCAACACGGTTTGTGCTAGCTTCTTGAAACTTTACACAATAAAGTAGTTTCATGTTCTATCTCTATGTTTTGTTTCCTCTTGATGTAGCCCTAAGCAGTGACTGACGAGAAACACTTTCATGGAAAGGGGTTGCCAGGCTTCCCAAAATTACGAATCTCCAGAAATCTCAGCAAATATTTTTTCACCCAAACAGGATGATACTTTCAGGTAATGATCAGTACAATAAGGTGACTTGGTTCCCCAAATTTCGTTTTTCTATGTTGAAGCGTTCGTTTCCAGTAACAGTTTGAATTTTTAGGTTTCACTCTGTTTTCTCCTATATTGATAGATGTATTTGGAACTCTAAATCCAACACGGTTTGTGCTAGCTTCTTGAAACTTGACACAATAAATAGTTTCACGTTCTATCTCTATGTTTTGTTTCCTCTTGATGTATCCCTAAGCAGTGACTGGCGAGAAACACATTCATGGAAAGGGATTGCCAGGCTTCCCAAAATTACGAATCTCCAGAAATCTCAGCAAATATTTTTTCACCCAAAGAATGATACTTTCAGGTAATGATCAGTACACTAAGGTGAATTGGTTCCCCAAATGTCGTTCTTCTATGTTGAAGCGTTCGTTTCCAGTAACAGTTTGTTTTTAGGTTTCACTCTGTTTTCTCCTATATTGATAGATGTATTTGGAACTCTAAATCCAACACGGTTTGTGCTAGCTTCTTGAAACTTGACACAATAAATAGTTTCACGTTCTATCTCTATGTTTTGTTTCCTCTTGATGTAGCCCTAAGACAGTGACTGGCGAGAAACACTTTCATGGAAAGGGGTTGCCAGGCTTCCCAAAATTACGAATCTCCAGAAATCTCAGCAAATATTTTTTCACCCAAACTGGATGATACTTTCAGGTAATGATCAGTACACTAAGGCGACTTGGTTCCCCAAATTTCGTTCTTCTATGTTGAAGCGTTCGTTTCCAGTAACAGTTTGAATTTTTAGGTTTCACTCTGTTTTCTCCTTTATTGATAGATGTATTTGGAACTCTGAATCCAACACGGTTTGTGCTAGCTTCTTGAAACTTGACACAATAAAGTAGTTTCACGTTCTATCTCTATGTTTTGTTTCCTCTTGATGTAGCCCTAAGCAGTGACTGACGAGAAACACTTTCATGGAAAGGGGTTGCCAGGCTTCCCAAAATTACGAATCTCCAGAAATCTCAGGAAATATTTTTTCACCCAAACAGGATGATACTTTCAGGTAATGATCAGTACACTAAGGCGACTTGGTTCCCCAAATTTCGTTCTTCTATGTTGAAGCGTTCGTTTCCAGTAACAGTTTGAATTTTTAGGTTTCACTCTGTTTTCTCCTTTATTGATAGATGTATTTGGAACTCTGAATCCAACACGGTTTGTGCTAGCTTCTTGAAACTTGACACAATAAAGTAGTTTCACGTTCTATCTCTATGTTTTGTTTCCTCTTGATGTAGCCCTAAGCAGTGACTGGCGAGAAACACTTTCATGGAAAGGGGTTGCCAGGCTTCCCAAAATTACGAATCTCCAGAAATCTCAGCAAATATTTTTTCACCCAAACTGGATGATACTTTCAGGTAATGATCAGTACACTAAGGCGACTTGGTTCCCCAAATGTCATTCTTCTATGTTGAAGCGTTCGTTTCCAGTAACAGTTTGAATTTTTAGGTTTCACTCTGTTTTCTCATTTATTGATAGATGTATTTGGAACTCTGAATCCAACACGGTTTGTGCTAGCTTCTTGAAACTTTACACAATAAAGTAGTTTCACGTTCTATCTCTATGTTTTGTTTCCTCTAAATGTAGCCCTAAGCAGTGACTGACGAGAAACACTTTCATGGAAAGGGGTTGCCAGGCTTCCCAAAATTACGAATCTCCAGAAATCTCAGGAAATATTTTTTCACCCAAACAGGATGATACTTTCAGGTAATGATCAGTACACTAAGGCGACTTGGTTCCCCAAATTTCGTTTTTCTATGTTGAAGCGTTCGTTTCCAGTAACAGTTTGAATTTTTAGGTTTCACTCTGTTTTCTCCTATATTGATAGATGTATTTGGAACTCTAAATCCAACACGGTTTGTGCTAGCTTCTTGAAACTTGACACAATAAAGTAGTTTCACGTTCTATCTCTATGTTTTGTTTCCTGTTGATGTAGCCCTAAGCAGTGACAGGCGAGAAACACTTTCATGGAAAGGGGTTGCAAGGCTTCCTAAAATTACGAATCTCCAGAAATCTCAACAAATATTTTTTCACCCAAACTGGATGATACTTTCAGGTAATGATCAGTACACTAAGGCGACTTGGTTCCTTAAATGTCGTTCTTCTATGTTGAAGCGTTCGTTTCCAGTAACAGTTTGAATTTTTAGGTTTCACTCTGTTTTCTCCTATATTGATAGATGTATTTGGAACTCTAAATCCAACACGGTTTGTGCTAGCTTCTTGAAACTTGACACAATAAAGTAGTTTCACGTTCTATCTCTATGTTTTGTTTCCTCTTGATGTAGCCCTAACAGTGACTGGCGAGAAACACTTTCATGGAAAGGGGTTGCCAGGCTTCCCAAATATACGAATCTCCAGAAATCTAAGGAAATATTTTTTCACCCAAACAGGATGATACTTTCAGGTAATGATCAGTACACTAAGGCGACTTGGTTCCCCAAATTTCGTTTTTCTATGTTAAAGCGTTCGTTTCCAGTAACAGTTTGAATTTTTAGGTTTCACTCTGTTTTCTCCTATATTGATAGATATATTTGGAACTCTAAATCCAACACGGTTTGTGCTAGCTTCTTGAAACTTGACACAATAAAGTAGTTTCACGTTCTATCTCTATGTTTTGTTTCCTCTTGATGTAGCCCTAAGCAGTGACTGGCGAGAAACACTTTCATGGAAAGGGGTTGCCAGGCTTCCCAAAATTACGAATCTCCAGAAATCACAGCAAATATTTTTTCACCCAAACTGGATGATACTTTCAGGTAATGATCAGTACACTAAGGCGACTTGGTTCCCCAAATGTCGTTCTTCTATGTTGAAGCGTTCGTTTCCAGTAACAGTTTGAATTTTTAGGTTTCACTCTGTTTTCTCCTATATTGATAGATGTATTTGGAACTCTAAATCCAACACGGTTTGTGCTAGCTTCTTGAAACTTGACACAATAAAGTAGTTTCACGTTCTATCTCTATGTTTTGTTTCCTCAATGTAGCCCTAAGCAGTGACTGGCGAGAAACACTTTCATGGAAAGGGGTTGCCAGGCTTCCCAAAATTACGAATCTCCAGAAATCTCAGCAAATATTTTTTCACCCTAACTGGATGATACTTTCAGGTAATGATCAGTACACTAAGGCGACTTGGTTCCCCAAATGTCGTTCTTCTATGTTGAAGCGTTCGTTTCCAGTAACAGTTTGAATTTTTAGGTTTCACTCTGTTTTCTCCTACATTGATAGATGTATTTGGAACTCTAAATCCAACACGGTTTGTGCTAGCTTCTTGAAACTTGACACAATAAAGTAGTTTCACGTTCTATCTCTATGTTTTGTTTCCTCTTGATGTAGCCCTAAGCAGTGACTGGCGAGAAACACTTTCATGGAAAGGGGTTGCCAGGCTTCCCAAAATTACGAATCTCCAGAAATCTCAGCAATTATTTTTTCACCCAAACTGGATGATACTTTCAGGTAATGATCAGTACACTAAGGCGACTTGGTTCCCCAAATGTCATTCTTCTATGTTGAAGCGTTCGTTTCCAGTAACAGTTTGAATTTTTAGGTTTCACTCTGTTTTCTCCTTTATTGATAGATGTATTTGGAACTCTGAATCCAACACGGTTTGTGCTAGCTTCTTGAAACTTGACACTATAAAGTAGTTTCACGTTCTATCTCTATGTTTTGTTTCCTCTTGATGTAGCCCTAAGCAGTGACTGACGAGAAACACTTTCATGGAAAGGG
This sequence comes from Spermophilus citellus, assembly GCF_964194105.1. NCBI lineage: Eukaryota > Metazoa > Chordata > Mammalia > Rodentia > Sciuridae > Spermophilus > Spermophilus citellus. The sequence goes on along the minus strand of NC_138188.1, from coordinate 6,319,486 downwards.
GTTGCCAGGCTTCCCAAAATTACGAATCTCCAGAAATCTCAACAAATATTTTTTCATCCAAACTGGATGATACTTTCAGGTAATGATCAGTACACTAAGGCGACTTGGTTCCCCAAATGTCGTTCTTCTATGTTGAAGCGTTCGTTTCCAGTAACAGTTTGAATTTTTATGTTTCACTCTGTTTTCTCCTATATTGATAGATGTATTTGGAACTCTAAATCCAACACGGTTTGTGATAGCTTCTTGAAACTTGACACAATAAAGTAGTTTCACGTTCTATCTCTATGTTTTGTTTCCTCTTGATGTAGCCCTAAGCAGTGACTGGCGAGAAACACTTTCATGGAAAGGGGTGACTTCCCAAAATTACGAATCTCCAGAAATCTCAGCAAATATTTTTTCACCCAAACTGGATGATACTTTCAGGTAATGATCAGTACACTAAGGCGACTTGGTTCCCCAAATGTCGTTTTTCTATGTTGAAGCGTTAGTTTCCAGTAACAGTTTGAATTTTTAGGTTTCACTCTGTTTTCTCCTATATTGATAGATGTATTTGGAACTCTAAATCCAACACGGTTTGTGCTAGCTTCTTGAAACTTGACACAATAAAGTAGTATCACGTTCTATCTCTATGTTTTGTTTCCTCTTGATGTAGCCCTAACAGTGACTGGCGAGAAACACTTTCATGGAAAGGGGTTGCCAGGCTTCCCAAATATACGAATCTCCAGAAATCTCAGCAAATATTTTTTCACCCAAACTGGATGATACTTTCAGGTAATGATCAGTACACTAAGGCGACTTGGTTCCCCAAATGTCGTTCTTCTATGTTGAAGTGTTCGTTTCCAGTAACAGTTTGAATTTTTAGGTTTCACTCTGTTTTCTCCTATATTGATAGATGTATTTGGAACTCTAAATCCAACACGGTTTGTGCTAGCTTCTTGAAACTTGACACAATAAAGTAGTTTCACGTTCTATCTCTATGTTTTGTTTCCTCTTGATGTAGCCCTAAGCAGTGACTGGCGAGAAACACTTTCATGGAAAGGGGTGGCTTCCCAAAATTACGAATCTCCAGAAATCTCCGCAAATATTTTTTCACCCAAACTGGATGATACTTTCAGGTAATGATCAGTACACTAAGGCGACTTGGTTCCCCAAATTTCATTCTTCTATGTTGAACCGTTCGTTTCCAGTAACAGTTTGAATTTTTAGGTTTCACTCTGTTTTCTCCTTTATTGATAGATGTATTTGGAACTCTAAATCCAACACAGTTTGTGCTAGCTTCTTGAAGCTTGACACAATAAAGTAGTTTCATGTTCTATCTCTATGTTTTGTTTCCTCTTGATGTAGCCCTAAGCAGTGACAGGCGAGAAACACTTTCATGGAAAGGGGTTGCCAGGCTTCCCAAAATTACGAATCTCCAGAAATCTCAGCAAATATTTTTTCACCCAAACTGGATGATACTTTCAGGTAATGATCAGTACACTAAGGCGACTTGGTTCCCCAAATTTCGTTCTTCTATGTTGAAGCGTTCGTTTCCAGTAACAGTTTGAATTTTTAGGTTTCACTCTGTTTTCTCCTATATTGATAGATGTATTTGGAACTCTAAATCCAACACGGTTTGCGCTAGCTTCTTGAAACTTGACACAATAAAGTAGTTTCACGTTCTATCTCTATGTTTTGTTTCCTCTTGATGTAGCCCTAAGCAGTGACTGGCGAGAAACACTTTCAGGGAAAGGAGTTGCCAGGCTTCCCAAAATTACGAATCTCCAGAAATCTCAACAAATATTTTTTCACCCAAACTGGATGATACTTTCAGGTAATGATCAGTACACTAAGGCGACTTGGTTCCCCAAATGTCGTTCTTCTATGTTGAAGCGTTCGTTTCCAGTAACAGTTTGAATTTTTAGGTTTCACTCTGTTTTCTCCTATATTGATAGATGTATTTGGAACTCTAAATCCAACACGGTTTGTGCTAGCTTCTTGAAACTTGACACAATAAAGTAGTTTCACGTTCTATCTCTATGTTTTGTTTCCTCTTGATGTAGCCCTAAGCAGTGACTGACGAGAAACACTTTCATGGAAAGGGGTTGCCAGGCTTCCCAAAATTACGAATCTCCAGAAATCTCAGGAAATATTTTTTCACCCAAACAGGATGATACTTTCAGGTAATGATCAGTACACTAAGGCGACTTGGTTCCCCAAATTTCGTTCTTCTATGTTGAAGCGTTCGTTTCCAGTAACAGTTTGAATTTTTAGGTTTCACTCTGTTTTCTCCTTTATTGATAGATGTATTTGGAACTCTGAATCCAACACGGTTTGTGCTAGCTTCTTGAAACTTGACACAATAAAGTAGTTTCACGTTCTATCTCTATGTTTTGTTTCCTGTTGATGTAGCCCTAAGCAGTGACAGGCGAGAAACACTTTCATGGAAAGGGGTTGCAAGGCTTCCTAAAATTACGAATCTCCAGAAATCTCAACAAATATTTTTTCACCCAAACTGGATGATACTTTCAGGTAATGATCAGTACACTAAGGCGACTTGGTTCCTTAAATGTCGTTCTTCTATGTTGAAGCGTTCGTTTCCAGTAACAGTTTGAATTTTTAGGTTTCACTCTGTTTTCTCCTATATTGATAGATGTATTTGGAACTCTAAATCCAACACGGTTTGTGCTAGCTTCTTGAAACTTGACACAATAAAGTAGTTTCACGTTCTATCTCTATGTTTTGTTTCCTCTTGATGTAGCCCTAAGCAGTGACTGGCGAGAAACACTTTCATGGAAAGGGGTTGCCAGGCTTCCCAAAATTACGAATCTCCAGAAATCACAGCAAATATTTTTTCACCCAAACTGGATGATACTTTCAGGTAATGATCAGTACACTAAGGCGACTTGGTTCCCCAAATGTCGTTCTTCTATGTTGAAGCGTTCGTATCCAGTAACAGTTTGAATTTTTAGGTTTCACTCTGTTTTCTCCTATATTGATAGATGTATTTGGAACTCTAAATCCAACACGGTTTGTGCTAGCTTCTTGAAACTTGACACAATAAAGTAGTTTCACGTTCTATCTCTATGTTTTGTTTCCTCAATGTAGCCCTAAGCAGTGACTGGCGAGAAACACTTTCATGGAAAGGGGTTGCCAGGCTTCCCAAAATTACGAATCTCCAGAAATCTCAGCAAATATTTTTTCACCCTAACTGGATGATACTTTCAGGTAATGATCAGTACACTAAGGCGACTTGGTTCCCCAAATGTCGTTCTTCTATGTTGAAGCGTTCGTTTCCAGTAACAGTTTGAATTTTTAGGTTTCACTCTGTTTTCTCCTACATTGATAGATGTATTTGGAACTCTAAATCCAACACGGTTTGTGCTAGCTTCTTGAAACTTGACACAATAAAGTAGTTTCACGTTCTATCTCTATGTTTTGTTTCCTCTTGATGTAGCCCTAAGCAGTGACTGGCGAGAAACACTTTCATGGAAAGGGGTTGCCAGGCTTCCCAAAATTACGAATCTCCAGAAATCTCAGCAATTATTTTTTCACCCAAACTGGATGATACTTTCAGGTAATGATCAGTACACTAAGGCGACTTGGTTCCCCAAATGTCATTCTTCTATGTTGAAGCGTTCGTTTCCAGTAACAGTTTGAATTTTTAGGTTTCACTCTGTTTTCTCCTTTATTGATAGATGTATTTGGAACTCTGAATCCAACACGGTTTGTGCTAGCTTCTTGAAACTTGACACAATAAAGTAGTTTCACGTTCTATCTCTATGTTTTGTTTCCTCTTGATGTAGCCCTAAGCAGTGACTGACGAGAAACACTTTCATGGAAAGGGGTTGCCAGGCTTCCCAAAATTACGAATCTCCAGAAATCTCAACAAATATTTTTTCACCCAAACTGGATGATACTTTCAGGTAATGATCAGTACACTAAGGCGACTTGGTTCCCCAAATGTCGTTCTTCTATGTTGAAGCGTTCGTTTCCAGTAACAGTTTGAATTTTTATGTTTCACTCTGTTTTCTCCTATATTGATAGATGTATTTGGAACTCTAAATCCAACACGGTTTGTGATAGCTTCTTGAAACTTGACACAATAAAGTAGTTTCACGTTCTATCTCTATGTTTTGTTTCCTCTTGATGTAGCCCTAAGCAGTGACTGGCGAGAAACACTTTCATGGAAAGGGGTGACTTCCCAAAATTACGAATCTCCAGAAATCTCAGCAAATATTTTTTCACCCAAACTGGATGATACTTTCAGGTAATGATCAGTACACTAAGGCGACTTGGTTCCCCAAATGTCGTTTTTCTATGTTGAAGCGTTAGTTTCCAGTAACAGTTTGAATTTTTAGGTTTCACTCTGTTTTCTCCTATATTGATAGATGTATTTGGAACTCTAAATCCAACACGGTTTGTGCTAGCTTCTTGAAACTTGACACAATAAAGTAGTATCACGTTCTATCTCTATGTTTTGTTTCCTCTTGATGTAGCCCTAACAGTGACTGGCGAGAAACACTTTCATGGAAAGGGGTTGCCAGGCTTCCCAAATATACGAATCTCCAGAAATCTCAGCAAATATTTTTTCACCCAAACTGGATGATACTTTCAGGTAATGATCAGTACACTAAGGCGACTTGGTTCCCCAAATGTCGTTCTTCTATGTTGAAGTGTTCGTTTCCAGTAACAGTTTGAATTTTTAGGTTTCACTCTGTTTTCTCCTATATTGATAGATGTATTTGGAACTCTAAATCCAACACGGTTTGTGCTAGCTTCTTGAAACTTGACACAATAAATAGTTTCACGTTCTATCTCTATGTTTTGTTTCCTCTTGATGTAGCCCTAAGCAGTGACTGGCGAGAAACACTTTCATGGAAAGGGGTGGCTTCCCAAAATTACGAATCTCCAGAAATCTCCGCAAATATTTTTTCACCCAAACTGGATGATACTTTCAGGTAATGATCAGTACACTAAGGCGACTTGGTTCCCCAAATTTCATTCTTCTATGTTGAACCGTTCGTTTCCAGTAACAGTTTGAATTTTTAGGTTTCACTCTGTTTTCTCCTTTATTGATAGATGTATTTGGAACTCTAAATCCAACACAGTTTGTGCTAGCTTCTTGAAGCTTGACACAATAAAGTAGTTTCATGTTCTATCTCTATGTTTTGTTTCCTCTTGATGTAGCCCTAAGCAGTGACAGGCGAGAAACACTTTCATGGAAAGGGGTTGCCAGGCTTCCCAAAATTACGAATCTCCAGAAATCTCAGCAAATATTTTTTCACCCAAACTGGATGATACTTTCAGGTAATGATCAGTACACTAAGGCGACTTGGTTCCCCAAATGTCGTTCTTCTGTGTTGAAGCGTTCGTTTCCAGTAACAGTTTGAATTTTTAGGTTTCACTCTGTTTTCTCCTATATTGATAGATGTATTTGGAACTCTAAATCCAACACGGTTTGCGCTAGCTTCTTGAAACTTGACACAATAAAGTAGTTTCACGTTCTATCTCTATGTTTTGTTTCCTCTTGATGTAGCCCTAAGCAGTGACTGGCGAGAAACACTTTCAGGGAAAGGAGTTGCCAGGCTTCCCAAAATTACGAATCTCCAGAAATCTCAACAAATATTTTTTCACCCAAACTGGATGATACTTTCAGGTAATGATCAGTACACTAAGGCGACTTGGTTCCCCAAATGTCGTTCTTCTATGTTGAAGCGTTCGTTTCCAGTAACAGTTTGAATTTTTAGGTTTCACTCTGTTTTCTCCTATATTGATAGATGTATTTGGAACTCTAAATCCAACACGGTTTGTGCTAGCTTCTTGAAACTTGACACAATAAAGTAGTTTCACGTTCTATCTCTATGTTTTGTTTCCTCTTGATGTAGCCCTAAGCAGTGACAGGCGAGAAGCACTTTCATGGAAAGTGGTTGCCAGGCTTCCTAAAATTACGAATCTCCAGAAATCTCAACAAATATTTTTTCACCCAAACTGGATGATACTTTCAGGTAATGATCAGTACACTAAGGCGACTTGGTTCCTTAAATGTCGTTCTTCTATGTTGAAGCGTTCGTTTCCAGTAACAGTTTGAATTTTTAGGTTTCACTCTGTTTTCTCCTATATTGATAGATGTATTTGGAACTCTGAATCCAACACGGTTTGTGCTAGCTTCTTGAAACTTGACACAATAAAGTAGTTTCACGTTCTATCTCTATGTTTTGTTTCCTCTTGATGTAGCCCTAACAGTGACTGGCGAGAAACACTTTCATGGAAAGGGGTTGCCAGGCTTCCCAAATATACGAATCTCCAGAAATCTAAGGAAATATTTTTTCACCCAAACAGGATGATACTTTCAGGTAATGATCAGTACACTAAGGCGACTTGGTTCCCCAAATTTCGTTTTTCTATGTTAAAGCGTTCGTTTCCAGTAACAGTTTGAATTTTTAGGTTTCACTCTGTTTTCTCCTATATTGATAGATGTATTTGGAACTCTAAATCCAACACGGTTTGTGCTAGCTTCTTGAAACTTGACACAATAAAGTAGTTTCACGTTCTATCACTATGTTTTGTTTCCTCTTGATGTAGCCCTAAGCAGTGACTGGCGAGGAACACTTTCATGGAAAGGGGTTGCCAGGCTTCCCAAAATTACGAATCTCCAGAAATCACAGCAAATATTTTTTCACCCAAACTGGATGATACTTTCAGGTAATGATCAGTACACTAAGGCGACTTGGTTCCCCAAATGTCGTTCTTCTATGTTGAAGCGTTCGTTTCCAGTAACAGTTTGAATTTTTAGGTTTCACTCTGTTTTCTCCTATATTGATAGATGTATTTGGAACTCTAAATCCAACACGGTTTGTGCTAGCTTCTTGAAACTTGACACAATAAAGAAGTTTCACGTTCTATCTCTATGTTTTGTTTCCTCAATGTAGCCCTAAGCAGTGACTGGCGAGAAACACTTTCATGGAAAGGGGTTGCCAGGCTTCCCAAAATTACGAATCTCCAGAAATCTCAGCAAATATTTTTTCACCCTAACTGGATGATACTTTCAGGTAATGATCAGTACACTAAGGCGACTTGGTTCCCCAAATTTCGTTCTTCTATGTTGAAGCGTTCGTTTCCAGTAACAGTTTGAATTTCTAGGTTTCACTCTGTTTTCTCCTTTATTGATAGATGTATTTGGAACTCTGAATCCAACACGGTTTGTGCTAGCTTCTTGAAACTTGACACAATAAAGTAGTTTCACGTTCTATCTCTATGTTTTGTTTCCTCTTGATGTAGCCCTAAGCAGTGACAGGCGAGAAACACTTTCATGGAAAGTGGTTGCAAGGCTTCCTAAAATTACGAATCTCCAGAAATCTCAACAAATATTTTTTCACCCAAACTGGATGATACTTTCAGGTAATGATCAGTACACTAAGGCGACTTGGTTCCTTAAATGTCGTTCTTCTATGTTGAAGCGTTCGTTTCCAGTAACAGTTTGAATTTTTAGGTTTCACTCTGTTTTCTCCTATATTGATAGATGTATTTGGAACTCTAAATCCAACACGGTTTGTGCTAGCTTCTTGAAACTTGACACAATAAAGTAGTTTCACGTACTATCTCTATGTTTTGTTTCCTCTTGATGTAGCCCTAACAGTGACTGGCGAGAAACACTTTAATGGAAAGGGGTTGCCAGGCTTCCCAAATATACGAATCTCCAGAAATCTCAGGAAATATTTTTTCACCCAAACAGGATGATACTTTCAGGTAATGATCAGTACACTAAGGCGACTTGGTTCCCCAAATTTCGTTCTTCTATGTTGAAGCGTTCGTTTCCAGTAACAGTTTGAATTTTTAGGTTTCACTCTGTTTTCTCCTATATTGATAGATGTATTTGGAACTCTAAATCCAACACGGTTTGTGCTAGCTTCTTGAAACTTGACACAATAAAGTAGTTTCACGTTCTATCTCTATGTTTTGTTTCCTCTTGATGTAGCCCTAAGCAGTGACTGGCGAGAAACACTTTCATGGAAAGGGGTTGCCAGGCTTCCCAAAATTAAGAATCTCCAGAAATCTCAGCAATTATTTTTTCACCCAAACTGGATGATACTTTCAGGTAATGATCAGTACACTAAGGCGACTTGGTTCCCCAAATGTCATTCTTCTATGTTGAAGCGTTCGTTTCCAGTAACAGTTTGAATTTCTAGGTTTCACTCTGTTTTCTCCTTTATTGATAGATGTATTTGGAACTCTGAATCCAACACGGTTTGTGCTAGCTTCTTGAAACTTTACACAATAAAGTAGTTTCATGTTCTATCTCTATGTTTTGTTTCCTCTTGATGTAGCCCTAAGCAGTGACTGACGAGAAACACTTTCATGGAAAGGGGTTGCCAGGCTTCCCAAAATTACGAATCTCCAGAAATCTCAGCAAATATTTTTTCACCCAAACAGGATGATACTTTCAGGTAATGATCAGTACACTAAGGTGACTTGGTTCCCCAAATGTCGTTCTTCTATGTTGAAGCGTTCGTTTCCAGTAACAGTTTGAATTTTTAGGTTTCACTCTGTTTTCTCCTATATTGATAGATGTATTTGGAACTCTAAATCCAACACGGTTTGTGCTAGCTTCTTGAAACTTGACACAATAAAGTAGTTTCACGTTCTATCTCTATGTTTTGTTTCCTCTTTATGTAGCCCTAAGCAGTGACTGGCGAGAAACACTTTCATGGAAAGGGGTGGCTTCCCAAAATTACGAATCTCCAGAAATCTCAGCAAATATTTTTTCACCCAAACTGGATGATACTTTCAGGTAATCATCAGTACACTAAGGCGACTTGGTTCCCCAAATGTCGTTCTTCTATGTTGAAGTGTTCGTTTCCAGTAACAGTTTGAATTTTTAGGTTTCACTCTGTTTTCTCCTATATTGATAGATGTATTTGGAACTCTAAATCCAACACGGTTTGTGCTAGCTTCTTGAAACTTGACACAATAAAGTAGTTTCACGTTCTATCTCTATGTTTTGTTTCCGCTTGATGTAGCCCTAAGCAGTGACTGGCGAGAAACACATTCATGGAAAAAGATTGCCAGGCTTCCCAAAATTACGAATCTCCAGAAATCTCAGCAATTATTTTTTCACCCAAAGAATGATACTTTCAGGTAATGATCAGTACACTAAGGCGACTTGGTTCCCCAAATGTCGTTCTTCTATGTTGAAGTGTTCGTTTCCAGTAACAGTTTGAATTTTTAGGTTTCACTCTGTTTTCTCCTATATTGATAGATGTATTTGGAACTCTAAATCCAACACGGTTTGTGCTAGCTTCTTGAAACTTGACACAATAAAGTAGTTTCACGTTCTATCTCTATGTTTTGTTTCCTCTTGATGTAGCCCTAACAGTGACTGGCGAGAAACACTTTCATGGAAAGGGGTTGCCAGGCTTCCCAAATATACGAATCTCCAGAAATCTCAGCAAATATTTTTTCACCCAAACTGGATGATACTTTCAGGTAATGATCAGTACACTAAGGCGACTTGGTTCCCCAAATGTCGTTCTTCTATGTTGAAGTGTTCGTTTCCAGTAACAGTTTGAATTTTTAGGTTTCACTCTGTTTTCTCCTATATTGATAGATGTATTTGGAACTCTAAATCCAACACGGTTTGTGCTAGCTTCTTGAAACTTGACACAATAAAGTAGTTTCACGTTCTATCTCTATGTTTTGTTTCCTCTTGATGTAGCCCTAAGCAGTGACTGGCGAGAAACACTTTCATGGAAAGGGGTGGCTTCCCAAAATTACGAATCTCCAGAAATCTCCGCAAATATTTTTTCACCCAAACTGGATGATACTTTCAGGTAATGATCAGTACACTAAGGCGACTTGGTTCCCCAAATTTCATTCTTCTATGTTGAACCGTTCGTTTCCAGTAACAGTTTGAATTTTTAGGTTTCACTCTGTTTTCTCCTTTATTGATAGATGTATTTGGAACTCTAAATCCAACACGGTTTGTGCTAGCTTCTTGAAGCTTGACACAATAAAGTAGTTTCATGTTCTATCTCTATGTTTTGTTTCCTCTTGATGTAGCCCTAAGCAGTGACAGGCGAGAAACACTTTCATGGAAAGGGGTTGCCAGGCTTCCCAAAATTACGAATCTCCAGAAATCTCAGCTAATATTTTTTCACCCAAACTGGATGATACTTTCAGGTAATGATCAGTACACTAAGGGGACTTGGTTCCCCTAATTTCGTTCTTCTATGTTGAAGCGTTCGTTTCCAGTAACAGTTTGAATTTTTAGGTTTCACTCTGTTTTCTCCTATATTGATAGATGTATTTGGAACTCTAAATCCAACACGGTTTGCGCTAGCTTCTTGAAACTTGACACAATAAAGTAGTTTCACGTTCTATCTCTATGTTTTGTTTCCTCTTGATGTAGCCCTAAGCAGTGACTGGCGAGAAACACTTTCAGGGAAAGGAGTTGCCAGGCTTCCCAAAATTACGAATCTCCAGAAATCTCAACAAATATTTTTTCACCCAAACTGGATGATACTTTCAGGTAATGATCAGTACACTAAGGCGACTTGGTTCCTTAAATGTCGTTCTTCTATGTTGAAGCGTTCGTTTCCAGTAACAGTTTGAATTTTTAGGTTTCACTCTGTTTTCTCCTATATTGATAGATGTATTTGGAACTCTAAATCCAACACGGTTTGTGCTAGCTTCTTGAAACTTGACACAATAAAGTAGTTTCACGTTCTATCTCTATGTTTTGTTTCCTCTTGATGTAGCCCTAACAGTGACTGGCGAGAAACACTTTAATGGAAAGGGGTTGCCAGGCTTCCCAAATATACGAATCTCCAGAAATCTCAGGAAATATTTTTTCACCCAAACAGGATGATACTTTCAGGTAATGATCAGTACACTAAGGCGACTTGGTTCCCCAAATTTCGTTCTTCTATGTTGAAGCGTTCGTTTCCAGTAACAGTTTGAATTTTTAGGTTTCACTCTGTTTTCTCCTATATTGATAGATGTATTTGGAACTCTAAATCCAACACGGTTTGTGCTAGCTTCTTGAAACTTGACACAATAAAGTAGTTTCACGTTCTATCTCTATGTTTTGTTTCCTCTTGATGTAGCCCTAAGCAGTGACTGGCGAGAAACACTTTCATGGAAAGGGGTTGCCAGGCTTCCCAAAATTAAGAATCTCCAGAAATCTCAGCAATTATTTTTTCACCCAAACTGGATGATACTTTCAGGTAATGATCAGTACACTAAGGCGACTTGGTTCCCCAAATGTCATTCTTCTATGTTGAAGCGTTCGTTTCCAGTAACAGTTTGAATTTTTAGGTTTCACTCTGTTTTCTCCTTTATTGATAGATGTATTTGGAACTCTGAATCCAACACGGATTGTGCTAGCTTCTTGAAACTTTACACAATAAAGTAGTTTCATGTTCTATCTCTATGTTTTGTTTCCTCTTGATGTAGCCCTAAGCAGTGACTGACGAGAAACACTTTCATGGAAAGGGGTTGCCAGGCTTCCCAAAATTACGAATCTCCAGAAATCTCAGGAAATATTTTTTCACCCAAACAGGATGATACTTTCAGGTAATGATCAGTACACTAAGGTGACTTGGTTCCCCAAATGTCGTTCTTCTATGTTGAAGCGTTCGTTTCCAGTAACAGTTTGAATTTTTAGGTTTCACTCTGTTTTCTCCTATATTGATAGATGTATTTGGAACTCTAAATCCAACACGGTTTGTGCTAGCTTCTTGAAACTTGACACAATAAAGTAGTTTCACGTTCTATCTCTATGTTTTGTTTCCTCTTTATGTAGCCCTAAGCAGTGACTGGCGAGAAACACTTTCATGGAAAGGGGTGGCTTCCCAAAATTACGAATCTCCAGAAATCTCAGCAAATATTTTTTCACCCAAACTGGATGATACTTTCAGGTAATCATCAGTACACTAAGGCGACTTGGTTCCCCAAATGTCGTTCTTCTATGTTGAAGTGTTCGTTTCCAGTAACAGTTTGAATTTTTAGGTTTCACTCTGTTTTCTCCTATATTGATAGATGTATTTGGAACTCTAAATCCAACACGGTTTGTGCTAGCTTCTTGAAACTTGACACAATAAAGTAGTTTCACGTTCTATCTCTATGTTTTGTTTCCTCTTGATGTAGCCCTAAGCAGTGACTGGCGAGAAACACATTCATGGAAAAAGATTGCCAGGCTTCCCAAAATTACGAATCTCCAGAAATCTCAGCAATTATTTTTTCACCCAAAGAATGATACTTTCAGGTAATGATCAGTACACTAAGGTGAATTGGTTCCCCAAATGTCGTTCTTCTATGTTGAAGCGTTCGTTTCCAGTAACAGTTTGAATTTTTAGGTTTCACTCTGTTTTCTCCTATATTGATAGATGTATTTGGAACTCTAAATCCAACACGGTTTGTGCTAGCTTCTTGAAACTTGACACAATAAATAGTTTCACGTTCTATCTCTATGTTTTGTTTCCTCTTGATGTAGCCCTAAGCAGTGACTGGCGAGAAACACTTTCATGGAAAGGGGTTGCCAGGCTTCCCAAATATACGAATCTCCAGAAATCTCAGCAAATATTTTTTCACCCAAACTGGATGATACTTTCAGGTAATGATCAGTACTCTAAGGCGACTTGGTTCCCCAAATTTCGTTCTTCTATGTTGAAGCGTTCGTTTCCAGTAACAGTTTGAATTTTTAGGTTTCCCTCTGTTTTCTCCTTTATTGATAGATGTATTTGGAACTCTAAATCCAACACGGTTTGTGCTAGCTTCTTGAAACTTGACACAATAAAGTAGTTTCACGTTCTATCTCTATGTTTTGTTTCCTCTTGATGTAGCCCTAAGCAGTGACTGGCGAGAAACACTTTCATGGAAAGGGGTTGCCAGGCTTCCCAAAATTAAGAATCTCCAGAAATCTCAGCAATTATTTTTTCACCCAAACTGGATGATACTTTCAGGTAATGATCAGTACACTAAGGCGACTTGGTTCCCCAAATGTCATTCTTCTATGTTGAAGCGTTCGTTTCCAGTAACAGTTTGAATTTTTAGGTTTCACTCTGTTTTCTCCTTTATTGATAGATGTATTTGGAACTCTGAATCCAACACGGTTTGTGCTAGCTTCTTGAAACTTTACACAATAAAGTAGTTTCATGTTCTATCTCTATGTTTTGTTTCCTCTTGATGTAGCCCTAAGCAGTGACTGACGAGAAACACTTTCATGGAAAGGGGTTGCCAGGCTTCCCAAAATTACGAATCTCCAGAAATCTCAGCAAATATTTTTTCACCCAAACAGGATGATACTTTCAGGTAATGATCAGTACACTAAGGTGACTTGGTTCCCCAAATTTCGTTTTTCTATGTTGAAGCGTTCGTTTCCAGTAACAGTTTGAATTTTTAGGTTTCACTCTGTTTTCTCCTATATTGATAGATGTATTTGGAACTCTAAATCCAACACGGTTTGTGCTAGCTTCTTGAAACTTGACACAATAAATAGTTTCACGTTCTATCTCTATGTTTTGTTTCCTCTTGATGTATCCCTAAGCAGTGACTGGCGAGAAACACATTCATGGAAAGGGATTGCCAGGCTTCCCAAAATTACGAATCTCCAGAAATCTCAGCAAATATTTTTTCACCCAAAGAATGATACTTTCAGGTAATGATCAGTACACTAAGGTGAATTGGTTCCCCAAATGTCGTTCTTCTATGTTGAAGCGTTCGTTTCCAGTAACAGTTTGAATTTTTAGGTTTCACTCTGTTTTCTCCTATATTGATAGATGTATTTGGAACTCTAAATCCAACACGGTTTGTGCTAGCTTCTTGAAACTTGACACAATAAATAGTTTCACGTTCTATCTCTATGTTTTGTTTCCTCTTGATGTAGCCCTAAGACAGTGACTGGCGAGAAACACTTTCATGGAAAGGGGTTGCCAGGCTTCCCAAAATTACGAATCTCCAGAAATCTCAGCAAATATTTTTTCACCCAAACTGGATGATACTTTCAGGTAATGATCAGTACACTAAGGCGACTTGGTTCCCCAAATTTCGTTCTTCTATGTTGAAGCGTTCGTTTCCAGTAACAGTTTGAATTTTTAGGTTTCACTCTGTTTTCTCCTTTATTGATAGATGTATTTGGAACTCTGAATCCAACACGGTTTGTGCTAGCTTCTTGAAACTTGACACAATAAAGTAGTTTCACGTTCTATCTCTATGTTTTGTTTCCTCTTGATGTAGCCCTAAGCAGTGACTGACGAGAAACACTTTCATGGAAAGGGGTTGCCAGGCTTCCCAAAATTACGAATCTCCAGAAATCTCAGGAAATATTTTTTCACCCAAACAGGATGATACTTTCAGGTAATGATCAGTACACTAAGGCGACTTGGTTCCCCAAATTTCGTTCTTCTATGTTGAAGCGTTCGTTTCCAGTAACAGTTTGAATTTTTAGGTTTCACTCTGTTTTCTCCTTTATTGATAGATGTATTTGGAACTCTGAATCCAACACGGTTTGTGCTAGCTTCTTGAAACTTGACACAATAAAGTAGTTTCACGTTCTATCTCTATGTTTTGTTTCCTCTTGATGTAGCCCTAAGCAGTGACTGGCGAGAAACACTTTCATGGAAAGGGGTTGCCAGGCTTCCCAAAATTACGAATCTCCAGAAATCTCAGCAAATATTTTTTCACCCAAACTGGATGATACTTTCAGGTAATGATCAGTACACTAAGGCGACTTGGTTCCCCAAATGTCATTCTTCTATGTTGAAGCGTTCGTTTCCAGTAACAGTTTGAATTTTTAGGTTTCACTCTGTTTTCTAATTTATTGATAGATGTATTTGGAACTCTGAATCCAACACGGTTTGTGCTAGCTTCTTGAAACTTTACACAATAAAGTAGTTTCACGTTCTATCTCTATGTTTTGTTTCCTCTAAATGTAGCCCTAAGCAGTGACTGACGAGAAACACTTTCATGGAAAGGGGTTGCCAGGCTTCCCAAAATTACGAATCTCCAGAAATCTCAGGAAATATTTTTTCACCCAAACAGGATGATACTTTCAGGTAATGATCAGTACACTAAGGCGACTTGGTTCCCCAAATTTCGTTTTTCTATGTTGAAGCGTTCGTTTCCAGTAACAGTTTGAATTTTTAGGTTTCACTCTGTTTTCTCCTATATTGATAGATGTATTTGGAACTCTAAATCCAACACGGTTTGTGCTAGCTTCTTGAAACTTGACACAATAAAGTAGTTTCACGTTCTATCTCTATGTTTTGTTTCCTGTTGATGTAGCCCTAAGCAGTGACAGGCGAGAAACACTTTCATGGAAAGGGGTTGCAAGGCTTCCTAAAATTACGAATCTCCAGAAATCTCAACAAATATTTTTTCACCCAAACTGGATGATACTTTCAGGTAATGATCAGTACACTAAGGCGACTTGGTTCCTTAAATGTCGTTCTTCTATGTTGAAGCGTTCGTTTCCAGTAACAGTTTGAATTTTTAGGTTTCACTCTGTTTTCTCCTATATTGATAGATGTATTTGGAACTCTAAATCCAACACGGTTTGTGCTAGCTTCTTGAAACTTGACACAATAAAGTAGTTTCACGTTCTATCTCTATGTTTTGTTTCCTCTTGATGTAGCCCTAACAGTGACTGGCGAGAAACACTTTCATGGAAAGGGGTTGCCAGGCTTCCCAAATATACGAATCTCCAGAAATCTAAGGAAATATTTTTTCACCCAAACAGGATGATACTTTCAGGTAATGATCAGTACACTAAGGCGACTTGGTTCCCCAAATTTCGTTTTTCTATGTTAAAGCGTTCGTTTCCAGTAACAGTTTGAATTTTTAGGTTTCACTCTGTTTTCTCCTATATTGATAGATGTATTTGGAACTCTAAATCCAACACGGTTTGTGCTAGCTTCTTGAAACTTGACACAATAAAGTAGTTTCACGTTCTATCTCTATGTTTTGTTTCCTCTTGATGTAGCCCTAAGCAGTGACTGGCGAGAAACACTTTCATGGAAAGGGGTTGCCAGGCTTCCCAAAATTACGAATCTCCAGAAATCACAGCAAATATTTTTTCACCCAAACAGGATGATACTTTCAGGTAATGATCAGTACACTAAGGCGACTTGGTTCCCCAAATGTCGTTCTTCTATGTTGAAGCGTTCGTTTCCAGTAACAGTTTGAATTTTTAGGTTTCACTCTGTTTTCTCCTACATTGATAGATGTATTTGGAACTCTAAATCCAACACGGTTTGTGCTAGCTTCTTGAAACTTGACACAATAAAGTAGTTTCACGTTCTATCTCTATGTTTTGTTTCCTCTTGATGTAGCCCTAAGCAGTGACTGGCGAGAAACACTTTCATGGAAAGGGGTTGCCAGGCTTCCCAAAATTACGAATCTCCAGAAATCTCAGCAATTATTTTTTCACCCAAACTGGATGATACTTTCAGGTAATGATCAGTACACTAAGGCGACTTGGTTCCCCAAATGTCATTCTTCTATGTTGAAGCGTTCGTTTCCAGTAACAGTTTGAATTTTTAGGTTTCACTCTGTTTTCTCCTTTATTGATAGATGTATTTGGAACTCTGAATCCAACACGGTTTGTGCTAGCTTCTTGAAACTTGACACAATAAAGTAGTTTCACGTTCTATCTCTATGTTTTGTTTCCTCTTGATGTAGCCCTAAGCAGTGACTGACGAGAAACACTTTCATGGAAAGGGGTTGCCAGGCTTCCCAAAATTACGAATCTCCAGAAATCTCAACAAATATTTTTTCACCCAAACTGGATGATACTTTCAGGTAATGATCAGTACACTAAGGCGACTTGGTTCCCCAAATGTCGTTCTTCTATGTTGAAGCGTTCGTTTCCAGTAACAGTTTGAATTTTTATGTTTCACTCTGTTTTCTCCTATATTGATAGATGTATTTGGAACTCTAAATCCAACACGGTTTGTGATAGCTTCTTGAAACTTGACACAATAAAGTAGTTTCACGTTCTATCTCTATGTTTTGTTTCCTCTTGATGTAGCCCTAAGCAGTGACTGGCGAGAAACACTTTCATGGAAAGGGGTGACTTCCCAAAATTACGAATCTCCAGAAATCTCAGCAAATATTTTTTCACCCAAACTGGATGATACTTTCAGGTAATGATCAGTACACTAAGGCGACTTGGTTCCCCAAATGTCGTTTTTCTATGTTGAAGCGTTAGTTTCCAGTAACAGTTTGAATTTTTAGGTTTCACTCTGTTTTCTCCTATATTGATAGATGTATTTGGAACTCTAAATCCAACACGGTTTGTGCTAGCTTCTTGAAACTTGACACAATAAAGTAGTATCACGTTCTATCTCTATGTTTTGTTTCCTCTTGATGTAGCCCTAACAGTGACTGGCGAGAAACACTTTCATGGAAAGGGGTTGCCACGCTTCCCAAATATACGAATCTCCAGAAATCTCAGCAAATATTTTTTCACCCAAACTGGATGATACTTTCAGGTAATGATCAGTACACTAAGGCGACTTGGTTCCCCAAATGTCATTCTTCTATGTTGAAGTGTTCGTTTCCAGTAACAGTTTGAATTTTTAGGTTTCACTCTGTTTTCTCCTATATTGATAGATGTATTTGGAACTCTAAATCCAACACGGTTTGTGCTAGCTTCTTGAAACTTGACACAATAAAGTAGTTTCACGTTCTATCTCTATGTTTTGTTTCCTCTTGATGTAGCCCTAAGCAGTGACTGGCGAGAAACACTTTCATGGAAAGGGGTGGCTTCCCAAAATTACGAATCTCCAGAAATCTCCGCAAATATTTTTTCACCCAAACTGGATGATACTTTCAGGTAATGATCAGTACACTAAGGCGACTTGGTTCCCCAAATTTCATTCTTCTATGTTGAACCGTTCGTTTCCAGTAACAGTTTGAATTTTTAGGTTTCACTCTGTTTTCTCCTTTATTGATAGATGTATTTGGAACTCTAAATCCAACACAGTTTGTGCTAGCTTCTTGAAGCTTGACACAATAAAGTAGTTTCATGTTCTATCTCTATGTTTTGTTTCCTCTTGATGTAGCCCTAAGCAGTGACAGGCGAGAAACACTTTCATGGAAAGGGGTTGCCAGGCTTCCCAAAATTACGAATCTCCAGAAATCTCAGCAAATATTTTTTCACCCAAACTGGATGATACTTTCAGGTAATGATCAGTACACTAAGGCGACTTGGTTCCCCAAATTTCGTTCTTCTATGTTGAAGCGTTCGTTTCCAGTAACAGTTTGAATTTTTAGGTTTCACTCTGTTTTCTCCTATATTGATAGATGTATTTGGAACTCTAAATCCAACACGGTTTGCGCTAGCTTCTTGAAACTTGACACAATAAAGTAGTTTCACGTTCTATCTCTATGTTTTGTTTCCTCTTGATGTAGCCCTAAGCAGTGACTGGCGAGAAACACTTTCAGGGAAAGGAGTTGCCAGGCTTCCCAAAATTACGAATCTCCAGAAATCTCAACAAATATTTTTTCACCCAAACTGGATGATACTTTCAGGTAATGATCAGTACACTAAGGCGACTTGGTTCCCCAAATGTCGTTCTTCTATGTTGAAGCGTTCGTTTCCAGTAACAGTTTGAATTTTTAGGTTTCACTCTGTTTTCTCCTATATTGATAGATGTATTTGGAACTCTAAATCCAACACGGTTTGTGCTAGCTTCTTGAAACTTGACACAATAAAGTAGTTTCACGTTCTATCTCTATGTTTTGTTTCCTCTTGATGTAGCCCTAAGAAGTGACAGGCGAGAAGCACTTTCATGGAAAGTGGTTGCCAGGCTTCCTAAAATTACGAATCTCCAGAAATCTCAACAAATATTTTTTCACCCAAACTGGATGATACTTTCAGGTAATGATCAGTACACTAAGGCGACTTGGTTCCTTAAATGTCGTTCTTCTATGTTGAAGCGTTCGTTTCCAGTAACAGTTTGAATTTTTAGGTTTCACTCTGTTTTCTCCTATATTGAAAGATGTATTTGGAACTCTAAATCCAACACGGTTTGTGCTAGCTTCTTGAAACTTGACACAATTAAGTAGTTTCACGTACTATCTCTATGTTTTGTTTCCTCTTGATGTAGCCCTAACAGTGACTGGCGAGAAACACTTTCATGGAAAGGGGTTGCCAGGCTTCCCAAATATACGAATCTCCAGAAATCTCAGGAAATATTTTTTCACCCAAACAGGATGATACTTTCAGGTAATGATCAGTACACTAAGGCGACTTGGTTCCCCAAATTTCGTTCTTCTATGTTGAAGCGTTCGTTTCCAGTAACAGTTTGAATTTTTAGGTTTCACTCTGTTTTCTCCTATATTGATAGATGTATTTGGAACTCTGAATCCAACACGGTTTGTGCTAGCTTCTTGAAACTTGACACAATAAAGTAGTTTCACGTTCTATCTCTATGTTTTGTTTCCTCTTGATGTAGCCCTAACAGTGACTGGCGAGAAACACTTTCATGGAAAGGGGTTGCCAGGCTTCCCAAATATACGAATCTCCAGAAATCTAAGGAAATATTTTTTCACCCAAACAGGATGATACTTTCAGGTAATGATCAGTACACTAAGGCGACTTGGTTCCCCAAATTTCGTTTTTCTATGTTAAAGCGTTCGTTTCCAGTAACAGTTTGAATTTTTAGGTTTCACTCTGTTTTCTCCTATATTGATAGATGTATTTGGAACTCTAAATCCAACACGGTTTGTGCTAGCTTCTTGAAACTTGACACAATAAAGTAGTTTCACGTTCTATCACTATGTTTTGTTTCCTCTTGATGTAGCCCTAAGCAGTGACTGGCGAGGAACACTTTCATGGAAAGGGGTTGCCAGGCTTCCCAAAATTACGAATCTCCAGAAATCACAGCAAATATTTTTTCACCCAAACTGGATGATACTTTCAGGTAATGATCAGTACACTAAGGCGACTTGGTTCCCCAAATGTCGTTCTTCTATGTTGAAGCGTTCGTTTCCAGTAACAGTTTGAATTTTTAGGTTTCACTCTGTTTTCTCCTATATTGATAGATGTATTTGGAACTCTAAATCCAACACGGTTTGTGCTAGCTTCTTGAAACTTGACACAATAAAGAAGTTTCACGTTCTATCTCTATGTTTTGTTTCCTCAATGTAGCCCTAAGCAGTGACTGGCGAGAAACACTTTCATGGAAAGGGGTTGCCAGGCTTCCCAAAATTACGAATCTCCAGAAATCTCAGCAAATATTTTTTCACCCTAACTGGATGATACTTTCAGGTAATGATCAGTACACTAAGGCGACTTGGTTCCCCAAATTTCGTTCTTCTATGTTGAAGCGTTCGTTTCCAGTAACAGTTTGAATTTTTAGGTTTCACTCTGTTTTCTCCTATATTGATAGATGTATTTGGAACTCAAAATCCAACACGGTTTGTGCTAGCTTCTTGAAAATTGACACAATAAAGTAGTTTCACGTTCTATCTCTATGTTTTGTTTCCTCTAAATGTAGCCCTAAGCAGTGACTGGCGAGAAACACTTTCATGGAAAGGGGTGGCTTCCCGAAATTACGAATCTCCAGAAATCTCCGCAAATATTTTTTCACCCAAACTGGATGATACTTTCAGGTAATGATCAGTACACTAAGGCGACTTGGTTCCCCAAATTTCATTCTTCTATGTTGAACCGTTCGTTTCCAGTAACAGTTTGAATTTTTAGGTTTCACTCTGTTTTCTCCTTTATTGATAGATGTATTTGGAACTCTAAATCCAACACGGTTTGTGCTAGCTTCTTGAAGCTTGACACAATAAAGTAGTTTCATGTTCTATCTCTATGTTTTGTTTCCTCTTGATGTAGCCCTAAGCAGTGACTGGCGAGAAACACTTTCATGGAAAGGGGTTGCCAGGCTTCCCAAAATTAAGAATCTCCAGAAATCTCAGCAATTATTTTTTCACCCAAACTGGATGATACTTTCAGGTAATGATCAGTACACTAAGGCGACTTGGTTCCCCAAATGTCATTCTTCTATGTTGAAGCGTTCGTTTCCAGTAACAGTTTGAATTTTTAGGTTTCACTCTGTTTTCTCCTTTATTGATAGATGTATTTGGAACTCTGAATCCAACACGGTTTGTGCTAGCTTCTTGAAATTTTACACAATAAAGTAGTTTCATGTTCTATCTCTATGTTTTGTTTCCTCTTGATGTAGCCCTAAGCAGTGACTGACGAGAAACACTTTCATGGAAAGGGGTTGCCAGGCTTCCCAAAATTACGAATCTCCAGAAATCTCAGGAAATATTTTTTCACCCAAACAGGATGATACTTTCAGGTAATGATCAGTACACTAAGGTGACTTGGTTCCCCAAATTTCGTTTTTCTATGTTGAAGCGTTCGTTTCCAGTAACAGTTTGAATTTTTAGGTTTCACTCTGTTTTCTCCTATATTGATAGATGTATTTGGAACTCTAAATGCAACACGGTTTGTGCTAGCTTCTTGAAACTTGACACAATAAAGTAGTTTCACGTTCTATCTCTATGTTTTGTTTCCTCTTGATGTAGCCCTAAGCAGTGACTGGCGAGAAACACTTTCATGGAAAGGGGTGGCTTCCCAAAATTACGAATCTCCAGAAATCTCAGCAAATATTTTTTCACCCAAAGAATGATACTTTCAGGTAATGATCAGTACACTAAGGTGAATTGGTTCCCCAAATGTCGTTCTTCTATGTTGAAGCGTTCGTTTCCAGTAACAGTTTGAATTTTTAGGTTTCACTCTGTTTTCTCCTATATTGATAGATGTATTTGGAACTCTAAATCCAACACGGTTTGTGCTAGCTTCTTGAAACTTGACACAATAAATAGTTTCACGTTCTATCTCTATGTTTTGTTTCCTCTTGATGTAGCCCTAAGCAGTGACTGGCGAGAAACACTTTCATGGAAAGGGGTTGCCAGGCTTCCCAAAATTACGAATCTCCAGAAATCTCAGCAAATATTTTTTCACCCAAACTGGATGATACTTTCAGGTAATGATCAGTACACTAAGGCGACTTGGTTCCCCAAATTTCGTTCTTCTATGTTGAAGCGTTCGTTTCCAGTAACAGTTTGAATTTTTAGGTTTCACTCTGTTTTCTCCTTTATTGATAGATGTATTTGGAACTCTGAATCCAACACGGTTTGTGCTAGCTTCTTGAAACTTGACACAATAAAGTAGTTTCACGTTCTATCTCTATGTTTTGTTTCCTCTTGATGTAGCCCTAAGCAGTGACTGACGAGAAACACTTTCATGGAAAGGGGTTGCCAGGCTTCCCAAAATTACGAATCTCCAGAAATCCCAGGAAATATTTTTTCACCCAAACAGGATGATACTTTCAGGTAATGATCAGTACACTAAGGCGACTTGGTTCCCCAAATTTCGTTCTTCTATGTTGAAGCGTTCGTTTCCAGTAACAGTTTGAATTTTTAGGTTTCACTCTGTTTTCTCCTTTATTGATAGATGTATTTGGAACTCTGAATCCAACACGGTTTGTGCTAGCTTCTTGAAACTTGACACAATAAAGTAGTTTCACGTTC
Organism: Spermophilus citellus; assembly: GCF_964194105.1. Lineage (NCBI taxonomy): Eukaryota > Metazoa > Chordata > Mammalia > Rodentia > Sciuridae > Spermophilus > Spermophilus citellus. Next base: position 6,296,956 of record NC_138188.1, on the reverse strand, counting down.
TATCTCTATGTTTTGTTTCCTCTTGATGTAGCCCTAAGCAGTGACTGGCGAGAAACACTTTCATGGAAAGGGGTTGCCAGGCTTCCCAAAATTACGAATCTCCAGAAATCACAGCAAATATTTTTTCACCCAAACTGGATGATACTTTCAGGTAATGATCAGTACACTAAGGCGACTTGGTTCCCCAAATGTCGTTCTTCTATGTTGAAGCGTTCGTTTCCAGTAACAGTTTGAATTTTTAGGTTTCACTCTGTTTTCTCCTATATTGATAGATGTATTTGGAACTCTAAATCCAACACGGTTTGTGCTAGCTTCTTGAAACTTTACACAATAAAGTAGTTTCACGTTCTATCTCTATGTTTTGTTTCCTCAATGTAGCCCTAAGCAGTGACTGGCGAGAAACACTTTCATGGAAAGGGGTTGCCAGGCTTCCCAAAATTACGAATCTCCAGAAATCTCAGCAAATATTTTTTCACCCTAACTGGATGATACTTTCAGGTAATGATCAGTACACTAAGGCGACTTGGTTCCCCAAATGTCGTTCTTCTATGTTGAAGCGTTCGTTTCCAGTAACAGTTTGAATTTTTAGGTTTCACTCTGTTTTCTCCTACATTGATAGATGTATTTGGAACTCTAAATCCAACACGGTTTGTGCTAGCTTCTTGAAACTTGACACAATAAAGTAGTTTCACGTTCTATCTCTATGTTTTGTTTCCTCTTGATGTAGCCCTAAGCAGTGACTGGCGAGAAACACTTTCATGGAAAGGGGTTGCCAGGCTTCCCAAAATTACGAATCTCCAGAAATCACAGCAATTATTTTTTCACCCAAACTGGATGATACTTTCAGGTAATGATCAGTACACTAAGGCGACTTGGTTCCCCAAATGTCATTCTTCTATGTTGAAGCGTTCGTTTCCAGTAACAGTTTGAATTTTTAGGTTTCACTCTGTTTTCTCCTTTATTGATAGATGTATTTGGAACTCTGAATCCAACACGGTTTGTGCTAGCTTCTTGAAACTTGACACAATAAAGTAGTTTCACGTTCTATCTCTATGTTTTGTTTCCTCTTGATGTAGCCCTAAGCAGTGACTGACGAGAAACACTTTCATGGAAAGGGGTTGCCAGGCTTCCCAAAATTACGAATCTCCAGAAATCTCAACAAATATTTTTTCACCCAAACTGGATGATACTTTCAGGTAATGATCAGTACACTAAGGCGACTTGGTTCCCCAAATGTCGTTCTTCTATGTTGAAGCGTTCGTATCCAGTAACAGTTTGAATTTTTATGTTTCACTCTGTTTTCTCCTATATTGATAGATGTATTTGGAACTCTAAATCCAACACGGTTTGTGATAGCTTCTTGAAACTTGACACAATAAAGTAGTTTCACGTTCTATCTCTATGTTTTGTTTCCTCTTGATGTAGCCCTAAGCAGTGACTGGCGATAAACACTTTCATGGAAAGGGGTGACTTCCCAAAATTACGAATCTCCAGAAATCTCAGCAAATATTTTTTCACCCAAACTGGATGATACTTTCAGGTAATGATCAGTACACTAAGGCGACTTGGTTCCCCAAATGTCGTTTTTCTATGTTGAAGCGTTAGTTTCCAGTAACAGTTTGAATTTTTAGGTTTCACTCTGTTTTCTCCTATATTGATAGATGTATTTGGAACTCTAAATCCAACACGGTTTGTGCTAGCTTCTTGAAACTTGACACAATAAAGTAGTTTCACGTTCTATCTCTATGTTTTGTTTCCTCTTGATGTAGCCCTAAGCAGTGACTGGCGAGAAACACTTTCATGGAAAGGGGTGGCTTCCCAAAATTACGAATCTCCAGAAATCTCCGCAAATATTTTTTCACCCAAACTGGATGATACTTTCAGGTAATGATCAGTACACTAAGGCGACTTGGTTCCCCAAATTTCATTCTTCTATGTTGAACCGTTCGTTTCCAGTAACAGTTTGAATTTTTAGGTTTCACTCTGTTTTCTCCATTATTGATAGATGTATTTGGAACTCTAAATCCAACACAGTTTGTGCTAGCTTCTTGAAGCTTGACACAATAAAGTAGTTTCATGTTCTATCTCTATGTTTTGTTTCCTCTTGATGTAGCCCTAAGCAGTGACAGGCGAGAAACACTTTCATGGAAAGGGGTTGCCAGGCTTCCCAAAATTACGAATCTCCAGAAATCTCAGCAAATATTTTTTCACCCAAACTGGATGATACTTTCAGGTAATGATCAGTACACTAAGGCGACTTGGTTCCCCAAATTTCGTTCTTCTATGTTGAAGCGTTCGTTTCCAGTAACAGTTTGAATTTTTAGGTTTCACTCTGTTTTCTCCTATATTGATAGATGTATTTGGAACTCTAAATCCAACACGGTTTGCGCTAGCTTCTTGAAACTTGACACAATAAAGTAGTTTCACGTTCTATCTCTATGTTTTGTTTCCTCTTGATGTAGCCCTAAGCAGTGACTGGCGAGAAACACTTTCAGGGAAAGGAGTTGCCAGGCTTCCCAAAATTACGAATCTCCAGAAATCTCAACAAATATTTTTTCACCCAAACTGGATGATACTTTCAGGTAATGATCAGTACACTAAGGCGACTTGGTTCCCCAAATGTCGTTCTTCTATGTTGAAGCGTTCGTTTCCAGTAACAGTTTGAATTTTTAGGTTTCACTCTGTTTTCTCCTATATTGATAGATGTATTTGGAACTCTAAATCCAACACGGTTTGTGCTAGCTTCTTGAAACTTGACACAATAAAGTAGTTTCACGTTCTATCTCTATGTTTTGTTTCCTCTTGATGTAGCCCTAAGCAGTGACAGGCGAGAAACACTTTCATGGAAAGTGGTTGCCAGGCTTCCTAAAATTACGAATCTCCAGAAATCTCAACAAATATTTTTTCACCCAAACTGGATGATACTTTCAGGTAATGATCAGTACACTAAGGCGACTTGGTTCCTTAAATGTCGTTCTTCTATGTTGAAGCGTTCGTTTCCAGTAACAGTTTGAATTTTTAGGTTTCACTCTGTTTTCTCCTATATTGAAAGATGTATTTGGAACTCTAAATCCAACACGGTTTGTGCTAGCTTCTTGAAACTTGACACAATTAAGTAGTTTCACGTACTATCTCTATGTTTTGTTTCCTCTTGATGTAGCCCTAACAGTGACTGGCGAGAAACACTTTCATGGAAAGGGGTTGCCAGGCTTCCCAAATATACGAATCTCCAGAAATCTCAGGAAATATTTTTTCACCCAAACAGGATGATACTTTCAGGTAATGATCAGTACACTAAGGCGACTTGGTTCCCCAAATTTCGTTCTTCTATGTTGAAGCGTTCGTTTCCAGTAACAGTTTGAATTTTTAGGTTTCACTCTGTTTTCTCCTATATTGATAGATGTATTTGGAACTCTGAATCCAACATGGTTTGTGCTAGCTTCTTGAAACTTGACACAATAAAGTAGTTTCACGTTCTATCTCTATGTTTTGTTTCCTCTTGATGTAGCCCTAACAGTGACTGGCGAGAAACACTTTCACGGAAAGGGGTTGCCAGGCTTCCCAAATATACGAATCTCCAGAAATCTAAGGAAATATTTTTTCACCCAAACAGGATGATACTTTCAGGTAATGATCAGTACACTAAGGCGACTTGGTTCCCCAAATTTCGTTTTTCTATGTTAAAGCGTTCGTTTCCAGTAACAGTTTGAATTTTTAGGTTTCACTCTGTTTTCTCCTATATTGATAGATGTATTTGGAACTCTAAATCCAACACGGTTTGTGCTAGCTTCTTGAAACTTGACACAATAAAGTAGTTTCACGTTCTATCACTATGTTTTGTTTCCTCTTGATGTAGCCCTAAGCAGTGACTGGCGAGGAACACTTTCATGGAAAGGGGTTGCCAGGCTTCCCAAAATTACGAATCTCCAGAAATCACAGCAAATATTTTTTCACCCAAACTGGATGATACTTTCAGGTAATGATCAGTACACTAAGGCGACTTGGTTCCCCAAATGTCGTTCTTCTATGTTGAAGCGTTCGTTTCCAGTAACAGTTTGAATTTTTAGGTTTCACTCTGTTTTCTCCTATATTGATAGATGTATTTGGAACTCTAAATCCAACACGGTTTGTGCTAGCTTCTTGAAACTTGACACAATAAAGAAGTTTCACGTTCTATCTCTATGTTTTGTTTCCTCAATGTAGCCCTAAGCAGTGACTGGCGAGAAACACTTTCATGGAAAGGGGTTGCCAGGCTTCCCAAAATTACGAATCTCCAGAAATCTCAGCAAATATTTTTTCACCCTAACTGGATGATACTTTCAGGTAATGATCAGTACACTAAGGCGACTTGGTTCCCCAAATTTCGTTCTTCTATGTTGAAGCGTTCGTTTCCAGTAACAGTTTGAATTTTTAGGTTTCACTCTGTTTTCTCCTATATTGATAGATGTATTTGGAACTCTAAATCCAACACGGTTTGTGCTAGCTTCTTGAAACTTGACACAATAAAGTAGTTTCACGTTCTATCTCTATGTTTTGTTTCCTCTTGATGTAGCCCTAAGCAGTGACTGGCGAGAAACACTTTCATGGAAAGGGGTGGCTTCCCAAAATTACGAATCTCCAGAAATCTCCGCAAATATTTTTTCACCCAAACTGGATGATACTTTCAGGTAATGATCAGTACACTAAGGCGACTTGGTTCCCCAAATTTCATTCTTCTATGTTGAACCGTTCGTTTCCAGTAACAGTTTGAATTTTTAGGTTTCACTCTGTTTTCTCCTTTATTGATAGATGTATTTGGAACTCTAAATCCAACACGGTTTGTGCTAGCTTCTTGAAGCTTGACACAATAAAGTAGTTTCATGTTCTATCTCTATGTTTTGTTTCCTCTTGATGTAGCCCTAAGCAGTGACTGGCGAGAAACACTTTCATGGAAAGGGGTTGCCAGGCTTCCCAAAATTAAGAATCTCCAGAAATCTCAGCAATTATTTTTTCACCCAAACTGGATGATACTTTCAGGTAATGATCAGTACACTAAGGCGACTTGGTTCCCCAAATGTCATTCTTCTATGTTGAAGCGTTCGTTTCCAGTAACAGTTTGAATTTTTAGGTTTCACTCTGTTTTCTCCTTTATTGATAGATGTATTTGGAACTCTGAATCCAACACGGTTTGTGCTAGCTTCTTGAAACTTTACACAATAAAGTAGTTTCATGTTCTATCTCTATGTTTTGTTTCCTCTTGATGTAGCCCTAAGCAGTGACTGACGAGAAACACTTTCATGGAAAGGGGTTGCCAGGCTTCCCAAAATTACGAATCTCCAGAAATCTCAGGAAATATTTTTTCACCCAAACAGGATGATACTTTCAGGTAATGATCAGTACACTAAGGTGACTTGGTTCCCCAAATTTCGTTTTTCTATGTTGAAGCGTTCGTTTCCAGTAACAGTTTGAATTTTTAGGTTTCACTCTGTTTTCTCCTATATTGATAGATGTATTTGGAACTCTAAATGCAACACGGTTTGTGCTAGCTTCTTGAAACTTGACACAATAAAGTAGTTTCACGTTCTATCTCTATGTTTTGTTTCCTCTTGATGTAGCCCTAAGCAGTGACTGGCGAGAAACACTTTCATGGAAAGGGGTGGCTTCCCAAAATTACGAATCTCCAGAAATCTCAGCAAATATTTTTTCACCCAAACTGGATGATACTTTCAGGTAATCATCAGTACACTAAGGCGACTTGGTTCCCCAAATGTCGTTCTTCTATGTTGAAGCGTTCGTTTCCAGTAACAGTTTGAATTTTTAGGTTTCACTCTGTTTTCTCCTATATTGATAGATGTATTTGGAACTCTAAATCCAACACGGTTTGTGCTAGCTTCTTGAAACTTGACACAATAAAGTAGTTTCACGTTCTATCTCTATTTTTTGTTTCCTCTTGATGTAGCCCTAAGCAGTGACTGGCGAGAAACACATTCATGGAAAGGGATTGCCAGGCTTCCCAAAATTACGAATCTCCAGAAATCTCAGCAAATATTTTTTCACCCAAAGAATGATACTTTCAGGTAATGATCAGTACACTAAGGTGAATTGGTTCCCCAAATGTTGTTCTTCTATGTTGAAGCGTTCGTTTCCAGTAACAGTTTGAATTTTTAGGTTTCACTCTGTTTTCTCCTATATTGATAGATGTATTTGGAACTCTAAATCCAACACGGTTTGTGCTAGCTTCTTGAAACTTGACACAATAAATAGTTTCACGTTCTATCTCTATGTTTTGTTTCCTCTTGATGTAGCCCTAAGCAGTGACTGGCGAGAAACACTTTCATGGAAAGGGGTTGCCAGGCTTCCCAAAATTACGAATCTCCAGAAATCTCAGCAAATATTTTTTCACCCAAACTGGATGATACTTTCAGGTAATGATCAGTACACTAAGGCGACTTGGTTCCCCAAATTTCGTTCTTCTATGTTGAAGCGTTCGTTTCCAGTAACAGTTTGAATTTTTAGGTATCACTCTGTTTTCTCCTTTATTGATAGATGTATTTGGAACTCTGAATCCAACACGGTTTGTGCTAGCTTCTTGAAACTTGACACAATAAAGTAGTTTCACGTTCTATCTCTATGTTTTGTTTCCTCTTGATGTAGCCCTAAGCAGTGACAGGCGAGAAACACTTTCATGGAAAGTGGTTGCCAGGCTTCCTAAAATTACGAATCTCCAGAAATCTCAACAAATATTTTTTCACCCAAACTGGATGATACTTTCAGGTAATGATCAGTACACTAAGGCGACTTGGTTCCTTAAATGTCGTTCTTCTATGTTGAAGCGTTCGTTTCCAGTAACAGTTTGAATTTTTAGGTTTCACTCTGTTTTCTCCTATATTGAAAGATGTATTTGGAACTCTAAATCCAACACGGTTTGTGCTAGCTTCTTGAAACTTGACACAATTAAGTAGTTTCACGTACTATCTCTATGTTTTGTTTCCTCTTGATGTAGCCCTAACAGTGACTGGCGAGAAACACTTTCACGGAAAGGGGTTGCCAGGCTTCCCAAATATACGAATCTCCAGAAATCTCAGGAAATATTTTTTCACCCAAACAGGATGATACTTTCAGGTAATGATCAGTACACTAAGGCGACTTGGTTCCCCAAATTTCGTTTTTCTATGTTAAAGCGTTCGTTTCCAGTAACAGTTTGAATTTTTAGGTTTCACTCTGTTTTCTCCTATATTGATAGATGTATTTGGAACTCTAAATCCAACACGGTTTGTGCTAGCTTCTTGAAACTTGACACAATAAAGTAGTTTCACGTTCTCTCTCTATGTTTTGTTTCCTCTTGATGTAGCCCTAAGCAGTGACTGGCGAGGAACACTTTCATGGAAAGGGGTTGCCAGGCTTCCCAAAATTACGAATCTCCAGAAATCACAGCAAATATTTTTTCACCCAAACTGGATGATACTTTCAGGTAATGATCAGTACACTAAGGCGACTTGGTTCCCCAAATGTCGTTCTTCTATGTTGAAGCGTTCGTTTCCAGTAACAGTTTGAATTTTTAGGTTTCACTCTGTTTTCTCCTATATTGATAGATGTATTTGGAACTCTAAATCCAACACGGTTTGTGCTAGCTTCTTGAAACTTGACACAATAAAGTAGTTTCACGTTCTATCTCTATGTTTTGTTTCCTCAATGTAGCCCTAAGCAGTGACTGGCGAGAAACACTTTCATGGAAAGGGGTTGCCAGGCTTCCCAAAATTACGAATCTCCAGAAATCTCAGCAAATATTTTTTCACCCTAACTGGATGATACTTTCAGGTAATGATCAGTACACTAAGGCGACTTGGTTCCCCAAATTTCGTTCTTCTATGTTGAAGCGTTCGTTTCCAGTAACAGTTTGAATTTTTAGGTTTCACTCTGTTTTCTCCTATATTGATAGATGTATTTGGAACTCTAAATCCAACACGGTTTGTGCTAGCTTCTTGAAACTTGACACAATAAAGTAGTTTCACGTTCTATCTCTATGTTTTGTTTCCTCTTGATGTAGCCCTAAGCAGTGACTGGCGAGAAACACTTTCATGGAAAGGGGTGGCTTCCCAAAATTACGAATCTCCAGAAATCTCCGCAAATATTTTTTCACCCAAACTGGATGATACTTTCAGGTAATGATCAGTACACTAAGGCGACTTGGTTCCCCAAATTTCATTCTTCTATGTTGAACCGTTCGTTTCCAGTAACAGTTTGAATTTTTAGGTTTCACTCTGTTTTCTCCTTTATTGATAGATGTATTTGGAACTCTAAATCCAACACGGTTTGTGCTAGCTTCTTGAAGCTTGACACAATAAAGTAGTTTCATGTTCTATCTCTATGTTTTGTTTCCTCTTGATGTAGCCCTAAGCAGTGACTGGCGAGAAACACTTTCATGGAAAGGGGTTGCCAGGCTTCCCAAAATTAAGAATCTCCAGAAATCTCAGCAATTATTTTTTCACCCAAACTGGATGATACTTTCAGGTAATGATCAGTACACTAAGGCGACTTGGTTCCCCAAATGTCATTCTTCTATGTTGAAGCGTTCGTTTCCAGTAACAGTTTGAATTTTTAGGTTTCACTCTGTTTTCTCCTTTATTGATAGATGTATTTGGAACTCTGAATCCAACACGGTTTGTGCTAGCTTCTTGAAACTTTACACAATAAAGTAGTTTCATGTTCTATCTCTATGTTTTGTTTCCTCTTGATGTAGCCCTAAGCAGTGACTGACGAGAAACACTTTCATGGAAAGGGGTTGCCAGGCTTCCCAAAATTACGAATCTCCAGAAATCTCAGGAAATATTTTTTCACCCAAACAGGATGATACTTTCAGGTAATGATCAGTACACTAAGGTGACTTGATTCCCCAAATTTCGTTTTTCTATGTTGAAGCGTTCGTTTCCAGTAACAGTTTGAATTTTTAGGTTTCACTCTGTTTTCTCCTATATTGATAGATGTATTTGGAACTCTAAATGCAACACGGTTTGTGCTAGCTTCTTGAAACTTGACACAATAAAGTAGTTTCACGTTCTATCTCTATGTTTTGTTTCCTCTTGATGTAGCCCTAAGCAGTGACTGGCGAGAAACACTTTCATGGAAAGGGGTGGCTTCCCAAAATTACGAATCTCCAGAAATCTCAGCAAATATTTTTTCACCCAAACTGGATGATACTTTCAGGTAATCATCAGTACACTAAGGCGACTTGGTTCCCCAAATGTCGTTCTTCTATGTTGAAGCGTTCGTTTCCAGTAACAGTTTGAATTTTTAGGTTTCACTCTGTTTTCTCCTATATTGATAGATGTATTTGGAACTCTAAATCCAACACGGTTTGTGCTAGCTTCTTGAAACTTGACACAATAAAGTAGTTTCACGTTCTATCTCTATTTTTTGTTTCCTCTTGATGTAGCCCTAAGCAGTGACTGGCGAGAAACACATTCATGGAAAGGGATTGCCAGGCTTCCCAAAATTACGAATCTCCAGAAATCTCAGCAAATATTTTTTCACCCAAAGAATGATACTTTCAGGTAATGATCAGTACACTAAGGTGAATTGGTTCCCCAAATGTTGTTCTTCTATGTTGAAGCGTTCGTTTCCAGTAACAGTTTGAATTTTTAGGTTTCACTCTGTTTTCTCCTATATTGATAGATGTATTTGGAACTCTAAATCCAACACGGTTTGTGCTAGCTTCTTGAAACTTGACACAATAAATAGTTTCACGTTCTATCTCTATGTTTTGTTTCCTCTTGATGTAGCCCTAAGCAGTGACTGGCGAGAAACACTTTCATGGAAAGGGGTTGCCAGGCTTCCCAAAATTACGAATCTCCAGAAATCTCAGCAAATATTTTTTCACCCAAACTGGATGATACTTTCAGGTAATGATCAGTACACTAAGGCGACTTGGTTCCCCAAATTTCGTTCTTCTATGTTGAAGCGTTCGTTTCCAGTAACAGTTTGAATTTTTAGGTTTCACTCTGTTTTCTCCTTTATTGATAGATGTATTTGGAACTCTGAATCCAACACGGTTTGTGCTAGCTTCTTGAAACTTGACACAATAAAGTAGTTTCACGTTCTATCTCTATGTTTTGTTTCCTCTTGATGTAGCCCTAAGCAGTGACAGGCGAGAAACACTTTCATGGAAAGTGGTTGCCAGGCTTCCTAAAATTACGAATCTCCAGAAATCTCAACAAATATTTTTTCACCCAAACTGGATGATACTTTCAGGTAATGATCAGTACACTAAGGCGACTTGGTTCCTTAAATGTCGTTCTTCTATGTTGAAGCGTTCGTTTCCAGTAACAGTTTGAATTTTTAGGTTTCACTCTGTTTTCTCCTATATTGAAAGATGTATTTGGAACTCTAAATCCAACACGGTTTGTGCTAGCTTCTTGAAACTTGACACAATTAAGTAGTTTCACGTACTATCTCTATGTTTTGTTTCCTCTTGATGTAGCCCTAACAGTGACTGGCGAGAAACACTTTCATGGAAAGGGGTTGCCAGGCTTCCCAAATATACGAATCTCCAGAAATCTCAGGAAATATTTTTTCACCCAAACAGGATGATACTTTCAGGTAATGATCAGTACACTAAGGCGACTTGGTTCCCCAAATTTCGTTTTTCTATGTTAAAGCGTTCGTTTCCAGTAACAGTTTGAATTTTTAGGTTTCACTCTGTTTTCTCCTATATTGATAGATGTATTTGGAACTCTAAATCCAACACGGTTTGTGCTAGCTTCTTGAAACTTGACACAATAAAGTAGTTTCACGTTCTATCACTATGTTTTGTTTCCTCTTGATGTAGCCCTAAGCAGTGACTGGCGAGGAACACTTTCATGGAAAGGGGTTGCCAGGCTTCCCAAAATTACGAATCTCCAGAAATCACAGCAAATATTTTTTCACCCAAACTGGATGATACTTTCAGGTAATGATCAGTACACTAAGGCGACTTGGTTCCCCAAATGTCGTTCTTCTATGTTGAAGCGTTCGTTTCCAGTAACAGTTTGAATTTTTAGGTTTCACTCTGTTTTCTCCTATATTGATAGATGTATTTGGAACTCTAAATCCAACACGGTTTGTGCTAGCTTCTTGAAACTTGACACAATAAAGTAGTTTCACGTTCTATCTCTATGTTTTGTTTCCTCAATGTAGCCCTAAGCAGTGACTGGCGAGAAACACTTTCATGGAAAGGGGTTGCCAGGCTTCCCAAAATTACGAATCTCCAGAAATCTCAGCAAATATTTTTTCACCCTAACTGGATGATACTTTCAGGTAATGATCAGTACACTAAGGCGACTTGGTTCCCCAAATTTCGTTCTTCTATGTTGAAGCGTTCGTTTCCAGTAACAGTTTGAATTTTTAGGTTTCACTCTGTTTTCTCCTATATTGATAGATGTATTTGGAACTCTAAATCCAACACGGTTTGTGCTAGCTTCTTGAAACTTGACACAATAAAGTAGTTTCACGTTCTATCTCTATGTTTTGTTTCCTCTTGATGTAGCCCTAAGCAGTGACTGGCGAGAAACACTTTCATGGAAAGGGGTGGCTTCCCAAAATTACGAATCTCCAGAAATCTCCGCAAATATTTTTTCACCCAAACTGGATGATACTTTCAGGTAATGATCAGTACACTAAGGCGACTTGGTTCCCCAAATTTCATTCTTCTATGTTGAACCGTTCGTTTCCAGTAACAGTTTGAATTTTTAGGTTTCACTCTGTTTTCTCCTTTATTGATAGATGTATTTGGAACTCTAAATCCAACACGGTTTGTGCTAGCTTCTTGAAGCTTGACACAATAAAGTAGTTTCATGTTCTATCTCTATGTTTTGTTTCCTCTTGATGTAGCCCTAAGCAGTGACTGGCGAGAAACACTTTCATGGAAAGGGGTTGCCAGGCTTCCCAAAATTAAGAATCTCCAGAAATCTCAGCAATTATTTTTTCACCCAAACTGGATGATACTTTCAGGTAATGATCAGTACACTAAGGCGACTTGGTTCCCCAAATGTCATTCTTCTATGTTGAAGCGTTCGTTTCCAGTAACAGTTTGAATTTTTAGGTTTCACTCTGTTTTCTCCTTTATTGATAGATGTATTTGGAACTCTAAATGCAACACGGTTTGTGCTAGCTTCTTGAAACTTGACACAATAAAGTAGTTTCACGTTCTATCTCTATGTTTTGTTTCCTCTTGATGTAGCCCTAAGCAGTGACTGGCGAGAAACACTTTCATGGAAAGGGGTGGCTTCCCAAAATTACGAATCTCCAGAAATCTCAGCAAATATTTTTTCACCCAAACTGGATGATACTTTCAGGTAATCATCAGTACACTAAGGCGACTTGGTTCCCCAAATGTCGTTCTTCTATGTTGAAGCGTTCGTTTCCAGTAACAGTTTGAATTTTTAGGTTTCACTCTGTTTTCTCCTATATTGATAGATGTATTTGGAACTCTAAATCCAACACGGTTTGTGCTAGCTTCTTGAAACTTGACACAATAAAGTAGTTTCACGTTCTATCTCTATTTTTTGTTTCCTCTTGATGTAGCCCTAAGCAGTGACTGGCGAGAAACACATTCATGGAAAGGGATTGCCAGGCTTCCCAAAATTACGAATCTCCAGAAATCTCAGCAAATATTTTTTCACCCAAAGAATGATACTTTCAGGTAATGATCAGTACACTAAGGTGAATTGGTTCCCCAAATGTTGTTCTTCTATGTTGAAGCGTTCGTTTCCAGTAACAGTTTGAATTTTTAGGTTTCACTCTGTTTTCTCCTATATTGATAGATGTATTTGGAACTCTAAATCCAACACGGTTTGTGCTAGCTTCTTGAAACTTGACACAATAAATAGTTTCACGTTCTATCTCTATGTTTTGTTTCCTCTTGATGTAGCCCTAAGCAGTGACTGGCGAGAAACACTTTCATGGAAAGGGGTTGCCAGGCTTCCCAAAATTACGAATCTCCAGAAATCTTAGCAAATATTTTTTCACCCAAACTGGATGATACTTTCAGGTAATGATCAGTACACTAAGGCGACTTGGTTCCCCAAATTTCGTTCTTCTATGTTGAAGCGTTCGTTTCCAGTAACAGTTTGAATTTTTAGGTTTCACTCTGTTTTCTCCTTTATTGATAGATGTATTTGGAACTCTGAATCCAACACGGTTTGTGCTAGCTTCTTGAAACTTGACACAATAAAGTAGTTTCACGTTCTATCTCTATGTTTTGTTTCCTCTTGATGTAGCCCTAAGCAGTGACTGACGAGAAACACTTTCATGGAAAGGGGTTGCCAGGCTTCCCAAAATTACGAATCTCCAGAAATCTCAGGAAATATTTTTTCACCCAAACTGGATGATACTTTCAGGTAATGATCAGTACACTAAGGCGACTTGGTTCCCCAAATGTCGTTCTTCTATGTTGAAGCGTTCGTTTCCAGTAACAGTTTGAATTTTTAGGTTTCACTCTGTTTTCTCCTATATTGATAGATGTATTTGGAACTCTAAATCCAACACGGTTTGCGCTAGCTTCTTGAAACTTGACACAATAAAGTAGTTTCACGTTCTATCTCTATGTTTTGTTTCCTCTTGATGTAGCCCTAAGCAGTGACTGGCGAGAAACACTTTCATGGAAAGCAGTTGCCAGGCTTCCCAAAATTACGAATCTCCAGAAATCTCAACAAATATTTTTTCACCCAAACTGGATGATACTTTCAGGTAATGATCAGTACACTAAGGCGACTTGGTTCCCCAAATGTCGTTCTTCTATGTTGAAGCGTTCGTTTCCAGTAACAGTTTGAATTTTTAGGTTTCACTCTGTTTTCTCCTATATTGATAGATGTATTTGGAACTCTAAATCCAACACGGTTTGCGCTAGCTTCTTGAAACTTGACACAATAAAGTAGTTTCACGTTCTATCTCTATGTTTTGTTTCCTCTTGATGTAGCCCTAAGCAGTGACTGGCGAGAAACACTTTCATGGAAAGGGGTTGCCAGGCTTCCCAAAATTACGAATCTCCAGAAATCTCAGCAATTATTTTTTCACCCAAACTGGATGATACTTTCAGGTAATGATCAGTACACTAAGGCGACTTGGTTCCCCAAATGTCATTCTTCTATGTTGAAGCGTTCGTTTCCAGTAACAGTTTGAATTTTTAGGTTTCACTTTGTTTTCTCATTTATTGATAGATGTATTTGGAACTCTGAATCCAACACGGTTTGTGCTAGCTTCTTGAAACTTTACACAATAAAGTAGTTTCACGTCTATCTCTATGTTTTGTTTCCTCTAAATGTAGCCCTAAGCAGTGACTGACGAGAAACACTTTCATGGAAAGGGGTTGCCAGGCTTCCCAAAATTACGAATCTCCAGAAATCTCAGGAAATATTTTTTCACCCAAACAGGATGATACTTTCAGGTAATGATCAGTACACTAAGGCGACTTGGTTCCCCAAATTTCGTTTTTCTATGTTGAAGCGTTCGTTTCCAGTAACAGTTTGAATTTTTAGGTTTCACTCTGTTTTCTCCTATATTGATAGATGTATTTGGAACTCTAAATCCAACACGGTTTGTGCTAGCTTCTTGAAACTTGACACAATAAAGTAGTTTCACGTTCTATCTCTATGTTTTGTTTCCTCTTGATGTAGCCCTAAGCAGTGACAGGCGAGAAACACTTTCATGGAAAGGGGTTGCAAGGCTTCCTAAAATTACGAATCTCCAGAAATCTCAGCAAATATTTTTTCACCCAAACTGGATGATACTTTCAGGTAATGATCAGTACACTAAGGCGACTTGGTTCCCCAAATGTCGTTCTTCTATGTTGAAGCGTTCGTTTCCAGTAACAGTTTGAATTTTTAGGTTTCACTCTGTTTTCTCCTATATTGATAGATGTATTTGGAACTCTAAATCCAACACGGTTTGCGCTAGCTTCTTGAAACGTGACACAATAAAGTAGTTTCACGTTCTATCTCTATGTTTTGTTTCCTCTTGATGTAGCCCTAAGCAGTGACTGGCGAGAAACACTTTCATGGAAAGCAGTTGCCAGGCTTCCCAAAATTACGAATCTCCAGAAATCTCAACAAATATTTTTTCACCCAAACTGGATGATACTTTCAGGTAATGATCAGTACACTAAGGCGACTTGGTTCCCCAAATGTCGTTCTTCTATGTTGAAGCGTTCGTTTCCAGTAACAGTTTGAATTTTTAGGTTTCACTCTGTTTTCTCCTATATTGATAGATGTATTTGGAACTCTAAATCCAACACGGTTTGCGCTAGCTTCTTGAAACTTGACACAATAAAGTAGTTTCACGTTCTATCTCTATGTTTTGTTTCCTCTTGATGTAGCCCTAAGCAGTGACTGGCGAGAAACACTTTCATGGAAAGGGGTTGCCAGGCTTCCCAAAATTACGAATCTCCAGAAATCTCAGCAATTATTTTTTCACCCAAACTGGATGATACTTTCAGGTAATGATCAGAACACTAAGGCGACTTGGTTCCCCAAATGTCATTCTTCTATGTTGAAGCGTTCGTTTCCAGTAACAGTTTGAATTTTTAGGTTTCACTTTGTTTTCTCATTTATTGATAGATGTATTTGGAACTCTGAATCCAACACGGTTTGTGCTAGCTTCTTGAAACTTTACACAATAAAGTAGTTTCACGTCTATCTCTATGTTTTGTTTCCTCTAAATGTAGCCCTAAGCAGTGACTGACGAGAAACACTTTCATGGAAAGGGGTTGCCAGGCTTCCCAAAATTACGAATCTCCAGAAATCTCAGGAAATATTTTTTCACCCAAACAGGATGATACTTTCAGGTAATGATCAGTACACTAAGGCGACTTGGTTCCCCAAATTTCGTTTTTCTATGTTGAAGCGTTCGTTTCCAGTAACAGTTTGAATTTTTAGGTTTCACTCTGTTTTCTCCTATATTGATAGATGTATTTGGAACTCTGAATCCAACACGGTTTGTGCTAGCTTCTTGAAACTTGACACAATAAAGTAGTTTCACGTTCTATCTCTATGTTTTGTTTCCTCTTGATGTAGCCCTAACAGTGACTGGCGAGAAACACTTTCATGGAAAGGGGTTGCCAGGCTTCCCAAATATATGAATCTCCAGAAATCTAAGGAAATATTTTTTCACCCAAACAGGATGATACTTTCAGGTAATGATCAGTACACTAAGGCGACTTGGTTCCCCAAATTTCGTTTTTCTATGTTAAAGCGTTCGTTTCCAGTAACAGTTTGAATTTTTAGGTTTCACTCTGTTTTCTCCTATATTGATAGATGTATTTGGAACTCTAAATCCAACACGGTTTGTGCTAGCTTCTTGAAACTTGACACAATAAAGTAGTTTCACATTCTATCACTATGTTTTGTTTCCTCTTGATGTAGCCCTAAGCAGTGACTGGCGAGGAACACTTTCATGGAAAGGGGTTGCCAGGCTTCCCAAAATTACGAATCTCCAGAAATCACAGCAAATATTTTTTCACCCAAACTGGATGATACTTTCAGGTAATGATCAGTACACTAAGGCGACTTGGTTCCCCAAATGTCGTTCTTCTATGTTGAAGCGTTCGTTTCCAGTAACAGTTTGAATTTTTAGGTTTCACTCTGTTTTCTCCTATATTGATAGATGTATTTGGAACTCTAAATCCAACACGGTTTGTGCTAGCTTCTTGAAACTTGACACAATAAAGAAGTTTCACGTTCTATCTCTATGTTTTGTTTCCTCAATGTAGCCCTAAGCAGTCACTGGCGAGAAACACTTTCCTGGAAAGGGGTTGCCAGGCTTCCCAAAATTACGAATCTCCAGAAATCTCAGCAAATATTTTTTCACCCTAACTGGATGATACTTTCAGGTAATGATCAGTACACTAAGGCGACTTGGTTCCCCAAATTTCGTTCTTCTATGTTGAAGCGTTCGTTTCCAGTAACAGTTTGAATTTTTAGGTTTCACTCTGTTTTCTCCTATATTGATAGATGTATTTGGAACTCTAAATCCAACACGGTTTGTGCTAGCTTCTTGAAACTTGACACAATAAAGTAGTTTCACGTTATATCTCTATGTTTTGTTTCCTCTTGATGTAGCCCTAAGCAGTGACTGGCGAGAAACACTTTCATGGAAAGGGGTGGCTTCCCAAAATTACGAATCTCCAGAAATCTCCGCAAATATTTTTTCACCCAAACTGGATGATACTTTCAGGTAATGATCAGTACACTAAGGCGACTTGGTTCCCCAAATTTCATTCTTCTATGTTGAACCGTTCGTTTCCAGTAACAGTTTGAATTTTTAGGTTTCACTCTGTTTTCTCCTTTATTGATAGATGTATTTGGAACTCTAAATCCAACACGGTTTGTGCTAGCTTCTTGAAGCTTGACACAATAAAGTAGTTTCATGTTCTATCTCTATGTTTTGTTTCCTCTTGATGTAGCCCTAAGCAGTGACAGGCGAGAAACACTTTCATGGAAAGGGGTTGCCAGGCTTCCCAAAATTACGAATCTCCAGAAATCTCAGCAAATATTTTTTCACCCAAACTGGATGATACTTTCAGGTAATGATCAGTACACTAAGGCGACTTGGTTCCCCAAATTTCGTTCTTCTATGTTGAAGCGTTCGTTTCCAGTAACAGTTTGAATTTTTAGGTTTCACTCTGTTTTCTCCTATATTGATAGATGTATTTGGAACTCTAAATCCAACACGGTTTGTGCTAGCTTCTTGAAACTTGACACAATAAATAGTTTCACGTTCTATCTCTATGTTTTGTTTCCTCTTGATGTAGCACTAAGCAGTGACTGGCGAGAAACACTTTCATGGAAAGGGGTGACTTCCCAATATTACGAATCTCCAGAAATCTCAGCAAATATTTTTTCACCCAAACTGGATGATACTTTCAGGTAATGATCAGTACACTAAGGCGACTTGGTTCCCCAAATGTCGTTTTTCTATGTTGAAGCGTTAGTTTCCAGTAACAGTTTGAATTTTTAGGTTTCACTCTGTTTTCTCCTATATTGATAGATGTATTTGGAACTCTAAATCCAACACGGTTTGTGCTAGCTTCTTGAAACTTGACACAATAAAGTAGTTTCACGTTCTATCTCTATGTTTTGTTTCCTCTTGATGTAGCCCTAACAGTGACTGGCGAGAAACACTTTCATGGAAAGGGGTTGCCAGGCTTCCCAAATATACGAATCTCCAGAAATCTCAGCAAATATTTTTTCACCCAAACTGGATGATACTTTCAGGTAATGATCAGTACACTAAGGCGACTTGGTTCCCCAAATGTCGTTCTTCTATGTTGAAGTGTTCGTTTCCAGTAACAGTTTGAATTTTTAGGTTTCACTCTGTTTTCTCCTATATTGATAGATGTATTTGGAACTCTAAATCCAACACGGTTTGTGCTAGCTTCTTGAAACTTGACACAATAAAGTAGTTTCACGTTCTATCTCTATGTTTTGTTTCCTCTTGATGTAGCCCTAAGCAGTGACTGGCGAGAAACACTTTCATGGAAAGGGGTGGCTTCCCAAAATTACGAATCTCCAGAAATCTCAGCAAATATTTTTTCACCCAAACTGGATGATACTTTCAGGTAATGATCAGTACACTAAGGCGACTTGGTTCGCCAAATGTCGTTCTTCTATGTTGAAGCGTTCGTTTCCAGTAACAGTTTGAATTTTTAGGTTTCACTCTGTTTTCTCCTATATTGATAGATGTATTTGGAACTCTAAATCCAACACGGTTTGTGCTAGCTTCTTGAAACTTGACACAATAAAGTAGTTTCACGTTCTATCTCTATGTTTTGTTTCCTCTTGATGTAGCCCTAAGCAGTGACTGGCGAGAAACACATTCATGGAAAGGGATTGCCAGGCTTCCCAAAATTACGAATCTCCAGAAATCTCAGCAAATATTTTTTCACCCAAAGAATGATACTTTCAGGTAATGATCAGTACACTAAGGTGAATTGGTTCCCCAAATGTCGTTCTTCTATGTTGAAGCGTTCGTTTCCAGTAACAGTTTGAATTTTTAGGTTTCACTCTGTTTTCTCCTATATTGATAGATGTATTTGGAACTCTAAATCCAACACGGTTTGTGCTAGCTTCTTGAAACTTGACACAATAAATAGTTTCACGTTCTATCTCTATGTTTTGTTTCCTCTTGATGTAGCACTAAGCAGTGACTGGCGAGAAACACTTTCATGGAAAGGGGTTGCCAGGCTTCCCAAAATTACGAATCTCCAGAAATCTCAGCAAATATTTTTTCACCCAAACTGGATGATACTTTCAGGTAATGATCAGTACACTAAGGCGACTTGGTTCCCCAAATTTCGTTCTTCTATGTTGAAGCGTTCGTTTCCAGTAACAGTTTGAATTTTTAGGTTTCACTCTGTTTTCTCCTTTATTGATAGATGTATTTGGAACTCTAAATCCAACACGGTTTGTGCTAGCTTCTTGAAACTTGACACAATAAAGTAGTTTCACGTTCTATCTCTATGTTTTGTTTCCTCTTGATGTAGCCCTAACAGTGACTGGCGAGAAACACTTTCATGGAAAGGGGTTGCCAGGCTTCCCAAATATACGAATCTCCAGAAATCTCAGCAAATATTTTTTCACCCAAACTGGATGATACTTTCAGGTAATGATCAGTACTCTAAGGCGACTTGGTTCCCCAAATTTCGTTCTTCTATGTTGAAGCGTTCGTTTCCAGTAACAGTTTGAATTTTTAGGTTTCCCTCTGTTTTCTCCTTTATTGATAGATGTATTTGGAACTCTAAATCCAACACGGTTTGTGCTAGCTTCTTGAAACTTGACACAATAAAGTAGTTTCACGTTCTATCTCTATGTTTTGTTTCCTCTTGATGTAGCCCTAACAGTGACTGGCGAGAAACACTTTCATGGAAAGGGGTTGCCAGGCTTCCCAAATATACGAATCTCCAGAAATCTCAGCAAATATTTTTTCACCCAAACTGGATGATACTTTCAGGTAATGATCAGTACACTAAGGCGACTTGGTTCCCCAAATGTCGTTCTTCTATGTTGAAGCGTTCGTTTCCAGTAACAGTTTGAATTTTTAGGTTTCACTCTGTTTTCTCCTATATTGATAGATGTATTTGGAACTCTAAATCCAACACGGTTTGCGCTAGCTTCTTGAAACTTGACACAATAAAGTAGTTTCACGTTCTATCTCTATGTTTTGTTTCCTCTTGATGTAGCCCTAAGCAGTGACTGGCGAGAAACACTTTCATGGAAAGCAGTTGCCAGGCTTCCCAAAATTACGAATCTCCAGAAATCTCAGGAAATATTTTTTCACCCAAACTGGATGATACTTTCAGGTAATGATCAGTACACTAAGGCGACTTGGTTCTCCAAATGTCGTTCTTCTATGTTGAAGCGTTCGTTTCCAGTAACAGTTTGAATTTTTAGGTTTCACTCTGTTTTCTCCTATATTGATAGATGTATTTGGAACTCTAAATCCAACACGGTTTGTGCTAGCTTCTTGAAACTTGACACAATAAAGTAGTTTCACGTTCTATCTCTATGTTTTGTTTCCTCTTGATGTAGCCCTAAGCAGTGACAGGCGAGAAACACTTTCATGGAAAGGGGTTGCCAGGCTTCCTAAAATTACGAATCTCCAGAAATCTCAACAAATATTTTTTCACCCAAACTGGATGATACTTTCAGGTAATGATCAGTACACTAAGGCAACTTGGTTCCCCAAATGTCGTTCTTCTATGTTGAAGCGTTCGTTTCCAGTAAGAGTTTGAATTTTTAGGTTTCACTCTGTTTTCTCCTATATTGATAGATGTATTTGGAACTCTAAATCCAACACGGTTTGTGCTAGCTTCTTGAAACTTGACACAATAAAGTAGTTTCACGTTCTATCTCTATGTTTTGTTTCCTCTTGATGTAGCCCTAACAGTGACTGGCGAGAAACACTTTCATGGAAAGGGGTTGCCAGGCTTCCCAAATATACGAATCTCCAGAAATCTCAGGAAATATTTTTTCACCCAAACTGGATGATACTTTCAGGTAATGATCAGTACACTAAGGCGACTTGGTTCCCCAAATTTCGTTTTTCTATGTTAAAGCGTTCGTTTCCAGTAACAGTTTGAATTTTTAGGTTTCACTCTGTTTTCTCCTATATTGATAGATGTTTTTGGAACTCTAAATCCAACACGGTTTGTGCTAGCTTCTTGAAACTTGACACAATAAAGTAGTTTCACGTTCTATCTCTATGTTTTGTTTCCTCTTGATGTAGCCCTAAGCAGTGACTGGCGAGAAACACTTTCATGGAAAGGGGTTGCCAAGCTTCCCAAAATTACGAATCTCCAGAAATCACAGCAAATATTTTTTCACCCAAACTGAATGATACTTTCAGGTAAAGATCAGTACACTAAGGCGACTTGGTTCCCCAAATGTCGTTCTTCTATGTTGAAGCGTTCGTTTCCAGTAACAGTTTGAATTTTTAGGTTTCACTCTGTTTTCTCCTTTATTGATAGATGTATTTGGAACTCTGAATCCAACACGGTTTGTGCTAGCTTCTTGAAACTTTACACAATAAAATAGTTTCATGTTCTATCTCTATGTTTTGTTTCCTCTTGATGTAGCCCTAAGCAGTGACTGACGAGAAACACTTTCATGGAAAGGGGTTGCCAGGCTTCCCAAAATTACGAATCTCCAGAAATCTCAGGAAATATTTTTTCACCCAAACAGGATGATACTTTCAGGTAATGATCAGTACACTAAGGTGACTTGGTTCCCCAAATTTCGTTTTTCTATGTTGAAGCGTTCGTTTCCAGTAACAGTTTGAATTTTTAGGTTTCACTCTGTTTTCTCCTATATTGATAGATGTATTTGGAACTCTAAATCCAACACGGTTTGTGCTAGCTTCTTGAAACTTGACACAATAAAGTAGTTTCACGTTCTATCTCTATGTTTTGTTTCCTCTTGATGTAGCCCTAAGCAGTGACTGGCGAGAAACACTTTCATGGAAAGGGGTGGCTTCCCAAAATTACGAATCTCCAGAAATCTCAGCAAATATTTTTTCACCCAAACTGGATGATACTTTCAGGTAATGATCAGTACACTAAGGCGACTTGGTTCGCCAAATGTCGTTCTTCTATGTTGAAGTGTTCGTTTCCAGTAACAGTTTGAATTTTTAGGTTTCACTCTGTTTTCTCCTATATTGATAGATGTATTTGGAACTCTAAATCCAACACGGTTTGTGCTAGCTTCTTGAAACTTGACACAATAAAGTAGTTTCACGTTCTATCTCTATGTTTTGTTTCCTCTTGATGTAGCCCTAAGCAGTGACTGGCGAGAAACACATTCATGGAAAGGGATTGCCAGGCTTCCCAAAATTACGAATCTCCAGAAATCTCAGCAAATATTTTTTCACCCAAAGAATGATACTTTCAGGTAATGATCAGTACACTAAGGTGAATTGGTTCCCCAAATGTCGTTCTTCTATGTTGAAGCGTTCGTTTCCAGTAACAGTTTGAATTTTTAGGTTTCACTCTGTTTTCTCCTATATTGATAGATGTATTTGGAACTCTAAATCCAACACGGTTTGTGCTAGCTTCTTGAAACTTGACACAATAAATAGTTTCACGTTCTATCTCTATGTTTTGTTTCCTCTTGATGTAGCACTAAGCAGTGACTGGCGAGAAACACTTTCATGGAAAGGGGTTGCCAGGCTTCCCAAAATTACGAATCTCCAGAAATCTCAGCAAATATTTTTTCACCCAAACTGGATGATACTTTCAGGTAATGATCAGTACACTAAGGCGACTTGGTTCCCCAAATTTCGTTCTTCTATGTTGAAGCGTTCGTTTCCAGTAACAGTTTGAATTTTTAGGTTTCACTCTGTTTTCTCCTATATTGATAGATGTATTTGGAACTCTAAATCCAACACGGTTTGCGCTAGCTTCTTGAAACTTGACACAATAAAGTAGTTTCACGTTCTATCTCTATGTTTTGTTTCCTCTTGATGTAGCCCTAAGCAGTGACTGGCGAGAAACACTTTCATGGAAAGCAGTTGCCAGGCTTCCCAAAATTACGAATCTCCAGAAATCTCAGGAAATATTTTTTCACCCAAACTGGATGATACTTTCAGGTAATGATCAGTACACTAAGGCGACTTGGTTCCCCAAATGTCGTTCTTCTATGTTGAAGCGTTCGTTTCCAGTAACAGTTTGAATTTTTAGGTTTCACTCTGTTTTCTCCTATATTGATAGATGTATTTGGAACTCTAAATCCAACACGGTTTGTGCTAGCTTCTTGAAACTTGA
This sequence comes from Spermophilus citellus, assembly GCF_964194105.1. NCBI lineage: Eukaryota > Metazoa > Chordata > Mammalia > Rodentia > Sciuridae > Spermophilus > Spermophilus citellus. Next base: position 6,273,693 of record NC_138188.1, on the reverse strand, counting down.
CACAATAAAGTAGTTTCACGTTCTATCTCTATGTTTTGTTTCCTCTTGATGTAGCCCTAAGCAGTGACAGGCGAGAAACACTTTCATGGAAAGGGGTTGCCAGGCTTCCTAAAATTACGAATCTCCAGAAATCTCAACAAATATTTTTTCACCCAAACTGGACGATACTTTCAGGTAATGATCAGTACACTAAGGCAACTTGGTTCCCCAAATGTCGTTCTTCTATGTTGAAGCGTTCGTTTCCAGTAAGAGTTTGAATTTTTAGGTTTCACTCTGTTTTCTCCTATATTGATAGATGTATTTGGAACTCTAAATCCAACACGGTTTGTGCTAGCTTCTTGAAACTTGACACAATAAAGTAGTTTCACGTTCTATCTCTATGTTTTGTTTCCTCTTGATGTAGCCCTAACAGTGACTGGCGAGAAACACTTTAATGGAAAGGGGTTGCCAGGCTTCCCAAATATACGAATCTCCAGAAATCTCAGGAAATATTTTTTCACCCAAACTGGATGATACTTTCAGGTAATGATCAGTACACTAAGGCGACTTGGTTCCCCAAATTTCGTTTTTCTATGTTGAAGCGTTCGTTTCCAGTAACAGTTTGAATTTTTAGGTTTCACTCTGTTTTCTCCTATATTGATAGATGTATTTGGAACTCTAAATCCAACACGGTTTGTGCTAGCTTCTTGAAACTTGACACAATAAAGTAGTTTCACGTTCTATCTCTATGTTTTGTTTCCTCTTGATGTAGCCCTAAGCAGTGACTGGCGAGAAACACTTTCATGGAAAGGGGTTGCCAGGCTTCCCAAAATTAAGAATCTCCAGAAATCTCAGCAATTATTTTTTCACCCAAACTGGATGATACTTTCAGGTAATGATCAGTACACTAAGGCGACTTGGTTCCCCAAATGTCATTCTTCTATGTTGAAGCGTTCGTTTCCAGTAACAGTTTGAATTTTTAGGTTTCACTCTGTTTTCTCCTTTATTGATAGATGTATTTGGAACTCTGAATCCAACACGGTTTGTGCTAGCTTCTTGAAACTTTACACAATAAAATAGTTTCATGTTCTATCTCTATGTTTTGTTTCCTCTTGATGTAGCCCTAAGCAGTGACTGACGAGAAACACTTTCATGGAAAGGGGTTGCCAGGCTTCCCAAAATTACGAATCTCCAGAAATCTCAGGAAATATTTTTTCACCCAAACAGGATGATACTTTCAGGTAATGATCAGTACACTAAGGTGACTTGGTTCCCCAAATTTCGTTTTTCTATGTTGAAGCGTTCGTTTCCAGTAACAGTTTGAATTTTTAGGTTTCACTCTGTTTTCTCCTATATTGATAGATGTATTTGGAACTCTAAATCCAACACGGTTTGTGCTAGCTTCTTGAAACTTGACACAATAAAGTAGTTTCACGTTCTATCTCTATGTTTTGTTTCCTCTTGATGTAGCCCTAAGCAGTGACTGGCGAGAAACACTTTCATGGAAAGGGGTGGCTTCCCAAAATTACGAATCTCCAGAAATCTCAGCAAATATTTTTTCACCCAAACTGGATGATACTTTCAGGTAATGATCAGTACACTAAGGCGACTTGGTTCGCCAAATGTCGTTCTTCTATGTTGAAGCGTTCGTTTCCAGTAACAGTTTGAATTTTTAGGTTTCACTCTGTTTTCTCCTATATTGATAGATGTATTTGGAACTCTAAATCCAACACGGTTTGTGCTAGCTTCTTGAAACTTGACACAATAAAGTAGTTTCACGTTCTATCTCTATGTTTTGTTTCCTCTTGATGTAGCCCTAAGCAGTGACTGGCGAGAAACACATTCATGGAAAGGGATTGCCAGGCTTCCCAAAATTACGAATCTCCAGAAATCTCAGCAAATATTTTTTCACCCAAAGAATGATACTTTCAGGTAATGATCAGTACACTAAGGTGAATTGGTTCCCCAAATGTCGTTCTTCTATGTTGAAGCGTTCGTTTCCAGTAACAGTTTGAATTTTTAGGTTTCACTCTGTTTTCTCCTATATTGATAGATGTATTTGGAACTCTAAATCCAACACGGTTTGTGCTAGCTTCTTGAAACTTGACACAATAAATAGTTTCACGTTCTATCTCTATGTTTTGTTTCCTCTTGATGTAGCACTAAGCAGTGACTGGCGAGAAACACTTTCATGGAAAGGGGTTGCCAGGCTTCCCAAAATTACGAATCTCCAGAAATCTCAGCAAATATTTTTTCACCCAAACTGGATGATACTTTCAGGTAATGATCAGTACACTAAGGCGACTTGGTTCCCCAAATTTCGTTCTTCTATGTTGAAGCGTTCGTTTCCAGTAACAGTTTGAATTTTTAGGTTTCACTCTGTTTTCTCCTTTATTGATAGATGTATTTGGAACTCTAAATCCAACACGGTTTGTGCTAGCTTCTTGAAACTTGACACAATAAAGTAGTTTCACGTTCTATCTCTATGTTTTGTTTCCTCTTGATGTAGCCCTAACAGTGACTGGCGAGAAACACTTTCATGGAAAGGGGTTGCCAGGCTTCCCAAATATACGAATCTCCAGAAATCTCAGCAAATATTTTTTCACCCAAACTGGATGATACTTTCAGGTAATGATCAGTACTCTAAGGCGACTTGGTTCCCCAAATTTCGTTCTTCTATGTTGAAGCGTTCGTTTCCAGTAACAGTTTGAATTTTTAGGTTTCCCTCTGTTTTCTCCTTTATTGATAGATGTATTTGGAACTCTAAATCCAACACGGTTTGTGCTAGCTTCTTGAAACTTGACACAATAAAGTAGTTTCACGTTCTATCTCTATGTTTTGTTTCCTCTTGATGTAGCCCTAACAGTGACTGGCGAGAAACACTTTCATGGAAAGGGGTTGCCAGGCTTCCCAAATATACGAATCTCCAGAAATCTCAGCAAATATTTTTTCACCCAAACTGGATGATACTTTCAGGTAATGATCAGTACACTAAGGCGACTTGGTTCCCCAAATGTCGTTCTTCTATGTTGAAGCGTTCGTTTCCAGTAACAGTTTGAATTTTTAGGTTTCACTCTGTTTTCTCCTATATTGATAGATGTATTTGGAACTCTAAATCCAACACGGTTTGCGCTAGCTTCTTGAAACTTGACACAATAAAGTAGTTTCACGTTCTATCTCTATGTTTTGTTTCCTCTTGATGTAGCCCTAAGCAGTGACTGGCGAGAAACACTTTCATGGAAAGCAGTTGCCAGGCTTCCCAAAATTACGAATCTCCAGAAATCTCAGGAAATATTTTTTCACCCAAACTGGATGATACTTTCAGGTAATGATCAGTACACTAAGGCGACTTGGTTCTCCAAATGTCGTTCTTCTATGTTGAAGCGTTCGTTTCCAGTAACAGTTTGAATTTTTAGGTTTCACTCTGTTTTCTCCTATATTGATAGATGTATTTGGAACTCTAAATCCAACACGGTTTGTGCTAGCTTCTTGAAACTTGACACAATAAAGTAGTTTCACGTTCTATCTCTATGTTTTGTTTCCTCTTGATGTAGCCCTAAGCAGTGACAGGCGAGAAACACTTTCATGGAAAGGGGTTGCCAGGCTTCCTAAAATTACGAATCTCCAGAAATCTCAACAAATATTTTTTCACCCAAACTGGATGATACTTTCAGGTAATGATCAGTACACTAAGGCAACTTGGTTCCCCAAATGTCGTTCTTCTATGTTGAAGCGTTCGTTTCCAGTAAGAGTTTGAATTTTTAGGTTTCACTCTGTTTTCTCCTATATTGATAGATGTATTTGGAACTCTAAATCCAACACGGTTTGTGCTAGCTTCTTGAAACTTGACACAATAAAGTAGTTTCACGTTCTATCTCTATGTTTTGTTTCCTCTTGATGTAGCCCTAACAGTGACTGGCGAGAAACACTTTCATGGAAAGGGGTTGCCAGGCTTCCCAAATATACGAATCTCCAGAAATCTCAGGAAATATTTTTTCACCCAAACTGGATGATACTTTCAGGTAATGATCAGTACACTAAGGCGACTTGGTTCCCCAAATTTCGTTTTTCTATGTTAAAGCGTTCGTTTCCAGTAACAGTTTGAATTTTTAGGTTTCACTCTGTTTTCTCCTATATTGATAGATGTTTTTGGAACTCTAAATCCAACACGGTTTGTGCTAGCTTCTTGAAACTTGACACAATAAAGTAGTTTCACGTTCTATCTCTATGTTTTGTTTCCTCTTGATGTAGCCCTAAGCAGTGACTGGCGAGAAACACTTTCATGGAAAGGGGTTGCCAAGCTTCCCAAAATTACGAATCTCCAGAAATCACAGCAAATATTTTTTCACCCAAACTGAATGATACTTTCAGGTAAAGATCAGTACACTAAGGCGACTTGGTTCCCCAAATGTCGTTCTTCTATGTTGAAGCGTTCGTTTCCAGTAACAGTTTGAATTTTTAGGTTTCACTCTGTTTTCTCCTTTATTGATAGATGTATTTGGAACTCTGAATCCAACACGGTTTGTGCTAGCTTCTTGAAACTTTACACAATAAAATAGTTTCATGTTCTATCTCTATGTTTTGTTTCCTCTTGATGTAGCCCTAAGCAGTGACTGACGAGAAACACTTTCATGGAAAGGGGTTGCCAGGCTTCCCAAAATTACGAATCTCCAGAAATCTCAGGAAATATTTTTTCACCCAAACAGGATGATACTTTCAGGTAATGATCAGTACACTAAGGTGACTTGGTTCCCCAAATTTCGTTTTTCTATGTTGAAGCGTTCGTTTCCAGTAACAGTTTGAATTTTTAGGTTTCACTCTGTTTTCTCCTATATTGATAGATGTATTTGGAACTCTAAATCCAACACGGTTTGTGCTAGCTTCTTGAAACTTGACACAATAAAGTAGTTTCACGTTCTATCTCTATGTTTTGTTTCCTCTTGATGTAGCCCTAAGCAGTGACTGGCGAGAAACACTTTCATGGAAAGGGGTGGCTTCCCAAAATTACGAATCTCCAGAAATCTCAGCAAATATTTTTTCACCCAAACTGGATGATACTTTCAGGTAATGATCAGTACACTAAGGCGACTTGGTTCGCCAAATGTCGTTCTTCTATGTTGAAGTGTTCGTTTCCAGTAACAGTTTGAATTTTTAGGTTTCACTCTGTTTTCTCCTATATTGATAGATGTATTTGGAACTCTAAATCCAACACGGTTTGTGCTAGCTTCTTGAAACTTGACACAATAAAGTAGTTTCACGTTCTATCTCTATGTTTTGTTTCCTCTTGATGTAGCCCTAAGCAGTGACTGGCGAGAAACACATTCATGGAAAGGGATTGCCAGGCTTCCCAAAATTACGAATCTCCAGAAATCTCAGCAAATATTTTTTCACCCAAAGAATGATACTTTCAGGTAATGATCAGTACACTAAGGTGAATTGGTTCCCCAAATGTCGTTCTTCTATGTTGAAGCGTTCGTTTCCAGTAACAGTTTGAATTTTTAGGTTTCACTCTGTTTTCTCCTATATTGATAGATGTATTTGGAACTCTAAATCCAACACGGTTTGTGCTAGCTTCTTGAAACTTGACACAATAAATAGTTTCACGTTCTATCTCTATGTTTTGTTTCCTCTTGATGTAGCACTAAGCAGTGACTGGCGAGAAACACTTTCATGGAAAGGGGTTGCCAGGCTTCCCAAAATTACGAATCTCCAGAAATCTCAGCAAATATTTTTTCACCCAAACTGGATGATACTTTCAGGTAATGATCAGTACACTAAGGCGACTTGGTTCCCCAAATTTCGTTCTTCTATGTTGAAGCGTTCGTTTCCAGTAACAGTTTGAATTTTTAGGTTTCACTCTGTTTTCTCCTATATTGATAGATGTATTTGGAACTCTAAATCCAACACGGTTTGCGCTAGCTTCTTGAAACTTGACACAATAAAGTAGTTTCACGTTCTATCTCTATGTTTTGTTTCCTCTTGATGTAGCCCTAAGCAGTGACTGGCGAGAAACACTTTCATGGAAAGCAGTTGCCAGGCTTCCCAAAATTACGAATCTCCAGAAATCTCAGGAAATATTTTTTCACCCAAACTGGATGATACTTTCAGGTAATGATCAGTACACTAAGGCGACTTGGTTCCCCAAATGTCGTTCTTCTATGTTGAAGCGTTCGTTTCCAGTAACAGTTTGAATTTTTAGGTTTCACTCTGTTTTCTCCTATATTGATAGATGTATTTGGAACTCTAAATCCAACACGGTTTGTGCTAGCTTCTTGAAACTTGACACAATAAAGTAGTTTCACGTTCTATCTCTATGTTTTGTTTCCTCTTGATGTAGCCCTAAGCAGTGACAGGCGAGAAACACTTTCATGGAAAGGGGTTGCCAGGCTTCCTAAAATTACGAATCTCCAGAAATCTCAACAAATATTTTTTCACCCAAACTGGACGATACTTTCAGGTAATGATCAGTACACTAAGGCAACTTGGTTCCCCAAATGTCGTTCTTCTATGTTGAAGCGTTCGTTTCCAGTAAGAGTTTGAATTTTTAGGTTTCACTCTGTTTTCTCCTATATTGATAGATGTATTTGGAACTCTAAATCCAACACGGTTTGTGCTAGCTTCTTGAAACTTGACACAATAAAGTAGTTTCACGTTCTATCTCTATGTTTTGTTTCCTCTTGATGTAGCCCTAACAGTGACTGGCGAGAAACACTTTCATGGAAAGGGGTTGCCAGGCTTCCCAAATATACGAATCTCCAGAAATCTCAGGAAATATTTTTTCACCCAAACTGGATGATACTTTCAGGTAATGATCAGTACACTAAGGCGACTTGGTTCCCCAAATTTCGTTTTTCTATGTTAAAGCGTTCGTTTCCAGTAACAGTTTGAATTTTTAGGTTTCACTCTGTTTTCTCCTATATTGATAGATGTTTTTGGAACTCTAAATCCAACACGGTTTGTGCTAGCTTCTTGAAACTTGACACAATAAAGTAGTTTCACGTTCTATCTCTATGTTTTGTTTCCTCTTGATGTAGCCCTAAGCAGTGACTGGCGAGAAACACTTTCATGGAAAGGGGTTGCCAAGCTTCCCAAAATTACGAATCTCCAGAAATCTCAGGAAATATTTTTTCACCCAAACAGGATGATACTTTCAGGTAATGATCAGTACACTAAGGTGACTTGGTTCCCCAAATTTCGTTTTTCTATGTTGAAGCGTTCGTTTCCAGTAACAGTTTGAATTTTTAGGTTTCACTCTGTTTTCTCCTATATTGATAGATGTATTTGGAACTCTAAATCCAACACGGTTTGTGCTAGCTTCTTGAAACTTGACACAATAAAGTAGTTTCACGTTCTATCTCTATGTTTTGTTTCCTCTTGATGTAGCCCTAAGCAGTGACTGGCGAGAAACACTTTCATGGAAAGGGGTGGCTTCCCAAAATTACGAATCTCCAGAAATCTCAGCAAATATTTTTTCACCCAAACTGGATGATACTTTCAGGTAATGATCAGTACACTAAGGCGACTTGGTTCGCCAAATGTCGTTCTTCTATGTTGAAGTGTTCGTTTCCAGTAACAGTTTGAATTTTTAGGTTTCACTCTGTTTTCTCCTATATTGATAGATGTATTTGGAACTCTAAATCCAACACGGTTTGTGCTAGCTTCTTGAAACTTGACACAATAAAGTAGTTTCACGTTCTATCTCTATGTTTTGTTTCCTCTTGATGTAGCCCTAAGCAGTGACTGGCGAGAAACACATTCATGGAAAGGGATTGCCAGGCTTCCCAAAATTACGAATCTCCAGAAATCTCAGCAAATATTTTTTCACCCAAAGAATGATACTTTCAGGTAATGATCAGTACACTAAGGTGAATTGGTTCCCCAAATGTCGTTCTTCTATGTTGAAGCGTTCGTTTCCAGTAACAGTTTGAATTTTTAGGTTTCACTCTGTTTTCTCCTATATTGATAGATGTATTTGGAACTCTAAATCCAACACGGTTTGTGCTAGCTTCTTGAAACTTGACACAATAAATAGTTTCACGTTCTATCTCTATGTTTTGTTTCCTCTTGATGTAGCACTAAGCAGTGACTGGCGAGAAACACTTTCATGGAAAGGGGTTGCCAGGCTTCCCAAAATTACGAATCTCCAGAAATCTCAGCAAATATTTTTTCACCCAAACTGGATGATACTTTCAGGTAATGATCAGTACACTAAGGCGACTTGGTTCCCCAAATTTCGTTCTTCTATGTTGAAGCGTTCGTTTCCAGTAACAGTTTGAATTTTTAGGTTTCACTCTGTTTTCTCCTATATTGATAGATGTATTTGGAACTCTAAATCCAACACGGTTTGCGCTAGCTTCTTGAAACTTGACACAATAAAGTAGTTTCACGTTCTATCTCTATGTTTTGTTTCCTCTTGATGTAGCCCTAAGCAGTGACTGGCGAGAAACACTTTCATGGAAAGCAGTTGCCAGGCTTCCCAAAATTACGAATCTCCAGAAATCTCAGGAAATATTTTTTCACCCAAACTGGATGATACTTTCAGGTAATGATCAGTACACTAAGGCGACTTGGTTCCCCAAATGTCGTTCTTCTATGTTGAAGCGTTCGTTTCCAGTAACAGTTTGAATTTTTAGGTTTCACTCTGTTTTCTCCTATATTGATAGATGTATTTGGAACTCTAAATCCAACACGGTTTGTGCTAGCTTCTTGAAACTTGACACAATAAAGTAGTTTCACGTTCTATCTCTATGTTTTGTTTCCTCTTGATGTAGCCCTAAGCAGTGACAGGCGAGAAACACTTTCATGGAAAGGGGTTGCCAGGCTTCCTAAAATTACGAATCTCCAGAAATCTCAACAAATATTTTTTCACCCAAACTGGATGATACTTTCAGGTAATGATCAGTACACTAAGGCAACTTGGTTCCCCAAATGTCGTTCTTCTATGTTGAAGCGTTCGTTTCCAGTAAGAGTTTGAATTTTTAGGTTTCACTCTGTTTTCTCCTATATTGATAGATGTATTTGGAACTCTAAATCCAACACGGTTTGTGCTAGCTTCTTGAAACTTGACACAATAAAGTAGTTTCACGTTCTATCTCTATGTTTTGTTTCCTCTTGATGTAGCCCTAACAGTGACTGGCGAGAAACACTTTCATGGAAAGGGGTTGCCAGGCTTCCCAAATATACGAATCTCCAGAAATCTCAGCAAATATTTTTTCACCCAAACTGGATGATACTTTCAGGTAATGATCAGTACACTAAGGCGACTTGGTTCCCCAAATTTCGTTTTTCTATGTTAAAGCGTTCGTTTCCAGTAACAGTTTGAATTTTTAGGTTTCACTCTGTTTTCTCCTATATTGATAGATGTTTTTGGAACTCTAAATCCAACACGGTTTGTGCTAGCTTCTTGAAACTTGACACAATAAAGTAGTTTCACGTTCTATCTCTATGTTTTGTTTCCTCTTGATGTAGCCCTAAGCAGTGACTGGCGAGAAACACTTTCATGGAAAGGGGTTGCCAAGCTTCCCAAAATTACGAATCTCCAGAAATCACAGCAAATATTTTTTCACCCAAACTGAATGATACTTTCAGGTAAAGATCAGTACACTAAGGCGACTTGGTTCCCCAAATGTCGTTCTTCTATGTTGAAGCGTTCGTTTCCAGTAACAGTTTGAATTTTTAGGTTTCACTCTGTTTTCTCCTTTATTGATAGATGTATTTGGAACTCTGAATCCAACACGGTTTGTGCTAGCTTCTTGAAACTTTACACAATAAAATAGTTTCATGTTCTATCTCTATGTTTTGTTTCCTCTTGATGTAGCCCTAAGCAGTGACTGACGAGAAACACTTTCATGGAAAGGGGTTGCCAGGCTTCCCAAAATTACGAATCTCCAGAAATCTCAGGAAATATTTTTTCACCCAAACAGGATGATACTTTCAGGTAATGATCAGTACACTAAGGTGACTTGGTTCCCCAAATTTCGTTTTTCTATGTTGAAGCGTTCGTTTCCAGTAACAGTTTGAATTTTTAGGTTTCACTCTGTTTTCTCCTATATTGATAGATGTATTTGGAACTCTAAATCCAACACGGTTTGTGCTAGCTTCTTGAAACTTGACACAATAAAGTAGTTTCACGTTCTATCTCTATGTTTTGTTTCCTCTTGATGTAGCCCTAAGCAGTGACTGGCGAGAAACACTTTCATGGAAAGGGGTGGCTTCCCAAAATTACGAATCTCCAGAAATCTCAGCAAATATTTTTTCACCCAAACTGGATGATACTTTCAGGTAATGATCAGTACACTAAGGCGACTTGGTTCGCCAAATGTCGTTCTTCTATGTTGAAGTGTTCGTTTCCAGTAACAGTTTGAATTTTTAGGTTTCACTCTGTTTTCTCCTATATTGATAGATGTATTTGGAACTCTAAATCCAACACGGTTTGTGCTAGCTTCTTGAAACTTGACACAATAAAGTAGTTTCACGTTCTATCTCTATGTTTTGTTTCCTCTTGATGTAGCCCTAAGCAGTGACTGGCGAGAAACACATTCATGGAAAGGGATTGCCAGGCTTCCCAAAATTACGAATCTCCAGAAATCTCAGCAAATATTTTTTCACCCAAAGAATGATACTTTCAGGTAATGATCAGTACACTAAGGTGAATTGGTTCCCCAAATGTCGTTCTTCTATGTTGAAGCGTTCGTTTCCAGTAACAGTTTGAATTTTTAGGTTTCACTCTGTTTTCTCCTATATTGATAGATGTATTTGGAACTCTAAATCCAACACGGTTTGTGCTAGCTTCTTGAAACTTGACACAATAAATAGTTTCACGTTCTATCTCTATGTTTTGTTTCCTCTTGATGTAGCACTAAGCAGTGACTGGCGAGAAACACTTTCATGGAAAGGGGTTGCCAGGCTTCCCAAAATTACGAATCTCCAGAAATCTCAGCAAATATTTTTTCACCCAAACTGGATGATACTTTCAGGTAATGATCAGTACACTAAGGCGACTTGGTTCCCCAAATTTCGTTCTTCTATGTTGAAGCGTTCGTTTCCAGTAACAGTTTGAATTTTTAGGTTTCACTCTGTTTTCTCCTTTATTGATAGATGTATTTGGAACTCTAAATCCAACACGGTTTGTGCTAGCTTCTTGAAACTTGACACAATAAAGTAGTTTCACGTTCTATCTCTATGTTTTGTTTCCTCTTGATGTAGCCCTAACAGTTACTGGCGAGAAACACTTTCATGGAAAGGGGTTGCCAGGCTTCCCAAATATACGAATCTCCAGAAATCTCAGCAAATATTTTTTCACCCAAACTGGATGATACTTTCAGGTAATGATCAGTACTCTAAGGCGACTTGGTTCCCCAAATTTCGTTCTTCTATGTTGAAGCGTTCGTTTCCAGTAACAGTTTGAATTTTTAGGTTTCCCTCTGTTTTCTCCTTTATTGATAGATGTATTTGGAACTCTAAATCCAACACGGTTTGTGCTAGCTTCTTGAAACTTGACACAATAAAGTAGTTTCACGTTCTATATCTATGTTTTGTTTCCTCTTGATGTAGCCCTAACAGTGACTGGCGAGAAACACTTTCATGGAAAGGGGTTGCCAGGCTTCCCAAATATACGAATCTCCAGAAATCTCAGCAAATATTTTTTCACCCAAACTGGATGATACTTTCAGGTAATGATCAGTACACTAAGGCGAATTGGTTCCCCAAATGTCGTTCTTCTATGTTGAAGCGTTCGTTTCCAGTAACAGTTTGAATTTTTAGGTTTCACTCTGTTTTCTCCTATATTGATAGATGTATTTGGAACTCTAAATCCAACACGGTTTGCGCTAGCTTCTTGAAACTTGACACAATAAAGTAGTTTCACGTTCTATCTCTATGTTTTGTTTCCTCTTGATGTAGCCCTAAGCAGTGACTGGCGAGAAACACTTTCATGGAAAGCAGTTGCCAGGCTTCCCAAAATTACGAATCTCCAGAAATCTCAACAAATATTTTTTCACCCAAACTGGATGATACTTTCAGGTAATGATCAGTACACTAAGGCGACTTGGTTCCCCAAATGTCGTTCTTCTATGTTGAAGCGTTCGTTTCCAGTAACAGTTTGAATTTTTAGGTTTCACTCTGTTTTCTCCTATATTGATAGATGTATTTGGAACTCTAAATCCAACACGGTTTGTGCTAGCTTCTTGAAATTTGACACAATAAAGTAGTTTCACGTTCTATCTCTATGTTTTGTTTCCTCTTGATGTAGCCCTAAGCAGTGACAGGCGAGAAACACTTTCATGGAAAGGGGTTGCCAGGCTTCCTAAAATTACGAATCTCCAGAAATCTCAACAAATATTTTTTCACCCAAACTGGATGATACTTTCAGGTAATGATCAGTACACTAAGGCAACTTGGTTCCCCAAATGTCGTTCTTCTATGTTGAAGCGTTCGTTTCCAGTAACAGTTTGAATTTTTAGGTTTCACTCTGTTTTCTCCTATATTGATAGATGTATTTGGAACTCTAAATCCAACACGGTTTGTGCTAGCTTCTTGAAACTTGACACAATAAAGTAGTTTCACGTTCTATCTCTATGTTTTGTTTCCTCTTGATGTAGCCCTAACAGTGACTGGCGAGAAACACTTTCATGGAAAGGGGTTGCCAGGCTTTCCAAATATACGAATCTCCAGAAATCTCAGGAAATATTTTTTCACCCAAACTGGATGATACTTTCAGGTAATGATCAGTATACTAAGGCGACTTGGTTCCCCAAATTTCGTTTTTCTATGTTAAAGCGTTCGTTTCCAGTAACAGTTTGAATTTTTAGGTTTCACTCTGTTTTCTCCTATATTGATAGATGTTTTTGGAACTCTAAATCCAACACGGTTTGTGCTAGCTTCTTGAAACTTGACACAATAAAGTAGTTTCACGTTCTATCTCTATGTTTTGTTTCCTCTTGATGTAGCCCTAAGCAGTGACTGGCGAGAAACACTTTCATGGAAAGGGGTTGCCAAGCTTCCCAAAATTACGAATCTCCAGAAATCACAGCAAATATTTTTTCACCCAAACTGAATGATACTTTCAGGGAAAGATCAGTACACTAAGGCGACTTGGTTCCCCAAATGTCGTTCTTCTATGTTGAAGCGTTCGTTTCCAGTAACAGTTTGAATTTTTAGGTTTCACTCTGTTTTCTCCTATATTGATAGATGTATTTGGAACTCTAAATCCAACACGGTTTGTGCTAGCTTCTTGAAACTTGACACAATAAAGTAGTTTCACGTTCTATCTCTATGTTTTGTTTCCTCTTGATGTAGCCCTAAGCAGTGACTGGCGAGAAACACTTTCATGGAAAGGGGTTGCCAGGCTTCCCAAAATTACGAATCTCCAGAAATCTCAGCAAATATTTTTTCACCCAAACTGGATGATACTTTCAGGTAATGATCAGTACACTAAGGCGACTTGGTTCCCCAAATTTCGGTCTTCTTTGTTGAAGCGTTCGTTTCCAGTAACAGTTTGAATTTTTAGGTTTCACTCTGTTTTCTCCTATATTGATAGATATATTTGGAACTCTAAATCCAACACGGTTTGTGCTAGCTTCTTGAAACTTGACACAATAAAGTAGTTTCACGTTCTATCTCTATGTTTTGTTTCCTCTTGATGTACCCCTAAGCAGTGACTGGCGAGAAACACTTTCATGGAAAGGGGTGGCTTCCCAAAATTACGAATCTCCAGAAATCTCAGCAAATATTTTTTCACCCAAACTGGATGATACTTTCAGGTAATGATCAGTACACTAAGGCGACTTGGTTCCCCAAATGTCGTTCTTCTATGTTGAAGCGTTCGTTTCCAGTAACAGTTTGAATTTTTAGGTTTCACTCTGTTTTCTCCTATATTGATAGATGTATTTGGAACTCTAAATCCAACACGGTTTGTGCTAGCTTCTTGAAACTTGACACAATAAAATAGTTTCACGTTCTATCTCTATGTTTTGTTTCCTCTTGATGTAGCCCTAACAGTGACTGGCGAGAAACACTTTCATGGAAAGGGGTTGCCAGGCTTCCCAAAATTACGAATCTCCAGAAATCTCAGCAAATATTTTTTCACCCAGACTGGATGATACTTTCAGGTAATGATCAGTACACTAAGGCGACTTGGTTCCCCAAATTTCGTTCTTCTATGTTGAAGCGTTCGTTTCCAGTAACAGTTTGAATTTTTAGGTTTCACTCTGTTTTCTCCTATATTGATAGATGTATTTGGAACTCTAAATCCAACACGGTTTGTGCTAGCTTCTTGAAACTTGACACAATAAAGTAGTTTCACGTTCTATCTCTATGTTTTGTTTCCTCTTGATGTAGCCCTAACAGTGACTGGCGAGAAACACTTTCATGGAAAGGGGTGGCTTCCCAAAATTACGAATCTCCAGAAATCTCAGCAAATATTTTTTCACCCAAACTAGATGATACTTTCAGGTAATGATCAGTACACTAAGGCGACTTGGTTCCCCAAAATTCGTTCTTCTATGTTGAAGCGTTCGTTTCCAGTAACAGATTGAATTTTAGGTTTCACTCTGTTTTCTCCTTTATTGATAGATGTATTTGGAACTCTAAATCCAACACGGTTTGTGCTAGCTTCTTGAAACTTGACACAATAAAGTAGTTTCACGTTCTATCTCTATGTTTTGTTTCCTCTTGATGTAGCCCTACGCAGTGACTGACGAGAAACACTTTCATGGAAAGGGGTTGACAGACTTCCCAAAATTACGAATCTCCAGAAATCTCAGGAAATATTTTTTCACCCAAACAGGATGATACTTTCAGGTAATGATCAGTACACTAAGGCGACTTGGTTCCCCAAATTTCGTTTTTCTATGTTGAAGCGTTCGTTTCCAGTAACAGTTTGAATTTTTAGGTTTCACTCTGTTTTCTCCTATATTGATAGATGTATTTGGAACTCTAAATCCAACACGGTTTGTGCTAGCTTCTTGAAACTTGACACAATAAAGTAGTTTCATGTTCTATCTCTATGTTTTGTTTCCTCTTGATGTAGCCCTAACAGTGACTGGCGAGAAACACTTTCATGGAAAGGGGTTGCCAGGCTTCCCAAATATACCAATCTCTAGAAATCTCAGCAAATATTTTTTCACCCAAACTGGATGATACTTTCAGGTAATGATCAGTACTCTAAGGCGACTTGGTTCCCCAAATTTCGTTCTTCTATGTTGAAGCGTTCGTTTCCAGTAAGAGTTTGAATTTTTAGGTTTCACTCTGTTTTCTCCTTTATTGATAGATGTATTTGGAACTCTAAATCCAACACGGTTTGTGCTAGCTTCTTGAAACTTGACACAATAAAGTAGTTTCACGTTCTATCTCTATGTTTTGTTTCCTCTTGATGTAGCCCTAAGCAGTGACTGGCGAGAAGCACTTTCATGGAAAGGGGTTGCCAAGCTTCCCAAAATTACGAATCTCCAGAAATCACAGCAAATATTTTTTCACAAAAACTGGATGATACTTTCAGGTAATGATCAGTACACTAAGGCGACTTGGTTCCCCAAATGTCGTTCTTCTATGTTGAAGCGTTCGTTTCCAGTAACAGTTTGAATTTTTAGGTTTCACTCTGTTTTCTCCTATATTGATAGATGTATTTGGAACTCTAAATCCAACACGGTTTGTGCTAGCTTCCTGAAACTTGACACAATAAAGTAGTTTCACGTTCTATCTCTATGTTTTGTTTCCTCTTGATGTAGCCCTAAGCAGTGACTGGCGAGAAACACTTTCATGGAAAGGGGTTGCCAGGCTTCCCAAAATTACGAATCTCCAGAAATCTCAGCAAATATTTTTTCACCCAAACTGGATGATACTTTCAGGTAATGATCAGTACACTAAGGCGACTTGGTTCCCCAAATTTCGTTTTTCTATGTTAAAGCGTTCGTTTCCAGTAACAGTTTGAATTTTTAGGTTTCACTCTGTTTTCTCCTATATTGATAGATGTATTTGGAACTCTAAATACAACACGGTTTGTGCTAGCTTCTTGAAACTTGACACAATAAAGTAGTTTCACGTTCTATCTCTATGTTTTGTTTCCTCAATGTAGCCCTAAGCAGTGACTGGCGAGAAACACTTTCATGGAAAGGGGTTGCCAGGCTTCCCAAAATTACGAATCTCCAGAAATCTCAGCAAATATTTTTTCACCCAAACTGGATGATACTTTCAGGTAATGATCAGTACACTAAGGCGACTTGGTTCCCCAAATTTCGTTCTTCTATGTTGAAGCGTTCGTTTCCAGTAACAGTTTGAATTTTTAGGTTTCACTCTGTTTTCTCCTATATTGATAGATGTATTTGGAACTCTAAATCCAACACGGTTTGTGCTAGCTTCTTGAAACTTGACACAATAAAGTAGTTTCACGTTCTATCTCTATGTTTTGTTTCCTCTTGATGTAGCCCTAAGCAGTGACTGGCGAGAAGCACTTTCATGGAAAGGGGTTGCCAAGCTTCCCAAAATTACGAATCTCCAGAAATCACAGCAAATATTTTTTTCACAAAAACTGGATGATACTTTCAGGTAATGATCAGTACACTAAGGCGACTTGGTTCCCCAAATGTCGTTCTTCTATGTTGAAGCGTTCGTTTCCAGTAACAGTTTGAATTTTTAGGTTTCACTCTGTTTTCTCCTATATTGATAGATGTATTTGGAACTCTAAATCCAACACGGTTTGTGCTAGCTTCTTGAAACTTGACACAATAAAGTAGTTTCACGTTCTATCTCTATGTTTTGTTTCCTCAATGTAGCCCTAAGCAGTGACTGGCGAGAAACACTTTCATTGAAAGGGGTTGCCAGGCTTCCCAAAATTACGAATCTCCAGAAATCTCAGCAAATATTTTTTCACCCTAACTGGATGATACTTTCAGGTAATGATCAGTACACTAAGGCGACTTGGTTCCCCAAATTTCGTTCTTCTATGTTGAAGCGTTCGTTTCCAGTAACAGTTTGAATTTTTAGGTTTCACTCTGTTTTCTCCTATATTGATAGATGTATTTGGAACTCTAAATCCAACACGGTTTGTGCTAGCTTCTTGAAACTTGACACAATAAAGTAGTTTCACGTTCTATCTCTATGTTTTGTTTCCTCTTGATGTAGCCCTAAGCAGTGACTGGCGAGAAACACTTTCATGGAAAGGGGTTGCCAGGCTTCCCAAAATTACGAATCTCCAGAAATCTCAGCAATTATTTTTTCACCCAAACTGGATGATACTTTCAGGTAATGATCAGTACACTGAGGCGACTTGGTTCCCCAAATGTCATTCTTCTATGTTGAAGCGTTCGTTTCCAGTAACAGTTTGAATTTTTAGGTTACACTCTGTTTTCTCCTTTATTGATAGATGTATTTGGAACTCTGAATCCAACACGGTTTGTGCTAGCTTCTTGAAACTTGACACAATAAAGTAGTTTCACGTTCTATCTGTATGTTTTGTTTCCTCTTGATGTAGCCCTAAGCAGTGACTGACGAGAAACAGTTTCATGGAAAGGGGTTGCCAGGCTTCCCAAAATTACGTATCTCCAGAAATCTCAGGAAATATTTTTTCACCCAAACAGGATGATACTTTCAGGTAATGATCAGTACACTAAGGCGACTTGGTTCCCCAAATTTCGTTTTTCTATGTTGAAGCGTTCGTTTCCAGTAACAGTTTGAATTTTTAGGTTTCACTCTGTTTTCTCCTATATTGATAGATGTATTTGGAACTCTAAATCCAACACGGTTTGTGCTAGCTTCTTGAAACTTGACACAATAAAGTAGTTTCACGTTCTATCTCTATGTTTTGTTTCCTCTTGATGTAGCCCTAAGCAGTGACTGGCGAGAAACACTTTCATGGAAAGGGGTGACTTCCCAATATTACGAATCTCCAGAAATCTCAGCAAATATTTTTTCACCCAAACTGGATGATACTTTCAGGTAATGATCAGTACACTAAGGCGACTTGGTTCCCCAAATGTCGTTTTTCTATGTTGAAGCGTTAGTTTCCAGTAACAGTTTGAATTTTTAGGTTTCACTCTGTTTTCTCCTATATTGATAGATGTATTTGGAACTCTAAATCCAACACGGTTTGTGCTAGCTTCTTGAAACTTGACACAATAAAGTAGTTTCACGTTCTATCTCTATGTTTTGTTTCCTCTTGATGTAGCCCTAACAGTGACTGGCGAGAAACACTTTCATGGAAAGGGGTTGCCAGGCTTCCCAAATATACGAATCTCCAGAAATCTCAGCAAATATTTTTTCACCCAAACTGGATGATACTTTCAGGTAATGATCAGTACACTAAGGCGACTTGGTTCCCCAAATTTCATTCTTCTATGTTGAACCGTTCGTTTCCAGTAACAGTTTGAATTTTTAGGTTTCACTCTGTTTTCTCCTTTATTGATAGATGTATTTGGAACTCTAAATCCAACACGGTTTGTGCTAGCTTCTTGAAGCTTGACACAATAAAGTAGTTTCATGTTCTATCTCTATGTTTTGTTTCCTCTTGATGTAGCCCTAAGCAGTGACAGGCGAGAAACACTTTCATGGAAAGGGGTTGCCAGGCTTCCCAAAATTACGAATCTCCAGAAATCTCAGCAAATATTTTTTCACCCAAACTGGATGATACTTTCAGGTAATGATCAGTACACTAAGGCGACTTGGTTCCCCAAATTTCGTTCTTCTATGTTGAAGCGTTCGTTTCCAGTAACAGTTTGAATTTTTAGGTTTCACTCTGTTTTCTCCTATATTGATAGATGTATTTGGAACTCTAAATCCAACACGGTTTGCGCTAGCTTCTTGAAACTTGACACAATAAAGTAGTTTCACGTTCTATCTCTATGTTTTGTTTCCTCTTGATGTAGCCCTAACAGTGACTGGCGAGAAACACTTTCATGGAAAGGGGTTGCCAGGCTTCCCAAATATACGAATCTCCAGAAATCTCAGGAAAAATTTTTTCACCCAAACAGGATGATACTTTCAGGTAATGATCAGTACACTAAGGCGACTTGGTTCCCCAAATGTCATTCTTCTATGTTGAAGCGTTCGTTTCCAGTAACAGTTTGAATTTTTAGGTTACACTCTGTTTTCTCCTTTATTGATAGATGTATTTGGAACTCTGAATCCAACACGGTTTGTGCTAGCTTCTTGAAACTTTACACAATAAAGTAGTTTCATGTTCTATCTCTATGTTTTGTTTCCTCTTGATGTAGCCCTAAGCAGTGACTGACGAGAAACACTTTCATGGAAAGGGGTTGCCAGGCTTCCCAAAATTACGAATCTCCAGAAATCTCAGGAAATATTTTTTCACCCAAACAGGATGATACTTTCAGGTAATGATCAGTACACTAAGGTGACTTGGTTCCCCAAATTTCGTTTTTCTATGTTGAAGCGTTCGTTTCCAGTAACAGTTTGAATTTTTAGGTTTCACTCTGTTTTCTCCTATATTGATAGATGTATTTGGAACTCTAAATCCAACACGGTTTGTGCTAGCTTCTTGAAACTTGACACAATAAAGTAGTTTCACGTTCTATCTCTATGTTTTGTTTCCTCTTGATGTAGCCCTAAGCAGTGACTGGCGAGAAACACTTTCATTGAAAGGGGTGGCTTCCCAAAATTACGAATCTCCAGAAATCTCAGCAAATATTTTTTCACCCAAACTGGATGATACTTTCAGGTAATCATCAGTACACTAAGGCGACTTGGTTCCCCAAATGTCGTTCTTCTATGTTGAAGTGTTCGTTTCCAGTAACAGTTTGAATTTTTAGGTTTCACTCTGTTTTCTCCTATATTGATAGATGTATTTGGAACTCTAAATCCAACACGGTTTGTGCTAGCTTCTTGAAACTTGACACAATAAAGTAGTTTCACGTTCTATCTCTATGTTTTGTTTCCTCTTGATGTAGCCCTAAGCAGTGACTGGCGAGAAACACATTCATGGAAAGGGATTGCCAGGCTTCCCAAGATTACGAATCTCCAGAAATCTCAGCAAATATTTTTTCACCCAAAGAATGATACTTTCAGGTAATGATCAGTACACTAAGGTGAATTGGTTCCCCAAATGTCGTTCTTCTATGTTGAAGCGTTCGTTTCCAGTAACAGTTTGAATTTTTAGGTTTCACTCTGTTTTCTCCTATATTGATAGATGTATTTGGAACTCTAAATCCAACACGGTTTGTGCTAGCTGCTTGAAACTTGACACAATAAATAGTTTCACGTTCTATCTCTATGTTTTGTTTCCTCTTGATGTAGCCCTAAGCAGTGACTGGCGAGAAACACTTTCATGGAAAGGGTTTGCCAGGCTTCCCAAGATTACGAATCTCCAGAAATCTCAGCAAATATTTTTTCACCCAAAGAATGATACTTTCAGGTAATGATCAGTACACTAAGGTGAATTGGTTCCCCAAATGTCGTTCTTCTATGTTGAAGCGTTCGTTTCCAGTAACAGTTTGAATTTTTAGGTTTCACTCTGTTTTCTCCTATATTGATAGATGTATTTGGAACTCTAAATCCAACACGGTTTGTGCTAGCTTCTTGAAACTTGACACAATAAATAGTTTCACGTTCTATCTCTATGTTTTGTTTCCTCTTGATGTAGCCCTAAGCAGTGACTGGCGAGAAACACTTTCATGGAAAGGGGTTGCCAGGCTTCCCAAAATTACGAATCTCCAGAAATCTCAGCAAATATTTTTTCACCCAAACTGGATGATACTTTCAGGTAATGATCAGTACACTAAGGCGACTTGGTTCCCCAAATTTCGTTCTTCTATGTTGAAGCGTTCGTTTCCAGTAACAGTTTGAATTTTTAGGTTTCACTCTGTTTTCTCCTTTATTGATAGATGTATTTGGAACTCTGAATCCAACACGGTTTGTGCTAGCTTCTTGAAACTTGACACAATAAAGTAGTTTCACGTTCTATCTCTATGTTTTGTTTCCTCTTGATGTAGCCCTAAGCAGTGACTGATGAGAAACACTTTCATGGAAAGGGGTTGCCAGGCTTCCCAAAATTACGAATCTCCAGAAATCTCAGGAAATATTTTTTCACCCAAACAGGATGATACTTTCAGGTAATGATCAGTACACTAAGGCGACTTGGTTCCCCAAATTTCGTTTTTCTATGTTGAAGCGTTCGTTTCCAGTAACAGTTTGAATTTTTAGGTTTCTCTCTGTTTTCTCCTATATTGATAGATGTATTTGGAACTCTAAATCCAACACGGTTTGTGCTAGCTTCTTGAAACTTGACACAATAAAGTAGTTTCACGTTCTATCTCTATGTTTTGTTTCCTCTTGATGTAGCCCTAACAGTGACTGGCGAGAAACACTTTCATGGAAAGGGGTTGCCAGGCTTCCCAAATATACGAATCTCCAGAAATCTCAGCAAATATTTTTTCACCCAAACTGGATGATACTTTCAGGTAATGATCAGTACTCTAAGGCGACTTGGTTCCCCAAATTTCGTTCTTCTATGTTGAAGCGTTCGTTTCCAGTAACAGTTTGAATTTTTAGGTTTCCCTCTGTTTTCTCCTTTATTGATAGATGTATTTGGAACTCTAAATCCAACACGGTTTGTGCTAGCTTCTTGAAACTTGACACAATAAAGTAGTTTCACGTTCTATCTCTATGTTTTGTTTCCTCTTGATGTAGCCCTAAGCAGTGACTGGCGAGAAACACTTTCATGGAAAGCAGTTGCCAGGCTTCCCAAAATTACGAATCTCCAGAAATCTCAACAAATATTTTTTCACCCAAACTGGATGATACTTTCAGGTAATGATCAGTACACTACGGCGACTTGGTTCCCCAAATGTCGTTCTTCTATGTTGAAGCGTTCGTTTCCAGTAACAGTTTGAATTTTTAGGTTTCACTCTGTTTTCTCCTATATTGATAGATGTATTTGGAACTCTAAATCCAACACGGTTTGTGCTAGCTTCTTGAAACTTGACACAATAAAGTAGTTTCACGTTCTATCTCTATGTTTTGTTTCCTCTTGATGTAGCCCTAAGCAGTGACAGGCGAGAAACACTTTCATGGAAAGGGGTTGCCAGGCTTCCTAAAATTACGAATCTCCAGAAATCTCAACAAATATTTTTTCACCCAAACTGGATGATACTTTCAGGTAATGATCAGTACACTAAGGCAACTTGGTTCCCCAAATGTCGTTCTTCTATGTTGAAGCGTTCGTTTCCAGTAACAGTTTGAATTTTTAGGTTTCACTCTGTTTTCTCCTATATTGATAGATGTATTTGGAACTCTAAATCCAACACGGTTTGTGCTAGCTTCTTGAAACTTGACACAATAAAGTAGTTTCACGTTCTATCTCTATGTTTTGTTTCCTCTTGATGTAGCCCTAACAGTGACTGGCGAGAAACACTTTCATGGAAAGGGGTTGCCAGGCTTCCCAAATATACGAATCTCCAGAAATCTCAGGAAATATTTTTTCACACAAACTGGATGATACTTTCAGGTAATGATCAGTACACTAAGGCGACTTGGTTCCCCAAATTTCGTTTTTCTATGTTAAAGCGTTCGTTTCCAGTAACAGTTTGAATTTTTAGGTTTCACTCTGTTTTCTCCTATATTGATAGATGTATTTGGAACTCTAAATCCAACACGGTTTGTGCTAGCTTCTTGAAACTTGACACAATAAAGTAGTTTCACGTTCTATCTCTATGTTTTGTTTCCTCTTGATGTAGCCCTAAGCAGTGACTGGCGAGAAACACTTTCATGGAAAGGGGTTGCCAAGCTTCCCAAAATTACGAATCTCCAGAAATCACAGCAAATATTTTTTCACCCAAACTGAATGATACTTTCAGGTAATGATCAGTACACTAAGGCGACTTGGTTCCTTAAATGTCGTTCTTCTATGTTGAAGCGTTCGTTTCCAGTAACAGTTTGAATTTTTAGGTTTCACTCTGTTTTCTCCTATATTGATAGATGTATTTGGAACTCTAAATCCAACACGGTTTGTGCTAGCTTCTTGAAACTTGACACAATAAAGTAGTTTCACGTTCTATCTCTATGTTTTGTTTCCTCTTGATGTAGCCCTAAGCAATGACTGGCTAGAAACACTTTCATTGAAAGGGGTGGCTTCCCAAAATTACGAATCTCCAGAAATCTCAGCAAATATTTTTTCACCCAAACTGGATGATACTTTCAGGTAATCATCAGTACACTAAGGCGACTTGGTTCCCCAAATGTCGTTCTTCTATGTTGAAGTGTTCGTTTCCAGTAACAGTTTGAATTTTTAGGTTTCACTCTGTTTTCTCCTATATTGATAGATGTATTTGGAACTCTAAATCCAACACGGTTTGTGCTAGCTTCTTGAAACTTGACACAATAAAGTAGTTTCACGTTCTATCTCTATGTTTTGTTTCCTCTTGATGTAGCCCTAAGCAGTGACTGGCGAGAAACACATTCATGGAAAGGGATTGCCAGGCTTCCCAAGATTACGAATCTCCAGAAATCTCAGCAAATATTTTTTCACCCAAAGAATGATACTTTCAGGTAATGATCAGTACACTAAGGTGAATTGGTTCCCCAAATGTCGTTCTTCTATGTTGAAGCGTTCGTTTCCAGTAACAGTTTGAATTTTTAGGTTTCACTCTGTTTTCTCCTATATTGATAGATGTATTTGGAACTCTAAATCCAACACGGTTTGTGCTAGCTGCTTGAAACTTGACACAATAAATAGTTTCACGTTCTATCTCTATGTTTTGTTTCCTCTTGATGTAGCCCTAAGCAGTGACTGGCGAGAAACACTTTCATGGAAAGGGGTGGCTTCCCAAAATTACGAATCTCCAGAAATCTCAGCAAATATTTTTTCACCCAAACTGGATGATACTTTCAGGTAATCATCAGTACACTAAGGCGACTTGGTTCCCCAAATGTCGTTCTTCTATGTTGAAGTGTTCGTTTCCAGTAACAGTTTGAATTTTTAGGTTTCACTCTGTTTTCTCCTATATTGATAGATGTATTTGGAACTCTAAATCCAACACGGTTTGTGCTAGCTTCTTGAAACTTGACACAATAAAGTAGTTTCACGTTCTATCTCTATGTTTTGTTTCCTCTTGATGTAGCCCTAAGCAGTGACTGGCGAGAAACACATTCATGGAAAGGGTTTGCCAGGCTTCCCAAGATTACGAATCTCCAGAAATCTCAGCAAATATTTTTTCACCCAAAGAATGATACTTTCAGGTAATGATCAGTACACTAAGGTGAATTGGTTCCCCAAATGTCGTTCTTCTATGTTGAAGCGTTCGTTTCCAGTAACAGTTTGAATTTTTAGGTTTCACTCTGTTTTCTCCTATATTGATAGATGTATTTGGAACTCTAAATCCAACACGGTTTGTGCTAGCTTCTTGAAACTTGACACAATAAATAGTTTCACGTTCTATCTCTATGTTTTGTTTCCTCTTGATGTAGCCCTAAGCAGTGACTGGCGAGAAACACTTTCATGGAAAGGGGTTGCCAGGCTTCCCAAAATTACGAATCTCCAGAAATCTCAGCAAATATTTTTTCACCCAAACTGGATGATACTTTCAGGTAATGATCAGTACACTAAGGCGACTTGGTTCCCCAAATTTCGTTCTTCTATGTTGAAGCGTTCGTTTCCAGTAACAGTTTGAATTTTTAGGTTTCACTCTGTTTTCTCCTTTATTGATAGATGTATTTGGAACTCTGAATCCAACACGGTTTGTGCTAGCTTCTTGAAACTTGACACAATAAAGTAGTTTCACGTTCTATCTCTATGTTTTGTTTCCTCTTGATGTAGCCCTAAGCAGTGACTGATGAGAAACACTTTCATGGAAAGGGGTTGCCAGGCTTCCCAAAATTACGAATCTCCAGAAATCTCAGGAAATATTTTTTCACCCAAACAGGATGATACTTTCAGGTAATGATCAGTACACTAAGGCGACTTGGTTCCCCAAATTTCGTTTTTCTATGTTGAAGCGTTCGTTTCCAGTAACAGTTTGAATTTTTAGGTTTCTCTCTGTTTTCTCCTATATTGATAGATGTATTTGGAACTCTAAATCCAACACGGTTTGTGCTAGCTTCTTGAAACTTGACACAATAAAGTAGTTTCACGTTCTATCTCTATGTTTTGTTTCCTCTTGATGTAGCCCTAACAGTGACTGGCGAGAAACACTTTCATGGAAAGGGGTTGCCAGGCTTCCCAAATATACGAATCTCCAGAAATCTCAGCAAATATTTTTTCACCCAAACTGGATGATACTTTCAGGTAATGATCAGTACTCTAAGGCGACTTGGTTCCCCAAATTTCGTTCTTCTATGTTGAAGCGTTCGTTTCCAGTAACAGTTTGAATTTTTAGGTTTCCCTCTGTTTTCTCCTTTATTGATAGATGTATTTGGAACTCTAAATCCAACACGGTTTGTGCTAGCTTCTTGAAACTTGACACAATAAAGTAGTTTCACGTTCTATCTCTATGTTTTGTTTCCTCTTGATGTAGCCCTAACAGTGACTGGCGAGAAACACTTTCATGGAAAGGGGTTGCCAGGCTTCCCAAATATACGAATCTCCAGAAATCTCAGCAAATATTTTTTCACCCAAACTGGATGATACTTTCAGGTAATGATCAGTACACTAAGGCGACTTGGTTCCCCAAATGTCGTTCTTCTATGTTGAAGCGTTCGTTTCCAGTAACAGTTTGAATTTTTAGGTTTCCCTCTGTTTTCTCCTTTATTGATAGATGTATTTGGAACTCTAAATCCAACACGGTTTGTGCTAGCTTCTTGAAACTTGACACAATAAAGTAGTTTCACGTTCTATCTCTATGTTTTGTTTCCTCTTGATGTAGCCCTAACAGTGACTGGCGAGAAACACTTTCATGGAAAGGGGTTGCCAGGCTTCCCAAATATACGAATCTCCAGAAATCTCAGGAAATATTTTTTCACCCAAACTGGATGATACTTTCAGGTAATGATCAGTACACTAAGGCGACTTGGTTCCCCAAATTTCGTTTTTCTATGTTAAAGCGTTCGTTTCCAGTAACAGTTTGAATTTTTAGGTTTCACTCTGTTTTCTCCTATATTGATAGATGTTTTTGGAACTCTGAATCCAACAAGGTTTGTGCTAGCTTCTTGAAACTTGACACAATAAAGTAGTTTCACGTTCTATCTCTATGTTTTGTTTCCTCTTGATGTAGCCCTAAGCAGTGACTGGCGAGAAACACTTTCATGGAAAGGGGTTGCCAAGCTTCCCAAAATTACGAATCTCCAGAAATCACAGCAAATATTTTTTCACCCAAACTGAATGATACTTTGAGGTAAAGATCAGTACACTAAGGCGACTTGGTTCCCCAAATGTAGTTCTTCTATGTTGAAGCGTTCGTTTCCAGTAACAGTTTGAATTTTTAGGTTTCACTCTGTTTTCTCCTATATTGATAGATGTATTTGGAACTCTAAATCCAACACGGTTTGTGCTAGCTTCTTGAAACTTGACACAATAAAGTAGTTTCACATTCTATCTCTATGTTTTGTTTCCTCTTGATGTAGCCCTAAGCAGTGACTGGCGAGAAACACTTTCATGGAAAGGGGTTGCCAGGCTTCCCAAAATTACGAATCTCCAGAAATCTCAGCAAATATTTTTTCACCCAAACTGGATGATACTTTCAGGTAATGATCAGTACACTAAGGCGACTTGGTTCCCCAAATTTCGTTCTTCTATGTTGAAGCGTTCGTTTCCAGTAACAGTTTGAATTTTTAGGTTTCACTCTGTTTTCTCCTATATTGATAGATGTATTTGGAACTCTGAATCCAACAAGGTTTGTGCTAGGTTCTTGAAACTTGACACAATAAAGTAGTTTCACGTTCTATCTCTATGTTTTGTTTCCTCTTGATGTAGCCCTAACAGTGACTGGCGAGAAACACTTTCATGGAAAGGGGTGCCAGGCTTCCCAAATATATGAATCTCCAGAAATCTCAGGAAATATTTTTTCACCCAAACAGGATGATACTTTCAGGTAATGATCAGTACACTAAGGCGACTTGGTTCCCCAAATTTCGTTTTTCTATGTTAAAGCGTTCGTTTCCAGTAACAGTTTGAATTTTTAGGTTTCACTCTGTTTTCTCCTATATTGATAGATGTATTTGGAACTCTAAATCCAACACGGTTTGTGCTAGCTTCTTGAAACTTGACACAATAAAGTAGTTTCACGTTCTATCTCTATGTTTTGTTTCCTCTTGATGTAGCCCTAAGCAGTGACTGGCGAGAAACACTTTCATGGAAAGGGGTTGCCAAGCTTCCCAAAATTACGAATCTCCAGAAATCACAGCAAATATTTTTTCACCCAAACTGAATGATACTTTCAGGTAATGATCAGTACACTAAGGCGATTTGGTTCCCCAAATTTCGTTCTTCTATGTTGAAGCGTTCGTTTCCAGTAACAGTTTGAATTTTTAGGTTTCACTCTGTTTTCTCCTATATTGATAGATATATTTGGAACTCTAAATCCAACACGGTTTGTGCTAGCTTCTTGAAACTTGACACAATAAAGTAGTTTCACGTTCTATCTCTATGTTTTGTTTCCTCTTGATGTACCCCTAAGCAGTGACTGGCGAGAAACACTTTCATGGAAAGGGGTGGCTTCCCAAAATTACGAATCTCCAGAAATCTCAGCAAATATTTTTTCATCCAAACTGGATGATACTTTCAGGTAATGATCAGTACACTAAGGCGACTTGGTTCCCCAAATGTCGTTCTTCTATGTTGAAGCGTTCGTTTCCAGTAACAGTTTGAATTTTATGTTTCACTCTGTTTTCTCCTATATTGATAGATGTATTTGGAACTCTAAATCCAACACGGTTTGTGCTAGCTTCTTGAAACTTGACACAATAAAGTAGTTTCACGTTCTATCTCTATGTTTTGTTTCCTCTTGATGTAGCCCTAAGCAGTGACTGACGAGAAACACTTTCATGGAAAGGGGTTGACAGACTTCCCAAAATTACGAATCTCCAGAAATCTCAGGAAATATTTTTTCACCCAAACAGGATGATACTTTCAGGTAATGATCAGTACACTAAGGCGACTTGGTTCCCCAAATTTCGTTTTTCTATGTTGAAGCGTTCGTTTCCAGTAACAGTTTGAATTTTTAGGTTTCACTCTGTTTTCTCCTATATTGATAGATGTATTTGGAACTCTAAATCCAACACGGTTTGTGCTAGCTTCTTGAAACTTGACACAATAAAGTAGTATCACGTTCTATCTCTATGTTTTGTTTCCTCTTGATGTAGCCCTAACAGTGACTGGCGAGAAACACTTTCATGGAAAGGGGTTGCCAGGCTTCCCAAATATACCAATCTCTAGAAATCTCAGCAAATATTTTTTCACCCAAACTGGATGATACTTTCAGGTAATGATCAGTACTCTAAGGCGACGTGGTTCCCCAAATTTCGTTCTTCTATGTTGAAGCGTTCGTTTCCAGTAACAGTTTGAATTTTTAGGTTTCACTCTGTTTTCTCCTTTATTGATAGATGTATTTGAAACTCTAAATCCAACACGGTTTGTGCTAGCTTCTTGAAACTTGACACAATAAAGTAGTTTCACGTTCTATCTCTATGTTTTGTTTCCTCTTGATGTAGCCCTAAGCAGTGACTGGCGAGAAGCACTTTCATGGAAAGGGGTTGCCAAGCTTCCCAAAATTACGAATCTCCAGAAATCACAGCAAATATTTTTTCACAAAAACTGGATGATACTTTCAGGTAATGATCAGTACACTAAGGCGACTTGGTTCCCCAAATGTCATTCTTCTATGTTGAAGCGTTCGTTTCCAGTAACAGTTTGAATTTTTAGGTTTCACTCTGTTTTCTCCTATATTGATAGATGTATTTGGAACTCTAAATCCAACACGGTTTCTGCTAGCTTCTTGAAACTTGACACAATAAAGTAGTTTCACGTTCTATCTCTATGTTTTGTTTCCTCTTGATGTAGCCCTAAGCAGTGACTGGCAAGAAACACTATCATGGAAAGGGGTTGCCAGGCTTCCCAAAATTACGAATCTCCAGAAATCTCAGCAATTATTTTTTCACCCAAACTGGATGATACTTTCAGGTAATGATCAGTACACTAAGGCGACTTGGTTCCCCAAATTTCGTTTTTCTATGTTGAAGCGTTCGTTTCCAGTAACAGTTTGAATTTTTAGGTTTCACTCTGTTTTCTCCTATATTGATAGATGTATTTGGAACTCTAAATCCAACACGGTTTGTGCTAGCTTCTTGAAACTTGACACAATAAAGTAGTTTCACGTTCTATCTCTATGTTTTGTTTCCTCTTGATGTAGCCCTAAGCAGTGACAGGCGAGAAACACTTTCATGGAAAGGGGTTGCAAGGCTCCCTAAAATTACGAATCTCCAGAAATCTCAACAAATATTTTTTCACCCAAACTGGATGATACTTTCAGGTAATGATCAGTACACTAAGGCGACTTGGTTCCTTAAATGTCGTTCTTCTATGTTGAAGCGTTCGTTTCCAGTAACAGTTTGAATTTTTAGGTTTCACTCTGTTTTCTCCTATATTGATAGATGTATTTGGAACTCTAAATCCAACACGGTTTGTGCTAGCTTCTTGAAACTTGACACAATAAAGTAGTTTCACGTTCTCTCTCTATGTTTTGTTTCCTCTTGATGTAGCCCTAACAGTGACTGGCGAGAAACACTTTCATGGAAAGGGGTTGCCAGGCTTCCCAAATATACGAATCTCCAGAAATCTCAGGAAATATTTTTTCACCCAAACAGGATGATACTTTCAGGTAATGATCAGTACACTAAGGCGACTTGGTTCCCCAAATTTCGTTTTTCTATGTTAAAGCGTTCGTTTCCAGTAACAGTTTGAATTTTTAGGTTTCACTCTGTTTTCTCCTATATTGATAGATGTATTTGGAACTCTAAATCCAACACGGTTTGTGCTAGCTTACTGAAACTTGACACAATAAAGTAGTTTCACGTTCTATCTCTATGTTTTTTTTTTCCTCTTGATGTAGCCCTAAGCAGTGACTGGCGAGAAACACTTTCATGGAAAGTGGTTGCCAGGCTTCCCAAAATTACGAATCTCCAGAAATCTCAGCAAATATTTTTTCACCCAAACTGGATGATACTTTCAGGTAATGATCAGTACACTAAGGCGACTTGGTTCCCCAAATTTCGTTTTTCTATGTTGAAGCGTTCGTTTCCAGTAACAGTTTGAATTTTTAGGTTTCACTCTGTTTTCTCCTATATTGATAGATGTATTTGGAACTCTAAATCCAACACGGTTTGTGCTAGCTTCTTGAAACTTGACACAATAAAGTAGTTTCACGTTCTATCTCTATGTTTTGTTTCCTCTTGATGTAGCCCTAAGCAGTGACAGGCGAGAAACACTTTCATGGAAAGGGGTTGCAAGGCTTCCTAAAATTACGAATCTCCAGAAATTCAACAAATATTTTTTCACCCAAACTGGATGATACTTTCAGGTAATGATCAGTACACTAAGGCGACTTGGTTCCTTAAATGTCGTTCTTCTATGTTGAAGCGTTCGTTTCCAGTAACAGTTTGAATTTTTAGGTTTCACTCTGTTTTCTCCTATATTGATAGATGTATTTGGAACTCTAAATCCAACACGGTTTGTGCTAGCTTCTTGAAACTTGACACAATAAAGTAGTTTCACGTTCTCTCTCTATGTTTTGTTTCCTCTTGATGTAGCCCTAACAGTGACTGGCGAGAAACACTTTCATGGAAAGGGGTTGCCAGGCTTCCCAAATATACGAATCTCCAGAAATCTCAGGAAATATTTTTTCACCCAAACAGGATGATACTTTCAGGTAATGATCAGTACACTAAGGCGACTTGGTTCCCCAAATTTCGTTTTTCTATGTTAAAGCGTTCGTTTCCAGTAACAGTTTGAATTTTTAGGTTTCACTCTGTTTTCTCCTATATTGATAGATGTATTTGGAACTCTAAATCCAACACGGTTTGTGCTAGCTTCCTGAAACTTGACACATTAAAGTAGTTTCACGTTCTATCTCTATGTTTTTTTTTTCCTCTTGATGTAGCCCTAAGCAGTGACTGGCGAGAAACACTTTCATGGAAAGTGGTTGCCAGGCTTCCCAAAATTACGAATCTCCAGAAATCTCAGCAAATATTTTTTCACCCAAACAGGATGATACTTTCAGGTAATGATCAGTACCCTAAGGCGACTTGGTTCCCCAAATTTCGTTTTTCTATGTTAAAGCGTTCGTTTCCAGTAACAGTTTGAATTTTTAGGTTTCACTCTGTTTTCTCCTATATTGATAGATGTATTTGGAACTCTAAATCCAACACGGTTTGTGCTAGCTTCTTGAAACTTGACACAATAAAGTAGTTTCACGTTCTATCTCTATGTTTTGTTTCCTCAATGTAGCCCTAAGCAGTGACTGGCGAGAAACACTTTCATGGAAAGGGGTTGCCAGGCTTCCCAAAATTACGAATCTCCAGAAATCTCAGCAAATATTTTTTCACCCAAACTGGATGATACTTTCAGGTAATGATCAGTACACTAAGGCGACTTGGTTCCCCAAATTTCGTTCTTCTATGTTGAAGCGTTCGTTTCCAGTAACAGTTTGAATTTTTAGGTTTCACTCTGTTTTCTCCTATATTGATAGATGTATTTGGAACTCTAAATCCAACACGGTTTGTGCTAGCTTCTTGAAACTTGACACAATAAAGGAGTTTCACGTTCTATCTCTATGTTTTGTTTCCTCTTTATGTAGCCCTAAGCAGTGACTGGCGAGAAACAAGTTTCATGGAAAGGGGTTGCCAGGCTTCCCAAAATTACGAATCTCCAGAAATCTCAGCAAATATTTTTTCACCCAAACTGGATGATACTTTCAGGTAATGATCAGTACACTAAGGCGACTTGGTTCCCCAAATTTCGTTTTTCTATGTTAAAGCGTTCGTTTCCAGTAACAGTTTGAATTTTTAGGTTTCACTCTGTTTTCTCCTATATTGATAGATGTATTTGGAACTCTAAATCCAACACGGTTTGTGCTAGCTTCTTGAAACTTGACACAATAAAGTAGTTTCACGTTCTATCTCTATGTTTTGTTTCCTCAATGTAGCCCTAAGCAGTGACTGGCGAGAAACACTTTCATGGAAAGGGGTTGCCAGGCTTCCCAAAATTACGAATCTCCAGAAATCTCAGCAAATATTTTTTCACCCTAACTGGATGATACTTTCAGGTAATGATCAGTACACTAAGGCGACTTGGTTCCCCAAATTTCGTTCTTCTATGTTGAAGCG
This sequence comes from Spermophilus citellus, assembly GCF_964194105.1. NCBI lineage: Eukaryota > Metazoa > Chordata > Mammalia > Rodentia > Sciuridae > Spermophilus > Spermophilus citellus. The sequence continues at coordinate 6,241,458 of NC_138188.1, read as the reverse complement.
TTCGTTTCCAGTAACAGTTTGAATTTTTAGGTTTCACTCTGTTTTCTCCTATATTGATAGATGTATTTGGAACTCTAAATCCAACACGGTTTGTGCTAGCTTCTTGAAACTTGACACAATAAAGTAGTTTCACGTTCTATCTCTATGTTTTGTTTCCTCTTGATGTAGCCCTAAGCAGTGACTGGCGAGAAACACTTTCATGGAAAGGGGTGACTTCCCAATATTACGAATCTCCAGAAATCTCAGCAAATATTTTTTCACCCAAACTGGATGATACTTTCAGGTAATGATCAGTACACTAAGGCGACTTGGTTCCCCAAATGTCGTTTTTCTATGTTGAAGCGTTAGTTTCCAGTAACAGTTTGAATTTTTAGGTTTCACTCTGTTTTCTCCTATATTGATAGATGTATTTGGAACTCTAAATCCAACACGGTTTGTGCTAGCTTCTTGAAACTTGACACAATAAAGTAGTTTCACGTTCTATCTCTATGTTTTGTTTCCTCTTGATGTAGCCCTAACAGTGACTGGCGAGAAACACTTTCATGGAAAGGGGTTGCCAGGCTTCCCAAATATACGAATCTCCAGAAATCTCAGCAAATATTTTTTCACCCAAACTGGATGATACTTTCAGGTAATGATCAGTACACTAAGGCGACTTGGTTCCCCAAATGTCGTTCTTCTATGTTGAAGTGTTCGTTTCCAGTAACAGTTTGAATTTTTAGGTTTCACTCTGTTTTCTCCTATATTGATAGATGTATTTGGAACTCTAAATCCAACACGGTTTGTGCTAGCTTCTTGAAACTTGACACAATAAAGTAGTTTCACGTTCTATCTCTATGTTTTGTTTCCTCTTGATGTAGCCCTAAGCAGTGACTGGCGAGAAACACTTTCATGGAAAGGGGTGGCTTCCCAAAATTACGAATCTCCAGAAATCTCAGCAAATATTTTTTCACCCAAACTGGATGATACTTTCAGGTAATGATCAGTACACTAAGGCGACTTGGTTCCCCAAATTTCATTCTTCTATGTTGAACCGTTCGTTTCCAGTAACAGTTTGAATTTTTAGGTTTCACTCTGTTTTCTCCTTTATTGATAGATGTATTTGGAACTCTAAATCCAACACGGTTTGTGCTAGCTTCTTGAAGCTTGACACAATAAAGTAGTTTCATGTTCTATCTCTATGTTTTGTTTCCTCTTGATGTAGCCCTAAGCAGTGACAGGCGAGAAACACTTTCATGGAAAGGGGTTGCCAGGCTTCCCAAAATTACGAATCTCCAGAAATCTCAGCAAATATTTTTTCACCCAAACTGGATGATACTTTCAGGTAATGATCAGTACACTAAGGCGACTTGGTTCCCCAAATTTCGTTCTTCTATGTTGAAGCGTTCGTTTCCAGTAACAGTTTGAATTTTTAGGTTTCACTCTGTTTTCTCCTATATTGATAGATGTATTTGGAACTCTAAATCCAACACGGTTTGCGCTAGCTTCTTGAAACTTGACACAATAAAGTAGTTTCACGTTCTATCTCTATGTTTTGTTTCCTCTTGATGTAGCCCTAAGCAGTGACTGGCGAGAAACACTTTCAGGGAAAGGAGTTGCCAGGCTTCCCAAAATTACGAATCTCCAGAAATATCAACAAATATTTTTTCACCCAAACTGGATGATACTTTCAGGTTATGATCAGTACACTAAGGCGACTTGGTTCCCCAAATGTCGTTCTTCTATGTTGAAGCGTTCATTTCCAGTAACAGTTTGAATTTTTAGGTTTCACTCTGTTTTCTCCTATATTGATAGATGTATTTGGAACTCTAAATCCAACACGGTTTGTGCTAGCTTCTTGAAACTTGACACAATAAAGTAGTTTCACGTTCTATCTCTATGTTTTGTTTCCTCTTGATGTAGCCCTAAGCAGTGACTGGCGAGAAACACTTTCATGGAAAGGGGTTGCCAGGCTTCCCAAAATTACGAATCTCCAGAAATCTCAGCAAATATTTTTTCACCCAAACTGGATGATACTTTCAGGTAATGATCAGTACACTAAGGCGACTTGGTTCCCCAAATTTCGTTCTTCTATGTTGAAGCGTTCGTTTCCAGTAACAGTTTGAATTTTTAGGTTTCACTCTGTTTTCTCCTATATTGATAGATGTATTTGGAACTCTGAATCCAACAAGGTTTGTGCTAGGTTCTTGAAACTTGACACAATAAAGTAGTTTCACGTTCTATCTCTATGTTTTGTTTCCTCTTGATGTAGCCCTAACAGTGACTGGCGAGAAACACTTTCATGGAAAGGGGTGCCAGGCTTCCCAAATATATGAATCTTTAGAAATCTCAGGAAATATTTTTTCACCCAAACAGGATGATACTTTCAGGTAATGATCAGTACACTAAGGCGACTTGGTTCCCCAAATTTCGTTTTTCTATGTTAAAGCGTTCGTTTCCAGTAACAGTTTGAATTTTTAGGTTTCACTCTGTTTTCTCCTATATTGATAGATGTATTTGGAACTCTAAATCCAACACGGTTTGTGCTAGCTTCTTGAAACTTGACACAATAAAGTAGTTTCACGTTCTCTCTCTATGTTTTGTTTCCTCTTGATGTAGCCCTAAGCAGTGACTGGCGAGAAACACTTTCATGGAAAGGGGTTGCCAAGCTTCCCAAAATTACGAATCTCCAGAAATCACAGCAAATATTTTTTCACCCAAACTGAATGATACTTTCAGGTAATGATCAGTACACTAAGGAGACTTGGTTCCCCAAATGTCGTTCTTCTATGTTGAAGCGTTCGTTTCCAGTAACAGTTTGAATTTTTAGGTTTCACTCTGTTTTCTCCTATATTGATAGATATATTTGGAACTCTAAATCCAACACGGTTTGTGCTAGCTTCTTGAAACTTGACACAATAAAGTAGTTTCACGTTCTATCTCTATGTTTTGTTTCCTCTTGATGTAGCCCTAAGCAGTGACTGACGAGAAACACTTTCATGGAAAGGGGTTGACAGACTTCCCAAAATTACGAATCTCCAGAAATCTCAGGAAATATTTTTTCACCCAAACAGGATGATACTTTCAGGTAATGATCAGTACACTAAGGCGACTTGGTTCCCCAAATTTCGTTTTTCTATGTTGAAGCGTTCGTTTCCAGTAACAGTTTGAATTTTTAGGTTTCACTCTGTTTTCTCCTATATTGATAGATGTATTTGGAACTCTAAATCCAACACGGTTTGTGCTAGCTTCTTGAAACTTGACACAATAAAGTAGTTTCACGTTCTATCTCTATGTTTTGTTTCCTCTTGATGTAGCCCTAACAGTGACTGGCGAGAAACACTTTCATGGAAAGGGGTTGCCAGGCTTCCCAAATATACCAATCTCTAGAAATCTCAGCAAATATTTTTTCACCCAAACTGGATGATACTTTCAGGTAATGATCAGTACTCTAAGGCAACGTGGTTCCCCAAATTTCGTTCTTCTATGTTGAAGCGTTCGTTTCCAGTAACAGTTTGAATTTTTAGGTTTCACTCTGTTTTCTCCTTTATTGATAGATGTATTTGGAACTCTAAATCCAACACGGTTTGTGCTAGCTTCTTGAAACTTGACACAATAAAGTAGTTTCACGTTCTATCTCTATGTTTTGTTTCCTCTTGATGTAGCCCTAAGCAGTGACTGGCGAGAAGCACTTTCATGGAAAGGGGTTGCCAAGCTTCCCAAAATTACGAATCTCCAGAAATCACAGCAAATATTTTTTCACAAAAACTGGATGATACTTTCAGGTAATGATCAGTACACTAAGGCGACTTGGTTCCCCAAATTTCGTTCTTCTATGTTGAAGCGTTCGTTTCCAGTAACAGTTTGAATTTTTAGGTTTCACTCTGTTTTCTCCTATATTGATAGATGTATTTGGAACTCTGAATCCAACACGGTTTGTGCTAGCTTCTTGAAACTTGACACAATAAAGTAGTTTCACGTTCTATCTCTATGTTTTGTTTCCTCTTGATGTAGCCCTAAGCAGTGACTGGCGAGAAACACTTTCATGGAAAGGGGTGGCTTCCCAAAATTACGAATCTCCAGAAATCTCAGCAAATATTTTTTCACCCAAACTGGATGATACTTTCATGTAATGATCAGTACACTAAGGCGACTTGGTTCCCCAAATTTCATTCTTCTATGTTGAACCGTTCGTTTCCAGTAACAGTTTGAATTTTTAGGTTTCACTCTGTTTTCTCCTTTATTGATAGATGTATTTGGAACTCTAAATCCAACACGGTTTGTGCTAGCTTCTTGAAGCTTGACACAATAAAGTAGTTTCATGTTCTATCTCTATGTTTTGTTTCCTCTTGATGTAGCCCTAAGCAGTGACAGGCGAGAAACACTTTCATGGAAAGGGGTTGCCAGGCTTCCCAAAATTACGAATCTCCAGAAATCTCAGCAAATATTTTTTCACCCAAACTGGATGATACTTTCAGGTAATGATCAGTACACTAAGGCGACTTGGTTCCCCAAATTTCGTTCTTCTATGTTGAAGCGTTCGTTTCCAGTAACAGTTTGAATTTTTAGGTTTCACTCTGTTTTCTCCTATATTGATAGATGTATTTGGAACTCTAAATCCAACACGGTTTGCGCTAGCTTCTTGAAACTTGACACAATAAAGTAGTTTCACGTTCTATCTCTATGTTTTGTTTCCTCTTGATGTAGCCCTAAGCAGTGACTGGCGAGAAACACTTTCAAGGAAAGGAGTTGCCAGGCTTCCCAAAATTACGAATCTCCAGAAATCTCAACAAATATTTTTTCACCCAAACTGGATGATACTTTCAGGTAATGATCAGTACACTAAGGCGACTTGGTTCCCCAAATGTCGTTCTTCTATGTTGAAGCGTTCGTTTCCAGTAACAGTTTGAATTTTTAGGTTTCACTCTGTTTTCTCCTATATTGATAGATGTATTTGGAACTCTAAATCCAACACGGTTTGTGCTAGCTTCTTGAAACTTGACACAATAAAGTAGTTTCACGTTCTATCTCTATGTTTTGTTTCCTCTTGATGTAGCCCTAAGCAGTGACTGGCGAGAAACACTTTCATGGAAAGGGGTTGCCAGGCTTCCCAAAATTACGAATCTCCAGAAATCTCAGCAAATATTTTTTCACCCAAACTGGATGATACTTTCAGGTAATGATCAGTACACTAAGGCGACTTGGTTCCCCAAATTTCGTTCTTCTATGTTGAAGCGTTCGTTTCCAGTAACAGTTTGAATTTTTAGGTTTCACTCTGTTTTCTCCTATATTGATAGATGTATTTGGAACTCTGAATCCAACAAGGTTTGTGCTAGGTTCTTGAAACTTGACACAATAAAGTAGTTTCACGTTCTATCTCTATGTTTTGTTTCCTCTTGATGTAGCCCTAACAGTGACTGGCGAGAAACACTTTCATGGAAAGGGGTGCCAGGCTTCCCAAATATATGAATCTCCAGAAATCTCAGGAAATATTTTTTCACCCAAACAGGATGATACTTTCAGGTAATGATCAGTACACTAAGGCGACTTGGTTCCCCAAATTTCGTTTTTCTATGTTAAAGCGTTCGTTTCCAGTAACAGTTTGAATTTTTAGGTTTCACTCTGTTTTCTCCTATATTGATAGATGTATTTGGAACTCTAAATCCAACACGGTTTGTGCTAGCTTCTTGAAACTTGACACAATAAAGTAGTTTCACGTTCTATCTCTATGTTTTGTTTCCTCTTGATGTAGCCCTAAGCAGTGACTGGCGAGAAACACTTTCATGGAAAGGGGTTGCCAAGCTTCCCAAAATTACGAATCTCCAGAAATCACAGCAAATATTTTTTCACCCAAACTGAATGATACTTTCAGGTAATGATCAGTACACTAAGGAGACTTGGTTCCCCAAATGTCGTTCTTCTATGTTGAAGCGTTCGTTTCCAGTAACAGTTTGAATTTTTAGGTTTCACTCTGTTTTCTCCTATATTGATAGATATATTTGGAACTCTAAATCCAACACGGTTTGTGCTAGCTTCTTGAAACTTGACACAATAAAGTAGTTTCACGTTCTATCTCTATGTTTTGTTTCCTCTTGATGTACCCCTAAGCAGTGACTGGCGAGAAACACTTTCATGGAAAGGGGTGGCTTCCCAAAATTACGAATCTCCAGAAATCTCAGCAAATATTTTTTCACCCAAACTGGATGATACTTTCAGGTAATGATCAGTACACTAAGGCGACTTGGTTCCCCAAATGTCGTTCTTCTATGTTGAAGCGTTCGTTTCCAGTAACAGTTTGAATTTTTAGGTTTCACTCTGTTTTCTCCTATATTGATAGATGTATTTGGAACTCTAAATCCAACACGGTTTGTGCTAGCTTCTTGAAACTTGACACAATAAAGTAGTTTCACGTTCTATCTCTATGTTTTGTTTCCTCTTGATGTAGCCCTAAGCAGTGACAGGCGAGAAACACTTTCATGGAAAGGGGTTGCAAGGCTTCCTAAAATTACGAATCTCCAGAAATCTCAACAAATATTTTTTCACCCAAACTGGATGATACTTTCAGGTAATGATCAGTACACTAAGGCGACTTGGTTCCTTAAATGTCGTTCTTCTATGTTGAAGCGTTCGTTTCCAGTAACAGTTTGAATTTTTAGGTTTCACTCTGTTTTCTCCTATATTGATAGATGTATTTGGAACTCTAAATCCAACACGGTTTGTGCTAGCTTCTTGAAACTTGACACAATAAAGTAGTTTCACGTTCTCTCTCTATGTTTTGTTTCCTCTTGATGTAGCCCTAACAGTGACTGGCGAGAAACACTTTCATGGAAAGGGGTTGCCAGGCTTCCCAAATATACGAATCTCCAGAAATCTCAGGAAATATTTTTTCACCCAAACAGGATGATACTTTCAGGTAATGATCAGTACACTAAGGCGACTTGGTTCCCCAAATTTCGTTTTTCTATGTTAAAGCGTTCGTTTCCAGTAACAGTTTGAATTTTTAGGTTTCACTCTGTTTTCTCCTATATTGATAGATGTATTTGGAACTCTAAATCCAACACGGTTTGTGCTAGCTTCCTGAAACTTGACACAATAAAGTAGTTTCACGTTCTATCTCTATGTTTTGTTTCCTCTTGATGTAGCCCTAAGCAGTGACTGGCGAGAAACACTTTCATGGAAAGTGGTTGCCAGGCTTCCCAAAATTACGAATCTCCAGAAATCTCAGCAAATATTTTTTCACCCAAACTGGATGATACTTTCAGGTAATGATCAGTACACTAAGGCGACTTGGTTCCCCAAATTTCGTTTTTCTATGTTAAAGCGTTCGTTTCCAGTAACAGTTTGAATTTTTAGGTTTCACTCTGTTTTCTCCTATATTGATAGATGTATTTGGAACTCTAAATCCAACACGGTTTGTGCTAGCTTCTTGAAACTTGACACAATAAAGTAGTTTCACGTTCTATCTCTATGTTTTGTTTCCTCAATGTAGCCCTAAGCAGTGACTGGCGAGAAACACTTTCATGGAAAGGGGTTGCCAGGCTTCCAAAATTACGAATCTCCAGAAATCTCAGCAAATATTTTTTCACCCAAACTGGATGATACTTTCAGGTAATGATCAGTACACTAAGGCGACTTGGTTCCCCAAATTTCGTTCTTCTATGTTGAAGCGTTCGTTTCCAGTAACAGTTTGAATTTTTAGGTTTCACTCTGTTTTCTCCTATATTGATAGATGTATTTGGAACTCTAAATCCAACACGGTTTGTGCTAGCTTCTTGAAACTTGACACAATAAAGTAGTTTCACGTTCTATCTCTATGTTTTGTTTCCTCTTTATGTAGCCCTAAGCAGTGACTGGCGAGAAACAAGTTTCATGGAAAGGGGTTGCCAGGCTTCCCAAAATTACGAATCTCCAGAAATCTCAGCAAATATTTTTTCACCCAAACTGGATGATACTTTCAGGTAATGATCAGTACACTAAGGCGACTTGGTTCCCCAAATTTCGTTTTTCTATGTTAAAGCGTTCGTTTCCAGTAACAGTTTGAATTTTTAGGTTTCACTCTGTTTTCTCCTATATTGATAGATGTATTTGGAACTCTAAATCCAACACGGTTTGTGCTAGCTTCTTGAAACTTGACACAATAAAGTAGTTTCACGTTCTATCTCTATGTTTTGTTTCCTCAATGTAGCCCTAAGCAGTGACTGGCGAGAAACACTTTCATGGAAAGGGGTTGCCAGGCTTCCCAAAATTACGAATCTCCAGAAATCTCAGCAAATATTTTTTCACCCTAACTGGATGATACTTTCAGGTAATGATCAGTACACTAAGGCGACTTGGTTCCCCAAATTTTGTTCTTCTATGTTGAAGCGTTCGTTTCCAGTAACAGTTTGAATTTTTAGGTTTCACTCTGTTTTCTCCTATATTGATAGATGTATTTGGAACTCTAAATCCAACACGGTTTGTGCTAGCTTCTTGAAACTTGACACAATAAAGTAGTTTCACGTTCTATCTCTATGTTTTATTTCCTCTTGATGTAGCCCTAAGCAGTGACTGGCGAGAAACACTTTCATGGAAAGGGGTTGCCAGGCTTCCCAAAATTACGAATCTCCAGAAATCTCAGCAATTATTTTTTCACCCAAACTGGATGATACTTTCAGGTAATGATCAGTACACTAAGGCGACTTGGTTCCCCAAATGTCATTCTTCTATGTTGAAGCGTTCGTTTCCAGTAACAGTTTGAATTTTTAGGTTTCCCTCTGTTTTCTCCTTTATTGATAGATGTATTTGGAACTCTGAATCCAACACGGTTTGTGCTAGCTTCTTGAAACTTGACACAATAAAGTAGTTTCACGTTCTATCTCTATGTTTTGTTTCCTCTTGATGTAGCCCTAAGCAGTGACTGGCGAGAAACACTTTCATGGAAAGGGGTGACTTCCCAATATTACGAATCTCCAGAAATCTCAGCAAATATTTTTTCACCCAAACTGGATGATACTTTCAGGTAATGATCAGTACACTAAGGCGACTTGGTTCCCCAAATGTCGTTTTTCTATGTTGAAGCGTTAGTTTCCAGTAACAGTTTGAATTTTTAGGTTTCACTCTGTTTTCTCCTATATTGATAGATGTATTTGGAACTCTAAATCCAACACGGTTTGTGCTAGCTTCTTGAAACTTGACACAATAAAGTAGTTTCACGTTCTATCTCTATGTTTTGTTTCCTCTTGATGTAGCCCTAACAGTGACTGGCGAGAAACACTTTCATGGAAAGGGGTTGCCAGGCTTCCCAAATATACGAATCTCCAGAAATCTCAGCAAATATTTTTTCACCCAAACTGGATGATACTTTCAGGTAATGATCAGTACACTAAGGCGACTTGGTTCCCCAAATGTCGTTCTTCTATGTTGAAGTGTTCGTTTCCAGTAACAGTTTGAATTTTTAGGTTTCACTCTGTTTTCTCCTATATTGATAGATGTATTTGGAACTCTAAATCCAACACGGTTTGTGCTAGCTTCTTGAAACTTGACACAATAAAGTAGTTTCACGTTCTATCTCTATGTTTTGTTTCCTCTTGATGTAGCCCTAAGCAGTGACTGGCGAGAAACACTTTCATGGAAAGGGGTGGCTTCCCAAAATTACGAATCTCCAGAAATCTCAGCAAATATTTTTTCACCCAAACTGGATGATACTTTCAGGTAATGATCAGTACACTAAGGCGACTTGGTTCCCCAAATTTCATTCTTCTATGTTGAACCGTTCGTTTCCAGTAACAGTTTGAATTTTTAGGTTTCACTCTGTTTTCTCCTTTATTGATAGATGTATTTGGAACTCTAAATCCAACACGGTTTGTGCTAGCTTCTTGAAACTTGACACAATAAAGTAGTTTCACGTTCTATCTCTATGTTTTGTTTCCTCTTGATGTAGCCCTAAGCAGTGACAGGCGAGAAACACTTTCATGGAAAGGGGTTGCAAGGCTTCCTAAAATTACGAATCTCCAGAAATCTCAACAAATATTTTTTCACCCAAACTGGATGATACTTTCAGGTAATGATCAGTACACTAAGGCGACTTGGTTCCTTAAATGTCGTTCTTCTATGTTGAAGCGTTCGTTTCCAGTAACAGTTTGAATTTTTAGGTTTCACTCTGTTTTCTCCTATATTGAGAGATGTATTTGGAACTCTAAATCCAACACGGTTTGTGCTAGCTTCTTGAAACTTGACACAATAAAGTAGTTTCACGTTCTCTCTCTATGTTTTGTTTCCTCTTGATGTAGCCCTAACAGTGACAGGCGAGAAACACTTTCATGGAAAGGGGTTGCCAGGCTTCCCAAATATACGAATCTCCAGAAATCTCAGGAAATATTTTTTCACCCAAACAGGATGATACTTTCAGGTAATGATCAGTACACTAAGGCGACTTGGTTCCCCAAATTTCGTTTTTCTATGTTAAAGCGTTCGTTTCCAGTAACAGTTTGAATTTTTAGGTTTCACTCTGTTTTCTCCTATATTGATAGATGTATTTGGAACTCTAAATCCAACACGGTTTGTGCTAGCTTCCTGAAACTTGACACAATAAAGTAGTTTCACGTTCTATCTCCATTTTTTTTTTTCCTCTTGATGTAGCCCTAAGCAGTGACTGGCGAGAAACACTTTCATGGAAAGTGGTTGCCAGGCTTCCCAAAATTACGAATCTCCAGAAATCTCAGCAAATATTTTTTCACCCAAACTGGATGATACTTTCAGGTAATGATCAGTACACTAAGGCGACTTGGTTCCCCAAATTTCGTTTTTCTATGTTAAAGCGTTCGTTTCCAGTAACAGTTTGAATTTTTAGGTTTCACTCTGTTTTCTCCTATATTGATAGATGTATTTGGAACTCTAAATCCAACACGGTTTGTGCTAGCTTCTTGAAACTTGACACAATAAAGTAGTTTCACGTTCTATCTCTATGTTTTGTTTCCTCAATGTAGCCCTAAGCAGTGACTGGCGAGAAACACTTTCATGGAAAGGGGTTGCCAGGCTTCCCAAAATTACGAATCTCCAGAAATCTCAGCAAATATTTTTTCACCCAAACTGGATGATACTTTCAGGTAATGATCAGTACACTAAGGCGACTTGGTTCCCCAAATTTCGTTCTTCTATGTTGAAGCGTTCGTTTCCAGTAACAGTTTGAATTTTTAGGTTTCACTCTGTTTTCTCCTATATTGATAGATGTATTTGGAACTCTAAATCCAACACGGTTTGTGCTAGCTTCTTGAAACTTGACACAATAAAGTAGTTTCACGTTCTATCTCTATGTTTTGTTTCCTCTTTATGTAGCCCTAAGCAGTGACTGGCGAGAAACAAGTTTCATGGAAAGGGGTTGCCAGGCTTCCCAAAATTACGAATCTCCAGAAATCTCAGCAAATATTTTTTCACCCAAACTGGATGATACTTTCAGGTAATGATCAGTACTCTAAGGCGACTTGGTTCCCCAAATTTCGTTTTTCTATGTTAAAGCGTTCGTTTCCAGTAACAGTTTGAATTTTTAGGTTTCACTCTGTTTTCTCCTATATTGATAGATGTATTTGGAACTCTAAATCCAACACGGTTTGTGCTAGCTTCTTGAAACTTGACACAATAAAGTAGTTTCACGTTCTATCTCTATGTTTTGTTTCCTCAATGTAGCCCTAAGCAGTGACTGGCGAGAAACACTTTCATGGAAAGGGGTTGCCAGGCTTCCCAAAATTACGAATCTCCAGAAATCTCAGCAAATATTTTTTCACCCTAACTGGATGATACTTTCAGGTAATGATCAGTACACTAAGGCGACTTGGTTCCCCAAATTTCGTTCTTCTATGTTGAAGCGTTCGTTTCCAGTAACAGTTTGAATTTTTAGGTTTCACTCTGTTTTCTCCTATATTGATAGATGTATTTGGAACTCTAAATCCAACACGGTTTGTGCTAGCTTCTTGAAACTTGACACAATAAAGTAGTTTCACGTTCTATCTCTATGTTTTGTTTCCTCTTGATGTAGCCCTAAGCAGTGACTGGCGAGAAACACTTTCATGGAAAGGGGTTGCCAGGCTTCCCAAAATTACGAATCTCCAGAAATCTCAGCAATTATTTTTTCACCCAAACTGGATGATACTTTCAGGTAATGATCAGTACACTAAGGCGACTTGGTTCCCCAAATGTCATTCTTCTATGTTGAAGCGTTCGTTTCCAGTAACAGTTTGAATTTTTAGGTTTCCCTCTGTTTTCTCCTTTATTGATAGATGTATTTGGAACTCTGAATCCAACACGGTTTGTGCTAGCTTCTTGAAACTTGACACAATAAAGTAGTTTCACGTTCTATCTCTATGTTTTGTTTCCTCTTGATGTAGCCCTAAGCAGTGACTGGCGAGAAACACTTTCATGGAAAGGGGTGACTTCCCAATATTACGAATCTCCAGAAATCTCAGCAAATATTTTTTCACCCAAACTGGATGATACTTTCAGGTAATGATCAGTACACTAAGGCGACTTGGTTCCCCAAATGTCGTTTTTCTATGTTGAAGCGTTAGTTTCCAGTAACAGTTTGAATTTTTAGGTTTCACTCTGTTTTCTCCTATATTGATAGATGTATTTGGAACTCTAAATCCAACACGGTTTGTGCTAGCTTCTTGAAACTTGACACAATAAAGTAGTTTCACGTTCTATCTCTATGTTTTGTTTCCTCTTGATGTAGCACTAACAGTGACTGGCGAGAAACACTTTCATGGAAAGGGGTTGCCAGGCTTCCCAAATATACGAATCTCCAGAAATCTCAGCAAATATTTTTTCACCCAAACTGGATGATACTTTCAGGTAATGATCAGTACACTAAGGCGACTTGGTTCCCCAAATGTCGTTCTTCTATGTTGAAGTGTTCGTTTCCAGTAACAGTTTGAATTTTTAGGTTTCACTCTGTTTTCTCCTATATTGATAGATGTATTTGGAACTCTAAATCCAACACGGTTTGTGCTAGCTTCTTGAAACTTGACACAATAAAGTAGTTTCACGTTCTATCTCTATGTTTTGTTTCCTCTTGATGTAGCCCTAAGCAGTGACTGGCGAGAAACACTTTCATGGAAAGGGGTGGCTTCCCAAAATTACGAATCTCCAGAAATCTCAGCAAATATTTTTTCACCCAAACTGGATGATACTTTCAGGTAATGATCAGTACACTAAGGCGACTTGGTTCCCCAAATTTCATTCTTCTATGTTGAACCGTTCGTTTCCAGTAACAGTTTGAATTTTTAGGTTTCACTCTGTTTTCTCCTTTATTGATAGATGTATTTGGAACTCTAAATCCAACACGGTTTGTGCTAGCTTCTTGAAGCTTGACACAATAAAGTAGTTTCATGTTCTATCTCTATGTTTTGTTTCCTCTTGATGTAGCCCTAAGCAGTGACTGGCGAGAAACACTTTCATGGAAAGGGGTTGCCAGGCTTCCCAAAATTACGAATCTCCAGAAATCTCAGCAAATATTTTTTCACCCAAACTGGATGATACTTTCAGGTAATGATCAGTACACGAAGGCGACTTGGTTCCCCAAATTTCGTTCTTCTATGTTGAAGCGTTCGTTTCCAGTAACAGTTTGAATTTTTAGGTTTCACTCTGTTTTCTCCTATATTGATAGATGTATTTGGAACTCTAAATCCAACACGGTTTGCGCTAGCTTCTTGAAACTTGACACAATAAAGTAGTTTCACGTTCTATCTCTATGTTTTGTTTCCTCTTGATGTAGCCCTAAGCAGTGACTGGCGAGAAACACTTTCAGGGAAAGGAGTTGCCAGGCTTCCCAAAATTACGAATCTCCAGAAATCTCAACAAATATTTTTTCACCCAAACTGGATGATACTTTCAGGTAATGATCAGTACACTAAGGCGACTTGGTTCCCCAAATGTCGTTCTTCTATGTTGAAGCGTTCGTTTCCAGTAACAGTTTGAATTTTTAGGTTTCACTCTGTTTTCTCCTATATTGATAGATGTATTTGGAACTCTAAATCCAACACGGTTTGTGCTAGCTTCTTGAAACTTGACACAATAAAGTAGTTTCACGTTCTATCTCTATGTTTTGTTTCCTCTTGATGTAGCCCTAAGCAGTGACTGGCGAGAAACACTTTCATGGAAAGGGGTTGCCAGGCTTCCCAAAATTACGAATCTCCAGAAATCTCAGCAAATATTTTTTCACCCAAACTGGATGATACTTTCAGGTAATGATCAGTACACTAAGGCGACTTGGTTCCCCAAATTTCGTTCTTCTATGTTGAAGCGTTCGTTTCCAGTAACAGTTTGAATTTTTAGGTTTCACTCTGTTTTCTCCTATATTGATAGATGTATTTGGAACTCTGAATCCAACAAGGTTTGTGCTAGGTTCTTGAAACTTGACACAATAAAGTAGTTTCACGTTCTATCTCTATGTTTTGTTTCCTCTTGATGTAGCCCTAACAGTGACTGGCGAGAAACACTTTCATGGAAAGGGGTGCCAGGCTTCCCAAATATATGAATCTCCAGAAATCTCAGGAAATATTTTTTCACCCAAACAGGATGATACTTTCAGGTAATGATCAGTACACTAAGGCGACTTGGTTCCCCAAATTTCGTTTTTCTATGTTAAAGCGTTCGTTTCCAGTAACAGTTTGAATTTTTAGGTTTCACTCTGTTTTCTCCTATATTGATAGATGTATTTGGAACTCTAAATCCAACACGGTTTGTGCTAGCTTCTTGAAACTTGACACAATAAAGTAGTTTCACGTTCTATCTCTATGTTTTGTTTCCTCAATGTAGCCCTAAGCAGTGACTGGCGAGAAACACTTTCATGGAAAGGGGTTGCCAGGCTTCCCAAAATTACGAATCTCCAGAAATCTCAGCAAATATTTTTTCACCCTAACTGGATGATACTTTCAGGTAATGATCAGTACACTAAGGCGACTTGGTTCCCCAAATTTCGTTCTTCTATGTTGAAGCGTTCGTTTCCAGTAACAGTTTGAATTTTTAGGTTTCACTCTGTTTTCTCCTATATTGATAGATGTATTTGGAACTCTAAATCCAACACGGTTTGTGCTAGCTTCTTGAAACTTGACACAATAAAGTAGTTTCACGTTCTATCTCTATGTTTTGTTTCCTCTTGATGTAGCCCTAAGCAGTGACTGGCGAGAAACACTTTCATGGAAAGGGGTTGCCAGGCTTCCCAAAATTACGAATCTCCAGAAATCTCAGCAATTATTTTTTCACCCAAACTGGATGATACTTTCAGGTAATGATCAGTACACTAAGGCGACTTGGTTCCCCAAATGTCATTCTTCTATGTTGAAGCGTTCGTTTCCAGTAACAGTTTGAATTTTTAGGTTTCCCTCTGTTTTCTCCTTTATTGATAGATGTATTTGGAACTCTGAATCCAACACGGTTTGTGCTAGCTTCTTGAAACTTGACACAATAAAGTAGTTTCACGTTCTATCTCTATGTTTTGTTTCCTCTTGATGTAGCCCTAACAGTGACTGGCGAGAAACACTTTCATGGAAAGGGGTTGCCAGGCTTCCCAAATATACGAATCTCCAGAAATCTCAGCAAATATTTTTTCACCCAAACTGGATGATACTTTCAGGTAATGATCAGTACACTAAGGCGACTTGGTTCCCCAAATGTCGTTCTTCTATGTTGAAGTGTTCGTTTCCAGTAACAGTTTGAATTTTTAGGTTTCACTCTGTTTTCTCCTATATTGATAGATGTATTTGGAACTCTAAATCCAACACGGTTTGTGCTAGCTTCTTGAAACTTGACACAATAAAGTAGTTTCACGTTCTATCTCTATGTTTTGTTTCCTCTTGATGTAGCCCTAAGCAGTGACTGGCGAGAAACACTTTCATGGAAAGGGGTGGCTTCCCAAAATTACGAATCTCCAGAAATCTCAGCAAATATTTTTTCACCCAAACTGGATGATACTTTCAGGTAATGATCAGTACACTAAGGCGACTTGGTTCCCCAAATTTCATTCTTCTATGTTGAACCGTTCGTTTCCAGTAACAGTTTGAATTTTTAGGTTTCACTCTGTTTTCTCCTTTATTGATAGATGTATTTGGAACTCTAAATCCAACACGGTTTGTGCTAGCTTCTTGAAGCTTGACACAATAAAGTAGTTTCATGTTCTATCTCTATGTTTTGTTTCCTCTTGATGTAGCCCTAAGCAGTGACAGGCGAGAAACACTTTCATGGAAAGGGGTTGCCAGGCTTCCCAAAATTACGAATCTCCAGAAATCTCAGCAAATATTTTTTCACCCAAACTGGATGATACTTTCAGGTAATGATCAGTACACTAAGGCGACTTGGTTCCCCAAATTTCGTTCTTCTATGTTGAAGCGTTCGTTTCCAGTAACAGTTTGAATTTTTAGGTTTCACTCTGTTTTCTCCTATATTGATAGATGTATTTGGAACTCTAAATCCAACACGGTTTGCGCTAGCTTCTTGAAACTTGAGACAATAAAGTAGTTTCACGTTCTATCTCTATGTTTTGTTTCCTCTTGATGTAGCCCTAAGCAGTGACTGGCGAGAAACACTTTCAGGGAAAGGAGTTGCCAGGCTTCCCAAAATTACGAATCTCCAGAAATCTCAACAAATATTTTTTCACCCAAACTGGATGATACTTTCAGGTAATGATCAGTACACTAAGGCGACTTGGTTCCCCAAATGTCGTTCTTCTATGTTGAAGCGTTCGTTTCCAGTAACAGTTTGAATTTTTAGGTTTCACTCTGTTTTCTCCTATATTGATAGATGTATTTGGAACTCTAAATCCAACACGGTTTGTGCTAGCTTCTTGAAACTTGACACAATAAAGTAGTTTCACGTTCTATCTCTATGTTTTGTTTCCTCTTGATGTAGCCCTAAGCAGTGACTGGCGAGAAACACTTTCATGGAAAGGGGTTGCCAGGCTTCCCAAAATTACGAATCTCCAGAAATCTCAGCAAATATTTTTTCACCCAAACTGGATGATACTTTCAGGTAATGATCAGTACACTAAGGCGACTTGGTTCCCCAAATTTCGTTCTTCTATGTTGAAGCGTTCGTTTCCAGTAACAGTTTGAATTTTTAGGTTTCACTCTGTTTTCTCCTATATTGATAGATGTATTTGGAACTCTGAATCCAACAAGGTTTGTGCTAGGTTCTTGAAACTTGACACAATAAAGTAGTTTCACGTTCTATCTCTATGTTTTGTTTCCTCTTGATGTAGCCCTAACAGTGACTGGCGAGAAACACTTTCATGGAAAGGGGTGCCAGGCTTCCCAAATATATGAATCTCCAGAAATCTCAGGAAATATTTTTTCACCCAAACTGGATGATACTTTCAGGTAATGATCAGTACACTAAGGCGACTTGGTTCCCCAAATTTCGTTTTTCTATGTTAAAGCGTTCGTTTCCAGTAACAGTTTGAATTTTTAGGTTTCACTCTGTTTTCTCCTATATTGATAGATGTATTTGGAACTCTAAATCCAACACGGTTTGTGCTAGCTTCTTGAAACTTGACACAATAAAGTTGTTTCACGTTCTATCTCTATGTTTTGTTTCCTCTTGATGTAGCCCTAAGCAGTGACTGGCGAGAAACACTTTCATGGAAAGGGGTGGCTTCCCAAAATTACGAATCTCCAGAAATCTCAGCAAATATTTTTTCACCCAAACTGGATGATACTTTCAGGTAATGATCAGTACACTAAGGCGACTTGGTTCCCCAAATGTCGTTCTTCTATGTTGAAGCGTTCGTTTCCAGTAACAGTTTGAATTTTTAGGTTTCACTCTGTTTTCTCCTATATTGATAGATGTATTTGGAACTCTAAATCCAACACGGTTTGTGCTAGCTTCTTGAAACTTGACACAATAAAGTAGTTTCACGTTCTATCTCTATGTTTTGTTTCCTCTTGATGTAGCCCTAAGCAGTGACTGACGAGAAACACTTTCATGGAAAGGGGTTGACAGACTTCCCAAAATTACGAATCTCCAGAAATCTCAGGAAATATTTTTTCACCCAAACAGGATGATACTTTCAGGTAATGATCAGTACACTAAGGCGACTTGGTTCCCCAAATTTCGTTTTTCTATGTTGAAGCGTTCGTTTCCAGTAACAGTTTGAATTTTTAGGTTTCACTCTGTTTTCTCCTTTATTGATAGATGTATTTGGAACTCTGAATCCAACACGGTTTGTGCTAGCTTCTTGAAACTTGACACAATAAAGTAGTTTCACGTTCTATCTCTATGTTTTGTTTCCTCTTGATGTAGCCCTAACAGTGACTGATGAGAAACACTTTCATGGAATGGGGTTGCCAGGCTTCCCAAATATACCAATTTCTAGAAATCTCAGCAAATATTTTTTCACCCAAACTGGATGATACTTTCAGGTAATGATCAGTACTCTAAGGCGACGTGGTTCCCCAAATTTCGTTCTTCTATGTTGAAGCGTTCGTTTCCAGTAACAGTTTGAATTTTTAGGTTTCACTCTGTTTTCTCCTTTATTGATAGATGTATTTGGAACTCTAAATCCAACACGGTTTGTGCTAGCTTCTTGAAACTTGACACAATAAAGTAGTTTCACGTTCTATCTCTATGTTTTGTTTCCTCTTGATGTAGCCCTAAGCAGTGACTGGCGAGAAGCACTTTCATGGAAAGGGGTTGCCAAGCTTCCCAAAATTACGAATCTCCAGAAATCACAGCAAATATTTTTTCACAAAAACTGGATGATACTTTCAGGTAATGATCAGTACACTAAGGCGACTTGGTTCCCCAAATTTCGTTCTTCTATGTTGAAGCGTTCGTTTCCAGTAACAGTTTGAATTTTTAGGTTTCACTCTGTTTTCTCCTATATTGATAGATGTATTTGGAACTCTGAATCCAACACGGTTTGTGCTAGCTTCTTGAAACTTGACACAATAAAGTAGTTTCACGTTCTATCTCTATGTTTTGTTTCCTCTTGATGTAGCCCTAAGCAGTGACTGGCGAGAAACACTTTCATGGAAAGGGGTGGCTTCCCAAAATTACGAATCTCCAGAAATCTCAGCAAATATTTTTTCACCCAAACTGGATGATACTTTCAGGTAATGATCAGTACACTAAGGCGACTTGGTTCCCCAAATTTCATTCTTCTATGTTGAACCGTTCGTTTCCAGTAACAGTTTGAATTTTTAGGTTTCACTCTGTTTTCTCCTTTATTGATAGATGTATTTGGAACTCTAAATCCAACACGGTTTGTGCTAGCTTCTTGAAGCTTGACACAATAAAGTAGTTTCATGTTCTATCTCTATGTTTTGTTTCCTCTTGATGTAGCCCTAAGCAGTGACAGGCGAGAAACACTTTCATGGAAAGGGGTTGCCAGGCTTCCCAAAATTACGAATCTCCAGAAATCTCAGCAAATATTTTTTCACCCAAACTGGATGATACTTTCAGGTAATGATCAGTACACTAAGGCGACTTGGTTCCCCAAATTTCGTTCTTCTATGTTGAAGCGTTCGTTTCCAGTAACAGTTTGAATTTTTAGGTTTCACTCTGTTTTCTCCTATATTGATAGATGTATTTGGAACTCTAAATCCAACACGGTTTGCGCTAGCTTCTTGAAACTTGACACAATAAAGTAGTTTCACGTTCTATCTCTATGTTTTGTTTCCTCTTGATGTAGCCCTAAGCAGTGACTGGCGAGAAACACTTTCAGGGAAAGGAGTTGCCAGGCTTCCCAAAATTATGAATCTCCAGAAATCTCAACAAATATTTTTTCACCCAAACTGGATGATACTTTCAGGTAATGATCAGTACACTAAGGCGACTTGGTTCCCCAAATGTCGTTCTTCTATGTTGAAGCGTTCGTTTCCAGTAACAGTTTGAATTTTTAGGTTTCACTCTGTTTTCTCCTATATTGATAGATGTATTTGGAACTCTAAATCCAACACGGTTTGTGCTAGCTTCTTGAAACTTGACACAATAAAGTAGTTTCACGTTCTTTCTCTATGTTTTGTTTCCTCTTGATGTAGCCCTAAGCAGTGACTGGCGAGAAACACTTTCATGGAAAGGGGTTGCCAGGCTTCCCAAAATTACGAATCTCCAGAAATCTCAGCAAATATTTTTTCACCCAAACTGGATGATACTTTCAGGTAATGATCAGTACACTAAGGCGACTTGGTTCCCCAAATTTCGTTCTTCTATTTTGAAGCGTTCGTTTCCAGTAACAGTTTGAATTTTTAGGTTTCACTCTGTTTTCTCCTATATTGATAGATGTATTTGGAACTCTGAATCCAACAAGGTTTGTGCTAGGTTCTTGAAACTTGACACAATAAAGTAGTTTCACGTTCTATCTCTATGTTTTGTTTCCTCTTGATGTAGCCCTAATAGTGACTGGCGAGAAACACTTTCATGGAAAGGGGTGCCAGGCTTCCCAAATATATGAATCTCCAGAAATCTCAGGAAATATTTTTTCACCCAAACAGGATGATACTTTCAGGTAATGATCAGTACACTAAGGCGACTTGGTTCCCCAAATTTCGTTTTTCTATGTTAAAGCGTTCGTTTCCAGTAACAGTTTGAATTTTTAGGTTTCACTCTGTTTTCTCCTATATTGATAGATGTATTTGGAACTCTAAATCCAACACGGTTTGTGCTAGCTTCTTGAAACTTGACACAATAAAGTAGTTTCACGTTCTATCTCTATGTTTTGTTTCCTCTTGATGTAGCCCTAAGCAGTGACTGGCGAGAAACACTTTCATGGAAAGGGGTTGCCAAGCTTCCCAAAATTACGAATCTCCAGAAATCACAGCAAATATTTTTTCACCCAAACTGAATGATACTTTCAGGTAATGATCAGTACACTAAGGAGACTTGGTTCCCCAAATGTCGTTCTTCTATGTTGAAGCGTTCGTTTCCAGTAACAGTTTGAATTTTTAGGTTTCACTCTGTTTTCTCCTATATTGATAGATATATTTGGAACTCTAAATCCAACACGGTTTGTGCTAGCTTCTTGAAACTTGACACAATAAAGTAGTTTCACGTTCTATCTCTATGTTTTGTTTCCTCTTGATGTACCCCTAAGCAGTGACTGGCGAGAAACACTTTCATGGAAAGGGGTGGCTTCCCAAAATTACGAATCTCCAGAAATCTCAGCAAATATTTTTTCACCCAAACTGGATGATACTTTCAGGTAATGATCAGTACACTAAGGCGACTTGGTTCCCCAAATGTCGTTCTTCTATGTTGAAGCGTTCGTTTCCAGTAACAGTTTGAATTTTTAGGTTTCACGCTGTTTTCTCCTATATTGATAGATGTATTTGGAACTCTAAATCCAACACGGTTTGTGCTAGCTTCTTGAAACTTGACACAATAAAGTAGTTTGACGTTCTATCTCTATGTTTTGTTTCCTCTTGATGTAGCCCTAAGCAGTGACTGACGAGAAACACTTTCATGGAAAGGGGTTGACAGACTTCCCAAAATTACGAATCTCCAGAAATCTCAGGAAATATTTTTTCACCCAAACAGGATGATACTTTCAGGTAATGATCAGTACACTAAGGCGACTTGGTTCCCCAAATTTCGTTTTTCTATGTTGAAGCGTTCGTTTCCAGTAACAGTTTGGATTTTTAGGTTTCACTCTGTTTTCTCCTATATTGATAGATGTATTTGGAACTCTAAATCCAACACGGTTTGTGCTAGCTTCTTGAAACTTGACACAATAAAGTAGTTTCACGTTCTATCTCTATGTTTTGTTTCCTCTTGATGTAGCCCTAACAGTGACTGGCGAGAAACACTTTCATGGAAAGGGGTTGCCAGGCTTCCCAAATATACCAATCTCTAGAAATCTCAGCAAATATTTTTTCACCCAAACTGGATGATACTTTCAGGTAATGATCAGTACTCTAAGGCGACGTGGTTCCCCAAATTTCGTTCTTCTATGTTGAAGCGTTCGTTTCCAGTAACAGTTTGAATTTTTAGGTTTCACTCTGTTTTCTCCTTTATTGATAGATGTATTTGGAACTCTAAATCCAACACGGTTTGTGCTAGCTTCTTGAAACTTGACACAATAAAGTAGTTTCACGTTCTATCTCTATGTTTTGTTTCCTCTTGATGTAGCCCTAAGCAGTGACTGGCGAGAAGCACTTTCATGGAAAGGGGTTGCCAAGCTTCCCAAAATTACGAATCTCCAGAAATCACAGCAAATATTTTTTCACAAAAACTGGATGATACTTTCAGGTAATGATCAGTACACTAAGGCGACTTGGTTCCCCAAATGTCGTTCTTCTATGTTGAAGCGTTCGTTTCCAGTAACAGTTTGAATTTTTAGGTTTCACTCTGTTTTCTCCTATATTGATAGATGTATTTGGAACTCTAAATCCAACACGGTTTGTGCTAGCTTCTTGAAACTTGACACAATAAAGTAGTTTCACGTTCTATCTCTATGTTTTGTTTCCTCTTGATGTAGCCCTAAGCAGTGACTGGCAAGAAACACTTTCATGGAAAGGGGTTGCCAGGCTTCCCAAAATTACGAATCTCCAGAAATC
This sequence comes from Spermophilus citellus, assembly GCF_964194105.1. Classification (NCBI taxonomy): domain Eukaryota; kingdom Metazoa; phylum Chordata; class Mammalia; order Rodentia; family Sciuridae; genus Spermophilus; species Spermophilus citellus. Next base: position 6,218,962 of record NC_138188.1, on the reverse strand, counting down.
TCAGCAATTATTTTTTCACCCAAACTGGATGATACTTTCAGGTAATGATCAGTACACTAAGGCGACTTGGTTCCCCAAATTTCGTTTTTCTATGTTGAAGCGTTCGTTTCCAGTAACAGTTTGAATTTTTAGGTTTCACTCTGTTTTCTCCTATATTGATAGATGTATTTGGAACTCTAAATCCAACACGGTTTGTGCTAGCTTCTTGAAACTTGACACAATAAAGTAGTTTCACGTTCTATCTCTATGTTTTGTTTCCTCTTGATGTAGCCCTAAGCAGTGACAGGCGAGAAACACTTTCATGGAAAGGGGTTGCAAGGCTTCCTAAAATTACGAATCTCCAGAAATCTCAACAAATATTTTTTCACCCAAACTGGATGATACTTTCAGGTAATGATCAGTACACTAAGGCGACTTGGTTCCTTAAATGTCGTTCTTCTATGTTGAAGCGTTCGTTTCCAGTAACAGTTTGAATTTTTAGGTTTCACTCTGTTTTCTCCTATATTGATAGATGTATTTGGAACTCTAAATCCAACACGGTTTGTGCTAGCTTCTTGAAACTTGACACAATAAAGTAGTTTCACGTTCTATCTCTATGTTTTGTTTTCTCTTTATGTAGCCCTAAGCAGTGACTGGCGAGAAACAAGTTTCATGGAAAGGGGTTGCCAGGCTTCCCAAAATTACGAATCTCCAGAAATCTCAGCAAATATTTTTTCACCCAAACTGGATGATACTTTCAGGTAATGATCAGTACACTAAGGCGACTTGGTTCCCCAAATTTCGTTTTTCTATGTTAAAGCGTTCGTTTCCAGTAACAGTTTGAATTTTTAGGTTTCACTCTGTTTTCTCCTATATTGATAGATGTATTTGGAACTCTAAATCCAACACGGTTTGTGCTAGCTTCTTGAAACTTGACACAATAAAGTAGTTTCACGTTCTATCTCTATGTTTTGTTTCCTCAATGTAGCCCTAAGCAGTGACTGGCGAGAAACACTTTCATGGAAAGGGGTTGCCAGGCTTCCCAAAATTACGAATCTCCAGAAATCTCAGCAAATATTTTTTCACCCTAACTGGATGATACTTTCAGGTAATGATCAGTACACTAAGGCGACTTGGTTCCCCAAATTTCGTTCTTCTATGTTGAAGCGTTCGTTTCCAGTAACAGTTTGAATTTTTAGGTTTCACTCTGTTTTCTCCTATATTGATAGATGTATTTGGAACTCTAAATCCAACACGGTTTGTGCTAGCTTCTTGAAACTTGACACAATAAAGTAGTTTCACGTTCTATCTCTATGTTTTATTTCCTCTTGATGTAGCCCTAAGCAGTGACTGGCGAGAAACACTTTCATGGAAAGGGGTTGCCAGGCTTCCCAAAATTACGAATCTCCAGAAATCTCAGCAATTATTTTTTCACCCAAACTGGATGATACTTTCAGGTAATGATCAGTACACTAAGGCGACTTGGTTCCCCAAATGTCATTCTTCTATGTTGAAGCGTTCGTTTCCAGTAACAGTTTGAATTTTTAGGTTTCCCTCTGTTTTCTCCTTTATTGATAGATGTATTTGGAACTCTGAATCCAACACGGTTTGTGCTAGCTTCTTGAAACTTGACACAATAAAGTAGTTTCACGTTCTATCTCTATGTTTTGTTTCCTCTTGATGTACCCCTAAGCAGTGACTGGCGAGAAACACTTTCATGGAAAGGGGTGGCTTCCCAAAATTACGAATCTCCAGAAATCTCAGCAAATATTTTTTCACCCAAACTGGATGATACTTTCAGGTAATGATCAGTACACTAAGGCGACTTGGTTCCCCAAATGTCGTTCTTCTATGTTGAAGCGTTCGTTTCCAGTAACAGTTTGAATTTTTAGGTTTCACTCTGTTTTCTCCTATATTGATAGATGTATTTGGAACTCTAAATCCAACACGGTTTGTGCTAGCTTCTTGAAACTTGACACAATAAAGTAGTTTGACGTTCTATCTCTATGTTTTGTTTCCTCTTGATGTAGCCCTAAGCAGTGACTGACGAGAAACACTTTCATGGAAAGGGGTTGACAGACTTCCCAAAATTACGAATCTCCAGAAATCTCAGGAAATATTTTTTCACCCAAACAGGATGATACTTTCAGGTAATGATCAGTACACTAAGGCGACTTGGTTCCCCAAATTTCGTTTTTCTATGTTGAAGCGTTCGTTTCCAGTAACAGTTTGAATTTTTAGGTTTCACTCTGTTTTCTCCTATATTGATAGATGTATTTGGAACTCTAAATCCAACACGGTTTGTGCTAGCTTCTTGAAACTTGACACAATAAAGTAGTTTCACGTTCTATCTCTATGTTTTGTTTCCTCTTGATGTAGCCCTAACAGTGACTGGCGAGAAACACTTTCATGGAAAGGGGTTGCCAGGCTTCCCAAATATACCAATCTCTAGAAATCTCAGCAAATATTTTTTCACCCAAACTGGATGATACTTTCAGGTAATGATCAGTACTCTAAGGCGACGTGGTTCCCCAAATTTCGTTCTTCTATGTTGAAGCGTTCGTTTCCAGTAACAGTTTGAATTTTTAGGTTTCACTCTGTTTTCTCCTTTATTGATAGATGTATTTGGAACTCTAAATCCAACACGGTTTGTGCTAGCTTCTTGAAACTTGACACAATAAAGTAGTTTCACGTTCTATCTCTATGTTTTGTTTCCTCTTGATGTAGCCCTAAGCAGTGACTGGCGAGAAGCACTTTCATGGAAAGGGGTTGCCAAGCTTCCCAAAATTACGAATCTCCAGAAATCACAGCAAATATTTTTTCACAAAAACTGGATGATACTTTCAGGTAATGATCAGTACACTAAGGCGACTTGGTTCCCCAAATGTCGTTCTTCTATGTTGAAGCGTTCGTTTCCAGTAACAGTTTGAATTTTTAGGTTTCACTCTGTTTTCTCCTATATTGATAGATGTATTTGGAACTCTAAATCCAACACGGTTTGTGCTAGCTTCTTGAAACTTGACACAATAAAGTAGTTTCACGTTCTATCTCTATGTTTTGTTTCCTCTTGATGTAGCCCTAAGCAGTGACTGGCAAGAAACACTTTCATGGAAAGGGGTTGCCAGGCTTCCCAAAATTACGAATCTCCAGAAATCTCAGCAATTATTTTTTCACCCAAACTGGATGATACTTTCAGGTAATGATCAGTACACTAAGGCGACTTGGTTCCCCAAATTTCGTTTTTCTATGTTGAAGCGTTCGTTTCCAGTAACAGTTTGAATTTTTAGGTTTCACTCTGTTTTCTCCTATATTGATAGATGTATTTGGAACTCTAAATCCAACACGGTTTGTGCTAGCTTCTTGAAACTTGACACAATAAAGTAGTTTCACGTTCTATCTCTATGTTTTGTTTCCTCTTGATGTAGCCCTAAGCAGTGACAGGCGAGAAACACTTTCATGGAAAGGGGTTGCAAGGCTTCCTAAAATTACGAATCTCCAGAAATCTCAACAAATATTTTTTCACCCAAACTGGATGATACTTTCAGGTAATGATCAGTACACTAAGGCGACTTGGTTCCTTAAATGTCGTTCTTCTATGTTGAAGCGTTCGTTTCCAGTAACAGTTTGAATTTTTAGGTTTCACTCTGTTTTCTCCTATATTGATAGATGTATTTGGAACTCTAAATCCAACACGGTTTGTGCTAGCTTCTTGAAACTTGACACAATAAAGTAGTTTCACGTTCTCTCTCTATGTTTTGTTTCCTCTTGATGTAGCCCTAACAGTGACTGGCGAGAAACACTTTCATGGAAAGGGGTTGCCAGGCTTCCCAAATATACGAATCTCCAGAAATCTCAGGAAATATTTTTTCACCCAAACAGGATGATACTTTCAGGTAATGATCAGTACACTAAGGCGACTTGGTTCCCCAAATTTCGTTTTTCTATGTTAAAGCGTTCGTTTCCAGTAACAGTTTGAATTTTTAGGTTTCACTCTGTTTTCTCCTATATTGATAGATGTATTTGGAACTCTAAATCCAACACGGTTTGTGCTAGCTTCCTGAAACTTGACACAATAAAGTAGTTTCACGTTCTATCTCTATGTTTTGTTTCCTCTTGATGTAGCCCTAAGCAGTGACTGGCGAGAAACACTTTCATGGAAAGTGGTTGCCAGGCTTCCCAAAATTACGAATCTCCAGAAATCTCAGCAAATATTTTTTCACCCAAACTGGATGATACTTTCAGGTAATGATCAGTACACTAAGGCGACTTGGTTCCCCAAATTTCGTTTTTCTATGTTAAAGCGTTCGTTTCCAGTAACAGTTTGAATTTTTAGGTTTCACTCTGTTTTCTCCTATATTGATAGATGTATTTGGAACTCTAAATCCAACACGGTTTGTGCTAGCTTCTTGAAACTTGACACAATAAAGTAGTTTCACGTTCTATCTCTATGTTTTGTTTCCTCAATGTAGCCCTAAGCAGTGACTGGCGAGAAACACTTTCATGGAAAGGGGTTGCCAGGCTTCCCAAAATTACGAATCTCCAGAAATCTCAGCAAATATTTTTTCACCCAAACTGGATGATACTTTCAGGTAATGATCAGTACACTAAGGCGACTTGGTTCCCCAAATTTCGTTCTTCTATGTTGAAGCGTTCGTTTCCAGTAACAGTTTGAATTTTTAGGTTTCACTCTGTTTTCTCCTATATTGATAGATGTATTTGGAACTCTAAATCCAACACGGTTTGTGCTAGCTTCTTGAAACTTGACACAATAAAGTAGTTTCACGTTCTATCTCTATGTTTTGTTTCCTCTTTATGTAGCCCTAAGCAGTGACTGGCGAGAAACAAGTTTCATGGAAAGGGGTTGCCAGGCTTCCCAAAATTACGAATCTCCAGAAATCTCAGCAAATATTTTTTCACCCAAACTGGATGATACTTTCAGGTAATGATCAGTACACTAAGGCGACTTGGTTCCCCAAATTTCGTTTTTCTATGTTAAAGCGTTCGTTTCCAGTAACAGTTTGAATTTTTAGGTTTCACTCTGTTTTCTCCTATATTGATAGATGTATTTGGAACTCTAAATCCAACACGGTTTGTGCTAGCTTCTTGAAACTTGACACAATAAAGTAGTTTCACGTTCTATCTCTATGTTTTGTTTCCTCAATGTAGCCCTAAGCAGTGACTGGCGAGAAACACTTTCATGGAAAGGGGTTGCCAGGCTTCCCAAAATTACGAATCTCCAGAAATCTCAGCAAATATTTTTTCACCCTAACTGGATGATACTTTCAGGTAATGATCAGTACACTAAGGCGACTTGGTTCCCCAAATTTCGTTCTTCTATGTTGAAGCGTTCGTTTCCAGTAACAGTTTGAATTTTTAGGTTTCACTCTGTTTTCTCCTATATTGATAGATGTATTTGGAACTCTAAATCCAACACGGTTTGTGCTAGCTTCTTGAAACTTGACACAATAAAGTAGTTTCACGTTCTATCTCTATGTTTTATTTCCTCTTGATGTAGCCCTAAGCAGTGACTGGCGAGAAACACTTTCATGGAAAGGGGTTGCCAGGCTTCCCAAAATTACGAATCTCCAGAAATCTCAGCAATTATTTTTTCACCCAAACTGGATGATACTTTCAGGTAATGATCAGTACACTAAGGCGACTTGGTTCCCCAAATGTCATTCTTCTATGTTGAAGCGTTCGTTTCCAGTAACAGTTTGAATTTTTAGGTTTCCCTCTGTTTTCTCCTTTATTGATAGATGTATTTGGAACTCTGAATCCAACACGGTTTGTGCTAGCTTCTTGAAACTTGACACAATAAAGTAGTTTCACGTTCTATCTCTATGTTTTGTTTCCTCTTGATGTAGCCCTAAGCAGTGACTGGCGAGAAACACTTTCATGGAAAGGGGTGACTTCCCAATATTACGAATCTCCAGAAATCTCAGCAAATATTTTTTCACCCAAACTGGATGATACTTTCAGGTAATGATCAGTACACTAAGGCGACTTGGTTCCCCAAATGTCGTTTTTCTATGTTGAAGCGTTAGTTTCCAGTAACAGTTTGAATTTTTAGGTTTCACTCTGTTTTCTCCTATATTGATAGATGTATTTGGAACTCTAAATCCAACACGGTTTGTGCTAGCTTCTTGAAACTTGACACAATAAAGTAGTTTCACGTTCTATCTCTATGTTTTGTTTCCTCTTGATGTAGCCCTAACAGTGACTGGCGAGAAACACTTTCATGGAAAGGGGTTGCCAGGCTTCCCAAATATACGAATCTCCAGAAATCTCAGCAAATATTTTTTCACCCAAACTGGATGATACTTTCAGGTAATGATCAGTACACTAAGGCGACTTGGTTCCCCAAATGTCGTTCTTCTATGTTGAAGTGTTCGTTTCCAGTAACAGTTTGAATTTTTAGGTTTCACTCTGTTTTCTCCTATATTGATAGATGTATTTGGAACTCTAAATCCAACACGGTTTGTGCTAGCTTCTTGAAACTTGACACAATAAAGTAGTTTCACATTCTATCTCTATGTTTTGTTTCCTCTTGATGTAGCCCTAAGCAGTGACTGGCGAGAAACACTTTCATGGAAAGGGGTGGCTTCCCAAAATTACGAATCTCCAGAAATCTCAGCAAATATTTTTTCACCCAAACTGGATGATACTTTCAGGTAATGATCAGTACACTAAGGCGACTTGGTTCCCCAAATGTCGTTCTTCTATGTTGAAGCGTTCGTTTCCAGTAACAGTTTGAATTTTTAGGTTTCACTCTGTTTTCTCCTATATTGATAGATGTATTTGGAACTCTAAATCCAACACGGTTTGTGCTAGCTTCTTGAAACTTGACACAATAAAGTAGTTTCACGTTCTATCTCTATGTTTTGTTTCCTCTTGATGTATCCCTAAGCAGTGACAGGCGAGAAACACTTTCATGGAAAGTGGTTGCCAGGCTTCCTAAAATTACGAATCTCCTGAAATCTCAACAAATATTTTTTCACCCAAACTGGATGATACTTTCAGGTAATGATCAGTACACTAAGGCGACTTGGTTCCTTAAATGTCGTTCTTCTATGTTGAAGCGTTCGTTTCCAGTAACAGTTTGAATTTTTAGGTTTCACTCTGTTTTCTCCTATATTGATAGATGTATTTGGAACTCTAAATCCAACACGGTTTGTGCTAGCTTCTTGAAACTTGACACAATAAAGTAGTTTCACGTACTGTCTCTATGTTTTGTTTCCTCTTGATGTAGCCCTAACAGTGACTGGCGAGAAACACTTTCATGGAAAGGGGTTGCCAGGCTTCCCAAATATACGAATCTCCAGGATCTCAGGAAATATTTTTTCACCCAAACAGGATGATACTTTCAGGTAATGATCAGTACACTAAGGCGACTTGGTTCCCCAAATGTCATTTTCTATGTTGAAGCGTTCGTTTCCAGTAACAGTTTGAATTTTTAGGTTTCACTCTGTTTTCTCCTTTATTGATAGATGTATTTGGAACTCTGAATCCAACACGGTTTGTGCTAGCTTCTTGAAACTTTACACAATAAAGTAGTTTCATGTTCTATCTCTATGTTTTGTTTCCTCTTGATGTAGCCCTAAGCAGTGACTGACGAGAAACACTTTCATGGAAAGGGGTTGCCAGGCTTCCCAAAATTACGAATCTCCAGAAATCTCAGGAAATATTTTTTTCACCCAAACAGGATGATACTTTCAGGTAATGATCAGTACACTAAGGTGACTTGGTTCCCCAAATTTCGTTTTTCTATGTTGAAGCGTTCGTTTCCAGTAACAGTTTGAATTTTTAGGTTTCACTCTGTTTTCTCCTATATTGATAGATGTATTTGGAACTCTAAATCCAACACGGTTTGTGCTAGCTTCTTGAAACTTGACACAATAAAGTAGTTTCACGTTCTATCTCTATGTTTTGTTTCCTCTTGATGTAGCCCTAAGCAATGACTGGCTAGAAACACTTTCATTGAAAGGGGTGGCTTCCCAAAATTACGAATCTCCAGAAATCTCAGCAAATATTTTTTCACCCAAACTGGATGATACTTTCAGGTAATCATCAGTACACTAAGGCGACTTGGTTCCCCAAATGTCGTTCTTCTATGTTGAAGTGTTCGTTTCCAGTAACAGTTTGAATTTTTAGGTTTCACTCTGTTTTCTCCTATATTGATAGATGTATTTGGAACTCTAAATCCAACACGGTTTGTGCTAGCTTCTTGAAACTTGACACAATAAAGTAGTTTCACGTTCTATCTCTATGTTTTGTTTCCTCTTGATGTAGCCCTAAGCAGTGACTGGCGAGAAACACATTAATGGAAAGGGATTGCCAGGCTTCCCAAGATTACGAATCTCCAGAAATCTCAGCAAATATTTTTTCACCCAAAGAATGATACTTTCAGGTAATGATCAGTACACTAAGGTGAATTGGTTCCCCAAATGTCGTTCTTCTATGTTGAAGCGTTCGTTTCCAGTAACAGTTTGAATTTTTAGGTTTCACTCTGTTTTCTCCTATATTGATAGATGTATTTGGAACTCTAAATCCAACACGGTTTGTGCTAGCTTCTTGAAACTTGACACAATAAATAGTTTCACGTTCTATCTCTATGTTTTGTTTCCTCTTGATGTAGCCCTAAGCAGTGACTGGCGAGAAACACTTTCATGGAAAGGGGTGGCTTCCCAAAATTACGAATCTCCAGAAATCTCAGCAAATATTTTTTCACCCAAACTGGATGATACTTTCAGGTAATCATCAGTACACTAAGGCGACTTGGTTCCCCAAATGTCGTTCTTCTATGTTGAAGTGTTCGTTTCCAGTAACAGTTTGAATTTTTAGGTTTCACTCTGTTTTCTCCTATATTGATAGATGTATTTGGAACTCTAAATCCAACACGGTTTGTGCTAGCTTCTTGAAACTTGACACAATAAAGTAGTTTCACGTTCTATCTCTATGTTTTGTTTCCTCTTGATGTAGCCCTAGGCAGTGACTGGCGAGAAACACATTCATGGAAAGGGTTTGCCAGGCTTCCCAAGATTACGAATCTCCAGAAATCTCAGCAAATATTTTTTCACCCAAAGAATGATACTTTCAGGTAATGATCAGTACACTAAGGTGAATTGGTTCCCCAAATGTCGTTCTTCTATGTTGAAGCGTTCGTTTCCAGTAACAGTTTGAATTTTAGGTTTCACTCTGTTTTCTCCTATATTGATAGATGTATTTGGAACTCTAAATCCAACACGGTTTGTGCTAGCTTCTTGAAACTTGACACAATAAATAGTTTCACGTTCTATCTCTATGTTTTGTTTCCTCTTGATGTAGCCCTAAGCAGTGACTGGCGAGAAACACTTTCATGGAAAGGGGTTGCCAGGCTTCCCAAAATTACGAATCTCCAGAAATCTCAGCAAATATTTTTTCACCCAAACTGGATGATACTTTCAGGTAATGATCAGTACACTAAGGCGACTTGGTTCCCCAAATTTCGTTCTTCTATGTTGAAGCGTTCGTTTCCAGTAACAGTTTGAATTTTTAGGTTTCACTCTGTTTTCTCCTTTATTGATAGATGTATTTGGAACTCTGAATCCAACACGGTTTGTGCTAGCTTCTTGAAACTTGACACAATAAAGTAGTTTCACGTTCTATCTCTATGTTTTGTTTCCTCTTGATGTAGCCCTAAGCAGTGACTGATGAGAAACACTTTCATGGAAAGGGGTTGCCAGGCTTCCCAAAATTACGAATCTCCAGAAATCTCAGGAAATATTTTTTCACCCAAACAGGATGATACTTTCAGGTAATGATCAGTACACTAAGGCGACTTGGTTCCCCAAATTTCATTTTTCTATGTTGAAGCGTTCGTTTCCAGTAACAGTTTGAATTTTTAGGTTTCTCTCTGTTTTCTCCTATATTGATAGATGTATTTGGAACTCTAAATCCAACACGGTTTGTGCTAGCTTCTTGAAACTTGACACAATAAAGTAGTTTCACGTTCTATCTCTATGTTTTGTTTCCTCTTGATGTAGCCCTAACAGTGACTGGCGAGAAACACTTTCATGGAAAGGGGTTGCCAGGCTTCCCAAATATACGAATCTCCAGAAATCTCAGCAAATATTTTTTCACCCAAACTGGATGATACTTTCAGGTAATGATCAGTACTCTAAGGCGACTTGGTTCCCCAAATTTCCTTCTTCTATGTTGAAGCGTTCGTTTCCAGTAACAGTTTGAATTTTTAGGTTTCCCTCTGTTTTCTCCTTTATTGATAGATGTATTTGGAACTCTAAATCCAACACGGTTTGTGCTAGCTTCTTGAAACTTGACACAATAAAGTAGTTTCACGTTCTATCTCTATGTTTTGTTTCCTCTTGATGTAGCCCTAAGCAGTGACTGGCGAGAAACACTTTCATGGAAAGCAGTTGCCAGGCTTCCCAAAATTACGAATCTCCAGAAATCTCAACAAATATTTTTTCACCCAAACTGGATGATACTTTCAGGTAATGATCAGTACACTACGGCGACTTGGTTCCCCAAATGTCGTTCTTCTATGTTGAAGCGTTCGTTTCCAGTAACAGTTTGAATTTTTAGGTTTCACTCTGTTTTCTCCTATATTGATAGATGTATTTGGAACTCTAAATCCAACACGGTTTGTGCTAGCTTCTTGAAACTTGACACAATAAAGTAGTTTCACGTTCTATCTCTATGTTTTGTTTCCTCTTGATGTAGCCCTAAGCAGTGACAGGCGAGAAACACTTACATGGAAAGGGGTTGCCAGGCTTCCTAAAATTACGAATCTCCAGAAATCTCAACAAATATTTTTTCACCCAAACTGGATGATACTTTCAGGTAATGATCAGTACACTAAGGCAACTTGGTTCCCCAAATGTCGTTCTTCTATGTTGAAGCGTTCGTTTCCAGTAACAGTTTGAATTTTTAGGTTTCACTCTGTTTTCTCCTATATTGATAGATGTATTTGGAACTCTAAATCCAACACGGTTTGTGCTATCTTCTTGAAACTTGACACAATAAAGTAGTTTCACGTTCTATCTCTATGTTTTGTTTCCTCTTGATGTAGCCCTAACAGTGACTGGCGAGAAACACTTTCATGGAAAGGGGTTGCCAGGCTTCCCAAATATACGAATCTCCAGAAATCTCAGGAAATATTTTTTCACCCAAACTGGATGATACTTTCAGGTAATGATCAGTACACTAAAGCGACTTGGTTCCCCAAATTTCGTTTTTCTATGTTAAAGCGTTCGTTTCCAGTAACAGTTTGAATTTTTAGGTTTCACTCTGTTTTCTCCTATATTGATAGATGTATTTGGAACTCTAAATCCAACACGGTTTGTGCTAGCTTCTTGAAACTTGACACAATAAAGTAGTTTCACGTTCTATCTCTATGTTTTGTTTCCTCTTGATGTAGCCCTAAGCAGTGACTGGCAAGAAACACTTTAATGGAAAGGGGTTGCCAAGCTTCCCAAAATTACGAATCTCCAGAAATCACAGCAAATATTTTTTCACCCAAACTGAATGATACTTTCAGGTAATGATCAGTACACTAAGGCGACTTGGTTCCCCAAATGTCGTTCTTCTATGTTGAAGCGTTCGTTTCCAGTAACAGTTTGAATTTTTAGGTTTCACTCTGTTTTCTCCTATATTGATAGATGTATTTGGAACTCTAAATCCAACACGGTTTGTGCTAGCTTCTTGAAACTTGACACAATAAAGTAGTTTCACGTTCTATCTCTATGTTTTGTTTCCTCTTGATGTAGCCCTAAGAAGTGACTGGCGAGAAACACTTTCATTGAAAGGGGTTGCCAGGCTTCCCAAAATTACGAATCTCCAGAAATCTCAGCAAATATTTTTTCACCCAAACTGGATGATACTTTCAGGTAATGATCAGTACACTAAGGCGACTTGGTTCCCCAAATGTCGTTCTTCTATGTTGAAGCGTTCGTTTCCAGTAACAGTTTGAATTTTTAGGTTTCACTCTGTTTTCTCCTATATTGATAGATGTATTTGGAACTCTGAATCCAACAAGGTTTGTGCTAGGTTCTTGAAACTTGACACAATAAAGTAGTTTCACGTTCTATCTCTATGTTTTGTTTCCTCTTGATGTAGCCCTAACAGTGACTGGCGAGAAACACTTTCATGGAAAGGGGTGCCAGGCTTCCCAAATATATGAATCTCCAGAAATCTCAGGAAATATTTTTTCACCCAAACAGGATGATACTTTCAGGTAATGATCAGTACACTAAGGCGACTTGGTTCCCCAAATTTCGTTTTTCTATGTTAAAGCGTTCGTTTCCAGTTACAGTTTGAATTTTTAGGTTTCACTCTGTTTTCTCCTATATTGATAGATGTATTTGGAACTCTAAATCCAACACGGTTTGTGCTAGCTTCTTGAAACTTGACACAATAAAGTAGTTTCACGTTCTATCTCTATGTTGTGTTTCCTCTTGATGTAGCCCTAAGCAGTGACTGGCGAGAAACACTTTCATGGAAAGGGGTTGCCAAGCTTCCCAAAATTACGAATCTCCAGAAATCACAGCAAATATTTTTTCACCCAAACTGAATGATGCTTTCAGGTAATGATCAGTACACTAAGGCGACTTGGTTCCCCAAATGTCGTTCTTCTATGTTGAAGCGTTCGTTTCCAGTAACAGTTTGAATTTTTAGGTTTCACTCTGTTTTCTCCTATATTGATAGATGTATTTGGAACTCTAAATCCAACACGGTTTGTGCTAGCTTCTTGAAACTTGACACAATAAAGTAGTTTCACGTTCTATCTCTATGTTTTGTTTCCTCTTGATGTAGCCCTAAGCAGTGACTGGCGAGAAACACTTTCATGGAAAGGGGTTGCCAGGCTTCCCAAAATTACGAATCTCCAGAAATCTCAGCAAATATTTTTTCACCCAAACTGGATGATACTTTCAGGTAATGATCAGTACACTAAGGCGACTTGGTTCCCCAAATTTCTTTCTTCTATGTTGAAGCGTTCGTTTCCAGTAACAGTTTGAATTTTTAGGTTTCACTCTGTTTTCTCCTATATTGATAGATATATTTGGAACTCTAAATCCAACACGGTTTGTGCTAGCTTCTTGAAACTTGACACAATAAAGTAGTTTCACGTTCTATCTCTATGTTTTGTTTCCTCTTGATGTAGCCCTAAGCAGTGACTGGCGAGAAACACTTTCATGGAAAGGGGTGGCTTCCCAAAATTACGAATCTCCAGAAATCTCAGCAAATATTTTTTCACCCAAACTGGATGATACTTTCAGGTAATGATCAGTACACTAAGGCGACTTGGTTCCCCAAATGTCGTTCTTCTATGTTGAAGCTTTCGTTTCCAGTAACAGTTTGAATTTTTAGGTTTCACTCTGTTTTCTCCTATATTGATAGATGTATTTGGAACTCTAAATCCAACACGGTTTGTGCTAGCTTCTTGAAACTTGACACAATAAAGTAGTTTCACGTTCTATCTCTATGTTTTGTTTCCTCTTGATGTAGCCCTAACAGTGACGGGCGAGAAACACTTTCATGGAAAGGGGTTGCCAGGCTTCCCAAAATTACGAATCTCCAGAAATCTCAGCAAATATTTTTTCACCCAAACTGGATGATACTTTCAGGCAATGATCAGTACACTAAGGCGACTTGGTTCCCTAAATTTCGTTCTTCTATGTTGAAGCGTTCGTTTCCAGTAACAGTTTGAATTTTTAGGTTTCACTCTGTTTTCTCCTATATTGATAGATGTATTTGGAACTCTAAATCCAACACGGTTTGTGCTAGCTTCCTGAAACTTGACACAATAAAGTAGTTTCACGTTCTATCTCTATGTTTTGTTTCCTCTTGATGTAGCCCTAACAGTGACTGGCGAGAAACACTTTCATGGAAAGTGGTGGCTTCCCAAAATTACGAATCTCCAGAAATCTCAGCAAATATTTTTTCACCCAAACTAGATGATACTTTCAGGTAATGATCAGTACACTAAGGCGACTTGGTTCCCCAAATTTCGTTCTTCTATGTTGAAGCGTTCGTTTCCAGTAACAGTTTGAATTTTAGGTTTCACTCTGTTTTCTCCTATATTGATAGATGTATTTGGAACTCTAAATCCAACACGGTTTGTGCTAGCTTCTTGAAACTTGACACAATAAAGTAGTTTCACGTTCTATCTCTATGTTTTGTTTCCTCAATGTAGCCCTAAGCAGTGACTGGCGAGAAACACTTTCATGGAAAGGGGTTGCCAGGCTTCCCAAAATTACGAATCTCCAGAAATCTCAGCAAATATTTTTTCACCCAAACTGGATGATACTTTCAGGTAATGATCAGTACACTAAGGCGACTTGGTTCCCCAAATTTCGTTCTTCTATGTTGAAGCGTTCGTTTCCAGTAACAGTTTGAATTTTTAGGTTTCACTCTGTTTTCTCCTATATTGATAGATGTATTTGGAACTCTAAATCCAACACGGTTTGTGCTAGCTTCTTGAAACTTGACACAATAAAGTAGTTTCACGTTCTATCTCTATGTTTGGTTTCCTCTTGATGTAGCCCTAAGCAGTGACTGGCGAGAAACAAGTTTCATGGAAAGGGGTTGCCAGGCTTCCCAAAATTACGAATCTCCAGAAATCTCAGCAAATATTTTTTCACCCAAACTGGATGATACTTTCAGGTAATGATCAGTACACTAAGGCGACTTGGTTACCCAAATTTCGTTTTTCTATGTTAAAGCGTTCGTTTCCAGTAACAGTTTGAATTTTTAGGTTTCACTCTGTTTTCTCCTATATTGATAGATGTATTTGGAACTCTAAATCCAACACGGTTTCTGCTAGCTTCTTGAAACTTGACACAATAAAGTAGTTTCACGTTCTATCTCTATGTTTTGTTTCCTCAATGTAGCCCTAAGCAGTGACTGGCGAGAAACACTTTCATGGAAAGGGGTTGCCAGGATTCCCAAAATTACGAATCTCCAGAAATCTCAGCAAATATTTTTTCACCCTAACTGGATGATACTTTCAGGTAATGATCAGTACACTAAGGCGACTTGGTTCCCCAAATTTCGTTCTTCTATGTTGAAGCGTTCGTTGCCAGTAACAGTTTGAATTTTTAGGTTTCACTCTGTTTTCTCCTATATTGATAGATGTATTTGGAACTCTAAATCCAACACGGTTTGTGCTAGCTTCTTGAAACTTGACACAATAAAGTAGTTTCACGTTCTATCTCTATGTTTTGTTTCCTCTTGATGTAGCCCTAAGCAGTGACTTGCGAGAAACACTTTCATGGAAAGGGGTTGCCAGGCTTCCCAAAATTACGAATCTCCAGAAATCTCAGCAATTATTTTTTCACCCAAACTGGATGATACTTTCAGGTAATGATCAGTACACTAAGGCGACTTGGTTCCCTAAATGTCATTCTTCTATGTTGAAGCGTTCGTTTCCAGTAACAGTTTGAATTTTTAGGTTTCACTCTGTTTTCTCCTTTATTGATAGATGTATTTGGAACTCTGAATCCAACACGGTTTGTGCTAGCTTCTTGAAACTTGACACAATAAAGTAGTTTCATGTTCTATCTCTATGTTTTGTTTCCTCTTGATGTAGCCCTAAGCAGTGACTGACGAGAAACACTTTCATGGAAAGGGGTTGCCAGGCTTCCCAAAATTACGAATCTCCAGAAATCTCAGGAAATATTTTTTCACCCAAACAGGATGATACTTTCAGGTAATGATCAGTACACTAAGGCGACTTGGTTCCCCAAATTTCGTTTTTCTATGTTGAAGCGTTCGTTTCCAGTAACAGTTTGAATTTTTAGGTTTCACTCTGTTTTCTCCTATATTGATAGATGTATTTGGAACTCTAAATCCAACACGGTTTGTGCTAGCTTCTTGAAACTTGACACAATAAAGTAGTTTCACGTTCTATCTCTATGTTTTGTTTCCTCTTGATGTAGCCCTAAGCAGTGACTGGCGAGAAACACTTTCATGGAAAGGGGTGACTTCCCAAAATTACGAATCTCCAGAAATCTCAGCAAATATTTTTTCACCCAAACTGGATGATACTTTCAGGTAATGATCAGTACACTAAGGCGACTTGGTTCCCCAAATGTCGTTTTTCTATGTTGAAGCGTTCGTTTCCAGTAACAGTTTGAATTTTTAGGTTTCACTCTGTTTTCTCCTTTATTGATAGATGTATTTGGAACTCTGAATCCAACACGGTTTGTGCTAGCTTCTTGAAACTTTACACAATAAAGTAGTTTCATGTTCTATCTCTATGTTTTGTTTCCTCTTGATGTAGCCCTAAGCAGTGACTGACGAGAAACACTTTCATGGAAAGGGGTTGCCAGGCTTCCCAAAATTACGAATCTCCAGAAATCTCAGGAAATATTTTTTCACCCAAACAGGATGATACTTTCAGGTAATGATCAGTACACTAAGGTGACTTGGTTCCCCAAATTTCGTTTTTCTATGTTGAAGCGTTCGTTTCCAGTAACAGTTTGAATTTTTAGGTTTCACTCTGTTTTCTCCTATATTGATAGATGTATTTGGAACTCTAAATCCAACACGGTTTGTGCTAGCTTCTTGAAACTTGACACAATAAAGTAGTTTCACGTTCTATCTCTATGTTTTGTTTCCTCTTGATGTAGCCCTAAGCAGTGACAGGCGAGAAACACTTTCATGGAAAGGGGTTGCCAGGCTTCCTAAAATTACGAATCTCCAGAAATCTCAACAAATATTTTTTCACCCAAACTGGATGATACTTTCAGGTAATGATCAGTACACTAAGGCGACTTGGTTCCCCAAATGTCGTTCTTCTATGTTGAAGCGTTCGTTTCCAGTAACAGTTTGAATTTTTAGGTTTCACTCTGTTTTCTCCTATATTGATAGATGTATTTGGAACTCTAAATCCAACACGGTTTGTGCTAGCTTCTTGAAACTTGACACAATAAAGTAGTTTCACGTTCTATCTCTATGTTTTGTTTCCTCTTGATGTAGCCCTAACAGTGACTGGCGAGAAACACTTTCATGGAAAGGGGTTGCCAGGCTTCCCAAATATACGAATCTCCAGAAATCTCAGGAAATATTTTTTCACCCAAACTGGATGATACTTTCAGGTAATGATCAGTACACTAAGGCGACTTGGTTCCCCAAATTTCGTTTTTCTATGTTAAAGCGTTCGTTTCCAGTAACAGTTTGAATTTTTAGGTTTCACTCTGTTTTCTCCTATATTGATAGATGTATTTGGAACTCTAAATCCAACACGGTTTGTGCTAGCTTCTTGAAACTTGACACAATAAAGTAGTTTCACGTTCTATCTCTATGTTTTGTTTCCTCTTGATGTAGCCCTAAGCAGTGACTGGCGAGAAACACTTTCATGGAAAGGGGTTGCCAAGCTTCCCAAAATTACGAATCTCCAGAAATCACAGCAAATATTTTTTCACCCAAACTGAATGATACTTTCAGGTAATGATCAGTACACTAAGGCGACTTGGTTCCCCAAATGTCGTTCTTCTATGTTGAAGCGTTCGTTTCCAGTAACAGTTTGAATTTTTAGGTTTCACTCTGTTTTCTCCTATATTGATAGATGTATTTGGAACTCTAAATCCAACACGGTTTGTGCTAGCTTCTTGAAACTTGACACAATAAAGTAGTTTCACGTTCTATCTCTATGTTTTGTTTCCTCTTGATGTAGCCCTAAGCAGTGACTGGCGAGAAACACTTTCATGGAAAGGGGTTGCCAGGCTTCCCAAGATTACGAATCTCCAGAAATCTCAGCAAATATTTTTTCACCCAAACTGGATGATACTTTCAGGTAATGATCAGTACACTAAGGCGACTTGGTTCCCCAAATTTCGTTCTTCTATGTTGAAGCGTTCGTTTCCAGTAACAGTTTGAATTTTTAGGTTTCACTCTGTTTTCTCCTATATTGATAGATGTATTTGGAACTCTGAATCCAACAAGGTTTGTGCTAGGTTCTTGAAACTTGACACAATAAAGTAGTTTCACGTTCTATCTCTATGTTTTGTTTCCTCTTGATGTAGCCCTAACAGTGACTGGCGAGAAACACTTTCATGGAAAGGGGTGCCAGGCTTCCCAAATATATGAATCTCCAGAAATCTCAGGAAATATTTTTTCACCCAAACAGGATGATACTTTCAGGTAATGATCAGTACATTAAGGCGACTTGGTTCCCCAAATTTCGTTTTTCTATGTTAAAGCGTTCGTTTCCAGTAACAGTTTGAATTTTTAGGTTTCACTCTGTTTTCTCCTATATTGATAGATGTATTTGGAACTCTAAATCCAACACGGTTTGTGCTAGCTTCTTGAAACTTAACACAATAAAGTAGTTTCACGTTCTATCTCTATGTTTTGTTTCCTCTTGATGTAGCCCTAAGCAGTGACTGGCGAGAAACACTTTCATGGAAAGGGGTTGCCAAGCTTCCCAAAATTACGAATCTCCAGAAATCACAGCAAATATTTTTTCACCCAAACTGAATGATACTTTCAGGTAATGATCAGTACACTAAGGCGACTTGGTTCCCCAAATTTTGTTTTTCTATGTTGAAGCGTTCGTTTCCAGTAACAGTTTGAATTTTTAGGTTTCACTCTGTTTTCTCCTATATTGATAGATATATTTGGAACTCTAAATCCAACACGGTTTGTGCTAGCTTCTTGAAACTTGACACAATAAAGTAGTTTCACGTTCTATCTCTATGTTTTGTTTCCTCTTGATGTACCCCTAAGCAGTGACTGGCGAGAAACACATTCATGGAAAGGGATTGCCAGGCTTCCCAAGATTACGAATCTCCAGAAATCTCAGCAAACATTTTTTCACCCAAAGAATGATACTTTCAGGTAATGATCAGTACACTAAGGTGAATTGGTTCCCCAAATGTCGTTCTTCTATGTTGAAGCGTTCGTTTCCAGTAACAGTTTGAATTTTTAGGTTTCACTCTGTTTTCTCCTATATTGATAGATGTATTTGGAACTCTAAATCCAACACGGTTTGTGCTAGCTTCTTGAAACTTGACACAATAAATAGTTTCACGTTCTATCTCTATGTTTTGTTTCCTCTTGATGTAGCCCTAAGCAGTGACTGGCGAGAAACACATTCATGGAAAGGGGTGGCTTCCCAAAATTACGAATCTCCAGAAATCTCAGCAAATATTTTTTCACCCAAACTGGATGATACTTTCAGGTAATCATCAGTACACTAAGGCGACTTGGTTCCCCAAATGTCGTTCTTCTATGTTGAAGTGTTCGTTTCCAGTAACAGTTTGAATTTTTAGGTTTCACTCTGTTTTCTCCTATATTGATAGATGTATTTGGAACTCTAAATCCAACACGGTTTGTGCTAGCTTCTTGAAACTTGACACAATAAATAGTTTCACGTTCTATCTCTATGTTTTGTTTCCTCTTGATGTAGCCCTAAGCAGTGACTGGCGAGAAACACTTTCATGGAAAGGGGTTGCCAGGCTTCCCAAAATTACGAATCTCCAGAAATCTCAGCAAATATTTTTTCACCCAAACTGGATGATACTTTCAGGTAATGATCAGTACACTAAGGCGACTTGGTTCCCCAAATTTCGTTCTTCTATGTTGAAGCGTTCGTTTCCAGTAACAGTTTGAATTTTTAGGTTTCACTCTGTTTTCTCCTTTATTGATAGATGTATTTGGAACTCTGAATCCAACACGGTTTGTGCTAGCTTCTTGAAACTTGACACAATAAAGTAGTTTCACGTTCTATCTCTATGTTTTGTTTCCTCTTGATGTAGCCCTAAGCAGTGACTGACGAGAAACACTTTCATGGAAAGGGGTTGCCAGGCTTCCCAAAATTACGAATCTCCAGAAATCTCAGGAAATATTTTTTCACCCAAACAGGATGATACTTTCAGGTAATGATCAGTACACTAAGGCGACTTGGTTCCCCAAATTTCGTTTTTCTATGTTGAAGCGTTCGTTTCCAGTAACAGTTTGAATTTTTAGGTTTCACTCTGTTTTCTCCTATATTGATAGATGTATTTGGAACTCTAAATCCAACACGGTTTGTGCTAGCTTCTTGAAACTTGACACAATAAAGTAGTTTCACGTTCTATCTCTATGTTTTGTTTCCTCTTGATGTAGCCCTAACAGTGACTGGCGAGAAACACTTTCATGGAAAGGGGTTGCCAGGCTTCCCACATATACGAATCTCCAGAAATCTCAGCAAATATTTTTTCACCCAAACTGGATGATACTTTCAGGTAATGATCAGTACTCTAAGGCGACTTGGTTCCCCAAATTTCGTTCTTCTATGTTGAAGCGTTCGTTTCCAGTAACAGTTTGAATTTTTAGGTTTCCCTCTGTTTTCTCCTTTATTGATAGATGTATTTGGAACTCTAAATCCAACACGGTTTGTGCTATCTTCTTGAAACTTGACACAATAAAGTAGTTTCACGTTCTATCTCTATGTTTTGTTTCCTCTTGATGTAGCCCTAACAGTGACTGGCGAGAAACACTTTCATGGAAAGGGGTTGCCAGGCTTCCCAAATATACGAATCTCCAGAAATCTCAGCAAATATTTTTTCACCCAAACTGGATGATACTTTCAGGTAATGATCAGTACACTAAGGCGACTTGGTTCCCAAAATGTCGTTCTTCTATGTTGAAGCGTTCGTTTCCAGTAACAGTTTGAATTTTTAGGTTTCACTCTGTTTTCTCCTATATTGATAGATGTATTTGGAACTCTAAATCCAACACGGTTTGTGCTAGCTTCTTGAAACTTGACACAATAAAGTAGTTTCACGTTCTATCTCTATGTTTTGTTTCCTCTTGATGTAGCCCTAACAGTGACTGGCGAGAAACACTTTCATGGAAAGGGGTTGCCAGGCTTCCCAAAATTACGAATCTCCAGAAATCTCAGCAAATATTTTTTCACCCAAACTGGATGATACTTTCAGGTAATGATCAGTACACTAAGGCGACTTGGTTCCCCAAATTTCGTTCTTCTATGTTGAAGCGTTCGTTTCCAGTAACAGTTTGAATTTTTAGGTTTCACTCTGTTTTCTCCTATATTGATAGATGTATTTGGAACTCTAAATCCAACACGGTTTGTGCTAGCTTCTTGAAACTTGACACAATAAAGTAGTTTCACGTTCTATCTCTATGTTTTGTTTCCTCTTGATATAGCCCTAACAGTGACTGGCGAGAAACACTTTCATGAAAGTGGTGGCTTCCCAAAATTACGAATCTCCAGAAATCTCAACAAATATTTTTTCACCCAAACTGGATGATACTTTCAGGTAATGATCAGTACACTAAGGCGACTTGGTTCCCCAAATGTCGTTCTTCTATGTTGAAGCGTTCGTTTCCAGTAACAGTTTGAATTTTTAGGTTTCACTCTGTTTTCTCCTATATTGATAGATGTATTTGGAACTCTAAATCCAACACGGTTTGTGCTAGCTTCTTGAAACTTGACACAATAAAGTAGTTTCACGTTCTATCTCTATGTTTTGTTTCCTCTCTATGTATCCCTAAGCAGTGACAGGCGAGAAACACTTTCATGGAAAGTGGTTGCCAGGCTTCCCAAAATTACGAATCTCCAGAAATCTCAACAAATATTTTTTCACCCAAACTGGATGATACTTTCAGGTAATGATCAGTACACTAAGGCGACTTGGTTCCTTAAATGTCGTTCTTCTATGTTGAAGCGTTCGTTTCCAGTAACAGTTTGAATTTTTAGGTTTCACTCTGTTTTCTCCTATATTGATAGATGTATTTGGAACTCTAAATCCAACACGGTTTGTGCTAGCTTCTTGAAACTTGACACAATAAAGTAGTTTCACGTACTATCTCTATGTTTTGTTTCCTCTTGATGTAGCCCTAACAGTGACTGGCGAGAAACACTTTCATGGAAAGGGGTTGCCAGGCTTCCCAAATATACGAATCTCCAGAAATCTCAGGAAATATTTTTTCACCCAAACAGGATGATACTTTCAGGTAATGATCAGTACACTAAGGCGACTTGGTTCCCCAAATGTCATTCTTCTATGTTGAAGCGTTCGTTTCCAGTAACAGTTTGAATTTTTAGGTTTCACTCTGTTTTCTCCTTTATTGATAGATGTATTTGGAACTCTGAATCCAACACGGTTTGTGCTAGCTTCTTGAAACTTTACACAATAAAGTAGTTTCATGTTCTATCTCTATGTTTTGTTTCCTCTTGATGTAGCCCTAAGCAGTGACTGACGAGAAACACTTTCATGGAAAGGGGTTGCCAGGCTTCCCAAAATTACGAATCTCCAGAAATCTCAGGAAATATTTTTTCACCCAAACAGGATGATACTTTCAGGTAATGATCAGTACACTAAGGTGACTTCGTTCCCCAAATTTCGTTTTTCTATGTTGAAGCGTTCGTTTCCAGTAACAGTTTGAATTTTTAGGTTTCACTCTGTTTTCTCCTATATTGATAGATGTATTTGGAACTCTAAATCCAACACGGTTTGTGCTAGCTTCTTGAAACTTGACACAATAAAGTAGTTTCACGTTCTATCTCTATGTTTTGTTTCCTCTTGATGTAGCCCTAAGCAATGACTGGCGAGAAACACTTTCATGGAAAGGGGTGGCTTCCCAAAATTACGAATCTCCAGAAATCTCAGCAAATATTTTTTCACCCAAACTGGATGATACTTTCAGGTAATCATCAGTACACTAAGGCGACTTGGTTCCCCAAATGTCGTTCTTCTATGTTGAAGTGTTCGTTTCCAGTAACAGTTTGAATTTTTAGGTTTCACTCTGTTTTCTCCTATATTGATAGATGTATTTGGAACTCTAAATCCAACACGGTTTGTGCTAGCTTCTTGAAACTTGACACAATAAAGTAGTTTCACGTTCTATCTCTATGTTTTGTTTCCTCTTGATGTAGCCCTAAGCAGTGACTGGCGAGAAACACATTCATGGAAAGGGATTGCCAGGCTTCCCAAGATTACGACTCTCCAGAAATCTCAGCAAACATTTTTTCACCCAAAGAATGATACTTTCAGGTAATGATCAGTACACTAAGGTGAATTGGTTCCCCAAATGTCGTTCTTCTATGTTGAAGCGTTCGTTTCCAGTAACAGTTTGAATTTTTAGGTTTCACTCTGTTTTCTCCTATATTGATAGATGTATTTGGAACTCTAAATCCAACATGGTTTGTGCTAGCTTCTTGAAACTTGACACAATAAATAGTTTCACGTTCTGTCTCTATGTTTTGTTTCCTCTTGATGTAGCCCTAAGCAGTGACTGGCGAGAAACACTTTCATGGAAAGGGGTGGCTTCCCAAAATTACGAATCTCCAGAAATCTCAGCAAATATTTATTCACCCAAACAGGATGATACTTTCAGGTAATCATCAGTACACTAAGGCGACTTGGTTCCCCAAATGTCGTTCTTCTATGTTGAAGTGTTCGTTTCCAGTAACAGTTTGAATTTTTAGGTTTCACTCTGTTTTCTCCTATATTGATAGATGTATTTGGAACTCTGAATCCAACACGGTTTGTGCTAGCTTCTTGAAACTTGACACAATAAAGTAGTTTCACGTTCTATCTCTATGTTTTGTTTCCTCTTGATGTAGCCCTAAGCAGTGACTGACGAGAAACACTTTCATGGAAAGGGGTTGCCAGGCTTCCCAAAATTACGAATCTCCAGAAATCTCAGGAAATATTTTTTCACCCAAACAGGATGATACTTTCAGGTAATGATCAGTACACTAAGGCGACTTGGTTCCCCAAATTTCGTTTTTCTATGTTGAAGCGTTCGTTTCCAGTAACAGTTTGAATTTTTAGGTTTCACTCTGTTTTCTCCTATATTGATAGATGTATTTGGAACTCTAAATCCAACACGGTTTGTGCTAGCTTCTTGAAACTTGACACAATAAAGTAGTTTCACGTTCTATCTCTATGTTTTGTTTCCTCTTGATATAGCCCTAACAGTGACTGGCGAGAAACACTTTCATGGAAAGGGGTTGCCAGGCTTCCCAAATATACGAATCTCCAGAAATCTCAGCAAATATTTTTTCACCCAAACTGGATGATACTTTCAGGTAATGATCAGTACACTAAGGCGACTTGGTTCCCCAAATGTCGTTCTTCTATGTTGAAGCGTTCGTTTCCAGTAACAGTTTGAATTTTTAGGTTTCACTCTGTTTTCTCCTATATTGATAGATGTATTTGGAACTCTAAATCCAACACGGTTTGCGCTAGCTTCTTGAAACTTGACACAATAAAGTAGTTTCACGTTCTATCTCTATGTTTTGTTTCCTCTTGATGTAGCCCTAAGCAGTGACTGGCGAGAAACACTTTCATGGAAAGCAGTTGCCAGGCTTCCCAAAATTACGAATCTCCAGAAATCTCAACAAATATTTTTTCACCCAAACTGGATGATACTTTCAGGTAATGATCAGTACACTAAGGCGACTTGGTTCCCCAAATGTCGTTCTTCTATGTTGAAGCGTTCGTTTCCAGTAACAGTTTGAATTTTTAGGTTTCACTCTGTTTTCTCCTATATTGATAGATGTATTTGGAACTCTAAATCCAACACGGTTTGTGCTAGCTTCTTGAAACTTGACACAATAAAGTAGTTTCACGTTCTATCTCTATGTTTTGTTTCCTCTTGATGTAGCCCTAAGCAGTGACAGGCGAGAAACACTTTCATGGAAAGGGGTTGCCAGGCTTCCTAAAATTACGAATCTCCAGAAATCTCAGGAAATATTTTTTCACCCAAACTGGATGATACTTTCAGGTAATGATCAGTACACTAAGGCAACTTGGTTCCCCAAATGTCGTTCTTCTATGTTGAAGCGTTCGTTTCCAGTAACAGTTTGAATTTTTAGGTTTCACTCTGTTTTCTCCTATATTGATAGATGTATTTGGAACTCTAAATCCAACACGGTTTGTGCTATCTTCTTGAAACTTGACACAATAAAGTAGTTTCACGTTCTATCTCTATGTTTTGTTTCCTCTTGATGTAGCCCTAACAGTGACTGGCGAGAAACACTTTCATGGAAAGGGGTTGCCAGGCTTCCCAAATATACGAATCTCCAGAAATCTCAGGAAATATTTTTTCACCCAAACTGGATGAAACTTTCAGGTAATGATCAGTACACTAAGGCGACTTGGTTCCCCAAATTTCGTTTTTCTATGTTAAAGCGTTCGTTTCCAGTAACAGTTTGAATTTTTAGGTTTCACTCTGTTTTCTCCTATATTGATAGATGTATTTGGAACTCTAAATCCAACACGGTTTGTGCTAGCTTCTTGAAACTTGACACAATAAAGTAGTTTCACGTTCTATCTCTATGTTTTGTTTCCTCTTGATGTAGCCCTAAGCAGTGACTGGCGAGAAACACTTTCATGGAAAGGGGTTGCCAAGCTTCCCAAAATTACGAATCTCCAGAAATCACAGCAAATATTTTTTCACCCAAACTGAATGATACTTTCAGGTAATGATC
Organism: Spermophilus citellus; assembly: GCF_964194105.1. Taxonomy (NCBI): domain Eukaryota; kingdom Metazoa; phylum Chordata; class Mammalia; order Rodentia; family Sciuridae; genus Spermophilus; species Spermophilus citellus. The sequence continues at coordinate 6,193,539 of NC_138188.1, read as the reverse complement.
AGTACACTAAGGCGACTTGGTTCCCCAAATGTCGTTCTTCTATGTTGAAGCGTTCGTTTCCAGTAACAGTTTGAATTTTTAGGTTTCACTCTGTTTTCTCCTATATTGATAGATGTATTTGGAACTCTAAATCCAACACGGTTTGTGCTATCTTCTTGAAACTTGACACAATAAAGTAGTTTCACGTTCTATCTCTATGTTTTGTTTCCTCTTGATGTAGCCCTAACAGTGACTGGCGAGAAACACTTTCATGGAAAGGGGTTGCCAGGCTTCCCAAATAAACGAATCTCCAGAAATCTCAGGAAATATTTTTTCACCCAAACTGGATGAAACTTTCAGGTAATGATCAGTACACTAAGGCGACTTGGTTCCCCAAATTTCTTTTTTCTATGTTAAAGCGTTCGTTTCCAGTAACAGTTTGAATTTTTAGGTTTCACTCTGTTTTCTCCTATATTGATAGATGTATTTGGAACTCTAAATCCAACACGGTTTGTGCTAGCTTCTTGAAACTTGACACAATAAAGTAGTTTCACGTTCTATCTCTATGTTTTCTTTCCTCTTGATGTAGCCCTAAGCAGTGACTGGCGAGAAACACTTTCATGGAAAGGGGTTGCCAGGCTTCCCAAAATTACGAATCTCCAGAAATCTCAGCAAATATTTTTTCACCCAAACTGGATGATACTTTCAGGTAATGATCAGTACACTAAGGCGACTTGGTTCCCCAAATTTCGTTCTTCTATGTTGAAGCGTTCGTTTCCAGTAACAGTTTGAATTTTTAGGTTTCACTCTGTTTTCTCCTATATTGATAGATGTATTTGGAACTCTGAATCCAACAAGGTTTGTGCTAGGTTCTTGAAACTTGACACAATAAAGTAGTTTCACGTTCTATCTCTATGTTTTGTTTCCTCTTGATGTAGCCCTAACAGTGACTGGCGAGAAACACTTTCATGGAAAGGGGTGCCAGGCTTCCCAAATATATGAATCTCCAGAAATCTCAGGAAATATTTTTTCACCCAAACAGGATGATACTTTCAGGTAATGATCAGTACATTAAGGCGACTTGGTTCCCCAAATTTCGTTTTTCTATGTTAAAGCGTTCGTTTCCAGTAACAGTTTGAATTTTTAGGTTTCACTCTGTTTTCTCCTATATTGATAGATGTATTTGGAACTCTAAATCCAACACGGTTTGTGCTAGCTTCTTGAAACTTAACACAATAAAGTAGTTTCACGTTCTATCTCTATGTTTTGTTTCCTCTTGATTTAGCCCTAAGCAGTGACTGGCGAGAAACACTTTCATGGAAAGGGGTTGCCAAGCTTCCCAAAATTACGAATCTCCAGAAATCACAGCAAATATTTTTTCACCCAAACTGAATGATACTTTCAGGTAATGATCAGTACACTAAGGCGACTTGGTTCCCCAAATGTCGTTCTTCTATGTTGAAGCGTTCGTTTCCAGTAACAGTTTGAATTTTTAGGTTTCACTCTGTTTTCTCCTATATTGATAGATGTATTTGGAACTCTAAATCCAACACGGTTTGTGCTAGCTTCTTGAAACTTGACACAATAAAGTAGTTTCACGTTCTATCTCTATGTTTTGTTTCCTCTTGATGTAGCCCTAACAGTGACTGGCGAGAAACACTTTCATGGAAAGGGGTTGCCAGGCTTCCCAAAATTACGAATCTCCAGAAATCTCAGCAAATATTTTTTCACCCAAACTGGATGATACTTTCAGGTAATGATCAGTACACTAAGGCGACTTGGTTCCCCAAATTTCGTTCTTCTATGTTGAAGCGTTCGTTTCCAGTAACAGTTTGAATTTTTAGGTTTCACTCTGTTTTCTCCTATATTGATAGATGTATTTGGAACTCTAAATCCAACACGGTTTGTGCTAGCTTCTTGAAACTTGACACAATAAAGTAGTTTCACGTTCTATCTCTATGTTTTGTTTCCTCTTGATATAGCCCTAACAGTGACTGGCGAGAAACACTTTCATGGAAAGTGGTGGCTTCCCAAAATTACGAATCTCCAGAAATCTCAACAAATATTTTTTCACCCAAACTGGATGATACTTTCAGGTAATGATCAGTACACTAAGGCGACTTGGTTCCCCAAATGTCGTTCTTCTATGTTGAAGCGTTCGTTTCCAGTAACAGTTTGAATTTTTAGGTTTCACTCTGTTTTCTCCTATATTGATAGATGTATTTGGAACTCTAAATCCAACACGGTTTGTGCTAGCTTCTTGAAACTTGACACAATAAAGTAGTTTCACGTTCTATCTCTATGTTTTGTTTCCTCTCTATGTATCCCTAAGCAGTGACAGGCGAGAAACACTTTCATGGAAAGTGGTTGCCAGGCTTCCTAAAATTACGAATCTCCAGAAATCTCAACAAATATTTTTTCACCCAAACTGGATGATACTTTCAGGTAATGATCAGTACACTAAGGCGACTTGGTTCCTTAAATGTCGTTCTTCTATGTTGAAGCGTTCGTTTCCAGTAACAGTTTGAATTTTTAGGTTTCACTCTGTTTTCTCCTATATTGATAGATGTATTTGGAACTCTAAATCCAACACGGTTTGTGCTAGCTTCTTGAAACTTGACACAATAAAGTAGTTTCACGTACTATCTCTATGTTTTGTTTCCTCTTGATGTAGCCCTAACAGTGACTGGCGAGAAACACTTTCATGGAAAGGGGTTGCCAGGCTTCCCAAATATACGAATCTCCAGAAATCTCAGGAAATATTTTTTCACCCAAACAGGATGATACTTTCAGGTAATGATCAGTACACTAAGGCGACTTGGTTCCCCAAATGTCATTCTTCTATGTTGAAGCGTTCGTTTCCAGTAACAGTTTGAATTTTTAGGTTTCACTCTGTTTTCTCCTTTATTGATAGATGTATTTGGAACTCTGAATCCAACACGGTTTGTGCTAGCTTCTTGAAACTTTACACAATAAAGTAGTTTCATGTTCTATCTCTATGTTTTGTTTCCTCTTGATGTAGCCCTAAGCAGTGACTGACGAGAAACACTTTCATGGAAAGGGGTTGCCAGGCTTCCCAAAATTACGAATCTCCAGAAATCTCAGGAAATATTTTTTCACCCAAACAGGATGATACTTTCAGGTAATGATCAGTACACTAAGGTGACTTCGTTCCCCAAATTTCGTTTTTCTATGTTGAAGCGTTCGTTTCCAGTAACAGTTTGAATTTTTAGGTTTCACTCTGTTTTCTCCTATATTGATAGATGTATTTGGAACTCTAAATCCAACACGGTTTGTGCTAGCTTCTTGAAACTTGACACAATAAAGTAGTTTCACGTTCTATCTCTATGTTTTGTTTCCTCTTGATGTAGCCCTAAGCAATGACTGGCGAGAAACACTTTCATGGAAAGGGGTGGCTTCCCAAAATTACGAATCTCCAGAAATCTCAGCAAATATTTTTTCACCCAAACTGGATGATACTTTCAGGTAATCATCAGTACACTAAGGCGACTTGGTTCCCCAAATGTCGTTCTTCTATGTTGAAGTGTTCGTTTCCAGTAACAGTTTGAATTTTTAGGTTTCACTCTGTTTTCTCCTATATTGATAGATGTATTTGGAACTCTAAATCCAACACGGTTTGTGCTAGCTTCTTGAAACTTGACACAATAAAGTAGTTTCACGTTCTATCTCTATGTTTTGTTTCCTCTTGATGTAGCCCTAAGCAGTGACTGGCGAGAAACACATTCATGGAAAGGGATTGCCAGGCTTCCCAAGATTACGACTCTCCAGAAATCTCAGCAAACATTTTTCCACCCAAAGAATGATACTTTCAGGTAATGATCAGTACACTAAGGTGAATTGGTTCCCCAAATGTCGTTCTTCTATGTTGAAGCGTTCGTTTCCAGTAACAGTTTGAATTTTTAGGTTTCACTCTGTTTTCTCCTATATTGATAGATGTATTTGGAACTCTAAATCCAACATGGTTTGTGCTAGCTTCTTGAAACTTGACACAATAAATAGTTTCACGTTCTATCTCTATGTTTTGTTTCCTCTTGATGTAGCCCTAAGCAGTGACTGGCGAGAAACACTTTCATGGAAAGGGGTGGCTTCCCAAAATTACGAATCTCCAGAAATCTCAGCAAATATTTTTTCACCCAAACTGGATGATACTTTCAGGTAATCATCAGTACACTAAGGCGACTTGGTTCCCCAAATGTCGTTCTTCTATGTTGAAGTGTTCGTTTCCAGTAACAGTTTGAATTTTTAGGTTTCACTCTGTTTTCTCCTATATTGATAGATGTATTTGGAACTCTGAATCCAACACGGTTTGTGCTAGCTTCTTGAAACTTGACACAATGAAGTAGTTTCACGTTCTATCTCTATGTTTTGTTTCCTCTTGATGTAGCCCTAAGCAGTGACTGACGAGAAACACTTTCATGGAAAGGGGTTGCCAGGCTTCCCAAAATTACGAATCTCCAGAAATCTCGGGAAATATTTTTTCACCCAAACAGGATGATACTTTCAGGTAATGATCAGTACACTAAGGCGACTTGGTTCCCCAAATTTCGTTTTTCTATGTTGAAGCGTTCGTTTCCAGTAACAGTTTGAATTTTTAGGTTTCACTCTGTTTTCTCCTATATTGATAGATGTATTTGGAACTCTAAATCCAACACGGTTTGTGCTAGCTTCTTGAAACTTGACACAATAAAGTAGTTTCACGTTCTATCTCTATGTTTTGTTTCCTCTTGATGTAGCCCTAAGAGTGACTGGCGAGAAACACTTTCATGGAAAGGGGTTGCCAGGCTTCCCAAATATACGAATCTCCAGAAATCTCAGCAAATATTTTTTCACCCAAACTGGATGATACTTTCAGGTAATGATCAGTACACTAAGGCGACTTGGTTCCCCAAATGTCGTTCTTCTATGTTGAAGCGTTCGTTTCCAGTAACAGTTTGAATTTTTAGGTTTCACTCTGTTTTCTCCTATATTGATAGATGTATTTGGAACTCTAAATCCAACACGGTTTGCGCTAGCTTCTTGAAACTTGACACAATAAAGTAGTTTCACGTTCTATCTCTATGTTTTGTTTCCTCTTGATGTAGCCCTAAGCAGTGACTGGCGAGAAACACTTTCATGGAAAGCAGTTGCCAGGCTTCCCAAAATTACGAATCTCCAGAAATCTCAACAAATATTTTTTCACCCAAACTGGATGATACTTTCAGGTAATGATCAGTACACTAAGGCGACTTGGTTCCCCAAATGTCGTTCTTCTATGTTGAAGCGTTCGTTTCCAGTAACAGTTTGAATTTTTAGGTTTCACTCTGTTTTCTCCTATATTGATAGATGTATTTGGAACTCTAAATCCAACACGGTTTGTGCTAGCTTCTTGAAACTTGACACAATAAAGTAGTTTCACGTTCTATCTCTATGATTTGTTTCCTCTTAATGTAGCCCTAAGCAGTGACAGGCGAGAAACACTTTCATGGAAAGGGGTTGCCAGGCTTCCTAAAATTACGAATCTCCAGAAATCTCAGGAAATATTTTTTCACCCAAACTGGATGATACTTTCAGGTAATGATCAGTACACTAAGGCAACTTGGTTCCCCAAATGTCGTTCTTCTATGTTGAAGCGTTCGTTTCCAGTAACAGTTTGAATTTTTAGGTTTCACTCTGTTTTCTCCTATATTGATAGATGTATTTGGAACTCTAAATCCAACACGGTTTGTGCTATCTTCTTGAAACTTGACACAATAAAGTAGTTTCACGTTCTATCTCTATGTTTTGTTTCCTCTTGATGTAGCCCTAACAGTGACTGGCGAGAAACACTTTCATGGAAAGGGGTTGCCAGGCTTCCCAAATATACGAATCTCCAGAAATCTCAGGAAATATTTTTTCACCCAAACTGGATGAAACTTTCAGGTAATGATCAGTACACTAAGGCTACTTGGTTCCCCAAATTTCGTTTTTCTATGTTAAAGCGTTCGTTTCCAGTAACAGTTTGAATTTTTAGGTTTCACTCTGTTTTCTCCTATATTGATAGATGTATTTGGAACTCTAAATCCAACACGGTTTGTGCTAGCTTCTTGAAACTTGACACAATAAAGTAGTTTCACGTTCTATCTCTATGTTTTGTTTCCTCTTGATGTAGCCCTAAGCAGTGACTGGCGAGAAACACTTTCATGGAAAGGGGTTGCCAAGCTTCCCAAAATTACGAATCTCCAGAAATCACAGCAAATATTTTTTCACCCAAACTGAATGATACTTTCAGGTAATGATCAGTACACTAAGGCGACTTGGTTCCCCAAATGTCGTTCTTCTATGTTGAAGCGTTCGTTTCCAGTAACAGTTTGAATTTTTAGGTTTCACTCTGTTTTCTCCTATATTGATAGATGTATTTGGAACTCTAAATCCAACACGGTTTGTGCTATCTTCTTGAAACTTGACACAATAAAGTAGTTTCACGTTCTATCTCTATGTTTTGTTTCCTCTTGATGTAGCCCTAACAGTGACTGGCGAGAAACACTTTCATGGAAAGGGGTTGCCAGGCTTCCCAAATATACGAATCTCCAGAAATCTCAGGAAATATTTTTTCACCCAAACTGGATGAAACTTTCAGGTAATGATCAGTACACTAAGGCGACTTGGTTCCCCAAATTTCTTTTTTCTATGTTAAAGCGTTCGTTTCCAGTAACAGTTTGAATTTTTAGGTTTCACTCTGTTTTCTCCTATATTGATAGATGTATTTGGAACTCTAAATCCAACACGGTTTGTGCTAGCTTCTTGAAACTTGACACAATAAAGTAGTTTCACGTTCTATCTCTATGTTTTCTTTCCTCTTGATGTAGCCCTAAGCACTGACTGGCGAGAAACACTTTCATGGAAAGGGGTTGCCAGGCTTCCCAAAATTACGAATCTCCAGAAATCTCAGCAAATATTTTTTCACCCAAACTGGATGATACTTTCAGGTAATGATCAGTACACTAAGGCGACTTGGTTCCCCAAATTTCGTTCTTCTATGTTGAAGCGTTCGTTTCCAGTAACAGTTTGAATTTTTAGGTTTCACTCTGTTTTCTCCTATATTGATAGATGTATTTGGAACTCTGAATCCAACAAGGTTTGTGCTAGGTTCTTGAAACTTGACACAATAAAGTAGTTTCACGTTCTATCTCTATGTTTTGTTTCCTCTTGATGTAGCCCTAACAGTGACTGGCGAGAAACACTTTCATGGAAAGGGGTGCCAGGCTTCCCAAATATATGAATCTCCAGAAATCTCAGGAAATATTTTTTCACCCAAACAGGATGATACTTTCAGGTAATGATCAGTACATTAAGGCGACTTGGTTCCCCAAATTTCGTTTTTCTATGTTAAAGCGTTCGTTTCCAGTAACAGTTTGAATTTTTAGGTTTCACTCTGTTTTCTCCTATATTGATAGATGTATTTGGAACTCTAAATCCAACACGGTTTGTGCTAGCTTCTTGAAACTTGACACAATAAAGTAGTTTCACGTTCTATCTCTATGTTTTGTTTCCTCTTGATGTAGCCCTAAGCAGTGACTGGCGAGAAACACTTTCATGGAAAGGGGTTGCCAAGCTTCCCAAAATTACGAATCTCCAGAAATCACAGCAAATATTTTTTCACCCAAACTGAATGATACTTTCAGGTAATGATCAGTACACTAAGGCGACTTGGTTCCCCAAATGTCGTTCTTCTATGTTGAAGCGTTCGTTTCCAGTAACAGTTTGAATTTTTAGGTTTCACTCTGTTTTCTCCTATATTGATAGATATATTTGGAACTCTAAATCCAACACGGTTTGTGCTAGCTTCTTGAAACTTGACACAATAAAGTAGTTTCACGTTCTATCTCTATGTTTTGTTTCCTCTTGATGTACCCCTAAGCAGTGACTGGCGAGAAACACTTTCATGGAAAGGGGTGGCTTCCCAAAATTACGAATCTCCAGAAATCTCAGCAAATATTTTTTCACCCAAACTGGATGATACTTTCAGGTAATGATCAGTACACTAAGGCGACTTGGTTCCCCAAATGTCGTTCTTCTATGTTGAAGCGTTCGTTTCCAGTAACAGTTTGAATTTTTAGGTTTCACTCTGTTTTCTCCTATATTGATAGATGTATTTGGAACTCTAAATCCAACACGGTTTGTGCTAGCTTCTTGAAACTTGACACAATAAAGTAGTTTCACGTTCTATCTCTATGTTTTGTTTCCTCTTGATGGAGCCCTAACAGTGACTGGCGAGAAACACTTTCATGGAAAGTGGTGGCTTCCCAAAATTACGAATCTCCAGAAATCTCAACAAATATTTTTTCACCCAAACTGGATGATACTTTCAGGTAATGATCAGTACACTAAGGCGACTTGGTTCCCCAAATGTCGTTCTTCTATGTTGAAGCGTTCGTTTCCAGTAACAGTTTGAATTTTTAGGTTTCACTCTGTTTTCTCCTATATTGATAGATGTATTTGGAACTCTAAATCCAACACGGTTTGTGCTAGCTTCTTGAAACTTGACACAATAAAGTAGTTTCACGTTCTATCTCTATGTTTTGTTTCCTCTCTATGTATCCCTAAGCAGTGACAGGCGAGAAACACTTTCATGGAAAGTAGTTGCCAGGCTTCCTAAAATTACGAATCTCCAGAAATCTCAACAAATATTTTTTCACCCAAACTGGATGATACTTTCAGGTAATGATCAGTACACTAAGGCGACTTGGTTCCTTAAATGTCGTTCTTCTATGTTGAAGCGTTCGTTTCCAGTAACAGTTTGAATTTTTAGGTTTCACTCTGTTTTCTCCTATATTGATAGATGTATTTGGAACTCTAAATCCAACACGGTTTGTGCTAGCTTCTTGAAACTTGACACAATAAAGTAGTTTCACGTACTATCTCTATGTTTTGTTTCCTCTTGATGTAGCCCTAACAGTGTCTGGCGAGAAACACTTTCATGGAAAGGGGTTGCCAGGCTTCCCAAATATACGAATCTCCAGAAATCTCAGGAAATATTTTTTCACCCAAACAGGATGATACTTTCAGGTAATGATCAGTACACTAAGGCGACTTGGTTCCCCAAATGTCATTCTTCTATGTTGAAGCGTTCGTTTCCAGTAACAGTTTGAATTTTTAGGTTTCACTCTGTTTTCTCCTTTATTGATAGATGTATTTGGAACTCTGAATCCAACACGGTTTGTGCTAGCTTCTTGAAACTTTACACAATAAAGTAGTTTCATGTTCTATCTCTATGTTTTGTTTCCTCTTGATGTAGCCCTAAGCAGTGACTGACGAGAAACACTTTCATGGAAAGGGGTTGCCAGGCTTCCCAAAATTACGAATCTCCAGAAATCTCAGGAAATATTTTTTCACCCAAACAGGATGATACTTTCAGGTAATGATCAGTACACTAAGGTGACTTGGTTCCCCAAATTTCGTTTTTCTATGTTGAAGCGTTCGTTTCCAGTAACAGTTTGAATTTTTAGGTTTCACTCTGTTTTCTCCTATATTGATAGATGTATTTGGAACTCTAAATCCAACACGGTTTGTGCTAGCTTCTTGAAACTTGACACAATAAAGTAGTTTCACGTTCTATCTCTATGTTTTGTTTCCTCTTGATGTAGCCCTAAGCAGTGACTGGCGAGAAACACTTTCATGGAAAGGGGTGGCTTCCCAAAATTACGAATCTCCAGAAATCTCAGCAAATATTTTTTCACCCAAACTGGATGATACTTTCAGGTAATCATCAGTACACTAAGGCGACTTGGTTCCCCAAATTTCGTTCTTCTATGTTGAAGTGTTCGTTTCCAGTAACAGTTTGAATTTTTAGGTTTCACTCTGTTTTCTCCTATATTGATAGATGTATTTGGAACTCTAAATCCAACACGGTTTGTGCTAGCTTCTTGAAACTTGACACAATAAAGTAGTTTCACGTTCTATCTCTATGTTTTGTTTCCTCTTGATGTAGCCCTAAGCAGTGACTGGCGAGAAACACATTCATGGAAAGGGATTGCCAGGCTTCCCAAGATTACGAATCTCCAGAAATCTCAGCAAACATTTTTTCACCCAAAGAATGATACTTTCAGGTAATGATCAGTACACTAAGGTGAATTGGTTCCCCAAATGTCGTTCTTCTATGTTGAAGCGTTCGTTTCCAGTAACAGTTTGAATTTTTAGGTTTCACTCTGTTTTCTCCTATATTGATAGATGTATTTGGAACTCTAAATCCAACACGGTTTGTGCTAGCTTCTTGAAACTTGACACAATAAATAGTTTCACGTTCTATCTCTATGTTTTGTTTCCTCTTGATGTAGCCCTAAGCAGTGACTGGCGAGAAACACTTTCATGGAAAGGGGTGGCTTCCCAAAATTACGAATCTCCAGAAATCTCAGCAAATATTTTTTCACCCAAACTGGATGATACTTTCAGGTAATCATCAGTACACTAAGGCGACTTGGTTCCCCAAATGTCGTTCTTCTATGTTGAAGTGTTCGTTTCCAGTAACAGTTTGAATTTTTAGGTTTCACTCTGTTTTCTCCTATATTGATAGATGTATTTGGAACTCTAAATCCAACACGGTTTGTGCTAGCTTCTTGAAACTTGACACAATAAATAGTTTCACGTTCTATCTCTATGTTTTGTTTCCTCTTGATGTAGCCCTAAGCAGTGACTGGCAAGAAACACTTTCATGGAAAGGGGTTGCCAGGCTTCCCAAAATTACGAATCTCCAGAAATCTCAGCAAATATTTTTTCACCCAAACTGGATGATACTTTCAGGTAATGATCAGTACACTAAGGCGACTTGGTTCCCCAAATTTCGTTCTTCTATGTTGAAGCGTTCGTTTCCAGTAACAGTTTGAATTTTTAGGTTTCACTCTGTTTTCTCCTTTATTGATAGATGTATTTGGAACTCTGAATCCAACACGGTTTGTGCTAGCTTCTTGAAACTTGACACAATAAAGTAGTTTCACGTTCTATCTCTATGTTTTGTTTCCTCTTGATGTAGCCCTAAGCAGTGACTGACGAGAAACACTTTCATGGAAAGGGGTTGCCAGGCTTCCCAAAATTACGAATCTCCAGAAATCTCAGGAAATATTTTTTCACCCAAACAGGATGATACTTTCAGGTAATGATCAGTACACTAAGGCGACTTGGTTCCCCAAATTTCGTTTTTCTATGTTGAAGCGTTCGTTTCCAGTAACAGTTTGAATTTTTAGGTTTCACTCTGTTTTCTCCTATATTGATAGATGTATTTGGAACTCTAAATCCAACACGGTTTGTGCTAGCTTCTTGAAACTTGACACAATAAAGTAGTTTCACGTTCTATCTCTATGTTTTGTTTCCTCTTGATGTAGCCCTAACAGTGACTGGCGAGAAACACTTTCATGGAAAGTGGTGGCTTCCCAAAATTACGAATCTCCAGAAATCTCAACAAATATCTTTTCACCCAAACTGGATGATACTTTCAGGTAATGATCAGTACACTAAGGCGACTTGGTTCCCCAAATGTCGTTCTTCTATGTTGAAGCGTTCGTTTCCAGTAACAGTTTGAATTTTTAGGTTTCACTCTGTTTTCTCCTATATTGATAGATGTATTTGGAACTCTAAATCCAACACGGTTTGTGCTAGCTTCTTGAAACTTGACACAATAAAGTAGTTTCACGTTCTATCTCTATGTTTTGTTTCCTCTTGATGTAGCCCTAACAGTGACTGGCGAGAAACACTTTCATGGAAAGGGGTTGCCAGGCTTCCCAAATATACGAATCTCCAGAAATCTCAGGAAATATTTTTTCACCCAAACTGGATGAAACTTTCAGGTAATGATCAGTACACTAAGGCGACTTGGTTCCCCAAATTTCTTTTTTCTATGTTAAAGCGTTCGTTTCCAGTAACAGTTTGAATTTTTAGGTTTCACTCTGTTTTCTCCTATATTGATAGATGTATTTGGAACTCTAAATCCAACACGGTTTGTGCTAGCTTCTTGAAACTTGACACAATAAAGTAGTTTCACGTTCTATCTCTATGTTTTGTTTCCTCTTGATGTAGCCCTAAGCAGTGACTGGCGAGAAACACTTTCATGGAAAGGGGTTGCCAGGCTTCCCAAAATTACGAATCTCCAGAAATCTCAGCAAATATTTTTTCACCCAAACTGGATGATACTTTCAGGTAATGATCAGTACACTAAGGCGACTTGGTTCCCCAAATTTCGTTCTTCTATGTTGAAGCGTTCGTTTCCAGTAACAGTTTGAATTTTTAGGTTTCACTCTGTTTTCTCCTATATTGATAGATGTATTTGGAACTCTGAATCCAACAAGGTTTGTGCTAGGTTCTTGAAACTTGACACAATAAAGTAGTTTCACGTTCTATCTCTATGTTTTGTTTCCTCTTGATGTAGCCCTAACAGTGACTGGCGAGAAACACTTTCATGGAAAGGGGTGCCAGGCTTCCCAAATATATGAATCTCCAGAAATCTCAGGAAATATTTTTTCACCCAAACAGGATGATACTTTCAGGTAATGATCAGTACATTAAGGCGACTTGGTTCCCCAAATTTCGTTTTTCTATGTTAAAGCGTTCGTTTCCAGTAACAGTTTGAATTTTTAGGTTTCACTCTGTTTTCTCCTATATTGATAGATGTATTTGGAACTCTAAATCCAACACGGTTTGTGCTAGCTTCTTGAAACTTGACACAATAAAGTAGTTTCACGTTCTATCTCTATGTTTTGTTTCCTCTTGATGTAGCCCTAAGCAGTGACTGGCGAGAAACACTTTCATGGAAAGGGGTTGCCAAGCTTCCCAAAATTACGAATCTCCAGAAATCACAGCAAATATTTTTTCACCCAAACTGAATGATACTTTCAGGTAATGATCAGTACACTAAGGCGACTTGGTTCCCCAAATGTCGTTCTTCTATGTTGAAGCGTTCGTTTCCAGTAACAGTTTGAATTTTTAGGTTTCACTCTGTTTTCTCCTATATTGATAGATATATTTGGAACTCTAAATCCAACACGGTTTGTGCTAGCTTCTTGAAACTTGACACAATAAAGTAGTTTCACGTTCTATCTCTATGTTTTGTTTCCTCTTGATGTACCCCTAAGCAGTGACTGGCGAGAAACACTTTCATGGAAAGGGGTGGCTTCCCAAAATTACGAATCTCCAGAAATCTCAGCAAATATTTTTTCACCCAAACTGCATGATACTTTCAGGTAATGATCAGTACACTAAGGCGACTTGGTTCCCCAAATGTCGTTCTTCTATGTTGAAGCGTTCGTTTCCAGTAACAGTTTGAATTTTTAGGTTTCACTCTGTTTTCTCCTATATTGATAGATGTATTTGGAACTCTAAATCCAACACGGTTTGTGCTAGCTTCTTGAAACTTGACACAATAAAGTAGTTTCACGTTCTATCTCTATGTTTTGTTTCCTCTTGATGGAGCCCTAACAGTGACTGGCGAGAAACACTTTCATGGAAAGTGGTGGCTTCCCAAAATTACGAATCTCCAGAAATCTCAACAAATATTTTTTCACCCAAACTGGATGATACTTTCAGGTAATGATCAGTACACTAAGGCGACTTGGTTCCCCAAATGTCGTTCTTCTATGTTGAAGCGTTCGTTTCCAGTAACAGTTTGAATTTTTAGGTTTCACTCTGTTTTCTCCTATATTGATAGATGTATTTGGAACTCTAAATCCAACACGGTTTGTGCTAGCTTCTTGAAACTTGACACAATAAAGTAGTTTCACGTTCTATCTCTATGTTTTGTTTCCTCTCTATGTATCCCTAAGCAGTGACAGGCGAGAAACACTTTCATGGAAAGTAGTTGCCAGGCTTCCTAAAATTACGAATCTCCAGAAATCTCAACAAATATTTTTTCACCCAAACTGGATGATACTTTCAGGTAATGATCAGTACACTAAGGCGACTTGGTTCCTTAAATGTCGTTCTTCTATGTTGAAGCGTTCGTTTCCAGTAACAGTTTGAATTTTTAGGTTTCACTCTGTTTTCTCCTATATTGATAGATGTATTTGGAACTCTAAATCCAACACGGTTTGTGCTAGCTTCTTGAAACTTGACACAATAAAGTAGTTTCACGTACTATCTCTATGTTTTGTTTCCTCTTGATGTAGCCCTAACAGTGTCTGGCGAGAAACACTTTCATGGAAAGGGGTTGCCAGGCTTCCCAAATATACGAATCTCCAGAAATCTCAGGAAATATTTTTTCACCCAAACAGGATGATACTTTCAGGTAATGATCAGTACACTAAGGCGACTTGGTTCCCCAAATGTCATTCTTCTATGTTGAAGCGTTCGTTTCCAGTAACAGTTTGAATTTTTAGGTTTCACTCTGTTTTCTCCTTTATTGATAGATGTATTTGGAACTCTGAATCCAACACGGTTTGTGCTAGCTTCTTGAAACTTTACACAATAAAGTAGTTTCATGTTCTATCTCTATGTTTTGTTTCCTCTTGATGTAGCCCTAAGCAGTGACTGACGAGAAACACTTTCATGGAAAGGGGTTGCCAGGCTTCCCAAAATTACGAATCTCCAGAAATCTCAGGAAATATTTTTTCACCCAAACAGGATGATACTTTCAGGTAATGATCAGTACACTAAGGTGACTTGGTTCCCCAAATTTCGTTTTTCTATGTTGAAGCGTTCGTTTCCAGTAACAGTTTGAATTTTTAGGTTTCACTCTGTTTTCTCCTATATTGATAGATGTATTTGGAACTCTAAATCCAACACGGTTTGTGCTAGCTTCTTGAAACTTGACACAATAAAGTAGTTTCACGTTCTATCTCTATGTTTTGTTTCCTCTTGATGTAGCCCTAAGCAGTGACTGGCGAGAAACACTTTCATGGAAAGGGGTGGCTTCCCAAAATTACGAATCTCCAGAAATCTCAGCAAATATTTTTTCACCCAAACTGGATGATACTTTCTGGTAATCATCAGTACACTAAGGCGACTTGGTTCCCCAAATTTCGTTCTTCTATGTTGAAGTGTTCGTTTCCAGTAACAGTTTGAATTTTTAGGTTTCACTCTGTTTTCTCCTATATTGATAGATGTATTTGGAACTCTAAATCCAACACGGTTTGTGCTAGCTTCTTGAAACTTGACACAATAAAGTAGTTTCACGTTCTATCTCTATGTTTTGTTTCCTCTTGATGTAGCCCTAAGCAGTGACTGGCGAGAAACACATTCATGGAAAGGGATTGCCAGGCTTCCCAAGATTACGAATCTCCAGAAATCTCAGCAAACATTTTTTCACCCAAAGAATGATACTTTCAGGTAATGATCAGTACACTAAGGTGAATTGGTTCCCCAAATGTCGTTCTTCTATGTTGAAGCGTTCGTTTCCAGTAACAGTTTGAATTTTTAGGTTTCACTCTGTTTTCTCCTATATTGATAGATGTATTTGGAACTCTAAATCCAACACGGTTTGTGCTAGCTTCTTGAAACTTGACACAATAAATAGTTTCACGTTCTATCTCTATGTTTTGTTTCCTCTTGATGTAGCCCTAAGCAGTGACTGGCGAGAAACACTTTCATGGAAAGGGGTGGCTTCCCAAAATTACGAATCTCCAGAAATCTCAGCAAATATTTTTTCACCCAAACTGGATGATACTTTCAGGTAATCATCAGTACACTAAGGCGACTTGGTTCCCCAAATGTCGTTCTTCTATGTTGAAGTGTTCGTTTCCAGTAACAGTTTGAATTTTTAGGTTTCACTCTGTTTTCTCCTATATTGATAGATGTATTTGGAACTCTAAATCCAACACGGTTTGTGCTAGCTTCTTGAAACTTGACACAATAAATAGTTTCACGTTCTATCTCTATGTTTTGTTTCCTCTTGATGTAGCCCTAAGCAGTGACTGGCAAGAAACACTTTCATGGAAAGGGGTTGCCAGGCTTCCCAAAATTACGAATCTCCAGAAATCTCAGCAAATATTTTTTCACCCAAACTGGATGATACTTTCAGGTAATGATCAGTACACTAAGGCGACTTGGTTCCCCAAATTTCGTTCTTCTATGTTGAAGCGTTCGTTTCCAGTAACAGTTTGAATTTTTAGGTTTCACTCTGTTTTCTCCTTTATTGATAGATGTATTTGGAACTCTGAATCCAACACGGTTTGTGCTAGCTTCTTGAAACTTGACACAATAAAGTAGTTTCACGTTCTATCTCTATGTTTTGTTTCCTCTTGATGTAGCCCTAAGCAGTGACTGACGAGAAACACTTTCATGGAAAGGGGTTGCCAGGCTTCCCAAAATTACGAATCTCCAGAAATCTCAGGAAATATTTTTTCACCCAAACAGGATGATACTTTCAGGTAATGATCAGTACACTAAGGCGACTTGGTTCCCCAAATTTCGTTTTTCTATGTTGAAGCGTTCGTTTCCAGTAACAGTTTGAATTTTTAGGTTTCACTCTGTTTTCTCCTATATTGATAGATGTATTTGGAACTCTAAATCCAACACGGTTTGTGCTAGCTTCTTGAAACTTGACACAATAAAGTAGTTTCACGTTCTATCTCTATGTTTTGTTTCCTCTTGATGTAGCCCTAACAGTGACTGGCGAGAAACACTTTCATGGAAAGTGGTGGCTTCCCAAAATTACGAATCTCCAGAAATCTCAACAAATATCTTTTCACCCAAACTGGATGATACTTTCAGGTAATGATCAGTACACTAAGGCGACTTGGTTCCCCAAATGTCGTTCTTCTATGTTGAAGCGTTCGTTTCCAGTAACAGTTTGAATTTTTAGGTTTCACTCTGTTTTCTCCTATATTGATAGATGTATTTGGAACTCTAAATCCAACACGGTTTGTGCTAGCTTCTTGAAACTTGACACAATAAAGTAGTTTCACGTTCTATCTCTATGTTTTGTTTCCTCTTGATGTAGCCCTAACAGTTACTGGCGAGAAACACTTTCATGGAAAGTGGTGGCTTCCCAAAATTACGAATCTCCAGAAATCTCAACAAATATTTTTTCACCCAAACTGGATGATACTTTCAGGTAATGATCAGTACACTAAGGCGACTTGGTTCCCCAAATGTCGTTCTTCTATGTTGAAGCGTTCGTTTCCAGTAACAGTTTGAATTTTTAGGTTTCACTCTGTTTTCTCCTATATTGATAGATGTATTTGGAACTCTAAATCCAACACGGTTTGTGCTAGCTTCTTGAAACTTGACACAATAAAGTAGTTTCACGTTCTATCTCTATGTTTTGTTTCCTCTCTATGTATCCCTAAGCAGTGACAGGCGAGAAACACTTTCATGGAAAGTGGTTGCCAGGCTTCCTAAAATTACGAATCTCCAGAAATCTCAACAACTATTTTTTCACCCAAACTGGATGATACTTTCAGGTAATGATCAGTACACTAAGGCGACTTGGTTCCTTAAATGTCGTTCTTCTATGTTGAAGCGTTCGTTTCCAGTAACAGTTTGAATTTTTAGGTTTCACTCTGTTTTCTCCTATATTGATAGATGTATTTGGAACTCTAAATCCAACACGGTTTGTGCTAGCTTCTTGAAACTTGACACAATAAAGTAGTTTCACGTACTATCTCTATGTTTTGTTTCCTCTTGATGTAGCCCTAACAGTGACTGGCGAGAAACACTTTCATGGAAAGGGGTTGCCAGGCTTCCCAAATATACGAATCTCCAGAAATCTCAGGAAATATTTTTTCACCCAAACAGGATGATACTTTCAGGTAATGATCAGTACACTAAGGCGACTTGGTTCCCCAAATGTCATTCTTCTATGTTGAAGCGTTCGTTTCCAGTAACAGTTTGAATTTTTAGGTTTCACTCTGTTTTCTCCTTTATTGATAGATGTATTTGGAACTCTGAATCCAACACGGTTTGTGCTAGCTTCTTGAAACTTTACACAATAAAGTAGTTTCATGTTCTATCTCTATGTTTTGTTTCCTCTTGATGTAGCCCTAAGCAGTGACTGACGAGAAACACTTTCATGGAAAGGGGTTGCCAGGCTTCCCAAAATTACGAATCTCCAGAAATCTCAGGAAATATTTTTTCACCCAAACAGGATGATACTTTCAGGTAATGATCAGTACACTAAGGTGACTTGGTTCCCCAAATTTCGTTTTTCTATGTTGAAGCGTTCGTTTCCAGTAACAGTTTGAATTTTTAGGTTTCACTCTGTTTTCTCCTATATTGATAGATGTATTTGGAACTCTAAATCCAACACGGTTTGTGCTAGCTTCTTGAAACTTGACACAATAAAGTAGTTTCACGTTCTATCTCTATGTTTTGTTTCCTCTTGATGTAGCCCTAAGCAATGACTGGCGAGAAACACTTTCATGGAAAGGGGTTGCCAGGCTTCCCAAAATTACGAATCTCCAGAAATCTCAGGAAATATTTTTTCACCCAAACAGGATGATACTTTCAGGTAATGATCAGTACACTAAGGCGACTTGGTTCCCCAAATGTCGTTCTTCTATGTTGAAGCGTTCGTTTCCAGTAACAGTTTGAATTTTTAGGTTTCACTCTGTTTTCTCCTATATTGATAGATGTATTTGGAACTCTAAATCCAACACGGTTTGCGCTAGCTTCTTGAAACTTGACACAATAAAGTAGTTTCACGTTCTATCTCTATGTTTTGTTTCCTCTTGATGTAGCCCTAAGCAGTGACTGGCGAGAAACACTTTCATGGAAAGCAGTTTCCAGGCTTCCCAAAATTACGAATCTCCAGAAATCTCAACAAATATTTTTTCACCCAAACTGGATGATACTTTCAGGTAATGATCAGTACACTAAGGCGACTTGGTTCCCCAAATGTCGTTCTTCTATGTTGAAGCGTTCGTTTCCAGTAACAGTTTGAATTTTTAGGTTTCACTCTGTTTTCTCCTATATTGATAGATGTATTTGGAACTCTAAATCCAACACGGTTTGTGCTAGCTTCTTGAAACTTGACACAATAAAGTAGTTTCACGTTCTATCTCTATGTTTTGTTTCCTCTTGATGTAGCCCTAAGCAGTGACAGGCGAGAAACACTTTCATGGAAAGGGGTTGCCAGGCTTCCTAAAATTACGAATCTCCAGAAATCTCAACAAATATTTTTTCACCCAAACTGGATGATACTTTCAGGTAATGATCAGTACACTAAGGCAACTTGGTTCCCCAAATGTCGTTCTTCTATGTTGAAGCGTTCGTTTCCAGTAACAGTTTGAATTTTTAGGTTTCACTCTGTTTTCTCCTATATTGATAGATGTATTTGGAACTCTAAATCCAACACGGTTTGTGCTAGCTTCTTGAAACTTGACACAATAAAGTAGTTTCACGTTCTATCTCTATGTTTTGTTTCCTCTTGATGTAGCCCTAACAGTGACTGGCGAGAAACACTTTCATGGAAAGGGGTTGCCAGGCTTCCCAAAATTACGAATCTCCAGAAATCACAGCAAATATTTTTTCACCCAAACTGAATGATACTTTCAGGTAATGATCAGTACACTAAGGCGACTTGGTTCCCCAAATGTCGTTCTTCTATGTTGAAGCGTTCGTTTCCAGTAACAATTTGAATTTTTAGGTTTCACTCTGTTTTCTCCTATATTGATAGATGTATTTGGAACTCTAAATCCAACACGGTTTGTGCTAGCTTCTTGAAACTTGACACAATAAAGTAGTTTCACGTTCTATCTCTATGTTTTGTTTCCTCTTGATGTAGCCCTAAGCAGTGACTGGCGAGAAACACTTTCATGGAAAGGGGTTGCCAGGCTTCCCAAAATTACGAATCTCCAGAAATCTCAGCAAATATTTTTTCACCCAAACTGGATGATACTTTCAGGTAATGATCAGTACACTAAGGCTACTTGGTTCCCCAAATTTCGTTCTTCTATGTTGAAGCGTTCGTTTCCAGTAACAGTTTGAATTTTTAGGTTTCACTCTGTTTTCTCCTATATTGATAGATGTATTTGGAACTCTGAATCCAACAAGGTTTGTGCTAGGTTCTTGAAACTTGACACAATAAAGTAGTTTCACGTTCTATCTCTATGTTTTGTTTCCTCTTGATGTAGCCCTAACAGTGACTGGCGAGAAACACTTTCATGGAAAGGGGTGCCAGGCTTCCCAAATATATGAATCTCCAGAAATCTCAGGAAATATTTTTTCACCCAAACAGGATGATACTTTCAGGTAATGATCAGTACACTAAGGCGACTTGGTTCCCCAAATTTCGTTTTTCTATGTTAAAGCGTTCGTTTCCAGTAACAGTTTGAATTTTTAGGTTTCACTCTGTTTTCTCCTAAATTGATAGATGTATTTGGAACTCTAAATCCAACACGGTTTGTGCTAGCTTCTTGAAACTTGACACAATAAAGTAGTTTCACGTTCTATCTCTATGTTTTGTTTCCTCTTGATGTAGCCCTAACAGTGACTGGCGAGAAACACTTTCATGGAAAGGGGTTGCCAGGCTTCCCAAAATTACGAATCTCCAGAAATCTCAGCAAATATTTTTTCACCCAAACTGGATGATACTTTCAGGTAATGATCAGTACACTAAGGCGACTTGGTTCCCCAAATTTCGTTCTTCTATGTTGAAGCGTTCGTTTCCAGTAACAGTTTGAATTTTTAGGTTTCACTCTGTTTTCTCCTATATTGATAGATGTATTTGGAACTCTAAATCCAACACGGTTTGTGCTAGCTTCTTGAAACTTGACACAATAAAGTAGTTTCACGTTCTATCTCTATGTTTTGTTTCCTCTTGATGTAGCCCTAACAGTGACTGGCGAGAAACACTTTCATGGAAAGTGGTGGCTTCCCAAAATTACGAATCTCCAGAAATCTCAGCAAATATTTTTTCACCCAAACTAGATGATACTTTCAGGTAATGATCAGTACACTAAGGCGACTTGGTTCCCCAAATTTCGTTCTTCTATGTTGAAGCGTTCGTTTCCAGTAACAGTTTGAATTTTAGGTTTCACTCTGTTTTCTCCTATATTGATAGATGTATTTGGAACTCTAAATCCAACACGGTTTGTGCTAGCTTCTTGAAACTTGACACAATAAAGTAGTTTCACGTTCTATCTCTATGTTTTGTTTCCTCTTGATGTAGCCCTAAGCAGTGACTGACGAGAAACACTTTCATGGAAAGGGGTTGACAGACTTCCCAAAATTACGAATCTCCAGAAATCTCAGGAAATATTTTTTCACCCAAACAGGATGATACTTTCAGGTAATGATCAGTACACTAAGGCGACTTGGTTCCCCAAATTTCGTTTTTCTATGTTGAAGCGTTCGTTTCCAGTAACAGTTTGAATTTTTAGGTTTCACTCTGTTTTCTCCTATATTGATAGATGTATTTGGAACTCTAAATCCAACACGGTTTGTGCTAGCTTCTTGAAACTTGACACAATAAAGTAGTTTCACGTTCTATCTCTATGTTTTGTTTCCTCTTGATGTAGCCCTAACAGTGACTGGCGAGAAACACTTTCATGGAAAGGGGTTGCCAGGCTTCCCAAATATACCAATCTCCAGAAATCTCAGCAAATATTTTTTCACCCAAACTGGATGATACTTTCAGGTAATGATCAGTACTCTAAGGCGACTTGGTTCCCCAAATTTCGTTCTTCTATGTTGAAGCGTTCGTTTCCAGTAACAGTTTGAATTTTTAGGTTTCACTCTGTTTTCTCCTTTATTGATAGATGTATTTGGAACTCTAAATCCAACACGGTTTGTGCTAGCTTCTTGAAACTTGACACAATAAAGTAGTTTCACGTTCTATCTCTATGTTTTGTTTCCTCTTGATGTAGCCCTAACAGTGACTGGCGAGAAACACTTTCATGGAAAGGGGTTGCCAGGCTTCCCAAATATACGAATCTCCAGAAATCTCAGCAAATATTTTTTGACCCAAACTGGATGATACTTTCAGATAATGATCAGTACACTAAGGCGACTTGGTTCCCCAAATGTCGTTCTTCTATGTTGAAGCGTTCGTTTCCAGTAACAGTTTGAATTTTTAGGTTTCACTCTGTTTTCTCCTATATTGATAGATGTATTTGGAACTCTAAATCCAACACGGTTTGTGCTAGGTTCTTGAAACTTGACACAATAAAGTAGTTTCACGTTCTATCTCTATGTTTTGTTTCCTCTTGATGTAGACCTAACAGTGACTGGCGAGAAACACTTTCATGGAAAGGGGTTGCCAGGCTTCCCAAATATACGAATCTCCAGAAATCTCAGGAAATATTTTTTCACCCAAACAGGATGATACTTTCAGGTAATGATCAGTACACTAAGGCGACTTGGTTCCCCAAATGTCGTTCTTCTATGTTAAAGCGTTCGTTTCCAGTAACAGTTTGAATTTTTAGGTTTCACTATGTTTTCTCCTATATTGATAGATGTATTTGGAACTCTAAATCCAACACGGTTTGTGCTAGCTTCTTGAAACTTGACACAATAAAGTAGTTTCACGTTCTATCTCTATGTTTTGTTTCCTCTTGATGTAGCCCTAAGCAGTGACTGCGAGAAGCACTTTCATGGAAAGGGGTTGCCAAGCTTCCCAAAATTACGAATCTCCAGAAATCACAGCAAATATTTTTTCACAAAAACTGGATGATACTTTCAGGTAATGATCAGTACACTAACGCGACTTGGTTCCCCAAATGTCGTTCTTCTATGTTGAAGCGTTCGTTTCCAGTAACAGTTTGAATTTTTAGGTTTCACTCTGTTTTCTCCTATATTGATAGATGTATTTGGAACTCTAAATCCAACACGGTTTGTGCTAGCTTCTTGAAACTTGACACAATAAAGTAGTTTCACGTTCTATCTCTATGTTTTGTTTCCTCTTGATGTAGCCCTAAGCAGTGACTGGCGAGAAACACTTTCATGGAAAGGGGTTGCCAGGCTTCCCAAAATTACGAATCTCCAGAAATCTCAGCAAATATTTTTTCACCCAAACTGGATGATACTTTCAGGTAATGATCAGTACACTAAGGCGACTTGGTTCCCCAAATTTCGTTCTTCTATGTTGAAGCGTTCGTTTCCAGTAACAGTTTGAATTTTTAGGTTTCACTCTGTTTTCTCCTATATTGATAGATGTATTTGGAACTCTGAATCCAACAAGGTTTGTGCTAGGTTCTTGAAACTTGACACAATAAAGTAGTTTCACGTTCTATCTCTATGTTTTGTTTCCTCTTGATGTAGCCCTAACAGTGACTGGCGAGAAACACTTTCATGGAAAGGGGTGCCAGGCTTCCCAAATATATGAATCTCCAGAAATCTCAGGAAATATTTTTTCACCCAAACAGGATGATACTTTCAGGTAATGATCAGTACACTAAGGCGACTTGGTTCCCCAAATTTCGTTTTTCTATGTTAAAGCGTTCGTTTCCAGTAACAGTTTGAATTTTTAGGTTTCACTCTGTTTTCTCCTATATTGATAGATGTATTTGGAACTCTAAATCCAACACGGTTTGTGCTAGCTTCTTGAAACTTGACACAATAAAGTAGTTTCACGTTCTATCTCTATGTTTTGTTTCCTCTTGATGTAGCCCTAAGCAGTGACTGGCGAGAAACACTTTCATGGAAAGGGGTTGCCAAGCTTCCCAAAATTACGAATCTCCAGAAATCACAGCAAATATTTTTTCACCCAAACTGAATGATACTTTCAGGTAATGATCAGTACACTAAGGCGACTTGGTTCCCCAAATGTCGTTCTTCTATGTTGAAGCGTTCGTTTCCAGTAACAGTTTGAATTTTTAGGTTTCACTCTGTTTTCTCCTATATTGATAGATGTATTTGGAACTCTAAATCCAACACGGTTTGTGCTAGCTTCTTGAAACTTGACACAATAAAGTAGTTTCACGTTCTATCTCTATGTTTTGTTTCCTCTTGATGTAGCCCTAAGCAGTGACTGGCGAGAAACACTTTCATGGAAAGGGGTTGCCAGGCTTCCCAAAATTACGAATCTCCAGAAATCTCAGCAAATATTTTTTCACCCAAACTGGAT
This sequence comes from Spermophilus citellus, assembly GCF_964194105.1. Lineage (NCBI taxonomy): Eukaryota > Metazoa > Chordata > Mammalia > Rodentia > Sciuridae > Spermophilus > Spermophilus citellus. Next base: position 6,169,598 of record NC_138188.1, on the reverse strand, counting down.
GATACTTTCAGGTAATGATCAGTACACTAAGGCGACTTGGTTCCCCAAATTTCGTTCTTCTATGTTGAAGCGTTCGTTTCCAGTAACAGTTTGAATTTTTAGGTTTCACTCTGTTTTCTCCTATATTGATAGATATATTTGGAACTCTAAATCCAACACGGTTTGTGCTAGCTTCTTGAAACTTGACACAATAAAGTAGTTTCACGTTCTATCTCTATGTTTTGTTTCCTCTTGATGTACCCCTAAGCAGTGACTGGCGAGAAACACTTTCATGGAAAGGGGTGGCTTCCCAAAATTACGAATCTCCAGAAATCTCAGCAAATATTTTTTCACCCAAACTGGATGATACTTTCAGGTAATGATCAGTACACTAAGGCGACTTGGTTCCCCAAATGTCGTTCTTCTATGTTGAAGCGTTCGTTTCCAGTAACAGTTTGAATTTTTAGGTTTCACTCTGTTTTCTCCTAAATTGATAGATGTATTTGGAACTCTAAATCCAACACGGTTTGTGCTAGCTTCTTGAAACTTGACACAATAAAGTAGTTTCACGTTCTATCTCTATGTTTTGTTTCCTCTTGATGTAGCCCTAACAGTGACTGGCGAGAAACACTTTCATGGAAAGGGGTTGCCAGGCTTCCCAAAATTACGAATCTCCAGAAATCTCAGCAAATATTTTTTCACCCAAACTGGATGATACTTTCAGGTAATGATCAGTACACTAAGGCGACTTGGTTCCCCAAATTTCGTTCTTCTATGTTGAAGCGTTCGTTTCCAGTAACAGTTTGAATTTTTAGGTTTCACTCTGTTTTCTCCTATATTGATAGATGTATTTGGAACTCTAAATCCAACACGGTTTGTGCTAGCTTCTTGAAACTTGACACAATAAAGTAGTTTCACGTTCTATCTCTATGTTTTGTTTCCTCTTGATGTAGCCCTAACAGTGACTGGCGAGAAACACTTTCATGGAAAGTGGTGGCTTCCCAAAATTACGAATCTCCAGAAATCTCAGCAAATATTTTTTCACCCAAACTAGATGATACTTTCAGGTAATGATCAGTACACTAAGGCGACTTGGTTCCCCAAATTTCGTTCTTCTATGTTGAAGCGTTCGTTTCCAGTAACAGTTTGAATTTTAGGTTTCACTCTGTTTTCTCCTATATTGATAGATGTATTTGGAACTCTAAATCCAACACGGTTTGTGCTAGCTTCTTGAAACTTGACACAATAAAGTAGTTTCACGTTCTATCTCTATGTTTTGTTTCCTCTTGATGTAGCCCTAAGCAGTGACTGACGAGAAACACTTTCATGGAAAGGGGTTGACAGACTTCCCAAAATTACGAATCTCCAGAAATCTCAGGAAATATTTTTTCACCCAAACAGGATGATACTTTCAGGTAATGATCAGTACACTAAGGCGACTTGGTTCCCCAAATTTCGTTTTTCTATGTTGAAGCGTTCGTTTCCAGTAACAGTTTGAATTTTTAGGTTTCACTCTGTTTTCTCCTATATTGATAGATGTATTTGGAACTCTAAATCCAACACGGTTTGTGCTAGCTTCTTGAAACTTGACACAATAAAGTAGTTTCACGTTCTATCTCTATGTTTTGTTTCCTCTTGATGTAGCCCTAACAGTGACTGGCGAGAAACACTTTCATGGAAAGGGGTTGCCAGGCTTCCCAAATATACCAATCTCCAGAAATCTCAGCAAATATTTTTTCACCCAAACTGGATGATACTTTCAGGTAATGATCAGTACTCTAAGGCGACTTGGTTCCCCAAATTTCGTTCTTCTATGTTGAAGCGTTCGTTTCCAGTAACAGTTTGAATTTTTAGGTTTCACTCTGTTTTCTCCTTTATTGATAGATGTATTTGGAACTCTAAATCCAACACGGTTTGTGCTAGCTTCTTGAAACTTGACACAATAAAGTAGTTTCACGTTCTATCTCTATGTTTTGTTTCCTCTTGATGTAGCCCTAACAGTGACTGGCGAGAAACACTTTCATGGAAAGGGGTTGCCAGGCTTCCCAAATATACGAATCTCCAGAAATCTCAGCAAATATTTTTTGACCCAAACTGGATGATACTTTCAGATAATGATCAGTACACTAAGGCGACTTGGTTCCCCAAATGTCGTTCTTCTATGTTGAAGCGTTCGTTTCCAGTAACAGTTTGAATTTTTAGGTTTCACTCTGTTTTCTCCTATATTGATAGATGTATTTGGAACTCTAAATCCAACACGGTTTGTGCTAGGTTCTTGAAACTTGACACAATAAAGTAGTTTCACGTTCTATCTCTATGTTTTGTTTCCTCTTGATGTAGACCTAACAGTGACTGGCGAGAAACACTTTCATGGAAAGGGGTTGCCAGGCTTCCCAAATATACGAATCTCCAGAAATCTCAGGAAATATTTTTTCACCCAAACAGGATGATACTTTCAGGTAATGATCAGTACACTAAGGCGACTTGGTTCCCCAAATGTCGTTCTTCTATGTTAAAGCGTTCGTTTCCAGTAACAGTTTGAATTTTTAGGTTTCACTATGTTTTCTCCTATATTGATAGATGTATTTGGAACTCTAAATCCAACACGGTTTGTGCTAGCTTCTTGAAACTTGACACAATAAAGTAGTTTCACGTTCTATCTCTATGTTTTGTTTCCTCTTGATGTAGCCCTAAGCAGTGACTGCGAGAAGCACTTTCATGGAAAGGGGTTGCCAAGCTTCCCAAAATTACGAATCTCCAGAAATCACAGCAAATATTTTTTCACAAAAACTGGATGATACTTTCAGGTAATGATCAGTACACTAACGCGACTTGGTTCCCCAAATGTCGTTCGTCTATGTTGAAGCGTTCGTTTCCAGTAACAGTTTGAATTTTTAGGTTTCACTCTGTTTTCTCCTATATTGATAGATGTATTTGGAACTCTAAATCCAACACGGTTTGTGCTAGCTTCTTGAAACTTGACACAATAAAGTAGTTTCACGTTCTATCTCTATGTTTTGTTTCCTCTTGATGTAGCCCTAAGCAGTGACTGGCGAGAAACACTTTCATGGAAAGGGGTTGTCAGGCTTCCCAAAATTACGAATCTCCAGAAATCTCAGCAAATATTTTTTCACCCAAACTGGATGATACTTTCAGGTAATGATCAGTACACTAAGGCGACTTGGTTCCCCAAATGTCGTTCTTCTATGTTGAAGCGTTCGTTTCCAGTAACAGTTTGAATTTTTAGGTTTCACTCTGTTTTCTCCTATATTGATAGATGTATTTGGAACTCTAAATCCAACACGGTTTGTGCTAGCTTCTTGAAACTTGACACAATAAAGTAGTTTCACGTTCTATCTCTATGTTTTGTTTCCTCTTGATGTAGCCCTAAGCAGTGACTGGCGAGAAACACTTTCACGGAAAGGGCTTGCCAGGCTTCCCAAAATTACGAATCTCCAGAAATCTCAGCAATTATTTTTTCACCCAAACTGGATGATACTTTCAGGTAATGATCAGTACACTAAGGCGACTTGGTTCCCCAAATGTCATTCTTCTATGTTGAAGCGTTCGTTTCCAGTAACAGTTTGAATTTTTAGGTTTCACTCTGTTTTCACCTTTATTGATAGATGTATTTGGAACTCTGAATCCAACACGGTTTGTGCTAGCTTCTTGAAACTTGACACAATAAAGTAGTTTCACGTTCTATCTCTATGTTTTGTTTCCTCTTGATGTAGCCCTAAGCAGTGACTGACGAGAAACACTTTCATGGAAAGGGGTTGCCAGGCTTCCCAAAATTACGAATCTCCAGAAATCTCAGGAAATATTTTTTCACCCAAACAGGATGATACTTTCAGGTAATGATCAGTACACTAAGGCGACTTGGTTCCCCAAATTTCGTTTTTCTATGTTGAAGCGTTCGTTTCCAGTAACAGTTTGAATTTTTAGGTTTCACTCTGTTTTCTCCTATATTGATAGATGTATTTGGAACTCTAAATCCAACACGGTTTGTGCTAGCTTCTTGAAACTTGACACAATAAAGTAGTTTCACGTTCTGTCTCTATGTTTTGTTTCCTCTTGATGTAGCCCTAAGCAGTGACTGGCGAGAAACACTTTCATGGAAAGGGGTGGCTTCCCAAAATTACGAATCTCCAGAAATCTCAGCAAATATTTTTTCACCCAAACTGGATGATACTTTCAGGTAATGATCAGTACACTAAGGCGACTTGGTTCCCAAAATGTCGTTCTTCTATGTTGAAGCGTTCGTTTCCAGTAACAGTTTGAATTTTTAGGTTTCACTCTGTTTTCTCCTAAATTGATAGATGTATTTGGAACTCTAAATCCAACACGGTTTGTGCTAGCTTCTTGAAACTTGACACAATAAAGTAGTTTCACGTTCTATCTCTATGTTTTGTTTCCTCTTGATGTAGCCCTAAGCAGTGACTGACGAGAAACACTTTCATGGAAAGGGGTTGACAGACTTCCCAAAATTACGAATCTCCAGAAATCTCAGGAAATATTTTTTCACCCAAACAGGATGATACTTTCAGGTAATGATCAGTACACTAAGGCGACTTGGTTCCCCAAATTTCGTTTTTCTATGTTGAAGCGTTCGTTTCCAGTAACAGTTTGAATTTTTAGGTTTCACTCTGTTTTCTCCTATATTGATAGATGTATTTGGAACTCTAAATCCAACACGGTTTGTGCTAGCTTCTTGAAACTTGACACAATAAAGTAGTTTCACGTTCTATCTCTATGTTTTGTTTCCTCTTGATGTAGCCCTAACAGTGACTGGCGAGAAACACTTTCATGGAAAGGGGTTGCCAGGCTTCCCAAATATACCAATCTCCAGAAATCTCAGCAAATATTTTTTCACCCAAACTGGATGATACTTTCAGGTAATGATCAGTACTCTAAGGCGACTTGGTTCCCCAAATTTCGTTCTTCTATGTTGAAGCGTTCGTTTCCAGTAACAGTTTGAATTTTTAGGTTTCCCTCTGTTTTCTCCTTTATTGATAGATGTATTTGGAACTCTAAATCCAACACGGTTTGTGCTAGCTTCTTGAAACTTGACACAATAAAGTAGTTTCACGTTCTATCTCTATGTTTTGTTTCCTCTTGATGTAGCCCTAACAGTGACTGGCGAGAAACACTTTCATGGAAAGGGGTTGCCAGGCTTCCCAAATATACGAATCTCCAGAAATCTCAGCAAATATTTTTTGACCCAAACTGGATGATACTTTCAGATAATGATCAGTACACTAAGGCGACTTGGTTCCCCAAATGTCGTTCTTCTATGTTGAAGCGTTCGTTTCCAGTAACAGTTTGAATTTTTAGGTTTCACTCTGTTTTCTCCTATATTGATAGATGTATTTGGAACTCTAAATCCAACACGGTTTGTGCTAGGTTCTTGAAACTTGACACAATAAAGTAGTTTCACGTTCTATCTCTATGTTTTGTTTCCTCTTGATGTAGACCTAACAGTGACTGGCGAGAAACACTTTCATGGAAAGGGGTTGCCAGGCTTCCCAAATATACGAATCTCCAGAAATCTCAGGAAATATTTTTTCACCCAAACAGGATGATACTTTCAGGTAATGATCAGTACACTAAGGCGACTTGGTTCCCCAAATGTCGTTCTTCTATGTTAAAGCGTTCGTTTCCAGTAACAGTTTGAATTTTTAGGTTTCACTCTGTTTTCTCCTATATTGATAGATGTATTTGGAACTCTAAATCCAACACGGTTTGTGCTAGCTTCTTGAAACTTGACACAATAAAGTAGTTTCACGTTCTATCTCTATGTTTTGTTTCCTCTTGATGTAGCCCTAAGCAGTGACTGCGAGAAGCACTTTCATGGAAAGGGGTTGCCAAGCTTCCCAAAATTACGAATCTCCAGAAATCACAGCAAATATTTTTTCACAAAAACTGGATGATACTTTCAGGTAATGATCAGTACACTAACGCGACTTGGTTCCCCAAATGTCGTTCTTCTATGTTGAAGCGTTCGTTTCCAGTAACAGTTTGAATTTTTAGGTTTCACTCTGTTTTCTCCTATATTGATAGATGTATTTGGAACTCTAAATCCAACACGGTTTGTGCTAGCTTCTTGAAACTTGACACAATAAAGTAGTTTCACGTTCTATCTCTATGTTTTGTTTCCTCTTGATGTAGCCCTAAGCAGTGACTGGCGAGAAACACTTTCATGGAAAGGGGTTGCCAGGCTTCCCAAAATTACGAATCTCCAGAAATCTCAGCAAATATTTTTTCACCCAAACTGGATGATACTTTCAGGTAATGATCCGTACACTAAGGCGACTTGGTTCCCCAAATGTCGTTCTTCTATGTTGAAGCGTTCGTTTCCAGTAACAGTTTGAATTTTTAGGTTTCACTCTGTTTTCTCCTATATTGATAGATGTATTTGGAACTCTAAATCCAACACGGTTTGTGCTAGCTTCTTGAAACTTGACACAATAAAGTAGTTTCACGTTCTATCTCTATGTTTTGTTTCCTCTTGATGTAGCCCTAAGCAGTGACTGGCGAGAAACACTTTCACGGAAAGGGCTTGCCAGGCTTCCCAAAATTACGAATCTCCAGAAATGTCAGCAATTATTTTTTCACCCAAACTGGATGATACTTTCAGGTAATGATCAGTACACTAAGGCGACTTGGTTCCCCAAATGTCATTCTTCTATGTTGAAGCGTTCGTTTCCAGTAACAGTTTGAATTTTTAGGTTTCACTCTGTTTTCTCCTTTATTGATAGATGTATTTGGAACTCTGAATCCAACACGGTTTGTGCTAGCTTCTTGAAACTTGACACAATAAAGTAGTTTCACGTTCTATCTCTATGTTTTGTTTCCTCTTGATGTAGCCCTAAGCAGTGACTGACGAGAAACACTTTCATGGAAAGGGGTTGCCAGGCTTCCCAAAATTACGAATCTCCAGAAATCTCAGGAAATATTTTTTCACCCAAACAGGATGATACTTTCAGGTAATGATCAGTACACTAAGGCGACTTGGTTCCCCAAATTTCGTTTTTCTATGTTGAAGCGTTCGTTTCCAGTAACAGTTTGAATTTTTAGGTTTCACTCTGTTTTCTCCTATATTGATAGATGTATTTGGAACTCTAAATCCAACACGGTTTGTGCTAGCTTCTTGAAACTTGACACAATAAAGTAGTTTCACGTTCTATCTCTATGTTTTGTTTCCTCTTGATGTAGCCCTAAGCAGTGACTGGCGAGAAACACTTTCATGGAAAGGGGTGGCTTCCCAAAATTACGAATCTCCAGAAATCTCAGCAAATATTTTTTCACCCAAACTGGATGATACTTTCAGGTAATGATCAGTACACTAAGGCGACTTGGTTCCCAAAATGTCGTTCTTCTATGTTGAAGCGTTCGTTTCCAGTAACAGTTTGAATTTTTAGGTTTCACTCTGTTTTCTCCTAAATTGATAGATGTATTTGGAACTCTAAATCCAACACGGTTTGTGCTAGCTTCTTGAAACTTGACACAATAAAGTAGTTTCACGTTCTATCTCTATGTTTTGTTTCCTCTTGATGTAGCCCTAACAGTGACTGGCGAGAAACACTTTCATGGAAAGGGGTTGCCAGGCTTCCCAAATATACGAATCTCCAGAAATCTCAGCAAATATTTTTTGACCCAAACTGGATGATACTTTCAGGTAATGATCAGTACACTAAGGCGACTTGGTTCCCCAAATGTTGTTCTTCTATGTTGAAGCGTTCGTTTCCAGTAACAGTTTGAATTTTTAGGTTTCACTCTGTTTTCTCCTATATTGATAGATGTATTTGGAACTCTAAATCCAACACGGTTTGTGCTAGCTTCTTGAAACTTGACACAATAAAGTAGTTTCACGTTCTATCTCTATGTTTTGTTTCCTCTTGATGTACTCCTAAGCAGTGACTGGCGAGAAACACTTTCATGGAAAGGGGTGGCTTCCCAAAATTACGAATCTCCAGAAATCTCAGCAAATATTTTTTCACCCAAACTGGATGATACTTTCAGGTAATGATCAGTACACTAACGCGACTTGGTTCCCCAAATGTCGTTCTTCTATGTTGAAGCGTTCGTTTCCAGTAACAGTTTGAATTTTTAGGTTTCACTCTGTTTTCTCCTATATTGATAGATGTATTTGGAACTCTAAATCCAACACGGTTTGTGCTAGCTTCTTGAAACTTGACACAATAAAGTAGTTTCACGTTCTATCTCTATGTTTTGTTTCCTCTTGATGTAGCCCTAACAGTGATTGGCGAGAAACACTTTCATGGAAAGGGGTTGCCAGGCTTCCCAAAATTACGAATCTCCAGAAATCTCAGCAAATATTTTTTCACCCAAACTGGATGATACTTTCAGGTAATGATCAGTACACTAAGGCGACTTGGTTCCCCAAATTTCGTTCTTCTATGTTGAAGCGCTCGTTTCCAGTAACAGTTTGAATTTTTAGGTTTCACTCTGTTTTCTCCTATATTGATAGATGTATTTGGAACTCTAAATCCAACACGGTTTGTGCTAGCTTCTTGAAACTTGACACAATAAAGTAGTTTCACGTTCTATCTCTATGTTTTGTTTCCTCTTGATGTACCCTAAGCAGTGACTGGCGAGAAACACTTTCATGGAAAGGGGTTGCCAGGCTTCCCAAAATTACGAGTCTCCAGAAATCTCAGCAATTATTTTTTCACCCAAACTGGATGATACTTTCAGGTAATGATCAGTACACTAAGGCGACTTGGTTCCCCAAATGTCATTCTTCTATGTTGAAGCGTTCGTTTCCAGTAACAGTTTGAATTTTTAGGTTTCACTCTGTTTTCTCCTTTATTGATAGATGTATTTGGAACTCTGAATCCAACACGGTTTGTGCTAGCTTCTTGAAACTTGACACAATAAAGTAGTTTCACGTTCTATCTCTATGTTTTGTTTCCTCTTGATGTAGCCCAAACAGTGACTGACGAGAAACACTTTCATGGAAAGGGGTTGCCAGGCTTCCCAAAATTACGAATCTCTAGAAATCTCAGGAAATATTTTTTCACCCAAACAGGATGATACTTTCAGGTAATGATCAGTACACTAAGGCGACTTGGTTCCCCAAATTTCGTTTTTCTATGTTGAAGCGTTCGTTTCCAGTAACAGTTTGAATTTTTAGGTTTCACTCTGTTTTCTCCTATATTGATAGATGTATTTGGAACTCTAAATCCAACACGGTTTGTGCTAGCTTCTTGAAACTTGACACAATAAAGTAGTTTCACGTTCTATCTCTATGTTTTGTTTCCTCTTGATGTAGCCCTAAGCAGTGACTGGCGAGAAACACTTTCATGGAAAGGGGTGGCTTCCCAAAATTACGAATCTCCAGAAATCTCTGCAAATATTTTTTCAACCAAACTGGATGATACTTTCAGGTAATGATCAGTACACTAAGGCGACTTGGTTCCCAAAATGTCGTTCTTCTATGTTGAAGCGTTCGATTCCAGTAACAGTTTGAATTTTTAGGTTTCACTCTGTTTTCTCCTATATTGATAGATGTATTTGGAACTCTAAATCCAACACGGTTTGTGCTAGCTTCTTGAAACTTGACACAATAAAGTAGTTTCACGTTCTATCTCTATGTTTTGTTTCCTTTTGATGTAGCCCTAAGCAGTGACTGACGAGAAACACTTTCATGGAAAGGGGTTGCCAGGCTTCCCAAAATTACGAATCTCCAGAAATCTCAGCAAATATTTTTTCACCCAAACAGGATGATACTTTCAGGTAATGATTAGTACACTAAGGCGACTTGGTTCCCCAAATTTCGTTTTTCTATGTTGAAGCGTTCGTTTCCAGTAACAGTTTGAATTTTTAGGTTTCACTCTGTTTTCTCCTATATTGATAGATGTATTTGGAACTCTAAATCCAACACGGTTTGTGCTAGCTTCTTGAAACTTGACACAATAAAGTAGTTTCACGTTCTATCTCTATGTTTTGTTTCCTCTTGATGTAGCCCTAAGCAGTGACTGGCGAGAAACACTTTCATGGAAAGGGGTGGCTTCCCAAAATTACGAATCTCCAGAAATCTCAGCAAATATTTTTTCACCCAAACTGGATGATACTTTCAGGTAATGATCAGTACACTAAGGTGACTTGGTTCCCAAAATGTCGTTCTTCTATGTTGAAGCGTTCGATTCCAGTAACAGTTTGAATTTTTAGGTTTCACTCTGTTTTCTCCTATATTGATAGATGTATTTGGAACTCTAAATCCAACACGGTTTGTGCTAGCTTCTTGAAACTTGACACAATAAAGTAGTTTCACGTTCTATCTCTATGTTTTGTTTCCTCTTGATGTAGCCCTAAGCAGTGACTGACGAGAAACACTTTCATGGAAAGGGGTTGCCAGGCTTCCCAAAATTACGAATCTCCAGAAATCTCAGGAAATATTTTTTCACCCAAACAGGATGATACTTTCAGGTAATGATTAGTACACTAAGGCGACTTGGTTCCCCAAATTTCGTTTTTCTCTGTTGAAGCGTTCGTTTCCAGTAACAGTTTGAATTTTTAGGTTTCACTCTGTTTTCTCCTATATTGATAGATGTATTTGGAACTCTAAATCCAACACGGTTTGTGCTAGCTTCTTGAAACTTGACACAATAAAGTAGTTTCACGTTCTATCTCTATGTTTTGTTTCCTCTTGATGTAGCCCTAAGCAGTGACTGGCGAGAAACACTTTCATGGAAAGGGGTGGCTTCCCAAAATTACGATGCTCCAGAAATCTCAGCAAATATTTTTTCACCCAAACTGGATGATACTTTCAGGTAATGATCAGTACACTAAGGCGACTTGGTTCCCAAAATGTCGTTCTTCTATGTTGAAGCGTTCGTTTCCAGTAACAGTTTGAATTTTTAGGTTTCACTCTGTTTTCTCCTATATTGATAGATGTATTTGGAACTCTAAATCCAACACGGTTTGTGCTAGCTTCTTGAAACTTGACACAATAAAGTAGTTTAACGTTCTATCTCTATGTTTTGTTTCCTCTTGATGTAGCCCTAAGCAGTGACTGGCGAGAAACACTTTCATGGAAAGGGGTTGCCAGGCTTCCCAAAATTGCGAATCTCCAGAAATCTCAGCAAATATTTTTTCACCCAAACTGGATGATACTTTCCGGTAATGATCAGTACACTAAGGCGACTTGGTTCCCCAAATGTCATTCTTCTATGTTGAAGCGTTCGTTTCCAGTAACAGTTTGAATTTTTAGGTTTCACTCTGTTTTCTCCTTTATTGATAGATGTATTTGGAACTCTAAATCCAACACGGTTTGTGCTAGCTTCTTGAAACTTGACACAATAAAGTAGTTTCACGTTCTATCTCTATGTTTTGTTTCCTCTTGATGTAGCCCTAAGCAGTGACTGGCGAGAAACACTTTCATGGAAAGGGGTGGCTTCCCAAAATTACGAATCTCCAGAAATCTCAGCAAATATTTTTTCACCCAAACAGGATGATACTTTCAGGTAATGATCAGTACACTAAGGCGACTTGGTTCCCAAAATGTCGTTCTTCTATGTTGAAGCGTTCGTTTCCAGTAACAGTTTGAATTTTTAGGTTTCACTCTGTTTTCTCCTATATTGATAGATGTATTTGGAACTCTAAATCCAACACGGTTTGTGCTAGCTTCTTGAAACTTGACACAATAAAGTAGTTTCACGTTCTATCTCTATGTTTTGTTTCCTCTTGATGTAGCCCTAACAGTGACTGGCGAGAAACACTTTCATGGAAAGGGGTTGCCAGGCTTCCCAAATATACGAATCTCCAGAAATCTCAGGAAATATTTTTTCACCCAAACTGGATGATACTTTCAGGTAATGATCAGTACACTAAGGCGACTTGGTTCCCCAAATGTCGTTCTTCTATGTTGAAGCGTTCGTTTCCAGTAACAGTTTGAATTTTTAGGTTTCACTCTTTTTTCTCCAATATTGATAGATGTATTTGGAACTCTAAATCCAACACGGTTTGTGCTAGCTTCTTGAAACTTGACACAATAAAGTAGTTTCACGTTCTATCTCTATGTTTTGTTTCCTCTTGATGTAGCCCTAAGCAGTGACTGGCGAGAAACACATTCATGGAAAGGGGTTGCCAGGCTTCCCAAATATACGAATCTCCAGAAATCTCAGCAAATATTTTTTCACCCAAAGGATGATACTTTCAGGTATTGATCAGTACACAAAGGTGAATTGGTTCCCCAAATGTCGTTCTTCTATGTTGAAGCGTTCGTTTCCAGTAACAGTTTGAATTTTTAGGTTTCACTCTGTCTTCTCCTATATTGATAGATGTATTTGGAACTCTGAATCCAACACGGTTTGTGCTAGCTTCTTGAAACTTGACACAATAAATAGTTTCACGTTCTATCTCTATGTTTTGTATCCTCTTGATGTAGCCCTAAGCAGTGACTGACGAGAAACACTTTCATGGAAAGGGGTTGCCAGGCTTCCCAAAATTACGAATCTCCAGAAATCTCAGCAAATATTTCTTCACCCAAACTGGATGATACTTTCAGGTAATGATCAGTACACTAAGGCGACTTGGTTCCCCAAATTTCGTTCTTCTATGTTGAAGCGTTCGTTTCCAGTAACAGTTTGAATTTTTAGGTTTCACTCGGTTTTCTCCTTTATTGATAGATGTATTTGGAAATCTGAATCCAACACGGTTTGTGCTAGCTTCTTGAAACTTGACACAATAAAGTAGTTTCACGTTCTATCTCTATGTTTTGTTTCCTCTTGATGTAGCCCTAAGCAGTGACTGACGAGAAACACTTTCATGGAAAGGGGTTGCCAGGCTTCCCAAAATTACGAATCTCCAGAAATCTCAGGAAATATTTTTTCACCCAAACAGGATGATACTTTCAGGTAATGATCAGTACACTAAGGCGACTTGGTTCCCCAAATTTCGTTTTCTATGTTGAAGCGTTCGTTTCCAGTAACAGTTTGAATTTTTAGGTTTCACTCTGTTTTCTCCTATATTGATAGATGTATTTGGAACTCTAAATCCAACACGGTTTGTGCTAGCTTCTTGAAACTTGACACAATAAAGTAGTTTCACGTTCTATCTCTATGTTTTGTTTCCTCTTGATGTAGCCCTAAGCAGTGACTGGCGAGAAACACTTTCATGGAAAGGGGTGGCTTCCCAAAATTACGATGCTCCAGAAATCTCAGCAAATATTTTTTCACCCAACTGGATGATACTTTCAGGTAATGATCAGTACACTAAGGCGACTTGGTTCCCAAAATGTCGTTCTTCTATGTTGAAGCGTTCGTTTCCAGTAACAGTTTGAATTTTAGGTTTCACTCTGTTTTCTCCTATATTGATAGATGTATTTGGAACTCTAAATCCAACACGGTTTGTGCTAGCTTCTTGAAACTTGACACAATAAAGTAGTTTCACGTTCTATCTCTCTGTTTTGTTTCCTCTTGTTGTAGCCCTAACAGTGACTGGCGAGAAACACTTTCATGGAAAGGGGTTGCCAGGCTTCCCAAATATACGAATCTCCAGAAATCTCAGCAAATATTTTTTCACCCAAACTGGATGATACTTTCAGGTAATGATCAGGACTCTAAGGCGACTTGGTTCCCCAAATTTCGTTCTTCTATTTTGAAGCGTTCGTTTCCAGTAACAGTTTGAATTTTTAGGTTTCACTCTGTTTTCTCCTTTATTGATAGATGTATTTGGAACTCTAAATCCAACACGGTTTGTGCTAGCTTCTTGAAACTTGACACAATAAAGTAGTTTCACGTTCTTTCTCTATGTTTTGTTTCCTCTTGATGTAGCCCTAACAGTGACTGGCGAGAAACACTTTCATGGAAAGGGGTTGCCAGGCTTCCCAAATATACGAATATCCAGAAATCTCAGCAAATATTTTTTCACCCAAACTGGATGATACTTTCAGGTAATGATCAGTACACTAAGGCGACTTGGTTCCCCAAATGTCGTTCTTCTATGTTGAAGCGTTCGTTTCCAGTAACAGTTTGAATTTTTAGGTTTCACTCTGTTTTCTCCTATATTGATAGATATATTTGGAAGTCTAAATCCAACACGGTTTGTGCTAGCTTCTTGAAACTTGACACAATAAAGTAGTTTCACGTTCTATCTCTATGTTTTGTTTCCTCTTGATGTAGCCCTAAGCAGTGACTGGCGAGAAACACTTTCATGGAAAGGGGTTGCCAGGCTTCCCAAAATTACGAATCTCCAGAAATCTCAGCAAATATTTTTTCACCCAAACTGGATGATACTTTCAGGTAATGATCAGTACACTAAGGCGACTTGGTTACCCAAATGTCGTTCTTCTATGTTGAAGCGTTCGTTTCCAGTAACAGTTTGAATTTTTAGGTTTCACTCTGTTTTCTCCTATATTGATAGATGTATTTGGAAGTCTAAATCCAACACGGTTTGTGCTAGCTTCTTGAAGCTTGACACAATAAAGTAGTTTCACGTTCTATCTCTATGTTTTGTTTCCTCTTGACGTAGCCCTAACAGTGACTGGCGAGAAACACTTTCATGGAAAGGGGTTGCCAGGCTTCCCAAATATACGAATCTCCCGAAATCTCAGCAAATATTTTTTCACCCAAACTGGATGATACTTTCAGGTAATGATCAGTACACTAAGGCGACTTGGTTACCCAAATGTCGTTCTTCTATGTTGAAGCGTTCATTTCCAGTAACAGTTTGAATTTTTAGGTTTCACTCTGTTTTCTCCTTTATTGATAGATGTATTTGGAATTCTGAATCCAACACGGTTTGTGCTAGCTTCTTGAAACTTGACACAATAAAGTAGTTTCACGTTCTATCTCTATGTTTTGTTTCCTCTTGATGTAGCCCTAACAGCGACTGGCGAGAAACACTTTCATGGAAAGGGGTTGCCAGGCTTCCCAAATATACGAAACTCCAGAAATCTCAGCAAATATTTTTTCACCCAAACTGGATGATACTTTCAGGTAATGATCAGTACACTAAGGCGACTTGGTTCCCCAAATGTCGTTCTTCTATGTTGAAGCGTTCGTTTCCAGTAACAGTTTGAATTTTTAGGTTTCACTCTGTTTTCTCCTATTTTGATAGATGTATTTGGAACTCTAAATCCAACACGGTTTGTGCTAGCTTCTTGAAACTTGACACAATAAAGTAGTTTCACGTTCTATCTCTATGTTTTGTTTCCTCTTGATGTAGCCCTAACAGTGACTGGCGAGAAACACTTTCATGGAAAGGGGTTGCCAGGCTTCCCAAATATACGAATCTCCAGAAATCTCAGCAAATATTTTTTCACCCAAACTGGATGATACTTTCAGGTAATGATCAGTACACTAAGGCGACTTGGTTCCCCAAATGTCGTTCTTCTATGTTGAAGCGTTCGTTTCCAGTAACAGTTTGAATTTTTAGGTTTCACTCTGTTTTCTCCAATATTGATAGATGTATTTGGAACTCTAAATCCAACACGGTTTGTGCTAGCTTCTTGAAACTTGAAACAATAAAGTAGTTTCACGTTCTATCTCTATGTTTTGTTTCCTCTTGATGTAGCCCTAACAGTGACTGGCGAGAAACACTTTCATGGAAAGGGGTTGCCAGGCTTCCCAAATATACGAATCTCCAGAAATCTCAGCAAATATTTTTTCACCCAAACTGGATGATACTTTCAGGTAATGATCAGTACACTAAGGCGACTTGGTTCCCCAAATTTCGTTCTTCTATGTTGAAGCGTTCGTTTCCAGTAACAGTTTGAATTTTTAGGTTTCACTCGGTTTTCTCCTTTATTGATAGATGTATTTGGAAATCTGAATCCAACACGGTTTGTGCTAGCTTCTTGCAACTTGACACAATAAAGTAGTTTCACGTTCTATCTCTATGTTTTGTTTCCTCTTGATGTAGCCCTAAGCAGTGACTGACGAGAAACACTTTCATGGAAAGGGGTTGCCAGGCTTCCCAAAATTACGAATCTCCAGAAATCTCAGGAAATATTTTTTCACCCAAACAGGATGATACTTTCAGGTAATGATCAGTACACTAAGGCGACTTGGTTCCCCAAATTTCGTTTTTCTATGTTGAAGCGTTCGTTTCCAGTAACAGTTTGAATTTTTAGGTTTCACTCTGTTTTCTCCTATATTGATAGATGTATTTGGAACTCTGAATCCAACACGGTTTGTGCTAGCTTCTTGAAACTTGACACAATAAAGTAGTTTCACGTTCTATCTCTATGTTTTGTTTCCTCTTGATGTAGCCCTAAGCAGTGACTGACGAGAAACACTTTCATGGAAAGGGGTTGCCAGGCTTCCCAAAATTACGAATCTCCAGAAATCTCAGCAAATATTTAATCACCCAAACTGGATGATACTTTCAGGTAATGATCAGTACACTAAGGCGACTTGGTTCCCCAAATTTCGTTTTCTATGTTGAAGCGTTCGTTTCCAGTAACAGTTTGAATTTTTAGGTTTCACTCTGTTTTCTCCTATATTGATAGATGTATTTGGAACACTAAATCCAACACGGTTTGTGCTAGCTTCTTGAAACTTGACACAATAAAGTAGTTTCACGTTCTATCTCTATGTTTTGTTTCCTCTTGATGTAGCCCTAAGCAGTGACTGGCGAGAAACACTTTCATGGAAAGGGGTTGCCAGGCTTCCCAAATATACGAATCTCCAGAAATCTCAGCAAATATTTTTTCACCCAAACTGGATGATACTTTCAGGTAATGATCAGTACTCTAAGGCGACTTGGTTCCCCAAATTTCGTTCTTCTATTTTGAAGCGTTCGTTTCCAGTAACAGTTTGAATTTTTAGGTTTCACTCTGTTTTCTCCTTTATTGATAGATGTATTTGGAACTCTAAATCCAACACGGTTTGTGCTAGCTTCTTGAAACTTGACACAATAAAGTAGTTTCACGTTCTTTCTCTATGTTTTGTTTCCTTTTGATGTAGCCCTAACAGTGACTGGCGAGAAACACTTTCATGGAAAGGGGTTGCCAGGCTTCCCAAATATACGAATCTCCAGAAATCTCAGCAAATATTTTTTCACCCAAACAGGATGATACTTTCAGGTAATGATCAGTACACTAAGGCGACTTGGTTCCCCAAATGTCGTTCTTCTATGTTGAAGCGTTCGTTTCCAGTAACAGTTTGAATTTTTAGGTTTCACTCTGTTTTCTCCTATATTGATAGATATATTTGGAACTCTAAATCCAACACGGTTTGTGCTAGCTTCTTGAAACTTGACACAATAAAGTAGTTTCACGTTCTATCTCTATGTTTTGTTTCCTCTTGATGTAGCCCTAAGCAGTGACTGGCGAGAAACACTTTCATGGAAAGCAGTTGCCAGGCTTCCCAAAATTACGAATCTCCAGAAATCTCAACAAATATTTTTTCACCCAAACTGGATGATACTTTCAGGTAATGATCAGTACACTAAGGCGACTTGGTTCCCCAAATGTCGTTCTTCTATGTTGAAGCGTTCGTTTCCAGTAACAGTTTGAATTTTATGTTTCACTCTGTTTTCTCCTATATTGATAGATGTATTTGGAACTCTAAATCCAACACGGTTTGTGCTAGCTTCTTGAAACTTGACACAATAAAGTAGTTTCACGTTCTATCTCTATGTTTTGTTTCCTCTTGATGTAGCCCTAACAGTGACTGGCGAGAAACACTTTCATGGAAAGGGGTGCCAGGCTTCCCAAATATATGAATCTCCAGAAATCTCAGGAAATATTTTTTCACCCAAACAGGATGATACTTTCAGGTAATGATCAGTACATTAAGGCGACTTGGTTCCCCAAATTTCGTTTTTCTATGTTAAAGCGTTCGTTTCCAGTAACAGTTTGAATTTTTAGGTTTCACTCTGTTTTCTCCTATATTGATAGATGTATTTGGAACTCTAAATCCAACACGGTTTGTGCTAGCTTCTTGAAACTTAACACAATAAAGTAGTTTCACGTTCTATCTCTATGTTTTGTTTCCTCTTGATGTAGCCCTAAGCAGTGACTGGCGAGAAACACTTTCATGGAAAGGGGTTGCCAAGCTTCCCAAAATTACGAATCTCCAGAAATCACAGCAAATATTTTTTCACCCAAACTGAATGATACTTTCAGGTAATGATCAGTACACTAAGGCGACTTGGTTCCCCAAATGTCGTTCTTCTATGTTGAAGCGTTCGTTTCCAGTAACAGTTTGAATTTTTAGGTTTCACTCTGTTTTCTCCTATATTGATAGATGTATTTGGAACTCTAAATCCAACACGGTTTGTGCTAGCTTCTTGAAACTTGACACAATAAAGTAGTTTCACGTTCTATCTCTATGTTTTGTTTCCTCTTGATGTAGCCCTAAGCAGTGACTGGCGAGAAACACTTTCATGGAAAGGGGTTGCCAGGCTTCCCAAAATTACGAATCTCCAGAAATCTCAGCAAATATTTTTTCACCCAAACTGGATGATACTTTCAGGTAATGATCAGTACACTAAGGCGACTTGGTTCCCCAAATTTCGTTCTTCTATGTTGAAGCGTTCGTTTCCAGTAACAGTTTGAATTTTTAGGTTTCACTCTGTTTTCTCCTATATTGATAGATATATTTGGAACTCTAAATCCAACACGGTTTGTGCTAGCTTCTTGAAACTTGACACAATAAAGTAGTTTCACGTTCTATCTCTATGTTTTGTTTCCTCTTGATGTACCCCTAAGCAGTGACTGGCGAGAAACACTTTCATGGAAAGGGGTGGCTTCCCAAAATTACGAATCTCCAGAAATCTCAGCAAATATTTTTTCACCCAAACTGGATGATACTTTCAGGTAATGATCAGTACACTAAGGCGACTTGGTTCCCCAAATGTCGTTCTTCTATGTTGAAGCGTTCGTTTCCAGTAACAGTTTGAATTTTTAGGTTTCACTCTGTTTTCTCCTATATTGATAGATGTATTTGGAACTCTAAATCCAACACGGTTTGTGCTAGCTTCTTGAAACTTGACACAATAAAGTAGTTTCACGTTCTATCTCTATGTTTTGTTTCCTCTTGATGTAGCCCTAACAGTGACTGGCGAGAAACACTTTCATTGAAAGTGGTGGCTTCCCAAAATTACGAATCTCCAGAAATCTCAACAAATATTTTTTCACCCAAACTGGATGATACTTTCAGGTAATGATCAGTACACTAAGGCGACTTGGTTCCCCAAATGTCGTTCTTCTATGTTGAAGCGTTCGTTTCCAGTAACAGTTTGAATTTTTAGGTTTCATTCTGTTTTCTCCTATATTGATAGATGTATTTGGAACTCTAAATCCAACACGGTTTGTGCTAGCTTCTTGAAACTTGACACAATAAAGTAGTTTCACGTTCTATCTCTATGTTTTGTTTCCTCTCTATGTATCCCTAAGCAGTGACAGGCGAGAAACACTTTCATGGAAAGTGGTTGCCAGGCTTCCTAAAATTACGAATCTCCAGAAATCTCAACAAATATTTTTTCACCCAAACTGGATGATACTTTCAGGTAATGATCAGTACACTAAGGCGACTTGGTTCCTTAAATGTCGTTCTTCTATGTTGAAGCGTTCGTTTCCAGTAACAGTTTGAATTTTTAGGTTTCACTCTGTTTTCTCCTATATTGATAGATGTATTTGGAACTCTAAATCCAACACGGTTTGTGCTAGCTTCTTGAAACTTGACACAATAAAGTAGTTTCACGTTCTATCTCTATGTTTTGTTTCCTCTTGATGTAGCCCTAAGCAGTGACTGGCGAGAAACACTTTCATGGAAAGGGGTTGCCAGGCTTCCCAAAATTACGAATCTCCAGAAATCTCAGCAAATATTTTTTCACCCAAACTGGATGATACTTTCAGGTAATGATCAGTACACTAAGGCGACTTGGTTCCCCAAATTTCGTTCTTCTACGTTGAAGCGTTCGTTTCCAGTAACAGTTTGAATTTTTAGGTTTCACTCTGTTTTCTCCTATATTGATAGATGTATTTGGAACTCTGAATCCAACAAGGTTTGTGCTAGGTTCTTGAAACTTGACACAATAAAGTAGTTTCACGTTCTATCTCTATGTTTTGTTTCCTCTTGATGTAGCCCTAACAGTGACTGGCGAGAAACACTTTCATGGAAAGGGGTGCCAGGCTTCCCAAATATATGAATCTCCAGAAATCTCAGGAAATATTTTTTCACCCAAACAGGATGATACTTTCAGGTAATGATCAGTACATTAAGGCGACTTGGTTCCCCAAATTTCGTTTTTCTATGTTAAAGCGTTCGTTTCCAGTAACAGTTTGAATTTTTAGGTTTCACTCTGTTTTCTCCTATATTGATAGATGTATTTGGAACTCTAAATCCAACACGGTTTGTGCTAGCTTCTTGAAACTTAACACAATAAAGTAGTTTCACGTTCTATCTCTATGTTTTGTTTCCTCTTGATGTAGCCCTAAGCAGTGACTGGCGAGAAACACTTTCATGGAAAGGGGTTGCCAAGCTTCCCAAAATTACGAATCTCCAGAAATCACAGCAAATATTTTTTCACCCAAACTGAATGATACTTTCAGGTAATGATCAGTACACTAAGGCGACTTGGTTCCCCAAATGTCGTTCTTCTATGTTGAAGCGTTCGTTTCCAGTAACAGTTTGAATTTTTAGGTTTCACTCTGTTTTCTCCTATATTGATAGATATATTTGGAACTCTAAATCCAACACGGTTTGTGCTAGCTTCTTGAAACTTGACACAATAAAGTAGTTTCACGTTCTATCTCTATGTTTTGTTTCCTCTTGATGTACCCCTAAGCAGTGACTGGCGAGAAACACTTTCATGGAAAGGGGTGGCTTCCCAAAATTACGAATCTCCAGAAATCTCAGCAAATATTTTTTCACCCAAACTGGATGATACTTTCAGGTAATGATCAGTACACTAAGGCGACTTGGTTCCCCAAATGTCGTTCTTCTATGTTGAAGCGTTCGTTTCCAGTAACAGTTTGAATTTTTAGGTTTCACTCTGTTTTCTCCTATATTGATAGATGTATTTGGAACTCTAAATCCAACACGGTTTGTGCTAGCTTCTTGAAACTTGACACAATAAAGTAGTTTCACGTTCTATCTCTATGTTTTGTTTCCTCTTGATGTAGCCCTAACAGTGACTGGCGAGAAACACTTTCATTGAAAGTGGTGGCTTCCCAAAATTACGAATCTCCAGAAATCTCAGCAAATATTTTTTCACCCAAACTGGATGATACTTTCAGGTAATGATCAGTACACTAAGGCGACTTGGTTCCCCAAATGTCGTTCTTCTATGTTGAAGCGTTCGTTTCCAGTAACAGTTTGAATTTTTAGGTTTCATTCTGTTTTCTCCTATATTGATAGATGTATTTGGAACTCTAAATCCAACACGGTTTGTGCTAGCTTCTTGAAACTTGACACAATAAAGTAGTTTCACGTTCTATCTCTATGTTTTGTTTCCTCTCTATGTATCCCTAAGCAGTGACAGGCGAGAAACACTTTCATGGAAAGTGGTTGCCAGGCTTCCTAAAATTACGAATCTCCAGAAATCTCAACAAATATTTTTTCACCCAAACTGGATGATACTTTCAGGTAATGATCAGTACACTAAGGCGACTTGGTTCCTTAAATGTCGTTCTTCTATGTTGAAGCGTTCGTTTCCAGTAACAGTTTGAATTTTTAGGTTTCACTCTGTTTTCTCCTATATTGATAGATGTATTTGGAACTCTAAATCCAACACGGTTTGTGCTAGCTTCTTGAAACTTGACACAATAAAGTAGTTTCACGTACTATCTCTATGTTTTGTTTCCTCTTGATGTAGCCCTAACAGTGACTGGCGAGAAACACTTTCATGGAAAGGGGTTGCCAGGCTTCCCAAATACACGAATCTCCAGAAATCTCAGGAAATATTTTTTCACCCAAACAGGATGATACTTTCAGGTAATGATCAGTACACTAAGGCGACTTGGTTCCCCAAATGTCATTCTTCTATGTTGAAGCGTTCGTTTCCAGTAACAGTTTGAATTTTTAGGTTTCACTCTGTTTTCTCCTTTATTGATAGATGTATTTGGAACTCTGAATCCAACACGGTTTGTGCTAGCTTCTTGAAACTTTACACAATAAAGTAGTTTCATGTTCTATCTCTATGTTTTGTTTCCTCTTGATGTAGCCCTAAGCAGTGACTGACGAGAAACACTTTCATGGAAAGGGGTTGCCAGGCTTCCCAAAATTACGAATCTCCAGAAATCTCAGGAAATATTTTTTCACCCAAACAGGATGATACTTTCAGGTAATGATCAGTACACTAAGGTGACTTGGTTCCCCAAATTTCGTTTTTCTATGTTGAAGCGTTCGTTTCCAGTAACAGTTTGAATTTTTAGGTTTCACTCTGTTTTCTCCTATATTGATAGATGTATTTGGAACTCTAAATCCAACACGGTTTGTGCTAGCTTCTTGAAACTTGACACAATAAAGTAGTTTCACGTTCTATCTCTATGTTTTGTTTCCTCTTGATGTAGCCCTAAGCAATGACTGGCGAGAAACACTTTCATGGAAAGGGGTGGCTTCCCAAAATTACGAATCTCCAGAAATCTCAGCAAATATTTTTTCACCCAAACTGGATGATACTTTCAGGTAATCATCAGTACACTAAGGCGACTTGGTTCCCCAAATGTCGTTCTTCTATGTTGAAGTGTTCGTTTCCAGTAACAGTTTGAATTTTTAGGTTTCACTCTGTTTTCTCCTATATTGATAGATGTATTTGGAACTCTAAATCCAACACGGTTTGTGCTAGCTTCTTGAAACTTGACACAATAAAGTAGTTTCACGTTCTATCTCTATGTTTTGTTTCCTCTTGATGTAGCCCTAAGCAGTGACTGGCGAGAAACACATTCATGGAAAGGGATTGCCAGGCTTCCCAAGATTACGAATCTCCAGAAATCTCAGCAAACATTTTTTCACCCAAAGAATGATACTTTCAGGTAATGATCAGTACACGAAGGTGAATTGGTTCCCCAAATGTCGTTCTTCTATGTTGAAGCGTTCGTTTCCAGTAACAGTTTGAATTTTTAGGTTTCACTCTGTTTTCTCCTATATTGATAGATGTATTTGGAACTCTAAATCCAACACGGTTTGTGCTAGCTTCTTGAAACTTGACACAATAAATAGTTTCACGTTCTATCTCTATGTTTTGTTTCCTCTTGATGTAGCCCTAAGCAGTGACTGGCGAGAAACACTTTCATGGAAAGGGGTGGCTTCCCAAAATTACGAATCTCCAGAAATCTCAGCAAATATTTTTTCACCCAAACTGGATGATACTTTCAGGTAATCATCAGTACACTAAGGCGACTTGGTTCCCCAAATGTCGTTCTTCTATGTTGAAGTGTTCGTTTCCAGTAACAGTTTGAATTTTTAGGTTTCACTCTGTTTTCTCCTATATTGATAGATGTATTTGGAACTCTAAATCCAACACGGTTTGTGCTAGCTTCTTGAAACTTGACACAATAAAGTAGTTTCACGTTCTATCTCTATGTTTTGTTTCCTCTTGATGTAGCCCTAAGCAGTGACTGGCGAGAAACACATTCATGGAAAGGGATTGCCAGGCTTCCCAAGATTACGAATCTCCAGAAATCTCAGCAAACATTTTTTCACCCAAAGAATGATACTTTCAGGTAATGATCAGTACACGAAGGTGAATTGGTTCCCCAAATGTCGTTCTTCTATGTTGAAGCGTTCGTTTGCAGTAACAGTTTGAATTTTTAGGTTTCACTCTGTTTTCTCCTATATTGATAGATGTATTTGGAACTCTAAATCCAACACGGTTTGTGCTAGCTTCTTGAAACTTGACACAATAAATAGTTTCACGTTCTATCTCTATGTTTTGTTTCCTCTTGATGTAGCCCTAAGCAGTGACTGGCGAGAAACACTTTCATGGAAAGGGGTGGCTTCCCAAAATTACGAATCTCCAGAAATCTCAGCAAATATTTTTTCACCCAAACTGGATGATACTTTCAGGTAATCATCAGTACACTAAGGCGACTTGGTTCCCCAAATGTCGTTCTTCTATGTTGAAGTGTTCGTTTCCAGTAACAGTTTGAATTTTTAGGTTTCACTCTGTTTTCTCCTATATTGATAGATGTATTTGGAACTCTAAATCCAACACGGTTTGTGCTAGCTTCTTGAAACTTGACACAATAAAGTAGTTTCACGTTCTATCTCTATGTTTTGTTTCCTCTTGATGTAGCCCTAACAGTGACTGGCGAGAAACACTTTCATGGAAAGGGGTTGCCAGGCTTCCCAAATATACGAATCTCCAGAAATCTCAGCAAATATTTTTTCACCCAAACTGGATGATACTTTCAGGTAATGATCAGTACTCTAAGGCGACTTGGTTCCCCAAATTTCGTTCTTCTATGTTGAAGCGTTCGTTTCCAGTAACAGTTTGAATTTTTAGGTTTCCCTCTGTTTTCTCCTTTATTGATAGATGTATTTGGAACTCTAAATCCAACAAGGTTTGTGCTAGCTTCTTGAAACTTGACACAATAAAGTAGTTTCACGTTCTATCTCTATGTTTTGTTTCCTCTTGATGTAGCCCTAACAGTGACTGGCGAGAAACACTTTCATGGAAAGGGGTTGCCAGGCTTCCCAAAATTACGAATCTCCAGAAATCTCAGCAAATATTTTTTCACCCAAACTGGATGATACTTTCAGGTAATGATCAGTACACTAAGGCGACTTGGTTCCCCAAATTTCGTTCTTCTATGTTGAAGCGTTCGTTTCCAGTAACAGTTTGAATTTTTAGGTTTCACTCTGTTTTCTCCTATATTGATAGATGTATTTGGAACTCTAAATCCAACACGGTTTGTGCTAGCTTCTTGAAACTTGACACAATAAAGTAGTTTCACGTTCTATCTCTATGTTTTGTTTCCTCTTGATGTAGCCCTAAGCAGTGACTGGCGAGAAACACATTCATGGAAAGGGATTGCCAGGCTTCCCAAGATTACGAATCTCCAGAAATCACAGCAAACATTTTTTCACCCAAAGAATGATACTTTCAGGTAATGATCAGTACACTAAGGTGAATTGGTTCCCCAAATGTCGTTCTTCTATGTTGAAGCGTTCGTTTCCAGTAACAGTTTGAATTTTTAGGTTTCACTCTGTTTTCTCCTATATTGATAGATGTATTTGGAACTCTAAATCCAACACGGTTTGTGCTAGCTTCTTGAAACTTGACACAATAAATAGTTTCACGTTCTATCTCTATGTTTTGTTTCCTCTTGATGTAGCCCTAAGCAGTGACTGGCGAGAAACACTTTCATGGAAAGGGGTGGCTTCCCAAAATTACGAATCTCCAGAAATCTCAGCAAATATTTTTTCACCCAAACTGGATGATACTTTCAGGTAATCATCAGTACACTAAGGCGACTTGGTTCCCCAAATGTCGTTCTTCTATGTTGAAGTGTTCGTTTCCAGTAACAGTTTGAATTTTTAGGTTTCACTCTGTTTTCTCCTATATTGATAGATGTATTTGGAACTCTAAATCCAACACGGTTTGTGCTAGCTTCTTGAAACTTGACACAATAAATAGTTTCACGTTCTATCTCTATGTTTTGTTTCCTCTTGATGTAGCCCTAAGCAGTGACTGGCGAGAAACACTTTCATGGAAAGGGGTTGCCAGGCTTCCCAAAATTACGAATCTCCAGAAATCTCAGCAAATATTTTTTCACCCAAACTGGATGATACTTTCAGGTAATGATCAGTACACTAAGGCGACTTGGTTCCCCAAATTTCGTTCTTCTATGTTGAAGCGTTCGTTTCCAGTAACAGTTTGAATTTTTAGGTTTCACTCTGTTTTCTCCTTTATTGATAGATGTATTTGGAACTCTGAATCCAACACGGTTTGTGCTAGCTTCTTGAAACTTGACACAATAAAGTAGTTTCACGTTCTATCTCTATGTTTTGTTTCCTCTTGATGTAGCCCTAAGCAGTGACTGACGAGAAACACTTTCATGGAAAGGGGTTGCCAGGCTTCCCAAAATTACGAATCTCCAGAAATCTCAGGAAATATTTTTTCACCCAAACAGGATGATACTTTCAGGTAATGATCAGTACACTAAGGCGACTTGGTTCCCCAAATTTCGTTTTTCTATGTTGAAGCGTTCGTTTCCAGTAACAGTTTGAATTTTTAGGTTTCACTCTGTTTTCTCCTATATTGATAGATGTATTTGGAACTCTAAATCCAACACGGTTTGTGCTAGCTTCTTGAAACTTGACACAATAAAGTAGTTTCACGTTCTATCTCTATGTTTTGTTTCCTCTTGATGTAGCCCTAACAGTGACTGGCGAGAAACACTTTCATGGAAAGGGGTTGCCAGGCTTCCCAAATATACGAATCTCCAGAAATCTCAGCAAATATTTTTTCACCCAAACTGGATGATACTTTCAGGTAATGATCAGTACTCTAAGGCGACTTGGTTCCCCAAATTTCGTTCTTCTATGTTGAAGCGTTCGTTTCCAGTAACAGTTTGAATTTTTAGGTTTCCCTCTGTTTTCTCCTTTATTGATAGATGTATTTGGAACTCTAAATCCAACACGGTTTGTGCTAGCTTCTTGAAACTTGACACAATAAAGCAGTTTCACGTTCTATCTCTATGTTTTGTTTCCTCTTGATGTAGCCCTAACAGTGACTGGCGAGAAACACTTTCATGGAAAGGGGTTGCCAGGCTTCCCAAATATACGAATCTCCAGAAATCTCAGCAAATATTTTTTCACCCAAACTGGATGATACTTTCAGGTAATGATCAGTACACTAAGGCGACTTGGTTCCCCAAATGTCGTTCTTCTATGTTGAAGCGTTCGTTTCCAGTAACAGTTTGAATTTTTAGGTTTCACTCTGTTTTCTCCTATATTGATAGATGTATTTGGAACTCTAAATCCAACACGGTTTGTGCTAGCTTCTTTAAACTTGACACAATAAAGTAGTTTCACGTTCTATCTCTATGTTTTGTTTCCTCTTGATGTAGCCCTAACAGTGACTGGCGAGAAACACTTTCATGGAAAGGGGTTGCCAGGCTTCCCAAAATTACGAATCTCCAGAAATCTCAGCAAATATTTTTTCACCCAAACTGGATGATACTTTCAGGTAATGATCAGTACACTAAGGCGACTTGGTTCCCCAAATTTCGTTCTTCTATGTTGAAGCGTTCGTTTCCAGTAACAGTTTGAATTTTTAGGTTTCACTCTGTTTTCTCCTATATTGATAGATGTATTTGGAACTCTAAATCCAACACGGTTTGTGCTAGCTTCTTGAAACTTGACACAATAAAGTAGTTTCACGTTCTATCTCTATGTTTTGTTTCCTCTTGATGTAGCCCTAAGCAGTGACTGGCGAGAAACACATTCATGGAAAGGGATTGCCAGGCTTCCCAAGATTACGAATCTCCAGAAATCTCAGCAAACATTTTTTCACCCAAAGAATGATACTTTCAGGTAATGATCAGTACACTAAGGTGAATTGGTTCCCCAAATGTCGTTCTTCTATGTTGAAGCGTTCGTTTCCAGTAACAGTTTGAATTTTTAGGTTTCACTCTGTTTTCTCCTATATTGATAGATGTATTTGGAACTCTAAATCCAACACGGTTTGTGCTAGCTTCTTGAAACTTGACACAATAAATAGTTTCACGTTCTATCTCTATGTTTTGTTTCCTCTTGATGTAGCCCTAAGCAGTGACTGGCGAGAAACACTTTCATGGAAAGGGGTGGCTTCCCAAAATTACGAATCTCCAGAAATCTCAGCAAATATTTTTTCACCCAAACTGGATGATACTTTCAGGTAATCATCAGTACACTAAGGCGACTTGGTTCCCCAAATGTCGTTCTTCTATGTTGAAGTGTTCGTTTCCAGTAACAGTTTGAATTTTTAGGTTTCACTCTGTTTTCTCCTATATTGATAGATGTTATTGGAACTCTAAATCCAACACGGTTTGTGCTAGCTTCTTGAAACTTGACACAATAAATAGTTTCACGTTCTATCTCTATGTTTTGTTTCCTCTTGATGTAGCCCTAAGCAGTGACTGGCGAGAAACACTTTCATGGAAAGGGGTTGCCAGGCTTCCCAAAATTACGAATCTCCAGAAATCTCAGCAAATATTTTTTCACCCAAACTGGATGATACTTTCAGGTAATGATCAGTACACTAAGGCGACTTGGTTCCCCAAATTTCGTTCTTCTATGTTGAAGCGTTCGTTTCCAGTAACAGTTTGAATTTTTAGGTTTCACTCTGTTTTCTCCTTTATTGATAGATGTATTTGGAACTCTGAATCCAACACGGTTTGTGCTAGCTTCTTGAAACTTGACACAATAAAGTAGTTTCACGTTCTATCTCTATGTTTTGTTTCCTCTTGATGTAGCCCTAAGCAGTGACTGACGAGAAACACTTTCATGGAAAGGGGTTGCCAGGCTTCCCAAAATTACGAATCTCCAGAAATCTCAGGAAATATTTTTTCACCCAAACAGGATGATACTTTCAGGTAATGATCAGTACACTAAGGCGACTTGGTTCCCCAAATTTCGTTTTTCTATGTTGAAGCGTTCGTTTCCAGTAACAGTTTGAATTTTTAGGTTTCACTCTGTTTTCTCCTATATTGATAGATGTATTTGGAACTCTAAATCCAACACGGTTTGTGCTAGCTTCTTGAAACTTGACACAATAAAGTAGTTTCACGTTCTATCTCTATGTTTTGTTTCCTCTTGATGTAGCCCTAACAGTGACTGGCGAGAAACACTTTCATGGAAAGGGGTTGCCAGGCTTCCCAAATATACGAATCTCCAGAAATCTCAGCAAATATTTTTTCACCCAAACTGGATGATACTTTCAGGTAATGATCAGTACTCTAAGGCGACTTGGTTCCCCAAATTTCGTTCTTCTATGTTGAAGCGTTCGTTTCCAGTAACAGTTTGAATTTTTAGGTTTCCCTCTGTTTTCTCCTTTATTGATAGATGTATTTGGAACTCTAAATCCAACACGGTTTGTGCTAGCTTCTTGAAACTTGACACAATAAAGTAGTTTCACGTTCTATCTCTATGTTTTGTTTCCTCTTGATGTAGCCCTAACAGTGACTGGCGAGAAACACTTTCATGGAAAGGGGTTGCCAGGCTTCCCAAATATACGAATCTCCAGAAATCTCAGCAAATATTTTTTCACCCAAACTGGATGATACTTTCAGGTAATGATCAGTACACTAAGGCGACTTGGTTCCCCAAATGTCGTTCTTCTATGTTGAAGCGTTCGTTTCCAGTAACAGTTTGAATTTTTAGGTTTCACTCTGTTTTCTCCTATATTGATAGATGTATTTGGAACTCTAAATCCAACACGGTTTGTGCTAGCTTCTTGAAACTTGACACAATAAAGTAGTTTCACGTTCTATCTCTATGTTTTGTTTCCTCTTGATGTAGCCCTAACAGTGACTGGCGAGAAACACTTTCATGGAAAGGGGTTGCCAGGCTTCCCAAAATTACGAATCTCCAGAAATCTCAGCAAATATTTTTTCACCCAAACTGGATGATACTTTCAGGTAATGATCAGTACACTAAGGCGACTTGGTTCCCCAAATTTCGTTCTTCTATGTTGAAGCGTTCGTTTCCAGTAACAGTTTGAATTTTTAGGTTTCACTCTGTTTTCTCCTATATTGATAGATGTATTTGGAACTCTAAATCCAACACGGTTTGTGCTAGCTTCTTGAAACTTGACACAATAAAGTAGTTTCACGTTCTATCTCTATGTTTTGTTTCCTCTTGATGTAGCCCTAACAGTGACTGGCGAGAAACACTTTCATGGAAAGTGGTGGCTTCCCAAAATTACGAATCTCCAGAAATCTCAACAAATATTTTTTCACCCAAACTGGATGATACTTTCAGGTAATGATCAGTACACTAAGGTGACTTGGTTCCCCAAATGTCGTTCTTCTATGTTGAAGCGTTCGTTTCCAGTAACAGTTTGAATTTTTAGGTTTCACTCTGTTTTCTCCTATATTGATAGATGTATTTGGAACTCTAAATCCAACACGGTTTGTGCTAGCTTCTTGAAACTTGACACAATAAAGTAGTTTCACGTTCTATCTCTATGTTTTGTTTCCTCTCTATGTATCCCTAAGCAGTGACCGGCGAGAAACACTTTCATGGAAAGTGGTTGCCAGGCTTCCTAAAATTACGAATCTCCAGAAATCTCAACAAATATTTTTTCACCCAAACTGGATGATACTTTCAGGTAATGATCAGTACACTAAGGCGACTTGGTTCCCCAAATGTCATTCTTCTATGTTGAAGCGTTCGTTTCCAGTAACAGTTTGAATTTTTAGGTTTCACTCTGTTTTCTCCTTTATTGATAGATGTATTTGGAACTCTGAATCCAACACGGTTTGTGCTAGCTTCTTGAAACTTGACACAATAAAGTAGTTTCACGTTCTATCTCTATGTTTTGTTTCCTCTTGATGTAGCCCTAACAGTGACTGGCGAGAAACACTTTCATGGAAAGGGGTTGCCAGGCTTCCCAAATATACGAATCTCCAGAAATCTCAGGAAATATTTTTTCACCCAAAGAGGATGATACTTTCAGGTAATGATCAGTACACTAAGGCGACTTGGTTCCCCAAATGTCATTCTTCTATGTTGAAGCGTTCGTTTCCAGTAACAGTTTGAATTTTTAGGTTTCACTCTGTTTTCTCCTTTATTGATAGATGTATTTGGAACTCTGAATCCAACACGGTTTGTGCTAGCTTCTTGAAACTTTACACAATAAAGTAGTTTCATGTTCTATCTCTATGTTTTGTTTCCTCTTGATGTAGCCCTAAGCAGTGACTGACGAGAAACACTTTCATGGAAAGGGGTTGCCAGGCTTCCCAAAATTACGAATCTCCAGAAATCTCAGGAAATATTTTTTCACCCAAACAGGATGATACTTTCAGGTAATGATCAGTACACTAAGGTGACTTGGTTCCCCAAATTTCGTTTTTCTATGTTGAAGCGTTCGTTTCCAGTAACAGTTTGAATTTTTAGGTTTCACTCTGTTTTCTCCTATATTGATAGATGTATTTGGAACTCTAAATCCAACACGGTTTGTGCTAGCTTCTTGAAACTTGACACAATAAAGTAGTTTCACGTTCTATCTCTATGTTTTGTTTCCTCTTGATGTAGCCCTAAGCAATGACTGGCGAGAAACACTTTCATCGAAAGGGGTGGCTTCCCAAAATTACGAATCTCCAGAAATCTCAGCAAATATTTTTTCACCCAAACTGGATGATACTTTCAGGTAATGATCAGTACACTAAGGCGACTTGGTTCCCCAAATGTCGTTCTTCTATGTTGAAGTGTTCGTTTCCAGTAACAGTTTGAATTTTTAGGTTTCACTCTGTTTTCTCCTATATTGATAGATGTATTTGGAACTCTAAATCCAACACGGTTTGTGCTAGCTTCTTGAAACTTGACACAATAAAGTAGTTTCACGTTCTATCTCTATGTTTTGTTTCCTCTTGGTGTAGCCCTAAGCAGTGACTGGCGAGAAACACATTCATGGAAAGGGATTGCCAGGCTTCCCAAGATTACGAATCTCCAGAAATCTCAGCAAACATTTTTTCACCCAAAGAATGATACTTTCAGGTAATGATCAGTACACTAAGGCGACTTGGTTCCCCAAATGTCGTTCTTCTATGTTGAAGCGTTCGTTTCCAGTAACAGTTTGAATTTTTAGGTTTCACTCTGTTTTCTCCTATATTGATAGATGTATTTGGAACTCTAAATCCAACACGGTTTGTGCTAGCTTCTTGAAACTTGACACAATAAATAGTTTCACGTTCTATCTCTGTGTTTTGTTTCCTCTTGATGTAGCCCTAAGCAGTGACTGGCGAGAAACACTTTCATGGAAAGGGGTGGCTTCCCAAAATTACGAATCTCCAGAAATCTCAGCAAATATTTTTTCACCCAAACTGGATGATACTTTCAGGTAATCATCAGTACACTAAGGCGACTTGGTTCCCCAAATGTCGTTCTTCTATGTTGAAGTGTTCGTTTCCAGTAACAGTTTGAATTTTTAGGTTTCACTCTGTTTTCTCCTATATTGATAGATGTATTTGGAACTCTAAATCCAACACGGTTTGTGCTAGCTTCTTGAAACTTGACACAATAAATAGTTTCACGTTCTATCTCTATGTTTTGTTTCCTCTTGATGTAGCCCTAAGCAGTGACAGGCGAGAAACACTTTCATGGAAAGGGGTTGCCAGGCTTCCTAAAATTACGAATCTCCAGAAATCTCAACAAATATTTTTTCACCCAAACTGGATGATACTTTCAGGTAATGATCAGTACACTAAGGCAACTTGGTTCCCCAAATGTCGTTCTTCTATGTTGAAGCGTTCGTTTCCAGTAACAGTTTGAATTTTTAGGTTTCACTCTGTTTTCTCCTATATTGATAGATGTATTTGGAACTCTAAATCCAACACGGTTTGTGCTAGGTTCTTGAAACTTGACACAATAAAGTAGTTTCACGTTCTATCTCTATATTTTGTTTCCTCTTGATGTAGCCCTAACAGTGACTGGCGAGAAACACTTTCATGGAAAGGGGTTGCCAGGCTTCCCAAATATACGAATCTCCAGAAATCTCAGGAAATATTTTTTCACCCAAACTGGATGATACTTTCAGGTAATGATCAGTACACTAAGGCGACTTGGTTCCCCAAATTTCGTTTTTCTATGTTAAAGCGTTCGTTTCCAGTAACAGTTTGAATTTTTAGGTTTCACTCTGTTTTCTCCTATATTGATAGATGTATTTGGAACTCTAAATCCAACAGGGTTTGTGCTAGCTTCTTGAAACTTGACACAATAAAGTAGTTTCACGTTCTATCTCTATGTTTTGTTTCCTCTTGATGTAGCCCTAAGCAGTGACTGGCGAGAAACACTTTCATGGAAAGGGGTTGCCAAGCTTCCCAAAATTACGAATCTCCAGAAACCACAGCAAATATTTTTTCACCCAAACTGAATGATACTTTCAGGTAATGATCAGTACACTAAGGCGACTTGGTTCCCCAAATGTCGTTCTTCTATGTTGAAGCGTTCGTTTCCAGTAACAGTTTGAATTTTTAGGTTTCACTCTGTTTTCTCCTATATTGATAGATGTATTTGGAACTCTAAATCCAACACGGTTTGTGCTAGGTTCTTGAAACTTGACACAATAAAGTAGTTTCACGTTCTATCTCTATGTTTTGTTTCCTCTTGATGTAGCCCTAAGCAGTGACTGGCGAGAAACACTTTCATGGAAAGGGGTTGCCAGGCTTCCCAAAATTACGAATCTCCAGAAATCTCAGCAAATATTTTTTCACCCAAACTGGATGATACTTTCAGGTAATGATCAGTACACTAAGGCGACTTGGTTCCCCAAATTTCGTTCTTCTATGTTGAAGCGTTCATTTCCAGTAACAGTTTGAATTTTTAGGTTTCACTCTGTTTTCTCCTATATTGATAGATGTATTTGGAACTCTGAATCCAACAAGGTTTGTGCTAGGTTCTTGAAACTTGACACAATAAAGTAGTTTCACGTTCTATCTCTATGTTTTGTTTCCTCTTGATGTAGCCCTAACAGTGACTGGCGAGAAACACTTTCATGGAAAGGGGTGCCAGACTTCCCAAATATATGAATCTCCAGAAATCTCAGGAAATATTTTTTCACCCAAACAGGATGATACTTTCAGGTAATGATCAGTACACTAAGGCGACTTGGTTCCCCAAATTTCGTTTTTCTATGTTAAAGCGTTCGTTTCCAGTAACAGTTTGAATTTTTAGGTTTCACTCTGTTTTCTCCTATATTGATAGATGTATTTGGAACTCTAAATCCAACACGGTTTGTGCTAGCTTCTTGAAACTTGACACAATAAAGTAGTTTCACGTTCTATCTCTATGTTTTGTTTCCTCTTGATGTAGCCCTAAGCTGTGACTGGCGAGAAACACTTTCATGGAAAGGGGTTGCCAAGCTTCCCAAAATTACGAATCTCCAGAAATCACAGCAAATATTTTTTCACCCAAACTGAATGATACTTTCAGGTAATGATCAGTACACTAAGGCGACTTGGTTCCCCAAATGTCGTTCTTCTATGTTGAAGCGTTCGTTTCCAGTAACAGTTTGAATTTTTAGGTTTCACTCTGTTTTCTCCTATATTGATAGATGTATTTGGAACTCTAAATCCAACACGGTTTGTGCTAGCTTCTTGAAACTTGACACAATAAAGTAGTTTCATGTTCTATCTCTATGTTTTGTTTCCTCTTGATGTAGCCCTAAGCAGTGACTGGCGAGAAACACTTTCATGGAAAGGGGTTGCCAGGCTTCCCAAAATTACGAATCTCCAGAAATCTCAGCAAATATTTTTTCACCCAAACTGGATGATACTTTCAGGTAATGATCAGTACACTAAGGCGACTTGGTTCCCCAAATTTCGTTCTTCTATGTTGAAGCGTTCGTTTCCAGTAACAGTTTGAATTTTTAGGTTTCACTCTGTTTTCTCCTATATTGATAGATATATTTGGAACTCTAAATCCAACACGGTTTGTGCTAGCTTCTTGAAACTTGACACAATAAAGTAGTTTCACGTTCTATCTCTATGTTTTGTTTCCTCTTGATGTACCCCTAAGCAGTGACTGGCGAGAAACACTTTCATGGAAATTGGTGGCTTCCCAAAATTACGAATCTCCAGAAATCTCAGCAAATATTTTTTCACCCAAACTGGATGATACTTTCAGGTAATGATCAGTACACTAAGGCGACTTGGTTCCCCAAATGTCGTTCTTCTATGTTGAAGCGTTCGTTTCCAGTAACAGTTTGAATTTTTAGGTTTCACTCTGTTTTCTCCTATATTGATAGATGTATTTGGAACTCTAAATCCAACACGGTTTGTGCTAGCTTCTTGAAACTTGACACAATAAAGTAGTTTCACGTTCTATCTCTATGTTTTGTTTCCTCTTGATGTAGCCCTAACAGTGACTGGCGAGAAACACTTTCATGGAAAGGGGTTGCCAGGCTTCCCAAAATTACGAATCTCCAGAAATCTCAGCAAATATTTTTTCACCCAAACTGGATGATACTTTCAGGTAATGATCAGTACACTAAGGCGACTTGGTTCCCCAAATTTTGTTCTTCTATGTTGAAGCGTTCGTTTCCAGTAACAGTTTGAATTTTTAGGTTTCACTCTGTTTTCTCCTATATTGATAGATGTATTTGGAACTCTAAATCCAACACGGTTTGTGCTAGCTTCTTGAAACTTGACACAATAAAGTAGTTTCACGTTCTATCTCTATGTTTTGTTTCCTCTTGATGTAGCCCTAACAGTGACTGGCGAGAAACACTTTCATGGAAAGTGGTGGCTTCCCAAAATTACGAATCTCCAGAAATCTCAGCAAATATTTTTTCACCCAAACTGGATGATACTTTCAGGTAATGATCAGTACACTAAGGCGACTTGGTTCCCCAAATTTCGTTCTTCTATGTTGAAGCGTTCGTTTCCAGTAACAGTTTGAATTTTAGGTTTCACTCTGTTTTCTCCTATATTGATAGATGTATTTGGAACTCTAAATCCAACACGGTTTGTGCTAGCTTCTTGAAACTTGACACAATAAAGTAGTTTCACGTTCTATCTCTATGTTTTGTTTCCTCTTGATGTAGCCCTAAGCAGTGACTGACGAGAAACACTTTCATGGAAAGGGGTTGACAGACTTCCCAAAATTACGAATCTCCAGAAATCTCAGGAAATATTTTTTCACCCAAACAGGATGATACTTTCAGGTAATGATCAGTACACTAAGGCGACTTGGTTCCCCAAATTTCGTTTTTCTATGTTGAAGCGTTCGTTTCCAGTAACAGTTTGAATTTTTAGGTTTCACTCTGTTTTCTCCTATATTGATAGATGTATTTGGAACTCTAAATCCAACACGGTTTGTGCTAGCTTCTTGAAACTTGACACAATAAAGTAGTTTCACGTTCTATCTCTATGTTTTGTTTCCTCTTGATGTAGCCCTAACAGTGACTGGCGAGAAACACTTTCATGGAAAGGGGTTGCCAGGCTTCCCAAATATACCAATCTCCAGAAATCTCAGCAAATATTTTTTCACCCAAACTGGATGATACTTTCAGGTAATGATCAGTACTCTAAGGCGACTTGGTTCCCCAAATTTCGTTCTTCTATGTTGAAGCGTTCGTTTCCAGTAACAGTTTGAATTTTTAGGTTTCACTCTGTTTTCTCCTTTATTGATAGATGTATTTGGAACTCTAAATCCAACACGGTTTGTGCTAGCTTCTTGAAACTTGACACAATAAAGTAGTTTCACGTTCTATCTCTATGTTTTGTTTCCTCTTGATGTAGCCCTAACAGTGACTGGCGAGAAACACTTTCATGGAAAGGGGTTGCCAGGCTTCCCAAAATTACGAATCTCCAGAAATCACAGCAAATATTTTTTCACAAAAACTGGATGATACTTTCAGGTAATGATCAGTACACTAAGGCGACTTGGTTCCCCAAATGTCGTTCTTCTATGTTGAAGCGTTCGTTTCCAGTAACAGTTTGAATTTTTAGGTTTCACTCTGTTTTCTCCTATATTGATAGATGTATTTGGAACTCTAAATCCAACACGGTTTGTGCTAGCTTCTTGAAACTTGACACAATAAAGTAGTTTCACGTTCTATCTCTATGTTTTGTTTCCTCTTGATGTAGCCCTAACAGTGACTGGCGAGAAACACTTTCATGGAAAGGGGTTGCCAGGCTTCCCAAATATACGAATCTCCAGAAATCTCAGCAAATATTTTTTCACCCAAACTGGATGATACTTTCAGGTAATGATCAGTACTCTAAGGCGACTTGGTTCCCCAAATTTCGTTCTTCTATGTTGAAGCGTTCGTTTCCAGTAACAGTTTGAATTTTTAGGTTTCCCTCTGTTTTCTCCTTTATTGATAGATGTATTTGGAACTCTAAATCCAACACGGTTTGTGCTAGCTTCTTGAAACTTGACACAATAAAGTAGTTTCACGTTCTATCTCTATGTTTTGTTTCCTCTTGATGTAGCCCTAACAGTGACTGGCGAGAAACACTTTCATGGAAAGGGGTTGCCAGGCTTCCCAAATATACGAATCTCCAGAAATCTCAGCAAATATTTTTTCACCCAAACTGGATGATACTTTCAGGTAATGATCAGTACACTAAGGCGACTTGGTTCCCCAAATGTCGTTCTTCTATGTTGAAGCGTTCGTTTCCAGTAACAGTTTGAATTTTTAGGTTTCACTCTGTTTTCTCCTATATTGATAGATGTATTTGGAACTCTAAATCCAACACGGTTTGTGCTAGCTTCTTGAAACTTGACACAATAAAGTAGTTTCACGTTCTATCTCTATGTTTTGTTTCCTCTTGATGTAGCCCTAACAGTGACTGGCGAGAAACACTTTCATGGAAAGGGGTTGCCAGGCTTCCCAAAATTACGAATCTCCAGAAATCTCAGCAAATATTTTTTCACCCAAACTGGATGATACTTTCAGGTAATGATCAGTACACTAAGGCGACTTGGTTCCCCAAATTTCGTTCTTCTATGTTGAAGCGTTCGTTTCCAGTAACAGTTTGAATTTTTAGGTTTCACTCTGTTTTCTCCTATATTGATAGATGTATTTGGAACTCTAAATCCAACACGGTTTGTGCTAGCTTCTTGAAACTTGACACAATAAAGTAGTTTCACGTTCTATCTCTATGTTTTGTTTCCTCTTGATGTAGCCCTAACAGTGACTGGCGAGAAACACTTTCATGGAAAGTGGTGGCTTCCCAAAATTACGAATCTCCAGAAATCTCAACAAATATTTTTTCACCCAAACTGGATGATACTTTCAGGTAATGATCAGTACACTAAGGTGACTTGGTTCCCCAAATGTCGTTCTTCTATGTTGAAGCGTTCGTTTCCAGTAACAGTTTGAATTTTTAGGTTTCACTCTGTTTTCTCCTATATTGATAGATGTATTTGGAACTCTAAATCCAACACGGTTTGTGCTAGCTTCTTGAAACTTGACACAATAAAGTAGTTTCACGTTCTATCTCTATGTTTTGTTTCCTCTCTATGTATCCCTAAGCAGTGACCGGCGAGAAACACTTTCATGGAAAGTGGTTGCCAGGCTTCCTAAAATTACGAATCTCCAGAAATCTCAACAAATATTTTTTCACCCAAACTGGATGATACTTTCAGGTAATGATCAGTACACTAAGGCGACTTGGTTCCCCAAATGTCATTCTTCTATGTTGAAGCGTTCGTTTCCAGTAACAGTTTGAATTTTTAGGTTTCACTCTGTTTTCTCCTTTATTGATAGATGTATTTGGAACTCTGAATCCAACACGGTTTGTGCTAGCTTCTTGAAACTTGACACAATAAAGTAGTTTCACGTTCTATCTCTATGTTTTGTTTCCTCTTGATGTAGCCCTAACAGTGACTGGCGAGAAACACTTTCATGGAAAGGGGTTGCCAGGCTTCCCAAATATACGAATCTCCAGAAATCTCAGGAAATATTTTTTCACCCAAAGAGGATGATACTTTCAGGTAATGATCAGTACACTAAGGCGACTTGGTTCCCCAAATGTCATTCTTCTATGTTGAAGCGTTCGTTTCCAGTAACAGTTTGAATTTTTAGGTTTCACTCTGTTTTCTCCTTTATTGATAGATGTATTTGGAACTCTGAATCCAACACGGTTTGTGCTAGCTTCTTGAAACTTTACACAATAAAGTAGTTTCATGTTCTATCTCTATGTTTTGTTTCCTCTTGATGTAGCCCTAAGCAGTGACTGACGAGAAACACTTTCATGGAAAGGGGTTGCCAGGCTTCCCAA
Organism: Spermophilus citellus; assembly: GCF_964194105.1. NCBI lineage: Eukaryota > Metazoa > Chordata > Mammalia > Rodentia > Sciuridae > Spermophilus > Spermophilus citellus. The sequence continues at coordinate 6,130,765 of NC_138188.1, read as the reverse complement.
AATTACGAATCTCCAGAAATCTCAGGAAATATTTTTTCACCCAAACAGGATGATACTTTCAGGTAATGATCAGTACACTAAGGTGACTTGGTTCCCCAAATTTCGTTTTTCTATGTTGAAGCGTTCGTTTCCAGTAACAGTTTGAATTTTTAGGTTTCACTCTGTTTTCTCCTATATTGATAGATGTATTTGGAACTCTAAATCCAACACGGTTTGTGCTAGCTTCTTGAAACTTGACACAATAAAGTAGTTTCACGTTCTATCTCTATGTTTTGTTTCCTCTTGATGTAGCCCTAAGCAATGACTGGCGAGAAACACTTTCATCGAAAGGGGTGGCTTCCCAAAATTACGAATCTCCAGAAATCTCAGCAAATATTTTTTCACCCAAACTGGATGATACTTTCAGGTAATGATCAGTACACTAAGGCGACTTGGTTCCCCAAATGTCGTTCTTCTATGTTGAAGTGTTCGTTTCCAGTAACAGTTTGAATTTTTAGGTTTCACTCTGTTTTCTCCTATATTGATAGATGTATTTGGAACTCTAAATCCAACACGGTTTGTGCTAGCTTCTTGAAACTTGACACAATAAAGTAGTTTCACGTTCTATCTCTATGTTTTGTTTCCTCTTGGTGTAGCCCTAAGCAGTGACTGGCGAGAAACACATTCATGGAAAGGGATTGCCAGGCTTCCCAAGATTACGAATCTCCAGAAATCTCAGCAAACATTTTTTCACCCAAAGAATGATACTTTCAGGTAATGATCAGTACACTAAGGCGACTTGGTTCCCCAAATGTCGTTCTTCTATGTTGAAGCGTTCGTTTCCAGTAACAGTTTGAATTTTTAGGTTTCACTCTGTTTTCTCCTATATTGATAGATGTATTTGGAACTCTAAATCCAACACGGTTTGTGCTAGCTTCTTGAAACTTGACACAATAAATAGTTTCACGTTCTATCTCTGTGTTTTGTTTCCTCTTGATGTAGCCCTAAGCAGTGACTGGCGAGAAACACTTTCATGGAAAGGGGTGGCTTCCCAAAATTACGAATCTCCAGAAATCTCAGCAAATATTTTTTCACCCAAACTGGATGATACTTTCAGGTAATCATCAGTACACTAAGGCGACTTGGTTCCCCAAATGTCGTTCTTCTATGTTGAAGTGTTCGTTTCCAGTAACAGTTTGAATTTTTAGGTTTCACTCTGTTTTCTCCTATATTGATAGATGTATTTGGAACTCTAAATCCAACACGGTTTGTGCTAGCTTCTTGAAACTTGACACAATAAATAGTTTCACGTTCTATCTCTATGTTTTGTTTCCTCTTGATGTAGCCCTAAGCAGTGACAGGCGAGAAACACTTTCATGGAAAGGGGTTGCCAGGCTTCCTAAAATTACGAATCTCCAGAAATCTCAACAAATATTTTTTCACCCAAACTGGATGATACTTTCAGGTAATGATCAGTACACTAAGGCAACTTGGTTCCCCAAATGTCGTTCTTCTATGTTGAAGCGTTCGTTTCCAGTAACAGTTTGAATTTTTAGGTTTCACTCTGTTTTCTCCTATATTGATAGATGTATTTGGAACTCTAAATCCAACACGGTTTGTGCTAGGTTCTTGAAACTTGACACAATAAAGTAGTTTCACGTTCTATCTCTATATTTTGTTTCCTCTTGATGTAGCCCTAACAGTGACTGGCGAGAAACACTTTCATGGAAAGGGGTTGCCAGGCTTCCCAAATATACGAATCTCCAGAAATCTCAGGAAATATTTTTTCACCCAAACTGGATGATACTTTCAGGTAATGATCAGTACACTAAGGCGACTTGGTTCCCCAAATTTCGTTTTTCTATGTTAAAGCGTTCGTTTCCAGTAACAGTTTGAATTTTTAGGTTTCACTCTGTTTTCTCCTATATTGATAGATGTATTTGGAACTCTAAATCCAACAGGGTTTGTGCTAGCTTCTTGAAACTTGACACAATAAAGTAGTTTCACGTTCTATCTCTATGTTTTGTTTCCTCTTGATGTAGCCCTAAGCAGTGACTGGCGAGAAACACTTTCATGGAAAGGGGTTGCCAAGCTTCCCAAAATTACGAATCTCCAGAAACCACAGCAAATATTTTTTCACCCAAACTGAATGATACTTTCAGGTAATGATCAGTACACTAAGGCGACTTGGTTCCCCAAATGTCGTTCTTCTATGTTGAAGCGTTCGTTTCCAGTAACAGTTTGAATTTTTAGGTTTCACTCTGTTTTCTCCTATATTGATAGATGTATTTGGAACTCTAAATCCAACACGGTTTGTGCTAGGTTCTTGAAACTTGACACAATAAAGTAGTTTCACGTTCTATCTCTATGTTTTGTTTCCTCTTGATGTAGCCCTAAGCAGTGACTGGCGAGAAACACTTTCATGGAAAGGGGTTGCCAGGCTTCCCAAAATTACGAATCTCCAGAAATCTCAGCAAATATTTTTTCACCCAAACTGGATGATACTTTCAGGTAATGATCAGTACACTAAGGCGACTTGGTTCCCCAAATTTCGTTCTTCTATGTTGAAGCGTTCATTTCCAGTAACAGTTTGAATTTTTAGGTTTCACTCTGTTTTCTCCTATATTGATAGATGTATTTGGAACTCTGAATCCAACAAGGTTTGTGCTAGGTTCTTGAAACTTGACACAATAAAGTAGTTTCACGTTCTATCTCTATGTTTTGTTTCCTCTTGATGTAGCCCTAACAGTGACTGGCGAGAAACACTTTCATGGAAAGGGGTGCCAGACTTCCCAAATATATGAATCTCCAGAAATCTCAGGAAATATTTTTTCACCCAAACAGGATGATACTTTCAGGTAATGATCAGTACACTAAGGCGACTTGGTTCCCCAAATTTCGTTTTTCTATGTTAAAGCGTTCGTTTCCAGTAACAGTTTGAATTTTTAGGTTTCACTCTGTTTTCTCCTATATTGATAGATGTATTTGGAACTCTAAATCCAACACGGTTTGTGCTAGCTTCTTGAAACTTGACACAATAAAGTAGTTTCACGTTCTATCTCTATGTTTTGTTTCCTCTTGATGTAGCCCTAAGCTGTGACTGGCGAGAAACACTTTCATGGAAAGGGGTTGCCAAGCTTCCCAAAATTACGAATCTCCAGAAATCACAGCAAATATTTTTTCACCCAAACTGAATGATACTTTCAGGTAATGATCAGTACACTAAGGCGACTTGGTTCCCCAAATGTCGTTCTTCTATGTTGAAGCGTTCGTTTCCAGTAACAGTTTGAATTTTTAGGTTTCACTCTGTTTTCTCCTATATTGATAGATGTATTTGGAACTCTAAATCCAACACGGTTTGTGCTAGCTTCTTGAAACTTGACACAATAAAGTAGTTTCATGTTCTATCTCTATGTTTTGTTTCCTCTTGATGTAGCCCTAAGCAGTGACTGGCGAGAAACACTTTCATGGAAAGGGGTTGCCAGGCTTCCCAAAATTACGAATCTCCAGAAATCTCAGCAAATATTTTTTCACCCAAACTGGATGATACTTTCAGGTAATGATCAGTACACTAAGGCGACTTGGTTCCCCAAATTTCGTTCTTCTATGTTGAAGCGTTCGTTTCCAGTAACAGTTTGAATTTTTAGGTTTCACTCTGTTTTCTCCTATATTGATAGATATATTTGGAACTCTAAATCCAACACGGTTTGTGCTAGCTTCTTGAAACTTGACACAATAAAGTAGTTTCACGTTCTATCTCTATGTTTTGTTTCCTCTTGATGTACCCCTAAGCAGTGACTGGCGAGAAACACTTTCATGGAAATTGGTGGCTTCCCAAAATTACGAATCTCCAGAAATCTCAGCAAATATTTTTTCACCCAAACTGGATGATACTTTCAGGTAATGATCAGTACACTAAGGCGACTTGGTTCCCCAAATGTCGTTCTTCTATGTTGAAGCGTTCGTTTCCAGTAACAGTTTGAATTTTTAGGTTTCACTCTGTTTTCTCCTATATTGATAGATGTATTTGGAACTCTAAATCCAACACGGTTTGTGCTAGCTTCTTGAAACTTGACACAATAAAGTAGTTTCACGTTCTATCTCTATGTTTTGTTTCCTCTTGATGTAGCCCTAACAGTGACTGGCGAGAAACACTTTCATGGAAAGGGGTTGCCAGGCTTCCCAAAATTACGAATCTCCAGAAATCTCAGCAAATATTTTTTCACCCAAACTGGATGATACTTTCAGGTAATGATCAGTACACTAAGGCGACTTGGTTCCCCAAATTTTGTTCTTCTATGTTGAAGCGTTCGTTTCCAGTAACAGTTTGAATTTTTAGGTTTCACTCTGTTTTCTCCTATATTGATAGATGTATTTGGAACTCTAAATCCAACACGGTTTGTGCTAGCTTCTTGAAACTTGACACAATAAAGTAGTTTCACGTTCTATCTCTATGTTTTGTTTCCTCTTGATGTAGCCCTAACAGTGACTGGCGAGAAACACTTTCATGGAAAGTGGTGGCTTCCCAAAATTACGAATCTCCAGAAATCTCAGCAAATATTTTTTCACCCAAACTGGATGATACTTTCAGGTAATGATCAGTACACTAAGGCGACTTGGTTCCCCAAATTTCGTTCTTCTATGTTGAAGCGTTCGTTTCCAGTAACAGTTTGAATTTTAGGTTTCACTCTGTTTTCTCCTATATTGATAGATGTATTTGGAACTCTAAATCCAACACGGTTTGTGCTAGCTTCTTGAAACTTGACACAATAAAGTAGTTTCACGTTCTATCTCTATGTTTTGTTTCCTCTTGATGTAGCCCTAAGCAGTGACTGACGAGAAACACTTTCATGGAAAGGGGTTGACAGACTTCCCAAAATTACGAATCTCCAGAAATCTCAGGAAATATTTTTTCACCCAAACAGGATGATACTTTCAGGTAATGATCAGTACACTAAGGCGACTTGGTTCCCCAAATTTCGTTTTTCTATGTTGAAGCGTTCGTTTCCAGTAACAGTTTGAATTTTTAGGTTTCACTCTGTTTTCTCCTATATTGATAGATGTATTTGGAACTCTAAATCCAACACGGTTTGTGCTAGCTTCTTGAAACTTGACACAATAAAGTAGTTTCACGTTCTATCTCTATGTTTTGTTTCCTCTTGATGTAGCCCTAACAGTGACTGGCGAGAAACACTTTCATGGAAAGGGGTTGCCAGGCTTCCCAAATATACCAATCTCCAGAAATCTCAGCAAATATTTTTTCACCCAAACTGGATGATACTTTCAGGTAATGATCAGTACTCTAAGGCGACTTGGTTCCCCAAATTTCGTTCTTCTATGTTGAAGCGTTCGTTTCCAGTAACAGTTTGAATTTTTAGGTTTCACTCTGTTTTCTCCTTTATTGATAGATGTATTTGGAACTCTAAATCCAACACGGTTTGTGCTAGCTTCTTGAAACTTGACACAATAAAGTAGTTTCACGTTCTATCTCTATGTTTTGTTTCCTCTTGATGTAGCCCTAACAGTGACTGGCGAGAAACACTTTCATGGAAAGGGGTTGCCAGGCTTCCCAAAATTACGAATCTCCAGAAATCACAGCAAATATTTTTTCACAAAAACTGGATGATACTTTCAGGTAATGATCAGTACACTAAGGCGACTTGGTTCCCCAAATGTCGTTCTTCTATGTTGAAGCGTTCGTTTCCAGTAACAGTTTGAATTTTTAGGTTTCACTCTGTTTTCTCCTATATTGATAGATGTATTTGGAACTCTAAATCCAACACGGTTTGTGCTAGCTTCTTGAAACTTGACACAATAAAGTAGTTTCACGTTCTATCTCTATGTTTTGTTTCCTCTTGATGTAGCCCTAAGCAGTGACTGGCGAGAAACACTTTCATGGAAAGGGGTTGCCAGGCTTCCCAAAATTACGAATCTCCAGAAATCTCAGCAAATATTTTTTCACCCAAACTGGATGATACTTTCAGGTAATGATCAGTACACTAAGGCGACTTGGTTCCCCAAATTTCGTTCTTCTATGTTGAAGCGCTCGTTTCCAGTAACAGTTTGAATTTTTAGGTTTCACTCTGTTTTCTCCTATATTGATAGATGTATTTGGAACTCTAAATCCAACACGGTTTGTGCTAGCTTCTTGAAACTTGACACAATAAAGTAGTTTCACGTTCTATCTCTATGTTTTGTTTCCTCTTGATGTAGCCCTAAGCAGTGACTGGCGAGAAACACTTTCACGGAAAGGGGTTGCCAGGCTTCCCAAAATTACGAATCTCCAGAAATCTCAGCAATTATTTTTTCACCCAAACTGGATGATACTTTCAGGTAATGATCAGTACACTAAGGCGACTTGGTTCCCCAAATGTCATTCTTCTATGTTGAAGCGTTCGTTTCCAGTAACAGTTTGAATTTTTAGGTTTCACTCTGTTTTCTCCTTTATTGATAGATGTATTTGGAACTCTGAATCCAACACGGTTTGTGCTAGCTTCTTGAAACTTGACACAATAAAGTAGTTTCACGTTCTATCTCTATGTTTTGTTTCCTCTTGATGTAGCCCTAAGCAGTGACTGACGAGAAACACTTTCATGGAAAGGGGTTGCCAGGCTTCCCAAAATTACGAATCTCCAGAAATCTCAGGAAATATTTTTTCACCCAAACAGGATGATACTTTCAGGTAATGATCAGTACACTAAGGCGACTTGGTTCCCCAAATTTCGTTTTTCTATGTTGAAGCGTTCGTTTCCAGTAACAGTTTGAATTTTTAGGTTTCACTCTGTTTTCTCCTATATTGATAGATGTATTTGGAACTCTAAATCCAACACGGTTTGTGCTAGCTTCTTGAAACTTGACACAATAAAGTAGTTTCACGTTCTATCTCTATGTTTTGTTTCCTCTTGATGTAGCCCTAAGCAGTGACTGGCGAGAAACACTTTCATGGAAAGGGGTGGCTTCCCAAAATTACGAATCTCCAGAAATCTCAGCAAATATTTTTTCACCCAAACTGGATGATACTTTCAGGTAATGATCAGTACACTAAGGCGACTTGGTTCCCAAAATGTCGTTCTTCTATGTTGAAGCGTTCGTTTCCAGTAACAGTTTGAATTTTTAGGTTTCACTCTGTTTTCTCCTAAATTGATAGATGTATTTGGAACTCTAAATCCAACACGGTTTGTGCTAGCTTCTTGAAACTTGACACAATAAAGTAGTTTCACGTTCTATCTCTATGTTTTGTTTCCTCTTGATGTAGCCCTAACAGTGACTGGCGAGAAACACTTTCATGGAAAGGGGTTGCCAGGCTTCCAAAATATACGAATCTCCAGAAATCTCAGCAAATATTTTTTGACCCAAACTGGATGATACTTTCAGGTAATGATCAGTACACTAAGGCGACTTGGTTCCCCAAATGTCGTTCTTCTATGTTGAAGCGTTCGTTTCCAGTAACAGTTTGAATTTTTAGGTTTCACTCTGTTTTCTCCTATATTGATAGATGTATTTGGAACTCTAAATCCAACACGGTTTGTGCTAGGTTCTTGAAACTTGACACAATAAAGTAGTTTCACGTTCTATCTCTATGTTTTGTTTCCTCTTGATGTAGACCTAACAGTGACTGGCGAGAAACACTTTCATGGAAAGGGGTTGCCAGGCTTCCCAAATATACGAATCTCCAGAAATCTCAGGAAATATTTTTTCACCCAAACAGGATGATACTTTCAGGTAATGATCAGTACACTAAGGCGACTTGGTTCCCCAAATTTCGTTTTTCTATGTTAAAGCGTTCGTTTGCAGTAACAGTTTGAATTTTTAGGTTTCACTCTGTTTTCTCCGATATTGATAGATGTATTTGGAACTCTAAATCCAACACGGTTTGTGCTAGCTTCTTGAAACTTGACACAATAAAGTAGTTTCACGTTCTATCTCTATGTTTTGTTTCCTCTTGATGTAGCCCTAAGCAGTGACTGGCGAGAAGCACTTTCATGGAAAGGGGTTGCCAAGCTTCCCAAAATTACGAATCTCCAGAAATCACAGCAAATATTTTTTCACCCAAACTGGATGATACTTTCAGGTAATGATCAGTACACTAAGGCGACTTGGTTCCCCAAATGTCGTTCTTCTATGTTGAAGCGTTCGTTTCCAGTAACAGTTTGAATTTTTAGGTTTCACTCTGTTTTCTCCTATATTGATATATTGATAGATGTATTTGGAACTCTAAATCCAACACGGTTTGTGCTAGCTTCTTGAAACTTGACACAATAAAGTAGTTTCACGTTCTATCTATATGTTTTGTTTCCTCTTGATGTAGCCCTAAGCAGTGACTGGCGAGAAACACTTTCATGGAAAGGGGTTGCCAGGCTTCCCAAAATTACGAATCTCCAGAAATCTCAGCAAATATTTTTTCACCCAAACTGGATGATACTTTCAGGTAATGATCAGTACACTAAGGCGACTTGGTTCCCCAAATTTCGTTCTTCTATGTTGAAGCGCTCGTTTCCAGTAACAGTTTGAATTTTTAGGTTTCACTCTGTTTTCTCCTATATTGATAGATGTATTTGGAACTCTAAATCCAACACGGTTTGTGCTAGCTTCTTGAAACTTGACACAATAAAGTAGTTTCACGTTCTATCTCTATGTTTTGTTTCCTCTTGATGTACCCTAAGCAGTGACTGGCGAGAAACACTTTCATGGAAAGGGGTTGCCAGGCTTCCCAAAATTACGAATCTCCAGAAATCTCAGCAATAATTTTTTCACCCAAACTGGATGATACTTTCAGGTAATGATCAGTACACTAAGGCGACTTGGTTCCCCAAATGTCATTCTTCTATGTTGAAGCGTTCGTTTCCAGTAACAGTTTGAATTTTTAGGTTTCACTCTGTTTTCTCCTTTATTGATAGATGTATTTGGAACTCTGAATCCAACACGGTTTGTGCTAGCTTCTTGAAACTTGACACAATAAAGTAGTTTCACGTTCTATCTCTATGTTTTGTTTCCTCTTGATGTAGCCCTAAGCAGTGACTGACGAGAAACACTTTCATGGAAAGGGGTTGCCAGGCTTCCCAAAATTACGAATCTCTAGAAATCTCAGGAAATATTTTTTCACCCAAACAGGATGATACTTTCAGGTAATGATCAGTACACTAAGGCGACTTGGTTCCCCAAATTTCGTTTTTCTATGTTGAAGCGTTCGTTTCCAGTAACAGTTTGAATTTTTAGGTTTCACTCTGTTTTCTCCTATATTGATAGATGTATTTGGAACTCTAAATCCAACACGGTTTGTGCTAGCTTCTTGAAACTTGACACAATAAAGTAGTTTCACGTTCTATCTCTATGTTTTGTTTCCTCTTGATGTAGCCCTAAGCAGTGACTGGCGAGAAACACTTTCATGGAAAGGGGTGGCTTCCCAAAATTACGAATCTCCAGAAATCTCTGCAAATATTTTTTCACCCAAACTGGATGATACTTTCAGGTAATGATCAGTACACTAAGGCGACTTGGTTCCCAAAATGTCGTTCTTCTATGTTGAAGCGTTCGATTCCAGTAACAGTTTGAATTTTTAGGTTTCACTCTGTTTTCTCCTATATTGATAGATGTATTTGGAACTCTAAATCCAACACGGTTTGTGCTAGCTTCTTGAAACTTGACACAATAAAGTAGTTTCACGTTCTATCTCTATGTTTTGTTTCCTTTTGATGTAGCCCTAAGCAGTGACTGACGAGAAACACTTTCATGGAAAGGGGTTGCCAGGCTTCCCAAAATTACGAATCTCCAGAAATCTCAGGAAATATTTTTTCACCCAAACAGGATGATACTTTCAGATAATGATTAGTACACTAAGGCGACTTGGTTCCCCAAATTTCGTTTTTCTATGTTGAAGCGTTCGTTTCCAGTAACAGTTTGAATTTTTAGGTTTCACTCTGTTTTCTCCTATATTGATAGATGTATTTGGAACTCTAAATCCAACACGGTTTGTGCTAGCTTCTTGAAACTTGACACAATAAAGTAGTTTCACGTTCTATCTCTATGTTTTGTTTCCTCTTGATGTAGCCCTAAGCAGTGACTGGCGAGAAACACTTTCATGGAAAGGGGTGGCTTCCCAAAATTACGATGCTCCAGAAATCTCAGCAAATATTTTTTCACCCAAACTGGATGATACTTTCAGGTAATGATCAGTACACTAAGGCGACTTGGTTCCCAAAATGTCGTTCTTCTATGTTGAAGCGTTCGTTTCCAGTAACAGTTTGAATTTTTAGGTTTCACTCTGTTTTCTCCTATATTGATAGATGTATTTGGAACTCTAAATCCAACACGGTTTGTGCTAGCTTCTTGAAACTTGACACAATAAAGTAGTTTAACGTTCTATCTCTATGTTTTGTTTCCTCTTGATGTAGCCCTAAGCAGTGACTGGCGAGAAACACCTTCATGGAAAGGGGTTGCCAGGCTTCCCAAAATTACGAATCTCCAGAAATCTCAGCAAATATTTTTTCACCCAAACTGGATGATACTTTCCGGTAATGATCAGTACACTAAGGCGACTTGGTTCCCCAAATGTCATTCTTCTATGTTGAAGCGTTCGTTTCCAGTAACAGTTTGAATTTTTAGGTTTCACTCTGTTTTCTCCTAAATTGATAGATGTATTTGGAACTCTAAATCCAACACGGTTTGTGCTAGCTTCTTGAAACTTGACACAATAAAGTAGTTTCACGTTCTATCTCTATGTTTTGTTTCCTCTTGATGTAGCCCTAACAGTGACTGGCGAGAAACACTTTCATGGAAAGGGGTTGCCAGGCTTCCAAAATATACGAATCTCCAGAAATCTCAGCAAATATTTTTTGACCCAAACTGGATGATACTTTCAGGTAATGATCAGTACACTAAGGCGACTTGGTTCCCCAAATGTCGTTCTTCTATGTTGAAGCGTTCGTTTCCAGTAACAGTTTGAATTTTTAGGTTTCACTCTGTTTTCTCCTATATTGATAGATGTATTTGGAACTCTAAATCCAACACGGTTTGTGCTAGCTTCTTGAAACTTGACACAATAAAGTAGTTTCACGTTCTATCTCTATGTTTTGTTTCCTCTTGATGTAGACCTAACAGTGACTGGCGAGAAACACTTTCATGGAAAGGGGTTGCCAGGCTTCCCAAATATACGAATCTCCAGAAATCTCAGGAAATATTTTTTCACCCAAACAGGATGATACTTTCAGGTAATGATCAGTACACTAAGGCGACTTGGTTCCCCAAATTTCGTTTTTCTATGTTAAAGCGTTCGTTTGCAGTAACAGTTTGAATTTTTAGGTTTCACTCTGTTTTCTCCGATATTGATAGATGTATTTGGAACTCTAAATCCAACACGGTTTGTGCTAGCTTCTTGAAACTTGACACAATAAAGTAGTTTCACGTTCTATCTCTATGTTTTGTTTCCTCTTGATGTAGCCCTAAGCAGTGACTGGCGAGAAGCACTTTCATGGAAAGGGGTTGCCAAGCTTCCCAAAATTACGAATCTCCAGAAATCACAGCAAATATTTTTTCACCCAAACTGGATGATACTTTCAGGTAATGATCAGTACACTAAGGCGACTTGGTTCCCCAAATGTCGTTCTTCTATGTTGAAGCGTTCGTTTCCAGTAACAGTTTGAATTTTTAGGTTTCACTCTGTTTTCTCCTATATTGATATATTGATAGATGTATTTGGAACTCTAAATCCAACACGGTTTGTGCTAGCTTCTTGAAACTTGACACAATAAAGTAGTTTCACGTTCTATCTATATGTTTTGTTTCCTCTTGATGTAGCCCTAAGCAGTGACTGGCGAGAAACACTTTCATGGAAAGGGGTTGCCAGGCTTCCCAAAATTACGAATCTCCAGAAATCTCAGCAAATATTTTTTCACCCAAACTGGATGATACTTTCAGGTAATGATCAGTACACTAAGGCGACTTGGTTCCCCAAATTTCGTTCTTCTATGTTGAAGCGCTCGTTTCCAGTAACAGTTTGAATTTTTAGGTTTCACTCTGTTTTCTCCTATATTGATAGATGTATTTGGAACTATAAATCCAACACGGTTTGTGCTAGCTTCTTGAAACTTGACACAATAAAGTAGTTTCACGTTCTATCTCTATGTTTTGTTTCCTCTTGATGTACCCTAAGCAGTGACTGGCGAGAAACACTTTCATGGAAAGGGGTTGCCAGGCTTCCCAAAATTACGAATCTCCAGAAATCTCAGCAATTATTTTTTCACCCAAACTGGATGATACTTTCAGGTAATGATCAGTACACTAAGGCGACTTGGTTCCCCAAATGTCATTCTTCTATGTTGAAGCGTTCGTTTCCAGTAACAGTTTGAATTTTTAGGTTTCACTCTGTTTTCTCCTTTATTGATAGATGTATTTGGAACTCTGAATCCAACACGGTTTGTGCTAGCTTCTTGAAACTTGACACAATAAAGTAGTTTCACGTTCTATCTCTATGTTTTGTTTCCTCTTGATGTAGCCCTAAGCAGTGACTGACGAGAAACACTTTCATGGAAAGGGGTTGCCAGGCTTCCCAAAATTACGAATCTCTAGAAATCTCAGGAAATATTTTTTCACCCAAACAGGATGATACTTTCAGGTAATGATCAGTACACTAAGGCGACTTGGTTCCCCAAATTTCGTTTTTCTATGTTGAAGCGTTCGTTTCCAGTAACAGTTTGAATTTTTAGGTTTCACTCTGTTTTCTCCTATATTGATAGATGTATTTGGAACTCTAAATCCAACACGGTTTGTGCTAGCTTCTTGAAACTTGACACAATAAAGTAGTTTCACGTTCTATCTCTATGTTTTGTTTCCTCTTGATGTAGCCCTAAGCAGTGACTGGCGAGAAACACTTTCATGGAAAGGGGTGGCTTCCCAAAATTACGAATCTCCAGAAATCTCTGCAAATATTTTTTCACCCAAACTGGATGATACTTTCAGGTAATGATCAGTACACTAAGGCGACTTGGTTCCCAAAATGTCGTTCTTCTATGTTGAAGCGTTCGATTCCAGTAACAGTTTGAATTTTTAGGTTTCACTCTGTTTTCTCCTATATTGATAGATGTATTTGGAACTCTAAATCCAACACGGTTTGTGCTAGCTTCTTGAAACTTGACACAATAAAGTAGTTTATCGTTCTATCTCTATGTTTTGTTTCCTCTTGATGTAGCCCTAAGCAGTGACTGGCGAGAAACACCTTCATGGAAAGGGGTTGCCAGGCTTCCCAAAATTACGAATCTCCAGAAATCTCAGCAAATATTTTTTCACCCAAACTGGATGATACTTTCCGGTAATGATCAGTACACTAAGGCGACTTGGTTCCCCAAATGTCATTCTTCTATGTTGAAGCGTTCGTTTCCAGTAACAGTTTGAATTTTTAGGTTTCACTCTGTTTTCTCCTAAATTGATAGATGTATTTGGAACTCTAAATCCAACACGGTTTGTGCTAGCTTCTTGAAACTTGACACAATAAAGTAGTTTCACGTTCTATCTCTATGTTTTGTTTCCTCTTGATGTAGCCCTAACAGTGACTGGCGAGAAACACTTTCATGGAAAGGGGTTGCCAGGCTTCCAAAATATACGAATCTCCAGAAATCTCAGGAAATATTTTTTCACCCAAACAGGATGATACTTTCAGGTAATGATCAGTACACTAAGGCGACTTGGTTCCCCAAATTTCGTTTTTCTATGTTAAAGCGTTCGTTTCCAGTAACAGTTTGAATTTTTAGGTTTCACTATGTTTTCTCCTATATTGATAGATGTATTTGGAACTCTAAATCCAACACGGTTTGTGCTAGCTTCTTGAAACTTGACACAATAAAGTAGTTTCACGTTCTATCTCTATGTTTTGTTTCCTCTTGATGTAGCCCTAAGCAGTGACTGGCGAGAAGCACTTTCATGGAAAGGGGTTGCCAAGCTTCCCAAAATTACGAATCTCCAGAAATCACAGCAAATATTTTTTCACAAAAACTGGATGATACTTTCAGGTAATGATCAGTACACTAAGGCGACTTGGTTCCCCAAATGTCGTTCTTCTATGTTGAAGCGTTCGTTTCCAGTAACAGTTTGAATTTTTAGGTTTCACTCTGTTTTCTCCTATATTGATAGATGTATTTGGAACTCTAAATCCAACACGGTTTGTGCTAGCTTCTTGAAACTTGACACAATAAAGTAGTTTCACGTTCTATCTCTATGTTTTGTTTCCTCTTGATGTAGCCCTAAGCAGTGACTGGCGAGAAACACTTTCATGGAAAGGGGTTGCCAGGCTTCCCAAAATTACGAATCTCCAGAAATCTCAGCAAATATTTTTTCACCCAAACTGGATGATACTTTCAGGTAATGATCAGTACACTAAGGCGACTTGGTTCCCCAAATTTCGTTCTTCTATGTTGAAGCGCTCGTTTCCAGTAACAGTTTGAATTTTTAGGTTTCACTCTGTTTTCTCCTATATTGATAGATGTATTTGGAACTCTAAATCCAACACGGTTTGTGCTAGCTTCTTGAAACTTGACACAATAAAGTAGTTTCACGTTCTATCTCTATGTTTTGTTTCCTCTTGATGTAGCCCTAAGCAGTGACTGGCGAGAAACACTTTCACGGAAAGGGGTTGCCAGGCTTCCCAAAATTACGAATCTCCAGAAATCTCAGCAATTATTTTTTCACCCAAACTGGATGATACTTTCAGGTAATGATCAGTACACTAAGGCGACTTGGTTCCCCAAATGTCATTCTTCTATGTTGAAGCGTTCGTTTCCAGTAACAGTTTGAATTTTTAGGTTTCACTCTGTTTTCTCCTTTATTGATAGATGTATTTGGAACTCTGAATCCAACACGGTTTGTGCTAGCTTCTTGAAACTTGACACAATAAAGTAGTTTCACGTTCTATCTCTATGTTTTGTTTCCTCTTGATGTAGCCCTAAGCAGTGACTGACGAGAAACACTTTCATGGAAAGGGGTTGCCAGGCTTCCCAAAATTACGAATCTCCAGAAATCTCAGGAAATATTTTTTCACCCAAACAGGATGATACTTTCAGGTAATGATCAGTACACTAAGGCGACTTGGTTCCCCAAATTTCGTTTTTCTATGTTGAAGCGTTCGTTTCCAGTAACAGTTTGAATTTTTAGGTTTCACTCTGTTTTCTCCTATATTGATAGATGTATTTGGAACTCTAAATCCAACACGGTTTGTGCTAGCTTCTTGAAACTTGACACAATAAAGTAGTTTCACGTTCTATCTCTATGTTTTGTTTCCTCTTGATGTAGCCCTAAGCAGTGACTGGCGAGAAACACTTTCATGGAAAGGGGTGGCTTCCCAAAATTACGAATCTCCAGAAATCTCAGCAAATATTTTTTCACCCAAACTGGATGATACTTTCAGGTAATGATCAGTACACTAAGGCGACTTGGTTCCCAAAATGTCGTTCTTCTATGTTGAAGCGTTCGTTTCCAGTAACAGTTTGAATTTTTAGGTTTCACTCTGTTTTCTCCTAAATTGATAGATGTATTTGGAACTCTAAATCCAACACGGTTTGTGCTAGCTTCTTGAAACTTGACACAATAAAGTAGTTTCACGTTCTATCTCTATGTTTTGTTTCCTCTTGATGTAGCCCTAACAGTGACTGGCGAGAAACACTTTCATGGAAAGGGGTTGCCAGGCTTCCAAAATATACGAATCTCCAGAAATCTCAGCAAATATTTTTTGACCCAAACTGGATGATACTTTCAGGTAATGATCAGTACACTAAGGCGACTTGGTTCCCCAAATGTCGTTCTTCTATGTTGAAGCGTTCGTTTCCAGTAACAGTTTGAATTTTTAGGTTTCACTCTGTTTTCTCCTATATTGATAGATGTATTTGGAACTCTAAATCCAACACGGTTTGTGCTAGGTTCTTGAAACTTGACACAATAAAGTAGTTTCACGTTCTATCTCTATGTTTTGTTTCCTCTTGATGTAGACCTAACAGTGACTGGCGAGAAACACTTTCATGGAAAGGGGTTGCCAGGCTTCCCAAATATACGAATCTCCAGAAATCTCAGGAAATATTTTTTCACCCAAACAGGATGATACTTTCAGGTAATGATCAGTACACTAAGGCGACTTGGTTCCCCAAATTTCGTTTTTCTATGTTAAAGCGTTCGTTTGCAGTAACAGTTTGAATTTTTAGGTTTCACTCTGTTTTCTCCGATATTGATAGATGTATTTGGAACTCTAAATCCAACACGGTTTGTGCTAGCTTCTTGAAACTTGACACAATAAAGTAGTTTCACGTTCTATCTCTATGTTTTGTTTCCTCTTGATGTAGCCCTAAGCAGTGACTGGCGAGAAGCACTTTCATGGAAAGGGGTTGCCAAGCTTCCCAAAATTACGAATCTCCAGAAATCACAGCAAATATTTTTTCACCCAAACTGGATGATACTTTCAGGTAATGATCAGTACACTAAGGCGACTTGGTTCCCCAAATGTCGTTCTTCTATGTTGAAGCGTTCGTTTCCAGTAACAGTTTGAATTTTTAGGTTTCACTCTGTTTTCTCCTATATTGATATATTGATAGATGTATTTGGAACTCTAAATCCAACACGGTTTGTGCTAGCTTCTTGAAACTTGACACAATAAAGTAGTTTCACGTTCTATCTATATGTTTTGTTTCCTCTTGATGTAGCCCTAAGCAGTGACTGGCGAGAAACACTTTCATGGAAAGGGGTTGCCAGGCTTCCCAAAATTACGAATCTCCAGAAATCTCAGCAAATATTTTTTCACCCAAACTGGATGATACTTTCAGGTAATGATCAGTACACTAAGGCGACTTGGTTCCCCAAATTTCGTTCTTCTATGTTGAAGCGCTCGTTTCCAGTAACAGTTTGAATTTTTAGGTTTCACTCTGTTTTCTCCTATATTGATAGATGTATTTGGAACTCTAAATCCAACACGGTTTGTGCTAGCTTCTTGAAACTTGACACAATAAAGTAGTTTCACGTTCTATCTCTATGTTTTGTTTCCTCTTGATGTACCCTAAGCAGTGACTGGCGAGAAACACTTTCATGGAAAGGGGTTGCCAGGCTTCCCAAAATTACGAATCTCCAGAAATCTCAGCAATTATTTTTTCACCCAAACTGGATGATACTTTCAGGTAATGATCAGTACACTAAGGCGACTTGGTTCCCCAAATGTCATTCTTCTATGTTGAAGCGTTCGTTTCCAGTAACAGTTTGAATTTTTAGGTTTCACTCTGTTTTCTCCTTTATTGATAGATGTATTTGGAACTCTGAATCCAACACGGTTTGTGCTAGCTTCTTGAAACTTGACACAATAAAGTAGTTTCACGTTCTATCTCTATGTTTTGTTTCCTCTTGATGTAGCCCTAAGCAGTGACTGACGAGAAACACTTTCATGGAAAGGGGTTGCCAGGCTTCCCAAAATTACGAATCTCTAGAAATCTCAGGAAATATTTTTTCACCCAAACAGGATGATACTTTCAGGTAATGATCAGTACACTAAGGCGACTTGGTTCCCCAAATTTCGTTTTTCTATGTTGAAGCGTTCGTTTCCAGTAACAGTTTGAATTTTTAGGTTTCACTCTGTTTTCTCCTATATTGATAGATGTATTTGGAACTCTAAATCCAACACGGTTTGTGCTAGCTTCTTGAAACTTGACACAATAAAGTAGTTTCACGTTCTATCTCTATGTTTTGTTTCCTCTTGATGTAGCCCTAAGCAGTGACTGGCGAGAAACACTTTCATGGAAAGGGGTGGCTTCCCAAAATTACGAATCTCCAGAAATCTCTGCAAATATTTTTTCACCCAAACTGGATGATACTTTCAGGTAATGATCAGTACACTAAGGCGACTTGGTTCCCAAAATGTCGTTCTTCTATGTTGAAGCGTTCGATTCCAGTAACAGTTTGAATTTTTAGGTTTCACTCTGTTTTCTCCTATATTGATAGATGTATTTGGAACTCTAAATCCAACACGGTTTGTGCTAGCTTCTTGAAACTTGACACAATAAAGTAGTTTCACGTTCTATCTCTATGTTTTGTTTCCTTTTGATGTAGCCCTAAGCAGTGACTGACGAGAAACACTTTCATGGAAAGGGGTTGCCAGGCTTCCCAAAATTACGAATCACCAGAAATCTCAGGAAATATTTTTTCACCCAAACAGGATGATACTTTCAGATAATGATTAGTACACTAAGGCGACTTGGTTCCCCAAATTTCGTTTTTCTATGTTGAAGCGTTCGTTTCCAGTAACAGTTTGAATTTTTAGGTTTCACTCTGTTTTCTCCTATATTGATAGATGTATTTGGAACTCTAAATCCAACACGGTTTGTGCTAGCTTCTTGAAACTTGACACAATAAAGTAGTTTCACGTTCTATCTCTATGTTTTGTTTCCTCTTGATGTAGCCCTAAGCAGTGACTGGCGAGAAACACTTTCATGGAAAGGGGTGGCTTCCCAAAATTACGATGCTCCAGAAATCTCAGCAAATATTTTTTCACCCAAACTGGATGATACTTTCAGGTAATGATCAGTACACTAAGGCGACTTGGTTCCCAAAATGTCGTTCTTCTATGTTGAAGCGTTCGTTTCCAGTAACAGTTTGAATTTTTAGGTTTCACTCTGTTTTCTCCTATATTGATAGATGTATTTGGAACTCTAAATCCAACACGGTTTGTGCTAGCTTCTTGAAACTTGACACAATAAAGTAGTTTAACGTTCTATCTCTATGTTTTGTTTCCTCTTGATGTAGCCCTAAGCAGTGACTGGCGAGAAACACCTTCATGGAAAGGGGTTGCCAGGCTTCCCAAAATTACGAATCTCCAGAAATCTCAGCAAATATTTTTTCACCCAAACTGGATGATACTTTCCGGTAATGATCAGTACACTAAGGCGACTTGGTTCCCCAAATGTCATTCTTCTATGTTGAAGCGTTCGTTTCCAGTAACAGTTTGAATTTTTAGGTTTCACTCTGTTTTCTCCTAAATTGATAGATGTATTTGGAACTCTAAATCCAACACGGTTTGTGCTAGCTTCTTGAAACTTGACACAATAAAGTAGTTTCACGTTCTATCTCTATGTTTTGTTTCCTCTTGATGTAGCCCTAACAGTGACTGGCGAGAAACACTTTCATGGAAAGGGGTTGCCAGGCTTCCAAAATATACGAATCTCCAGAAATCTCAGCAAATATTTTTTGACCCAAACTGGATGATACTTTCAGGTAATGATCAGTACACTAAGGCGACTTGGTTCCCCAAATGTCGTTCTTCTATGTTGAAGCGTTCGTTTCCAGTAACAGTTTGAATTTTTAGGTTTCACTCTGTTTTCTCCTATATTGATAGATGTATTTGGAACTCTAAATCCAACACGGTTTGTGCTAGCTTCTTGAAACTTGACACAATAAAGTAGTTTCACGTTCTATCTCTATGTTTTGTTTCCTCTTGATGTAGACCTAACAGTGACTGGCGAGAAACACTTTCATGGAAAGGGGTTGCCAGGCTTCCCAAATATACGAATCTCCAGAAATCTCAGGAAATATTTTTTCACCCAAACAGGATGATACTTTCAGGTAATGATCAGTACACTAAGGCGACTTGGTTCCCCAAATTTCGTTTTTCTATGTTAAAGCGTTCGTTTGCAGTAACAGTTTGAATTTTTAGGTTTCACTCTGTTTTCTCCGATATTGATAGATGTATTTGGAACTCTAAATCCAACACGGTTTGTGCTAGCTTCTTGAAACTTGACACAATAAAGTAGTTTCACGTTCTATCTCTATGTTTTGTTTCCTCTTGATGTAGCCCTAAGCAGTGACTGGCGAGAAGCACTTTCATGGAAAGGGGTTGCCAAGCTTCCCAAAATTACGAATCTCCAGAAATCACAGCAAATATTTTTTCACCCAAACTGGATGATACTTTCAGGTAATGATCAGTACACTAAGGCGACTTGGTTCCCCAAATGTCGTTCTTCTATGTTGAAGCGTTCGTTTCCAGTAACAGTTTGAATTTTTAGGTTTCACTCTGTTTTCTCCTATATTGATATATTGATAGATGTATTTGGAACTCTAAATCCAACACGGTTTGTGCTAGCTTCTTGAAACTTGACACAATAAAGTAGTTTCACGTTCTATCTATATGTTTTGTTTCCTCTTGATGTAGCCCTAAGCAGTGACTGGCGAGAAACACTTTCATGGAAAGGGGTTGCCAGGCTTCCCAAAATTACGAATCTCCAGAAATCTCAGCAAATATTTTTTCACCCAAACTGGATGATACTTTCAGGTAATGATCAGTACACTAAGGCGACTTGGTTCCCCAAATTTCGTTCTTCTATGTTGAAGCGCTCGTTTCCAGTAACAGTTTGAATTTTTAGGTTTCACTCTGTTTTCTCCTATATTGATAGATGTATTTGGAACTCTAAATCCAACACGGTTTGTGCTAGCTTCTTGAAACTTGACACAATAAAGTAGTTTCACGTTCTATCTCTATGTTTTGTTTCCTCTTGATGTACCCTAAGCAGTGACTGGCGAGAAACACTTTCATGGAAAGGGGTTGCCAGGCTTCCCAAAATTACGAATCTCCAGAAATCTCAGCAATTATTTTTTCACCCAAACTGGATGATACTTTCAGGTAATGATCAGTACACTAAGGCGACTTGGTTCCCCAAATGTCATTCTTCTATGTTGAAGCGTTCGTTTCCAGTAACAGTTTGAATTTTTAGGTTTCACTCTGTTTTCTCCTTTATTGATAGATGTATTTGGAACTCTGAATCCAACACGGTTTGTGCTAGCTTCTTGAAACTTGACACAATAAAGTAGTTTCACGTTCTATCTCTATGTTTTGTTTCCTCTTGATGTAGCCCTAAGCAGTGACTGACGAGAAACACTTTCATGGAAAGGGGTTGCCAGGCTTCCCAAAATTACGAATCTCTAGAAATCTCAGGAAATATTTTTTCACCCAAACAGGATGATACTTTCAGGTAATGATCAGTACACTAAGGCGACTTGGTTCCCCAAATTTCGTTTTTCTATGTTGAAGCGTTCGTTTCCAGTAACAGTTTGAATTTTTAGGTTTCACTCTGTTTTCTCCTATATTGATAGATGTATTTGGAACTCTAAATCCAACACGGTTTGTGCTAGCTTCTTGAAACTTGACACAATAAAGTAGTTTCACGTTCTATCTCTATGTTTTGTTTCCTCTTGATGTAGCCCTAAGCAGTGACTGGCGAGAAACACTTTCATGGAAAGGGGTGGCTTCCCAAAATTACGAATCTCCAGAAATCTCTGCAAATATTTTTTCACCCAAACTGGATGATACTTTCAGGTAATGATCAGTACACTAAGGCGACTTGGTTCCCAAAATGTCGTTCTTCTATGTTGAAGCGTTCGATTCCAGTAACAGTTTGAATTTTTAGGTTTCACTCTGTTTTCTCCTATATTGATAGATGTATTTGGAACTCTAAATCCAACACGGTTTGTGCTAGCTTCTTGAAACTTGACACAATAAAGTAGTTTATCGTTCTATCTCTATGTTTTGTTTCCTCTTGATGTAGCCCTAAGCAGTGACTGGCGAGAAACACCTTCATGGAAAGGGGTTGCCAGGCTTCCCAAAATTACGAATCTCCAGAAATCTCAGCAAATATTTTTTCACCCAAACTGGATGATACTTTCCGGTAATGATCAGTACACTAAGGCGACTTGGTTCCCCAAATGTCATTCTTCTATGTTGAAGCGTTCGTTTCCAGTAACAGTTTGAATTTTTAGGTTTCACTCTGTTTTCTCCTAAATTGATAGATGTATTTGGAACTCTAAATCCAACACGGTTTGTGCTAGCTTCTTGAAACTTGACACAATAAAGTAGTTTCACGTTCTATCTCTATGTTTTGTTTCCTCTTGATGTAGCCCTAACAGTGACTGGCGAGAAACACTTTCATGGAAATGGGTTGCCAGGCTTCCAAAATATACGAATCTCCAGAAATCTCAGCAAATATTTTTTGACCCAAACTGGATGATACTTTCAGGTAATGATCAGTACACTAAGGCGACTTGGTTCCCCAAATGTCGTTCTTCTATGTTGAAGCGTTCGTTTCCAGTAACAGTTTGAATTTTTAGGTTTCACTCTGTTTTCTCCTATATTGATAGATGTATTTGGAACTCTAAATCCAACACGGTTTGTGCTAGGTTCTTGAAACTTGACACAATAAAGTAGTTTCACGTTCTATCTCTATGTTTTGTTTCCTCTTGATGTAGACCTAACAGTGACTGGCGAGAAACACTTTCATGGAAAGGGGTTGCCAGGCTTCCCAAATATACGAATCTCCAGAAATCTCAGGAAATATTTTTTCACCCAAACAGGATGATACTTTCAGGTAATGATCAGTACACTAAGGCGACTTGGTTCCCCAAATTTCGTTTTTCTATGTTAAAGCGTTCGTTTGCAGTAACAGTTTGAATTTTTAGGTTTCACTCTGTTTTCTCCGATATTGATAGATGTATTTGGAACTCTAAATCCAACACGGTTTGTGCTAGCTTCTTGAAACTTGACACAATAAAGTAGTTTCACGTTCTATCTCTATGTTTTGTTTCCTCTTGATGTAGCCCTAAGCAGTGACTGGCGAGAAGCACTTTCATGGAAAGGGGTTGCCAAGCTTCCCAAAATTACGAATCTCCAGAAATCACAGCAAATATTTTTTCACCCAAACTGGATGATACTTTCAGGTAATGATCAGTACACTAAGGCGACTTGGTTCCCCAAATGTCGTTCTTCTATGTTGAAGCGTTCGTTTCCAGTAACAGTTTGAATTTTTAGGTTTCACTCTGTTTTCTCCTATATTGATATATTGATAGATGTATTTGGAACTCTAAATCCAACACGGTTTGTGCTAGCTTCTTGAAACTTGACACAATAAAGTAGTTTCACGTTCTATCTATATGTTTTGTTTCCTCTTGATGTAGCCCTAAGCAGTGACTGGCGAGAAACACTTTCATGGAAAGGGGTTGCCAGGCTTCCCAAAATTACGAATCTCCAGAAATCTCAGCAAATATTTTTTCACCCAAACTGGATGATACTTTCAGGTAATGATCAGTACACTAAGGCGACTTGGTTCCCCAAATTTCGTTCTTCTATGTTGAAGCGCTCGTTTCCAGTAACAGTTTGAATTTTTAGGTTTCACTCTGTTTTCTCCTATATTGATAGATGTATTTGGAACTCTAAATCCAACACGGTTTTTGCTAGCTTCTTGAAACTTGACACAATAAAGTAGTTTCACGTTCTATCTCTATGTTTTGTTTCCTCTTGATGTACCCTAAGCAGTGACTGGCGAGAAACACTTTCATGGAAAGGGGTTGCCAGGCTTCCCAAAATTACGAATCTCCAGAAATCTCAGCAATTATTTTTTCACCCAAACTGGATGATACTTTCAGGTAATGATCAGTACACTAAGGCGACTTGGTTCCCCAAATGTCATTCTTCTATGTTGAAGCGTTCGTTTCCAGTAACAGTTTGAATTTTTAGGTTTCACTCTGTTTTCTCCTTTATTGATAGATGTATTTGGAACTCTGAATCCAACACGGTTTGTGCTAGCTTCTTGAAACTTGACACAATAAAGTAGTTTCACGTTCTATCTCTATGTTTTGTTTCCTCTTGATGTAGCCCTAAGCAGTGACTGACGAGAAACACTTTCATGGAAAGGGGTTGCCAGGCTTCCCAAAATTACGAATCTCTAGAAATCTCAGGAAATATTTTTTCACCCAAACAGGATGATACTTTCAGGTAATGATCAGTACACTAAGGCGACTTGGTTCCCCAAATTTCGTTTTTCTATGTTGAAGCGTTCGTTTCCAGTAACAGTTTGAATTTTTAGGTTTCACTCTGTTTTCTCCTATATTGATAGATGTATTTGGAACTCTAAATCCAACACGGTTTGTGCTAGCTTCTTGAAACTTGACACAATAAAGTAGTTTCACGTTCTATCTCTATGTTTTGTTTCCTCTTGATGTAGCCCTAAGCAGTGACTGGCGAGAAACACTTTCATGGAAAGGGGTGGCTTCCCAAAATTACGAATCTCCAGAAATCTCAGCAAATATTTTTTCACCCAAACTGGATGATACTTTCAGGTAATGATCAGTACACTAAGGCGACTTGGTTCCCAAAATGTCGTTCTTCTATGTTGAAGCGTTCGTTTCCAGTAACAGTTTGAATTTTTAGGTTTCACTCTGTTTTCTCCTATATTGATAGATGTATTTGGAACTCTAAATCCAACACGGTTTGTGCTAGCTTCTTGAAACTTGACACAATAAAGTAGTTTCACGTTCTATCTCTATGTTTTGTTTCCTCTTGATGTAGCCCTAACAGTGACTGGCGAGAAACACTTTCATGGAAAGGGGTTGCCAGGCTTCCCAAATATACGAATCTCCAGAAATCTCAGCAAATATTTTTTCACCCAAACTGGATGATACTTTCAGGTAATGATCAGTACACTAAGGCGACTTGGTTCCCCAAATGTCGTTCTTCTATGTTGAAGCGTTCGTTTCCAGTAACAGTTTGAATTTTTAGGTTTCACTCTGTTTTCTCCAATATTGATAGATGTATTTGGAACTCTAAATCCAACACGGTTTGTGCTAGCTTCTTGAAACTTGACACAATAAAGTAGTTTCACGTTCTATCTCTATGTTTTGTTTCCTCTTGATGTAGCCCTAAGCAGTGACTGGCGAGAAACACATTCATGGAAAGGGGTTGCCAGGCTTCCCAAATATACGAATCTCCAGAAATCTCAGCAAATATTTTTTCACCCAAAGGATGATACTTTCAGGTAATGATCAGTACACAAAGGTGAATTGGTTCCCCAAATGTCGTTCTTCTATGTTGAAGCGTTCGTTTCCAGTAACAGTTTGAATTTTTAGGTTTCACTCTGTCTTCTCCTATATTGATAGATGTATTTGGAACTCTGAATCCAACACGGTTTGTGCTAGCTTCTTGAAACTTGACACAATAAATAGTTTCACGTTCTATCTCTATGTTTTGTTTCCTCTTGATGTAGCCCTAAGCAGTGACTGACGAGAAACACTTTCATGGAAAGGGGTTGCCAGGCTTCCCAAAATTACGAATCTCCAGATATCTCAGCAAATATTTCTTCACCCAAACTGGATGATACTTTCAGGTAATGATCAGTACACTAAGGCGACTTGGTTCCCCAAATTTCGTTCTTCTATGTTGAAGCGTTCGTTTCCAGTAACAGTTTGAATTTTTAGGTTTCACTCGGTTTTCTCCTTTATTGATAGATGTATTTGGAAATCTGAATCCAACACGGTTTGTGCTAGCTTCTTGAAACTTGACACAATAAAGTAGTTTCACGTTCTATCTCTATGTTTTGTTTCCTCTTGATGTAGCCCTAAGTAGTGACTGACGAGAAACACTTTCATGGAAAGGGGTTGCCAGGCTTCCCAAAATTACGAATCTCCAGAAATCTCAGGAAATATTTTTTCACCCAAACAGGATGATACTTTCAGGTAATGATCAGTACACTAAGGCGACTTGGTTCCCCAAATTTCGTTTTTCTATGTTGAAGCGTTCGTTTCCAGTAACAGTTTGAATTTTTAGGTTTCACTCTGTTTTCTCCTATATTGATAGATGTATTTGGAACTCTGAATCCAACACGGTTTGTGCTAGCTTCTTGAAACTTGACACAATAAAGTAGTTTCACGTTCTATCTCTATGTTTTGTTTCCTCTTGATGTAGCCCTAAGCAGTGACTGACGAGAAACACTTTCATGGAAAGGGGTTGCCAGGCTTCCCAAAATTATGAATCTCCAGAAATCTCAGGAAATATTTTTTCACCCAAACAGGATGATACTTTCAGGTAATGATCAGTACACTAAGGCGACTTGGTTCCCCAAATTTCGTTTTCTATGTTGAAGCGTTCGTTTCCAGTAACAGTTTGAATTTTTAGGTTTCACTCTGTTTTCTCCTATATTGATAGATGTATTTGGAACTCTAAATCCAACACGGTTTGTGCTAGCTTCTTGAAACTTGACACAATAAAGTAGTTTCACGTTCTATCTCTATGTTTTGTTTCCTCTTGATGTAGCCCTAAGCAGTGACTGGCGAGAAACACTTTCATGGAAAGGGGTGGCTTCCCAAAATTACGAATCTCCAGAAATCTCAGCAAATATTTTTTCACCCAAACTGGATGATACTTTCAGGTAATGATCAGTACACTAAGGCGACTTGGTTACCAAATTTTCGTTCTTCTATGTTGAAGCGTTCGTTTCCAGTAACAGTTTGAATTTTTAGGTTTCACTCTGTTTTCTCCTATATTGATAGATGTATTTGGAACTCTAAATCCAACACGGTTTGTGCTAGCTTCTTGAAACTTGACACAATAAAGTAGTTTCACGTTCTATCTCTATGTTTTGTTTCCTCTTGATGTAGCCCTAACAGTGACTGGCGAGAAACACTTTCATGGAAAGGGGTTGCCAGGCTTCCCAAAATTACGAATCTCCAGAAATCTCAGCAAATATTTTTTCACCCAAACTGGATGATACTTTCAGGTAATGATCAGTACCCTAAGGCGACTTGGTTCCCCAAATGTCATTCTTCTATGTTGAAGCGTTCGTTTCCAGTAACAGTTTGAATTTTTAGGTTTCACTCTGTTTTCTCCTGTATTGATAGATGTATTTGGAACTCTGAATCCAACACGGTTTGTGCTAGCTTCTTGAAACTTGACACAATAAAGTAGTTTCACGTTCTATCTCTATGTTTTGTTTCCTCTTGATGTAGCCCTAAGCAGTGACTGACGAGAAACACTTTCATGGAAAGGGGTTGCCAGGCTTCCCAAAATTACGAATCTCCAGAAATCTCAGGAAATATTTTTTCACCCAAACAGGATGATACTTTCAGGTAATGATCAGTACACTAAGGCGACTTGGTTCCCCAAATTTCGTTTTCTATGTTGAAGCGTTCGTTTCCAGTAACAGTTTGAATTTTTATGTTTCACTCTGTTTTCTCCTATATTGATAGATGTATTTGGAAGTCTAAATCCAACACGGTTTGTGCTAGCTTCTTGAAACTTGACACAATAAAGTAGTTTCACGTTCTATCTCTATGTTTTGTTTCCTCTTGATGTAGCCCTAAGCAGTGACTGGCGAGAAACACTTTCATGGAAAGGGGTGGCTTCCCAAAATTACGAATCTCCAGAAATCTCAGCAAATATTTTTTCACCCAAACTGGATGATACTTTCAGGTAATGATCAGTACACTAAGGCGACTTGGTTCCCAAAATGTCGTTCTTCTATGTTGAAGCGTTCGTTTCCAGTAACAGTTTGAATTTTTAGGTTTCACTCTGTTTTCTCCTATATTGATAGATGTATTTGGAACTCTAAATCCAACACGGTTTGTGCTAGCTTCTTGAAACTTGACACAATAAAGTAGTTTCACGTTCTATCTCTATGTTTTGTTTCCTCTTGATGTAGCCCTAACAGTGACTGGCGAGAAACACTTTCATGGAAAGGGGTTGCCAGGCTTCCCAAATATACGAATCTCCAGAAATCTCAGCAAATATTTTTTCACCCAAACTGGATGATACTTTCAGGTAATGATCAGTACACTAAGGCGACTTGGTTCCCCAAATGTCGTTCTTCTATGTTGAAGCGTTCGTTTCCAGTAACAGTTTGAATTTTTAGGTTTCACTCTGTTTTCTCCAATATTGATAGATGTATTTGGAACTCTAAATCCAACACGGTTTGTGCTAGCTTCTTGAAACTTGACACAATAAAGTAGTTTCACGTTCTATCTCTATGTTTTGTTTCCTCTTGATGTAGCCCTAAGCAGTGACTGGCGAGAAACACATTCATGGAAAGGGATTGCCAGGCTTCCCAAAATTACGAATCTCCAGAAATCTCAGCAAATATTTTTTCACCCAAAGGATGATACTTTTAGGTAATGATCAGTACACAAAGGTGAATTGGTTCCCCAAATGTCGTTCTTCTATGTTGAAGCGTTCGTTTCCAGTAACAGTTTGAATTTTTAGGTTTCACTCTGTTTTCTCCTATATTGATAGATGTATTTGGAACTCCAAATCCAACACGGTTTGTGCTAGCTTCTTGAAACTTGACACAATAAATAGTTTCACGTTCTATCTCTATGTTTTGTTTCCTCTTGATGTAGCCCTAAGCAGTGACTGGCGAGAAACACTTTCATGGAAAGGGGTTGCCAGGCTTCACAAAATTACGAATCTCCAGAAATCTCAGCAAATATTTTTTCACCCAAACTGGATGATACTTTCAGGTAATGATCAGTACACTAAGGCGACTTGGTTCCCCAAATTTCGTTCTTCTATGTTGAAGCGTTCGTTTCCAGTAACAGTTTGAATTTTTAGGTTTCACTCGGTTTTCTCCTTTATTGATAGGTGTATTTGGAAATCTGAATCCAACACGGTTTGTGCTAGCTTCTTGAAACTTGACACAATAAAGTAGTTTCACGTTCTATCTCTATGTTTTGTTTCCTCTTGATGTAGCCCTAAGCAGTGACTGACGAGAAACACTTTCATGGAAAGGGGTTGCCAGGCTTCCCAAAATTACGAATCTCCAGAAATCTCAGGAAATATTTTTTCACCCAAACAGGATGATACTTTCAGGTAATGATCAGTACACTAAGGCGACTTGGTTCCCCAAATTTCGTTTTTCTATGTTGAAGCGTTCGTTTCCAGTAACAGTTTGAATTTTTAGGTTTCACTCTGTTTTCTCCTATATTGATAGATGTATTTGGAACTCTGAATCCAACACGGTTTGTGCTAGCTTCTTGAAACTTGACACAATAAAGTAGTTTCACGTTCTATCTCTATGTTTTGTTTCCTCTTGATGTAGCCCTAAGCAGTGACTGACGAGAAACACTTTCATGGAAAGGGGTTGCCAGGCTTCCCAAAATTATGAATCTCCAGAAATCTCAGGAAATATTTTTTCACCCAAACAGGATGATACTTTCAGGTAATGATCAGTACACTAAGGCGACTTGGTTCCCCAAATTTCGTTTTCTATGTTGAAGCGTTCGTTTCCAGTAACAGTTTGAATTTTTAGGTTTCACTCTGTTTTCTCCTATATTGATAGATGTATTTGGAACTCTAAATCCAACACGGTTTGTGCTAGCTTCTTGAAACTTGACACAATAAAGTAGTTTCACGTTCTATCTCTATGTTTTGTTTCCTCTTGATGTAGCCCTAAGCAGTGACTGGCGAGAAACACTTTCATGGAAAGGGGTGGCTTCCCAAAATTACGAATCTCCAGAAATCTCAGCAAATATTTTTTCACCCAAACTGGATGATACTTTCAGGTAATGATCAGTACACTAAGGCGACTTGGTTACCAAATTTTCGTTCTTCTATGTTGAAGCGTTCGTTTCCAGTAACAGTTTGAATTTTTAGGTTTCACTCTGTTTTCTCCTATATTGATAGATGTATTTGGAACTCTAAATCCAACACGGTTTGTGCTAGCTTCTTGAAACTTGACACAATAAAGTAGTTTCACGTTCTATCTCTATGTTTTGTTTCCTCTTGATGTAGCCCTAACAGTGACTGGCGAGAAACACTTTCATGGAAAGGGGTTGCCAGGCTTCCCAAAATTACGAATCTCCAGAAATCTCAGCAAATATTTTTTCACCCAAACTGGATGATACTTTCAGGTAATGATCAGTACCCTAAGGCGACTTGGTTCCCCAAATGTCATTCTTCTATGTTGAAGCGTTCGTTTCCAGTAACAGTTTGAATTTTTAGGTTTCACTCTGTTTTCTCCTGTATTGATAGATGTATTTGGAACTCTGAATCCAACACGGTTTGTGCTAGCTTCTTGAAACTTGACACAATAAAGTAGTTTCACGTTCTATCTCTATGTTTTGTTTCCTCTTGATGTAGCCCTAAGCAGTGACTGACGAGAAACACTTTCATGGAAAGGGGTTGCCAGGCTTCCCAAAATTACGAATCTCCAGAAATCTCAGGAAATATTTTTTCACCCAAACAGGATGATACTTTCAGGTAATGATCAGTACACTAAGGCGACTTGGTTCCCCAAATTTCGTTTTCTATGTTGAAGCGTTCGTTTCCAGTAACAGTTTGAATT